>NC_079474.1:27108293-29508293 GCF_026230105.1 Diorhabda sublineata | reverse complement strand
AAATCTTTCAAAAGTAAATTGATTAAATATTGAAATAGCGAAAACTGCATGTCGATATCTTCCCCGAGATATTTTAAGGAATATGTAAACGGCAAAAATTCTTCTTCAAACGTTGGTTCGCCAAATGGAATTTGAAAAGAAAGTTCTTACATTATCTTGCCTGCATTTCAAACTATAATCTTGTAATTGCCGCTAGATGGTGTTATCTAAATGTGAAGTTGAAATTACTAACAAATGAGAACAATAACAATCAATAACTAACCACGTAATTAGTGACAACCTAGGTATTCAGAATGTCGTTCATCATTTTCTACACATCAAATCAGACGCTGAAGGGCGTATAGGATAGAAGTTTCAATTTTTGCTGTTGAAATACTTCGTATTGCCTGTCGAATTGTTTTAATCATATCATCTCTTGTCCTGAGTCGACCGGTGTGAATAAAATCTAGGCCAAATAACTAAACTTCCACGACCTATCTACCTATAAGGGTATCTGATATCTGAAAAATGCCGAGAATACGTGGAATGATAGACTGATTGAAAAAAATCTACTATTTTTGCCAAAGCCGTTATTGTTAATTTTAGAATTTTATTTCAAGGTTCGTTAAAAGACCGAATCATTCTCTTATATAAAATTTAATTAAATCAAAGTTACATTGAATGTGTGGTTTTTTGATAAATTTCTTAATTGTAATAAAACTCCTCTAATGTCAAAAGTTAAGAAGAAAAAATTTCCAAAAATAATTTTTAGCTGAAAAAAAAATGATTTTAATTAATTGAAATTTTAAGATACGGTAGCATTCGAAATTTGACAGTTAAATAAAAGCATGTGTGAAACCAAAAAAATTAGGATACATAATTCTTTGATAAAATTAATACTTTAATATGATAAAATAGTATGAGTTATATTTAAAGTCAAATATTTTCGGAATGCGTCAGTTTATCGAAAAATTATGACAGACCTTTTTTTTAGAACATTCAATTTTATATGAGACAATTATTTGGTATGGCCTGTTTGTTGAACCATTTGAGAGAAAATATTTTAAACTCAAAATAACAAGCTTTTCTGTTAATCATACGGAAAATTGAAATTTATCATGCGGGATATCTTAATATAAATATTAAGGACTTTACTTGACAGGATCTTCACTTGACACTTGATTTTTGTCATCATTTCCAACAATATTTCCGATATATTTAAGAAAAAATATAGTCAGTCTTTCTTTCAATCAGTGGAATCAATGGAATCAATGGAATAATATGCCAGGCAACTATCATCTTATAAGAACATGTTACGACGAATAGCCTAGGATATGTCTTGTAAAATTCGCTTAATATATTCCTCCATTAACTGTCTTATTTGTAAAGTGTATAATATTATGGCGATCTATTTCACCATTATTATGACAACTAGCCTCATCTGTCCACAAAATTCGTATTTCAGGATCGTCTTATATCAGTCAATTGCAATAATCCAGCCTGATATCAAAGTCTTGTACACTCAGAGAATGATATATTTCGATTTACTGTTTTGCTTCGCATATAAGGTGCAACTTAATTATCTAAATTTTGAAAAATGTTGTTTCTTCAATTTTATATTTTCAAATACGCCCTCTACTGATGGACCTATAATTCTGAAAATAATATTCACGTATTTTACGTAGCTACTTTATTACAATTTTTTCCCCTGAAGTTGAAGAATCCATTCGTAAGATATGACCGACGAACGTTCTTAGTTGCCCAACCAGTACAACATATCATTTATTTTCTTCTTCTCTAATTTTGTTTTAAACAATAATTCTCTGCAAAAACAATGAAAAAGTTATGAAACTCTAGTGGAAAAAATATGGAAGGAAGTTAGATAATATGTAACTATCTGGGTCACGTTTTATCAATAAAAGTCCTCCAAATAAAAATTAAATTCCTATTAGCTTTTGCTCATAGCAAAAATTTATGTTTCAATTTTAGTTGGATATTCGCTACAAAGTAAAAAAACTTGAATGTTATTGGTAAATGAAAAATAAAATTCCGTAATATGAACTGGCAGCCATAAAATGTTAAAAGAAGAAATGGATACTGTTGAGTTTATGATTGAAAATTATACACCTAGGGTTAATAAACGTCATAAAATCATTTTAATATCTTGGTAGTGAAAGAATTTAGAAACAATACTTTAGTCTGGCTCATCCCACATACACACAAATATTGACCCATTTACCACTTTTTTTAATTTTCAATCTGTAAAAATTGAGAAAAGTTTCCTGAAATTGGACACGAAAAAAGTATTCAAAAACTAGGCAGAAATGTTCAATTTACTGATGAAAAAAAGTTAGATGTACTTCAAAAGATTGAGGAAAATCCGCAAAGACAACTCCAGAACTTATTTTTTACTACCAACAAGAGCTGCACCGCATTTTGCACGTACTGTTAGAAATTATTAGAACGAGGTTTTTCCCAATAGGTGGATTGAAAGACATAGCACGATCAAATAACCGGCTAGATCCCCCGATTTGACTCCTTTCGATTACTTCCCATGACGTTACTCAAAATCTGAAGCATATTTCAATAGACTAGACAATATTGCTATTCAAAATGTTGTACGAGAATTTCAAAATCATCATTAATAGATAATAAGGCTAAAATTTCCTTTCCTTTCACTAAATAATAATGAAGTTTGATTAAAGGATGATTAATATATACATTGTGACATTGAAATCGGTCAGACAAATCACACGGGAAATGTCTTTCCAGCCTTCGTCGGGTTGGACGTCTCATTAGAGGTTGAGCCAATTCGTTGGGGTGATTTTCAATGCGGTAAGCATACTTCTAGTAAAAATAAGATATTTCTTCTCTAACTCAGTTCATTTAAAGGTCACACCGTGGAGTATTTTGCACTTTCTTTTTGCTGCGGAAGGTACTCGTTTAATACCACAATTGCACAGATCTCTCTCTGTTAGGTGAAGCTTACATGAACAGATTCATTTTAATTTTGATTTGATACTAAAAACATCAAATTGTTAGTAGGAATCTTTTCACTTTGGTAAAAGCACAAAAATTATTTTAATCTGGAAACGTATGAAATTTTTTCACAGCAGAGGATGAATCTTATGACACTCGAATAGTACGGGTGGTGCCTACCGTGTGAAGATGTCTGTGAATATTGATCTTGAAGTTCTGTCGGGACAAACATTCTGGTAGGAGAAACGGGGATTATTCCATTTGTATAAATTATCAAGAAGTAGATGGAATTCAATATCCAGATTTTTATTCCAATAAGGAACCTAATAGAAAATTATTGTCTTTTATATCAATAGTAATTTTCACCAAGGGACGCCGCTTGTTACTTTTTACTTTTATAGTATTTTTTGCTCATTCAAATAATATTCGAACTGCTGTACTACGAGTGAAACTTTTATATAGAAACCTGTATTTTAAGTATAGAGGAACAGGTTACCAATGATTGGAATTTAATTATGCTTCACCAAGAATGATAATTTTGTAAAGATCTATCAATTTCATTCAAAGATAGCAGATATAGAAGTTTTTTTTTTATTTTTTGAACAAATAAGGCATTGAATCCTGGCCACTGTATTGCTAAAATGATTCAGAAGAAAATAAACCCAGAAATTTGCATGATTTTAGCGAACATTATCTCAAACTGTTTCTGAGCTTGAACCTCGACATATTATTCAATATTCAATTAAAAATCCTATATTCTACAATAAGTAATCCTAAAATGTAATATCAGAAAATGTTCATGAATTCATTGAGATTAATTAAGCTATATGAAATAAAATGGTGTTAGCAGGTAGGAATTAAAACGATTCTACCGAAAATATTAATTTTACAAGCACTTAACTTCAAATCCATGGAAAACGGAAACGTTTTTAGCAAATGGCTTTTCGAAATGATTCTCTTATTCTTAACAGAAAAGTTAATTCGTTAAAAACCAATTAAAATTATTCGTTCCACTCACTATAGTCCTTAAATTTAAGTTAGTGAAGTTACTTCAAATACTCATTTGAATAAAATCAGACGGCAATTTCAATTTGTTCAATATATTAACAATATAGTTATTAAGGGTTGAGAATGGATATTACAATACCAATATTTGTGTTCTTCTATTCAAACGCACGACATGGCCTGGCTTATCCAATAAAATATCGATCGGCTTGATCTCAACCGGAACGTATGTGGGAATAAAATCAATTCGAGGGACACCGTACGGTGTATCTGTGCGTGTATGAGCGACTTCAGTCTACGCAGATTGCGCGTGCTTCCTAGTGTGGTTTACATTGCATAGGTACCAATTTAATATTTGAAAATCAAATTCAATAAGAAAATACTAGAAGATTTTGTATGTATGAGACAAAGAAGAAGCTGCTAAAAAAATTCTCCTTAAAAAATTGATACAAATTGAACAACAACGGTGCCTTCTCTTATATCTATCAGAAGAGTAATCACAGTAACTAATTTTCTCGATCATTCGGAGATAATTCGCCTTTCAAGTAACTATTACTTACACCACTTTTTTCACTTCCTTTTTATTGGTCTTGTACTTTTAAACTTGAAAATTGAACTAAAGCCTAATAAGGTAATGTCAATCAATGCCATCGCAAATATAACTGAAGACCTCACCGGTACACTGGATCCATAAACGCTACAGTTAACCTTTCCGGCAAATCGTAGGGTGTAAGACTTACTTAACGCGAAGTCCAGTTAGCAATTGCAGAACGATAAAGTATGCGCTGAAGCTCCCGGTTACGAGTGTTTTTGAATAGGCTTATTTACGATGTTTTGCTACCAAATTCGAGTTTTTAGTTTATAAAAACTTGTGAACTTGCTACTATAATATACAATCAATAGCTACAGCACTGTAGATTCCTACCAAGAAGAATGGAAAACTTTTAATTCGATTTCACTAGGTTATTATTTTATCTAATCATTTAACATAATCAAAAATTGGTGTGTAATGTAATTGCCACGACTCAATGCTGCTGTTTCGTGGGAGCAAAATCATTTGGTTTAAAAAGTTTAGTAATTCATACAGATTTTCATAAATTATTCAAAAACAGCATAAGTAATAATAATTTTATTAGTATCATTTTTTTAAAGCGATATTTGGAAATTTCCAAAATATCAAATAGTTTGTTTTGTTTTTCGTTATTTAAATATTGGTACAATTCTATTCGATTTTATTCATAGTGGAATCTAATTTTCCAGCTCTCTTTTCGTCACCAATCAGAGGCAATAGAAATTCGAAATGATTTTTTTGGCAATATTCGCTTATGAGTAGGTTTTTATAATTGTTCTACTTGGTTTTTTATGTATGACACTCACAAAATTGCTGTGAGAAAATCTCCGAAAATCTTGCTAAAGAACATGAATGATCTGTATTACACAATAATAGATTTAATATATACTATAAAAATTAAATTTCAAATATTCTTTTAGTTAAATATATTAAATTGCGTGCCTAAACAAGTTCTTAATGATTCTGTATTATTAAGCTGATAATTCTAGTCATAGCACACAGAATTACTGTTCAAAGAATCAATTTCATATCTAAACTAAACTATAACTAAAATATCAGGTAATAATAACATTCAAGATAATAAGGAATTCAATAAAAAAAATTCAGTAGTGCCGCCTGGGAAATTGAATTGACATTAAAATTGACAACAAAACCTGGCTAAAAATAGAATATTAGGAACAAACAATACATCAATTTTAAGTGTTTCTAGTTGGAAAGGATTTGAGGTGTTTACATACCTCCAAACTCAAATCAAAATTGTATCGCGAGATTGTACTCGTAAAAATAAACTAAGCAAAGTGAGGAAAGTATGAAAAAAGGAAAATTGAAGAGATTTATTCAAAAAAATATCTAACTGGAATGTGGAATGTCTACAAATTCATTTCTTTAAGAAGCGGAAGTAATAATTATTCAATGGAACAATAAAATTTTTGAGAAGTCATAAATTATGAAGTAATTTTTCATATTCTCTTCTCGTCATCGTAGGAAATTCCATTCCAGATTAACTTCTTTAAATATGATATTATGTTAAAGCCGATACCACATAATGCCTCTAATACTTTGTTGGTTTGATTGGATGTAGTCAGTTTTTTGACCCACGTCATAGGAGACAAATACTTGTACAACTACGCACACTTTTTATCCTCTTGCTTGTGAATGCTGCGTGTTTTATATTAAAGTTGCCAATATCATTCAATTTTAAAATTACATCTGTTGTATGCTATTCATCAGTTTTTATTTCTTTAGGTAAGTTAGGAAAGGTCCCAGCCTTTCTTCCAATGTTCAGCCGTATGTTGAAACGTGAATGTTCGCTCAAATGTGGGATATATCGTGTAGTACCCATTTAATATACTGGTTGATTAGAGGATACTTAATAATCGATTAGTTCCAGTTCTCTCCGTTTAAATATAATACTATACAAAAAGAATAAAATAATTATATTAATTTAGTTGATATTTTGTTAGATAGATAGAAAGAACTGTATTACTGTATCCTTTATAGATTCATTAAGATATATCACTTAATAAATTGTGTAATATTTCTAAAATCTCATTTTCTCTAAGAAAAATAATATATCCAATTCCAAAGAGAGTTTCTCATGTAAGCAAATAATAAAAGTAGTAAACGAGGCCAAAAGCGAAGTTTTTGTTTCTTATTAAGACAAACGAAGCCGTGTGAGACTTAATTTTAGAATTTTTTCCATGGTAGGCTTGATATAGCAGGAAATTTGGAGATTTTGTTGAATTAATTTTATCATGTGCAACCCTTTAAATAATGCGATCAATAAATCTATTCTTCGAATATTAAATCTCTCTATTTACATTATAGTAAGTTTGACCTTTATTTAATGACAACTTGTATTCCAAAAATTCCATAATCACACAATTCAAAACTGCCTGTATACTCCAGCTTGCAAATTACTACAAGACAAAACTGAGGAGAACACACAACTTGGACTTACTTAAAAAAATACATTCGTATTTTAGGTGAAATTTGTTGGGAAGAGATCTTGGAATTGAAATAAAACAAAATGACCAGCCTTTCTAGGCTCGACATTTTGTATGTATAGGTACTTATTGAGAAAAATTTCATGATACAGCAAGTTTTCTGGCCAACCTTTTTCTTTGTTTTGTACAGGTTATGGTTATAAAAGATCAATAAAATCGAAAATTTTTATTAGGTCAGTTACATTTATGAAAATTTTATGAAATATTTATATTATTTTGTAAGAATATTTAAAATTCGTTTTGCATTAGAAATTTGGTTCTATTACTCTCTTGTACACAAAAATACTATACTGTAGTTCTTAAAGAAGAGAGACTTTAATTCATGAAAGAAAACACGTGACTAAATATTTATTTAATGCTTTAACCTAACCTAACCTAACCAAATAATTATTTAATGCGTTAAGGCGGTAAATCAATGATCTCAAACTCATGAAAGAAAATAGTTAGATCATTGGAACACTCAATAATCAAAGAGTAGAGGCATTGGTTTTACTACCTTTGTCAAATGACCCAATAATTAAGCATGGGTCCTTGTTACTAGTATCGAAGTGGGATTCGTGAAGATGTTGTTAATGTATAAAATCTTTTAATTAAATACTTGTCTCGTTGGATCTTATTATCGAGAAAATAACATTCTGTTTACATTTTTTAAACGGAAAGCATCGTGTTTCAAGAATGCTTACTTTGTTTATGTTACAACAAAATATTTTATTCGACCAAATATTTCTCAAAAAAATGAAATATTTTCTATGTAAGCCTTATTATCCTCCATTACCTTATGTTTTCTTTTCAAGCAATCAATTTTTATTGACTCAAATGGCATTTACTTTCTACAAAAAGTCTCATTCTTTTTTCTACCTATAACTTCCTGGAAAATCTCGAGATGTATTAAACAATTTTGTAAACCTTTCAAGAGCAAAAAATATCTCTTTATATGTCAAGGAGGGTTATGGATCACTTTTTTCTCTTCATCGTTATTATATATGTTACGGTGAAAGTAATAAATTCGGTGATTATATAAAATTATCTGAATTTTGAAAATTTTATAAATTATTTCATATTTATCAAATTTACCATTTAGTTTATAAAATCCTCAACTCGTAATGGGGATTGTGATAAAAGTCCTCAACTTTACAAGAATTCGTTCAGTTTGCGCAACTCCTTGGAACGCGACAACCACGTGATTGCAGAAGTGGTTCTAATTTTGTTGCATGTAGATGTTTTCTAACTACCCTTATTTAAAAAATAAAACATGGAATAATGGCTGGTATGCTTGAGCTTTTTAATTCCAAATTACTCAATATTACGAATACTAAGAAAACGAATGTTAGGTTGGATTAGATTAGGTTATTTTAGGTTAAGTTAGGTAGTATCTACTTAGAAAACATCTAGACTCTATTTTACTAGCCCGATTTAAATAAAAAAATCTGATTTGAATAAAAATAAACACGAACACTGCCAATAAGTCATGTATTTATCACATTTACCATTAAGTGTTGGATATTTTCCAAGTTTAATGGTGATTATGATGATAAGTGCAAATGTAGAAAACCTGGCAAGCTTTGTAATTCTATAACGTCTAATATGTCTAATGAAGTAAACTTACATGTAAATGCAAATCAATGATTATTTCCCCATAGAATGTGTGGTGATTATGTATAATCACAGGTAATTTTACTGTAACATATATAACGATACCCATCCGTTGTAATTCATGTTATATAAAAGTCTCACAGTTTGGTGTAATTTCAAAATTCGTGAAAATGGTAATTAGATGTACCGCTATTCATTGTTATTCACAATTCTTCAATAATTCCAACATCTAACTATTTTGTTCTTGCGATAATTTATTAAAATACCTCTATATGAGTCTCGGAAAGTATACGATTTATAATAGAAATTATATCCATGTCCTTGAGTTAATTCCTCACTCCATGTTTATCGCATATATAAATCTTACCGTTGTATATACGAGAGCGATATGACAGAAGATGGACTTACCAGAGGTTTACACTTTCACTACGGTGATTATATTGTTTAATTTGCTCCTTGTTTTTCATGTCATCTGTCAAAATCTACCATTCTGACAGATGAATTAGCTCAAATTCTCATATGAAGAGAATTGCTCTATTTGTTGGGTATATATAAAGGGAAAACAATTTCTAATGTTTATCTAAGATTATTTTTTACTTTAAGGAACAAAAAAGAACAGAGGAATATTTATGTAAATATAATCCTAAACGCACACTATCCTGTGTAATAATTTGTGATTCGCTGCTTCTAAAAGTTACCGTATGAACACGGATGATTTGGAACGTCTTGGACCGTCTCAACTGTTGAGGTCGAATAAAATTTAAACTTAATAATAAAAATACTGATCAAAAACTCTCTTCACAAGAAATCTAAATGAATTTTTCCTCCAACATGGCGCAATGGATGAAACTTGGTTTCTCCACCATACCCCAGAAACAAAAATACAATTAATACAATTGAAACAATGGACTTTATCCCAGGTATAATCTAGTAGTAATAAAAGAGAAAACTATAATTGATTAATGTCTTGTTGATATATTGAATTTTCATGTTCCAATTTATTGCCTCGTCCAACAATTTGACCTGATCTGGCACATAACGATTATTTTCTCTTCCCAAACTGGAAGAATATTTTGATACAACCGAGTTTTTTCGAAAGATGTGGAATCCAATGAGTTTATGTTGAAAAAATAAAATATTCTTTCTGTCACATCTCTCGCATTTCCATTTATTCTTCAATTTTGTATATTTTTGTTTCAGTTTTAACATGTCCTGTACACTTCGATGGTTGGTCTTGTTGGCCTGAAACTCCAGCAGGACAAGTTGCAAACCAATCTTGCCCGGATTTCATTCCAGGATTTGAACCTACAAGTAAGTATGAGACGCCAAACTCAAATAGATGGGAATGTGAACAATTTATTTAGTAGTATTGAAAAGGTTTTTGTCAATCAGAAAAAAAATATTGAAGTTTAGGTTGACCAATATCCAATGAGTTTTTCATAAGTTTATTGTTAGAAAAATTCAAATATTTACAAGAGCTCTGGGGTTCGCCAAGCAACATAACTATCTTAAAGATACAGCTTTGGAATCCAAAGTACTTAGATCGCTGGCTAATGCTCCAGCGATATATTCCGAACTACGTACTTCAAAGAGATCTCAAAGCTCCAACAGCTATTGAATAATGTTTCAAACTAGCGGAGAATTACCAGATCCGAATGAGTCTGTACCTTCTTCATAGACTTGTTGTGTCAATATTTATGTATGCTACACGTTAATGCAAACTGCACAGCTGTAGGAAATAAGTTACAATATGTTGTAATATAAATGTTTAAAAGTGGCATTAGCGGATTACCTCTCGTTATTTATCATAACCCACACCAAGTTCTGATTGTCTTGAAAAAGACAGATATCAGGAATATTTGCAAAAATTTTTTTAGCTAACTGCGGCAAATCTTAGGAGAGATAACTTTGTTCTTGTTAATCAAGCGTTTTTCGGGAACAAAACCGCGCGCTGTACGTTTGAGAGTTTTTCAAAAATTGTGATTCAGCGATTTGATCAGTAGTATTCAATTTTAGTTTCCATTACTTAAATGATGCGTCATACGAACATATATCAAAAATTAATCGTATTTAAATTTGCACAGCAGTTAAATTCATTTGAATTTAATAAAGAAAAGTAGAAAGCTGGATATGATTTTGTGATTGGGTTTTGTGTGAGAGATCAAGTTGTTAAAATTCATAAATCGGGAGAAATATCAATTGCTCGCTTGCAAATTATAAATCGGAATGATGTAGAATTATATTTCAACCTTTTGAATACCGTTTTGAAAGATAATGAATTGTTTACTAAGCCTTCTAACATCTTTGATATGAATTAAACTAGTCTCCACCTGAATAATCGTCCTGGAGCAGTTCTAGCGATAAAGTCAACGGAAAAGGGAGAAACTATGACGGGGATCGCCTATTGCAGTACCGCTTGCATCATGAAGGGTAACAATGAAAAAGCAGACTATGAAGATGGCCTACCTCCAGGTTCTGTCCTCAACATGTCACAAAAATCGGCCTACATAACAGCTTGGCTTAAAGACCATTTTATTACTCGAAAACCAAATGACAAGGTCCTGCTGATTGTTGATGGACATGCATTGTTCGGTTGAAGTTCTTGAGCTAACCAAAGCAAATAACATTATTCTCTTTTGTTTGTCAAGCCATACTACTCATTATCTCCAACCCTCAGACAGAACTTTTTTCAAGCCCTTGTAATCGTATTTTTATGAACAATGTCGTCATTGGCTTGATAATCATCCAGGTTGAAGGATTACCCGATCACAATTTGGCACTCTTTAATGATAGTTCTCGGGAAAATCTACGTCTCAAAGGAATGCTTCTTCTGGGCTCAGCTCTACTGGAATATTCCTAAATATGTTTTCATATCAGACTTCTTTGAAAAGCGAAATAAAGGACCAATACAACCTAACCTTTCTAATGGATGTCAAATTGCAGAACCATCAAAGTCACTCCAGCCAAGAGCCTCAAAATCTGTTACGGTCACTATCGAAACTCCTTTTTGAATTGAGTCCAGTTTCTGAAATTGATAACACTGCAGAAAACGTGAAAACATGTGAAAAGAAAATAGAATTAACTTCTGTAGAAGAATGTGAAATAGATATTCAGCCGGAGAAAACTACGAATATGATTGTGTGAGATATGGTGAAAACTACTATAAATCGAAGATTATATTCAGTATATTTACTGCGACACATGTGAAAAAAGACAAAGGAAAAGATGGAAGGCAAAGGAAATCAAAGCAAGAAGAAAGGAAGAGAAAAAGGACGAAGAAATAATATGGCTATGATTAACAGAGTACGAATTTTCATTTCTTTTTGTAACTTGTAAAAACTAAAAAACATGAAAATAACTAAGTAAATATAAAAATATAATAAAATTTCAACATACAGAAGGAAAGCGTAATGAATAACAAAATTATAGGTAATAGTAACAGGTAATAATAATATTTACATAAAGTCCATAGCAAAATTAAATTAGTGTGCAGCATGCCCGGAATTAAATATTATTAGAATAGAATAAGTCGTTTACAGAGTAGAAGGCACTTTCCAGTGAATATGCCCTCAAATTATTGCGGATTGCGGAAAAAGATGATATCGGTTTGATTTCAATTGGCAAGTGATCGTGCATTTTTTTGCATAATAAAATATTGAACCCGCAACTAATTCTGATCGTGGAGTAGATAGGTAAAGGTCGTGCTTCGCGTTCCTAAATGGATAGCCGCAACGACAACAAAAACAGAGAAGATTAGAATCGCACCATGATTCAAGGGTCATTAGATAAGGTCCTATGAAGTGCCGTGAGATCGGGGTTGCTCCAAGAGAAACTAGTATCATTGGCAGAAGAAACAAAATAGGGCCTAGTACTGAGCCTTTGGGGCACTTCGCATTCTATTGGCTTTCAAGAAGACATGTTGTATCAACCCTTAAAAATTGACTTCTGTTGGTAAGGTATGACTTAAACCACGCGAGAGGTGTTCCCCTGAAACCTTAGTGCTGCAAATTTTTGATTAAAATATTATGATTAACTCAATCGAAAGGCTAGATTAGACATTATTTAGGAGGAAGAACCGTTTGACCAATATTTCTATGAACTTAGATAACGTGGCAAGGAGTGCAATTGACCGATAATTTTCATCTCCTCCTTTATGCAGAGCTATAATTATAGTCGTCTTAAGACAATTGGGAAAAGTGCCATTTTGAAACATTTTTAATGTAAATCTATCAGTTCCAGATGAGTATTTATTTTTGATGTCATTAATTGTATCACGAAGCTCTGCTAAAACTACGGGCATAAAGAAGAAACTGTGTAAGTTAGTATTAACATCAGAGAGATATGGGAGCAGATCATGAGGAGTTTAATAGAATTTATTCATTTTGTGGCTACATTCACAAAGTAATTATTAAGGTTAGCAAGTGAAGTAGAGATTATGCTCGATGAAGAAGCCTTATATTTTAGATCCTTCACAATGCACCATGTTTCTTTAGAAACATTACGAGAATTAGCAAATCTCCTATTATTATAAATATCTTTGGCAGCTTTTATTGTCTTGTGATAAATTTTTTTCTATAGTTTCACATAATTTTTGAAGAAAACACTATCCGAGAATTTCCTTAAGTGGAATAAAACATAAGCAAGAAATTACATAATAAATAAAGATGAGAAAAATAAAGATGAGGAAATTCATTTATACTGAAACTAGCTCTAATTATAAAGGTATGATGTAAGAAATTTGAAATGCATTTACATTTATCTGGAAATGCAATTTTAGAAGCGTTTTCTGAATGAGTTAACCAATGATCGTTGTTATAGCGATCTAAAAGAAGACATTTGCGCCAACTTAATGCTTTCTCATTCATGTGATTTTCCGTTTATCGAATAACCAAGTAATAAGAGTTATGCAACGTTTTATACTCAAACCGGCACTTCTTTCTGTGCAAACGGTAATTTTCATTTTAATTAAAAGCTTGCAACTTTGTAATAATATCGAAATTAATATTTCTCTTATAATTCTGGTCGTAAATGAGTTTTCAAAATCTGATAATTCACGCGAAATGGTGTTATGATATACTTTCATTAAAGAGAATCAATGAACGGGGTCCCAACAAATTCTATTTATGGACAGTTGTGGTGTTGCCCTAGCAATTGCACGGATACTCATTAAACGATTTTATACCCTGTTTGATCATGAGTATTTACACTAAGAAGCATGACAAATTTCTCACAATATAACTGAAAATATGAAGTTTACATCATGTTAAAATATTTTAATAATCATTAAACAATTACATAGTTCTTATAGTATTTTTATGTTCTTTTGCATTTAATTTAATTAAATTTAATTGGATCTAAAACACACCAATTTGAGTCGCATTTTTTACAAGTGACAATGTTTTATAAATATACCTACGCATACATACCTTTTTATGAGATCTGAACATTATGAGGAAAACATATATAAGGTTTTTGACTAAGTACTTTTGTATATTACTGATACATTTTCAGCATATTTTAGTTTTTTATTTCCGTGAAGTTTATGGTACTGATTGCTTAACAGAGGACATTTATCAAAATTGGTATAAAAATTCCGTTCAGGAGATTTTTCCCTCAAAGATTAGCAACGTTCTAGCCGGCCTACTGTTGTAACAAGTTGATGATGACTAAATCAAAGTCATAATTGAAGAGGATCGTCATATAACTGTTTAAGAGGTCGCGACGAGGCTACATGTTTCGCACACAATAATTGAAAACCACTTAAAATATTTTGGGATAGATAACAGGCTTGTACCTCAGAAATAAAATGAAACCTACACTTTCTTGAAAAGAATCATCACTGGTGATGATAAATGGGTCTTGCACAGTAACATAGTTCGAAAACGATCAGATAGCAAACACTATGAACCAGCACAAATCACATCGAAATGCTAAAAATAACGAAAAAGTTCATGCTATCAGTTTGGTGGAATTAGAAAGGTGTGTATTTTTTGCTTCCAAGGAACCAAACGATCAATTCTGATGTTTACTGTTAGCAATTAATGAAACTGGATAAAGCAATAGAAGAAAAGCGGCGAGAATTATCAAATAGTAATGGTTTAGTATTTCACTTATGATAATGCAAGGCCTCACACATCTTTGGCAACTCGTGGTAAACTATAAAAGCTTGGCTGGGGAGTGATATAACAATCCCCCATACAACCCCTATCTGGCACCATATGATTACAATTTATGTCGAAGTTTTCAGAATTCTTTAAAGGGTCACACTTTCACCAATGGAGATGACCTTCAATCAAACCTGATTCAGTTTTTTGCTGGACTAGAAATTTTATGAGCGCGAATTCATGAAGGTGAAATAAATATGGCAAAAGATCATTGAGCAAAATGAAAAATATAAACAGGTCTCATCTTACTCCTAGTTTCAAGTAGTTTTGTTTTTCGCTAGAACTTTTTATGCCCTTTTGACTGTCAGAATATGGGGATTTTAATTTTCATTTTTCAGTCTTTCCGATTTTGTTATTTCATAAATATGATTTATTGTTTCTTCTACTTGTTGTAGTATTCCTAGGTATTCCTTTTTCGCAGCTATTTTGTTTTCTATTGGTTCCTGTTTCAGCATTTCTATAATAACCTTATTCCTATCCTATCCTATCCTATCCTATCCTATCCTATCCTATCCTATCCTATCCTATCCTATCCTATCCTATCCTATCCTATCCTATCCTATCCTATCCTATCCTATCCTATCCTATCCTATCCTATCCTATCCTATCCTATCCTATCCTATCCTATCCTATCCTATCCTATCCTATCCTATCCTATCCTATCCTATCCTATCCTATCCTATCCTATCCTATCCTATCCTATCCTATCCTATCCTATCCTATCCTATCCTATCCTATCCTATCCTATCCTATCCTATCCTATCCTATCCTATCCTATCCTATCCTATCCTATCCTATCCTATCCTATCCTATCCTATCCTATCCTATCCTATCCTATCCTATCCTATCCTATCCTATCCTATCCTATCCTATCCTATCCTATCCTATCCTATCCTATCCTATCCTATCCTATCCTATCCTATCCTATCCTATCCTATCCTATCCTATCCTATCCTATCCTATCCTATCCTATCCTATCCTATCCTATCCTATCCTATCCTATCCATCCTCGTTCTCCCAGCTATTTTCCTCAGTTACTTCATATCCGCTGTCACTATTCTACTCTGTATCTTTTTGAAAATTACCCAAGTTTCACTTAACGATTAGATAGAAATAAAAGGCTGATACCCAATTTAAGTGAAATTATATAATATTCGAAGTACAATTGATATTTTTCAGTGTACATTTATGAATCATTATTCGCGTTTATATGAGCTCGTCGTAATGGATAGAACAGCTTAGTAACAACGATAGGTGAAAATATGAGGACATAAAACGTCGCTTTTGAATAATTAGGTAATTTCAGGAGAATACTAATGGAGGTATTACAAATTGCAATTGGTGGCTCTAATCGAATAATATTTCATTGGTGATATGGACAAAGCAGGACAACTGAAATTTGGTAGACTGAGCTATTCCTTTTCATAACAAAGCAAATTAAGGGATAAGATGAAAACACACTTTACACATAAACCGAGTAATATTTATACATAATATAGTCGTTGCAAATTGATATATCCTCGAGGCGGACCGCGACTAACTGACCGGTCAATCAAAATATAACCAAGGGCGACTTGACCATGTTGCCAATAATAATGAAAATAAAATAATATTTCTGTTGCTTCGGTATAGCTTTGACCTTTACCAAAATACACTTTCCTCGACAATAATAAGTTTCAAACCAGTGAGATGAAAATTTCTATTTCATACACTAAAAATCAGTTATTTAGGATTACGAGATTTTTGAATATTAACACTATTTCACAAAATTCAATTTTTTGTCTGTTTTCGGTGTAATGTATCTTCGCTAACCAATGATGGTTGACCATATTCTTGCAATTAAAACTACTTTTTTACTTGGAAAAAACTATTTTGGAAAAAACTATTTCTTAAACAAGAAAATTCATCTTGGTTTCAATAATCTGACTAGCTTACTCAACGAATGTCAAACTATTAAGAACCTAGTGTATGTGTACAAGCCGCCTTAAATACTAAATCCTATCGTAAACAAAATCTATGGTAAATTATTTGTGACATTCATGGTAACATCACTTTAAGACGAAAATTAGAAAATCCGAGACGATATGTTAATGGAAGGTATATAAAAAACACTTTGTATTATTCAACTATACGATTAATACATCCTAATAGTTCCTATCAGAAGTAGTAAGATAATTAATACAAAATAATGTATCTCTGTCTGAGTTACATTTTTGCAATGTAGCCTAATTTTAAATAGGAAATTATTATATCAGAACATTCAGGAATTTCTTGTTTTATAACATTTGTTTATAGCAAATCTACCCTCAAAATTTTTTGAAGTGTTGGTGTAACTTTGTTTTTCATTTTTATCATTTAAGCCTATATGCTAATCTATAACATGCGTATTTTACTCTGTTAAAAATAGGATCAAGGGTTTTTAGGTCATGAGTGATTCATAGAGAAAAATACCTATTTCGAATACTTCAGGATGCACTTGGTTAAAAATAAGAAATCTTGGGTTCCCATGTTTGTGAATAATTTGTGAGATATTTTATATTAAGGAAGAATGGAAAGAGAAGTGCCTCTAAATTTGAAACACCAGAAGACCCTGAACCCGCATATCAAGATATTAAAGTACCAAGTTCGTCACAAAATCATGCTACTTTTAAATGTATCAATACTAAAAGAATAAATTTGCTTTCCTCGAACACCAACAAAAATAAGTTTCCATCGTTGGAAGAATTACTGAGTTATTTTTGTGTCCAAAATTTGTGAAAAAAGTGGGCATGAAACACTACCAACCATACGACTGGCGTTGTTTCATTGACAGTTGAAAACGTAGCCTAAAATAAATAAATACGATGCCCATAGTATAAAGTTAAAGAAGAATATTGTAATATTTCCCTTTTTTTCAACAGAATAGAATATAATCACCATAAGTGACAAATTTGTGTAGATTTGAAAATAGTGGACATTTTCTTGGTTTTAAAGGTCTTTGAGAAAGTAGAGCTAAATAAGAGCAAAGGGGAAGAATAAACTGTACCTTGAGAGCAAAAGTGGAGTCTGGAAAGAAAAATATAGTCCAGGATTCATCAGTAACTCTTGAGAAAATTATGCTTTTATCATTCCATATGAAACTAGGTACTATAAAACAGTTTGTTAAATCACTATATAAAAAAAGAAAACTGCTTTTTTACCAAAAATTTCCATCAGTTCACTGAGGAAAAGAATAATATAGATATTTTTGATGACTCCCAGATAATAAATAAAAAATTCCATCTAGAAAATTATTTCAATTTCAAGAAGTACATTAGAACTCAATAAAAATCTGCTAATTGTATTTTGAAAATAGTAAAGCGTTTATAGTCAGCAACAGCTGAAATTTCTGAATCAAGTCTTCATCGTAACTTTCATACTGTTTTTCATTGACTTTTTAGCATCTAAGCCTTAGCTCTTTTCTTGATCCCATTCCATAGATAATAATTGATGAAATTGACATTATTACTTTTTGTTGGCTACTCCACAACAGTCATTTTTATCTCTGTATTGGAAAACTGCTTCGGTCTGGCCGAACCTAGAGTACAAACCGAATATCAGTTTAACCACTTCAAACAGACCAAGGAATCTTCTCCAAAAGTCACATGTTTCACAGTACAAGACCATGTATATCATAATCCTTGTTTTCAGTATACTTATCTGCGTGCATCGATTTCAATAAGATACATTGTACACTCATTCGAAAACAATACGAACCGCCACTGTTTGAATCCAAGTAAATTGAAATTGTTATAAGGGAAGATTAATTAATAATTAATTTCTCGTAGACACGTAGAATCGTTTGTTGAAGCTGCGAATCTCTTAAATTTAACTTACTGCTGATCTACTCGAATGTTAATATCTGATCCAGACTCTTTGACTCAAACTGCCCTACAACTTGATCTTGATTCATTAGCTGTAGTACAGAATAAACAATATTTGCATAAGCAATGATTTGATTAACATCATAAAAAATATGAAATGAGGGTGCTCAAAAATGTGTTACTATTTAGAAGGACCATTTGTTTTGCCAAGAACATGGGTCTATATTTTTTGTAAACCAGTTAATTTCCTAGTTAAATGAAGTTAAGTAATTTTCTAGGAGCTTAGTATCTATCTGTGTCGAAGTTTTTTTAACACATAGGTCACGCTAGATAATTTGAGGTCAAAGAGTGATTTTATTCATGTTGAATGTACTTTAGTAACCCAAGCATGACTTTTTTTTTAAATTCGCTACACCAGCAAAACATAGTTCCTTATTACGCACTTTCATCACATAATGCACGTTGTAATCGTTCAACACCTTGATTTTCATTTGAACCGACTTCTGCCTGCCTGCCGAGGTTTAGTCTAGTCAAACATTTCAGTAATATCATGTGCTAAATAGAACATTAACCATGAAAAGAATTCAAATACTCTCATTATTCATTACTATAATATAGATAAATCCAAAATACTGTTTTATATAAAGAAAATTCGTTAAATCAGAAAGACATTTGTGTTGTCGTTATCTCTAACAGCGTTATATTAAGCCATTCTCAACAATAACGGTCCTTTTTATGTTCACGAACCCTAGTCAAAGTTTACTCTAGTTCTGTTTTTGTCTATAGAAATTCCGGAATTCAGCGGAAGTGATATAAAATCTCCATTAGTATGCCGGCAACCTCGATATGGTCTTTTATAAATAAACCAAATAGGATTTCTAACTGTATCGGTTTCAATCGTTATAACGAAGCTCAAAATGAAAGTTTCACGATATTTTATTGTTTATTAGGAATTAGAGAATATTTTAGCAAACACTAGTGCCATTTTTTGATTTTTATCATTGGAAAATGCTGACGATATGTAGCGTGTAAATCTTTCTTTTACGGTATAAAACCACGGAAAGCATTTGTTCGATATGAGTTGCATGTCCGGTACTGGTAACGATACCAGGACACTCGTTATGGTGTGATATTCACAACCCATTAAGAAAATAAAAGCTTCAGAATACTCGTCTTTTACTTTTGAATTCCACAACAGCCCATATTTACATGCTTCTGCTGGCTTTACTTGTATTCATGCAAAGGGAAAAGGTAGGAAATGCGAATAAGTAAACTAATAGGCGAATGCAAATGAAGCTTGTATTGCGGTAGGGTGCATCGGCACCTCCCTAGTAAAAATATGAAATCGTTACAATAATAATAGATTTTCTGTGAATAAAAACAATATTGATCATTTAGTACATTTATTTGTTCTTAAAAAAGAATTATTTTTTTTATGTAACTGAGTTTTTGTTTGTCCAAAATTTGTTTGTCTTGCAATACCAAGAAATATAATATCTAAACATTTTCCAGAAAAAGCTCTAATTAGATCTCATTCATGATTTTAATTAGGAAAGTTTAATTTGATGATTTCGCAAACTAGAAAAAATATCATTAAATTCAAATATACGAATGATTGCGCGAGTTCTCGATTATTTGTTTTTGTACTATTAGTGAAAAAAAACTGAACACTGGACCATTTATAAGTTGAAAACAAGATGTGATCTATAGGTAAACTTGATCAAGACTAATACGCTCTGTTGTATCATACCATAAGTTAATCATACTTCAGGTTTCTGTCTACGGCTTAAGTGCTTGTTCTCTCGTTTAATATCTCCATTACCAACACTTCAAACACCGACGATAATGATCTAATTTTAATTAACTATCTATCTATCACCGTCGATATTTGTTTTTCATATATTTTGATGATTGAGCTAAAAATAAATTTCCACCAATTCTCTACCTTTGAGCTCATACTTCATAAATAAGCTTGAAAAAAAATTAGAATTGATTAACTTCATGTAAAAATTTGTTTGCTAATCGTAAATTATTTTTAGTATAATAAACAACATTTCTACCTACGAGCAAGCTTTTTAACTAAATTTTATGTTTATTAGGATAGTGATAGAATCAGTAGACACTCCTCTAATCTTTCCATCCTATTATTATAGAAGAATTTTTCTTGGCATGAAAACAGGCTTCAGTTTCAGTCATCTCATTTGATTCATCCTCCTCTTCTTTTTTATATCTGAAAATAGCCAGTAATCCCCACGAGTTAGATATGAAGAATAAAGTGGATGTAAAGGCAAATCAAAGTTCCATTTATTGAATTTGATTTCCACTGATAAACTGCCATTTTGACTCAAATATATAATAGTGATCTCAGGTTTGGGTTTGTTGTTACAGCTTCATACAGTTAAATCATTAATTATTTATACCGTTGTGAAGAAACACGGCAATGATACCATATATCTTTGAATTCCACTTGTGAGTTTCACATAAGGATTTGAAGGAAGGAGGTTTTCGAGGTTTTCTTGAGCAACTGCCTCTTTGGCCGTCTTGATAGTTAATCACAATCGGTGCTTATAGAGCCCCCGTTTTGACGCTCACTGTATCAATTGATCATAGCAAAGCCCAATACACACACGAAATTCTATTTTTCACATCGTATATATCATTTAATTTAGAAAAAAACGAATTGGAGGGAATTATTTCAAAATTTGACAGCTCTTTGAACTGTGAAAGTATTGTTTGTAGTGATCTCTATCTATCTCAGCGGAAATTTATCTGTCGATGCAAAATGTATGCAAGAATCACTTTTCAAATTGAGATGTGAAATGTATTTGTTGGTTCTTATTGCTTACATTGTTTCAAACTGCATTTGTACTTCATTTTTAATTTAAAAACATGGACACTACAAGTGTACTATCACCTAGACTTAACCCAATATGAGACTTTTATAATTTTGTACTCTAAATTGTGTTCGCTCATGTATATTATCGTCAATCTCAGTTTGTAGATATGAACCAATCATTATGATATATGAGACCATAAATCTTATTGTTTCTCTAATGTGTAATAATTCAATGATAAACAGCATGGAAATAATAGTGACGAATAGCTCAGATTTATCATTATGTTATTCTTCGGTGGAACCTCGACCGAGCATTGCAATGAAAACGATCGCTATTCATTTCTATCGCTTCGAAATGAAAACGGTTCATAATAATCTGTAAAAATGTATACACACGGTGTCAGAATTTCGATTCATATATTTCGAAAATTATTAGATTTGCGCATTTAATTTATAGTTAATACAAGAATGAATAAGCTGCTTCTAATACCAGAATCCATACTTTTTGTAACAATTTTGTAAAATCAACCGAGGCTTGAATAACTTAAAATATATCGCATTATTCGTCTGATTCATTATATACTTGAATTTATAGATGAAATTTCCGATATTTCCTCAAAATTCTTCATCGTAACGATCCAATTATAGAGTTATTCTGTTCATTTACCCAAGAACCCTGATATTTCCTCCAAGGAATGATGAAATCGTTGAAACGAACTAGTTGCGTATTCACCAGCTCCCATCTAACGTATCCTACTGATATCGCCAGTTAACTTTCCCCTCTCGACAATTTCTCAAATTATTTATTTGTTCCAGAAATTTGAGCTCATTCTAATATAATACAAGAATATAGAATAAACAACTAAAATAAAATACGCAGAAATGAGGTTTATTGTCTAGTTTTTTGATTATCTTGAGAAATTTGAGTTATTCTCAAATGAGGACTATTCTTTTTTCAATGTAGTGAAGGTGAGTAACTTTAAAATAGAGTGGCGCCAGATCTATGAACACAGGCTTGCAACCACTAAAACGCTAACATCTAATCTTAACGCAGATTAAAGAACAACTTGAGCGGTGGGAATGGAAAAAAATAAATCGACTAGACTCCAGTCATATGGAAGACGATTATCACAGAAAAAACACCGAGAGAGCCAACAATCTGAGCTGCCAGTTCTGCGGGATAGAGACTAGGATTTGACCTAGTAGTAGAACTTTGTTGCAAAGCCAGCGACGTCTGAAATATTATCCAACTGTGCAGAGCCTCCATGGCATAGGACGAGGACTACCAACAGAGTTGCAAAGGGATAACCTATAAGGATCATAAGTTGGAATCAATTTGAAGTTAAATTAAACTCAACAATAGAAGATTAGCAAAAGAAGTATGAAGAAAGCAATTTCTATAAAATATTTGATCATGAACTAAGTAATTTTCCAAAAAAATTTGGCAAAAAAATCAAAGAAAATACAATCAATTAGCTAAATTGAGAACTATTCGGCAAACTGGCGAAGTAACAAAAAGAAAAGCACGACAGTTGAGTACAGTTTCAAGAGAAGCATAATTTTAACGATTTCGATTGAATTTGCGAAACTACTTTCATGAGAGTATAATATTATGTATAATATATTCTTGACGAGCCAAATTATCGCTAGGAGGCAATGGAAATTCTCAAGGAACAAGTTCACACCTAAAATCGTTATTCTTAATAATGTATTAGACACACTCAATCGAATTAGTGGAGATTATTAGATTAGATATACTGGTCTGATTTAGAGCAAAAGAATTATAATAGCAATTACTATAATTATGACATTTGCAAATTATATATTTAACAAATTTGTTAATTTCATTAAAAGATTTACTTTATACAGTATCGTGACTATATACAAATATAATTTACTTTAATCGTTCTGAAAAATCATCGATATCTTAAAATATCAATATATTTGACGAATAGCATGTGCAAAAATATCGTATAAGAGCGATATAAGATGTTTTTGCCGATATTTCATTTTTTTAATAGGATGCTTCATTAATGCATTTGATTACATTAAAACACATCTTATTACATGATTAATATCTATTTTGAAGTTAAAAATCTGGACTCTAACATCCTATTTCTTTGTTGCTAATGGCTGCTCCACCTTCCGAGAACAATCGCTTTCTTGCGGCAGACGTTGCAACGATGAGAAGGTATATCATTGCGACTTTGTAAAGTTTTCGAAATAGAGATTTCATATTGTCCCAAATTCCAATGGAATCTCTCTTTATTGGTATTACAGAAGATAAAAGGTACATTTGAACCTCGGTTTTGCTAGATGTTTCTTTAATTCGTCTTTAGTATTATTTCATTGATGTTTTCCAGTATTTCACAGACATAGCTAACTAGCTTTGCTAACCATAACTATCTCCAGAAAACTCTTTTATCAATTTCTCAAATGGGCATATCAATTCCATGATTTCTTTGGTGCAATCCAGTTCATTGCTTGAGACTATTGATGGAGCTTTAGGTCGAGTCAAAACTTCTACAATGGACCCAACCCAGTGAATCGTTGGAGTATATAAAAACAAGAGTTCCATCTTGTGCGAACATCGTGTACCTTTTTTTTTACTTGAACTTCTTTCAGTCCCATATCTAGCTGTCTATTCCGTCAAAACAACAAAGCAATGCGTGCGGACGTCACAGTTATTCCAAAAATCTGAACAGACTGAAGAACGATATCAATGTTTGTGAATGTAGCACACAATGTATCAACCATATCATCAAAACATCGATGGTAACATCGTTGTTTATGACCGATACCTCGATCTTTCACAAACATCGATGAATCGTTTGCAATCCTAGGTAATTTCGGCATGAACTAATAAAAAGCATGTTTTATTCAAATATAAGTATTTCTTGAAAGAACTAGATGGGAGTATGCAACTTAAACTACAAAATTGGCAACAGAATAGCAAAGATTGCAATCGGTATAATAGCCTCTAACGTGGATGATATCATTGAGTTATGTCGAAATTATCACTGTTTTTGCAAAAAAAAATCCCACTTTCTTCCATTCCTTATTAGTAGATAGCTGAAGGTTGTCATCAAATATTAGCAGATTTTTTAGATGAGCTTATTAATTTTGTAATACTTGTCAATTTTGGTTTTTTGAATATTTTTGTTTCCGATTACGACTTGCAAACTCGCAAACTAGCAAACTCAGGTTTCTCTCTGTCTCTTTCTTATAATTTTTTCTACAGCCTTACTATGAATGGATCCTAACACCTAGTACATTTCGAAAAATATATTAGTAGTAGTAATTTCTATTTTTCGTTTTTCAGATACCGTTTATTACAAATGCATGGAAGATGGCACCTGGTACTTTCACGAACCCTACAATCGAACGTGGGTAAATTATACTACTTGTGTCAATACAGATGATTTGTCGGTGAGGTTCTTATGTTTTATTATATTTATTTCTAATCAAAATTATACATCATAAACAGGTGTGGATAGCAATTAATTGATTACGAAGTAAACAAGTTAATCTATATGATACGCGAAAGAAATTACGTGAAACTCAATCACTTGAGTGGCTTTTTATGAGTAGGTGCAGGAAAAGCTTCGCAAGCAACGGATATTATTTCTCTTATCGCCATATTATTTATTTGGAAAATAATAAAATGGAAAAAGCTAGGGAACTGTACATTAAAAATACCACTGTAATTGAGTTTTCGATGAAATTGAATGAAAAAACAGAAAGAAGTTTGCGACAATGACCATGTTCATAGTTCTGCAATGCCTCCAAAGAGAAAGTTTCATTATTTTTTTTCATGTTCACCCTTGGAGAAAAGCTTTGTGGCATAATGGTTTAACAGTAATAATAGACAATTGATATGTGTAAGAAAGAATTCAACAAACTTTAAAAGAGTTTGATCATATTAGGACGGTCCCAAAAGTACCTGGCCTGACCTAGAGATGGCGGTAGTTGGAGACCCCACGTTGTTTGATATTTGTTTGGTAGTCATCAATAGTGAACGTTTTCAATTAATTTTTAAGCATGGAACATTAAAATAGTGGGTAGCACAGTTTAAACGAAACCGTACGACCTGCGAAGGCCCTCATCACAGTGGTCGACCAAAAGTGGTGGAGACTCTAGAAATGCTGAAGAAAATCCACAAAGTGGTAATGGATGATCGTCGACTGAAAGTGAGGGAGCTAACAGACAATAGGCATTTCAAGATGTTTTCATCCACTGTTTAGCAATGTTTCACAGAAACCAAGCCGAATTTTTTCGCCGTTTCATAACCATGGATGAAACGTGGGCCCATCACTTCACATCCGAAACACAAAAACAAACAAAACAATGAGTGAAAAGTAAGAACCGGCTCCAAAGAAGGCAAAGACCGTTCCATCTGTAGGCAAGGTTATGGCGTAGGTTATCTGGAATGCGCGTGGGATAATTTTCATTGACTATCTTGAAAAACTGTCAACGACGAGTATTATGCGAACTTATTGCAAAGTTTGAGGGACGAAATCAAGCAAAAACTGTATTTGGCTAAGAAGGAAGTGTTGTTTCATCAAGATAATGCACCAGATCACACATCCGTTATTGCAATGGCCAAATTGATTGAATTAAAATTTGAATTGCTACCTCATGCAACCTATTTGCCAGATTTATCCCCCTCCGGATTATTTTCTGTTCACAGAGTGTTCACAAAAAAAGATTCGGTGCTCAAAGATTTTCCAACAATGAGGTGATGTCGGCAGTTAATGGTTGTTTTTAGGAGCACGACAATTCTTATTATAAAAAGGGTATCAAACTTATTGAACATCACTGAGAACAGTATAAAGAAAACTGTTAAAATATAAACTAAAAGTAAAAAAAATTAATATATTTCTCGTGAGTGTGTGATAATTGCTTTTTTCGAATATACAATTATATACATTATAATTAAACTAATTTTTTATTGATTGAATATATTATCAGAATGACTAGTAGAGTTAATTTATGAGGTCATCCTCTAACAATATCCATTTCTTGAAAAATTTGAATAAACGAATCCCTTTCTTTCTCTAATTCATTATAAAGAGGACAAACAAATTATGAGTTTGTACAATAATTTTAACAAAATTTTCATCTGTTTATACGGCTAATATATATATTTTTTTCATTTTTCCAGTTTCGGACCGTTGTGATAATAATTCACTCGGTAGGCTACAGCATCTCGTTAGTGGCTCTCTTGATTTCCTTAGCTCTTCTGATCTACTTTAAGTAAGTAATATGTTTTATACTTGTAACTGGAAGTAATTGCACCTCTTATCAAGCATGTTTCAAATCAAATTTAATAGGTATGCCAAATGGAACAAGCCGTTGCCAACGTAATCTAAGTTCTTCTACACCAATGTAAAAAATTGGCAACCATTACGAATACGTATTATTTCATGTTACATACGTTATAACCTTTGGAAAAATTAATTTATTTTCAGTCATATATATATATATATATATATATATATATATAATATATATATATATATATATATATATATATATATATATATATATATATATATATATATATGTTTAATCATCGACGTGTAGAACTTATTTACTACCAACCTCATAATTTTATAACAAATTTCATATTATTCTCTACCTTTTTTACCAATGGAGAACGTATTATTGATATGAGATTCCCTTAATCACGTCACGTTCAACATATTCTTCCTATTATTTCTTACATCTTCATTTGTACACACTAGAAACGTGTAGCTTGATAAATATACGTTGGTTGATCGTACGTGTGGCAGCATGCATTTTAAAGTAACAGTTGATGCCAAGAATTCTACTTACACGATTTCCGTTCAAATTTTAATGGAAAAGTACACATATATTCACTGATATTGTTTAGTTCTCGTTGAGTTTGAACAAAGAATATTTCTGATCTTTATAAATACATATTTCTGTACAAAATACAAGAATAAATACAAGTCGTTTTCTGAAAAGTTTTCGATCTGGCAATGAAACATGACATTATTATTTTTGTTTTCCAGCATTATCTTCTTTGAAATCTATATACTAGAGTAAGGGCCTTATCATACGGATTTGAATGTCTTTGAAGAGGAGAGTGCGCGCAGCGAATGTGGGAGGACGTAGGTACTCAATCATCATGGCTTCATTGGGAGATTCGGGAGATTCGGATATTGATACAGAGTTATTTATAAGTGAAACTCAAAACCGTTACTTCATATGGGACCAAAAAAGCAGAGAATTTAGTGATAGTAATTTGAAAAAAGGCTTGGAAATAGGATAAAATGATCACAAAGCTAATGCAAAGGATGATGAAAAGTAATGAAAGTGAACTCGAATACAACTTTGCGTTGTCTCTGGTAGACGATTTGAAATCCAGACTATAAAATCCATGCCAAAATGGAGATCATGAGAATTTTGAAAAAATACTAACTATCCAGGATATTTACAAGTCCAGAGCCACCGTGGAATAATTCATTGCAACCAATTATTTCTTCACCAAATGCTTATGATGAAAACAGTGACGCTAAAGATACAATATACTGATTTTTTTTCTGAATAATAATTTCCTAAATCCTGGTACTTCCTTCCTTATGCCACACGTCCGAGACGTCCTCGTGACGTAGTCGCGGCGTATTCGCGGCGCATTCGTTGCGCCCCCTCTCCGCCCTGCAAACCGCTAGTATGATAAGACCGTAAGGTTCCAACCTAACCCCAAAATAATAGTTGCCGTTTTTCTCATTAAAATAGATGTTTAAGTTTGCGTGATAAAAATATCTCTTCTGTCAATGAAACTGAATGACTAGGAAACAAAGAAAAACTATCGCTATCACTTTTACGGTCGAGGTACACTGTTTTTTTTATTTTAGGAGTAGTTTTACCTACAGTTATAAATCGACGTCAAAAAATCGGACTCATTTTGCTCGAAACGCGAAAATTGGGCCTGAGAAATGTCGATTTCAGTACGCTTTTGGTCTAAATTAAGCAAATGCAGCATCAAATACTCATAATTCTTAACTCAACATCATGGCAAAAGCGTTTTTAAGATAAACCTATAACCTAGATTGTCAAACAGAAACTAAACATCCTAAATGACTGAATATTAATCTCTTATAGCAAGTGCTAATATCTTGGGAAGCTTTTGGAAAATTCTATAGTGAAAGTTTGAAGTTTGTCAAATATATAAAAGAAAATTATTCACCAATTCAAAGTAAAGAATTATCTGATAAGTAATTTGTGTTGGGGAAGTTGTGTGGTGAAGCCGCTCCTGTTGAATAGAATATGTTCACTAATTCTCAAAGCGTGCATATCTACTTGTTGGGCCCGAAATCAAAAGTTTCGTCATTTATGGGTGAACTTATCCTTTATTAATAGTTTCCACATTCATCAAAATTACCAGAAAGGCTTCAAGATGTTCTTATACGTTGTTATTTTAGCACATAATATACTCACTTGGACACATCAGCAAAAGATTTTTCGGAAATTTCATAAATTCAGATACTTCTCATTGAATAATATATTCTCACAATATAGTAGCTATGAAATAAACCAATGGGATGCAAGGTCAGTTAACCAGCATCAGAACAGAACTTAAGCAGAAGTTTAATTAAGAGTATCAGAAGTTTCATTTCCAACGCTAAATTCAAACACAAGAACCTGCAATACGAAATGTTGCTGAAAATTACTTTTTCATAATATCTAGTTGAAGAAGATTTAAGTTCTTGTTAACAAAACTGAGAACAATTAAATTACTCAAGCTTTCAAAGACATTAATCCACAGTCTTTCAAGCAAAAGTTATGCTTCAATAATCAGTTAACCAGTTCAGGAGTTAGTTCCTAGAAGACTAAGCTAGTCATAGACTGTACACGTGGCCTACAAGACATGAATCTGTAAAATATAATTATCATTCCATGGTGCCAGATAACGAAAGTCGCCATGGAAAAGAAGATCTTTCAAATAATTAAGGACGGGCTAAAACATTGCTAGGCACAGAGTTTTTCAGCGACATTAGAGAAAGACATCTTGAAGCGTCTATGAAAAACAGTATAGAAAAAGGGTTCTAAATTTGTTTAATCACACATCATTGAATGAACCAATGAAATTCTAAGATCGGATTATTATTATGTCAAGTTTACACTAGTGGAGGACATATATTATACATAAAAATGTTCAACACTTGAAGAAATATGAAAAAATGACTTTTATTCATTTCATTCATTGTTCATCCATCCGCCGAAAAGAAACATATCCTATGCATATCTAACGAAAACTTATATCTCAAAAAGATACTATTCTGCATCCTCACTCCCCAGTTTGAATGAACTTTAGTATGAAATGGAAAACCAACTTCTTCTGGTATTTCTCGAAGTTGATAAGTTTGATGTAAGAGAAAGCAATCAAAACAAATATTTCACGGAAAGTTACGTGCGCGTCGGTTTAATGGAAGAGGTGGAAAGTTCGAAGTAATATATATCAACATTGATCATTCGAAAGTTAGTTAGTTAACAAGTAACAGGTGGAACCAGGGATTCTATTTTATAATTATTAATTACGGAACGCTGTAAATACGTAAATTGATTAAACAGCCGAAAACTTGGAAGGAGGAACAGTTATCTCAAAATTGAAGGCACCCATTATACAAAGTGTCCAGAAACTCTCTTGCAAAAAGCAAAATATAGATTATGAATTCTATTTTATGTAATCCATGTAATCTAATGTACCGTTAACCGAAAACTCCTTCCTATCCCGTTATTAATATGATGCTTCCTAGTTCATAGTTGTCCAAGTGGGTAGTCAATTGAAAGTGCCCATGTGATCGGTCCTTGAATCGATTCGGAATTTGAATCCCGAACAAAGCTTTTGATACGTGCGAGAATATTAGAACTATAATGTAGTTAACAGTTCTTTCTAAGTTGGAATTGCGGATAGTATAATATATATATATATATATATATATATATATATATATATATATATATATATATATATATATATATATAATGCCTCAGAATGATGCATCGAAAAAATTCAACACATTTCGAAGCTGTAGAAGTGAGTGGTATCGAAATAACCTGCAAAAAATAATTAGAAAGGATAATAAATGGTATATGGACGGATCTAAAGCAGCAGACAGAACTGGATTAGGAGTGTACGGGCCCAAAACCAAACACTCTGAAAACCTGTGCAACACACCAAGCATTTTTCAAGTAGAAATTAATGCAATCGAAAATTGTATCCAGTTCAATCTAAAGAGAAATAATCGCAAACAAGAGATCATCATCTTGTCTGATAGCCACGCAGCTATTAGAACTTTAAGCTCCAATATCGACCCTGAGCGAAGGGAAATGGAATAGATGATAAGTTCGCTAAGCGGACGAGCCCTTCTGTGGTATCAGTTACACAACCAAAGCCTTGAAAAAGACAAGCAAAGACTCTCTTGGGTAACTATAACCAAAAAAGATCTGCTGAATGAATCAACCTAAATAAGAACAATCTACGAATACTTTCAAGAGCCCTATCGGGGTACTGTTGCCTCAACAGACACTCTAAAACGCTAGATTTAGCGGATGATGCGGCGTTTAGATTTTGTTACAAAGAGGACGATACCTCTATCCACATTCTCTCGAAGTGTGAAATACTACGTAATTCCAAAGCACTCCACTTGGAAGCGTATGAAATATAAGACGAAGATCTGTGGCAGTTACAGCAATTTCAAATTCTAGACTTTCTAGAAGGGGTGGAATTAACAGATCGGCTGTAGACCCTGGGTTTCTCACTATCGCAGCAAGAAAGGGGGACACAATACATTTTTGGGTCGCAATGTATATGATACCCCAATATCTATATACATACATACATCTATTCACTTAAAACTGTTGTTCGTATTGCATTAATTAGATGTAAAGAATGAAATAATTGAATGATGGCAAAAAAAAATATCCAGAAAATGAGATGCAAATGAAAAAACTGACACTCAAAACAAAAAACCGAGACATTTATTTGATTTTACGCGACATAAATAAACACGTTCACACTGAGAACTTTACAGAACAGGACGAATTGGATTGACGTTCTTTTTGATAATTCTTGGCTGTCGGCTATATGAACATAAACCTCCGGATCCGCTCCTGCAACTACGCACATTCTGTATTTTCAGAAACACATAATTGAATCAATAATTCAATTATCCTTTATAACAAAGTTAGGTTCTCATAATTTCCATTAGTTCCAATATTTATTGTCATGTTTTTTCACTATAATAAAATCAGTTCCACAAATACTAATTTGTTACATATATGTGTTGGGAGGATATTCTTTTGGGAATATCAATTCACGGTACACCAAAAATTATCAATTAATCACGCTTAAATCCCCCAATTATCCATTTATTTATTTCTAATTATTATCATTACCAGAAAATTTAAATAATTAGTAATTCAATTAAGCAATTAACTAAACTATACACTTTAATATGAACCTATTTTCCGATTTTTACAACAAAAACACGTAAATAAATTGTGGCTGTATTTGATCGTATCACGCGTAATTGGTTTGAGCATATCATCGAGGAAAATGTGGTTGTGGAAAATTTGCATCGTTGCGACATTAAAAGTGGATGAAATTTTGGACATGCAACGTCGCTGATGCACTGGGAATCAACCACAAAACAGTTTGGAATCATTTCATATACAAAAAAGGTCGATGTTTAGATGCCTTAGAAGATTATTTAACCAAATTGAAATTATTATGAAACAAATTAATCAAACCAAACAAAAAATATAGTATCCCAAATGTGGTAATGTAAGACAAATAAGTCTGACTGACGATCCGTAAGGTCATGCAGGTACTGAAGGAATTGTTTGAGGGAATAGCCCTCACTGGGCAATGGCGTTAATCTCTGAAAGAAAAGAAAATTAATCTAATGTTTAGGTAGGCACGTTTCGTCGGTAAATAAAAAACTTCAATGCTGATTCCATTAATAATTTCCCTTTTCGCTTAAAACTGTTCTATTTGATGATAATTGCAATTTTCAACAATTATGTATGATTTTTTTATTACAAAAAGACCATTTGGGATTATGCCGCTAGTCTGAGCATCATTAACTTCTTATACTGTGAGCGAGGAAGTTTGTCGCAGAAAAGATATGAAGATACACTCAATATCTAAAACATAAGTGAAGACCAATCTGGATTTCGATTTATAGGAATTTACCTATTGAATCCAATTTTCTGGCAGCGTTGCTGATGGTACAAACTTCGGAAGAAACCGTTGAAAACCAAAAAACAAATGTACAGAATTTTAAGGATACGCAGACTATTGGTACGGATATATTTTTTGATTGGAAATGAAAAGAAAACATGACTCTAAATCTGATTTGGCAGTTACTTGTAACCGAAAACTTGTTGATGAGGTTAAAATTCCAGTATCCTTAACTGCTATAGCAACGACAACAACTATTGTGCATTCTTTTAGGTAAGATTAAAAAAGCGGAAGCAACTTGCTATCATATTAATTGCGAACTATTTTGGAGTAATTTGAACAATTTTACCAGAAATTTCTTCAGAGAATGAAGATGATTAGCACTTTTGTGACGATGTGGATGAGGAAAATTATAACAAATGTATTATTTGCTAGGATTCGGAAAATCCATTTACTGTGTGCTCATGCTATCTATTCACAGAGAAATTCGTAATCTACATCTGTAATTTCTGTAAGAATCATACTTATATTATATAACAATTGCTGTTACAGATTTGATATAGAAAACTTTACTATATTTATCAAATTAATCTCACGTAACAATGGAAAAAATTGTTGCTAATTTGTGATTGTAGATTTTAGCAAGAAAATCTCTTTTAATTAAATGTATATTACTTGTTAATTTTCTCAAATTAAGTTTATAATACATAATTAGAAAAAATATCATGTTTTCCTTAAATAAACATCGTTCTCCCTCCCTACTTTACTAGTAAATTCTCAAACCTTCGATTCACTACTATACTATTCTACTAGTCAGTAGAACGAGCGTTGTGTTACCAGGCCAACGCTCAATCAAAAATTTACTGAACTCAGTTTTAAGATACCCACCGTATATTACGGATATTGTATGATTATTTGCTTAGGTCATGGAAAATAATATCATGCAAGATGGACTGAAAATTTCGTTTCGCTGACTCATACCTGGAGTTACAAGTATCAAACCAATTCGATTTTCAGTTAGTTCTAACCTTCAAAATCCACGATTCTTAGTTTTTGTGTTGCAGTATTTTGAGAGAAGTTGATTTGAAAATGGCAAAATATCGAAATTGTATAATTTGGGCTAAGTCTATTCTGAGACTAAAGACAAATTCCACTTTAAAAAGTGTATCGCAAAGTTGTGTGACCGCTATAGTTTTTGTATGGCCCTCGAAAGCAACTATATTGAATAATAAAAATAATTATGTCACTAAACAACAAAAGTCCTACAACAATGAAACTACGATATGCGTGTCCTTGAGTAGTATCGATTAATTGATTAAGTGAGAATGAGAAAATAGTTTTAAGATGTCTCTCATCTTCTATATTACTTTATCGTTCGTATTTTTTTCACAAACTTTATTTATGTAAACTCGAATATTACTTTCCAAACATATTTCAATCATAATTTTATGTACGGCTTATAAACGTTTAATATCGTCGTTCTGATAATATGGTAACTATCTCTCCATTTATAGAGATATTTTCAGGGAATATTCGTGCTCACAGCAATATAAAATTTTTATGACAATAATAATAAATTTAGCTCTAGTTATATTGGTCTAATACATCTGGTTTTATTACCTAAGTAATAAATCAATCACAAAAAGTATCTCTTATGAATATATTTTCAAAAAATATGAAAAATTTAAGTGATCTATGTTGACCTATGTTGGGCTCTATTTTCCTCTTGTCATCTTAACAGACTGTTTTGCGTCGACTAATGAATTGGCTCACGTTATAGTGCGAATGTAGCAAATTGCAGGAAAGTTAGTATACGAGGGCTGCTACATAGTTTTAAGATATGAAGTCATGAAGTTTTACATTTTTAATGGTGAACGTACTAGAACGTGTTAGCTGGCAAAAAGATTTGTTCGCGTAGGGTAAAGTGTAATTTGACAATCGCTCAAAAATCGCGCTGCTTCAAAAATTCGTGACGAATCATGGATCTATGTATAGATCTAAACGAGCCAAATCCAATGAAATTTGTTCACGCACGAATCACTTCGAAGCAACTCCTGTTTTTCCTAAATAGCTGAACGCCATCTTTGCATTAGAGCAACGTAGAATGGTCAATTCTGAATGATATTCTAGCATTTTTTTGCTAAAAGTGTTATATAATATAGGGGAAACCAATTGCTGAGGATGAATTATTTTCCACCACGATAACGCGACTTCTCACAAATCAGTTCAAACAAAAACATTTTTGAATAGTCAAAATATCGAATTGATGGGCCATTCGCCGTTCAGAACTTATTTGATACCCAATGATTTCTTTATATTCCCACATATTAGAAATATTTTGTGAAGTAAAAGTTTTACTACACCTGAAGAAGCGATTGGTGCATTTAAATCAAATGTTTTGATGGTATCCCAATCTGTATGTAAAAAATGCTTCGAAATTCAATATCTAATTTTATATTTCGTATATCATTAGTTAATAATACTGTGAGATATCCCACCAAATTCTAAAATAATTAATTATTTTTCGAGTTCCTCTCTTTTATCAGTATTTCGTTCTTGTACAAAAACTATATAATCAACTTGATTCCTTCAAATATGATCACCACTCTATACCCAATTCAACTAGTTCAGTTTAATCTCTCCAACGGAGATAAAATCGACGGTTCTCATAAAGCTTGAGCATATAAATCGTAGTTGATGAGACTGTATCAAAAATATATCTTTTGAGTTACTTTATATCCTAATAAAATTCAAACTAGATGTACATGTTTTTATGCTAGAGAAGCAAAAAATTCGTTCAATTTGTAAAGATTTTCTACAACCAGTGATGTACTAGCAGATATAAATGAATAAAATGCCTTGAGGCGGATCATCTCATGTTATATCCATTGGAATAATTTTTATAATTAAGCAAATATTACGCCTACATTTAATTATATGCAAACAGGATGAAAGTTGAGCGTACCATGTTAATTATTTTTCATTCGGAGTGAAAAATTTTATATTCTGAATTTTACATTTATGTTTCTCTACTTTCTCACTTTATGTTGTCGTCTATGTAACATTCGGCAACTGCAGTAGATTTACACTCTTCTTAATGCATCAGATGTTCTTTGGCACTAATTTTAATAAATGTATATTAGCATTAAAGCGCCATGGAAAGGCAACTTTCCCCACTTCTTGAACAAAATCCTATTTTGTTTTTTTATAAGTACTTAATTGTAAGCGACAGCTGTAAAATTTTGAGGTTTGAGGTCCTTTAATTAGTTTGTTTATTATTTTTCTAAAGTACGTGAGAAAAGGAGATCAAAATTTGTTGTTTAACTGAGATAAATGCAATTAAGGCAAAGATTGATTTGAAAAATATTATTATGACTCCAAAAAAAAGTGAAAATAATCCTCAGAAGAGTTTACATGAACATTCAAACTTCAAAAACCTCCTTTCTCAAAATAGAACAAAATACAACGAGTAATTTGAGATTTAGATCAATGTTTAGTAGAATTTTTCATCTAAGTAGGTGTCCATCTTATACCATACAATTACATCGACTGGTACTTGGAGCAAGAAATTTTCAGCAGGATTAACATTAAAAAAATACATGCTAGATTTTATATTTCCTTGATTGATAGCAAAAGAACCTCAAAGTATTTTCATTGCTTCCATGATTCAGAAATTATTTACGATTATTTCATAATTTCAATTATTTTAATTGGCGTGAAAGAATCAAAATCGATTTCCATCATTGTTCAAGGATCAAGACCCATAATTGATCGCTAAAATATTCAGAGAGTAATGTTTCTGTTTTCTATCGATAATTGAAATGCAAAAATATAAAAATTTTTCAATTATTTATATTTATAAATGTAATTTGTTTTCAAGAAAGCGAATCGAAAATCCTTCCTGTTTGACGTTAGTCTTAATAGATGTTTTGCCACTCAACTTTTGCTAAGGAGAATAGGAAGAGTAGCGGTATATGTAACGGTATAGTCTAAAACTCCTCTAAGACTCCTGGATTCCGTACTGCTCACATAAATCAAAGGTGTGTCTGTATTTTACGATACAATCAGTATATAATTCAAAGCCTGCTCGGAAACAAGATTAGAGATTAACTGTCATTATTACTATATATCATTGGACCAAACCAAGAAGAAAATCTTAAAAATGCGGCTTCAAATGCAGAAGATAAAACCGATACTCAAATTCAATAAATTGAACTCAAATTTGCTCCCGTATCCACGATATTATCCAGATCTGGCCTAAAGTGACTGTTTTAAAACCATAAAAAATGGAAATTAAAAAGGATCAAATGTGGAAGTCGCCGTTGTAACAGGGCAAAGAAAATATTGTTCTATGAAAATTGCATAGCTTTTGCGAATTAATAGTTACTCCATTTACAAAAAATACGACCGCCCAACACACTTACAATTACATTGTCTCATATTTCGAGAACCAAGTTTTATCTACCGAAACTGAAACTAAACTGTTCTTGGAATGTGTACCTGGTGCGTTCAAGAAACTTTAGATTCTTTTAACATAATCGAACAAAGCTGGCTCCACGGATTATGTAAGAGGACGAGTTCGTACCAATACATCTGATTTTACTATTACAAGTAATCCTTAAAATGAAAATGTGTTCCACACTGTATATTCGACAGTGTTTAAAAATCAAACAAATCGTATACTGTGAATAATGATAATGATACTATTAACCCGTCACATCAATTTGATTCTCTGCGCTACCAATTCCTTAAATTACTAGATTAATTAAATGAATTCTCGACTCTAATATAAGATTCGTAATTTTGGCGATAGCGCAGATGTCGCCAATTTTTAAAGTCGCGTTAACCTCAAGGGTCATTTGCGATTAATTGCCATCCATTTTGCTACAGACTTTTTTCTTTTGATTACACAAAAAACTAATCCTCATGTGGCACTACTTGAATCATTCCTTTCGAGATTTAACTGGTACGTGGCATTCAAGCCAATCAGTTTGTTCTTTTGAAAATATATTTTTCATATTCTTGAAATATTTTGCCAAATTTTGGAAATGATGTTTATCACTGAGCAAATATAAAATGTTATCTAAAATAGTGCATAGTACACAATACAGTTTTTAAAATGCTTGAGACAATATTCTAGCACTATAGTCGGGCTTATTTCTGCTTGTCTGATTTTCTTACAATTTAACAAGTTTATGATCCACAACAGATCTATTTAATAATTCTGTTTTCCATGTAAGCTCCGGGGCATTTTTCCTGGAAAGCTATTTGAAAACAAAGTTACAAAGTAAATTTTAATTTGTGTCGTTGTTGAGATATGCATGTCTTCAATCTAAATATAACAAATATAAACATAAATAATGTACACAACTTCTATGATATTATTTCACAAACTTCTATAACATTTTCAAATGTACTAACCATAGTTTCTCTATTTCAGAACATTGAGATGTGCTCGTATTCTTATACACATGAATTTATTTGCATCATTTGCTCTCAACAACTTTCTCTGGTTGCTGTGGTATTATCTTATGTTCGACGAGACTGAAGCACTATTTGCTAATCAGGTATGTAACTAATCTTTTATCACTATGGATCTCAACGTTTTTCACTTAAAATTTCTTTAAAAGTTTTATCGGTTTTCATATGTAAAAATTTCCACCTTCCTATGTCGTAACATATTAAGGTTAGTCTTCAATTAAATGAAGATTACATTTGCTCATTTTTCTTTTAATAATATTTACGTCACAGTACGTTTTTATGAAAAATTATGAGGTGCGATAAATACAAAATTCCTGTATTATTAAGAAATTATTAAAAACAAAAATTTAACAACAAGAAAAATATGTGAAATACAAGGGGAAGACACAGTTAAAGAGCGAACAGCACAGCGTTGATTTAATCGTTTCAATGATGGAGATTTGAAGTTTAAAAATCGTTTGCGCTTAGTTTATCCACCTTCGTGGGATATTGAGGTTATAAGGGAAGCATTAGAGAACTAATTAAGTTCTAGCACTCGCTAATTATTGGATCTTTTTAAGATACCATACACCTCAATTCAAAATCCACCAAAGATCTATAAAAGTTGTCGAATAGTGCCACACGAATTGACCAAGATTCAAGCTAAACGTCGAGCAAAGCAAACAGATGTTCGTTTTATTAGACTTCATATATCACGAGAAGCTACAGCTGTCAACAATGCGTTTTTGGTTATCAGAATACTTTAGTAGCAGCTCTGACTCTGACTTCAGATAATTGTACTGCTACGAACGTGTCTCCGCCCTAGAGTCGATCCTGCCTAGATTTAGTGAAATTCTAAAACTCGGTGAAAGCGTGCGCGATGCCTTTGATTTGCTTCTTATAAACCGCGGAATCCGTTTGATGTTTGTTTTTTATATCCGTTTTTATAGCAAGCGGTTTATTCACATTATTTATTTTGGATAATTTATAGTACTGTTTATTTATTTATTTCTTATTTTTCTAGAATTCGTTAGGATATATGAGCAGGTTCATTTAGCGCAGTTAAGTTTAGTTTATCATAAATAGTCGTAGTGAACAGAACGGATTGCAAAGTAATCGAAAAATTTAAATAAATTATATAAGTTAGTTGAGTAATAGTGATAAGTGAATTATTATAAGTTAGTGTAGTGTATACTGTTTAAATAAATTAAGAACGTAAGAGACCTTGTTTATTAATTAACCCTACGATCAGAATAAATGAGAAAAACATTACAGTACTTACGAATTGCCATCGAAATATGGAATTGTCAAAGGAATATAATCAATTATGATTGTGGGCTTAAGTACATAACAAATTATTGATCGCTTGCAACACATATATGGTGTAAAAAACCTTTCGCGATTAGGTGGGCTTCACTGAGATAGTTCTTCAGTTTTTCTTAGAAATCTTAAGAGATCGAGACGTATGACTACAGAAGATCCGAAGTGCTACGATCAATCAACACTAGATTAATTTTTAAATGATCATTTTCTTGAGAACAAATTGGATGCAACGTACTCGTGACGATTTGCAAAAGATGCGTTCACTGTTAAATAATGATTAACTTCAAACTACTATCTTAAAGGATATTCCTATTTGCCAAGAGAGCCGTATGGGGCTACAAGAAGATTCACTTACATAAACAACAGCGAAGCAAATGTCTGTCAAAATAGTTATGTACGCGGTTTTGTTTCATGGTATATTATCAGTGAAAGCAATTAAGCTTGAAGATTAACGTACAGTTACGGCAAACAGATACACTAACAAATATCTCCCTGCAGTTCTTAAGCATTTCTGGTTATTCTATAACCTGAAGAAACATCACATAGTCGACTTCTCCCGATGTAGGATGTTTGTATGTACATCTATCTCATCCTGAATAGATATTTCATTGATATTTTCAATATTTTAATAAATCTCCGTATATTTCTATTGGAATTTTTAATGGATTGCTCACAAAAACGTTTGTTGTGGAGCATATGAGGTGGATATTCATAACAAAAATTTCGAGCTGCACTTGTTCGAAAGTTAATTATCCCTATTAAACTTGCCATGGGGTTACCGATAATTGAGTTTTGACTCGCTCGGATTCCAAATCATGCAATATACGAATGCTGATTAGTCAATTCAGAATAAAAATCCAATAATTGAGGAGTTGAATTTCAAAACATCTCATTTCTATTTTGGAATATATTTCGGAAACTACTGTTGAAATTTTATGTCTAGAGATCCAATATTTTTTTTTTTGGTTGGAATATAGAATTTTATAAAAACAAGAAATATATTTTTTTGTTTATTTTCTAAAATCATGCGACATAGTTCAGGAGCTGGTTGTTCATATGAAATTTTCTCAGCTCACCTCTTTCGAGATATCACGCTTAAAAAGTGATGATTAAAATTCAGTTTTTATTTTTTTTACAGTTTCTGTAATGCTGGAAACCTGAATTTCTGTAATTCTCATGCACTCTCAAAGGACTAACTACGGGTATTTTTTCAAAATTCCTGTTAAATTATATGGGGGTGAAATTAGAATCCCTTACATTATTTAATATATATATATTTAATAATATATATTATTTAATATATATTTTCACGAAATAAAATAATAGCTTAAAGTCCTTGTTTTATTTAAAAATAGTTTTTATACTTGAATTTTTCCCCTGAAGCAAATAGCTGTAGAGAAAAAAATAAACCCAACCATAATTTACAAATTTTTTAATAAATTGAGTAGAAAGTAGTTAGTCCTTTGCGAGCGCACAAAAACTACAGAATTTCAAGATTAAAGCTTAACTGAAATTTTAGAACAAAAAAATAAGAACTCAAATTTAGTCACCATCTTTTAAGGGTTATATCTCGGAAATGGGTGGGCTGAACAATATGAAGTTACGATTAATCTTCTCCCTGTAGATATATATTGATTAGTTCATGATATAATTGAAAATATACAATATAAATTCAAAGTTATAATGTATAGTGTATGCTAAAAATTGTTCTCGCAATTTTTGGAAATAGTGTCCTTCACATTCCTACTTAACGATATAAACAAGGGATATCGTATGAAATCAAGGACAAAAAGTCATTTTACTAGATATAAAAAATAAGGGGGAAAGGGAGAAGAGAGTAGAATAGAAAAAAAGAGAGAAGGGGAGAATAAACTATTAATTACATTACGTTCTAATGAAATCAAGCTAAATTTGTCTATTTATATTCTTGATAGGTGATTTCAATTTTGTTAATTCTTTTTTTGCAAATTTGAATATAATAGAAGGTTTTTCATTTTTATATTTAGCTAGTTGTAAGCTCTGGGTTATAGGCAAGTAGAGTAGCGTAGACTTCTCGGTTTTGGTCCGGATGGGTCTAAGTAGTTATGTTTTTTTTTTTCTAGAATATGTATATTCAAGAGAATTCTATTGATGTCTATTTGTAATACCGTAATCACAATATCATAAATTTTTAGGAATCAAGACACCCAGATTCTTGAAAAAGCCGTTCGGTTGGGTGCATAAGTTCTATTTTGTATATTTTCAAGAATAATTTCTGTAGAACAGTCAGTTGAAAATACCTCCCCATTCAGGTAATCGCAAATATTCAATTGATTGGTTAGCGTCGATAACACACGAGGTGTGTGTCTTTTATTCATGCACTAATTTCCGCACAATCTTTCATATTACTACTTTTTTTATCATAAGTTTCCTACAATATTTTCAATATTGATTATTCTGAAACAGGTGAGATCAATTTTTTCAAGGTTTAAGATCTTTCCAATTCATATTTTATACAAATCTCCTAGGACTTTTATAAATTTATATCTCTTCTAAAATGTATTTAACAAAAGGAAACAGGAGAAGAACAATTGCGTGAACTTTTCTCATTATTTCTTTATTTAACGCACCGTTTTGGAATTAAAACATAAAAGTTCTACTTCGTTCATTGTAAATACGAGATGTGGTCAAAAATGTCGATTTAAATAGTTATTCGTTAACGATAGACAAAAAATGTGGTGAGTTGAGAGGAATACCAATTAGCAATTTTGCATATAATTTACCAGAACGTTTTCTTTGTTTCTTTTTTTACTGACAATAGAGATATTTGAAATTTTGAGAAAAGCTCTTGAAAGTAAATTGTATCAATTGCAGACACTATCTAAAAAATAGGTGATTGAAGCGGGGTTGCAAGAGATTACCTTTTTGGGTATGCATTCTGAATGCGAATCCATCCACTTTCCAATGAAATTTCAAATTTAGTCTTAAATCTCTATTTTACGTAATTTGTTAGTTTGTCGGTGTGTTTGCCTGTTTACATGTATTTTTTCAATCAAATTTCCGCGTAATTCCCCGATTTCGATAATTCGTTAAAAAAATTGATGAAATAGCTATTGATTTCATATTTGAATTTTATCACTCTTAGACTTTTATCAAAAATGCATTGATTAGGTTGTCGCGCTGCAGTTAAATGGTCTCGGGCTCAAAGCTGACTGAAATATGCGATATTTTGTTTTTTCGATTAAATTGATTTGATTTTTCTAGTTTCATAACTTTGATATCTCAATGATTCGTGAGCGCTGCTTACAATCCTTTAGTTGTTAAATAGAATCTCATTAGGGCAGTGGTTTCCAGCCTGTTTTTGTAAGATTTGTTTTACCACATTTAAAATAATTATTTCTCATACCTTATTTCTTTTTATGTATATTTTCACATAATATTGTACATTATTTTGTAGCCCCTTAAATAAATTACAATATCAGTTGGATAATCACGAAGATACTTTGTTAGAAAATTTAAGAAACCGCAACAAATTTGGGGCGCAGTTACAAAAAGGCTGGAAACCAATACATTGGGGGCATTAATAAAAATGTCAAATTCTCTTATCAAACGAAACTTCAACTGTTGAATTATTTTCAGTGTGATGAAAATGAACAGGGTAAAATAAAATTGAGAAACAAATTTTAGTACATACATATATTCAAATGTATATATATTTAAAATGCAGTATAAAATAATTACAAACATAGTGGACAAACTTTTCTTCATATTTCTGTTCCTTTATGTTCACAATATAATTTACCATATTTATCATGGTCATTCTTAATCAAATCTAAATTTACCCCAATAGTTTTTCACATTTTGAAGAACCTCCTAATTCCATTCGGTTTTTCCATACTATATATGTAGATATAAAAACGATTTCATTTACTATATCCATTCATAATTTGTGGTGAAAATCTACTAATTGAAAAACAAATGCAGTTTATAATATCAGTTCCAAGGCTAAGTAAATTCCAAAAACTGTCGATCATCATAAATTTAAACGTGCACTTCTATTTCAAGTTTACTTCCTATTTGTATTTCCGGAACCAATCGTATCGCAATACAGCTTACTTTAACAAAGTTTCCAATTAATTGATATAGTTTCGACTATCTTAGCAAGTGAAATTCATTCAGATAAAGTAGTTGTTTAGATATTCAAAACTAGATATATACAGTTTGTAAAGTAAATCTTCCCTGAATCTACTAACACTGTGACCTATAAATATATTATCTATCCTGGGAGGTATGCAAATCACATTTATTAATGACAGCTTCGCACTCACAGAGGTTCTTCATTGCTTCCTTTGGTTCCTTGCAGAAATGAAAAGAGCTGTCAAGAGTTTTTCCGATATCCAATGTCCAGTAAGCATATCAGTAACTAATATGTTCTTAACGATCTTTTTGATCTAATTGATAGGAAAAGAAAAAAATCTCTTCGTTGTTTTATTGGGTGTGGAGTGTGAAAAAAGAGCGAAAAATATATGGAGAAAGAAGGCAAAGCAATCTTTTATTACAACAGTCATCAGCCAATCATCCTATCACTAACAAAAATTCTTTGTTCAGTGTAAATAATATTGATTTCAAAATCATTTATTCGAAAGCTCTAAAACATATAAGTTCATTTCGTGTCACATACCAACTGAAGTTTTTCGTAATATTCTACTGACAAACCAAAATCTTTCTTTAAATTAATTACTATGAATTGAACACAACAAATAAGAGCTCTGTGGATTCATCTTTTCAGGTGAATTATTCCGCTTTCTTTGTTCACTCTCCAACTTGTCACAGATTCTTGCTTGCTCCCTTCACTAACGTTTTTCACTTCTTTTTATCTTCTACGATTTTAATCCAGTACCTTACCCCCAATCGCAGCAATATCCTGCATTATTTGTTGTTCCCAGCGTGCTTTAACTCTGTTACCTCATATCAGGGATTTCTAATATCATCTTGGTATATGATCAAACAATTTTAGCCTCTGGATCTTCATTACTGTCACTATATCATCCCTTTTCTACTTCGTAGTTGAAAGTCTTGGCAGGTCCAAGTATCTTCCTTAAAAGTTTCTCTCCAATATTCGAAGATCTTTATTCTTCCTGAACAAGTGAATGGTTTCGACTCCAGATGTAATGAATGGTCTGATTCCTGTTCCGTATATTCTCAACTTTGTGTTCATGCTCAGCTCTACACTCCTAGAAATTTCATTCAACATCAGTAAGCTCTGATTTTCTCCGTCACATCTATGAGTCCATTCTTTGCCTTGGTCACACCCAAATAATTGATTTAGGTGTGACCAAGGGGATTTACTTATCCCTTGTCAAAGGAAATAGGTAACTTGTCATCTCTTGTTTATTACAGGTAAATGTTCCATCTTGCAAGAAGCAATAGGTTCCAAATAAATTTGGATTTTATTCATAATCAAATATTTCCTCTAATTATAGAGCAGCAATTATCTTTTTTCACAACAATAGTACATTCTAAACATATTATTTATAGCTACTATCGTCTAACATCTTCTCTAAAGAAGATAGCTTGGTTAACGAAATACCTCTAATTGTGAATATTGATCAAGTGGTTGTAAATATTTATACAGTGGTTGTTGTAAATAATGAATGCTGGATCATGTCAAATATATATACCTGTATATAACTTTGTATATACACAAAAGTCTAGCAAGATCGGTTCTTCTAATGTCACCATTTATATTCAATTTTCATTAATAACCAGTTTTGTTATTTTTTGGTATGTTCAAAAAATTGGTATGGGGTCCATAGAGTGTGAAATTATTAGTCGTTGACAATTGTACGCGTGAAGAAATAAGTGGGAGAAACAGAAAAAGGTTTTGCATGTATTTAACAAGAATTGTAATAAAAAAAGATTCAAAGGTACATAGTCCCGTAATGTATGACAACTTACCCAGCTCTAAAATAAAGGTATTTTGAGAGAATACGAATAGCTTCCTTCACAATAAATTATATGTATCGATAATAATCACCCCACACATATAGAAGGAAGTATATTTGAAAACTGAAAAATAATTTTAGCTCTAGGGGATATTATCACCTTCGTTAACTGCCCGAATACTCACATTTTGAGGTTATGCATCACTTATCAAACGATAATGCTCCATTGATCAATATCTACGGTTTATCTTCCACATTAATCTAATAATACTGATTCTGGTTTAGATATTAGATGATTGTATTAATCTAATTTAGAAAATATATCATTAATCAGTAGAGGTTACCAATTTTTTCTTCTCAGTTGTATTAAAATGTTACTAGCTTAGTTGAACTCTCTGCTGCAATACTTGTCATAAAATGTTGAAATTTCTTAAAGAATATACGTTTATAAACGTCTATAAACTGTCTTCTATTTATTCCAAGGGTTCCACTTGAATCGCCTTAAGAATCTCTTACTCAAAACATTACAGAAGTTCACTCGATGATTCAATTAGTTGGAATAGATTGTGAAGTTTCTTCCTGAATTAAGAAAATATACAGGTTATTTCATAAAAACTTACTTCTAAATTAAAAATGTGAGCCGTATCCACCGTATTCAAACTTCTTGAAATAACAACACAAAATTTTTTATCAAATTTTTTGTTTCTATACTATATAATCTGTATTTATTATCGTAAAGTTGTTGTGAAGTTGATATTTTTGTTAACAAAGCTCATCAGATAAACACAAATTACTGTTATTTTAACGAATTCACGCATAAATCTCGACATTACTTTGCGTTTAAATTCAATCATTTCGGAATTGTTAAATTGATCGTTAACATTCAGCGCATTTCAAACAAAAACTAATAAGTTTTATTAAAGAAATATTCACATGAATCATAAAAAAATAAATTCGGCAATTTTGTTGATCGTTCAGGAAAAATATTATAATAGGGAAGCCGTAGGCTATTGGAATGTGTAATTGGATGTTGTTCCTGATAACGACTCTATTTTTTTTTTCATTTTTCCATCTCAGTATTTCAAATAACATTATCTTGATGTAATAAAAATACTTCTATCGTAAAAGAAGCTTTTTCCGCACATTTCTTCCTTATTTGTTGCGACGTTCGCAAATACTTTGAGAAAGTACGGACCAAATCTTTTGTTACTCTTTTCATCCGCGTCCACTGACCGACAGGTCCCATTTCACACACTTTCATGATTTACACACACTACCTGAGGAGTTGAGGTCGAGTTTTTTGCTCACTTACACAAACATAAAGATAGATAATGTCGAAAGAGACCTTCACCAAAGTATTCCATTAAATGGCAAAAAATCCTTACACTGAGAATAATGTGATTAATTACTCTTTTTGTTACATGCATTAGGACCCATCAAATAAATTAGTCTTGTACAAACACTTTTTCACAAAGATTTATGATCAAATTATATATCATTTCCTAAACCAATACAACAATTGTTGAAACATAGATTTTACAAAGAAAAGTATATCAATATAATTTTGATGAAGTTCAAGAAGATTGCTCAAGTGATATTCGAAAATACGAGTGTTTCTACCTGCGAAATTATGTACGAGGTTTAACCAAAATGTAGTGAATGTTTTAGAATTCAATAATTTCATTGCAATATTATATCCTCCTGATAGTGAAGTTGTCGCGTACACATATACCAAAATATAAGCCATAATCTAATGGCAACTAATCTCACTTTCTGTATCAGCAATTGTATATTCGGTTTCATGATCTTCTTTGAAGCAACTACATTATGCTAACGAGGATGGAATTGAAGCAATAGCTACACTCGCGGATTTGATTCCGAATCAGTAGAATCGATTTAGAATAGATTCTAAATTAGCCACGAACAAAGCTTCGTCAGTAATAGCAACGATTTTGCGTGACTAGTGGAGTAAGTTCATCTGTATCAATATGTTTCACGGTTCAGAATATTAATATTGTCTGGAACTAAAATCTAAGGTAAATAGGCAATTTGTTTATAAGGGATATATCTTAAAAACACCTATCTGAATTGGAAAGAAAATCCATTGATTTGGATTATTTGGATTTTTACATATAATAAGCATTGGGAAGCTACACGGCACTAATTGAATTTTTGCAATGACACTCAAACAACCATAGTGAAACACAGGAATTTCATTGCTTTGTCGACTTCGTAATTATTTGCAATATAGGAAATTACTTCTACGTGTCCACTTAAGTTCACACCATATGTGAAACTTTTTTATTGTTAATACTACTAAAAAAGTTACTCTTCGTAAAAAGTTTTGGATTGTTAAAAAATTGAAATGCAAACACTAGATTCAAAATTTTTTCCGATCGTATACGAAGTAAGATGACAAATAAAAAATGAATTCCACTAAAGAGCAAAGTACCTTAACATTTTATTTCTCCAACTTCTTTGTCGCAGCATAATTTATTATTTTACAAATTGACATGAATGAAATGCTGGGTAATATTCATGTAATTATTTATTAACTATACAAAAAATGATAAGAGCTTTTCTTCCATCAAACCACAATTCCCTCAACTACTTTTACAATACAGGTTTCCGTTCTATGACAAAATTCTCCTAACACATTTCTAAATATGTTATAGTCTGAATGGTTTCCGTAATATCACTTTCCAAATTTTGGGTATTTGTAAACGACCCTTGTTTGTATTCTCTTTCAATTTACCCCAAAACAAATAATCTAGCTGGGTTAAATCTGGTGACCAAGCTGGCCAAAAAATCTCTGAAAATATGAGTATCACTCTTCCAAATATTGCCTTACTTCCAACGTACATGTTATGCCATCCGGCTGGTATAAAATTTGTTGCTGTTCATGTATTGGCAGGTTATCGGTAAAATTTTTGATTTTTGTTGCCAATTTAATTTTTTTCTATCATCAATCATCAATATACATACCGTAGAAGAAAGAGATATTATTTACAGTATTTATTCTAAATAATTTCTAGAAAAGTCTATTTATTTTGTTTCTTTTTGTTATAGAACTATGTATAATTTTATTTAGGTATATAAATGATTTGTATAAAGGCAGCTAGTTAGTTAGGAATAAATAGTCGTAGTGAAAGGAACGGAAATTATTCGAGTGATATTTATAAGTAAATTATTGAAGTTAAGTGTATTGTATAGTGTGTAAATAAATTATGAACGTAAGAGACAGTGTTATCAATTCACCCCACGAATAGAAAGAGTGAAAGTTAATACGAAAAACGTTACAATACTAAATCACTCATACGAATCTGTTAATTTCTGGAAATAAATAACTTCACATTATACAAGTACTGGACAATATGTATATTAAGGCTCTTGATCGTTAATTAGACAGTATTGGCAGATATGAAATGGGTCTACGCTTTGTGCTCTAATATAATTAACCAACATTAGGATCAACTAATCAATATCCAATTTAAACCTCCGAGCTACTTAACAACATGACATAAATATAGGGACGGTAAATAAATAGTAGGGGAGAATTAATTGATCAAGTTAAAACACACAACTCTAATGTACGTAATCTGAAATGAGATTTATTTTCAAAGTGTGCGCGGAGGAGATCTACAGACTGATTATCTCCAAGGAATTCATTTCACAATTATAAAAAATTTTATTCCAATTATTTTATAATTGGTTTCACAGTGTTTAACAATCGCCGAAAAAGAAGTTGATGCCTTTATTTGTAATTATCCAATATGCATAATTGCATTTAGGGACATATTAAAACTGTATACTAGATCTTGTGCCTAAATAATGTAATCATTTATCTAATCAGATACAATTATTTAATATACTATATATAATATAATTACAAGCTACTATTTCCGTTTTTTCGTTTTTCTTTACATTCATTTTATCGTTATATATCTCTTTCAAATGTTTCAATCCAGCATTTGTTTGTGAATGTATTAAGCTCGCATCCTCTGTATATATCAACTATTGATGCAATACACATGTTAAAACATGCGATAAAAAAGAACCAAGAATACAATGTAGAAGATATATAGAAATTTCATTCATAGATATGCAGCAGGTCGTTCACAAAATAAAAAGAAAAGAGTTGAGTGAATGCTTCGAAACATATGAGAATCCCGAGAATCCTGCCACAGTTAATAAACTGATAGAAATGACGATGGAAAACTCAAGTGCTAAAGTAAAAACACCATATGGTGATACAGAAAAATTCATTTTTAGACGATGCCATCTGGAAGTTGTTCGTTCTGTATTAATTTACATACCGAAAGATGCGTTTTGAGTGTTCCATGTAGTGGAAGTGACAGTTTCGTACTGTAAAACACTTTCCGGACGCTCTGGAGTAGACAAATTAACTTCCTTAACTGTGACTCTAGCCACTTCAATCTTGACAGTTGACAGCTTCACTTCGATGATTTTGCATAACCTTAAATTTTCAATTTTCTGAAATTATTTGTTTTATCCGAAGTTTTGTCTAAATTAATGAATAATAATAAATGATGATGAAAAAGAAAAAAAAAACCTCAGCGATAAAGATTTACTCGAATCCACCTGATCTCAGCCAAGAAAACAATTCGTTGCTGGATAAAACTCGTGCAAGGTACGAAAAACAGTAGGAGATCTTTATGAAGTGGTGTCACCAGAAAAAGGCGAAAAACCCAACGGAACACATAATACTGGTTTATTTTTTAGAAAAATCTAAAATATAGAAAAGTTCTACTCTATGGTCTACATTCTCAATGATTAAAAGTACTCTCACAATAAAACAAGATATTCACATCAACAAATATCAAAAACTCATCAATTTCCTGAAGAAAAAAAACAGGGGGCACTACATAAAAATCAAAACCTTCAACCAGAGAAAATATAATAGAATTCTTGTTACATTCCTATATGTCGTCTAAAAGATGTTGTGTACGCCGCGGCTGAAATAGTATTAATAAAATAGCACTTTCAGTCCTTGACATTCAAATAACTATTATAATAGATAAAGAGGGGAGACAAGACGAAGTAAATGAGTAAATGTAGCGAAAGAGTCGAGAAAGAAGAGATTGATGTGTGAAGGATGCGAGTTGGTAGTGGTGAAGAAATTCAGTAGTTATGTGTAATAATAATTGATGATGGAGATAGAACCGAAGTTACAAGCAACGAATAAAACACTTAATTCAAATAGAAAATTCTGGAAAGCGAAGAAATGAAAATATATAAATGAACATTTAGACTCATTTTTACTTATTCTGCTAATAAATTAAGGATAACAAAGAAATAGGCCGAAATGATGCTAAGAACAGAAAGAAAAATCATGTGTACATTCAAGGAAGTATACGGAGGAATAATAAGTGATTAATAGATAAGAATGATGGTCTTGTTGACGCAGGTTTGGAGAGGAAGAGGAAGAGAAAAAATATAAAGGGCTGGGGAACAAGCTGAAGGTGTTAAAGGACGGGAACTAAGTCTCCCTAGAAAGGAATTCGCAAAACTCGAAAGAACAGCCGAGTTCTACAAAAGGGAAGCCATGTCTTTTATTATCTTTTATTACGAGGAGTGATCAGAAAATATGGTTAAAGTATTTCCTCAGCAGTATCTGAATCTATTTCAACAAGTTCGCCAGTTGTGACACAAGGAATTAACATTGATAATTGTTTAAAATTGAAGAAAAATACTCCAGAAACATTGAAATTTGTTCAGGGTAATAAAGTAGCATATTTAGAAACTAATAAGAAGTACAATGGAAAATTGGAAAGAGTGAGTTGAGATCGAGGATCGCTCGTGAATAACGATCTACAGAAAATATAAGTTAAAATAAAATTTTTCGAGATTTTTAAATTATGAATAGAAAGATAACCGTTATTCAATTGAGTGGTACTAATTATGCTTTTACTTGAGATAACAGGGTTAATTAATGATTCACTTTGCCCTAAAAATTTCTGTCAATGAAAATCGACCATCAAGATCGTGAACTTAATTTTATTGTGACAGTATTCATATCATAGTTCATCCCAAGTAAAATAAGAATATACTCCAAATGTCATGTGTGAGCACTAAAAAGTTTGTGAAATGATGTGCGAAGGAAGAGACCTGAAAACTAAGTCCACATCTTCATGGTTATGACAAGCATCAAAACTCAAATCAATTTTCCCGAGTTTTTGACCGCTAAAAGTCTTATATCTGTCCAGAACCATCTCACTCTCCATATTTAGCCCCCGGCAACTTCTATCTGTCCAACTCGAAAATGTACTAAAAAGGAAATGTTTTAACAGTAACTTTCACCTTAACACAGCAGATCAGACGTAATCCATTTTATAATACAGAGATATGCGGAAATATGGAATCTGAATAACCTATGTGTAGAAAAAATAAGGGTTAAAAACTTGTTAGTTAGCTCAAATGCAAGAGCTAAGTGGGGGATATAGATGATGAATAATATCAATATTTATACACTCAAGTATGTGTTTACTTCTTGGCAATCGGAGCAATTATAATAACAAAATGGAAGTAAGCAGAGAGCGAGAGACAAATGATATGATAAAAAATGGTACCACACAACTAAGATATGGTTTTTCGTTGCTTAAAAACACTGCATTCCCAGAAAAATTCCCTACGCCACGATATTCCAGGGAAGACTTATCATTTCTATATTTTCTATTGAAATTTTCTTTCGTTTTCAGTTCAAGTTTATACCCGATGGGCGATTAATCATTTCGTAATATTTGACTATGAAAAGGTCACGTTAACCGTATGTTATTTGGTTTTATTCAAAGTTAACTATGAAACGGTGAATTTATATTCGATGATATATGGCAGGATTCAATTTAAATACGAAGATATCGTTGATTGATTCATATGTTTGCACCGTTTATATTCGTCAAAATTCAAATGAATAATGGATACTTACAATGAACAAACATTGTAATATTTCATCAATAACTTCAATATTGAATTAATTGCCTCTGAAAGTTCATTAGGAAGAATTATTGAATCGTAGGAATCGTGTACTAATGATATATTAATGGTTGACATTTTGATTGACCATAACATAATTAACGCAAAACCACAATCACGACAATAGTAAACTTTGTTGGTTAATATTTGGATTCTCTATCTTCAGATTTATCAATTACGTTACACGTTCAACCATCAATTAAAATTTGAACCCTCATTGATGAGCATAGGCCTCTCGGAAACAGCGCCACAACAAACGGTCTACTGCTACATTTTCTGTGTTAAGTTTACTTTTTGTAAATATACTCAATACAATTGAGTATATTTATGAATTATTTACGATAAATAAAACTACGTTCTGATTGATGATTAAGTATTAATATGAAAAAATATGGAATATATGGCCCGAAAACTCATATCTCAATATAAAAAATGGAACGTGGAAGTTAACCTGGATAGAACCGAGTATATATTTATTGAGGAAGAACGGAAAGACCTTCCATCGAACAATGCAGATGTCAAAGACCAATAGGTAAAAAGGCATTACTCTCACTTAACGGTATATTCTGTGAAAAGAACACAAATGAAGATAACAAAAGAATCTAAAACAATTTTGGAAAAGCTCGTAATATACAGAGCAAATCTGTAGGGATTGATAGAAGAAATGGGAAGCTACAGAGAGTATTTAGGGCGGAAAGATCTAGTATGAAGAGGATCACAAATGAGAGACTCAAGTAAAAACATATTATAGAGAGATAGGGAGCTGATCTGGTTTGGACATGTGCTGAGAGTAATGGATATGAGAAGCAAGTCATCGTGTAAAATTCATCAAGTAGAGAGTAATGGATATTAGGCAGCAGGAGACATATGATATGGTAAAACTAATTTCGATACAATATCTAATATTGTTGATTTATGAATTTTTATAAATCTTTTTATTTGCTTAAAGGGCTTAATGGTGAATCAAATAATTCTGGCAATTGAATATTTTTCTATGGATAAAAATTTTTGATTTTAGGTCTCTTCTGATTGATAAATAGTTTTTGAGAAGAGTGAAAAAATTGATGTTTCGACCTATTTCAGTCATTATCAAAATAGATTAAAACGATTTTAAAAACGAATTTCATTAAAAGGAGAGCTAAAATCGAAACTATTTATCAACAAAATCATATAAATAAGTTTGGTTTCCTGGTTTCACTCGCTCTGTCATTCTCTTATAACCTGCGTTTCAAGTTTTTCTGTTCTAAGAGATGTACCGCATTCTCTATGCTCCCAATTTATAGCCCTTTCCCTCAACAACAAGTTAATATTTGACCGAATATAACTCATATGAAGTTTATTGAGATTTAAATAAGTGCTTAGCAAACTCTTAGAGGAATTTTTTGCACATAAGTTCTTGATATTGAGCTAATATAAAGCTACCAACCCATATTAATGACCTATTCAGTACATTAACTATACTTACATTAATATTGCATATTATTTTTTGTAAATTGACAGCAACTTTTTTGGTCTTCTTAACACATGAAGTGAAACTCTCGCTTCGGATTCGTAATGTATTGCAGTGTTATTTTTACCTTCAGAGAAGCTGATCCTCTCATTCCCTTCTACTACTTCGGTTTATAATTAGGCATTAACAGTGATATGTTGAGTCAACCATCACGTTTGATTACTACCTTTCAAACTGGATTAGGATGAAAAATAAAATACTCTTTGAGTAGTTCAAATAGATTCATAGCTTCTTGGTTTGACGAAACAAAATGGACAAAGGGTTCAGCCAGCTCATTTCATACTGACATTATAGTTTGTATTTCTTTATAACCTCTCCACGACATATATGAATATGTGTTGTATAGGTGTTATAAAGACTATTTCCTTCGAAAAATTTAAGCCAACCAAAAAGCTGTAATATTTTATGTTTACCTAGCAACGATCAAATTTCAGCGATAATACTGCACTAGTGCAAATTATCGATAATTTGCACTAGTGCCAAATTTTCGTCTAGGATTAATAAACATCATTTGGTTTTAATTTTATATTTTAAGAAAAGGAACAATTATTGTTTATTTTATATTAAATTTTTCTCAGGAAATAGTCTACCAAAATGCCTTCTCGTGCGTGTCAAATTGTCTCATCAAATTAAATTATCGACAATTTGACATGCACTCGGGACATTAATATTGAAAATACAATATAAATATTAATCAGAAAAGCACAAGATACGATTTGAATATTCACCTAGTAATATAAGTGTGGTGTGTTATATTTATTGGGTTCTCTGAATTGGATGCTCTGCCTACCTTACGTACACGATTAGTTATCTCTGATATTTACTTACGATAATAAGCTGCAAGCTTTTCAAATTAATTCTGGCCTGATTTACTGACATTTTACATCTATAAATGTCAATATCGTTCACATATGGAATAATGGAATCCAAAAAAAGTTTCATATCGCGAGTAGGAGGGGTTAGGTTAGGAAAAGGAAATCAAATGTAATATGAATATGAGTTGATACATAAAAACCACCAAATATAAATTTTTTGGAAATACTTCTTAAATGTAATACAGGATACCCTGATTGCAGTTTGTTTACACCGAATATTATTTCTTAAACCTCTATATAAAGTCTCTAAAAGCACGAGTTAAGGTGAAATTAATAACCTACTTACCATTTATTTGTTTTAGGCGGTTTGTAAATCTCTCCACACCGTCCTTTACACCTGCCTAATATCAAATTATTCTTGGATGTTGTGCGAGGGCCTCTACTTACACACTGTCCTTGTTTGGGCGTTTATTTCCCAAAGGAATCTCTTAAAAGGCATGATATTAATAGGATGGGGCATCCCGCTGCTTACCACACTCATTTATGTACCTGTCAGAAGCATCTTTGGAGAAGGAGACGATTTAACTATGTAAGTAATATCATTGTATTATGTAATGTCTGAGGATGATTGGTCCGTATTTTCAAACATATTTACTTGAGGATGGAAACAATCCTTGTTTTTCACTTTTGTTTACGTCATGTCATATAAAAAAATTGTTTGATTTTTGAAATATCACAAAAATACATAATACCGTGTAGCTAGTAGTGAAAAAATCCATTGTGTACCTGCAGTTATATTAATCAAGCTAGATGCATTATCGGTCCCGGGAATATCAAAATTTTGTAGGAAATACCTTCAAAGTTACACTGGCCAATAACTATGAGAAATCTTATATCCCGGATATTATAGAAATAACATTAATAAATTGTATATTGGTTTTGTTGTAAGTTTTAGACAAGTATAAATAAAATGTACATATGTCCTTTTGTTCTAACAAAAATTTAAGAACCAAACTATGATATTATATTTCTTTGTTGCCTTTGTTTCTATTCAATAATTTTAAACGATAGTTGATATGATAGTGCTGATCGTAAAAAACATCTCGAATCTGCCTACATGTTTCAAATGATATAGTGGATCGCCGAAGGGTTATGTTAAATTGGTTACCGTTCAAATTTTAAGTAAAGTGTGAACATTGCTAGACATCAGCATAATGAAAGGATTGTCCCAGAAGTACCTGGCATCACCTAGAAATGGCGGTAGTTGCTTGAAAAATACCGATGTATTAGAAAGTACACGATCTATACAGTAAGTGTTGCAAGTTTGAAAACGCCACGTTGTTTAGTATTTATTTGGTAGCCATGAATAGTGAACGTTTTCTGTGAATTTATAAACATGGAAAAAATTGGTCATCGTTATGTGGTACAATACTTTTATTTGAAAGGCATTAGTACCTCCAATATAAAAGCTGAACTAGATTCTACTCTGCGTGAGACTGCTCTTTCGTTACAAACAGTTAAATATTGGATAGCAGGGTTTAGACGAGGCCGTACGACATGCGAAGACCAGCGTCGCAGTGGTGACCAAATGAGGTGAAGACTCCAGAAACGTTGAAGAAAGTCCACAAAGAGGTACTGGATGATCGTCGAGTGAAAGTGCAGATATATTAGCCATTCCAAAAAGTATCTATTGGTGGAAATTCTATCAGCGTTCAGGGTGAAATTTGATTAATGGACGCACATATTTGATAGTACTACATTACTACAATGACTACTCCGAGATAAAGAGACAAGAATAGAAGAAAAACTGAAAAACGGAGTAAGAGCTTTATATAATCAGACAAAACATCTTGTCAAATTTATGCAAGAAGTACCAAATATGTAACCAAATTACCATGGTTAGGTTAAGTTAGGTTACCATTTACTATGGTGTTATGGTGTATAAAAAGGAGAGAAAGATGAGTAAAACAGTATTAATTAAGACACTGTAAAATGGAAGATATTAGGGGATACTACATGCAGATGACGTAGTAATAATAGCACAAGATGAAAAAACTTTGACCTAATTTTGAAAATACGCAACGAAAGTCTACAGGTAACAAATTATAAATTAAAAAAAAAACACGATAAGACTAAGAGGATGATAATAAGCATAAGGGAGAAAATAAATGAGATAATACTACAAGAATTTAAAATAGAACAGGTCAAAAATTTGCAAATATCAATACAAGATGGAAGACAGGAAAAGGAAATGAAAAAAAAGGACCGGAGCAACTTGAAAATACGGAGTTTCTATTAAAAAGAAAACATGACAAATAGAATCAGAAATATTAAAAAAAATCAAAAGTATGATCACTTACACAGAAACTAAAGATACACTGCACAGAAATAAGATTTTTAAGAAAATAGAAAAACAAGATACGACAAAATAATGAATAACATGATAAGGTAACCTTTGAATTGATAACCCATTTAAAACAAAATCGATTGAAGGCAATTAAGATGGTTTGATCACGTCATGAAAATGGAAGAGGCTCGAGCTTAGAAAAGGCAGAAAAGGACACCGAGTAGGAATTGGACAGAAGGCATGACGATGGCGGGAAAAGCGAGGAAGTTGGCAGTAAATAAATCAAAATAGACACAGACAACTATGGAAAAAACTCACCCCAACTCCAGCAAGCCTTTCTTGTGAAAATTATTGAGCTTCTAAGCTTATTTCGCCATTTATAGGTGCTATTGGCAAAAACTGAGTTATTATGTCTAAACAATTGAATATCTGATACCACCCTATTAATAGTTTCGATCATTATCGTTTTCTAGTTCTGTATTGAACTTATAAATTTAACATGATATCTTTAACAAAATGTGATTGTTTCTATTCATGAAATGTTGGTTATGAATTTACTAAACATAAACCACTACCGAAAAGTTCTCAAAAATACTTAAGAGTACTGTATTTTGAATTCAATTCTACGGATTTTCCTTATATAGTGAGGAATAAGCTGTTGATAATTTAGAAAACAGTTTGTTCTATTATACTAAATTTTTATTCATATTAGTTTTGTTATTCCAAATGAATTATTCAGTTCTTATTTTTCAAATTTGAAGAAATTATGGTAAGATTTCACCATCAATAACAGTAACGATACTGAGAATCGGCAATAACTAACAATGTTATGTTGAAAATGATTAAGTATAGCAGATATGCGATTTTCAAAATTTTCGAATGCATTTGGTATCAATTCTTCTTATCTCTGGATATTTTCCTATATTTATAAATCATGTTGGGTGATCAATAAAAACCACGCATCCTAATCCATTTTATAAGAAGTACATTAGTTTTTTGGTCAAATACAAAGTCTAAATAACAATATGAGTTAGTATTGTCTGAAATATTTACATTGATTTTAAAATAACCAACACAGGCTTGATACTATTTACCAATAAAAAGTTGCTTTCTATCAAAAGGGGATTTTTTGAGGATATTCCGTGTTGGATTTCCGCTATCACAATTACCAGTAGATTTATGTTCCAATTAGTGAAAAACTGTAGCCTTATTAGAAAATACCTGAAGCAGCATTTGAAAAATTGGGATCGTTTTGGTAGTCAAATTTTTTCATCGTGGTTTTAGCAAACTCTTTACGTCTATCGAACTAACAATGTAACAAATTTTGAATCAACCTGTTTCATGTAAAATTCTCGTTACGGATGTTTGCGAAATATTTCCCTGAATATTTGTCTAGTAGTTTAGTGCGGATCTTCTAACATGACACAAGCATCTAAATATTTGTTTTCGCTCAATGCAGTTTTCTTTGGATAAATCCTGCAATTCTATTCCGAGATAATTGAGTTTCTCCCTATAGGTTTGCGAATGTAAACTTGAAATACGAAAAGGATTCTCATTGTATAATAATTAGCAGTATTTCAAATATATTGTATAACAAATCAACAAAGTAGTATAAAATTTTGCGAGAGTTTGCTACAAAAAATATTGTTTAATGACAAAATATTTTAAATAATTGATTGGTTAGAATGTGTAGTGAAAGTTTTAATGTTTAATCTATTAAACACGCAATAGAGTAGATTTCAAAAACGTAGACAATCAAATATAAATTTCAAACAATCACCCAAATCTTCTGTATTGAATATTTCCCAACTTGTTACAATATATAAAAAAACTTTCTCAAGAAATTACTGGAAATTCAAAACTTCCCCAACTGGAAAACTACAGATAAGATTATAAACTGAGTTTACACTTTTTAAGTGAACACATATAACAAGTTATATATCTCTTACCGAAGAATTTGATATCTCAGGAAGTTTTCTCAAACAATCGGCAACGTTTTTTTTTTTTTTTCGCAAATCCAACAAATTTTTTTCGAGAACTGTCTCAAATGAAGCGACAGATAACGTTTGAATATATAGCATGTAATTAAATTTGACCCGGACTGACAAAAAAAAATATTTTGAACAAATCTTATTATTATCGCCTACAAAATAGGTTCCTTTGAAGACAACACAAGCATACCAATGTTTAATCTAGTTTCCCATACACTTGTTTTAAGTCTCGGCTGATATGGCCTCCAGAACCTCAAACGAATTACTTTTCATGGCATCAATGGCGCGGTTTTTTGAGATTCAAAAAGAGTTATAACGAACCAAGACTGATAATTACGGCGACTTATCGGTCCTCCTGGAATGTAACGACGAAATATCGTGGTGAAAAATTTATGAATTGCCTGTCCAAAATTCGAACACTTACAACGAAATACTCCACGTAGACGCCTCGGAAAGACCAACTACTACTAATTATTTGATCCTCTGGAACGAATTCATTTGGAGCGCCATTCGTTACGGTATTGGGAAGGTTCAAGTTCATATTCGGATAGAAGAACGGACGGACAAAACGCCAGTGATAGCGAATTTTTTTATAAAAATTGTGCTCAAAATCTTTCAAAATACGCTAAATTCAACAACAGAATTTACTTCTTTTCAAAAACTCGATCGATTATTGATATTATAGTTGATGGATTATAAATGTATGGAATCTTTCAAAAAGTACAATTCAAACAATTTGTTTAGTCTGAAAATGTATCGCTGGTATTTGGAATATGTTCACATTTTCGTACTTGTTTATTTGAATATGATAATTATATAATTTTTAAAGTTATGGAGTTTTGGATTCATAACATTCAATAAATTTCTTAGCTATGAATCAAAACCGAAGTTCACGTTGTTTGATTTAGTAATTGAATTTTATTTGTTCTGTATCTACTTTTTTCTTACATTTCAAATTCGCCTTCGATGATTTTCAGAATGAAAGTCAAATAATGGACTTACGCGGACGATATAATTCCACAAAAGAACATTGGAAAAGAGGGTAAACGATCAAAATGGAAAGGAAACACTCGAAATTAGAATGAAATATTGATAGACCTCGATCTTTTCGAAACAATCTCAATTTCTACGTACAGTGTGTCCATGAAGCAAGACAAGACACTGCCGTTCATTTGAATAAGTTTATAAATTTCCCCATTTTTATTTAAATTTTGGTAGGAAGTTTTAGATATATACAACTTGAGAGAATAATAGATGGAAATAAATGGAGAAAATTAGTAAAATAGTAAATTTTCAATTATAAAGCAGCAAAAACACATTTTACTAATTACAGCAAAAATCAGTTTGTTCCTAACTAGAATAACAATATAATTGGACATTTTTAAAAAACTGTATAATTAATTTCACGAGATGGACACATTATGGAAAAAAAACGTTACATAGTGTGATATAACGGACCTTTCTTATCGTTATTTTCTTGACATGGTTATTAAATATTATATGTTTATTAATTAATGAAATTCTCCTCATTACCAAATAATAACTGGGACGAAGATACAGCGAAATTCAATATATAAATTATTTGAGGGACTAAGACTCTTTTAAGATGTGTTCGATAACCTCTATCTGATCATGTGAACGTAAGTAGTCATAGTGAAATGATATGGTATGTAATGTGATGGTATATCAAGAAATCTATTTCTAATGATACTACATGTGTCAGTTCATACTGTTTCTAGAGCTTAAAGGAGCCTGCTTGAAGAAGCATAGTTCTAAGGGCACAATCAGGAGATTAAAAGCAATTTTTTGCTACATACTGAGTATCAAAAAAGAACATACTGTAAGAAGAAATAGATCATAAAGTAGCAGAAGCTGTAGTAATGGTTTCAATAGTGACGCCATAGGCGTTCGAATCGGTACATTTATTTTTTTCTCGCACAAAATTATCAAGCATTTGAGAAGAATAAAAATAAGTTATTTATATGATTCCGATTTGCATACGAACCCATGAATTATAAAAAGTAATGGCATTCGTGACTATCCCAATTAATAGCTTCCCGATCCACTGTGTAAAAGATTGAAATCGGTTCCATTTTTGTAAATCAAATAAATTTTACTGTCAATAAAAGTTTTATCAAAATGAATAAAAATTAAAAGAGAAATAATGGGAATTTTAATATTAGAAGACATACGAAGTGTGAATAAATTATACCTTGAATTAATTTATTAAAAACATAGTAAAGTTAGGTTAGGTTAGATTAGGTTATGTTAGGTTAGATTAGGCAGCATCATTAAAATAGTGATTGCTAGAGAAAACATAGAAAGTTCCAATGGTGATAATTAGTTTTTTATGATATCTAGTAAATAAAATATATCGTTTTCTCAACGTTCTCACACATAAGTTGCTCATTTTTCGATTAGAAAAAGTATTTCAGTGGAAAAAAATTGAGAATGTGGATGTCTTCAGGAACAACTACTTCTACTTTAGTTCAAGTCTACCAATAAGAGGATTTAGTCTTTTATAAAAACTCTTAAGCCGATCGATATGTATTTCTATTCGTGTTTTCATCAAATTCAGTTCAGTGATAAATTCCCAGAGCATGAAAAAAAGAGAATATCCCACATATATATCACTACATGCTGGATACATACATATATTCAGTTTCCATTCAAATTTTTTGTAACAGTTGGAATATTACAATTGGGGGAGGACAAAAATCGTCCTATAAGGAAACGACTCGTTCTTCTATATCCATTTAATTTTACATCGGCGTAGATGGAGATAAATATATTGATATGCAAGAATACATTTTTCATATGATTTTTATGAATTTGAAAACATTAAATGCAGGTACCCGAGAGTAGTATGAACTGGCATACATAATAACATGACAAAAAATGTAACTCAAAGTATTCGAAGTACTATTACCAATGAGGTCGTTTGACATGAAGCAAGACATTGTAAGCTGCAATGCAAAATGCACTCACAATTGCTGTCAATGTTATTGCAATCAAGTAAAAATTCTAGTGAAAAATTTTTTGACTTTTAATTCAACAAACAAATTTTAGTATATCATCTGATTGATTGAAGCATATTGGTTAAACTAAACATTTCACATTATGTAGTAAATATTATCTTGGCCAAGGCTGGGTAAAATACTCACCGCATATAAAGATAAAAAACTTCACAAGTACTTTCTTGAACGCAGACTTGCTCCATGTGAAGCGATTTAAAACCTTCTGATTAACAAACTATTATATTAGGGCATTAGAGGTGTTATCTTAAAATGGTTTGTATCTTACCTTGGATGTCGGAAACATTTGGTAATAAGGCTAATTGTAATGTTTCAAGTGAATTGCCAGCGAGCAGGGGTGTACCTCAGGGTTCAGTTCTGGGTCCAGTTCTTTTTTGCTATTCATTAATGATGTCACAGACTTACGAATTAATGGTGAATTCACTTTATTCGCATATTCTATCATAGGCAAAGATCTATTTATTATTAAGTCCTGGTCTGACGCCAACAGTCTCTGTTTAAACACTGAGAAAACTAGTTTTATCCTATAAAGGAACTTTACCAACTCAACAGTGACTTAATACGATCGTCAAATTCTATCAAGTTTCTTGGTCTACATATTGACGGTGCCCTTCAATGGTCTGTACATGTAGAAAACTTGACAAAAAAATATCCTCTGCTTGTTTTGCGATTAAACCCATTTCTAAATAGTCCTAGTCCATCTATCATATTTACTAGAGATCTGAGTAACAAATCTACCAATAACAAGTCCAAATGTAGCCTCTATGGATTCAATTTTCAAGATACATTGTAAATTTCAATAAAAATTGTGTCCAAGTTATTTAAATCAGATGACAGAAACGAATAATCTGACTATAATTACCAAAGTTCTCGTGGTTGCTATAATAAGCAACATTAAATATATATAATAGAGTTATTTGGCTTCTTCATTATTGAAGAACTTTCTGGATCTGGCAAAATACTGTTCTTCTGTTCTGTTCTGACATAAAGGCACTACAAACTGTCTAGGTGGGTCTTGTTAGAACTCTACTGAATACTACAAGAATAACCTACCTGATCAAATGAGCAGACCAGTATAGAACAATTATTACTTTTAGTACGAAATTCAAGAAACTATTGGTGATTAGGGCGGTTAGAGGGTTGTCTTAATACGATCGACGCTACCGTCAGGCCTAAGAGTTTCATTACATTTGATTTAGCTATCGGGTCAGTTGCTTAAGCAATCAGTAGTTGGATGATAACAAGATGGAGAGATGTAGCTAGATGTTAAGGCCTTTTAGAAACATATAAAGTTCAACTTTAGTTAAAACGACCTAACCCATAAAATTTATTGCCGTTTATAGTCAAACCAATAGATATTAAGCTATATTCATAACGACCCAACCTATTAAAATTTAATATTATCCATAAATTAACCAATTAATTTTGAACATCATTCACTACAACTTATCCTCATCTAGACCTATAAAAATTCAACGAATCAATATTTCAATTATACTCTATTCGAAAAGAGTGTAGAGTAATAAACCAATCCCTCTCCTGGCCACCATAGCCGTAGTCACATTTAAGAACAATTTATTATTTTATCTTATTAAACCTTAGCAAATGAATTCAACATTTATTTTCTAAGAAATTTATTGCATCAAGTTGTAATTTCCAACTATGTTCATCGGCCAAAACAATTGCTATGGGATATTTTAAAGAAGGAATGATGTTGAGATCTAAATATTTCACGCCATTTATACTATATACCTATACCAGACAGCAGATTAATTTGAAAACGATTTGTAAAATGTTTTCTGGGAAAATGATAATTAGGTACATTTTGCAAGAGGGTAATAAAATATTAAAATATTAAAATATGAGGTATACTTAAATGGTTATTGACAAGTTTCAATTTAAGAAAAAGTCCTATTAAAGAAAATTCCCAATACAGAAACGTTTACAAAATTCAATATGTCGACCTTTGTAAACTATACCCCAATACATAAAGTGAAGACGCATGCACTCTCTGTTAACGACAAAGCCATGGCTTTAAATGTGTATGGTGCATTAAAACATCAGTACCCTTTAGTGGGTGTGGATAACCTAACAATATGTGTTCGAAGATGACAGGTCTAGAAAAATCAACGGTCTACAAACTTCTTAAGGAAAGGAAAACAAATTTAAGTGGTCCAGGAAGGCCAAAGGTTTACATCGATGAAGATTACAAATATGCAATCCACAGGAAAGTCCACTTATTTCATTTTAAAAAGAAAATTCTTACCATTCATAACATTTTGGCTTACATATTTGTAAATAATTAATGAAAATAACATTACATATATATATAAATATAAATATATATATATATATATATATATATATATATATATATATATATATATATATACAGTGCTTTTCAGATAAAAGTATCCACAAAGTATAACTTTTGTAATACTGGTATTTAGAAAAAATCCAAAAACACGTCAATTTATGTTGGAAGGGGCAAGCATTATGGCTTATTTAAACTTACTGGAAAAGCCACCCCCCTCACCCCTAGCAGCATCCCCTTTATTTTTTTAAATTACTTTTCATATTTTTTATGTAAAATTTGGATACTCCTTTTTGAGCTGATTTCAAAAATGTATAATATTTGTAGGTTAAAGTGGTTAGTTTATGAGATTTATGAGATTTAAGAGCACAAATTTTACTTATTATTTACTTTCACCTTATTTGCCTGTACTAAAATGGGTTGTACAACAGTTCAAACTCTTTAATCTTTTTAACTGTGCTATTTATTCTACTTAAAAAATCCAAACAACAAAAAACTCTACTTTTTATTAAAGTTTGACGTTGTCAACTAGAATTTGTAGTCACTATTGATAGTGTAATTTGATACATTATTTATTTTGTTTCTCTGAAATGGTTTACTCTTTGCAAGAAAGAATTGAAATTGTAGGTTTATACTACCAAAATAATAATTGTGCAAGAGCTGCTGCTAGAATATTTAACGAATTACATGACGGAAGACATGCAACTCATAAGTATGTAATTCAACTGATGGAGAAATTTACCACAACAGGGTCTGTTTGCAATAAAGTGCATAAGCGAGAGGGACTCGTAAATAACGAAGCAATCCAAGTGGCAATTTTAGGGCAAGTCAGCTTAGAGGCTCAACAACCCCAATCGTTGTCAACAATAAGTAGAGCGATCGGTGTTTCATCTTCTACAGTTTTCCGAGTTCTACATAAATTCAAGTACCACCCATACAAAGTTAAGTTGGTGCACGAGTTGAATGAAGATGATTTTGATCGTCGTCTAGAGTTTTGCGAATCAATGACGCAAATTATCAATAACAATCCACAATTGTTAAACAATATTTGCTTTTCTGATGAATGCTCATGGTCATTAAATGGCTTAGTAAGTAGGCATAATTGTAGATATTGGGCTGAAAGTGATCCACATATTATGCGTGAATTCCATACACAACATCCCCAAAAGTTTAAACGTTTGGTGTGGTATCCTAGGTGACCACATTGTCGGACCTTTCTTCATCAACGGAAATTTAAATGGTGAATCATATCTTGAGTTACTCAGGGAAGGGGTTGACCCACGTAGTACAACAATAATAGAAAATGATGATAACCTTTCCGAAGATTTACTGGTATTTCAACAAGACGGAGCTCCCCCACACTATGCTATGCCTGTCCGACAATTTTTAAACGAAACATTCCCCGCTCGTTGGATAGGTAGAAGAGGGCAGATGATGGAGTGGCCACCTAGGTCACCGGATTTAACACCCCTAGACTTCTTTTTATGGGGGTATTTAAAAACAAAAGTTCATGCTACCCAACCAGAATCTCTGGATGATTTACGAGAGAGGATAGAAAATGAATGTCGACAATTAAATCCAGCCGTATTAAGCAATGTAAGAGAGGCATTTCAAAATAGATTATACCATTGTATCGAAGTGAATGGTACTCATTTTGAACACTTATTGTAACTTCATAATAAATAGCACAGTTAAAAAGATTAAAGAGTTTGAACTGTTGTACAACCCATTTTAGTACAGGCAAATAAGGTGAAAGTAAATAATAAGTAAAATTGTGCTCTTAAAAGAAAAATTGTTTATCTCATAAATCAACCACACTTAACCTACAAGTATTATACATTTATGAAATCAGCTCAAAGAGGAGTATCCAAATTTTACATAAAAAATATGAAAAGTAATTTAAAAAAATGAAGGGGATGCTGCTAGGGATGAGGGGGTGGCTTTTCCAGTAAGTTTAAATAAGCCATAATGCTTGCCCCTTCCAACATAAATTGACGTGTTTTTGGATTTTTTCTAAATACCAGTATTACAAAAGTTATTAAAGGTGGATACTTTTATCTGAAAAGCACTGTATATATATATATATATATATATATATATATATATATATATATATATATATATATATATATTAACTTTTAATTTACTGGAACCGTGTTTTTAAAAACTAACTTTATTTCTAACATAAATTCTACCAACAACTTCAATTACAAGACTGATATTTTTTATTACAAACGTGAATTAAATAATCTTTTGGTAAACACAAGCTAAGCAATTCTACAATAAAATAAGTTCTTAATCAGCACAATATACTGTCCACCTAAGGGCAATGGCGTAGGTGACACCTCCCCCTTTAGAAGGAAGCTTCTCCTGGAAGCTGGATCCCATCTTCTGTTGCCTGCGGGTGATTCTTACTTGTCCTTCCTGAATGTTTCCTCTTATACAAAATCCACAAGAAGGCCAATATCAATGCTATATATAGAAGAATAGTCCAAATACTGGGAATGTGAAAATTAGTGTTATCCGTGAATATTGGCGTTACCAGTTGATTTGAAATATCCTTTAATTTTAATTTTTTTAAATCAATCCTCATTGGAGAAACGTGTAATTGATTTAATTTCAAATTTAATTCATTTATTACAAAAGGTTGTCCAAACGTTTTTTGTTGAAATATTAACTCTTGGTTCCTAAATATAATTTTACATGCTGAATTTTCTATTAAATAAATGCCTTTAAGAGTTCTCACTTCAGTTTCTTGCTTACATTTTATGATTAATTTTTCTTCTACGGGAAATATTGCCAAAAATTGATTTATCTCCGAAATAATTTCAATGTGATTCTTAATTATTTCAATTTTTGTATATTGACAATATGTAGAATTTCCTGCTAGCAATATGTTTTCTTCGCATCCATAATTATTATTGTCTTGCAAATGGTTAGGACATTGAAATATATTGCCGCGAGTACAAATGTCATTTAGAGGTTTAATGACATTATTTGATTTAAGTAAAAATTTTGAATTAGGTATTAATGTTACGTATTCTGATTCAATTTCTGTAGGTATAGGTAACATATAAAAAAGATTAAATAAAATATCATAGTTAATGGGTATCGATAAAAAATATTGAATTTGATTATTTTCTACTTTACAAACTACGTCTATGACGGCTTCAAATTCTAAAATATTTTTATGTTTTAATTCAAAGGGTAATTCCGCTTGGTAGTAATAATGCACTTTTTGCAACTCTACAAATAAATCGTGAGATTTTATAATACTTGGATGTAATGTTCTAAGTTTACAGAAGGTCAAGGAATTTTCAACCGTTTCTAAAATGTCTTGAATTACATTGAATGTGATAAGAAGTTCGTTGAATAACTCTTTTAAATATTTAATATTTTCCGCATTTGCTTGAAAATCTAGAATATCTCTTATCTCAAATATTTTCGTTTTTAATAATTTTTCATTATACTGAATGTCCTGAATTGTCTTATTAAAATTATCAGTTATTTGGCGACTAACAGAATATTGCATTCTTATTTGATTTTGCAAGTTTTCTTGGTTTTGTTTTAAATGTTCCATAATTGAATTAATTCTTTCTCCATCTTCAGAGTCCAAGTTTCCTGTTATTGTTTTTACTATTGATCCAAGACCGTTAATTAACCCTCTCTTTGGTCTATCTAAGGTAGAATGAATATTAATGTTATCAAATTTTTCTTCTATACTATTCCTAGTGTACTCTATTATATTTACTTAACTGGCAAACTTCACATTTGTTTATATAAGTTTGTATAGATGCTCTTTGATTTGGCCAGTAATACAAAGTTTTTAATTGATTTTCAGTTTCATCTAGTCCTCTATGATTAGTCTTACCTTCGTGGTAATTTTGAATCACTTCTTTAATTTCATTTAAGGGAACATCGATTAATTTTTTATTACATTTAACAAAGTCAATTTGAGAATCTTGAAAGTGATTTTGTAGAACGACACTGAATTTTTCATAAATTGGGTCTTCGAAATAAATAAAATATTTAGTTTTTGGTACTATGTATTCTTTTACGAAATTAATGACATCTTGCTCAAAATTGTTTTTAGATAATTGAACAACAATTCTTTGTTTATTTTCATATAGTTTCATAATAGTAGGTACGGCTGGTTCGAAATTTACTTCCGAAAATATTAATTGATTTTTACCAACATTTATCGCTGAATCTGAAATTGGTATACCAATTACAGGATTTTCCTCATTTGTATGAACAGTTATATCTTCGTCGTCATTCTCATTATTATTACTTTCGTTATCTGTTTCAACTATTAGCGATACATTATCGTCGGGAGTTGATGAGAGTTTTTTATTAAATTTGTCCATATAAACTAGTAATTTTTTAGAACATTGAGGTTCTTGTAATTCAGTTTCATTGATATTTATTTGAATTCGGGATAAACAATCGCTATTGGTATTTAAAGCACCCTTTTTGTATACAATATCATAATCATATTCCTCAAGTTTCAAGCGCCATCTAACAAGTTTTGAACTTGGATCTTTAAGTGAGAATAACCACTGGAGTGGTTTATGATCGGTAACTATTGTAAATTTTCTGCCAAAAAGATAGGGGCGGAAGTATTTGGTTGCCCAAACTATGGCAAGAAGTTCTTTCTCGATTACAGAATAGTTGCATTCTGAATCATTTAGGGTTCTGCTGGCGTAAGCCACAGGTAAATCAGAGCCTATTTTGCCTTGACTTAGAACAGCACCTAAAGCATAATTGCTGGCATCTGTGGTAAGGTTAAAGGGTTTTGTAAAATCTGGATATTGAAGTATTGGTTCATTCATCAACAGATTTTTACACATTTCAAAGCATTCGACGTAATCTGAATCGTTTACATTAATAATTGCATCTTTTTTCAGTCTAATAGTTAATGGTTTAGTTAATTTTGAAAAATCTTTTATAAATTTTCGGTAATATCCTAGGAGTCCAAGGAAACCTTTTAATTGTTTTGAATTTTTTGATATTGGAAATTTTTGAATTGCTAAAATTTTATCTGGGTTCGGTTTTACACCTTCTGGCGTGACAATATGTCCCAGATATGCTACTTCTTTTCGCAAGAATTCGCATTTATCAATTTGTAATTTAAAATTAGATTCTCTTAATCTATTGAATACTTCTTTTAAATTTGTGATGTGTTCTTGTAAACTGGTACTGAACACAATTATATCATCAAGGTACACCAAACATTTTTCGTTCTGTATACCCATTAGGATATTGTCCATGACCCTTTGAAAGGTTGCAGGAGCTCCTTTCAGACCCATAGGCATGCGCACATATTCATAGTGCCCGTTTTCTACATTAAAGGCTGTTTTCGGAATATCCTCCTCAGCCATTTCGATCTGATGGAAACCAGAAGCGAGATCTAATGTTGTAAAATATTGACAACGTCCAAACTTATCTAGTAACGTTGTAATATCTGGCAATGGATATCGATCTCCAATTGTGATCTCATTCAGTTTTCGATAGTCAACAACGAGTCGAAACTTCGGCTTTTGAGAAGCATCTAGCTTCTTTGGGACTATCCAAATGTTGCTAGACCATGGAGAATTGGACTTAACATTTTTCGTATTTGATTTTGAATTTCCGTTCGGTGAATCTCAGGATACCAGTATGATTTTGAATAAATAGGTATTTCATTAGAAGTTTTAATGTGATGTTTTATTTTACTTGTGAAGGTGAGCTGTTTTACTTCAACATGAAAAATATCACTATACTCTTGAATTAATTTTAATACAGATTGTTTCTCTTCGGAATTCATGTGTTCAGTTCTAACTTTCGAAACATCAAATTTAACATTTTCACAATAAATTTCATTAAAATTTGGGTTGAGGGTTTGTTCGTATTCATCGAATGTCTTAACACTAATAGAAGGGCTTAAATCTACTCGAAAGTTGGATTCTGAAGGATTTAAAATTGTACATAAAGCTATATTATTTTCAACTTTTGTTAAACATTCAGGGATTTCTAATTTCCCAATTCGTGTATATGGTATAATTACATTACCATTTTTTACATTTTCAATATTTAATTTAATTACTTGTTCACAACGTGGAGGCAGTACTATACAATTCGTGGATCCAGTTTTAATGTCAAAGTAATTCAATTTAATTTGACTATAAGGAGTCATAAGCAAATTATTATTTAAATCGATAATTGCATTAAGTATTTTTAAATTATCCAATCCTAACAAACAATCAAAATGATCGTGAAATTTGAAAACGCAATATTCTAAATTGAGCGGTTTCCTATAATTAAACATTTTAGGGATTGGAATGAGTGTGCAGAAATTTTGTTGACTGCTACCAAAGGCAGATTTTACATGGAAGGGTTTTTTGACATAAGATTTTTTGAAATACTTCTCAGCAACTGCTGGTGTCACAAAGGATCTTGTGCTACCAGTATCAATTAAAACCTTAAGATTTTGTTCTGGAAAAATTATATAGGGTAACACGCTTTCTGAATTATTTAAGTTTAACAATTCGATAATGTTTGGTTTGGTTCCGAGGCTGGTGTCTCTAAAAAATTATCGGATTCATCATTAGTGCAATCAGAATCGTCTATATTATGGAGTTATTCCGAGATAAAATTTCTAGGTTGATTCGGATTGTGTTGGAACCTATTTTGATAATTTTGAGGGGGTCTAGATGTATTTCTTGTAGACATACTCATTGGAGTTGGATTTGGAAATCTTTGGTTCTGATTGGGTTTAAAGACGTTTTGACCATTATTAGAAAAGTTTGAATTATTCCTATTAGAAGGAGTGTAAGAAGTTGAAAGACGATTTTGCGGGTTTGATGCGGAATTTCGATTAGTATATTGATAATTCGGAATAGAATTTTGCCTAGGAGGTGGCTGCCTATATACCACATTATTTTGGAAATTGGTTTTATTTTTATGTGAATTATTTTGCGTATTCAAGAGTGAAAAAACATTTTTCGGATGATTATTCTGGGTCATATAAACTTGAAAATCATTTGTAAGAACATTTAAAGCAATATTCAAATTTTCTGGATTTTTCGTACGCATTAATGTGCCTAAAGGTTCTTTTAAACCGCGTAGCAATACTCTGAGAGCCAAATTTTTGAAGTAATTACCCAAAATTAAATGTTCACTAACATTAGAATGTGTCGTGAGATAAGAAATTTGAAGATTTAATAAATGTTGAATTCTATTATAAAATTCGAAAGGCGTTTCATTACCTTGTTTCATTTCTGAAAGTTCTATACTTAAAGTGTAAATATCTCTTTTGTCAGCATAAGTATTAAGAAGTGCATCTTTTAGATTTTCCCAAGTTCTTATCGTACAAGAAGAAATGTTTATGGCTGCTTCACCTTTTATTTTTGCTAAAATGCTGGACATCAAATATTCATTTTGAAAATCCCCTATATCCACAGTATTATAAAACTTACTTACTAATTTCTCTGAAATTTCTATAAATCTAGGAAGTAATGCATTGTTTCCATCAAATTCGGGTATCATATCAAGATACTCCTTTTTTAAAATAGGTAATTGTGGAGTAGCCATTTTATTAAAATTGTTCGTAGAAAAAAGTTTTGGTGATGCTAAGTTAAATTTTATTTTAGTATTAACAGAGTTTGAGCCTGAATTTGAGTTATTTGAATCAGAATTTGAGTCAGAATCGTCAGATGTGTCAAGTAAATAATTAATATTTCCTCTATATGACATTAAAAACACTTACAGCAATAGAATGAAGATCCTTTCCATTGGCTCGAACTGCACAGGAACAACCAATATCCTCTTGATTCTTCCGGTTTCTAGCACAACACAGATCTTCTAGTTGAGTTACTCAGTTCGCCCAACTAAGAGTTCCAATAATTTAACTTTACTTGTTCGAATAGTCAACAAATCGTAGAAACGAATCGAATGTTATATGCTTTAACTTCCGATTGACTATCCTACTGACTGCGCCACTAAACTTTTAATTTACTGGAACCGTGTTTTTAAAAACTAACTTTATTTCTAACATAAATTCTACCAACAATTACAAGACTGATATTTTTTATTACAAACGTGAATTAAATAATCTTTTGGTAAACACAAGCTAAGCAATTCTACAATAAAATAAGTTCTTAATCAGCACAATATACTGTCCACCTAAGGGCAATGGCGTAGGTGACATATATATATATATATATATATATATATATATATATATATATATATATATATATATATATATATATATATATTAAAAAGCAATAGTAACATTTTATTAATTACGAAAAAGCCATTGCAACGGCTATGATGGTGAGGGTCTTCTTACTTTTGGGGAGATTCAGAGGTTGGTGTGAAAGTATTAAAATAGAGTGTAGTAGTACGGTCAATTATGGGTAAAATATATCTCTTTCCAGTTACATATTTATCATTGGCATATTTGAATATTCCAAATTTTGGACGTAAACTAACGTACTAAAAATTTCAGGATTTCGTATTTATGATGAGCATTTATTACTCTACGCTCTTTCCAAATAGAGTATAATCAATATGTTGTAGAATTTTTGTGGATCAGGTGAAGTAAATAATAAACTCGTGAAAACTGAATACTTTAATTAAAATTCGTAACTCGAACGTTTACAAGAAAAGCAAATAACCGGCTGACTCTAGTAAAAATACGATACACTTTTCAGACCTCTTTTAAACAGAAACAGAACGTCATTCTTATCGTTAGCAAAACGTACACATAAACGAAAAACTAAACCAGTAGATATAAAAACGGTCAACAAATGTATCGATTACAAAAAACTCGTATTTCAGCCTAAAAATGCCGACACGACTAGTCAGTGATGCTTTTAAACACTTCAATACAATATTTCTATCAATTTTCAATCCTATGAAATCAAAATTTTCACAACAATTCCCACGAAGAGCAACGGTGCTGTCCCGTCACGGATTTGTGTGGATAGTCCTTAGTGCTTCTATAAGTTCTCCTCTCTAAATAGGATATCTATCGAGTTCACATAAAAATTTTTTGACTTTTTGATAGTTAACTATTCACAAGTTCCCGCATATAGAAGATAATTCGATTTTAATCCCTATCTATCACCCCGCATTCAAGTATCATTAAAAAATCATTCACCTTTCAAAGAGACAACGATCATTCATCACAGAAGGTATTATGGTATATCGCTCTAATTACATATAACGCGGAGCCTCGAAGTATCAGGGCTCCAGACTTAAAGGAAAATGGATCTTTTGTTTTTATTCCACTAAAACAACTCTTATTTCTACGCGAATAAAAACTATAAAATTTAGAAGGAAATTAGAGAGATGGAAAGTTATCTCTCTTACCAGAAATAGATAGGAAAATAACATTGAAATCCGAATAACGTTTCTCTGGAATATTGCATGACCGAAAAGATTTGGAACTTGATAATAAAACAATTTATGGAAGATTCATAACTAGTATAAGAGAAAATTTGTTACGAGGTATTCCATTTGTGCTGATACCTTGTGTGGATGATACTGAATGGAGTATGAAAATTTACCCAATCTCCAAGGAATATTTTTTAAATGAAAGAAGTAACGAATGGAATTAGATAAACGCATAGATTTTTTGTATTGAAGAGTATACATTCTCTCTTATCACAAATCTAAATTATATTTCTTTGTATAAAGAATAGACAGTCCGAAATTATACCATGTGTTTTAAAATGAATACAGGAGTCTTAATACTTCATAGTATTCATTTAACTAACATGAAACCAAGAAGCAACTGCTTTGTTTCTTGAATGGATAATGCGTATAGAATATTTCCACCGTAATTCAGCAGAAAAAAAAGAAATTAGTTTGGACGGTACGGAGACTACGTTCTTATCTTTTATAACATATAGAAGCCCTAAATTCCATGATTCGATGTCAACTTTTATTTTATGACGACGACGAAATATCCCTATGAATGAATGATATAATATTCGATTTTCCACCTCAATAAACAGGGGTTCAAAAAATCGTTTAACGATGATACAAATGCAACAAGGCTCCCGTAAGTTCAATATTTTTGTGTCATATACTTGCGAACAGTTATTGGAACGTTCTGTTATTGGTCTTTAGACCAATAACACAACTACATTTTTCCTCAAATGGTGCACTACCTAACTCTGCTTGTTTTCCACGGTCACCAGGACTATCAAGGATCGTGTGTATGCTCCTCTATCACCAGATGATCTTCCAGGATTGAAAAAAAGAATCGAAACAGCTGTACAATTATTTGAATGACTGATCAACGTTTGGGAGAATCGAGCATATTGTAATGATATACTTATATTGATGTAAAACTCTTTAAATCGCTCTTCCTTGTGGTGTATCATTTACAACTGTTTAATGTTATAAATTTCATAGAACCGCTATTCGTTTGAAACATCCTTTGTACGTAAAAATGTAGCGCTTATGAGCCCAGCATGCATAATCAGTTAATGTATACGGAAAGTCAACAGAAAATTTCCATCTTTGGGTCCTTTTTGTGATTTAGATTCATTTTATGTAAGCTGCTGTCTTGCATTTTTTAAAAAAACTTATTTCGTTATCTTGCACGAGAATTTGTGTAATTTCGTAAATTACTTTTATTTTAAAATTAACACATTTATGTGTGGGAACAAAATCATAACCTCCCTAATTGTAGGACTGTATTTGTACTAAAAAATCTGACCGAGTCATTCGAGAAATTATCATGCCAACGCAGGAAATGCTATATGGATAACATTTTCTTGGACTTGGCCAAAACGGTTTAAAGTTATGAATAATTGAACTTTTAGAAGCTTTCAATTCAGGGTTATCGAATAAAATTAAAGAAATTAGAAATTATATTAGTGAACTATCATCCTTTGAATGTTGTTTTGGTATAAACAAGGCTTTTATTACCTTATTTTGATTAAGAATATCATTTTGAGATTAATTAAGTGAAACATTTTAATTTAAACAAAAAATATGTTTCACTGCTTGTTTCAGCCAAAAATTTTTTTTAACAATTTTGGTGAAAAATTGGCTTTTTTGAGTTTATTTTTGTTGAAAACTAACTTCAAGCACAACATTGCTTTCGAAACTTATTAGAAATTATAGAAATTTCAGTCAAATATTTTGGTCAAAACATGGAACAGTCCTGGCACCGATATTTTTCAATATATAATTGAATTCTGTGTTAAATATGTAATTTTCTTACAGAGACTATGTACGGAAGCAAGAAAATGATCTTCCTCAGTTATTTGCCAGTTATAGAGTACGATTTTTCTTGCCTTTCACTGCAAACTCTTTGGAACTTTTTGTTTTTGCAACTTTCTAATAACCAAACTATCACCATACCTTTCACAGATAAGAATTCGTTTAACTGTTGGTCAATTTAACACATGTTTTATTGGAGATAGAGTTGAGAATAAAAGAGGCAGGTAAAGTATATTATACGTTAAATAAAATATTTCGAAGAGTAAAGAAAATTTCAAAAGTTAATGAAATATGTACCAATTTTTCAACGAGTCCAGAGATCCTACATATACAAGCAAAGAAAATGGAATACTTCACACAATAAAAGATATTACCAGAATTGACTGAACAAGGAATCTAAAGATAAGATACAAACAAAGAAACTACGAGGTAGCTGGCTTGACCTAGAGACAGCGGTAGTTGCTTGAAACATACCACTGTATTAGAAAGTACATAAGCTATACAGCATATGTTTCAAGTTTGAAGACGCCACGTTGCTTAGTTTGAGTGACGAAATCAAGCAAAAACGGCCGTATTTGGCTAAGAAGAAAGTGTTGTTTCATCAATACAATGCACCAGCTCACATTTCTGTTATTGCTATGGTCAAAATATTGAATTGATGTTTGAATTCCTACCTCATGCAATCTATTCGCCAGATTTATCCCCTCTTATTATTTACTTTTGCCAGAGTGCAAAAAATGGTGGGTTGTCAAAGATTTTCTAACAATGAAGAGGTGATGTCTTGTGTTTTCTTTGTTGGACCTTCTGTGAAATGGATAACGACAAAATCGATTTGCTAAGCAAAAGAAATAAGCAAGAAAAACGCCCAAAGGAATAAATGGAAAACACAGTTGCCAAAGTTTTGAGCAAAAACTGAACAAAGGCATACTAAAAAAACACAAAGATTAACATAAGTTTGTGAAGCGTCGAACTTGATATCCATAGACGGCATAATCGTGCTTATGTGAATATTTAATTTCAACCAAGATTTCTTATTCTCTTTCTTCAAACCTCGTACCTACAATTATTAATCAAAATAGGTCATGGAAAGTCCGTCAATAATTGTACATAGACATTATATAACTATCATAATTTTTATCATCAGTACTCCCTTAATACTACTCAATTTTGTTGGAATTGAAGGATTCACAGAGGATTCGTTCGAGGAGATGCGACAGAATAATTATTACAAGAACGTCTACTAGAAATTCTCGGTGAATATCAAATGTAGATTTATTGTAAGGAAGGGACTGGATTATAATGATTGAACTGATTCATTATATATTCGAGAAGAAATTAGTTTTTGAAACAGATATTTCGAACAAGGCTGGAATAATAAAGTAATGCATGTTTTACGAAAATAAAAAATGCACATTTTTTTCTAATAAACAATATCTTGGAGACGCTGACGATCTAAATAAGAGAGAATGTCCATGCAGTAAATTAAGTTACAGACGCCTTCATATGTTTATTAACTATATGTGGGACATTTCTAGAAAGTGGGTAACATCCTAATACAACCGCCTAATGGTTCAAAATCGTAATAGAGTGCAATAATGAAGTGATGCAAGTTTTGTGTATGTGAAAACTCCTCATCTTTTATAATAACTAATATAATAACTGAAGACACTAACTAGGTAAATGAGATTGAATAAAATAGACGAAGTACTCTAAAAAGATTATATTTGAAGATAGGTCGTAAAAAGTTGGTAACTGCTAGTACAAAAATGTTGCGTTTGGTCCCGACTTAAATGAACTCCACAAACTCCTATGTAAGATATTCTCACATCTCGATAGTTATCACTGATTTTAATAAGGACAATTCGTGTTTTAGAGTCATTTTTAATATAGTTTCATGAATAAACCATATCAATATTGTGAACCATTCTGTTGAGAGTTTTGCAGATCTGTCGACTCCTTTGAATTTAACGTGCATTTTCCACTTCATTGTATGTTTCTAAATTGATCTCGAACTTTGAATTAATAAATTTTAAAGCTAGTTAATTATTGTCCGAAGCAAACTGATTCTATCATAACCATTGAACCATTAAAATTGCATTGCAATATTTGATGAAACTCTCCATGGACGTAGGTATGGGCAATGTCTTAAATATAAGTCTGTCTCCAGATTTTGATGCGTTACCATATTTTCATTGTATACATTCAATCAACAAATTTATCGCAGCTTGTATGGCAAATTTAATAAATTTCTGTCACATTGATTTGTTTTTCTATCAGCGTGACTGACGGTGTCAAAATTCTCATTCTCACTGTAATGTTTATCCGTTACATCATCACATCATACGCAATCTATTCATTACACGAGAAGAAAGCATCTTCTAATCTCCGACTACAACATAATACGATACCGTCAAATCGAAAACGTGAAGCAGAGTGAATCATATTTTTTTGGAACATTAATCTCTATTATTAACTACGACGAGCATCTCTATTGTGTATGTATGAAGGATAACGAAAGGATTAGTATCCTTGAAAGTGAGTATATGGGAGGATTTGATATAATTGATGAAGTTCTTTACATGTTGCACTAAAAAAGATATATAAATACACATTAATAAAATTAAACATTATTGTTATAATTGAGATCCTATTTACATAAGACAAGCTTCTCAATATTTGGTAAATGGATTAAAAAGTTATGAATACGGTAAAAATATTAGAACAACATTTAAAATCAATGATATAATAAAAAATCATGTTTTTAATTAGAATAATTGGAAATACACCAACAATAACGATATACTTGAAATAGACTTGGTTACTAAATATTTAGAAATAGTTTAAATAACTGCTAACCTAAATTTGAAAAAAAATTGCTCTGAATCTTGTGGATCGCGGTGTCTTAGCACAATGTATACCTTGCGTAAACATCCTTTGTAGATTACTCGTTTACATGTATTGTTTTTTGGCACACTTGCAGAACAATTTAAAAAATGCATGTCAAAGACTATAACTGAGGAAAAGCTCAAGCAAAGATAAATAGGCGCAACATGGAAATAAAATGAAGTGATTGTTGTAAATGACATGGATGGAAGAATCGTTTCCTTTTTATGAACGAAACATACAAATTAAGGAGTATAGAAAAGGTTTTAGACTAGACTATCATTTGCAATAATAGAATTCAATGAAGCTTGATCATTTGGTGATATATCAAATTAAATGGCTGTTTCTGAATTAACTATGAAAATCATTGAAATGCGGTGGGCTTTGGTCCGAGTAGTTAATGCATCAACTTTTCAACAATCACTCGTTGTTTCCAAATGTGGCAATTCTGCTGGTTAACGATTCCACTGAGGTGAAAGTTTCCATCATCGTCGATTTTCTTCGTAATTCGCTTGAATGGTCAGTAAACTTCAGCTCTTGAGTTGATTGAAATTTCTAAGCGTGTATATTCATGATTCGCATCAATTATGGTCGTAACATATTCAAATGTTGAGCAGAACATAAAAAAGACTAATCGACGCCAAACTCAAGAACAGACGAATTGTTACATAATAAAACTGAAATAAAGTGGCATGTTGGGACAAACGATCTCTTCTTATCAACAAAACATACAGATTTACAAATTTACTATAGAGAGGGCTCTAGAACAAATCTTCTGCAATAGTCATCTAAAATAAAGCAAAAGCATTTGATGATATATCAGTTAGAATTCTCTACGGAAGTCCTTGACATGATATAATCTTTGGCCCGTTTATTTTAGTCACATTTTATTGGTTATGCTCCGAAAACACAAAAAATCTTGCCGTAAAACTTTTTGGAAATGCAGTTTTCCAGAAGAATACAAACAAAATTAATGAATAACGAGAGAAACCTCAAAAAGAGCAGTTTCCAAATATTGCTCTGACAACAAATTTTAATAAAACATTATATTTTTTGGCGCAGTTCTACAGCTGCCAGGTTGGGAGTTTCCACAACAAAGGATACAATTACCAGACCACAAATTCAACACACTCCAATATCTGGGAATTCAGTTGAGACTGCAATTAAAAAAATATAATGAGGAAGGAAACGGGAGCACAGATGGAAATTACGGAAGAAAGAACGAGTAAAAAGAAGAGTTGAACAAATATAAAGTTATAAAAAAACTGAATTTATATTTTTTAAAAATATAACCTAACAGGGATCTGTTCTATTATATTCGTTCTGTTCCCCAAATAAATAGAAAATACGAATTCATATGAAAAATATCTCACAAAATTTGCTTAAGACAAAAGAAAATCCAGAAAGATAGCTGAAGGTTTTGTGAGCACAATAAAAAAGCAAAGGAAAACTTCCCAGCGAATATAAAAAAATAAAATCACCACAAGTTTATTAAAATTTACTTTCACTTCGAGTGTATAGATAGGTAGAGGAAGAATTCGAATCAATTTTGAGGTTTTATTGAATTTCTCGAATGGAGTGGGAGGTCAATAACAAATTAATTTCTTCAAAAACTCGAAATTAGAATAAATAAATCAGTGAGTACTGCCTAATGGCATATTATAAAATTCACCATTCTCTACCAACCTAATTTACATGTAAAAAGTTCAATCCTACAGAACAATAACACTGTGCTGAAGCTGTAATGAGAAGAAATTTCAATCAAACTCTTACTTCGACTATTTTCGACTATTGGCTGAAATAGATTTAAGTTAAAGCTTTCGTAAGCTTCATCCACACTATTTTGAATCGTAATTCCGGATTAAAGTTAGATATGATAACACATTCAACCACTTATGACTTCATGAATATTTAACATGATGGTAATTATTTTCAACGAAACTATATCCATCAAACTTCAGTTGTGTCATGGATGTAATATGCAAAATAATAATATCAGTCTTAGCTAAATGTAGAAACGATGTGTTGGTTATGTTGATAATACTTGTAGAGTAATAAATAAAGAATTTCGAGAAAAATTTGACAATAACAGTATATTAGACCTTGCATATAAACAACACATATATTAAAAAAATAGAGAAGATAATCTACAAACGAAAATTTATGATGTTACCAAATACGCAAATTCGTGACAGAGATTACTAAATCAAAAGTAATTATATGGTCACCACTGCTATTCATATTTACTTGTATAAATTTAGATTTACTTTTTGAACAATGAACTGTTGTGATAATTGATCTGAAACATGAGGAAAAATTACTTGGAAACTCATCAAGGATTTGCTGCGGGAAGCAAGCTTTTTTTTAACCAATCCCAAACGTATTTGATGAGAATGAGATCTGATGATTTGGCTGATAATCTTCAATGATGAATTACATCTGCTCGGATTTTGTAATATACTTTCTAGCTCTATGTGGTCACACACTTTCATCTAGAAAAATGAAATTAGGTTCCAAATTGTATTATTCTGTGGTGCCAGACCACTCATAGTGCCCTTACATAAGTACAGCTCCGTGCGACTACTTAAAAAACTTTGAACCCAAATCATTATACCGCCATTTAAAAAAATATTTGATGTTTTTGACAACTTTTGAAATTGAGTTTACTGCTTAACGCTGGGTATTCCAATAATATATTACCGTAATCAATGAGCTACCAATATACTTCCATAATTGTATTAGAATGATTTTATAAAAATAGTTGTTATGTTAATTATTTCATCCAATGATTTATTCGCACGATTATCACAATAAATAGCATATAAATATTTTTTCAGGTGTTGGATTAAAGATACCAAATTTGAAATCATCAATCAAATACCTGTAGCCGCAACTATAATTCTCAATCTATTCTTCCTCATTAACATAGTAAGAGTGGTGGTGATGAAGCTTAGAAAAGGTCCAGCTGAAGGCCAAGGATCAGGCACATCGCGGTCGTCCTTACAAGCGTTAAGGTACGTACAGTCAATTAACTAGATAATTACAAAAAAATAAAATTGAAAATAAAGAACTCGCCGTGCTTTTGCTTCAAGAATCTTCTATAATTTATTTAACGTTGTTTGATATTGTAATATTTGGATATGAAATATTTTGACCTTCATGTTCCCAATAAAAATAGTAGCTCTATCATTTTTTTGAACTGGAGTTCCGAAAACGGGAACCCACCGATTGGCTTCAAGTTTTTACCAGATACTCTATCACCCACTAGACGATGGTACCTAAAAGGATTTTTGGCGTCTCGCAAAAATTGGGGATTAAAACGAAATTTTCCTAGCCTAACCTAACCTATTTTCAGTTACTGATATTGAAGAAAGCTATAACAAAAAGCATAGAAATATATAGGTACAAAATATCAGTAGCTCGAAGGAAACAATTTTTTAATCACAATTCCTTGCGTGACACCAAAAAACCTTAATAGTTGTCGACTATTGTAATTGATAAATAACATAAATGTAAAGTTCTGTTAACGATTTGAGAAAATGTAAACAGCTTATATTTTCTTTTACACATAAATAAGTGTCTTTAATTTTTTTTACTAACTTCATGTGCGCATTTGTCAAAAACTAAACTAGTCAGTGGTTCCAAACCTCTCCTTGTAGTTGGGAGCCATAGGGGGTGTTGATATCCACAAAAAGGTTGATTGATGTCACGCTTTCAATATTCAAATTTCGTCGATGCATAAGCCCGGAAAGTAGTTGTTTTCTCCTTTGAAGAACGTCAGAATACATTTTCGAAATAGCAAATATCGAAATTATTTCAAAGCTGAATAATAGGAATCATTTTTTTTTTTAATTTCTTCCCTTACGAGACACTAGAAATCCTTATAGGTACAATCATCTAGGTGTGATATAGTATCTGATCAAAATTTGAAGTCAATCGGTGGGTCCCCATTTTTGGAACTCCAGCATTTTTTGTATGAAAACGATAAAATAAATGATTATGATATACATTTACATAAGTAATAATGTTTCTTTTTAATCGTAGTATAATTCATTTTTTATTAATATGGATAAATCAATCACAAGAAACGTGTAAATATTCGCCAACGTGTTTTCATTCATTATTTGTTGAACGTGTTGCCAATTCAGCTCATATTTTTTCGACTTGGCGTTGCTTTTGTCATGTTTGGGGAAAAAAAGTAAAATAAATGTAATGATACATTTGAAGTGATATAGTGTAACCTGTACTCTTCCTCAAGACATGATATTCGGCCTAAGTTGAAGTATTGTACATCCCCAGTTTTTAACGAGGCCAAATTAAAGGTGAAGGAAAGAGTGAAAAAGCTGGAAACATCTTATTTATCAAATTAATAAAGACTATCCCCGAAAAACATTGTACAAATGAGCACAACGAATTCAAAGCAATTATTTATATTGGAAACAACTGAATTCCAAGTTATCGGTGATGATGTTTATAATGTAGTGGGTCCTTTATTACCGCTAAACTTCAACAGCTGTAGAGCTTCAGTGAAAATAAAATGATGTAGCAACAGAGAATACAGCTAGAAACTACTAAAGAGGGAGGGAGTGGGTATAGAGAACATATTTTAAAAAAAGGAGCTTATGCGCCAAAACTTACAAAAACTGAATTGATTTTTTTAAAATATAATCATACAGAAATCTGTTCTATTTGTTCCATTCCCTACATAAATATAAAATTTACACGTAAATGAGTACACAAAACTTTCTTGAAATAATTTCTAATGAAATTATAAAAAATAGGAGAAATTTCTTCATATAAGAGAATCAGTTGACAAAATATTTGGAAAAATTTCAGTTTTCATCTTTTCACCTTTGAAAAGCAGAAACAATAAGTAGAAACGGAATATAAAAAATACCACAAGGTTGATTTTTGTACCCACCAAACTTTTACTTACGGTTCCACTTAGAAAGAGAGAGGGATTAATTTAAATGAAAAATCTAGTATCCAAAAACTCAAGTCAACCTACCGAAAAAATCTTCAGGCGATGCCTAATGCAACGTTACCAAAACAATTAAGAATTATGTTTCTCCAATCCTAACAATCGAACGTTTTCTATGGGTTTATGAATAATTTGATTCATATCTCGTTCAATAGAATGTTTAGAAGTCAAAACTGGCTAAAAATCCCAATAATAGTGATATTTGATCCAGATAATCAAATAGACGTAACATAAAATCGTAACTTTTGAAATACAATTTTGACTCGAATTATAGCACCAGAGCTGTACAATGTACCTGTAGCAGATTTTTTTCAACTTAATCCTCAAAATTAAGAAAACCATCATTGTCTCCATCTACTTGTTAATAGGTAAATTAGAAATAGGGATCCCTTTCATGTATTTACCGTGTTAAACAACTGACTTTAGTGGAGTTAACAAGGAAAATTCAATGGAAAATATCCTGAGTGGTAGAAAAGGGACCTTTCCCTATGTTTCCTCCAGATTAAATTTAAGGCAAAGACGAAGTTTCTAATAACAAAGATTAATTTAATATCGTGTGCTACGAAACAAGCAGCTGAGTTGAAAATGGATCTCCATGCAAAAATTATAAGATCGGATAGAAATGGTTTCATGTGTCACTATCTAAATAAAACTAAGTTTTTGGAAAATAATATATACTCAAGTACCTACGTAAAATCTCCATTTTTCAGATACTGATAATGATGATATTTCATTTAAATAATTAGAATTATACTATTTTAGTTTATTTTATTCTATCTATTTCAATTTTGTTATTTGTTTCACAGTATTAAAAGACTGTATGTCAGTGGTACTCAGTGGGTCTGACTTTGGTCAAGCCAAGTCTAGTGCATTTTTATTAATAAATAAAAATCTTGAATACTTCTAGTTATGTCAGTTTACGTAAAGCTAAGGCCGAGCGCACACCAAAGTAACGTGACGTGTGGCGTAGCAAGGGATATAGCAAACACGTAACAACAAAATGACGAATGATATGACACAACGCCTACATATGTATCTAGAAACTAGTAACACCAGTTGTCAATATATCTTCTTCTTCATCGGATGACGAAAGTTTTTTGGCTTTAGTAAATTTAATCAATGTTAATAACGCAAATAATAAAAAAAGACAGTATTGGATTCATCCATACTGGAAAAAAATCAAAAAATTCTGTTCTTCAATAACACCAACAAAATGTATGTTAAAATCTGGATCGTCTTTCATTTTTAACTTAGAAAATTATGAAAAGAAAATTTAGAAAATTAATAAAATAATTAAAATAACAATATTTTTCAAAACACTTGTCACTCTAGTCGGTAAAAACACGTAACACGTGTTAGGCCGAGCGCCCACCAAAGTAACGTGACGTGTGGCGTGGCAAGTGAAGTAGCAAGTAGCATGCATCTAGGACGCTATTTTGTATGAAAACAATGTAATTAATAGATTTAACGCCAAATAAAGTGATACGACTATGATATGACAAACTACATGTTACTTCGGTGTCATTCAAATGCAGCATGTTCCATTTTTTGCCACGTGTTACGTGTTTTTACCGACTAGAGTGACAAGTGTTTTGAAAAATATTGTTATTTTAATTATTTTATTAATTTTCTAAATTTTCTTTTCATAATTTTCTAAGTTAAAAATGAAAGACGATCCAGATTTTAACATACATTTTGTTGGTGTAATTGAAGAACAGAATTTTTTGATTCTTTTTCCAGTATGGATGAACCCAATACTGTCTTTTTTTATTATTTGCGTTATTAACATTGATTAAATTTACTAAAGCCAAAAAACTTTCGTCATCCGATGAAGAAGAAGACATATTGACAACTGGTGTTACTAGTTTCTAGATACATAGGTAGGCGTTGTGTCACACCATTCGTCATTTTGTTGTTACGTGTTTGCTATATCACTTGCCACGCCACACGTCACGTTACTTTGGTGGGCGCTCGGCCTTAAATCTATTAATTACATTGTTTTGATACAAAATAGCGTGCTAGATGCATGCTACTTGCTACTTCACTTGCCACGCCACACGTCACGTTACTTTTGTGGGCGCTCGGCCTAACTACCTAATAGCCCTGCATTAAAAATGGAAGATATTCCTCATTTTTTTGTTCTTTGAAGTGTCTGCCACTGGTGCTCTTACCTTATTTAGCAATACCTAAATGAATGCAGTTTTAAGAAATTTCTGAATAGACTGTTGGGTTGAAAAAACCAATTCTTTTCTGCCACAGTAGCAACTTGACTTTTAATGTAAAGAATTATACATACCACCGTATTCGATAAACTCAATATATGTACATAAATTTACATTTTTACATAAATTTGGACAAAATTTGTATTTGAATTCATATTAAAAAATTATTTTTCTTTCAAAAATCAATAAACAGGATACATTTTAACCTACATTCCAATCCAAATGTTTTATTCTCATGACGGCGCAATAGGTGTCATTATAAAAGCTTCTTCACGAGTATAATATACAAAAAAAAAGTGCAAAAAATGACATTCATGAATTAACAACTCAACAAAAAATGTTCTTTCCTTTTTGTCAAGCTTGATTTATGATTTTTGGGTTAATTGAAAATAAAAACCATGAAGCATATTTTAAATATCCTGTTCAGTATAATGACAAGCCATGGGCTCCACATGGTATAGTTAAAGATGTTAAGAATTTTTAATTAAGCGACGAATCAAATATAACAAACATTAATTTTTATCATTTATTCATTCATTTTATTCATGGGTTGGTATCGAAATAGAAAGAGATGCATGAAATTTGCAATACCAAGATTCTGGCGAGGAACAAAAGATTACACGTTAAAGACGTAGAAATAAAAATGCAAAATCTCTCAAAATATCCCGATCTTGAATCGTCTTCTGCTTCTATTGCAATCCACCTGACACTACCCGCACCTGAACCATCGAAAAAATTATCGCAGAGAAGTAACTGATCTCTTCATTTAATGAATGTAATTCTGATAAGGAGTCGTTATCTAAACCAAAACTACCATAATTCCATCCAATTACTACAAAAGATTCTAATTTGATACGAATTAAATGTTCTAAGACTAAGTCAGAGGTTTTTAAGCTCACTAAATTGGCTTGATGATGTTGATATCTTGGGCGGACTGGGCATGAAACATTTTCAATGTTTTCATAAAAGGAGAACTTTGTTTTGGTGATGACATGGAAGAAATATTCATAATTTCATACTTTGTATTCCTTTATCTACTCATTGACAGATAAGTTTAAAAGCTGTTTTATTTCACAACGGAAATAAATTTGTTCCAATCGCTCTATCTGTGAGTTTAATGAGACTACAGAGAGGATTATTTTTGCTTATGGAATACCAGAAGGGATGCTAAGCACTATATTCAATGGTCATAACCTATAAGAACAGAACTTTATGTCGAAAAATAAAACGTAAAATTTGAACCCATAATTGAAGCGGAAAAAGTGTTGATATCACCTCTGCATCTAATGTGACGGTTAATGGAACAATATGTTAAAAACTGGAAAAACCTTCAGAAGCTTTTGGATACTTAAAAAAGTTTTTGCAAAGTTATCAGAAGCAATCAGAAGTTAGGATTTTTGTTGTTCAGTAGTTCGGACACATATTGGATTAATTGTGCTTGAAAAGCGAGTGTTATGAAGCTGGGTTTTTTGACAATAACAAAGCTGAAACCTACGAAAAGTTAGTTGATATTATGATAAAAAAAATCTAAAGGCATAAACTACAGGACGTCATTAAAAATATGTAGCCTGCATGTTCATCGAGATAAATTGCTTTCATCAGGACATTATGAGCAACGTTATCAAGCCCAATACAATAAAACATGATGGGAGACTATATTTGATTTATTGAGAGTAAGTACTTATAAACATAAAAGAAAAGCGTGCACTTTTAAATTATTTACCACATCTATCAAGTTATTTTAGTAGTAAAACACAATACACATATTTATTTTGATCCTTTAATCTGTAAATAAAACCAAAGAATTTGAAATATATCGTTCACTCGGTCTTCTAAATACAAAAGCAAACTTTTTTATTCTACTATCGACATTTTATGCTCTAAAGTGAAATTCAAATTTCACAGTGTCTCGTGTTCATGCAAGGCTCATGTCATTGCACAATGGGCACCACTTTTCTTTTCTTGTCGCTTATCATTACTAATCCTCCAAAATTAAGAATAGAGTAAATAAATACCAGCAAAAAAAGCATGTATCAGCAAACAGATTAGATTTATCACAAAAAACGAAAACAATCAATCATCTGATCTGACGCGACTTCAGTTACGTTGATCCGTAATATCGGTTTTTAACAACTATCATGAATAATGAATAAACACAACATATTATAAATGAATCACACTCTATTGAAATATTGAAATAAAATAAAATATTGAAATAAAACACATGAAATTTTTACAGAGCAACACTACTTTTGGTGCCTCTTCTCGGATTGAACTTTCTCCTCACACCGTTTCGTCCAGAAACAGGAGAGCCCTGGTTGTACTATTATGACTTGTTCTCAGCGGTAACAACTTCCTTCCAGGTAAGTTTTATAAATCATTTTAATTAGCGGCGATAACGGCCTGATATAGTAAGTTGTGCAAAATTTATGAATATATTGTTAGTATAGGACAAAATTTTAAGCATAAACAAAATATTGGTGAACATTTTATTTTGTTTTCATATCAAGGGGTACAAATAAGTGCATCACAAATAACCAAACCTAAAAATAAAAGATCATCAATGTGTGAATAAACAGGGCGTCTAATGAATAATGTTAATTTGACTTCACTTGGTTTATTAAGTAGACAAAAAAACTCTCTATATTTAAACTATAGTTTATCGATGGCTTTAACCCAACGTACGGTAAGTACTTTGAAAACTTGGATTGCCAAAAATTTCTGCACTGTATTTTCAACGCCTCAAAGAAATAGTAATCTGACGGTGCAGGATCTGGACTAAATGCTAGATGTGGTAGGGGCTCAATACCTACTCTGGTGAGACTGCACCTTCGTTATCAACAGTAAAATATTGGGTAGCAGAGATAAAACGAGGCCGTGCGATCTGCATCGCAGTGGTCGGCCAAATGAGGTGACGACTTCAGAAATGTTGAAGAAAATCCAAAAAGGGGTACTGAATGATCGTCGATTTCAACGGTACCTCGCATATTAACTGAAAATTTGATGTGATAAACCTGTGCGTCAGATGGGTACCGCGTTTACTCACAATGGAATACAAACAGCGCCAAAAAAATTAATTCCATTGATTTATTAAGTCTATCACTATCATACCCAAAACAAAAACACAATCAAAACAATGGACTGAAAAGGGAAAACCGGCTGCAAAAAAGGCAAAGACATCTGCAAGCAAGGTTTTTCATTGATTGTCTTGAAAAAACTACCAATTGCGAGTATTATGCGAACTTATTGCAACGTTTGAGCGAAGAAATTGAGCAAAAACTGCCGCATTTGGCTAAGAAGAAAGCGTTGTTTCATTAAGACATTCGCCATTCGCGAATCCGCCATTGCAATGGCCAAAATTATGAATTAAAGATTGAATTACTACATCTTGCATTTTATTTGCCATATTTAGCTCCCTCGGATTATTTTCTGGTCTAAGACTTGAAAAAATGGTCGGTGGTCAAAGATATTCCAACAATAAAGATGTGATGTTAACAGTTAATCAATACCTTTCATTGAAAAAAAAATTAAGCAAATCGGTTGGGTAGAACGCCTGAACGGACTCGGAATGGAAATCATCAATTTTTTTAATATATAAGATAGCTATTTTGAAAAGCTTGACGATTCTTATTATTAACGAACTTATTGAACATCGCTGGGAAAATTGTATGGAGCTAACAGAAGATTACGTTGAAAAATAAAAATATTTTTTTCCAAAATTTTTGTACTTTGTTAGTAAGGGCAGGTACTTCTGGGACCATCCTGGTATACCAGAATGCCAATTTATCAGAATCTGATTTTATATCTACATGTCGTTGATCTTACAATTGTTGTCTCCTTCTCTTTCATCTGCTTCTGGACTTTCCTTCTCCTGGTTCGTGTCCAATTATTTAAAGTATATACAGCGATTTCCAATATATCCAAACAATAAGCGTAGCCTTCCCAATTAAGATCTGTAGTCTTTGTGAGAAACTTTTGTTACTTAAATTGTTTTATGTTAATGACAGTTTCTAATTAAGAAAATACTTGTATTTTATGCCGAAGAAAATCGCTGTATTAAGAGGAAGAAGTTTTTAATGGCTTTACGTAAGCTCTCCCTTAATGCTCTGAAATGTATTTTCAACTTAACAAAGAGAGGACATCTGATTTTTTAGAGTCTGAAGAAAGCAAATAATCTATATCGCTTAATAAATATTTTAACGACTTTAAATCCCCGGAAAAAAGATATAACTGAATTATGTTAAATATACGTATTTGTTTTTTTTTCCTGAAATTATTTATAAAAATTACAATTGAATATATTCATTAGTTTATGTTAGAATATACAGTTTGTTAAGAAACTATGGGAGGAGTAGAAAATATCGAAAAATAGTGCAAATTTAAATAATCTACATTAAAAAGAGATTAGTGGAAATGCAAAAACTATACTATTAGAAAGCACGTATTTAATTTTATCAATAATATGAATACAAGCCATTAAGGCAGTAGTTTCGAACCTTTTTGTAACTGCGGCCCTCTTTAAAAAAAATTGTTGCGCGCTCTTAATTTTTCGAATAATCCAATTTCATAAATACTCAACTGATACTATAATTTATTTAATGGGCTACAAAATAAGATATAATATTATGTAAAATCTACATAAAAAATATTTATTTATTATAAGAAATAATGATTTTCAATGTAATAACATCAAATATTACAATAATAAAAAAAGAATATATAATTAATACAACATTATAAAAAAAAAGTTGAGCTTTTTTTTTCAGCACAAAAGAAATCGCAGTTCTCAGCTCCTTTTCAATCACTAATCGAGATCGATACTTTGTTTTTAAGATAGCTACTGTAGAAAAACCAGCAATAAAAGTTCTAAAGCTTTATTTGTCAACGTAGGAAAATCGTCCATTACTCGTACCCAAAACGTGACAATATTATTTTCGTCTTGAAAATCGACTTTAATGTGCTATCACTAGATAAGTCAATTATCATTTTCTGTTCTGATGTCGTAAGGCTAAAATTATCATATTTTTCAATCATAAAAGGGTTTCTGTCCATTCATACTTGGACATATGATTTAAAGTAAAACGAGAATTGCTTCTATAGACTGGTCAAATAACTAATGATAAGAAATTTACTTTCTTCTATTTCATCAACAAAACAGGTAATTTTAAAAGTGGGAAACATGTTAAGGTTATTATTTTTCAAACATATTATCCACAGTTCCAATTTTTCCATAAATGCAGAAATCTTGTCTTTTTGCGTAAAAGCATGAATTTCAGGCCATTGCATTGATTTATTCAAAGTACTGAATTAACTATGCAAGTTTTACAAGGAGTTTCGTGTCATAAAACAAGTTTTATTCATTTTTTTTATTATCTGTAAGAAAACGAGATGTTTTCGTTCCAGCAAGAGTATGTTGTAGCATTTGTACCCAAAAAATTCGCGGTAATGATTGTGGATTACGTATACCTATTTTGCTGATTCATTTTTTTTACACCCTTTCGACTTTTTTGGTTTGTGTTCGAAAACAATATTTTGGAAACGCTGTATCAAGAGATGCAATACATACACATAAATTATGGAAAAGGCATCAATATGAAATAGAAATAGTATAATAGAAGTAGTAGTAGTAAGTGCAGTGCAAAAAATCGAAAAATAATTGAGATGATTTGGAGACATAGTAAGAATGATGGAAAAAAGAGAAAAGAATTCAAGACGAGCTAAACAAGAAGGAAAAGAAAAAATCAAATGGAGAAGAAATATTACCTCTACACCTTTGGTAGAAGAGATTCCAGATAAGTAAGTATAAATGACTCTCAAAAAACTTTTATTTACTAAGGAGGAAAGAAGTTGGCACAAGAAGAAGAAATAAAAAAGTTCCGAGTAATTCTAACAGGTATTGAAGGAGGATTCAGTTTGAACTAAAAATTAATGTGAAAAAATTGGAGATACGAGTAATGAGAGTAAAGAACAGGACAAAATTGATATATGAAAATAGTTAACACAAATTTTCAATATCAGGGCGTAATGATAAAGAATTAGGAGACAAACGGGAAAGACGAAATAATGACAAAAATAACATACAAACAAAGTAATATATGATCTACTCAAAGAAAGATGAACATATTGAAAAAAATAAAACCCATAAGAATGTATGCCTCAGAAACGATAGATAATAGCTAGGATGATAATTGGAAAAGAGAAGGATAATCGATCGAAAAATAATAAGAATAGTTCTGTCATCAAGTGGCTAGAGCATATATGGAGACAAGGATCAAAAGGGACAAAATGTGGAAGAGCGAGATCAAAATAGTAAGAAAGGAAAAACAAGATACTGGAAGAAATCTACTTTTGTTTTTCACGTCGTTTTTCTTTCTCTCTTCTTCATCACTCTCCATTTCTGAATCTTATAATCTTTTTTGTTTAATCTTCATAAATCCATAGTTAAATGGTCTGTCTCTTTAGCAACCTCTCCTACCGTCCTATCCTATCTGTTTTAAAGTTTCTTTACACTTCATTGTGTCTATGTATCTAGCAGAGTGTTACGAATCCAAGAATGTGCCTCGCAACAGCTGCTACTAATTTGAAGTTTGTTGTTTTCTATAGTATTGTTTTTGAACCTGTCTGACTCTTTGTGTAGAATGTTTTGTTCCTGATTGATCAACAATTTCAGCTTGAAACCTCAATCTCTACGACTCTTGGATGGAAAATATACAGGATTTCGTATTATTTGTTAGCGAGCCATCTGTGAAGATTAAGAATTCTTTATCCTAACGTCCAGCTGGATCTAAATTTTTGCATCCTACTATCGTATCTAGTTATCTTAACTCTTCTTTCTGTCTATTATCCAGGTGCGAAATAAATAACAGAATACTTAACATGTCGCCTCCGTTTATGTCCCGTATATGATTCTCACCACAATTTTATAAAAATTTTGAATTCCTCTGTTCCAAAACGTATGTTATACTATAACGGATTCCTTCACAAGAATCAACCATAAAATCTCGAGACATCGAACAGTGTATGGGAGAACGATAGCATCAAGCTCTATTCCCAAAAGGTGCAAAACAGATTCAGATTGGCTTCGGTAATATAGAGTAAATCGTGTTAGCTGGAATATCAATGAATTTTTTAAAACGTAGGTGAATTGCAGTTGGAGTAAAGCGCATGGTAATATGTTTTATATCATATCGTAGCTGGCATATCGAATCCTCAGGTTCTAACAAGAAGCTCGTTTTATAAATGCATCCCACGTACGCGTCGATTCCGATTTCAATAAATGCACGTTCTATAATAATTGAAATTTTAATCGCGTATCACGAATATTTTTATTTTTCCCACTTACATTTATTTTGGAATGGAATCATTAAATTTCCTCAAATTATATAAAACATTCACACGTATTTTTAAATTATGTGAAATTGATATTTTGCAATACTTGCAGTAACTGGGGAGCTAGAAATTGGAAACCAATAGCAATAAAAAATACAGAGTATCCTATAAGGCTTTGACCAGAATTCATTTGGAAAATTATTTGAACTAAAATATTGACACTTGGTCATACAGTATATTCTTCCACTGCTGTAAAAGTACCTCTTATAGTAATTCGAGGACAACTATTTTTTAACAGTAGTAGTAGTAGTAGTAACTTTCACAATAGTTGATGCTTCAATTGATGTCCACCTTTATTGATATAGCATTAAGATTTTTTTAAGTAAATTTCTTTTACCTTCTGGTATAACTAATCTGATTCAGTTTTTAAATCATCTATAATGGTATATACACATTTTATTTGAGCCGTTATGCCCAATAAATAAACTGTAGATTATCAATTGATTGCTTTAAATCCACGTAGCAGGCGTTCATTAATAAATTTCTCTCTTTATTATTTTTCCATACATAATTGTCGAATTCCATTTAACTTGACGTATTTACCATACTTTATAACTCTTAAAGGAGGTGAACGGCAACTTTTTAAAATTTGAGAAAACTCCTCGTCGTGAGAATCATTTCAAGAATGTTAATATAAATTTTCATCAATGTTGATACCTCATTTTTTTTAAAGGTAATTGGATTTTTTGTAATATTCGGGAATGATAAGATGCGTTATTTAACAACGATTGAATCATCTAGTCTGCTGTATTTAACTACGAGGTGTTTTATTTAAGTTTTTTTATGTTTGAAACTACACTCTAGTAAAGTACGCCGAAGTATTATTTTAGTCATAATTAGGATAAGTACGCAGTTTGTTTTGAATCATGTCCAACTTTAGTACTCAATTTGCTTTATAAATGTCACACACTAATCGTAAAATAATATTTTTAGTTGCATTGTCAACTTTGTTAGTTCTCGTTTAACTAAACTGAACTAAAGGTTATCGGCTTCAAAGGCTGAACATAAACAGTTTAAAGCTACACTGCAAATCACTACTGTCAACAGTCCAAACTAAATTAAGTCTTTTATTTAGACACACGTGTTCTTCGGCGACACTTACAACATTTAAAAGTATTAGTGGGCAAGGAATATACATTGCATTGATGACAGTTGATATCAATTTTAGTGTTATTATATTCCAATTATTCTTGTTTCTCAGCGATGTTTTTTCATATGAAGATTTATAAAAATTTGTTTATCATTTCTAAGTACACCCCGTGGATATCGCCGAATTAGTATAAAAGAAACCTCTACAGCAATACAGCAATATACAGGGTATCTCATTTGTTATTACGTAATATCTTTTTTTAATTTTTTAATGTTAATAAGCAATGTTTCATAAAATTTGATATCACTTCAATAGATATGTCGTTATATATAATAATCATTCCGAGGTATAATCGTTGTGAACACACTGCTACTACTACACCAACACTCACAATTCTAAGATCTAAGATCGACGTCTGATTGTGAATTCTGAAATAAATTAAACGAATTCAAAGTAGATTTTTCCTTGAAAAATTTTAATAATTAACAAATTACATCATAAAATTTACCCTGAGCTAACAAACATCAGTGGGTTCGAGAATAATTAATCGTCGGTAATCAATCACAAAGTTGATGTATATTTTTGTGCAATGCGCTAGAGTAATGTTTTTCTGATAATTTAATGTTCGATATAAAACTTCCGTACGGTCTCTAAATAAACGTGCTCAATCGCTTAAGCGTTTGTCTATAATATATAATCAAAGACAAAGACTTAAAGAAAAGTGGAAACGTCAAAATTTATCTTCCTTTTAAAAACTATCAAAAAAAAACTAATTTTAAAACAGAAGAGACCTAAATTCAAGAACAATTAGTTTTTTTAAAGACAAATGAAAATTTGACTTTCTGATCAGTTGTGGTCTTTTGGTCTTTTTTTACAATATATTACATAATTTAGCACACACTAATTAATTCCCAGACAACGAAGACATAGGTATTAGAAAGCTAGGAAACATATTAGAGTTAGTACATGTTCAATTTTCCACAATCCCACTACGAAAACCAAAACGTTTTTCACAAATAGAGCCGAATTTTTCAAAATTATTCCACAATCTAAAATATATAGAACATATTGGATGCAACTTATTTTCTGTTTTTTTAGTAGCTGGTTTTCTTATGATATGTCTTTGAGTCTCTTACTTTGAGAAGAATATTCTATCTTAGAAATATTCGCGATATTAAATGATTTAATTTCATTATTATTGAAACGAGTGGTGTTAAATCTGCAATATTTGATAGTCAAGGAGGTTATTGAGGTTTCAAAACTTTATCTGAGGACGCTTGGTGATAAATGATTGGCTCCAATTCTTTAGCAGATTTAGCTCAAAAACTGATATTCTGGTAGCATCATCTCCAAGTATTTCTGGTAATAATGTGCAGTCAATGTTATGACAAACAATAATGATTTTGTCAAATAATCTGAATCAGTATTCACCACATAAAACAGTGGTTCATCTATCATAATATTGAGTGAAGGAGTCTGTCTTTAGTAGTTTTGTAAAATTTTCAAACTAATTTTAAGTTCACATGTTGTTTCGCTCATCATATTTAGGGATTTAGAAAGGAAACATGAAGTTATGAATGTGAGTGAAATTTCAACATCTATTACAATAACTTCGTCTTCTTCACCGGCGCCAAAGTTACTTTCTCGAACTACGATTCCAATGTTTCCTGTCTCGAGCAACTGTTGTCCAATTATTTATTCCCAACGTGTTATAGTAATATTACCTTTAAAATAAAGTATATAAGTAATAAAATAAAATAAAGATCCCTCGATTCCTCTCTCTGTGGGCGCTACTCCTCTATATTTAAAAATATATTTTACCAGGAGATAATCGATCCAAGTGCGAAACATATATTCTCTTCATGCAACTTTCTTGTTGAAGGAGAGTTACTGCGAAATAGTGGCTCCAACAAAAAAAATGACTTGAAACCTTTTTTATAAAAAATTTTAACTTCTACATTTTTTGTTTGGACAGTTTTTTCGAATTCCTTTTAATTTTTGAGTTATTCGCGTTTGTATATTTTTTTAAATACTAAAATCCAAAATTTAGATAACCCGTGCCCGTCATTTTGTTTTGCATATTCAATAACCAAAATCCTCTAAGAATCTAGAAAATCAAAAGTGCACAATTTAATTTCGGGTTTAATCTTATTTTACCTGTACTCTATGAAAAGTATGTTAAATAAATTCTCAAAATTATCAATTAAACTCGTAAAGCTGTACCAAAAATTTAAAAAACAAGTTTAATTATTACCTTGACTTTATATTGAACCTCCTTTTATCTATTTGAAATAACGACGTCGATTTATATTAAAAATAGAGTTTTAAGAGAATTAGACGCCTTACAAAATCTTTTAGTCTATTATATTCAGCTCATTAATATTCTCTCATATTTTCATTCATTCAACGTTTTCATTCAACTAATTTTATTTTGAATGAATTGTACATATACTACTTCCAAAAATCAATCTACTTCATGAGATTTGATTGAAGTCGAAACGTATTGTAATGAATTTTCTATTATTTCAGGGCCTTTGTGTTGCAATACTGTTCTGCTTCTGTAATGGAGAGGTAAGTTTTAATAATTTCCATTGACTAACTGTGGAAGTCATTATAAGTTTTTTCTCCAGTCTCGTAATTAGATTTGGAAACAAAAGAAAAGTAATTAATTTTATTATTTGTTCCTGAAATAGCGTTATTAGAATCCGAAGAGGCTATATATGATTCATTTTTTGTAATTGAGTTTGAATATAGTGGATGGTTTTGAGCTCGTTAAACGAACTGTAAAATGAATCCCACCGACAAGAAACAACAACAAAACACATGCCATTATAAATGGCACATAACGGATAATGGATACGAAACACATGCGATTTTGAAAACAGTAAAAAGACCGCTACCTGCACCAAAAGATTCCTGTGCCTAGGAGCGGGTGATCCAAACCACACAGGGGCCACACATTCTCCAAATAATATAATAACATGTAAAAGAAATATTGCCACTATAAACGAGATCCCAATTTATCATTTCGTCGACGGTCGCAGGAATTGGTTCTCTATTCGTTCACTACGTGGAAGGTTTGGCCTTACATCGATACCAAATTTAGCAGGTGCAGAAATTGAAGCCGCAAAATCATCATTTACATCGGTATGTCGCCATGTCGGCTCATGCGTTCTTTCAATCTCTAGTCGTAGTTTCCTAGTTAGCATCTTAGCTTGTCTGGAACTTGCGTGCATTTTTTATTTCCCAATAAGGGATCGATCCCAGCAAGATGAGATTTCAACAACATAGTGATGTATTCCATACAGCGACTGCACTAACTCATAATTAAGCGATGAGTTGATTTAGGGAATAGACCTGTTGGTTATCTCTTAAGGTCTTGGGATTCGGCAAACTCTAGATTATCTCTTGTCAAACCACGTGAAGTTATCCATTTATGTTAATAACACAGGCACAAAAGACGCCATAAAGACCAACATTGTTTATGTTATTTGTGAGCAATGCTCATAAAAGAACGTCCATATTGCGTTTCGTCAAAAGTACCGTATTGGCGATATGGCCGAAATCATTTTTGAATGGTAATACCATGAATCTTTGAGATAAAATTTTTCACAATTTGAAGCCTCTATCAGGATTAAGAAAACACAGTTGAAAAACGTCACCCCTTTATCGATATAATCTCTCACTGCATAAGTACATCAACGACTTGCTTTTTCGACTAATGTATTCTCAATATTTTCCTATATTTTTGTGCAAGCTATAGATTCCATTTTTAATTTTATGTTATACAGGGCTTCCCACGGCGAGTTAAAACTATCTGTATGTGGCAAAATACTTATAGTAAAATCATGAAAATTTCTACGTTTGGGTTTTCGGATACGATCTTTTTAACTAAAATATTGTCAAAGATGTCCAATTTCTGGTTCTACTGGAAGCCGACTGTGACTTTGTTATTTTGAATATAACACCCTGTATATTGATACATTGTTGAAATATACTAAAATTTTAGTTTACTTTTGTCTCAAAACTTTTTCGAAAAATGCATACTTTTTGTAAAAAATATGACCGTTTCAGACCCTTATAAGTTACTTTTTCACGAGTATACCCTCAAATATATGAATATGGTTTCTGTTCGGTTGCTTTTTACAAGGCTAGACGTATTTGAGTCTATGTTGAGAAATTTTTCATTTTATACAGGGTGTGTATAAAAAGTGTTCAAATTTCAACTTCATAAATATCAAATTTCTTCATTTTTTTAAATAGAACTACCCGTTTTTTCTGTTTTAATGCATTCAGGGGAAAATTTGGCAAATTCATATACTTAAACCTAAACCTTACCGTTATCTAGATATTAAATGTATTCTGTAAATTTTTAGAGATACAGGTGTTGTTCTAAATTATATTTTGACCCGTTGATACAAGCACTAAAAAATAAAAAAGGATTTTTTTCATCTAGTCAATGTCTGTAAAAGAATTGTATTTACTAATTCTATCCGACTTTTAGTCGCGTTTAAGATATTTGAGGTCTTAAATTATTATTGTATTTTTTAACAAGTTTTAATTTTTTATGTATACTTTTAGTAGGCTTTGTAATAAATAACACTTATTTAATATGACAAATGTGACAATAACATGTACTTTATTTGCTGCAAAATATCCTACGACCAAACTAGCATAATGCTAAAAGAATTCTCAACAATTTGAAGCTATACGGTTCGTTTGAAGCAAAAGTTAAGGGGTTAAAATAAAATTTTTACCACACACAATTTTTTTAATATCTGGACAAAGGTGAGGTTTAGGTATAGGAATGTATACATGAATTTGCCTCATTTTTTACCCCTGAATGCATTAAAATAGAAAAAATCGGATGTTTTTATTTAAAAAAAAAATAGAGAAATTTTATATTTATAAAGTTAAACTTTGAACACTTCTTATACGCACCCTGTATAAAATGAAAAATTTTTCAACATAGATTCAAATACGTCTGACCTTGCTTAAAGTAACCGAATAGAAATCATTTCCATATCGTTAAGGGTATCCTTAGGGTAAAAAATAATTTATAAGGTTCGGCAACGGTCATATTTTTTACCAAAAAATTAATAACTCAAAAAGTAAGTATTTTTCGAAAAAAATTTTTAGACAAAAATATACCAAAATTTTACGTAGATTTCAAAACTGGATTAATATACAGGATATTCTACTTAAAATAACAAAGTTACACTCCGGTAGAACCGGAAGTCGGTCGTCTTTGGAAATATTTTAGTTAAAAAGATCGTATCTGAAAACCCAAACCTAGAAATTTTCATGATTTCACTATAAATATTTTTTACATGTTTGTGATCTCTACTTCCACTCGTTTTTTTTTAATCACTTTAAACCATGTAAACTGCTCAGTGATTCTTTATGAGAATATTCAGTAGTCAAGATATAAATGATTATACTTCATTTTTCCAGGTTCAAGCTCAGATCAAAAGAAAATGGCGCACAGTACGTTCCTTTAGACCAAGAGCTAATTCGTGCAGTGCAACGACTATGTCGGTACGTAAGGTACTAATACAGAGCTTACTAATACTACTAACCTACTTTTAGTTCAGTAATAGTCATATATTAAAGTCTTTCTTAGATTATAATAATTATATCTGTTGAACTTTATTTCCATCCAGTTCTATCAAAGTATTTGACGATCGTCATTGCACGAGGTACGTAGTTTGACTAATATCAGTTGTCTTTTGTTACTGTTTTGATTATTTTGTAGTACAATCATCATCATATCTATTTTTGTCATTATGTAAACCAAGTGGCGTATTGAAGTTTTCCATATAATCAAATATTTTCTATTAATTTCCAAAACAGATTCATAACATTTATACAGTTGGCAAAACTGGACAAAATACCACCATCAATGACTATAAATTTGAGCAACAAGTCAGAATATTAAAATATATTCAGCTATGACACAAACATTGAATAACTAACTGAATTTAGATGTTTTACATCCTACGAGATATAATAGTTAAAATACTAATAGTTACGTACTGTTGTAAGATAAGGACGAGAAGAGAGACCAACGAAGAGTGATTGCGAATCTGAGAAAGGCAAATATTGAGAAAATTTTTGAGGGTGTCGCTAGAAAAAATAATAGTATACTATCAAATGAAAAAATCGAAAATTTGAGCTTGTTCAATCTATTACAGAAGAACCCAATAGGCTCCCTAATAACAAAACAAGAAGAGTATGGAAAGAAGCTTGTGATTTTAACAAATGCTAAAAAACAATGTTTCAATCATTCTATAATATCTAGGAATATAGTATCACCTATGCGATTCTCTATACTAGGATTATAGTCTAGCCAATCATAAAATTTTCTGCAATGGTCATAGCTAACCAAAGTAGAAGATTTAGCAAGTGCAAGAATTAAAGCCACATTTTATAATAACTATAAGTACAGTATTATAGCAGCTAGTCCTCATTCTAGGATTCTAAATATCATGAAATACTTCGAGTGGAAGTGAATAAGTGAAGATAAACGTTTTGCTTTTCAGGATGAGTGACGAAAAAGATCATTATAGAAAATATCAACAGAATCTCCTACACGATAACTATTTCCAGTTATATAGACATGGGATGTAGCGAATGAGAAATAACATAAAAGAATGCAACTGAGATTATTTGTTGGTACTGTAAGAATACGAGAAGATGAAGTATCTAAAAAAGTATGAAGATATATTACTAAAAAGTGAAACAACCTTTTGTACTTTTGGCAGCTGAAAAGAAAGTAAAACGTTTGTTTGTCTCAAGAGAGAAATTGTAAGGGTTTCTGTCAAAAATTCAGTTTTTTGTTGGGGATCCCCTTATTAGATTTTATTTATTCACTCAACGCTTCCACGGATAGGAAGAACTGAAATATATTTACGAGAAAACTTCGAATTCGTTAAGTTTCAGATATTTTCGCAGAATACATTGATTCAAATAACGTTAAAACAAAACTTCTATAAATTTTAGGAATTACGCTTTCTGCTAAGTTTCAAAGCATCCTTTGAAATACAAACTATTCAAACTAAGTAGACAGAGAAATATACAAGAAATTGGCTAAGTTCATGGATTGAACCGCATTTAGTTGGAATCTTGACTTTTGAACCCATTTTCAAGAGTCTCAATATACCCAGAGGTTTGTTCTTAAATATAAGAGCAGTATTAATATTTTTCCTATAAAGATTGAAATTTTATCAGTTTATACCAAATGGTTTTCATTTATAGATATACAATCAGAAACACAATCAGAACTTGTTTGGATGCTGAGAAAAATTTTGCAGTAATATTCAGCCTACTGGCAATTGATCATTGGAAGTAAATCCTTTAAGTGATGGTTTTGGAAACTATTCATCATCCACTATACAACAACAACTAATATAAAATGCGCTGAGTCAACTAATGTATCGGATATCATTTGTCATATAATTTGTAGACTTTTACCTGTCTAATTTTACTCATTTCACTTGTAATATTTTCAATAGTTCACAATCACAGAAAGAGTATATCCTTAATTCAAAATAACTATAGAAAGGGAATACTGAATGCGAGATCCACCTCCAAAAGAAAAGACGCCATATTTTTCCAAATGGCGATCCACTACTACGTGGAAAAGATCAAAAGGCAATACAGAATGTATTCCATAACTATCTTTACCAAAAGCATTCGATTCTCTAGGTAGTATGAAGTTATGTGTGTGTTCTAAGTACACTTTGTGGCTGTAGTGAAGTCATTGTGGTCTAAATACCAATGTATGAAGGTTATAAGGACAACACAAGGTAGATGAAATGGCCAAAGGAACTGCATCAATAATTTTCGTTAAATCAAAATCTTTCTGTGACAATGCAGAAGCTGTCATTACAAAATTAATGGAAAAAGCTATGAGCTATGCTATAATGAAGTAAACTAAGCCTAGGGTAAACAGTTCAGATCAGAACAACTGCCATATTTAACGGCAGACCTAATAATAAATAGTCAAAACTGTAGTGAGTCTGTTAACAAGACATCGTAAAGTCAATATGCAAATAGGAGTGTAGTTTAAGGATTTGGTTCCGAAAATGACTTCATAAGAATAAAGCAAGAGAATGTCATCTGTATTCAAAGGCAGACAATAAATCTGAAAAGGTCGCAGTGAGTCACAAGTCAACTCCTTAAAATATATTTATCTAAGAAAAATGTTGAAAGTTCTGTCCGCAACATTTACTTTTAAAATGACCAAAGTAATTTAATGTGATGAAGAGGAAAGTGGACACTTGAGCAATAGACTGTAGAGCTCTGTTTAAAATATTAATGAAATAAGACCGTTCAACAATAATAGATTTTTTCTTTAGTTTCCCACATATTTTGTTTTTTTGAAATTCTAAAAAAGAGCTGCCTTTTAAAAAAATGAAATAAGCGAAATCTGGAATCCTTCAAACAAAGATGTTTCAAAGAACATTATTATGGAATTTACTATAATTCTAAAAAGTCTATAACATTCGGGGTGTTTGGATCAATATCTATATTTACTGTACTATGATTCTTAACTGGTTCGCAAGTTGTAACTAGCTATAAATGTTCTCTTGTATGGGCAGTAGTTTATACTCCACGGATTCTTTGCATCCTCTACCCTCCTGATTAAATCTCAGAGACCATTAGCTCCAGTGCCATTTGGCACACGGAAAATGAGGATCTTATCCTGTCTTTTTGGACTTTATGGGGTTATGTGAATCGCTTCATCACGTTGTCTCAATTCAGATTGGTAAGGGGTCATGTAACAGACAGACAACTGAAAATATTTCTAATGATACTAACTTCAATAACTTTTTAGAGAAATATAGCCGGTAGTTTTTTTTTATACAAGTCGACTCAGCTCTTCGTGAATTACCCTATACATACACAATTCAGAGATTAAAGGAATCGTCCACTCTCAAAAATATATAATTTAGAATTTCAAAAGTGTTTAAGCAGGAAGCACATCAAGAAACTAAACTTCCATATTAAAAAAAGGTAATCACATTTTCAGGAGCATATTTATTATCAACTAGTAGAGCACTATTTCAGCTATTTTTCAATATAGCAATCACCAGAATTGGAACACTTGTCTGTAAATGGAATCAAATGTTTTGACTTCACAATATTTGCGGCAAATGGCTGCTCAGCTCCGTTATCATGAAGCGACGATCCTGAATTTCGAGCTGACGCACAAGCTCAACAAAATCTCCTACCGTACTCCTCATCATGGACGTTTTGACGACTTTTTACCTGAACCAGCGATGCATCATCTCCTAAATCATAATATTCGGTCAAAACACTTGACGATGCGCAAAGCTTTACACATTCAGGAGCTTTATCATCTTTCAGATGGCGTGAGATGAATAAGAGATTTTATTTCGGAACCTTGATACGACGAAACCGGCATGACGTAGAAAATGCATAAATGATACGATTAACTTTAAACACTTTAAACACTCGTTACTCTCACTTTCCGGATGTATCTCGTACATTAAACACTTATCATAAATCTGTGTTGAGAATCCGGTTTTCTAAGACTCAAAAATAAATCACATTTCCGGTTTTCTTAGATTGAAATTGAGTATATAAGTTAGTCTGATATTATCATATAATCAATTTCAAAAGAGAATATAAGAAAACTCTGTCAGATTGAGCAATTTGTTTATGGAAGAAAACGTTAGAGAACAAGAGTAACTAACTCGTTCTCAAGTATTGGATTCATTAAACATAATTTAAATTGTAACCCAGCTTACACTCTACGTCTTATTTTAAGTTATATGGGACATGACAAATTCTATCCATTACAACGTGACATGTGAACAGCAAACAAATGTCTTCTCGAATCAAAATGAAATCGAAAGTCAGATTAAAATACTGATAGAAGATTGTCATTTTGTGAAAACTGATAGGACGAAACATTTAGTTTAGTTAGCTCAATTCACGACTAACTCCAATTCAACTTGCTTCCTTCCACAAAAAAACCTAAAAAGGTTGACTATGAAAAATAACACTTATTATAGTGACCGTTGTCGTCGTGTATTCCAAGTCCTTGAGACTAGATCCTATTGGAAGAGGTCTTCATTCCTTCTCATCTCTCCTTACCCATAATAAAAGCATAATTTCTTTCTAAAATATTTTCTAAGCTAACTTTACACAACTCAAGAGTATGGATTGGAACTAAGGTAGGAAGCTGTAGTGTATACACTGAACGAAACGTTTAGTTGTTTATTTCAAACGTTACTTGAACAAATATAATAATAAAATTAATGTTAATTTCTTCCATAGTATCAGACATGCATATAAATTTGAAAACGTAATCGTCTCCTATCTTTGTGCCACTGTAGGAAGTTTAAAAATATGCAAAGCCACGTCACTTATTTTCAAGGGGTCAGTTTATAGGCCGATAAATGAAATGAACCCTTTAGCCAGTGCGGGTACAACCACTAAAATCTTCTCTTAACTACATTTTTAAAATTAACAAATATTCCTTTCAGCTCTTTTGAAAAAAATCTAGATTATCAACTTGTTTCTTTTCGGTTTTCGTAGTCAGAAGAAAATTAAAAAATTAATTGAATTCAATGGGGAGGAAGTAACTTATCTAAGTGGTATAATCCTAAACGTATGATATATATTGAGTATTAAGGTACCTCAAAATTCAAATAGAGAGATTGTAATTCACTCAACGAAGAAATAAATAATGGAGAAAACTTTAAAAAAAATGTTTGAAAGGTCCTTATCAATTTAAAAAAGATATAGTACAAACAAACCAAAGTTACTATTGTATAAAGTATTCCGGGAAACATTAACTTACTCACTGCTCGGCGCTATAGCTCTACAGGACCTTGGTCTCCTTTATCACTCAGCTCCACTTCGTCCAATCCCTGGCCTTCTTTGTCCAATGTTCAATTTTCTTCAACTCTTGTTCATCTAATCACTTTTTTCTGGGAGATACCATTTATAATTTTGTTCTTTCTCTATAGATCTACTTTGTTGCAATTTCTTCACTTCTCTGTATTAATTTAGATTTCATATCTTTTTCTTTGTAATGCTCACTCAACTTTATAATTACTTCAGAGTCTCCCAATATTTTTATTTCTATTGGTCCCTATTTCATTTTTCTTCATACTAGAGACGATTTAAGCAACTAAACCATTAATAAATAGCAACTATTACCTGGCTTTTATCTTTGTTCATGTGTTTCATTAATAAATAATTGAATTAAAATTCAAGCAATATTTCAAAACCATTGCATATGTGGTGACCATACTGGTCCTCTATTACAATATATTTAGTTTCTTATTAACTAAAGGATCCACAGGCTGTGCCCGTTCTTCTAAATCCTTGCAGTTTTCAATAAAACACTTTTCTGTTCTTGAAATTAAGTAAAATGTGAAAATTTTCCAGTTGAGAATTATTCACTCTCAACTAAGTTAAAAATACTAGTAGGCGACAAGTACATCATCCTTTTCCGTGGTAATTCCCAAGTTTGTTGACAGCTTTCTCTGTATTTTATGGCTGTCTAAAAAGTTATTTTAACAAGTTTTATTTTCCCTGGTAATTTGAAAAAGTGAATTGGAATCTCTAAATTATTTCCATCCCCGTAAAGAGACAAATTGCTTGTTAACATGCCCAATTAGAAAAAGTAAAGTTAATATTGTCTAAATATTGATATCATGGTGCAAGTAATTTGAATTTATTCAACTGTAGCGTAACTACTGGAAGTAATCTGAAAGGTTTTGTAGTAAAGGTACTTAGAACTTATATTTGAGGTGGTGATGACGAGGGTGGTGTGTTTTGAAAATTACTTCTTTTCTATTAATAAAACAAAAGGTGTATAGGTTATATTGGATCATTGTTAAAGTTTATTTCTAGTCTTTCGTGCAAGCTTTACCTGCTTAACCGACTTAATCTTTTGCTTCATTATATACTAATATTCTTGGATAAGGGTTCCTTTGTTTGGCACTTCTTTTCATTTTGCAAATCAATATATGCCTGAACTAATACAATAAATGCCTCGCCTCATTTCCAAAATTTATTGAAATTATATTTATTTATTTACAGTATGTTAAATCGACGTACACAACAAACGGCAGAGAAAAAGTATGACTAGGAAATGTGGGTCGCAGAGCTTCACAATGGGTATCTGACAGAAGAGCTTCAGTGATGGCAAAAGCTAATGAAGATACACTAGAAACTGCGGCTGAATGTGTTTAAAATAAAATGAAGCTTATACTTTGTAAATATATATATATATATATATATATATATATATATATATATATATATATATATATATAAAATATATCTGTGAATAAAAAATGCTTGTAATAAGAACTAATTAATTAAAAAATGTGAATTTTTTCAGTAGTTTTTTTTATAAAACACCTTCAAAGTCTTATTTTTTATTGTTTTATAACAAAATACGCATCAATCGTATACTGGTTATTAGCGATTAATTTTTTTCAAATAAAGTGTTTAATCTACAGATATCGACATTGCTTATCTAGACATCAGTGGAAGAATATGTCTATTTGCAGATGACACTAGTTTCTCTTGGAGCAACCCTGATCTGACGGTACTTCATACGACTATATCTAGAGACCTAATCAGCCTTAAATCCTGGTTCGATTCTAATTTTCTCTGACTCAACGTTTCTAAAACTAAATTTTCATCATATAAAAATACATTGCAGCTTCTTTTATTAACCACCATTGACGTCGTTGAATCTGTAAAATTCTTAGGGCTTGTTGTAGACAATTCCTTGAAATGGGAGTTACATATTGCCGTCTCATCTAAAAAATTAATTTCCTCCTGTTTTGCGCTGACATCAGTTTTCCAAGAACTTACTTATCGGTACTCCGATATGCCCTACCCATCTGGGGTACGAGTGGTGCGATTTCAAACTACAAAAGATATTTAGATATTTAGTCATACTAAACAGCAGGGCTCACTGCAGGAACTTCTTTAAAAGATTCTGACTTTTCCTTCCCTATACATCTTTGAATTCGCTTGCCTAAATCGTAAGCAGGCTTCTACAATTTCAGAAAGGACGTTGCACGAATATCCACTTAAGTACACGAAGCACGACCTTTACCTACCTACTCCACGTTTAGAATTGGTTAAGGGCTCAATATTTAACAATACAAAAAAAACACAATCACTTGCCAATTAAAATTAAATCGATATAATCTTTTCCTGCATTTCGCAATAATTTGAGGGCATATTTACTGGAAAGAGCCTTCTACTCTGTAAACGTCTTCTATTCTAATAATAATATTTAATTGCAGGCATGCTGCATACTGGTTTTATTTTTGCTATGGACTTATATACGACTTATTTACTAATTATTACCTATTACTATCCTTACTATTATTGTAAATGTGAAATCGTGGATGTTTGTTACGCTTACCCGCAAAAACTACTTGACGAATCATCATGAAACTTTCTACACATATTTTGGGAGGTACTAGAAGTAACATAGTATACTTTTTATTGAAAAAAAAATATTTTTTACAAAAATAAAAAAAAATTTGTCAACAAATATCAACATTTTGCTACTTCAGTACCATCTAACATACAGTAATGAAGTTCAAACCCTAAATACTATATTATCGACGTACGATATTACCGACGGTTAAATCAATATCTATTTAATCTATACATCCAATTCAATTGACTATAGTTTCAGCTGTTTGGAATTTTTGAGGTTAGGTACAATGGTACCTTCAGTGACTGTCACTGAAAGCGTATGTCTAAAAAATGCCTCGGAAGCGTAAATCTACATTATCTAAAAATTAGTCACGGGCAAGATGTGCAAGGAGAAATGGAAGAATATTTGTCGATGGATACTAGTATACGAAACTAAGTACTTCATATCCTGTCGAGTTTTTAAATTCCCTTGAACTGTCACGTGTACCGTCACATAAACTTCAATTAAAACTAAATGTACCAGTAATGCTGATACGTTATCTAGATGCTTCTCGGCTATGTAATAGAACAAGGCTTCGTATGACAAAATTGGGGCAGAATATACTTGGTGCTACTATTTTAACAGGTGTCGGCGAGGGATAAAGTGTTATCATACCTCGAATTCCTATTATTTCAACTGACCTTCCTTTTCAATTTAAAAGAGTTCAGTTTCCGGTCAAGCGTAGCTTTGCTGTTACTATAAACAAAGCACAAGGGTAGACATTACAGGTAACAGGAGTACATTTAGAAAAGCCATGCTTCTCTCAACTATATATAGCGTGTTCACGTGTATCTAATCCCCGGAATTTACACATATTTGCACCCAAAGAAAAAACTTATAATATAGTCTAGAAAAATATTAATTATTAATTAATACTCAGCATTTTATCTTTTTAATTGTTAGAATTCAAAACTATTTATTTTTGTTACAGGAAAATATATTTTAACATTTGTTATTGTATTTCAATAAAGCATGTTTTGAAACTTCATTGTATGTAGTAATTTTTAAAAATCGATAATACTAAACAAGTCATGAAATGAAGTTATCATATCGATATATTTCTATTATAATGATTTCTGACATTTATTTAATTGATTCGATTCGAGCGAAGCCGCGGGTTAAAGCTAGTCACCCATAATTTTGTCACTCATTGTGGTTTTCTTCTCTATATTGAAATTTCATTTAATTTGTTTTATGTTGATTCATATTTTTTTTATTTTTTTATTTAGAAAAAGTCGTATCAACCGTAAAAGGTATACCCGAACTAAACACTCTCGTAATCGACACGTAGTTTCAACTGTATTAGCAATTTGCTATTTATACTTAAACTAAATAAATAAAGTATATGTTCAATACAAATATTATAATATTTGCTACTCAAAAGCTAATTTTTTATATAGTAAATCGTATCATTTAAAATTATGAACTAAATTAAAAAATTAAATTTTTAGCTAAAACATGAATAATGCGCAATTTTCTCATTAATTTGTGATATACGATCTTTCTACTTCCCTATAGTACAGTTTTGTTCAATTTTTTGCATTCATTACGTTGACGACATTCCTTATTTCATCCCCACTTCTTATTGCAATATTTTCCTCAGCCAATATTATGTTTTTCAGGGTTTGTTTTAGAACAGCTACGAGGTGACTAAACTTACTTATATCAACATTTTTCTCCTCTTAATATCAAATACTCACTAACACCCCATAAACATCATTTTCAATACACTTTTTCGAAGATATTTTAATATGAAAACGAATTTAATTAGGTAGGAACTGAACTTCACGACTCTATTTACAGTTGTTACTACAGCAACTGTAACGTCATGAGAAATGTCGTCAACATGAATATAGATAGAGGTTATCTGGCTATGATTTAAATTATTACCCATATAGATAGAGGGAAGGGCACTTAAATATCAGGCGGGGATAAATTTCAGTTTTCTGATTAGAAATGGAACTAATTTCATCGCCAAATCCTCATTTTATACCAGGGTAAGTAGGTTGTTTAACGTGAAATAACTAAGCTCGTAACATAAGTTTTTAAGAATCCTATTCTTAGAAGAATTAATTGAATCACTTCAAAGGAAATATGTTTTTTGTTACTTCACCTAGTGAAAAATTTACTTTTACAGATTACTTCCTATATGCGAATTTTCTATATTCTTTGTATAAGTAAACGCAACTGAATTAGACCTTTATTAAATTATATATGTATCAAAATATATAATCCATTCGTTACCATCAGGTATACGGGATTTTGTCCACAATATAAATATCGTTTGGGTGACACTTATGGTACGACAACACATAAAGTGCTGCTGGATCCGACTGTACATCATGCCGAAAAGTTAGTGCTATCCGACAGAAGTGCTGATGATTATCATGTAAGTTTCTCAAGAACTGTTTGTAATTCTTATTATTAAGCTCTGACTTTCTGAGATCTCAGTGTCTTAACTTTTTGATTATGATTATAAGAATTCTTATTTCCATTTTTGTTTGTTGTTTCACTTCAATATCTTCCATTTTATATGCCTGGTAAATTTATCATAAACTTTCACGACTTCACGTAAATTAAGTTAGATTATGATATAATTTTTAAAACATTTGCTCTGTACGAGCTCTGTTTCGTGATTCCTATTCTAATTATATTCACGTCTTGTCAAGGCCGTAGCCAGAAAGAAACGTCGGAGGGAGTTTATTTCGGTGGAACAGAGAAAACAAAATTATTTAAAGGCCGCTTCACATAATGCAATACAACGTTTAAGAAATAGCATGCAAGTCTATGTAAACAGTAAAAGTAAACAAATTCCTAACTTCAAATTTTATCTAATATTTTGTACATAGTTTAACGATGAAAATAACGAAGCTATGTTTTACGAAAGTCAGCTCATCTGTTAAGCCAAAAGTAACTTTATTGCAACTTGTATGCAATAAAAATGGCACAAAGCCGATAATGTCAAAGATCTTGCATGAAATAATCAAAGGAACTCCATCTGCGAATGCTTTTGATCAAGAAATATTGCGTCTTGCATTACATTGCACGTTGTCTTGTATTATGTCAAGCGGCCTTAAGTAAAAGAAATAGTGTTTCTTATGATATATATTTATTAGGAAACCATTACAGAAATACTTACATCAACGAAATTTAGTCTTCTACCTTTCTTAGAAACAAACAAGTTACCTTCTCGGTGTGTATATCAGTTCAGCGATGGGTTGACTTTTAGTTCAGTCTTTTCTGGCTTGTGGAGTCTCTAAAATAAGATTTGAGGTGTTGAGAGAAGAAAAAGTCCTCTCATGAGTACATGTGGAAACTGGCAGTATCTTCAAGATCCTCATAAGTTTTTGTATATTTGGAAATATGGTCTGGTTGCATTCTAAGCGAATGTTGAACGATCTCATTCATATTCTTCTAGCCATTGGATACACCACAAGTCTACTTCAGCTTTCACAAAATCCTAATAAAAAATCTAGACGACAAGTTATTTTTTTTGATAATTGTACTTGATCTGCTCTTTACAAAATAGTAACGGATTTAGAGATGAGATGATAACGTGGCTCTGGAAACTTGATTGAAGCTGATTGGTGGTGTGACTTCATTTCCCGAAATTTTCATTTCTTCGTTATAAATAAGATACGTTCTAAATCTGCTGTTAAGTGGAGATTGGAGTGTTTTACAGAGTGTTAATGTATATGAGAACAATATTCCTAAGCAATATAAGTTTACGATAGGAATGGTCTTTGACGATGTCAGTGCTTTAGACTTCATAATTTCAAGACATAGTCCAACGAGTCTCGTACAATCCAGAAATGTTTTAATTTGGTTTGGAAGTTGTTTATATTCTACCCCAATTTTTAGTACAATTTCCGTATGACTTCGGAATAAGCTTCTATTCCACCTCATTTGATTGGTATTTCCTTTCTTTGAATATTTTTTCGGATCTGAAAGCATCTAGAAGTCCTGATCTGGGTTTTATTGCCTTTTATATTCTAAAATACAGGGTTCACAATTTGTTTTCATCATTTAAGACTGTACAACTTAAACTGTAGGAAATAATGAGTTCAAAATTTGGCAGCTGTTATTTGAAAAATGCTACTTCAAGGAAAATATATGTAAATGTGATTTGTGATCCTTGTTTCATCATACTATGGATTTATTGCTTGATATTAGATAATTGGAGAATTTTGAACAATGCTTCACAACATAATTGACAGCGCTTATCTTTGAAATCAACTCCTAGCTATCTTCATCTTTTTTTTTATTTTCTGTAAATCATCTCTAGCGTTATCTCTCAAGCATTTGTCTAGTTGAAATTTGGCTAGAATGGTTAAAGTGTCAAAACAATGATTCTGAATAATTCTTGATATAATAGTAGGACTCATGTTGAGTTTTTTTGTCATTTATTTGTATCAAGTCATGATAATTTTTCCTGATTCAGCCGAATTAATTTACATATAAACCTGGGACCTCTGGAATAATTTATCTATTATTAATTATCAAAAACATCCATCGATCGAACAAAAATTTCAGGCCTACAGTCCAGCAACAAGAGATATAGATATAGTAAACGAGAGGCATGGAGATACCATTTATAAACATCCTATGATACCTGGATATGAAGGTAATGTTAGGAAAAGAATAAACAAAATCAAACTATTTTTTTTTCAATATTTTTAAATTCATTTTCTCAGTTTGAGAATGTCATTTAATTTATCACACAGGATTTGTTCCAAGGGAACATGGCAAATTTGGACAAAGATTCACAATACAAGCACTGGAAGCATTGTCGGATTTTGAAAAAGCGCAAATGGCGCAACGAGAAGCTTTTAACCAAATAACGAAGTTGGGATATCTGCAAGATAATAGATGGGATCCAAAAACATTAGAAGAAAAAGAGGTGAGATAGGTTATTTTTTGAAAATTGGTTATGATCATTTCGACAACTCAAAAAATTTATCCTGAAAATTTTTATTCAATCAATAAAATAACTTGATTCTGAGGAAAAACTGAATTAAACAGAATCAGCAAAATTAAAAAGCGGTGTGTTAATATAAATAGTTGTAACGTAAGACCTTTAAAGTAATCCTAATATTTTGTTGAATCAGTATTTGCTTCTTCCTGTATGATTTCGCAAAATAAAGATAATTTATTGGAAGAAATAAAATGCCACCAAAAATATTTTTATGGAAGCAACTCGAATTCATATGGCCTAGCGAGGTTAAAAAGTTAACAAAGCAAATATGTAAAGCCAGAATTCGAACTCTGCAGATCATAAATTTACTAGCTCTGACGCCCTTAATATCTGTAGGGAAATGTTCGAAACAAATATTTTAACTAACGATAAGGTGTTGAGTTTATAACGGAGAGGTATGTAAAGCTCGAAACTTGAGTCAAAAAAAATCTCATAACTTTGAGACAGTGCAAATTATAGTTAATAGTTGGGTTAGCGGGCAGTTGGGACATATAGGCCGTCTGATAGTCCTGTTTAAAAATACCAAGGGCCGATGTCCTTCGAAAACTGATCACGCACCTGGGCTTAAATTTTTCAACGTCCCTAGGCAAACTGTGGGTGTTTAAGACTCGCATGTCTGAGTTCTTTACATTCATCGATGAAGTGATCTGCAGTTTCTTCCTTTTGAAGACGCCAAAGGTATTCCGGATGTCTGTGGCGTCTTAGATGACCATATTCGGTTAGTCAAATTTAACGAGTGTTTAAGTAAAGCAGGTGAATGCCAAAATAAGCAGAAGACTTGTGTATTATCGCTCGAGTAAAACTATTTCTCATATTAACTTCGAGCAGAATCAACAACAATCACTTCTGTTGGGATGGCAATTCAGCGCAACATTTTATTTGCTTTATCATCTATCGCTTCAATTATGTATTACACGTCTTGCGCTCACTAATAATATGTATTCCATTATTTATAAGAAGACTCAATTCAAAGGCCTCTAGTATTAAAATTTGCGGATAATCCCCTAGCCCTTAGTTTAATAGGTTGAAACGAATGTTCAAAGCTCAAAGCTTTGGTTGTTTATGTAATAATAATAGCTTACATATCAAATTTCAGCTTTCAGGACTTCAGGAAGTACTGTAAGAATCAGTGAGTCAACAACGAAATCGATTTTTTAGATACCAATAAAGTCTAAAGTACTATAAGTGTTGAAACTTTATTTACGTAATAAGTTTACTATTGGCATTACTTTACGAGTGTTCTTTTGATCTTTTGAAATCTAAACCGAAGTTATGGGGGTTCACATAAAAGATAAAATCCTAGTAGTGACCTTGTGCTTGGCGTTGTCCGTCTATCCTGACCTCAGATTATCCAATTATCCAAGATAACTATATCTACAGTTACATTGAGAGTTTTTGAACGATTATCAGTTATCTCTTAGACAATACAAAAATCGATCATTACATTATATACTTTTCTTTCAAGAATGAGTTGGAAAACGACTGTAGAGATGCATCATCTCCGCACATACCTAGACATTTGAATAACAATTTTTAGTAACAAATTGTTTTAAACGAAAATTTGACTGAAAATGATAGAAATAATGTTTGTTTTATCCTCAGCTTGCTCAAAGTCAATTCAAATTGCCGTTATTAGAAGTGAGACCAGAATGTGGTGGCCTTTTAAGAAATTTACCCGTAACCGAACCACCGCTAACTCCTCCGAGTCAATCTGTTAACCCCTATTTTGCGGATATCGATGATCCCGAGAAGTATCTCAAAACAGGTGCGATTATTATTATATTGAATGATAGTTGAGGAAAAATAATTTCTCTGTTTCTGTATTAATTGGACAATACGTTATTTTCGCACGCTTGTGTAAAAATGGACTCCATTCTTAACCGATTTTTGGTAATTTTCTGTAGTGGGCTGGTGCCCCTGTTTCATTTTGACAGGTCATGTGTGCAAGTGGTGTGAGGTTTCAATTTATGATACTATTTACAATGAATTATAATTAGTGAATGTAGTAAATTAATATGCACAAAACATACAAGTCTACAGTGAAGAAATTTTTTTGAAAAAACTTTAAATTCAAATAATAATTTGAAAGTCAACTGACAAACATGAATCAGTGCTATCAACCGACTATCTACATTACGGTTTGATTTCACTAATGTATATTTTTAACAATTTTTCCATAAATAAATAATGTTAGTACAAACCAAAACAGAAAAAATAGTATAAAACACTCGTAACAGAAGGCCAATCCAGCATTCGTTCCTTTAGTATTTGGAACTCTTGCTGGAATGAAAATCCCTCTGTTTCTATTTTAATATATTATTTATTCGGTTTTAACTATGAATCAAAAACACTGATCAATCTTATATGTGCTTATCTGATTGATCATGATGAATTTAGCAAACATAGCAGAAACAAAGTATCAAAATTTCCCTACAACTGAACTCTCACAATTTTTGCCAAAAAAGCCAAAAATGATATGTACAGTCGAATCTTGTTGTAACGATTCTTCTTTATCAATTAAATACTGATCGTTTTCGTTATCAACTTCTCATCGCACCTAATCATTTGTTGACAAAATGGCACCATTCCGTTTTGATTCAACAGATATTCACAAATAGAACTTGATCTATTAACTTTTTCGATGGTATCCAATCTTACGAAGATGGTATATAATGCTTTATAATCAAAGAAATTTAATTTTTACGTGGATTACAACACAAGAAAAGATCTCAATTTATTCCCAAATAGAAATGTTTATTTGTTAATAATTTAAATATAGTTAAAAAGCTTAAATTTTTGTATATTTTTCAAAATAGTTTCAATTTTTTTCTCCAAGGGTGCTGCAGTTTTTGTATTCTTGAGTCAAAGAAATCTCCTGTCAATCCGTTGAAGAAGAGGATTTAATTGTCGTTCGTGAACCTTTTGACACCTAAATGTTCTTTTAGCTTGTGGAAGAGATGATCAAGACCGAACTTGCCAGGGTTTGGTCATTATTTCACAATATTTATCTAGTTTATTGTCGTTCCAGATCGCATCAAATCGATTATAAGTACCCCTATACGATCCCAAAACACAGTCACCAAAATATTTCCTGTTAACTGCGTTTATTTGAATTTTTTTGGTAGCGGTGATTCAAAAGACGCCACTGACGATTGTTGTTTTGCTTCGGAACTGTAATGAAAAACCCACCTTTCATATCGAAAACTTACAAGAACAGGGAATGCATTGATCCTTGTATCTGTCAATGAACATTTCGGGGGACCCAACGAGCACTTACCGTTTCTGTTAAAGTTCTTTTTATTATGCCATGGGAAACTTCAGGACAATTTATCTTCGTGAACTTCCATGCAACCCTCAGCAAAAAACCAAATTACGGCTCGAGCCTCTTACTTGCCGACAGCGTCGATCAACACATCCATCTCTGCCGGCTGCACAAGCGAACTTTTGGTACTAACCTCGTATTTGTCTATATAAACCCACCTTCAATGTGAAGTTTTGTATCATATTAATTGAATATATTATGACACAATCCGTTATATAACGTAACAGTTACAATCTACACGTAACAATCCATCTCGAATATTATCAAAATATGTAACTAACTTCAGATATGGAATGTCATAGTGAATTTCAGAATTTTTTTCTAACAGAAATCAAATCGATATTTCTTTTCAAACATCAAATATGTATGATAGACTTTATAATTCTTTTCTGCAACAGCAACGGTATACTACAGGACCTGGTAAAAGTTAGTATTATTTCAAATTTCTGAACATGTCGAATATTTTCAATGGTACAAACTGTATCAGGTATAAGTAAATAGCTAAAACTTTTTTATAATTTACGCATTATCGGTTGAGATCGCCTAAAAACTAAAAGTAGTCGGTATTGTCGGCATTTTATTCTTTGCAGAAGTTCTTCCTTTATTGGAATTTTATAGGAATTTATCCTATCCTTTTCTATCCTTATTTTTATCTGTAAGTTGTTTCGGAATTTATTTCTTTGTTCTTTGTTCCCATCATAAAATAAATATGAAGAAGATGAAGATTGGCATTGGTTGGTTATATAGTTTGAAACATTTATCACCTTTCAACATTTGGTAGCTAGTGGAAAAATAATTAAAACGTATCATTATATTGTTTATTAAATATTCAAATTACCAGTGACTAACGTCTAAAAACTCTGGAAAGAAAAATTGGTTTTTGTAGAATTATTTTTTTTAATTATATGTCGTGCAATAAAACCACATTTATGAAAATGATCTTCACTGTTTAGCATGAACGTTCTGCTGTAAAATATAAATTACCTTTTACAAAACTATAACTCGGGTTCAGGTAGATCACCCACAAGCTGATTGAAGATAGTATCCTAACCCAGAACGATCACAATATCCAAACGTATCGTTCAATTTTTGATGGAAATGTCAAATTTAAAACATGATCTACAAAAACTTTTTATTACTTTTTTGTCCATTCAATCTTCCATATTCTTTATTTTCTAATAGATTCTAGACGTTAAATAATTGTTATTGGGTAATTATCAAAGATTTACATCCTCACATGGATTTTGTACTGAAGTTTAATACCAATCATATATTTATGGTGAAAAGTATAAAATTGCTTTCATCAATAAACCTGCTCATGAGAATTTGTGGAGAATAAATAATTTTTAATGTTCAAAAAACCATTTACAAATGAAACAACCCGTCTATTCACCTCCTGGTCTACCAGGGTAGAAAGGATCATCACATATGACTACGACCCGAACAACAATGAACGTGATCCGGGTTAGTTTCCGGACATTCAGAACATGATCGTATTCATCCGATCATAGTTTCCGAGTCCTAATGTGAAAATCTGAAACAATTCTATTTACAATGTTCATAATTGAATATACCTTAGAGGTATCAATAAATACATATAGGTAAAATTAGTACCTTGGAAATTAGTAACAGACGATAATTTTCCTGTACTAAATACAGCAATAGAGAATGAGTGTTGTTAAATCTAGTATTGCAAATTTTTATGATAATAATCAAAATAATCAAATTTTATCGAAATAATTACACTTTACATATTTCAGTGATATGAGCTGAGTCAAATGAGAAACTAATTGTTAGAATTTCAAATCTATGTCACTGAAAAAAATTATTATATTTCAAGATATAATGTGGATTATGATTAGTAAATAAAAATAGAAATAGAAAAAAATTTAATAGCAACAAATTTCTGACTATTCCAAAACAATTATATTCCATAGATTCCAAAATTAGAATATTGATATATTTTTCTCGTTGAAATCTTCTTCCGTTTTAGGATTTACTGGTCATGTTCCGTTTGGATATGCATCGTTTGGGAAAACAAACCAAGCTATGACAAATAGCGCTCTGTGTGATTTTACTGCAAATTATAGAAAAAGATTGAGTAATGAATGGGCGCCAGTTCAAATAGACCGACCTAACCCTCCGGTCCTAATACAACCTACGGAAATTTATCATAAACATATTGGACAGTTACCAAATTACGGTGGACACATTCCTGGAGCAATATTCAGGTAATGTATAGGACTCTTATTAATCCTGTGGAAGGATTAGATGTACAATCCTAGTTTGTTAAAAGTATATAGGTAAATAAAATATTCTTTTCCTATTTTAATTTTGTCCTGCGTCATTGTGCGACTGAAAAGAAGGGAGGGGAAGTTATATTCAAGTTGTGTATTTCAAAAGATAATTGCAGTAGCTAAACAAACTGTTCTTTTAGTTTAAACTATAATCAGAGCAGATTTGATGTAGATAAAAGTATCCAATAAGTAATCTGATCTAAAGTACGATAAATTTATCAAGATTTGTTATAAAGTACTTCAAATTCCTCGAGTTTTGTGAGAGGTCTGGATTTCTTCTGGGTTTTTCTACTATATTCAATCTCAATCTTGAAAAGTAGATATAATTGCTAAAGCTTTGCTCATAATACAAGAAGCAAAGGCAAAAAATTACCAGAAGTGGAGAAAATGTTGTAACATGCTGAAAATTGGCATACGATTTCTTAATAAGATGCGTTTGAGAGAAAAATTTTTATCGAAAAAGTAGTGGCGGAAGGTGATATGATTATGAGTTTAAAATGAAAAATTCCATTTTTTTTATTATGCTTTGAATTTAGAAACACTCAGAAACTTTTTTTTTCACAAAACGTGATCAAAAGCGAGAATGTAAGATTACAGCTACTGCGGGATTGCAGTAATAGGGGAAAACAAACTTTGGTAATTTTTGCCTCTAGACCTCTAGTTTACTTTTCAATCAATGGTTTCCGAAAACGCTACTGTAAAACTCGTTTTAAATAGGGAAGAGTAGGGAACTGAAAAAGGTGTCCAAAAGAATGACATTTATCTTGCGTCCCTTTAATGCTCTGAGGTAATCTCTTCATGGAAAAGAAAGATAATTTTATGTGAAATTTTGAAGAGAAGCCTTGGAAAGGCCATGATTTTTTAAATCCTAGCTGTATTACTTTCTTTATTATAATCACGCTATCAGAAAGTTTAGACCCTGAGCTTGAAACTGATACCTACACATTTCATGTGAAATACATATTTAAGTTTATTTTCTACTTTTACTGCGGAATTCCGAGAAATGTGTTCAAATCAAGAATAAAAATTCTTTTATCTCCGGCAAGTAAGAACTACGTATTTGGGCTTAGTATATTATGAACATCCCTGATAAGGATCTAGATGTCATTGGAATTTGTAAATATAACTTAACTAAGAATTCCATCTATTTTAAGAAATCACCCGGAAAACCACAAATAGGTTGGTTAAAAACGATGAAGAACCAGTACTACGGTGGCGTTTTCAAAAAGCTTTTATTGGAAAATGAGCTAGAGAGAAACACAATGTACTTTGATGCTGTTTTCAACAAAGTTATTGCATTTTTTTAATAGTGCAGCAGTTCTGTAGTGGCGTGAAAATAAGATGGCAATCTTATAGCCTGGTTTTCAATCACGTTTTGTTAATTTAATAAACCCTTTCTTTCCAAGTTATTCGGCAATAAAAGTATAAAAAGTCCATTTCCTTATTCAAAACTCCATTATCGGGTAAATAATATTTTTCTTCAAATACTTAATTTCACTCCAAAATCTTACCTTTACTATTATTCTTAATACCAGCAGATCCCCTCGTGAATGATTTTTCTTACCCACTACTTTGGTGTAGTCGCTCATCTGCACGTCGATGTGGATGATCAGCTCTTGAATTCTTCTCAATACCGTTTCTTTGATAATTTGAAGAATTTTATAGTTCATCTCTCGATAGGTTGCAATGACGGGATATATCAGGAATCATTGGAATGGTTTATTTGATTATAGTTTATATGGTGTTAAGTAGTAGCATGCACATTTTATTGTGAAAGTTTTTATTACAGATATGGAAAAACTTATGGAAACGATTCGAGAGATGCGAAAAGGTGGCTTAGAGGAGACTACTCTACATAAATTCATTGTGATATAAAGTTATGTAAAAAATTCTTTGAAGTTAAGTAAATTTATGTTTTTCGAAATATTGCTTTTTTATAGCTAGTATCTAGTGAGAAGCGAGAATCATTTATTGATAGAAATGTGTAAAGTAAATGATACCGAACTTATCGCTTGTGCCCAAAACATGCGCTTCCTCAATACTAAATCCCAAAATCTTCTGAATCAATTTTTGGATTGGTGCAATTCCCAAAAAACTTAAGCCATCTTTTTTACACATCCCAATGCGCAAAAATCAACCCCAAAACTTCCACTCGAGACTTTGGGGAGTGAAATCCGCAGAGAAGCCGTCTATCTGAGCAAACGTCTTCAACACCTTGCCTGAATGTCTTCTCAAAACACTCCTGAGCTGCGAGCAGTCCATTCTCAGTTACTGCCAATACAATTGTGGATTCAGCCTTAGCAACACCGTTCATGTCAATACCGACATAACCCCCATCTCTAGCCGCCTAAATAACCTCCAAGCCCGCTATGTGGTTCGTACTATCGAATTAACTAATTCCACTGCAAAAGAAATCCTTCTCATCCCCTTAGTAAAAAATATGCGGCTCCTCGGTTCAAAATCCAAGAAAAAACTCTACCTCAACTTCCTCGATAATTTTCCCATATCAATCAGCACCCACCTACACACTTCGTCGATCCCTTGTGTTGTGATTTCCCTACAGCCTAGTGAACCAGTTCTCCTACCAAATGACCGACGATAGGGAATAACGCAGCTGCTTCTGTACCTGCCCGCCCCCTTATAACATTAAAATAAACAAAAAAACACAAAACTTTCAAAAAACCAAATAAAAAATAAATAAAATTCCTCAAAATAAGAAACCAAACAAGGAAAAGCCGTTTTTGCTTACAATCTTCATTTTCGTTTTCTTCTGACCAATATCTACCTTAAGAAATAGTTAGGCAAACACAACCCCACGCAACCACCATAACCTCAGCCCTGCAGAGAAGCTATTCTTATATCAGGACCTACTCCAACAAACCTTCCTCACAAAAATGCACCAACGAATATCTGTCTCTCTCTAAGAAAATAATTTTATCGCCAGATTGGTTGTTAGAATGCAGTTGAATATAATGTGCTCTAATCAAGAAGTTTTCACCGAACGTGAATAATAATAAGGTAATTAGTGTCAGACAAATGATCTTTCACATATTTTCCTTTGGTATGAGGTGATAGGAATGGTTAATTATATTTCCTTCATTCTATTGGAAAAAAGTTTTAATTCCACCTATATAAAAAATAGTACAATGGTATATAATACAATTATTATCTTGCTTAAACTTTTGGAGGTGAATTCTGACAACTTTAGGTTGCTATGTTTTCTTTTAGCTCTTGTTCAACACTACCGAATCTCTTAAGAATGGATAAACAAGAATCCAACGTAGAAAGTTCCTTGAAATTAAAATACAATCATTAAATTAGATCTTTTTATTATCAAACGGATAAATTCTCCTTGTCAGCTGTTATAAAATGTATAAGGCAATAAGTTACTAAGATGAAGTTTCTGGAACCATCGATAATGCTAATACTAAACACACTGTGTTCTGCTACCACTAAACAAACACTTACAATTACAGTAACATGTGTTTCAATATATCTTTGGTTTCTGAAGATGATAACTTGGTTATCGAAACGCGCTACAGACAGTGTAATTGTGAAGATTCATATATTGATTGTAGTAAAAGCAGGATAATTTGTTAGTTTCTAGAAATATTACCTTTCTTTGGGCATGAATTGAAATTAGTATCTTAGGGTTGATATTAGTATCTAAATCCCAAAATAACCCAACTACATTAACCTCAGTTTTTAATTATTTTTCAATAGTTTTAAAGTTAAAACAGTTTGTAATTAAAAATATGCAAAAAAGTAGTTGTGGATGTACATCCTCTTCCATTTATACAAAAAGAAAAATCTTAGGCTTTGAATAAGTCTAATAACCTTACTTCCAAATCAGCGACGTGACGCCCGGAAATTCTCCAATTTTGGGGAGCCTACGTGTACTCGAACGATTAAGATGGCTATAAAAGTATCAGTTAGGACCGAAAATACAGCCCCGTTTTTAGTAATAGTAATGTAATGAACCAATTCTTTTCAAAATTAGTGAAAAGTATTTATTCATACTAGATTATCAGCTACTTTCAAAATGTTTCAAAATCAATCGAGCAGGCAAGAATAACGATTGTTTTGGTAAAAAGTTACGGTGATTTTAAAAGATCTTCTGATGAGGTAGCTTGTTGATAAATAACAAAATCTCTAAAATAATCTTTTGGAGGATTGTCGCATTTTCTTAAGAAGTGGATTAAACAAAAAATCTATATAACTTATATATAATCGAATTTACATATACCACATAGTGGTGTGTGGACCACGTTTACATTTATGTGCTAAATACAACTTTTGTCTATTCTTTTTTATTAAATGCTGTTATTTTTATTCCTCTCCATACTGTGCCTCTTTTCTCAAGTATATTACCATTTACTTTACCCCATATCGCTTTTTTGCCTTATTTTGCTTCCCATACTCTCTGTACTAATCTTGAATCTTGTTAATACCCCCTTCGACTTAATTGTCTTTGCTCAATGAATTGCATGAGTGACATGTTTTTCAAATTTCTTCTCTGCAGGTTGTGATGCTTTCTGTCTATTAATGTTTAACGTTTCACAGCAGTCAATATTAATCTATGGACTCCTTTCATTCAGTTTCGTGTTGCTTGAAACTTTTTTTCCATTAATCAAGCAGTAGTTCATACTTTTATATGCATGTAAGACGTTTTCAATTTTCTTAGCATTGATTGTATTTTCTATTTGTGTTTTTTGTGTTGCTAATCACCTTTTAACCCTATACCTTTCTATTTTTCAGTTTATTGTTTGAGTATCATAACTGCAGTCTTTTCTACATTCATTATCATATCAAGCTGCTTTGGTGTATTGTTCCAGATATCAAGTTTTTCTACAAATCTTGAATGTTTTCGGCAATAAGTAATATATAATCAGCATTAGCTCCCTCAGATATTTTCACTACTTGCAGGTTTTTCTATCCAACGTACACTTTCTTTTTGTTTATTGAGCTTATACTCAATATGTTGTCTAGAAATATGTTAAAAGGCAAGCCACTACCTTGCCTCATTACTTCTGTGGTTTCTGAAGTTTCTGAAATTAGGCTTTTACTAATAACATAGTTGACATTTCGCCTATAAAGTGTCATGATTACATCTATGTTTCTTCTTTCCAAATTTTACCATATTTTTGCTCTGGGTACTTTCTCAAAAGCTTTATCCATAGCGCTCTATAACTGAGCGCAACATGAAATTTCAGAAATATTTAGGTAATAAAATTCAATAAATTTATCGCTTACTATGTTATACGAGAGCCGTTTCTTATCAAACTCCGATAGACTATGAATAAAAGAAAAGTTCAAACAAAACAATAATTTTATCTCCAAAACATTAGTATACTTACGGTTACTTTTCGACATAATCACCGATGAGCTTTTCAATACCTTCTTCAGAGAAAGTTGCCGCTATTGTAATCCAACCGTTCAGTAACAATAGAGTACAGAACAGACCTTGGAACTTCTGGAAATTCCGTAGACAAAGCAGTAATGGTGAATCTGCGTTTTTCTTTAACCATTCTGTCAACTCGTTGAACCAGGTCGTTTGAAACGATATATTTTCGTCCTTGGCCCCCTTCATCATGCACATCATTCCGGCCATCTTTAAACTTACGACACCATTCAGTCACAACACCATTCACACACAACACCATCACTCACTATGTTTTCCCCATACACACAACTCATTTCTGCAACACTATGACCTTCAGCTTAGAAAACGAATCACACTTCTCAATTTACACTAGACGGGAGCGTCAATAATGGCGGAAACGTTTACGTGGCTGTAGCACAACGCCGACTGACACCTAAATGACAGCATAGCGTCTGCACAGTGCGATTGGAGGTTGAGAAAAAACGGCCTTCATAATTTTATTTGATTTAGATCAGTGCAAAAAGTTGTTCAGAAGCTATTGAGCATTACTCACCTTAACAAAACAAATTCTTATAAACGTTTCAAATTTTTTTTTATTATCTTTGGTGCAGGAAATTGTTAAAGGAAATACTTTTAATGAATGCTTTTTTACTAGTCGTTTGATAAACTTTTCGTCCAAAAATGTGTCTTGTTCCTCGGATAGATCAGTTCCAGCCACTAAAACAAGTCAAACTAATTTTCAGATGTCCGGAGTATCTGTTATATATATACGAGTATGAATTAAAAATAATTTCAATTCAAATTCTTTTATATCAATATTTGAACACTCAATTTTTTCACTATTTACTACTATGGTGAATCAGAAAACGAACTTATGAAATTTTAATGTAATGTAATGTAATAGTCTCAAATTCATGCGATATTAAAATCGAGTTTAATATACTATAAATTGAAGCCTAAAAAAACCGTCTTCAAAAAATTTAAGATGGTAATGATTCCATTGACGTTCACTAGATTTCAAACAAATTCATTATTGCCACACGATATCCCTCATTTAAATAGATCTCTATTGAAATATTAGTAACATTCGATAATAAAAAAAATACGTATTAACATATGAAGAATATATTATATAACTATACAAGTTAAGAATTACCATGTTTAGATATATCTATCATGACATACATTCCTCCTTCTGGAACAATTGGATTGAAATCGGTCCCATGTAAATTTTTAAGAAAATAATCACGCTTTTCTTTCAAATCTTCTCCAAAAAGTTCAAAATATGACTTACTATTCATCATCCTATCATATACTTCTTGAAAAATTTTTGCAAATGCCGCCTAAAATTAAATTGATTATAAATACCTCAAAATTAAAAAGAACACAATGCTCATTACCTAGTTTTTTACTTCTGACACTTTCAAATGTAATTAATTCATACGATTTAATCGCTTTTATTTTTCGAGGATCACATATAGAGTTCAAAGAACAAGAAGGGACCAAAGACTAATGGATTCAAGAACCCATTCCGAGAACCCCATCTACTATATTAACTATATATAATCTAGCGCTTGAAAGAGAGTTACAAGTATCAAGTTCAGTGAAACAATGACATTTATTCAATCAAAAATTTTCTCAGTTGCATTAAAAGTGATTACGATTTCTTTGAAAACGTTCTATTTTCGGCCATGTTTACCAAAACAATTTTTTTTCTAAGAAATCTACGAATGCTGTAATTACACCTATACAATACCACCACATTCTAGTCTTTGGTAACTTTTTGTATCGTCCACGTCGTCAATATCTGGTTTCAGTTGGTGCAGATAACGGTAACTGATCTGTAGAACGATATGATTTTAGGTGTGTTAATGAAAGGTATAACCAAGACTAATTAGAGAATTTGTCCAAGAAACTAGTTTCAATGTATCGCCGATGCCCACTACATTTACTAGATTCAAATTCCATTGAACATGTGTAGGATATGATAAAGAGGAGACTATCCAATTTGTACTTTGACTATGAGCAATTAATGTACAAAATCAAATTACCTTGGAACGATATGAAATAAGCAGACATCGATGGCCTTTTTTATAGATGGCCTAAACGTGTACAGGAGAGAAGTCATCTTTGAGAACGTCAACATTGTTAATTTTTTTCTATTTCTTGCAAAAAATCGGGATCGATAAATGATTCCTTCTGAGTACAATAATTCTGATGTCACTAAGAGTATTATCCACAAAAATTATTCTCTAGAATCCAACAATGTGATTATTTCGGTATCCTCCAACTTGTGTGTAGTTAAGGAGTTCTATTAGAGCAAGTGATGGAGTAAGAGTGAGTGTACAGTAAGTAATTTCTTTTTCCTTGTAAGATAGTTAATTCCCTCATCAATCTGATTTTTGAAGGGTTAGAGGAATGAATTCTCTTTCTTCTTGTGAGTGCGTTAGTGTGTAGTAAAATTCTCAGTATCTGTTATAATAAATATACAAATAAACAAATAGTTACGACATTATGCACATCTCTTAGAGTTAATCAAAGATTTTATAACAATTTCTTTCTCATTTATTTAAAAACGTTATGAATGCACTAGATCTTGACTCATACACACGTGTTTTGATAATTTTAAATTCACCTGGAAACTACAGCACAGCTGTACAGTAAATCAAACACAAAATAAACCGAAGCCTTGTTTTTCACTCATTGAAAAAAACAAAAAGGAGCATTGGAACCAAACTAAATGACCCTAACCATCCAATGTCGTGGATATAATAGAAAACATCTTACTTGTATTGGCGTGCAAGCAGAGAAAACTGTATACTGATGTAGAGTTTGTAATTTCTCAATCAAACGTTGATCTCCATATGCAAAACCAACCTGCCAACCAGTGACTCCAAACGATTTTTCACAAGCTCCTATAGTGACCGTCCTTTCGAACATATCGGGAAGTGTAGCTAAAACATAATTCGTAACAAAAACATTCATAAAAATAATAAAACTAGTTGAGCATGGTATGACCCAACAATACAATAATAATAATCAGTCGTTTGGTTTTACCTTTCCATGACGACTTTAAAGTCTAAAACTTCGTTTTCTGTTGTTTATTTGCATTCTGGCTCACTTACTTTATTGTATTAAAGACGTGGGTTAGCGCTTAGGAATTCAATATTTGAAGCTTCTTTCCTTTCTTTATGTTATTCTTTGTTTCCTTTGGTATACTTCCATCATATTCATGTACTTTGGTCCTTGTTACGATGGATATCTCTTTCGAGTACAGTCTCTCTCAGCAGTAGCTCTGATGCCTTGTAAAACTTCATATTGTCCCGCATCATTCTTTTAGTACACGTTGCCTTCCACCTAATTTGATCCAATGTGATGGATTGGAACTCTAGCTTAAAGCTGTTAATTGGCATTTGATAAATAATCATTGGGCAATACACTAAGTATCTTTCAAGCAGAAATATATGCAATTGAAGATGTGTCCAGTTCAACAAAGGAATTATCGCAATCAGGAGATTATCATCTTGTACAATAGACAAATGGTAATTAGAGTCATAAGATCCAAGATTGTTTGGAAATTCCCGTACAAGTTAAATAAATTAGGTGCGAAGACTGAAGTTACCCACCAATGCAATGTGTTTCGGGAGACTAGAAGGACTTGAACTCTTTTAAGGAAACTTCATACACCTGGAAGCGTATGAAATAGAAGATGAAAATGTCTGGTAGTTATAGTAATCCCATATACTGAGCTTTCTAAGAGAACTGGGATTAATTAATCAGATGTAAATACTGAGCATCCTCAGTCATTTCCACTGCAAGGAACAAGGGAAACTTCTGTTTTCATTTATAATGAAATCCACTTTTTAATGTGGTACACGCCAGTTCAATCCTTTTCTTTTTTAATTAATTTCTTTTTAGATCCACACTAGGTACTTGAGACTTTTTTATTTTGATATGGTCACTTTTCGGATCGTCTGCTTCTAGATTAATTTATAATTTAATCGTTTTATCGTTTTTATTGTCTCTTATCATAATTTAACTTATTATCAGCCAATTTTTTTTGATAGCGCTTAAAATTATTGTCTTTCATTATAAAGTATACAGATTGAGGAACGGAATCGAATATCTCCTCTTGTATCATTCGCCCTTCTCTTTATGCATATCTTATTTGGATTTATGAAATCGGAATGTATTAAATGATTCCTAAAAGACGATTCAAGTTGAATGAACAAAAAAATTCCACAGAAACTCCTTGTTGATGACTTCTACAGTGTTTTGAACGTTATCTTGAATGACCGAATGTTTAAAAGCATTTATCATACTTGTTTACAAATTCCCTATGAAGAATACATTGTTCGTTAATCATACTAATATTGAAAATCAAATTTTTCATTAATTATCTCCAGAATGTAATGTAATTATTCATTGCTAAGTGCTTGAATTTTTTTATTGGGAAATAAATATTGATATTTTGTTTGTACTACTATTGTGCATTTCGTCGTCTAATTGTGTGCATATATCTTTCATGATTTCACATTAGTAATTAATCGACATTTTACCAATAAATAAATTTAATTTAAAGAAAAACTAAACAAACGCTTTTAAAACACATCAAACTGAGAAGCTTGGGGTTGACGCATTAGCCCGCTCGGCTAACAAACGCAATTTAAGTGGTGGGATATACTAACAGTGATAAACCATAAAGGAAACTTACAAAACAAAAAAGCTCACAAACTCAGATACAAGTGAAGCTTATATAAGCTTGTTAAAAATATTCCTTATTCCTACTTATATCTTAGAACTCAACTTTTTTAAGCTGGTATCTTGCCGACTCTCCAAAATTGTTTCATGTTTAATAATTTCAAAGTAGTTTCAACGAATTATCTTTCAAGTAATTCCAAACTAATAAATTTATAACATGTTTTTAAATAGTTCCACTAACATCATGGTAAAAACAGTATAATGAAGATCTATTGTATAGTGAGCTTATCAACTTAAGAAAAATTGTATGTCTCAACATTTAATTTAGATATACCGACTTTACAATAATCAGCAATGGGTGAGTAATCAGATCTAAATTTGTACGACATAAAAGATAATACATAGTTGTCATTTTAAGTCATTTTAAGAAAATAAATAATTACCACATACATCAATGCACTTATGAAAATCGATCTGCGTGTGTGGCACCTAACAGTAATATTTTTTTCACTTAAAAATTATCATGTAAAATTGAATTAACTTCTGCGGATCCAACAGAAAGAGCCTCAATCCCTTTATAGGTACATGTTGGATCTTTTTCGATCGTACGTAACGTGACCGTGCGACAAAAACTGTGGTTCTTATCCCTGCCAACTTTTGATATTCTGGAGCCACGAAATTCTCTTTATGCTCAATCCCCTTCCTCCCTCTATCTTTTCTTCTATCAAGAGCCAAATGGTACGTCTGGCTCCACATTTTATCGTGCCAGCAATTTACATTCTCTTCCAATTCTCCTCAGAATGTCTTCGTAGGTTTTTCTTGCCTTCCATGGAACTCTCAAAATTCTTAGGTAGACCAGTAGATCCACAGCTCAAATACTCCCAATCTATTCATGGTGTTAACTTTTAGTGTCCATCCTTCCATACTTTTTGAATTTCAAGAATTAACTTTTTGCTTTTTCTATCCCGCACTTGATCTCCACGCCTGATGACCAGTCTTCACATAACCATGTTGCCAGATAGTGAAACTTTGTTACCCATTTAATCTCCTCGCTATATTGATTCCCATAAGTGGATTGTGTATTCCAACTATGTCCAGGAGCCTCTGGAGGTCATTCATGTTATCAGCTATCATCGACATATCGTATATAGTTGATCAAGGGCTTCTTCAAAAAATTTTTTCTACTAAAAATTAAACAGGAGTGGGATACACCTCCAACGATTTTCTGAGCCTTTGAAAGTTCCTTGTCAAATTGAACTATACCAGATTGATTCATTCATATTAGTTCTCAATACAGCGTATATTTTTCTGGGCTATGTCAAGACAAACCTTCATATACCATCTTATTTAGTTGTCTACATTAAAATATCACTAAAATTAGTAGGGTAGATGCTGGATTCGAACTCAAAGGGTCGCCCAAATTTTATTATTGGACATAGTAGTACTTGCGATATTGAAAAACATTTAACATCAGAAAAAGACAACTTTCCCCAATCATTGGCTGCTTCAAGCTTGTCAAAACACTAAGATTCAAATGTAGCTGCCGTCTAAAATGCGTGGGCGTATCACACGGTACAGGAAAATCACAGCTTTCGCTTAAATGATTGTGCTTCTAATTTAATCCAAGCAAGTTTTGAACTTGGACAACTTGTTCAAAATCTAAGGCTATTGTTGAAACGTGCATGTTACACCGATTTACCTGACACAATATTTCGATAAAAAATCATACCACTAGCTATTCTGTGATAGTAGCTACTCAGGTCTCACTATTTAAGGATCGGGTATTCAATAATGCAGTTATTGTAGTTTCGTAGCATCTTAAAATATACAGACAGTCCCTCGTATAATAAATAATCGCTATTGTTGAAATTAGCAATATAAAATAGAAATCAGTGAGGTAACGTTACAAATATTTTAACAAAAAAAAATCGTATTTAAAACCAAAGAACTAATGAACTCACCAATTCTAATATGTTTGCATGGTTTATACACCATATGCTCGTACACTTCATCGGCTATGCATATAACATCCCATTTTTTACATAAATCAGCAATAATAGTAAGTTCTTCATAGGTAAATACTTTTCCCGTAGGGTTGTGAGGAGTATTTACTATAACAACTTTGGTTTTTTCGTTAAATAATTGCGACAATTCTTCTTGATCAACTTTCCAATCAGCCGAAGTTTGATTTTTCGGATTAATGTTCATCTACGATTCATATCACATTACTTATGTAAAAATGAATTTGAAAAGAATACGATTACTTCGTAAATCATATCTAAATATTATGAACTTTATTGGAATAAATTTATACATAACCGAAATAGAGTTTTATGTATCTTTAAAGATTTATTTCATTGGTCACGAAGTCGCACAGCATGTAGCTTGTCGTAGTAGAAGCAAGGATCATGTGGCAGAATATTTTATACTCCAACAAGTTTATGTAAGCTTATTTGATCGATGATAATAGTCGCTTTCCAATTACAGAATTTGAGCCCCCAATCGAGCACATGGCTACGCAATGCTTCAGCCCATGTTCCAAATTGTCGATTTTTAAAAAAATATTCCAAACGTACTTAATGTTTTCGTTTAGCCTAAACTCTATCAATCTATTTGATGAAAATTGGTTGTATTGATTTTCACTTTAAAGAAGTTTTAACTTAAGACGTATTTTAATAAATATTCCATAATTTAAAAATATTTTTCATCTTCAATTAATGCTCAAATACATTTGGTTTGATGTTAGACCGTGAAAAATTGTCTGAAATTTAAATGGTGCGAATGGCTAGAGACAATAGCTGCTTTCCATTTACACCAAAACTCAGATTATTCTCATCTGTGATGTCGTAACTCAGTTCAATACACGTTCCTCATCAGTCTTACAAATGAGACTGAGTTTTTACCAGCAATCTGCATTAGCTTGAGAGCGTGTCCTTGTGAACTTGGCAGTAAGGTCCAGGACATCACGTTGTCAGATTTTGTCATCAAAATAAGCAAAATAAGCAGCACAATACTAAATTATTAAAAGCATTCATTGGTATATATTTTATTTTTGAGAATTTTTAACTCAAATTACGTTTTCCTCTTATTTAATGAGCAGTAACGTAATTATTTGAGTAGAAAGTACTTACATAATTGAGTGTCTCAGTTCATTTGAATGCAAATTTAAAGTAGCTAATACCGATAAATTTTCTTTAATATACAGAAAAAAAATATCATGTAGTGGTATATGTATAATTGTGATAAATAAGTTTGAATTTATTGTCTCTGTAACAAATATTTTTGATTTGAGAATCAATGACCAATTGTTTTTGTTATTATATGACAACTCCTAACTGACCTTGGACCCGTTTTTGCAAATGAAAAGCTTTTTTGTTTTCAACACCCAAGTTTTAAAATATTTATTCACTTTCTTTTCCGCACTCTGGTTTGAAGTTTGTTGAGAGTGATTTAATTGGATTTAAATTTTCAAAAACACCGCAAATTATTTTCAAACTTAAAACACTACTTTGTTTCTAATATTCAAACTTTAATCAAAATAATTAATTGAAATAAGCATTATAGTTTTCAAGTGATAATGAATAGTTTTTGCACAAATCAAACAATATCATAGGCTTAGAATTAATTTTACTTTAAAGCGATTTAAATTTATTTAACCCATGGATTTGAAGAGAAAATGTTCAAGAATTTATTTCAATACGATGTTTAATAAAAATAAGAATAAGTACTGAGATGATTTTCAAAAATTTTAAATTCATGCAAAGAACAGAAAGCTTAACATCAACTTTCTACGATGCAACTGTTTCGAAACAGTTTTGCTATCAAAATAAAACTTTTGAACGCACACGAATACGACTCGTAATCACTCGTAGACTGTTCGTAGCAGCACAAGAACTGTCTCAGTCAGATAGAACAGCTTCTCCCACAAATTTGTGGTGTAGTTCTTGATCGCTCATATTAAAGAAATAAAATAAATATTTGATAATCAAATGATCGACCGCGCAATCGAGATCAAGTACAACTAGCTTCATTCGAGTCACCTCGTGTGCGGCTCCTCGCTGTTAAACGTTGTCGAGGTTGCCAAACTGTTGCAAGATCAACTGGTTTACAAATATCGTGGGCGTTCGACCTAAGACTTACTTATGTCTGGAGTTTAAGGTTATATAGAGGTGAATTCAACATCCTCAAATTTCCCGAAAGTTATGAACAAGATATAAAAACAAAATTATTATTGAGTATCTATCTTACCCATTTCAATTTTGAATATTTGGGAAAACCTTGCGCCATTTTCACGAGGGTTTCAAACACCATGAAGAATGGTTCAAATATGATGACTTCATCACCAGGAGATACCAAACTAAGAACAGCACAAAACAGTGCTTCACTAGATCCAGCAGTTATCAATATTTCTTCTTTAGTTAAATTTTTGTTTAGCAGTTGTGAATACACCTTTGAGAAATTGTGCACAAGACTTGGATAACCCTATAAACGATTCAATTGTAGTCTCATTATTACAATTTCTTTGTCTTTTTCACGTATCATTTTAAACGGATTAATTAAAACAAAATCTCCAAAATTGATGAAGAGCCCAGATTTTTACTGATGTTTCTGTATTCACGAGATACAGAAACATCAGTAAAAATCTGGGGATAAAGGTTTTTGATTACAAGTTCAAAATAATCAATTATGTAAATGCAAATGGAAGCTTTGCTATTTTTAAAATAATCTTATCTAAAAATAAACAATATAATCGTACAAAATTGCATAATAAGATTTGTTGTTGGAGATGATCTTCGAAATCGATTATTTCAATGCCAAAATATCAAAATTTTTTTAGATATTAATTTTTTTTTAAATTCGCTCCTTTATATGGTGCACTAAGATAGAATGGCAGAAAATGTTTTAGTTATTAATAGAAATAGTGAAAACCAATCTCGTAAATTTTATAACACTTATGTTGAGGGTGAATAAACTTACATTTGGATCGGTATATTGATGCTCAAAAACACGATGGTTGTGAACAATTCCATTAAGAGCATTTTCAACAAATGATGCAGGCTTATAATCTGGACACCCCATAGCTACATCAGTAACGTTGTAATTTATGCATAATTCTCCATATTCCTTACTAACATATTATCAAAAATAATAAATTTCATATTAAAAAAACATATACTCACAGAAAATTTTTATCCATATTAATTTGAGAAAACATTATTGCACTTGAATACAATTTTGAACAAGAAGAGATATTGATAAGCTGATTACTTAGACATTACTAACGAGAAAGAGGTAGGGAGTTGGTTTGTTTACAACGTTTTGACATGAACGTAACAGAGCTTTATTATAGGAGGGCTCAAGATATTTATAACAGGAACAAATACGCTCTGGTGCGGGTTTACTTTTATTATTCCTCTTTTTTTTCAAGGTTTCACCAACAAACTACGTATCAATCAAATACTAACCTAAAACTTCATGTATCTTTTCATCCCTTGATTTTTGGTTCATTATTTTTGTACTTTATTCAAACATAATTCATTTGAATTGGAACCAAATGATAAATGACTGTTGAAAGTATAGAAAAAGTCTGTATGCTTGATGTGGCGTGACGTCTTACTGAAACTTTAGTACTGTCTTGCAGACACTTTTGAATCTTCTTTTCTCACTAATTTGAGTTTTTGAGCTGTTCATGCTGTTACAATCTTTCTTGAGAATCTTAGTGCAAGTTTTTCATTTCTAATAATGTTTTCACTCATCCCAACAGTCCGAATTTACTTTTTTCAACCAATCTTATATCAGTGTTTACTGCACTTAAGTGTTCTATCCCTTAAAAGGGTGGTTAAGCCCCATTCAATCTCATCTGTCTCATTTCCTTCTAGTGGTGTCATGGTAGTGTGAACAAGAAACGTTTCCAAACCCTCTTTTAAATGATTTATTTCCGATAACTGACTGTTTTAAATCATTTTATAGAATAATCGATCAAAAAAAACCTGAAAAACTTTTTTTAATCTAGTTCTAGTTTTACATTTTGTGGATAATAGAATAATTTTAGGCATTTAAAACAATTAATGTTTATTGACTTTTATTACAATCATTTTATTTTGTAGTAGCTTTCCATTGTTTCAAAATGTCTTCTGCTTGCTTCAATGTCTCAGTTTTCTGTAATATAAATATTAGTTTTAATAAATATCACATATATTTAATATTGAGTTAATCTGATAAATTTGATAGTTTGGTCATACTTACATAATAAAAATTCTTTTTAAAACAACAGGTTTAAACCCTTGATGTTCCCTTGTCAACCTTCATGGATAAAATATTATACTTTTTTAAATAAAGATCACTTTAAACTTTTTATTTCTATATTAAAAAAAACTCACAAGATACCCAAAAAGTGAACAAAACAATCAACATATTGTGATTCCGAGACTTGACGTAAAAAATTTTGGAGTGAGTTGACGACGTGAAAATAAAGCCGTGACAGAAATTTTCTCATAAGACTCCTCGTTCCTGAGTTACAGGCGTTCAAAGCTACGAAATCAGAACTTATATTTAAGTATATTTTCTAAATTATACTTTCGAACATTATGAATTTTTTTAATTGATGATTACGTATATCCAGTAAAATGTTTGACAGAATAAATAATTCTATTATACTATCTCAAGGCCAGGGTTGGCTTATGTCCAATCGTTAACAATTCTTAATTTTTACAGGGACAACTTGTACAATCTAAAGATAGCAAAAATGAGTTTTTCAATTGATTTTTTTTAAATTGAAAAAATTTATGGTTTAGGAGGTATGTAGATTTTTAGATCGTTGTACATGCCAAGGAAACCGTTCGCCGTAAAGAGGCATTCTGAAGAAAATTATCATAAATTGTGATTATTTATTGAAACTACATAATGTGGGACATACAAAGTAAAAAATTGAAATGTAGAAACATTTATTTGGTTAACCTACAACTTATCAAATAACAACAAAAAAAACTATAATAAATATTCGAAGTAAGGCACCTAAGAGGGTATTTCTTTGAACTTGGAAGAGCATTCCATTTTGGAGGTACTCTAAGAATAGGTAGCCATATAGACTCACTATTTCTGTGCACACATAAACACGATGTCGATTTTGATTCTTTATTTGAATTGTACCGTGAGGCTTTTTGTCTCTCCATAAATGTAAATTATGTAAATTAATAAAACCGTCTCGTGTGACACCAGCTTCATCAGTAAATAGTACTTTTCCAACAAATCTATTATCAACTCGTTGTTTATCTAGAAAACAACGAAAGTAAGCCAGTCTTACCGGATATTTTGTTTTTATTTGATAAGTTATTGACTGACCAACTAAAATTTACTACATTTGAATTTTTTTCTTATGTACGTAACACGATGTTCGACAATTAGAAATATTTTATTGTGTTTCAATAGTAGTTTCAATGAATAATTACAATTTTTGATAATCTTCTTCAGAATGTCTCTTTATGGCGAACGGTTTCCTTAGCATGTACAACGATGTAAAAATCTACATATCTCCTAAGCCTTGAATTTTATCGAGCTGAACAAAGTACCTTTTTGTTAAAAAATCGATCAAAAAACTTATTGCACAATGAGCATGAGCCTCCCTTGCCCTTCAGAGAGTAGTGGTAGAATTATTCATTTCATCAAACTCACTCATTTCGCAATTTTAAAGGCCTATAATTAAGAAATAAGGGATCACATGAGAAAGTTTTTTTAATCTCATAGCATTATTTTCATGTCATCTACTAACTCCCAGATTTTTTTCAATAAGTTCCGGAACACCTCGTATAACCAGTAAAAACAAATTTGATCGGTTTTTCTCATATCCTACGAAGACTGTACAAATGGTAGAAGAAATAATCGGTTCATGTAAAACACAAGCTTCAAAAGATAAACATCACGAAAATATTTTAAGCAAAACAATGATTCTAAATGAGAGAGAATCATGGAAGGATTCATACTCCCACGGATAGAATGGTGAATGCGGTAGGCAAAAGGAATGTGGTGAATATAGATTAACAATATTTCTTCAACATACCTTCATATAACAATATCTCACACAATGTTCCGCTAAATATTTATTGGGGCTACTGAAGAACGCTGATGGAGGTATTCCCTGTAGACCTACGTTTTTTGTCATCCACTTTGTAAAACGGAAATCGTTATATTTGTCGTTTTCTGAGTTCATATCTACTTTACTTTCTGAAAAAGTATTAAAAATTTTAAGAAAAGAATTTAAGATTTAATTAAGAGATATGAGTCTGTTCTTCCACTTCATACGTAAAATTAGAATAAACCAGTTTATAGCTTTCCAGGAGTTCGTTTCATTGTGATATGCAAAGTAATTGTTGAGTTCTCAAACTAGTTGGATTAAAATTTTGCAGAAAAGATAGATGGTAAGATAATTTTACAGAGTTTGTTTTTCTAAGTTCTGATAAACGTATAGTGCTTCCAATATACTCCCTGTATAAAATTCAGTAAATATCTAATAAAACGTCAGTCCACGTAGACTCTCATCTCCAATAAAAACATCGAATCGTAAACATACATGCATTTCTATTGAACAAAGCTGTATGTACACAATTTCTTCGAAATATTCCTGGCTTGACGAGATTAATTTAATTAATAAATTTATTTAAATAAATAGAAAATGAAGACAATAAATTGTCCAGGGTAGTGAGAATAAAGACTTAGATATACAAATACAGCAAGTTTTTTTAAATATATTAGAATGTTTAAGAAAGGAAAATATGCGGCAATCTAATAATACAATCATAATAAAAATCGCTGAATTAACTAGAGTAAATAAATTTTCCATTTATCGAGTAGTCAGGAATCAGTTGACAAAACTACTCAAGATTTTATACGTAGGACAATTTATAGTTTCTATAAGGATAACAGGATTGCGATATTAGAAATAATAGAGCAAAAGTTGGCAGATTATCCAGAATACAATTATACCAATTTAGAAACATTGCTTCAAGTTTATTTATCTAGATAAAACATGGTTTGACAGTCACAATGTAGTTTGGTTTAGACAGTTTGGTACCTAATGCTCTATTAATATCTGTTCAAAAAATTAATAACTGCACAGCTGATTATCATGAAGATATGACAGCATAATCATTTGAAAAGTGGTTTAATGTCAGCGATTGTAAAAAAGGCCCAACCAACAAAGAATTGCTTACTGAAGTTAAAGGTCTAAAGTTTATTATATTGACAAGCTGTGCAAAGAACAGGGTCATACTCTTCTCAGACTATCTCCTTACTATTGCATATACAACCCTATAGAGTTAATATGGGCAAATGTAAAATCAGAATTACGGAAATGTAATCTCCCGAACTAAGTTAAGAGGTTGTAGAACTGCTGACCGCCAAGAGCTTTGGAAAAACCAATCATTTTTCTATAAATTCTTTCAATTTATTTGGGATGTGCATTTGCGATTAATTATTACTCAGTATTCACTGGAAGAGAGTTTTTGATTTTATAGCAATCATTCTGAGGATAACAGTTGATAGCGTACCAAGTGCTGACCAATCCGCTAACATAAAATAACCTGCATCAGGAATTGTCGGCTTCATTCCAATATCCACCAAAAAGTTAACCATGTAATCTCTTTTCGCTTCTAATTCTCTGGCTAAGGAAACAAAATAACAATCATCACTTTCCATTCTTTCCATTTCGATTTCGAAAGCTATAGCTGTGGCTACCTACAATATAAAATCTAATCGAATCTGTCTTGTCATAATCAGGTCATTTGTAATCAAATATTATATATAAAACCAAAATTTGCACAATCAAATATCTCTAGTTATGTGCAGACAAGGAGAATTTCAACCTTGATAAGCTGACTTTTTATATTAGTTTACAACTCTTTTTATTCCTCTATCACCCAGAACCAATCCTTAAAATATCTTGAAAGTCAATATATGATAAGTAAAAGTTTCGTAAATTTTGAAATTGCGTCCAGACCCGTTCTTTTATCTCTTTAAACGAGTTTTTTCTGAGAAAACTGCATAGATTAATGTAAAAAGATAAAAACAGCTTATCAAAAAAGCGATTTAATTTTAATGAATATACTATAACTTGGCAAAGCAGTGGTAGAGTCTGGTCCTAAATACTTGATGAAATATATGACCTTCATTGAAAATGTGTTTTTGCTGTTACAACTACTTCAACGGCAATTCAGCTATCGGTTCCCGTAATTTCATGGATTGGAGTACAAATTATGGAGTCCTATATCATTAGCGAAGTGAAGAAGTCTACATATATATGTATCATTGATTCCAATGTACTCTCCTGCGCTCTTTCCCAGGATATCTTATCGAATTGGAGTTTAATCTTCACTCTTGCATGTTGAATATTGAGTATCTTGTCTGATACTTATCCTCTTTAGTTGTTTCGCCATATATCAATCGCCAATAATTAACCCGATGAACCAGCCTCCCAATTGATGATTAAGAGCATCTGTTTATAAAGCTGTCTTCAGCTCTCCTGTTTATTAGACTTTTGATGGCACCATCGAGTGCGTAAATGAGGGAGACCCGTAGCGTACTCGTGACAACACTTTTGGCTAACCATTTACTTTTTTTTGTTTTGGTTAAATAGTCTAGCAACACACTTATTTTTTGGTATTACACTTTCACTACACTACACCAAAGTATTGGAAAAATTCTGATTTCAATAATAAAGGAATAAACAATAACTGGTATAAATAAAAACATGTTTTAATATATTTGTAAAGAAATACTTTTTCAAATTTTTGGAAAGAATAATCAAGATTTAGAATTCCACAAAACCCAATGACTCAATTCTTATTCAAAAAAACATTCAAATAAAAAAAGAAGAAAGAATTCAACTACAAAGTTATAGATTGCTTAAAATTCCTTGGCCTTTAGTTTCCTTAAGGGTTGTTTTTGGGCACTAGTTCAAAAACTGAGCTACGCTAAAAATTCAGCCACATATTAATTAAAATTGAACTATTTTTTGATTTTCAAAAATATTATTTTCAAACAATAAATATTTCAGAATGCAATTATTAATTGGGTCAACCGATGTTATATGAGAAACACCAACAGAAGTATATATTGTAATTGTATGAAAGCTATTGTTAGACGCTGTCTTATCCACCATTTTTACGAAAGTTGATAAGTACTGTAAGGAGTAGTCAAATAAATAACTCGCTTTCCGTAAACGTACTGGACTAAATTAATAGGAAGGATATAATACCTGTACAGGTGTAACGCCGGTGTAAACGCTATTTTGATGAACGATGTGTAAATTTTTCATTAAATTTTCTGGGCAGTAAACCCAACCAACTTTCCATCCAGTCACACTAAATGTTTTACCACCAGAACCAATTGTTATCGTTCTCTCCCACATTCCAGGTAAAGTTGCTGAAAATGAAAAGTTCGAATTGAAAATATCATCAATTATCCAGGTAAAATTAAGCTTAGACACGTAATTTTACTCAAGAAGTATATATATATATATATATATATATATATATATATATATATATATATATATATATATATAAACAGCTCAACAGGCCTTATAGGCACAATGCTTGGAGACGCTCTACTGCTTTCCTTCATCTATTTTTGGGCGCTTCACGCCAGTTCTCTATTCCTACTCTTTCTAGATCTTCTCTACAATCTTTTATCCATTTTTTCTATGAACGTCCTCTTTTTCTTTCCGCTCCTTCTCCCCCTTCTTCACAACTCGCTTCGACCCATCCCAACTTGACAATACAGTGCTTTGATCTCTGCGTTCGTTCTTCTCCTCCATTCATTTTGCTACCGAACCCCTCCAAAAATCCTCCTTGTTACCTTTCTCTGCCATATGTTTATTTTGTTTTCTTCTTTTTTATTCAAGATCCAACCCTCACTCCCATAGAGCACCGTTGGTTGTATAACTGTCTTGTAAATGAGTAACTTGGCGGCTCTTAAAATATTTTATAAGTAGAATCAAAAATCTCATCTGCTCCAAGTATTTTTAAAATAATACTCCATTTGTTGATGCTTTAGAATACATTAGTTTCAATAATTGGAATGAAAGAGAACAAAAAAAACTATTACGGTTTATTTGCAGTTGTATATTCTAATTATTATCACAATTTCCACTATCAAATCAATAACTCTGCTTTCGTTAGATGTAGATCCATAGAAACGTAGAAACGTGATTTAAAAAAAGGATCACAATAGGATAAACGTATGAAGGTGAGATAACAGAAATAACACGTCCGGAAAGATAAATAAACTCCACAAAACACAATGAGATGTAGTTTTGCGACAATATTTTCGATAGTGTTGAATGCTGGAGCATTGGTTAATAGCAGATAAAGACTTGTGAGAAAAATTGTGGATATTTGTTGTCATATATTCTATTTAAAAAAATGAAAAATTATACAGGATATTACCAAAATCCTCGATTTATTCGAATGAGCATACAAAAAGTTACAGCCTTTGAAAATATTTCATAAAAATTTGGTAATAAAAACGTTCACAATGCATATTTATCGTAACATATGACCCATTAGTTTTAGCGCAAAGTATTCAACCATATATTTTTGTATCTTTTATAAAACTTTTCTTATTCAACGACTCATTAACAGACAAAGTTAATAACTTGAATAGAATGAGGGATATGCTCCTCAACTAAACGTACTTTTCTGAGAACATCTCTCATTATCCTTTGTATCGTATGAGGACTTGAACGTCTATTTCAGGTATTTTCCTAAACATTCTACACCCTAATTGTTCCTCATTTTTGGCTTGTCACCCTCCATCATACACAAAGTGCCCAAAAATGTTCAATTGAACGATCCCTGATGTAAATTATCTTGTTTTCTTATAGAAACTCTATCTATTGTTCGTCTTGCCAGTATTTATTCTCTTTCTCAGGTAACATTTATGTTTAAGCTCCAATTTATTTAATACGCATTAAAAAAATTTTAGGTAAATCTTGCTCATTAGAATTATAAGACTCTCTTAAGTGTTGAAATTTGATATATAAGTTAAAAACTAAATCCTCAACTAACCATATACTTCCTCAACTTTGTCTTCATCAGCATCATTCTTGAAGACAAATTGTTACAAGATTTACTCCAAAAATTTTATTTTCCAATGCATTTAAAATGAAGTTTAAAAAATATCACCAATTTATTCTATACTATAACAAGAATAGTCGAAACTTTTCTGCGCTCTGACATAATAAAAAAAATATTTTTGACTCCAGAATATGTGCTTCAATCCATGACCAACCTTTTTATTACATCCTGTCGAATAGAAATAATTGCTGACATTACAGGAGACCTTTGAACTGCTCAATTGAGTGTTAAAAATATTTTACATTATGGGATAACGTCTTGTCAGCTTGAATACTTCTTTTTGTGTCCTGGCAAAAGCATTTCCTCAGGAAACTGATAAATAATCTGCTTCTCCGTAATTTTTCAACGTCCTTTTAACCAGATGAACATTGTAAATTTACCGAATTGAATAATTCGTGTGGATTTTGAAATATATTGGAAATCAACGGGTGTAGCATCAACTATTCTCATTAATGAATAATAGTAGTAGTAGATGTCACATCAAAATGTTTCGAATAGATTAATTATAGAAAATAATTCATTTGAAATTCTGATACTATAGTCGCTTTAGTGGGATTTTATTTGCGGGGTTTCAAATAGAAAAAAGTTCCGAAGAAGCTCACGAAATTTTCATATTTGAGCAGTGCATGTAAGCAATTGAAGGCAAGTAACACTCGAGACGTTATTCGACTTTAAAAATAGAAAAAAGATACAAAACTAACATGTTAGTTCAAACAGGTAACTTAGAATCACTAACTCTTTATTCTTATCACAACTTCTTTTTGTTCCTAGCAGCAAGGAGAAATCCGAATTTGTAGGATCTCTAAGAAATGCTTAACTGTTAAACTCCAAACAATAAAGAAAGGGTTGACTTTAACCCTTCGAAGGATTAGCTAGACTAAAGGATAAATAATATTCTGTTTAATAAACGAATTTGTTTTACCTATTCGTATGTGTTTATGAGGCTTGAATACCATCCATTCGTAAACTTCGTCGGAAAGACATAGTACGTTCCACTTTTTACACAAATCAGCGATAAAAGTTAATTCCTCCATTGAAAATACTTTCCCGAGTGGATTATTTGGTGAATTAACTATAATCATTTTAGTCTTTTCATTAAAAAGACTTTCTAATTCCTCTTTATTCAAAACCCAATCTGCTGATGAAAGGAGTCTTCCGCTTACTTCTTTCTGTAAAATATCACTTTGATAAGTAAATGAGAAGAAAAATATTAGATATAAGGTTCAAAATATACTATCGTAAGCAAATTTGTTAGCTTTCGGAATACTGTTAGACGTATATATTTAGATATTACTGGCAAACTTCGTACTGTCTCAAAACAAACAAAAGAAATCATTTATCAGTGAAACAAATAAAAATAATGCTCGGTATGAATGAAGTTTTATTATATTCTAATAATGAAACATGATGTTGCTTACTTACAAAACAGAGTTTTCCTGAAATTCTGGATATTTATCAGGTTTCAATTTAATATTGACAGACACACACACACAGGTATAATACAGTCTGTTAATCAATTTATAGCTTTCTAATAAATAATAATGACGGTTTTCCGACGCGCGAACACGCGACACCTTTTTCACAGCTAGTCTTCGTTCATTGCTCAGTCAAGGTTGAGTAATGTTACGCAGCATGATGACAACTGATCCTACTTTTAACTGCAAATTGTGAGGCGGTAATCCAGACAATTCCAGTGAATTTAAAAACTCCATGCGATAGCTGACTACGTCATCCTGGTTCATAACGATGGCAATTGATTTGAAGGAAACCAACTCTGCCTCGGAAGAAAATTCTGAAAGAGATCCTCGATATCATCGTCCCCAATTTTGCTCGTTCACCCAGCCAATTATGGTTATTGACCTGTTTCGCTATATCTGGGAAAACACGCTGAATAGGCTCCTATCTTGAGTCTGTGATGTGAAAGAAATCTGTGAGTAATGTGATTAATCCGGTCTACTGAAACTTCATTATTTCCAATGTCAAGCAACTGCTTCGCAAACACATTATTTGCAATTTCATCTTGTTGCAAAAATACTCGCATTTTAGCAGAATCTATCACTATCACAAAAGATCAACCAGAAAAAAGAGCACATAACTTGAAATGTCACTAGCACAAAGGATCACTGAAGTAAAGAAAGTAGTGATAATCGTCACTCACAAAGATAGAAAGATGCACTCTTTGTTTGAAGTATAAATCGACAAATTTTCGAAGCCAAAATTCACATAACTGAAATGAAATAGGACATTTGAAGTAATTTTCCATAAATCAAACAAACTTTTAGTTTCTGCTCTAGTGAAAAAGAAAAAAACGTAGTTATAATTAGCTGGAAAACACCCAGAGCGCATTGTAGTGCATTTAATTGTTTTTATAGATAAAAATGACTTTAGTCTAAATAACGTTAAACTTGATTATACTGACATTGAATAATAGATAAAAATGTCTGTTTGTAAGAAGAGAATACTATCTGTAATATCAAAACTCTTATTAAAACTTGCATTCTCTTCTGTCTGTCCAATCAACAAATCGACATTTTAACTTGGTTCGTAAGTTGAAGTGAATCCTTCCAACTCTAGATTGCAGCAGAACTCTGTTAAAAATATATGCAAATGAAGTATTCAAATTTGGTTTCAGTCACAATCGATTTTTACCAAATAAATTTCAAGGTCAAAAGGATGGCCGTCTGACGCTGCATCTGCTCTAGACGAGTAAGTTAGATGTCTAAAAAGGGAATGTCAGCAATGACTAACTTTATTCGAAATTTCTTTGCTTCACTCTTTGACAAAATCCACCATAGAAAGGTACATATTTGAGCAATGTTTGGTCAGCATAATCGACTATATATGTCAAACAAGGTCTGTAGAAAACTTGAAAACATTTGTGCATGCTTGCCCAATTCTTTCCGTAGAAAATATGTGCTGCTCTTCGTGATAGTGTGGCATAAGAGCCGTCAAACTCGAGTCGGAGTGGTGCTGAAGAATTAAACATCAACAGACATCACGAATTTTGAATCAAGATTTGAATTTACTAGCTTACAAAATTCACTCAAGCCAAGAGCTGAAACTTTTGACCCTTTCAAGCGTCGTCCAAATACAAAATACGATATTTTAAGTTCTTCGCATGTTTGAACAAACAAGTTTGTCCACATGCACATTATCAATTGTTTTCGAGATCAAACGTTAACTGCAGTATGAGTATTTTTTTTATAATTTTTTTTTTTTCATTTTTTGATCACACACAACATATAATTTTAGAATCAGCATCGGAGCTTCAGTTTCTGTTAACTGTATATTCTGTGTAAATAACAAATAATTACCGGTCGCAGTGGAATGAATCGTGGTATGCCCCCGGCATATTTTATCATTGGTTCATAGCAATCAAAATACGGCTCAATAACAATAACTTCATCTCCAACATCTGTGTGACCGGAAATTGCGGAAAATAGAGCTTCGTAACCTCCGATACATACTAAAATTTCAGTTCTCTCATTAATTTGTCTTCCAATTAACTTTGAGTACAATTTCGCTAGTGCTTTTATCAGTCTAGGGTGTCCCTGCAATAGATAAACTAATCTTTAACTTCGAAACGAATAGCTATTGAATTGAAATATATATTGATTCAGAATGGTGTATTTGAATAGAATGTGTACCTGCAATACATAACCTAAAAACTTTATATTATTTCAATATATAGTATACGCCAAAATACTAATAATATTGAAGTATATTATTATTTATACATTATTGTTCCCATTATTTCCATGCATTCTCAAAATAGAGAGAGAGAAATGCTTAATTGTCAAAAAATTATTACAATTTCTAGACAAAAGCTAGTAAATACTAAAAATAAACATAAACTAAATAAAGATACAAATAGAATAAAATATAATATACAGAAGAAAACTAACAATTACTATATATTTCCATAGCAAAATTAAACCAGTAGGCAGCATGCACGGAATTAAATATTATTATTAGAATAGAAGTCTCTTTCCAGAAAATATGTCCTCAAATTATTACGGAATGCGGGAAAAGATGATATCGATTTTATTTCAATTGGCAAGTGATTATGCATTTTTTGCATTGTAAAATATTGAGTCCTTAACTAATTCTGAACGTGGAGTAGGTAAGTAAAGGTCGTGTTCCGCGTTACTAAGTGGTTAGCCGTACAACTATATTTCTGAAATTGGAGAAGCGTGCTTACGAATTAGGCAATATTGTAGGCACTACTTATAACAATCACACAGATTTTCAAACAGATTCGAAAATACAACTTGCTGGGTATTCCTGAAAAACGAGACTATCTTCTCACGTAAATCATTAAAAAATTTGGTTATATCGTATCACTTAAAACTTCCCCTTCAACATATCCCATAGGTAGAGACCCGTTGATGTTAGATCAAACGAATGTGAAGGATAGTTGAAATTAGAGCCTCAGGAATCGTGTCAACCACAAATTTTCTGCAGTAATGCAGTGAGACTAGTCGTTCTGTCGTGTTGGCACCACTGGTTCGAATATTCTAAGCGCTACAAAATCCTCTAAGATCCTGTGCAAATGGCATTACCAGGCTTTTGTGTGTTTATGATCTTTTTTGACTGTTATTATTCTCTTCTGAAATATTCTACATTTAGTAATTTTATACTTTCGCGGTCCACTTTTTGGCTTTTAAAAATCGAAAATCGTCGATTTCGATAAATTTTTTCTAAATCTTCGTTTTTGCAGTGGGTTTACGAAAAAAAAATAATATTTTACGTGTTACAATTATTTTTTTCATATTTTCGTATTTGTATAGGTCCATTTTATCACAATATCCTATTCATTCTTGTGTTTCTACAGAAAAATTCTTTTTTGTCGACCAGTGTTATTATAACAAAATCATAAAATTATTATTCAATACGATATATGATATTAGTATCTATGAGTAATCTTTAGTTAGACTTTGTAAGATGTCCATTGAATTAATTATAGAATTACATTTATCAATGAAACTTATATTTAATAGAAATAATCAATAAACATATTAGTGATCTCAAAGTTAATGTATTTCTTCTAATAAGGTTATCGACCGTAAAAGATAAATAGAATCTTTATTTTTTGATAAATGTTATTTCTCCAGTAGTTGGGGTCAAAATAATACGCTATAATTAAGAAGCTTTTATTTTTCATAAAATTTATATTAGTTGAATCTGTATATTCATATACGTAATACTTCCACATGGACAAATTCTATAAGTGGAAACTGTTCCGACTAAAGGAGACAGAATGGCAACGATTTCTCTATCCTCCAAGGCTCCAGCTTGGTTCTGCGCATTTTCAAGCAAGCGCAGTATAGATAAAGTGTCTCGAATGAGAGAGAAAATGAATACTGTCGGGACCGAGTGTAACATATATGGTATTTATCCATGATGTAAAGACTACAAAGTGTGTTCTTGCGCAGCCGGATAGCCATAGCCAATAAGAGACCTTTCCCACTATCAGCCATTTTGTTCTTCTGGCCAATCAATTCAATGCTGGAATTTGAACCTTTTCGTTTTAAAATTGTTATGAACGAAACGTTGAGCAGCGAATGTAATACAAAACTATGAAAAACTAATTCAGCATATGGTAAATTGGGTTTGGTTGAAAGTAATTTCAATAAAAACAATTCTCAAATTAATGTGAATTCAATAATTTTAAATAAATTGCGAAACTTTTTGCCGTGTAAAGATTGTACTCGTATATTATAAATTTTTTTGTTTAACAAGGAGAATTAGATAATAAAATGCATCGTGTGTTTTTTAACAATTTATCAATAAAACAAATTGTAAAACTTTAGTTACTATAACAAAGCACATAGTAAGCAACAAGTCAAACTACGAATATTTTATAGTGATACAGCATTTCTGCTATTTTTTTTTACACTCACATTGAACTTTCACTAGTAAATAGATTCTCAGTTGGCACTGCATCTTTGGATAACACTTAAATATTTCTATCTCCACTAACAATCAAGTGATCAAGTTTTGCACGTAGCAACTTTTTTTTAAAATGATTCAAGCATATTCTCGCTATTCAAACAATAAATATTTGATCAATGTTAAATCAACCACCAAAGAAATATAGGATAAACTTGTAAACATTTACCGTTTTGGAAATTAAGTGGTCTTTTTCCACAAACTTTTTTGTTAAGTAATTTAATATCTTGTAGGAAATCTATGGAAACTAATATCTTTACAATTCGTATTCTTAATTGTGCATGAAGATACAGAATATGGAAGCATTTTAATCTTAATAACTACTCTATACACTCAATGTAAATAAATATAAATCAGTCAGCTGGTGACACCCAATATGGCGAAAAGTGGGACTGCGCAGTAGAGGTCTTCTGTAAGAACACACCTTGAAGTCTTTACATCATGGTATCTATCTATCAATGTAACGGAATCTTTGGAGACAATTTTCATTTATTTAAAAGCATTGTATCTACTTGTCTACTTGTAAAAGACAAAAGTGACAATGCAAAAATTCCGTAAATATTTCATAAAAGATCGTCAAGGTATCAAAAAATAAATAATATAATTGCACTGCTGAAAGTATACAACATATTATTAAATGTTGAATTATTATTACCATTAGATGGTAAATTTGAGATAGATATATGTAACCAACTGTATAAAAAGCGTGATGATAAGAAACTTTGGACATTATTTGTATTGATAAGAGAAATCTCCTCACTGTTGATGGTAAATTTTTCTTTTCTTACTTCGATTTTTTGATAAAACGTGTTGTTTCAGCTTCTTTTAAATTGATAGTTTATTTAAGACAAAGAAAAACTAAAGAACAATGAATTACTAATACTATACTCACGAATCCTCTAGCGTATTGATGTATCGTATAATCGGATCTATCTTTTGCTACTTCTACTAACGTATCTGTTACGTATTTTGGAGGGAATTCATCTGGAAATCCTTGACCTAAATTGAGAGGTTTATAATCTAACGCCAATTGAATATATTCTGTCCTACAAATAAGCCCTGGGTAATCGTGCGCTTTTGATATTGTCATGAAAAAAACAAAAAAAAAGTTTCCAAACAAATATTTATTATCAGTGATTTTTTAAGAGGTGTAGGATTTAATTTAAAAAAAAACACAAAAAAAATTGAAAAAATTGAAGAAATATTTATTGGAATCGATAGAACGATCAGTATAATTTAATGTTTGAAGATGATTTCATGCAATGTTGGCCGCGGTTCCGCTTTAGATAGTCCATGCGCAAGGTCCAATTTTAGCACACTCTCTCCAACATATCGGCCAGTATTTCGGGAATGAATGCTTCAATACTGGCTTCCAGTGTGTCAATCGTTGCTGGTTTATCCCTGTAGACATTAGCCTTAACATGGCCCCACAAGAAATAGTCCAATTCTTCCATTTTCCAAAAATAGTCAATCATCATACGGTAGCGCTCGCCTTTCACAGTAACTTTCCGGCCATCGTCGCTTTTGAAGAAGAACGGCCCGATGATGCCACCGGCCCATAATCCTCACCAAACAGTGACTTTTTCAGGATGCATTGATAACTTTTGCAATGCTTCTGGCTGGTCTTCACTCCAGAGGCGGTAATTTTGCATGTTGACGTATCCATTCAACCAGAAATGAGCTTCGTCGCTGAACACAATTTTTCGATAAGAAGATGGATCTCCAACTTTGTCAGCGCCCATTCACCAAATGTTAGACGTTGTAAGAGATCGTGTGGCTTCAATTCTTGCACCAGCCGTATCTTATAAGGTTTTACACCCAAATCCTTTCGCAAAATTTTCCAGGTAGTGGAATAACAGAGGCCCAATTGCTGCGAACGGCGGCTATTCGTATTAGTAACACTGACGGATACAGCCGCAATATTTTCTTTGGTTCTCACTGTACGTTTGCGTGTTAGTGGTTTAATGTTCAATAGTGTAACTAGGTTCGAAATTTAGTCATAAGCTTCCGAATAGTTCCTTCAGTAGGCCTACTAAACTGCCCATAAATTGGAAGAAGTGCGCGATGCACTCTCTTAACCGAGCACGAATGTTGATAGTAAAATTCAATAATTAGCAAGCGTTGTTCGTTCGTAAGTCGATTCATGATTAAATTATAGACCAAACTGAACAAGTTTGACAAAGACACTATTCGCGTGTAATCTGTCAAAAACAGGGTTGCCAAAAAGATACCAGCAAAAACATCACTCATTATAATATAAATATCATAAAATGGTAAATTATTTTTTAAAAGTTATACAATCGGCCGCTAGCAATCCTGGATCCTGGTTATTAGATTTTCGAAACCTCTTCGACACACAGCTCTATGTACGTTACCAATCTATGGACGAATGACTTTTAATTGGAGTATCCTTTTTCGTTTATTCACGTAGACTCGACTTGTAAGAACAACCTCACAAATAATAAATCAGCCAAAGATAGATGTGGGCTGCGAAGAGGCCATGGAATATCTTTTATGGAGACCATTTTGTTTGGGAACATTCCTTGTTGGATATTATTCCGTCTATCTTGCTGCATCCATGCTCTATTGTAATTAATTGAAATAATTGACAAAAAAATCGTATCTAGCATTTTCACATACTCTGCAGAGTTAACAGGTTACTGAATCGCCGCGTGCTTTTTCAAAAAAAGTACGTATCAATAGTGCCTTTTGAAGATATTGACCCACAAATTGTCATTTTTGAAGAATGAAAAGATGATTGATGTTTCTATTTAGATTTTTTTTCTATCCGTTATGAAGAAATTTCCTAGAGAGAAACTTTGCGAGCACAGTCCCGACACCTCGTTCTACGCGGTTCCTTTAGCATGTTATTTTGATCTGAAAGGATTTGCAGAGGAAACTTTAATCGAATATAATATCTTTGATAATGAATATCAACTAAATGATTAACTAATTACTTACTTACCAAACGCTAGGTTCGGATCCAGTATATCTTTGTGGTAATACAAATTTCTGATTTATTTCAGACATTTTCATGTATTTTGAGAAATGCTACAAATGTATAAATTATAAATTACAATCAATTTAGACAGAATATAAAAGCGAATGTGAGAAGTCAATAACATTCCGTCTATCACGACTGCGACATTCATTATAAGCATCAGGCTCCTAATCATTAGAATATATGAAGTGTCAACAACTACAAAAGAGAGCGATCTAAAATAACAATTTTTATGTGTATAAAAAGGGGGGGTGTCCCATAAGTAATGCGGATTTCATATAAGAAAATTGCTACGCTTTCATTTTAGCACGTCAACGTTTATTAACAACGCAGTGCTTTTTTATAATAAATAGTATAGAGTGCGATGAATAAGAAATGTTAAGATTTATTGGAAACAAAAGTTTTAAGTAGCCGTGGCAGCAAGGAAAATATATAAAATTAAAACGGAAGACACAGTTAATGAGTGAACAGCACAGCGATGGTGTAAGATGTGACGCTTGAAGATCGTTTGCTCACAGGTAGTGCACCTATGTGGGATATTGAGATAACAAAGGAAGCACTGGAAAACCAACTTAGAACTAACACTCCCTCAGACTTTCTAACGATACAACGATACTATCGACATTTAAAATCATTAGATAAGATCTATTAAACTTTTACAGGAATTAACCAAAATTGAAGCAAAATGTCAAGTAGAGGTGATCGTTCTATTAGACGCATTGTTACTTGAGATGAAAAACGGATTCGTCCAAACAACCAGGACATGAAAATCAGTGGTTAGATAAAGGACATTTACCTAAACGCGTCGCAAAGTGAAATACATTCAAGCGGAGAGTCTTGTTGTGTGTCTAGTGGGATTACCAAGGTGTAGTACACTTCAAAATCATCTCAAATAGTTGAGCTATCAATATCGAGGTATATAGTAGAAAGCTGCTTTTGGGCGAAATATCCAGGTTTAGTTAACCGAAAGCGGGTTCTCTTACATCAAGACAATACTACAATACTAAGCCACATACTACAAAAGTGGCACGGAATAAGATCGAATAAGAACTTGTGTTAGAAAGAAATCCAAAGGAGATGTTTAAATACGGTGCGACAATTGTTTGAACCTAGGCCCAAAGAATAGCTTTAACAAGGTCTGAAAAAGCTTGCTGAACTTCAAATATAAAGGCTTCCTTTTAATATGATTAATCTAATAAACATTGTGAACATTGTGAAGGTTGGGAACCAACAAACCCTCTTATGACTAATTTTACTTGTATATATTTCCTTTTCTCTAGATTTAATCAATTTATTTTGTTTAAGAGTCCTACAACTACGGATTTTTAGTATTCAATTTGGTTTCTAGTAAACAACAATCAAAATTTTAGTATAAAATGCGGCCTTAAGTTGTATGTAATCGGATACTTATTACCAGATGTTTTTGTTTTGATAGAAAATTAATTCCTTGATCAGTTATTCTGTTTATATCAATTATATAACTAAATTAATAATGTAAAAGGCGAAAATAATGCTTAAAATAGTTATTTATTTTGTGAGTCAAAAGTTTTTGAAATAAACGGAGCGAATTGAACAATTTCAAAAAAATGAAATAAATTTTAACAAAAATGTCACAATGCTTTTTTGTATAACTGACTTATTTTGATAATAAAATAGGCGAATTTGGAGAGATATTAAGCTTCAAAATGCAGTGTAATATTCAAATAATCACAAGGTTGTTGTGAATGGCCAACGTTGCTAACGCTAGGGTTACTAACAATTGTTTATTTACAAATAAAAAAGACGCTATTATTTAAATTACGTTCTTGTCCAATTCTTGTTTTGGTTTGTGACTGGTTAATATGTTTGTCGATAGTGGAATAAGTATAATAAACGTGTAGATTTGGTCGTTCCTGTGGATAATGAAGAGTCTGCCAGGAAATCAACATCATCCTTTAATGTACTTCCGGTTTCTACTAGTTATTAAGGAACTGGGGATTCCAGTAATGTGTTGCGAAACTCCCTAACTTCGCCCTAGTTGTACGATTAATATTTATGTTCATAAGTAATAATTGATATGGAAAATATTCTGTAGAAGAAAAACTAATAAACAAATAGTTTCGAAACAACAAAAATAGTGAAGCAAGGATGTACACTAAGCCAATTATCATTTACCTTGATGTTAAATGAAGGAATAAAGAGAACAAACTGAACAGTATCAAGTCGGACATTGGAAAATGGGAAATATCAAAATATCAGAGATACTATACGCAAGGAAACTTCGAAATTAAACTTAAAAATATACAATGACAGTCTACAGTCGGTGATAATAAGCCGAAAGGAGAAGACATATAAGATAAAAGTAGAAGAAGAAAAAAATGGAAGCTGTTGTGGGAAAAGGAGCCCACATATTGAGTCAACTCCAACGTGCCTTATACCTGAAAAGGTAGAAAGGCTTCGGGATTAAGTAAGAGTAAGTAAGTAATTTTGTTAAATATTGATAATAAAAATTCGCAATTTCTAAAGTTGTTGTTATATATTTCATCTGATTTCGTAAATATTCTTAACCATGTGTGGAAAATATTTTTAACACGCTTCCACCAAGTAACTAATAACTTTTAACACTGTTGGCTGTCATTTGAAGTGTGACTTTTAATGGCAGTTGTAGAAAAAACCGTTTTTATACAGGTAGTATTATTTTAACCACAAATTGATATAATTTTTTAAATTTGACTCTATTTCTGTCTTATAGATCTTCAATATTCGGCGGCCTATTTTGATAAACCTTGTCTTCCAAATATTCCCAAATAAATCAATCTATATTACGTTAATTATGGGAATGTAAGTAGCCCTCCAGTTATACCACTTCGTTCAATCCAATTCAAATATTTCACCGAGATATCCTCTGAGGATAATACCAAAATGTGGGGAGCGTTTAATATTTGTATCAATGAATTCACCTTGAAAACTATGATAAAATCGAACTCATGCTATTAGAAGTAGAAAGTACTTACCAATTTATTTACTATAAAACTAACACTATTAATTGTGAATTACAATTACCTTGAACACAGTGCTCAGTAGTTTCATCACTAAATAAATTTAATATAAAAAAGTTTCTAAACAAATATTGTTTATAGTCTGAGATACTAGAGTTGAACTTAATGTTGTGCAATTAAAAATATTATTAGATTATTAACTAGATCAATTGCTTCAAAATCAGAGAATGAATTTGCACATTATCATATTATTGCGTCGAATTTACTTATCAACCGTTTAATATTTACATTAGAAAAACCCAAGTATCATACAACGTTAATATTCAATGCAATAGATGTAAAACATTTGGAATCATCCATTTACATTAAAAAGTATAATAATAGTAACAAGGTAAGTTCCATTATGTACTCAAATTGAGTAATTTTTAAGCTTGTTATGTATCTATGCAACGGAATCTTTGAACGTGATTTTCAGCCACAATTTAGAATAATAATGATGTACCAATCGTCGATGTTCATTTACACAATTAGAGCACTCAATCGAGCACATGGGTGCATTTAGAAGGCTTGTTCAAAATTGCCTTTTCCCCTTGTACCTCAAGCACCATAGTTGGGCTTCAAAATTACGCTTTAGACACAAACTGTAGAATTGAGGTTATGAAGGAATTTAGATTTGCAAGCGTATTTTTGAAATGGAATCACAACCAGCTGCTCAAAAAAATATTCTCTTATATTATTGGATGCAGAAACAAGTTGAGAATATGCATTATTACTTGATAAAGAAGGCTACAAAAAGCCAAAGAAGGTAATCTATAGTAAAAAGTATGGTTACAAATAAGTAGTATTCGTATTTTGTATCCATTTAATCGAGTATCGTGTATTTCGGACACGGCAAAAAATAATTTGTGGTCTACTTTAAAATTTGACAGTTGACACAAAGTTCACAGAAGTTTGTTCTAATTGATTCTGGCGTAATAAGTTCATGAGCTTCGAGCACGTGAGTTTTGTGTATATAATGCTTAATAAATTGGAAATACTCATGACAACAAATTTATCTAACTAGCCAGATCAAGTTTTAGGATATAACGGAATCTTTGGTCTCCTTATTTTAAGCATATAAATTGAAAATTTTGCACACTCATAGAACCGATACATACATATTCCTTATCAGGTTCATCAGGATTAACGATTTCCTCCTGAACACGCAACATGACAAGCGGAGTATTCTGCAAAGAGGACGAAAATAAATTACTAGATTAATTAATAAAAAAAACTATCAATTAAAAATTGTCATTCTGAAATTGATATCGACTGCCCACAAGATATTTGTTAATACTGCTGTTCGTTATCTAGATTTTCAACTTTCTGCTGTTGGACAAGCCTCACATTAACGTTGAAATTTCTATTTTCTGCCAAGTATTTTCAAATACTTGTTCCATGAATAATGTTTCCAATGTTCACTTTATTTATTAAATAATCATACAAAAAGAAAGCCTTAATATTTGAAATATAGGCCATTATATTCTATGGACATAACCCAACGTTCAGCAAGTATTTTCTGTTAAATAAACCTGGACTATTCGACAACTTTTATAAATCTTACCTAAAGATTTCAACTGTAACATTTCTAACACTTATTAAATTTGACTTCATATCTTTAACATGAAACACAAGCTTTTGACACTACCAATTTTTATGGCCTTCACAATCTTATTATCTCCTAAATAAACATTTAGAGGTTCTTTTAATACCGTACATTTATCAAATAATTTTTGCATTATGTGGTCCGTGCAACCACTATCTAAAAGCCATTGTATTCCATTACTACTTAAATCATTTAATTCAACATCATGAGCCTCATGATGTGCAATCGTAAGCATTGTTTCTGGCTCCACTTTTCTGTCCTCGTTGTTGGTCAACACCATATATATAATACTCCTATATGGACAGTTTCTATAAGTAGAAGGTGTTCCGACTAAGTGAAACAAATAATCTATCATTCTCTCTCTCCTCCGGGCGCTTTAGTTAGTTTTGCGCATCTTTTGCGCGTATGAAGCATGGACAGTAGAGATAAAGTATCCCAAACGAGAGAGAAAATGATATTGTTTGCACCGTAACGTAGAGACGTTTTTTCCCATAAGAACTATCCATATAGGAGATTATGTGGTGTTAGTTGCGTGATAGACGACAGAAGCTGTTTGTAGTCAAAATGGCGTTAGTTTAGTCATATTGGAGTATCGTTGCTGTTATTTTTAATGTTTTTGACAAAATGGTGTTACAATCGCTGGTGAAAAATTAAAATGTGTTTTTTGTAAAGACAGAAATAGGAAAATAATAACTTTTATAGAAGATGAATTAAAAAAGTACTACAAATATGTGTAAATTTGAATCTGAAATATGGTAGTGTACAGTTACCGAAGCAAATTAATGACACTGAGGGATATCACAAAAATTGTTACAGCAGTTTTACATCACATCTAGTTCAACTTCGATATCAAATACAGTAGATGTTAGCAGAACCCTGCCAGATACGTCTCAAAATTCACATATCGAAGTTAATTTCCAAGAAACTGACCCTTCTAATGTAATTATTGAGCTTGAAATTGTGGTAAATATAGAAACAATTTCAGGTATCAAATGAATTCTTTTGTGGAAAAGATTGCAAGCAATTAAAAGGCAAACAACAAATGGCAAAATTAAGTATGTTATCAAGAGTTTCTAGACAAAATAGAAAATTTACAGTCAAAAAATGAAATGATTTTTTTATCATATGTATGAATTGAGATATTTTCTTTTCAGTTTTTAGATACTTAAATTACATCATATATAAATATTTTGAAAAAAAGTTTTTTGAATTCAAAATTAGCATCTGGCACAGTTTTAACAACAATAAAAATATCTGGCAAAAATAGATTCATGTTGCAAAAATTTCAATGAAAATGATAATAACAAAAAGAAACTTCTTAAAATGGTTTGAGAAACTGATTTTTTACCTGTACAGGTACAATGTTTTCCCGACGTTGCTAGTTTTCATACCATAACAGCTTCTTGAAATCAACGTTCTTTGTTAGTGATCAGAACACTTTTAAGATTTTGCAGTTGATCAAAACATTTGCTATCGTTAATTTTGACGTTGAATTGTGAAAGATACTTATAGTATCTGAAACTAGATTCCATTCCATTCAACATCTTTTAAAGTCATTCATATGGATTTTGTGTCTTTGTATAAGTTTTCAGTTCAAAATTGTAAATATTGTACTGCAATAATGTGTTTAATATCCTTTTTGAACGCAGTCCCCTGTTCAGAATTTTCGTTGTTCTCTTTGAATTTATATGAAATGGAAGTCACTTTCCATGCATTAGCACAGAACAGTTTTTCAGAACCTCAGAAAAATCAACCTACTCTTTATCTTTCATATACTTTTGATAAATGGTCATGAAGGAATGAAGCCTTCATTAAGGACATTTTCAAAAAAATCTTAAACTTCTGAATGTATTATTCTTTTCTTTTTTTAGAAAATCGACTTAAAGGTTCAAACATTTGTAATATCCTTTCTATCTCTGGAAAAAGACTCAGCCTGCGTGTCTTTGGAAGGAATGTCTAATTCTTTTTGAGTTCTTCTGTACTAGGTATACCTACAGTATATGCAGCACAAAGAAATTTCTTGATGAAAATAAAACACGTTATACTTATTCCCAATTTTATTTAAAAAATCGAAATACACTAATTTAGTTTTCAGTAGTTTTCCATCGTTTCAAAATATCTTCTGCTTGCTTCAAAGTTTCATGTTTCTAAAAATTACGAGAATATATAAAAGTACTATACGTATTATAATCACTTTTCATTACCTTTATGAAACAAAACCTCACAAAATTTTCTGCTAAATGTTTATTCGGCGTACTATAAAACACAGTTGGAGGTATTCCTTGTAGACCAACCTTCTTCGTCATCCATTTAGTGAATCTGTAATCCTTATATTGATCAGATTCTGAACTTACATCTACTTTTGATTCTTGAACAAAAAAAAATCAACAATTCGTAACAAAAACTAGTCCAGCTATTTCAAAAAAAGCATAAGTTAATATACAAACCAAGTGCTGACCAATCTGCCAACATAAAATATCCTCCGTCGGGGATAGTAGGTTTCATTCCAACTTCACTAAGTACATTGGCCATATAATCTCTTTTGGATTCTAAATCCTTTGCTAACGATACAAAAAAACAATCTTCCTTGCCCAAGCGATCCATTTCTGTTTCGAATGCTATAGCAACAGCTTCCTGAAAAAGATTAGGAGAAGGCATTTCAACATTTTTGAATAATCTTAACACTTAGCTGCTTTGTAATATTTCACAAAATAAGAGAAATTCCCACATTTAAAATTCTTTCCTCAAAGGGGATTACTGAAAACACTGTTCACACCACGACTCACAATTACGAAACGCGCGTCAGACAGTGTACTTGTGAATGCTAGTGTAGACAATGTGTTCAGTATGAATACCCTCAATGAATTCAGAAATTCCAATTTAACTCAAAGGGAGTTAATAACTTAGTCAAGACACTAAATCTACCATTTTTAGTTGGAAGCGAATATAAAACAAAATGACCTCACTAGTTACAAAAAATAAAAACACTTCTTTCCATTTTACAAAGGAAATTGGCTTAGCTCTTATTTCAAACTGTTGTGTGTTCAAAACAATGTTAGCATTTCTGTATAAACTTTCTTCGATTTCTCCTGTGAAAAGTAACTTTTACTTTTCTGTAATTCATGAATTGTAATACATTTTTTAATTTAATTTAATTATTCTAGTTGAAGGAAAAATCTCATAACTGTAGAAACGATACCATATTTAAAATTCATTCCTCTAATGGCACTGATCACTTAATATACCAAGAACTTTGTCCTTCTTTACTTTCTATAGAAGAAGTTGGTTTAACTGTTTTTCTTGGAAAACCATGTTTGCCTATGTATAAGTAACTAGTGAAAAATCAGTCAATACTTTTTTCAATTTAATCATTTAATTTCTTCAATGAAAAGTAATAATTTTTTTCTAATAACATTAATCATCTTTCATTACAAGAATTATAATTTAAATATTTCTTTAAATTATTCATTAATTAAAAGAGAAAGCTCACAATTGTGTATATTTATTTGTAGATTTTTTTTTGAGGCACCAAATTCAAAATTCTTCTTTTGAAGGATTTGGTAATTTGCCTTTCTACATAGGAAGTTGGTTTAGTTCTCATATCAAACTGTTTGTGTTTATTAGAGTATCATATACATGGCAACCGAAACGAACTATTGTGTCCTCCTTTCTTGCTATAATGCTGAGGATCCTCAGCTTCTACAACTGAGCTATTAATCTCACACCTTTTAAAAAGTTCAAAATGTGGGACAGCTGTAGCTGCTAAAGATCTTTGTCTTCTATTTCAAACTCTCCCAAGTGTAGTGCTCTGGAGTTCCATAGTGTTTTGGCCTCTGTGCAACAAAAAATGGCTAAGTGACTAGTGAAAAATCCGTCCATACTTTCTTCTATTTTTCAGTAAAACGTGATTTATTCTTTTCTATCAACATTAATTAACATTCGTTACAATAAAGGAAAAGCTCTTAATTCTAAAGGCTATATTTATTTGAGCTTTTTTCAAGATACCTGAATTGGAGTGACACCTGTGTAGACAGTATTTTGATGGACCATCTGTATATTTCTCATTAAATTCTCTGGACAATAAGCCCATCCAACTTTCCATCCAGTTACACTAAAAGTTTTCCCAGCAGAACCAATGGTGACAGTTCTTTTCCACATGTCAGGTAAAGTTGCTGAAAATAAAGCAAAGGTATCATTGAGACATCACTTTTTCTGATGTAGGCAAATATAGATGAAAAAAAAGAGACACTGAAACATTTAAAGAAAATTTTTCATTCATGAATCTTACATAATTGTGAGGAATCTTACTTGCAATTATTTAAGCAGCATGTTCATATGATTATCATTAATTTTAGTAATTACAGATTAATAATTACAAACAATTAGTGGAGAGTGGAAAACCTAGGCCTCAATAAGGCGTCTCCTTTTTCTGTTGTTACAATTTATATTGTGTAGATATGGAATTAGTTTTTTACTAACTAGTTACGAAAAGAGCGCCATTGATCAACAAGCATATTATAAATTAATACTAACCCATTCTTATATGTTTATGAGGTTTGTAAACCAACCATTCATATACTTCATCAGAAATACATAGTACGTTCCACTTTTTACATAAATCTGCAATAAAAGTTAGTTCTTCCAAAGAATATACTTTTCCTAACGGATTATTTGGAGTGTTCAGTATAATAATTTTAGTCTTTTTGTTAAATAAGCTTTTTAATTCTTCCTTATCTAAAACCCAATCCTCTGAAGTAGGTATCCGTCCACTCACTGCTTTCTTTAAAAATATTTTATGTATCAAATTTTACATATTGCTAAATGTTTCAAGTCCCAACCCAAGTGTTGTATCACAACTTTAAAAGCATTTAAACATTTCCCTTCCTTGTATTATAATTTAAAAAAAAATAATTTCATTAAATCTCTATCTCTAACTTAATCCAATGGTATATAGTAGAACATATTTAGAGACAATATTTTATTGTTTCGACTTTAACAAATTGGACTACTAGAATAAATATTGATTTATTCCTAAGATGAGTGTTTAATCTTCAGAATTGCCCTGCAGAGGAGAACTCCTATATCAGGGCCATTTAATGAGCTAAATAAATAATATACATTACCAATCTCAAAGGGATAAATCTAGGCACACCGCCAGCATATTTAACCATGGCTTCATAACAATCGAAGAAAGGTTCTATAATAATTACTTCATCCCCAACATCTGTATGACCTGATATTGTTGAAAACAATGCTTCGTATGCTCCACTAGTTGTTAAAATTTCTGTTTTTTCATTAATTTCTCTACCAATTAATTTTGAATAAAGCTTGGACAATGCCCTAACCAGTCTAGGATGTCCCTGAAAAGTTTGAAGAAAATCTGCACATTTTATAAGTAAAATTAAATATACAAACCTATGGAATTAAGATTGAAAATTGTAATTATACTGTATCTATTTAACATATCAAATTCTAATAATAATATTGAAGAACCCGGATTGGTTAGAACTTTACTTACAAATCCTCTTGTATATTGATGTAACATGTAATCAGATTCATTGGAAACTTTGGCTAAAGTATCCATTATATATTTAGGAGGTGGATAATCTGGAAAACCCTGGCCGAGATTCAAAGGTTTATAATCAATAGCCATCTGAATATATTCAGTCCTAAAATCACAATACTTGAATGTTTAGAGTTTCTATTCAAATTTTTGAAAGGATTTCGGCTTCAGAGATATACTACTAAATAGAAAAAAAAATTATAACTTGTTGTGTATATATCCATGCCTACACTTATATTAAAAAATATCCTAAAATGAAAAGAATATAAAATAGCACATTAATGTTTGAAATCTATTGTAAACCAAAAAGAGCAATTATCTATATTTATTAATTACTTTTATTGCAACAAACAGTTTATAAAGTTTATTAAAGTATGAACATTATTGTGATATATATATAACATTCAAATTTAGCGCTAGATTTGGTTCAAGAATCATAGATTAACCTTATCCAGAACAACAATATAATTTTAAAAATTTAACTCTAACATGAAAGTTTGTCATATATATTTTATTTCTGTGATATATTACAACAGTGAATTTTATAATCGTTTAACAACAACGCAAAAAGAGTTAATTAAAAATAAATCGAAATATTTATTGAAATGAAGAATACTAACCAAACACTAGGTTCTGAACCTGCATATTTTAATGGTATTACAAATTTTTCATCTACTTCGGACATCTTGACGTTCCGTAAAATCAGTCTGCAATTATAAAATATTTGCCTATCTTTAAATAGGTAGTAATAAAGTCGTTCATTTACAAAAGAATCTAACTATTTATTTTGTTTCAACTTAGTATATTTATAGAGATAAAATAAGTAACTAATAAAAATTTTATGGTATTCTGAAATTATTTATTCATATTATACCTATATAACATTATTTTTAAGTTGCAGAAAGTTTTAGCTCAAGATTGTGTATAAATTAGAGTTATGTTTTTATTATTAATATAGTATACCTACGGAGAATGTAAGTTAATTTTACCTCCTTAAATATGTAACAGCTGATCTCCTAACGTACCACCTCAAAACAAACTTTCCTACTCACACTATAAGAAAATCACATGTCATTGATTGTTGAATATGGAACAAAGGTATTCAAGGTAAAAAACCCATAAGCGTACACTAAAAATATTTTATAAAGGGCATATATAAAAATTTTTCAAGAAATAACTGTACTATAATAAATCGTTAGATATAACCATTAAAAATTGATTTATATAAATTAAAGGGCACGCTGGACTTTTTTTGTTCAACGTTCCAAATTCTAGCACATTGAATTAGGCATTGGTATTATTAATTTATATATTTGAACACACAATTCAATAAAAAAATTCCAAGTATCTGATGCTATACTTACCTCATTATGTGCTATAAAACAACGTTCCATATCGAATATAACATTTGGTAATAATTGGACTATACAAGATCTATATATTGAATATGGAGGACGGGTATTTAACAACGGATAAGTAACAACTGTTTAAATTTTGCTCTTTTGTATGTCCTTTGGAGATTTTGATAGAAAGATAATACTTTTTGAGAATAAATCAAGATTAAGAACTTTTATATTCACCGACGTCCAAATGAATGCTAGTCTGTACCAACTACATATTAATATGATAATTAGGTCCCGGAAGATTGAACACTAACGGTAGACTAATTTCATTCTTGATAATCATTTATTGCATGGGCTCCAATTTGTTTTTATTAAACGGCATCAGTCCATAGATGGGAGAAAACTGAGTCTTAATCATAGATAAATCTATGGCCTTGATCTAAGTTCCATAGATCTATTTGGATATTTGACATGATGTAGTAGTAGACTACAAAGTGTGCTATTGCGCACCAGCTGGGAAGCAGCCAATGAGAATTCGCTCCCAAAGGGATGCGCAGAACGAGTCGAAAATGAGCCCTCTGGAAGAACACACCTTGTAGTCTTTACATCATGGATATTTGACAGATCATCGTGCATTCCACTTAACACCCACAAAGATTGTAACAGCACAGAACATACCCTATGGTATGTAACAGCTATGGAGTGTAGAGGTAAAGAGAACCATCTCGGTTTATCGAAAAGTGTCTGTTGAAAGGAAGCAATTCAGATGGCGCTATAATAGCAAGTGGAAAAATTTTAGAAAGAGCGCCACAAACTATTAGAGTAGGATAATAAATTAAATTCTTTTTTTAAAGTCATAATTATTATAAAGAAACTATTATTATACAAATTCATTCAAAAATGGTATATAAAATATATAACTCATAAATGCATATCACTTCCAGTTGCTACACTAGTGCTATTTCGGCGAGTATAATTTTCTGTTTACAGCTGGACACTTTGTCAACTAATCCTCCATACAAGACGGTTCTCCTTACCTCCACCCTCCATAGTAACAGCCTGTATCGTTCCCATATTATGTAATACTCCTATATGGACAGTTCTTATGGGAAAAAAACGTCCCTACGTTACGATGCGGACAATAATAATTTTTTGTGTGCAGAACTAACTGAAGCGCCCAGAGAGTGAGAACGATACACTATTTGTTTCACTTAGTCGGAACACCTTTCACTTATAGAAACTGTCCATATGGGAGTATTACATATATGATCGTTCCATCAAAGTCGTAGATAATTATTAATTCATAGAGTTTTTAATTTTTCTATGTATAGGAAGATATCAAAATTTTTTGGTAGATGACGGTAGCTACGCCGCTTGCATTAATGCGAGTCAACAACATTTAAGCCTCTTATTTCTAAACAAACATCAGTAACATATCGATACGGGGAGTGAAGAATTTAAATTGTTCTTATATCCTCAAACTCAAAGCATGTTAGCTTGTTGGGGAGGATAGTTTGTTTTGGCTGTGTTGGCATTCAACTATGGCATCTTGCAGGATGATAGAATGTGGTTCATCTATGATGGTAGAATCATAGATGAACCACATCCTAAGAACCCGCAAAACTGAAGGAAACACAGTTGTTTCAATCATTTTCTGATTAACATGTACAAAAATCAGCTTTTATAATCTAAGGTAAGTGTAATTACAAAACATTATAGTTTAAGTATTGCGAGTTTTTATGCTATTACGAATGAAATGAAAAAAATTTAGCTTAGTAAATTAATAAATTTGAGATAAGACCATATACAACTTTGTTATCGATTACCTGCCAAAGGAACCACGATCCAGGTTTCACGGATGGAATCATGCTTACCTGTGTTGGGGACACACATGGAAGAACTTTCACTTTTACGTATGATAGGAAAGTCCGGCCCACATATTGGGGAATTAAGTAGAAAGGTGATGAAAAAAAAAACTGGTATAACAAAATATATATTTCATTTTACCACAACATTTTGTATCACATTGATCCCTTTTTTTAATTACAAACAAATTTTGGTCAAGAGTCTCTCCATTTCTTCAAAATCTCCGCCGCTTTTTGTAGATTTTCATCTTTCTGTAAGGCAAAAATCAATATACAATTAAAAATATAAAGAGGCAAAAATAGGGTTCAATGTTTGGGTTAATTTGAGATTAAGTCATAGAGTTAATATTAAAGAATGGGAGAGCAACATGTTAGTGGCATTGTACTGTTGGTAGAGAGATAAAGGACATTGGTTTACTATTCCCTATCTCTTTTCACTCAATTGGTGCTTTATGCTTAGAGTTAATACTAAAAATCCATTAAAAATAGAGTAAAGTGAGACAGAAAGTGGTATATCGATGTTCTTTTTCTCTCTATCACCATTTCGGGCCCACTTGAACAAACTTCTATACCCCGATATCTCTTTGTATAACATTAACTGTATGGCTTGAGTGTCATTACATTATAAGAAACTAAAAAATAAAAGAAGCAATGAACATAAGTAGATATTTTAAAAAGGATCTACAGCAATATCAACATTATTTTGGTAAAACTTTTGATATAATAATGATTCAAAATATATCAGGAAGACTTGGAGGACTTCAATTTAAGAAACATAATGTTGGAACTGGATCTCTGTTAACCCCAACAAGTGAAAGAGCAGGACTTCAGGTTTTTTTCAAAATTTTTTGGACAGTACAGATCCAGTGCTTTCATATGAAGAGCAAATAAAAGGTATTTGTTATACTGAGGGCCAAAACGATTCACAGGTACATTTTTGATGTATTAGAACCACATTTTGTATCATTAGTTACTTTTCCAAAAGAAAATTTAGTCTTCATGCTAGACAAGTCAAGCAATAATTGATGCCATTGTTTTTGAAATTTTGAAAACACCTACATTGTTAAAATACAGTATACCTAACAATAGAGATTGAAATTGAAAAATATTTTATATTTCCACCTCCATGACAGTGGCTTTTTGCTTATCTTGGGATAATATTGCTGGGGAGTAAATATAAAACTATCAAGAGTATATACTGACACACTGTTTACACTATTATTACACCAACACTCACAATTACACATCGGTCTTGGTGTTGGTGAAGTGTTAGTGTAAACAGTGTGTTCAGTATGATTATCAATCACCAGAAATTACAATCTAGTACCAACAATGTAACTTAATATATATATATATATATATATATATATATATATATATATATATATATATATATTAAGAAGAATTAAAATTAAAATATCAATGAAGCAGTTTTAATAACAAATAGAAATATGAAATTTAATTATTATTTCCTGAGAATCTTGTTTAAAACAATATTTTTAAATTTAAAAAAATATTAATCAAGTAGGCATTATTTTTTTTATGAAATGGTCCTTTTAATCAATATTTAGATATTATTAAGATATGTTTAATTATTAATTTCCTACCTTTATGAAACAATATCTAATATAGTTTTCTCCTAGCTTCTTGTTATCTGGGCCATAAAATGCTGACGGTGGAATTCCTTGTAAACCAATATTTTTCGTCATCCATTTTGTAGCTCTATAATCTTTTTCAGGATCATTTTCTGAATTAAGATCTATTTTTCCTTCTGAAATAAGATGCAGTATATGATAATAGAATAGCATAATTCTAGCACTATACATCTACTTTAATACTCTTTAGAGAACATGAAATTTTTGAAAAATATAATTTTTCACAAATATATTACAAACCAACAAAGTAATTTGATAAATGAAATTCTCACCCAAAGGGGTCCAATCAGCTAGCATGAAATATCCCCCCTCTGGTATTATAGGTTTCATGCCAACATCTAATAAAAATTTAGCCATAAAGTCACGTTTAGCTTCTAATTCTTTTGGTAAAGAAACAAAGAAGCATTCGTCTGTACCTAAACGTTCCATTTCAAGTTCAAACCCAACTGCACATGCTTCCTAGTCAAGAAAAAAGTAATATAAAGATTTAATTAGTAATTTTTGAACAATGTAGTTATTATATACATAAATAACTGAAAATATTTAACCTACAGAAAATTAAGTAGTTTTATAACTTAGGTACCTGTATAGGTGTCACTCCAGTGTAAATACTGGTTTGATGAATTGTTTGTAAATTCTTCATCAAATTTGCAGGACAAATTGCCCAACCTAATTTCCACCCTGTAACGCTAAAAGTTTTGCCAGCAGAACCAATTGTGATTGTCCTTTCCCACATATCAGGTAGGGTAGCTAAAAAATCAATTACAAAAAACTTTCAATTACCTCTGGTGTGTTAACTGTGAGATTCACTTTGAAAAAAGTATTTAACAGCGAAAAATGAAAAATTGTTTGTAAAATTTATAGATAACTGTTGAATTTTCAACTTTGTATGTCTATTTGCATTGTTTTGCAGACCTATTGAAATTTTTGAGGACTATTAGAATTGTAGAATAAAATCAATTAAAAATCAGTAAAATTCAAACAAATAAATAGAAATATTCTCCTACTAATTGTCTAGTTAAATATGAAGCATATTTTAAATAATAATAAATTTTATTCTTATATATGCATGCTTTCTAATGCAAGCGGTATTTTTATTTCCAAAATCATTTAATCTTTTTTTATATTAGTCGATTACAATCTAGTTTTATAACAATACTTTTTCCATTTTTATCAATTACTGATATACAATTTTATATTTAAATTGATTTTTAAAAATCCTTTGTACCCTTCTGAATTGTGCGTTTAAGATATAATAACCCATTGTCAAGTGTTTTCAGAAATATACTAATAAGAACAATTAAACTATTTTGTGGATTTCTCATTAAACACACATATCAGAGTTAAAAATTTAATTAACTATAAACCACCAGCTAGTATTTCAATAAAATAAAAAAGGTAAGATATTGATCAATGGTAAATTCAAAATTTACCACCTGTTAATCTGTTTCTATATTATGGTAATCCCAATTTATTCACTAATTCACCCAATTACATATTTTTGACAGTTTAATGCATTAAAATTTCTCATTTTCCTTTGAATTTGTAATTTGATTATAAAAAGAGAATTTTCACCAAAAATGAAGTGATTAAGAAAATATATGGAAAATATAGGTTTAAATCGCATGTACTACTTTAGTTCTTTTCTCAAAAATGAAACCATGATACGATTAACATTGTCTTACCAATTCTAATGTGTTTGTTTGGTTTGTACACTATCCATTCATATACTTCATCTGAAATACATAAGACATTCCATTTTTTACAGAGGTCTGCTATATGATTGAGTTCATCTTCCGTAAATACCTTTCCTAAAGGGTTATTTGGATTATTGATAATGATGCTTTTGGTTTTTTCATTGAACAAAGATTCTAATTCATCCTTATCCAATGCCCAATCTGCTGATGTAGATAAACGACCGTCAGATGGTTCTTTCTACAAAAAATGAAACCCAATTATCAACTATCCACTCTTATAGAGCCAAAATGGCCCTTCTGTATTAATTAATTCAATTAGTTCATAGTTGAACAGTGGATGACCAAAGGTAATTAAGCACATACTCCTTCTGATAGGTCCGTCCTGTCTTTGATATTACCAAAGGCCAATGTCCTATGAAAAGCAGATCAGGACTTTGGCTTGAATCATTTAACGCCTGGGCACTCACAGATGAAATGGTCTGTAGTTTTCTCCTCCTCTATACACCAGCGGCATTCTGGATTATCTATGATGCCTACAGTGAAGACCATGACCAGTTAAGATTTTCAACCAACTTTATCATTGTTTAACACTGCCATGGAAAGAATGATCCTTTTATTTAGGTAAGTGATTATTTAGTGTCGTGGTATGTAATAAAAACAATCAATTCCATCAAAAGCACAACAAACTTTCTGGAGAGAGACAAGTTTCTGGAGCCATTGGTGATATTCATAATAAAGACAATGTTTACTATAGTCTCCATTTGTTTCCATAAACGATATTTTGTAATGAAAAAATAATCACAATCAATAACAAGTCTTAATTGCTATTTTCCAATTTAAATGTTTTCAACTGAATAATTTGATTTAAATCCCCGTTCTTACCAATCTTAAAGGTATGAATCTAGGTATTCCTCCAGCGTACCTAACTAAAGGTTCATAACAGTCATAAAATGGTTCGATAATTATAACTTCATCACCAGCTTCTGTGTGCCCCATAATAGATGCATGTAGAGCTTCATATGCTCCAATAGTTGTTATTAATTCTGTGCGTTCATTAATTCCTCTACCTAATAATTTAGAATACAGTTTAGTTATAGCTGCAACTAATCTAGGGTGTCCCTAGAATAAAAATTCAATATCAAATTTATAATTGGATATAAAGAGCTAATTGAAATTACAAATCCTCTAGTATATTGATGAAACATGTAATCTGATTGGTTCGAAACTTTAGCTAATGCGTCCATGATATACTGAGGTGGTGGATAATCTGGAAACCCTTGTCCAAGATTGAGAGGTTTATAGTCTATAGCCAATTGGATATATTCTGTCCTGAAAGTTACACAAAATATTGGATTCGCCTTTGCTTTCAAAACCTTCAGTAAAAAGTATTTATTCTACTATGCAGTAGTTAATTAAAATAGAGATTACCAAACGCTTTCTTTGCTTTCACCATATCTTGAAGGTAGGGCAAATTTTTTGTCAATAGCTGAATTATTACTGGATGCAACTTTGGTACTCATTTTTAAAATGTTTTCATGTGACTTGCATAACCTACTTCTGTATAAATTTGTAACTGTCTTCAACATCTAAAAGAAATGTTCATAACCTTAGAATTCATTATAGACCATAGAGCTCTAGTTTTATACTATAAACAATAAAAAATAATCTTAATATTAATCACTCACAACCTACCCTATCACGTTCAAAAAATATTTTTCAAATCTCAATTTATTTCTTGAAATTCGGCAAACTGATTATAATTAGAAAAATTACATAACCAACAAAAAAACAGTCAAAATTTCTTCATGATTAAATAAACCATGAACTTTTTATCTACAATTTGTGGTGAATTGCAAAATTAAAAATATATTCAAGACAAAACTAATTCACTAAGCCCCGCGTTATAACACAACCAACATTACTTTTTTGGAATAAAAAGTCATATTAATTTGTAAAAAAAATTCTTCACCATTTTCAATAATAACAGGTCCGGATCTAGGGAAGGCAAATCGTAGCACCATTTTTTAGTTTCTGTCCCATATCCCAGATTCAAGATCAAGGACTGAATATAGATGCCTGTAACACTCATATCTCCTTTAAAAGTTTAATCAGTGTTTTCTTACTGATATATAATTTGTAAAAATGGTATGTGATACACACAAATACATTCAAATGACAGCAGATTTTTTTAGAAGGAGTATCACAACTTCTGAATATAATCCTTCAGACTTCAGATCCATTGTCTTGATGAATATTCATTGCGATGTAATTTGTTTTACAACAAGAAAACTTTCCTTTCCTTATGTATAATACACTTTATTTAATATTTCAAATCACTAGGCAAGTCATATTCATAGAATCCTTTATAACCCTATTACTAAATGGAATTAGTGAAACGATAAAGTCATTGGATTTATATTGAACCCACTAAGCGAAATACGTTAGCGTATCCCCTAACTTTAGAAATTAGAATTCTCGGCTATGAATACTGATATTTTTTTTTTAGAATAGAGAGCATAAGTCTAGCCATTGCTATTTAATTATGATCATTGATAAGCATGAAGTTAGTAACAAATAAATATATGTTCATGTTCTCTTTGTGATTGAATTGTAAAATAAGTGAATTTCAGTTTTTATTCTTTGTATAAACCCACTTTTAGAGAATGCATGTATATCTTGCAAATTCAAGATTTAATAAAGAATCACGAACCAATGTAAATATCGGTTTTTAATACTATAACAAATTTTGATATGGTGATTTTATATAGTTTATTAATTGTACTGAAACGTAACTTTGTACAAATGTAAAAAACTTACTCCTTACAATAAATGCTTCTAGCAAAACAAATTAAATACGCACTGTTTTCAAATTTATTAATTAAATCATCCACAGGAGATTACTTCAGTTGTTTCAGTTTGACCTCTATAAATAATAGGGATAAATCTGAAACAGGTACCTGTCCCATAGAGGTTTTAAATAATTTTTAATCCAGAAAAACTTTTTTTAGATGTTGCAGTTATATATATTTATCATTTCACTTGATTAAGACAAGAGTTTCTCATGAAGGCTCTGAAATCTTTGTTTAGTTTTAGAAATTAATATGTCTATGACTTTGAAGTACAATTCTGGGTCTGAAATATTTTAAAAAAACCATTAAAACAACACTTTGTCTTTTATTTTTTAGAACAGTTTATTATACTGAACATGGCAATTGACTATGAAAGATATAAAGAAACATTTTATTTAAACACACTATTTACAGATGCAGTGACAAATTGATTTGTGAAACATTATTTTTTTCTTTGAAGAAATAACTTTGTTATGTTTGTATTTTTCTTTTAGTCTTTGGTTTGTTGTCAAATAAGGGGGTTTGTGCTTGTTATCAATTTAAAATTCTCCCTCCATTATACCCCTAATACATTTATAAAATATTTTTGTAACTCGTAAACTTTCTTTGCTACCGTATCGAGTGTTATTGACAGAGTTTGTAGTTAGGGGGCCCCGCATCTTTAATAAGGTGGTAGCCCCTGGTGCAGATTCTGCTACGTAGAGAGAATCTCTATCCACAGTGCAGTGATTGGTGATATAAGGGAGTAGAGAAATCATTGGCAGAGCTAACAATACAGCAACTTTCTTTGTCTACGAAAAAGATATTTTCAACATTAATAGAAATTTTACAGATTCCTTATAGCAATATTTAGAAACAAAAAAAATACAGCACATCTGATACAGCACTACTAGATTTATTAGAAAGGGAAACAAAATAAAACAGTGTAATTTTAGTAACATTTTATTTATAAAAACAAAACAATAGTTGTATAATTCAAATGTATATTCAATAGAATAACTTAGAGGCTTTATGTTTTCACACATACAATAGCATTCAGGCAAAACAGACACACACTATTATACTTAAATTACCAAACAATCACTTGAATATGGTTTTAGTAAAATCAACATGTAGTATATATTATAGTCTTTTCAATGATCCAAACGATGACTATATTCGTGTAAATGCCCGCCATAAACTAATGTCGTACTATTAGTCATTTTACGTGTATATAATAAATCATTTCACTCTAGACCAGCTGAAAATATATTACTTAAATGGTCTTTCCATGTGAGATTAAAATGTTTCCAATAAACGTAATACCTCTTGTTCAACTGCAGTCTTTCCCGTTAAAATAGCTTCAAGTAAATATATAAACCGTTTATGTAACACAGGTAAGAGTTAATTTAAAATGATTTCCCCAACAATAGTGTATGGTGAGCTATAATTTCCTCTTGCATTCATCAATCATTGAAAAACCTATAATTGTGTTGAGGTTATGTTTAACACATAAAAATATTAATATTAATGAAAATAAATAATACTCAACAAATATACTCATGGTACTATTTTCTTACATAAATTTGATTTATTATGTGAAACTTATAGAAATGGGTTTAAACCTTAGTGAAATAATAGTGAGGTAGTGCGCTTGAACATCTAGAGAATGAAAAAAGACTAGTTTCACACTACACATTTTAACGAAAAAGACTAGAATAATTGACAGAAAAACCTTATCAAATGTAAAGAAATTCAGAGCGTTAAATGGTTTATTTCAAAATAACAAACCATTTATCGTAACAGTCGGACGAAACTTAATCAGGAGAAATGATATGGTGGTTGTTGATGTTGACAGGAGCCAAATCAGAGCCTTGTCGTATCGTAGCTCCCAAACAGCAGTTGAAAATTATTACAATTCATTAAAGAAGCACAGATATTTCACCGGACGATGATTACAAAATCGAAAGGGTGATTTTCGGTCATGGTTTCTTTTTTGTCCTCTATTTTTCCGGAATAAAAGTAATTTTCCGAGATAAATGTAGGTCTCTGTCAAACTGAAAAATACATTATAGATGAACTAACAATAAAAATATGACATATGCTTTTCTTATACCATTTTTTGACAAAAAGAATGTGTTACCTCGTCGTATCGTAGCAACCAAACAGTAGTTCAAAATTCATTCAAGGAGCAAAGACATTTAATCGAACGATCTTAGACTTGAACGGTCGTGGTTTCTTTCTTGTTTTGATTTCCAAGAATTCCATACATGAAAGTCATTTCGAGAGCTTAATGTAGCTCTGTGGCCAATAATTTTATTCAATGTTAAGATTAAAAAACATTTGAGATGAACTGACAAATTAAATGATAAAACACCAAATTCCCTTGTGCCAGCTTGTGACAAGAATTCATTTTCAAATGATAACAGGTGACTATCTTATGTAAAAGAAAAATTGATGTTATGTGAAAGGGAAAATAACAGCAAAATGTTCATGAGCACTGACAAAAGGAAATAACTTTTAGTATTTGTAGAATTAAAATTAAAATATTTACACACTTAGTTTATACACAGAAAAACAATAAATACTATCAATTACATAACCTCAACAAATATTAAATATCTATTCAGGGTGTCTAGACCTGACGTGCATCTAAATTCCCGCAGTTTTCCCGACAACTTTTTCTAATTTTCCCGATATTAGTAAACCAATTTTTAGTAATATTCAATAAACAATAGCAATCAATACAAAAAAAAATAATTATCGCTTTTTTATTGTTTTTTCATAAAGAATGATACATATTAGTTACTCATAACAAAATATAAATGAAATATATTATTGAATTAATGACTACTTATATTAATAGCGAATCACAATAGGTTCATTTATTTATTCTTTTCTAAATTTTTGATTTGGTCATTTAAAGCTGATGTTTGTTCTAATAAGTTCTTTCGTTTTGCTTTCAATTCTTTAACTTCTCCTGCTTTTCTTTTTCTTTCATTAGACTCCTTTTGTTTTTGTGCATCTTCATTTTTTTTATTCTGACAGAACTCCACATATCTACTATGCGCCATTCGCATGTTCAACATCATTTTAGATGTGATAGATACGTGTTTGATGCCCCCTGCCGCAGTAACTGCATCATAAATGATGCGCAAGGCAACTAGACTGTTTTCCGCCTGATTTACAACGATTGCCTCTTTGTTTACGGAAAATCCGCGCTCAACTGCTGCATTTCCATGAGATAAAATGAAAATTATTTCTAGAAAATTAGTCAAGTTCGGGCAGGTCAAACCGGAATCTTCTATCAATTCTATCCAAAATTTATCAAGCCTTTTTACACTTCGATTATATATCTTCATGGATTGAATGGTGTTAGAAAATTGTAGAATATCTCGATACTCTTTTTTTATTTTGTCAGCCGTCGAGCCAGAAATCAACTTGTTCGTGTCAACCAGAACAGCCAAGCAAGAGTCAAGTCGCTGTAGAGCTACGTTGGATTGATGTGCGATTAAATTTGGATTCACACAAGTTATGTACTTTGTAAGTTTATACAATAGAGGTGATCGTTCTTGAATTTTTTTAATAATTTTAACGAAACAATTCTTACAATCACTAGAGGGCTTGATTTTAGCATTCTTCAATGCGCTCTTAGTTGAAAATCCTATATCAATTTTGCTAGCAGGAAGCAAATTATGTATTGAAACTACAACTTTCTGTGTATTTCTCCGAAAATTCCCATTCTCGAAAAAAATCCCGTTGTTTTCCCGCTGCCAAAAACTTCCCGCTATTTCCCGATTTCCCGATGGCTAGACACCCTGTCTATTATTCTGTAGTCGATAAAGTGGTCTAAATCAGCGAGGAAAACATGACAACATTGTATTGGAACTATTAGTTAATTTACAATCACAAATATCTTTATTGTAAAAACAATATCAGAAGTATAAAAGAGGCATTCTGAGATCTTTTTTCTACATCATTTATGTTCAAAATGTTATGTTCCGATAAGCAACTATAGTTTAAAGAAAACGTAAACAGTTCAATAATATAAAAATGTTTAGAAAACAATTTTTTATTGTTGGATGTCCAAAGTATAAAGTGATACACAAAAATATAAATCAGGTATTTTTTTCAATAGCGTAATATAAAAACTTATGGTTCTTTTTGAATAACTAAAAATTGTGTTGGATTTTTAATTGATATTATTTCATTAATTCTATACCAGGATATCATCAAAGCGCAATCCATTTTCCCACATTCTTTAATTTCAAACAGTTCAAGGAGAAGATACTAGTGAGAGATTTATCACCATTATAACCATTATCACCATTGAGTATCCCTCATGAATTTTTTTTACTAACTCAAGAGTGTCTGAAAAAATTACCCCCTAACTACATTCGCTTGCACATTCCATTTTTCATAATGTTCGGACAAGCTTGCGAAATGGGTCTTTAGGCCGGCCCTATCCAGCTACAATAGAATTCCAAAATTCGGCGAATTCGCACGGTGCCTTTGATCTGTTTTTTATAAATGAACTTTTTATTATAGAAGTATTTCTTCTAAATAATTTCTAGGAAAGTATATTTATTTATTGTGTTTCTTTTTGTTCTAGAACTTGGTAGAATTCTATTGTTTAGTTGAGTGTAGTATATAGTGTGTAAATAAATTAAGAACGTATAAGACAGTGTTTATTAATTTACCACACGAATAGAAAGAGTGTAAATAAATACAAAAAACGTTACAATAAATATTGAGGAAGAAGCTGACTGAACATTTTCTAAAAACGTTGAACAAAGCAAAATATGTATTTGTAAATAAAAAACAAACTTTCAGTTAATGAAATTCAACAATTTCACCTACTATGGTGGATATTAACCCCGAAGGTCATAAAAAGCTGATATGAACTAAGTAGAATCGTCGCGAGGACAAGGTTGATAGAAACTACACTACCTTGGAATTCTAGAAACTTTTGATTTATGATGACGGTTATGTTCTTTCATCTACCAGCTGGCTTTCTAGCACATGTATTAAAATATGCTGACAAGTCTCTCATTGTCACTGGCACTAGTAAGTGTTTCCTATTGGAGGTAAACAGGAGAATACTCTTTTAGTTTGTACAAAAGTGAGAAAATGGATTGCAGTGTTGTCAATAGCTCAATACACAATAAATTTGTAAATACTCTTGTTAGAATCCACTTGGTATAGAAAGATACAGGATAAGGATGATAATTTTGTCAAAATCACGTATATAATGATGATGAAAGTTGGATCTTGTTTTTTTTGTAAATTCTATTGCACCCAATATGTAATACAAGCTTTGGACAACAATAGAGAATGAAATATTAGTTTATTAATGGGTTTTTAGGAAAATGTACTTGCTTGAAAATTTAACCTTTCAATTTAAAAACTGTAGAATAATTAATCAGTTGTTTATAGGATTTCTGTATCCGAGTTGATTTGTAGCCTATACCAAAAGTAATGAAGAAAACATTTCGAACGTTTTAGGACTGACTTTATACTACATAATAAAGAAAATTAATCGGAAAATATATAATAGACTGAGTAAATTGGATGATCATATATGACACAAAAAATTAAATACATAAAAGTTGAATAACAAACTGGGTTTTTCACAAATAGAATGTTTATACTGTTAAGGCCGATTCATAAACTTGACTTTTCGTTTGCGGGTGACATTTGCCGTTTTCTAATCCTTTTTGACATGTATATTGCTTTTTGTTGTGATATTATTGTGTTTTTATTTGTAATCCGCTATTCATGGACGATATTATGAAAAATAATGAAGTTTATTATTGGAACAAACATGACAAACGTGAACAGTTGTAATTGGCTCTTTTTTATATCTACGAACAGCCGTCAGGAAAAGATAAAATTCGTTTATACTGAAAATCAACAATGGCAGACCGATCGGTAAACTGAGTAGGGGAGAAATGGGGATTCTGTGACACCTCCCCCTCCGCACTCACATACCACTTATCACTATGGCATTAACGACCAATCAATGTTAAGCCGGGGCCAACTATCAATCAAGGAAAAGGACCGATCAACGTCAATCCCAGTTCAACGACTTGTCAAGTTTGACCTTTGATGCCATAGTGGTTTGGGGTATGTGAATGCGGAGTGGTCCTTGATCTTGATTGGTCGTTCAACTCAGTTTGACCTTGACCCGTCATTGACCCTAGTCCCCGGCTTGACCTTTAATGCCTTAGTAGCGGGGGTATGTCTCCGTTACTAAACTACGACATCAAACGTCAAACTATGAATGGTTTTATGCATTTCAATGTTTTTAATTTTTTAACAGCAAACCGTAAGTCAAGTTTACGAATTCTACGTTAAACAAAGTAAAAATGTTTTTCATTCATACCAACATTTCACTCTACCCAAAAAAAATTATCGTCTAAACTATCCAATGAATTTAGAATAGTCATTAACGGGAAAAAATTCAACATTTTTCAGACTAACCAGTGCACTTGGACATATCCGTTTAAAAACAACAATATAAAGTAGAGATAGCATCGGTATTATTTTAGATATAGTTTTTTACAAACAAAGTTTTTGTTATTGTATATATAATATACTCAACAGTGTTTTTTAATAGATAAATGTTAATCAAATTCATGAATACAGAATAACAAATTAATTATAACAAAATATTTTGAAAATAAATCAAACAGTACCGCTGCCATCTCTCAGTCAACAACAGATTCAAAATAATTAGGACGTCGGAACTCTGCTTCAATAAAATCGACTCACATACACCAGAATCAATAAGACACCCAAAAATTCAAATGTTACCAGTACCACTAGAATAGAATAGAAAACTTCCCGCACCGAAGTGTACGGGTGTTTTAGGACTCGAGCATGTATACATGAAATCATCTGATTGGAGATGCGTTCGATTCATGTTAGGTTCGGATGTTGATCGACTAATTTTTGGATGATTCCTTAATAATCCCTCCAACGACGCATGTATTTGTCGAAATAATGGACGTTCATCTCTGTTGAATTTTATGCAGTCTTCAGTAAGTCGTCTCAGCGCCTTTGGAGTATCGGATCTATATTTAAAAAAAAATACATATATATATATATATATATATATATATATATACAAAAGAGTTCAAAATTAGTTTTGTTTCGATAAGAAAATATGCGTCTTCCGCTCACCTTAGTTTTGTGAGATCGGCCTTAAGATACCCTCTACCGACCATAAAGAGTATCTGGTCTTTGTTATTGACGTGCGAATATGGTAACTGTCCCGCCAACATTTCAAACATCACGATGCCGAAAGCGTATACGTCAGATTGAAAGCTGTATGGATTGTCTTCTTGCATACGTATTACTTCTGGTGCCATCCACAAGATGGATCCTGTAGGTTGACGAAATTGATGTGAACCAGACCTAACGGAAATATGGTCTATGAATATACTTTTACTGAAAAATGCTAAAAACACACAAATAATTTTTTTTATCTGTAAACCTATTAGATAAGGCTGGAAATTTTGAATTAATTATTTATAAATTGCAAGAAAAAGGATAATTTCTATGGTGATTAGGGGGCATCCACAAATTTCGTCATACGTAAAGAGGGTGGGAGGAGGTCGACGAAGTGTGACAAGAGGGTGGGGGTGGTCCTAAATTAGTTACGTGCCTACCGTCTAGTCACCCATTTGATAAATGCCGTCAAACAAATTGCGCCTAGCAATCACTATATTTTGCATCATACAAAGTCACTAATCAACACAAGCAATTAGATAAGAGGCAACAAGAATATTTAACCTATCTCATTAAAGAATTGCTGCTAGACTTGCCAGAAAACCTCTTTGTGTGGATGATGACGAGGATGCTGTATGGTTGGATGGAAAAGATGTTGACACAATTAATGTTTCTGATATTAACAATCCAAACAAGGAAGAAGTGGCTGCCATGCCACTTATGGAACTTTTTAATACAGTGGTATTTTCAAAGCAACTATCGCCATTTCAAGGTCAAGGCCAAGTGTATGTTTTGGATGAAATCACAACTTCACGTGGGAGATTCATGTTTCGACCCTGTACTATTGTGGACTCAAGTTTATAGATTTAAAGAAGATAAATAAAAAGAGCAATTGCTTTACTTAGTTTCATATATTCTCCTTGACAATTACACTCAAGAAATGTTTAATTTATATACTGTTTTAATTCAAACACCGAATCTAAAATGTAGGAACGTTTATTTTACAAAAAAATTAGCATTATTCAATCATGTCCATTAGTGCCATACATCGGATTTTAAATTAAATTTTTATATTTTTCTCGTGATTATGTCAAATTAATCAAGTGGTGAGACATTTATATGCAACGTTTCTATATTAGAGACCTATAGTCTTCGTTCAAAAACTGTAACGACTCCTTAGAAAATTTCTGTGTACAACAAATTTTCAGAAGTAGCAGTAGTTTCTGATGGAAATAATTTTGTGAACAATATAAATAATTGAGAGATATAATTTACCAACAATCAAAAATATTTTGGCAATTAAAAATGTCTTTAAAATATTTTTAAGATACTCGCCATCTAATTTTGGCTGTAGCTAAACCAAAGTCCCCTATCTTCACTGTTAGATCATCATGTAGAAATATATTGTTCGATTTTAGATCTCTGTGAATAATATTCTTGGCATGTAGATAGTCCATACCTTGTGCTGTTTGTCTACCTGTGAGTAATAATAAAGTTATATCTATTTAAAATAATTATATAATTACATTGATGAGTACCTATTTCTATTAATGTGAATAGTTGGAACTTTGTTTCTAAAACGTGTAGATGCTTATACAAACTAGAGCCTTCACACCATTGTGTTACAATTGCTAACTGTGGTTTACTAACACAACCCATGAAAAGAAGAATGTTGACATGTCGAGTTTTTCTCAAAACTGCTACTTCATTCTTGAATGCTTGTAGTTGGCCTATTGTTGGAATTTTTACATTCAGTGTTTTCACCTACAAAAATTGAAACATTATCAAGCTGAATTTCCAAATGTTTGTTAAGTTATTCTCTATATATCATGGGTTTTAAGCACCACTTACCGCCACAGGTCCATGCCAATGGGCTTTATAAACGGTACCGAAAGATCCTGATCCAACTCTAGAACCTACTAGAATCTCATCTGCTGGTATTTCCCAGTCTTCAATACTTTCACGAGGAGCGAGAAGAGGTTTGCTTTCATCTGCCGATTTGGCACGCTGTCGACGGGGTTGAAGGGAACCTGTAGGAGATGCCTGGGTACTTCTACAATGTGGTGCACAGTCTCCTTCAAGTCCTCTTAAGTTTTAAAAAATATGTTTAATTCAATATAACAGAAAAAGCTGGAATATCTATTAATTCAGTCTCTAGCAAGCTCAGACTATTTTCAATTGAGAATTTAATAATGGTTTCATATAATACAGTAACTTTATATTACTTCTATTAAATATTTTCTCTAAATCAGTACATTAAGTGTTACATTAATGAAGTAGTTTTATTTACCTACAAATTGGTAACGTCTTGGGATACTCATCACCAGAAGCTTTAACATTATTTAAACAAACATTTGGAGCTGAATTAGATCTATCGTGATGTCCTAATGTGCCAGAATGCCTTTCTTGTTTTGATGGTAGTTCTAACTCAGCCTGACCCGCATGGAGGATACCTGCTGGACTTGATTCTGCTGGTAGTGCTAACAATGCTCTGTAGTAAGCATCTGTCATACGAACCTACATTTTGAAAAGTTCTCTTTAAAGATACAGGAATGTTAAAACTAACGATATTAGATCAGCAAAATTGTTACTTTGAAAATATACCAGTTTCTATGATACTGCCTCTATAGAAAATTCATGCATGCAGTCACGTCCCTTTTATTTGTGAAGAGGAGAGTTTTAAGGCGGATATTCAATTAAATCATATCTATCATTTAAAGGGAGCAAACACAACCCGTACATTCACAAATCAAAATGGGGGTAGTTTAACCATCTCTTCTAAAAGAGCAAAACTATATTTTTAGTACTTTTGGAAGAAATGATTTACAACATAATCATCATATGTAGGTAATTTATTTTATTGAATACTCGAATTTTTTTATTATAGTCTAAACAGTAATATGCCTACTCTTCCTCCTTTGTCAATAATTGATACATGGTAATAATCACTTGATCTGGTCATTGACACTCACACCAACTTCAGATCATGTTTTACTGATATAAATGCATAAAAAATTCTTTGATTCATACTTAAACTGTACCCTGACAATATGGAATAAATTAAACATGATTACATTATGAATAAATAAAAATATTAGATTCAATTACCTTAACTAAACTCTCAAATTTTCATATAACAAAACTTTTCACATTTTGAAATGATCAGCTGATTTGTTTCATAGCTGGTATAGTGTTATGAAATATAATATTTATTGTGTTTTTGTATTGAAAATGGCTCGGAAACATGGAATTAGATTATTTGGTGAAGATTAACCTTTAGGTGGCAATTATTGGAATATTGTGAATAACTGGTGCAATTACCTTAACTAAAGAATTGTATTAATTAATAAAAATAATCATTTATGTTGTTTGTAGTGATTCCGGTGACTACAGCTAGTGCTAAGAGAACATTTTTAAAAAAGTGATGAAAATCTACTTCAGAAACTATATGGGTCGTAGCTTTGATGACTTTATTTATAATTTTACAGAATAAAAAGTTTGATAAGAAGAATTTTATTAAATGTTGTTAATATTAAATGATATTATCAATGTAGTATTTGAAAATTAATCTTATTAAATATTTTATTCTAATGCACTTAATACTAGTAATATTGTTCGATAACTACCCAAATGAATAATTAGAATTAAATTACATGATGATATTTACCATCCAATTTTTGCCACGACTCCCAGATGGGATAGTTAAGTTAATGTTGGTCTATTATTTTAAGAAATTCATGATAACTCATATTTCTTATAACCAGATTATGGTAATTAAACAACAAGTAAACAAACAACAAATAAAAGGAGTAAAAAAATAAATTGATCAATGGGATCATTCTGAGGAAACAAAAATTTACATTGAGAAGGCTAGAGTAACCTTCATCTAAACAAATGTTTATAAAAGCAGTGATCTACCAATAGCAACAAAAATACTTCTACAACAAAAAGTTTTCAATATGTTGTTTTATATAAGTATATTAAGAATATCATGGACATACAGGGTTATCAATTTGAAAGTACTAAAAAGGCTCAACAATAAGATATGTGACATCAATAATATCTAAAAAAGAAAACTGGAATATTTGGGTCAAATAATAAAGAAATGAATGCCGATATAGTTTGCAACAGCTATCTCTTCAAAGCAAAATGTACACAGAGGACAGGAACAGAGAATAAACTTTTGTCTCCAAAGGTTTGCCCTCTCTACCTCAGAATTATTCTAGGCAGCAACTAATGAAGTTTGGTGTTACTTATATCTAAGTTCATTCAATTTTGAGACAGCATTGAAAAGTTTGCGGATTACTAAAGGAACAATCTGTTTATTCAGTAATGTTAATCAAATACAAATGTGCTTATTTGGTATGAATTAATCTAAGATAAGAGATTTCTGTGATGCTATAGATCACTTATTTTTTGTTTAAACAGTGGTCAAGGGATTATATAAGTAGCTTCTCTTACATGACACTTCAACAGAATTCATTTCATCTCCTAACAATAAGATTATGGTAAAATATGTGATAAACAACATATACCTAATTCAGCTGAATCAACACCTCACTTCAGATATATCATATACTTTTATAGAGTCAATCACAGCTGCTCCAACTTCTTATGAAGTTGAGTCATCTGTATATATTTATTATGGTATTGGATATTTATTAAGCATATCTCTCAATGTTTGTATGATCAGTACTTTGTCATGTATTATTGATTGATGCAATTATTGTTTATTGTCCATTATGGTGAAGAGATAAGAGGTCTCGTTTAATTCTATTGTGTTCTTAAAGTAGTTTGTGAACTTGATGGACATCATTTTTAGCAGGAAATATTTTTGACTAAGCAGGTCCTCTAGGGATATTCTTATATCTTTTAATATCTCAATAGAGCTTAAAGAACTTTAATTTGTATGAGCTGGAAATTGACTTCATATGTTTGTAACTTTACCTGATGACATAGAAGGGGCACTCTAGCTGCACATCTCTGATGAAACTTATAGCCACAAGTCCGACAATAAAAACCTTGAAATAATAGTCTCCTACAGCATTCACAAAAAGCTAATGTAAAAAAAGTCTTTCTAACAAAATTATGTGAAATACTAGTAGGAATAGGAAATTTATCTAAAATTTTAACTGTAATTTCATCACAGTTTAAAGTACTGATATCAGTATCCCAATTTATAGCTTCATCAGAATAACCACAACCAGAATACACACGACACGTTTCACAAACTAAATTTCTTAATTTCATGGCTTTAGACAAAGCCTCTCTTAAACTAAGACCCTCACGCACTTGAACACTAGTTCGTTGCTGATTGGGTAAGTACGCTCGCAAAAATTTAGGCCTAAGTGTTTCATACTGTGGTTTGACCGTCTCATACTGCGGTTCGTATCGCTCACTTAAATTGTCTGAATTTTCTTTACTGAGCTGTTCCATCAGTCTCAATTGTTTAGATTCAAGCTCGTGTAGTTTTGACGTTAACTCTTCATATTCTTTAATATACATTGTTGGTGGATGTTGAAAGCCGGCAAATTTTGCATTTAAGGCATCAATATTTGCTCTAGTTAAGCTTATAACATTATCAATATTTTCAAGCTCTTGTTGAATGTCCATCTCTTCACTTGTATCAAACGACATTCTAACGTTGGGAGCACTAACAAAGGAATTGAACTAACTTTTACTTTTCTTTTTACTGAATTTATTTCTTTTAATTTATAAAAAATTGCCATTGCACTCGTCCATGTTTGTCAATTTGTCAAAACTGATGTTAGTTTTTGGTGACATTTGGCAAATGACATTGACATCAGCCGGTAATTTTCATCAAATGATATAGCGAACAGATCTCATATATATGGGCCTTAAAAGATTATTCTTGAGCGTTATGAGTGGTCATATTTGCCTAACAATTATTTATGAAATTTTATATACTTAATTTCATTCTACTCCTCTTTTAATCCCCTAATATTTTCCATTATGAATGCCTTCATATAGTTTCATGTAATTTAGTGCGACATGTTAGTTGTTTTTTATCTTTAACGCATAAGTAGAGAAACATCGTTAATCATAGTGCTTGTACTTGGCTTTTATAATTAATTGACTCGATAATAGAAGACAACCCGTACATTTTGAGAAAATTTATATAGAGAGTTCGTTCTAATTCATAGAGAGTCAGAGATTAACTGTTTATGTATGAGTGATGTCACCTTCTGTCTTAGCTTAGAAAAATAATAAAGGCGCGAATTACGCAATATTCGAACATTGAGCTCGAGTACGAATTCATAAATCCAAATATTTAGATATAATACTTTTTCTTTTCTATAAATGCGCTATTTATTTATGATGTGATGTGTATTATTGAAAGGGTCGATTATATGAAACAAATCAATACTTTTCATTTTAATTAAATCAAAGCAAAGAGCAAAACAAAATATCTTAATACATCTCCAAAATAACTGAAATAAGAATTAAAAGTATAAAAGTACAGCACGTATATGGCAGCTTAAACTTATCTGATGAAATATATATATATATATATATATATATATATATATATATATATATATATATATTAAATACTATAAATCTACTTTTGTTATATTTCTTCTTTGAATATATGAATTAAGGGTGATAGTTTTAGCGATTATTATATCTTGTACTATTCTTTTAATGGATACGACCAAGATTAAGTGATGTACACAAATAATTTCTAATAATATAGTAGATGTGCTCTACAACAAAAAAAAATAAAGATATCAAAGAGTTAAAGCGGTCTATTTTTTGTGAAAGAGACTTACTACTCCTTCGAAATGGTAATATTGATCTCTACTTTATTTTCCAATGAATTATTAGTATTTCTCAAAAATACACCCATACTTAAGATTAGTATAATATACATAATTATGTAACATTATAAAACCGTGCCTAATAGCTTGTAAATATTAAAATGCATGTATTATGGAGATTGGTTTTAAAAACTATCATTTGTGAACAAAAAGTGTAGGTAATATATTCCCCACAGTGAACTCCTTATAATAATTCAGAGAAATATGTATATTTAAAAAATCAATATCGTTTGAAGATGTTTTTTTCTCACAATAAATCAGTCGTAACTACCATTAAATTACAATACTAGTCGCAGATATAATCACAGTTTTATTTTCTGGAAAGTCAAATTAAAAAGTATTATTTTAACTCAATGAATAGCAGTTGGTGATAGAACAAAGACTTTCTTTTTGTTAAATTATAAAAGAATAAAAAATGAAGAAGAATACTGAGTAAAGAGTAATTATCGGCACAAGTATGATTAGCCACCCTACAACGATAATCATGAAACTCTTATACATAGACTATTACGAGAAATCGATTTATATAATAGATATCGAGCCATGGATAACTTTGTTCGACAGTTCTCATCAAGATCTATCTGTGTGTGAGAAGTCATGATGATTGACGCATGTACAGAAGAGTTGCCGATGAAAAAGTTTGCAAAACAATTATTTCCACGAAAAATCAATAGATAAAATGAAAATTTAGTAATTGTTGTAAGGTTAGGTTAGGTTAGGTTTTTTGATAAAAATTATGCATTTTCATACTTTTTTCAAAAAACAATTCTGCGCATGCGTCAATCATCATGACTATTCACAGACAGATATATCTATCTAACAAAGTTAGATGGTTCGATATCTGTTAGCCTTCCTGAGATAATGGTCACTTCCGGTATCTCCGGAAGTAAATGTTTCCGCATAAAATAGATATGATAAATCGATTTCTCGTATCAACAATAGTCTAAGTATAGAGTTTACCAATTATCTCCATATGACTCGTTATGAGCCCAAAGATTGCACTTAAGGTACTGCATCCACAAATAACTTTGGATATAACTGGAAAACTTTAATAGCTTGAAGTGTCAGTGTTTTTAAGCTGAAGTTCATCGACTGGAAGTTCAAAAGAAGATTCACCAGAAGAAGTTGAGAGCCACAGGTCTTCGTAAACAGTTTCTGAATCACCACTGCTATTAACTATGGTTTACTTTTTTAAGCTTTTTATGTGGTCCAAGACTACGACTAGATAGAGATTTTCCACAACCGTTACCACAGTAGAAGAATAAAACTTAGTAATGATATAGTTAGTTTTTCCCTGATCTTTGAAGATTAGGTGTAATTGAAGCGTCGGATAATGCCTTAAATCAAACTTCTGAAGGTTGTTGCAATGTTGTTGATATGTCATTTCGTAAACATCCATGCGAGTTATCCCGTGAAAGTAAATATTCATACAATTACTAAATGGCTTCCGCTCAAAGTTGTTAAATTAATTGAATGTACCTTCAAAGTCCAACATTGTGAAGGAATATTTGGAATAGATATTGAGATTAATGTTTTTAATTTAATGAAATGATGATTAACTTATTTGCATTGTAGTGTAGCAAAATGCAAGCGGTATCTCGACAATTCATCAAATCCGAAGTTGATGAAATAGATGAGCGAATGTTAGTTATAAAATTGATTGCAGAGTGTGTATGCTCAAAGTTATATTGAATTAATTAAGATAACTATTATAGACTTTCAAGGAAACATCTAGCATGTTTGTAATAGCTGCATTTGCGTAACTTTAAATTTGCAGGTGATGTTAATTTTAATTACAAATTAAAGGGATACGTTTTGTTGCTTTGTTGCTTTATTCAACAATGCTATACAGAGGAGATATTCTGGCTCGATACAACAATGAAATCCGTCTTGGAATGTTATCACAGCTTTTTCAACAGATATCGCCACATCTATTACTGACCATCATTCGACATTATCATTCGTTCTTGGAGAAAAAATGAAGACATTATACCAACTTTAATATTCAATATAAAGAATAAATTGATAACCAAAAATTATTAAACAGTATACAGTGCGTCCCATTGAGTGACATCCTTCTGGAACTATAATAAAACAAACAAATTAATGAATATTATACAGAAAGCAGTACAACAATCTATTATTTACTCAAAGGTAACACATAATTAAAAAAAATAAAAGTATGGATAACTTCCTCATTGATGAAAACTGTTAACAGAAAAAATAATTGAAAGAAGATCAACAACAACAAAATGGAAAAAAAAAATAAAAAATCGGACTGTAAAAATGAAATAGAAAGATTGATAAAGAAAGTAAAAAAAATATTACAATAAGAAGGTGAAAAGTGGAAAAAATTCGTCGATAAAGTTATGGAAACTACTCAATGAAGTTGTATTGAAACCAAAAATAAAGAAGATTCAAAGTATCAAAGACAATAACCAAATAATCTATTGAGCAAATGGCCTATATATTCAATATGTATTTTATTGATGTGGGCTAAAATTTAGTCCATACTATTAATAGACCACGTATTTATAAAGAAAAGAAGATTGTTAGTTTCCACTCGTTATATTTGTATCAAGCTACTAGAGTGAGGTAAAATAAATAATTAATAATGACTTGAAACCCAAAAAAAGACCCTGGGTATGATAATATCAGTGCTGAAACGTTAAACATTATTATAGATTATATAAGTTATCCACTCACTGTAATAATTAACAGTGCACTAGAAATAGGGCAATTTCCAAAAAAAGCATTCCAAAAAAATTGTGTTGTAACACCAGAATGGCATTTGAAAGGCGACACGCTGCGATCAAGTTTTAGTATTTACTTACTTTCTACGTTACAACCGCAATGACCAATAGAAACAGGTTTTTTGTCACGTGTTATTATTCAAATGATCATCATTTTATATTATAATATTTTAAGTTATAATATAATACAATTCAACCTAAAATGATAAATACATTTTTAAATATGTTAAATACCCACTGCAAGGACCCTATTTTTAAATTTGAAGACAGAAATGATGTGGCAAATTACCGCACTGATAACAAGTTTAGCTAAAGTATTAGAAAAGATCGTGAAAATTAGAGTTAACAAATACTTGGAAAAACATAATTTACTTTAATATTCTCAATGTGGATTCAGAAATCATAAGTCATCTAAAGATGCAATATACTTATTTACAAACACTATTTACGAATGCGTAGATAAAGATAAACTAGTAATAGGTATATTTCTTGATTTGGCAAAGTCTTTCGACACCGTCAATCATTCCATTTTACTAGAAACCTTAGAGGACCTAGGAATAAGAGGTACAGCGTATAGTTTTTTTGCAAGTTTTCTGGAAAATCGAAAACAACAGGTCAAAAAAAAGAAATGACAAGAGAAGTTCCTCAAGGAACGGTCTTGGACCCACTGTTATTCATTATTTACATGAATAATATATTTTTATTGAAGAAAATGGGACAAATGCTTTGCTGATGATACTGTGGTCGTATATAAAAACACAAACTCGTACAACTTGAAATTGAAAATTGAAAGGGATTTTGTAGAAATTCAAACTTGGTTGGACTATAAATTATTATCGGTGAATTAAAAAAAAACAGTTTATCTACCATTTGGCAGCCTCGAGACAGCTCTTCCAAAATTTGATATAACAATATAAAATTCTATCACAATAAAACCAAAATATTTGGGAATAATGTTAAATCGTACCTTTCGATGGAAAACTCATGTGGACTACTTAACAAAAAATTAAGGAGCATTCTATATAGTTTTAAAAAAATTGTCGGATTTCTGAATATACGAGTAGTTTAGTGGAAACACATTTAAATTCTAGAATCATAGGCTATAGAGGTGTTTCAAAAACACACTACAATTTTCGCAACAAAAATTTTTAGATTCACGTCGGAAAAAGAATAACAAGTATCCCACTGATAAACTTTACATCGAAGCTAAAGTATTAGATATCCGTCAAAGATATGATTTACACGTCAATTTAAGACAATATTTAATCAGATTTAATTTACATATGGCTATATAACTAAGAATAAACAAAAGTATGTTGCAGCCCTTATAAGCAAGAACATGGACAGAGAAGTTATTTGTACTTGGGGATTGTATTATATAACAACCTACCGCATGATATAAAAAAAGAAAATACACTGAAAAGATTCATTACTGCACTAAAAAGTTATATATGAAATAGACCAAGAAAAGATATTCATGAGTTAGTTGACAGTTCTTGATCTAAAAGAAACTGAAAACGTACATTGATTGTAATATCATATTTATACAAAAATTATTTTATTTTTAAAAACTTTTTTGTTTTGTTTCATTTCTTATATCTTAGATAAATTTAGGAATTAGTACTAAATTGCTCTTATGGATTTATTTAGTTTTTTTTAATGAAATATCCCACCACATACAGATAGTTTCTGTGGTTTATTATGTGTTTATTGAAGTATATGTATATTTAAATATTCCAACTCAATGTAATTAATTAAACAATGTATTTTTTATGCCAATAAATAGAATATATATTGCGGTTATTACTAATATTGTTTAATTATACTACTATAACAATGTGTTAAAAAGTTGAAGTTACCGTAAACTTATAGTATAGTAAAGCTTAGTTTATTGATTAATGTGATAAAATATATGATCGTGGTTAACTATTTAAAACAAAATATATAAATTTTTAACTTACAATAATGCTTGGTTTGAACGGCGTACGCGTACCACTAGATCGAATTATTTTTATTTTACGACGGTGGACCATAATTGCCACGCTATTGGAAGCTGAGAGCATAATTTGACAGTGGAGTACCATGAAGTTTTATGTTCATCACACAAATATTTTTTTCTTTCACATAAATATTAAATGATGGGAATGTAAATTTCGCTATGGTTTCAACTGCTATTATGGATTTACCGAATCATATTTCAAAGTTCGCTGCCATGTGGATAACGATAGCGTGCAGACCACAGCAACATGTTTGATTTCCAAACATTGTTATTCTGTTAATTTGATCAATACATATGATCAAATTTGGTTAATTTATTCTATTCAAGAGTAGTTTCTGTTTATAAAATTCAGTATAGATGAGCCGTCTACAAGCTTAGAGCGGCCTAAACGTGAATATACAAACTTTCAAGAAAAAAGGAAGCTTTTGACACAAAAAGAGTTAGAAGAAGAAGCCAACAGCCTAGACGAATAGAAAGAATCGCTATCATAAGTACAGCTGATTCAGAAGATAGTGAATTAATTCCATCAGCATGAATACAGCAAACGTCAAGAATGAGAATACGGCGTAAATACCAGAGGGTATTGGTGATGGAAACGGAAGCCTAGTTGATTGTATTTGCCTTTATTTTGACATGATGTAGGTGAACAGGAACGGAACAGAATATATATCAATCAAGCTTATATTCTGACTATTCAAAGGATACCAGTAGATAAAGAAGTTCTCGATATTATCTTGGAGACAAATACAAATGTGATTTACACCTTGCAGAATATTATCGATGTTTCACGTTCAGCTTGAATTAGTTCTTAGTATTATACAAATGAGGAAGAGAAACAGGTTTTTAGCTTATGCATATGGCAAAGCACATTCTTTATAAAATAATTTTTTTTATAAGCCGAAATAGATTCCAGCCTATATAAATGTAATATCAAAATGTCGGCTAAAGCTCGTTAATTAACAAATTTTTGGTGCCTTTTCAGGTGTAGACGAGATACTGATCCCATTTTGAGGTCGTCACCTCTTCAGGCAATACATTCCAAATACATTGTTATGGTGTTAAATAGTTCTAGGAGGATATACCTATAGAATGATGGATTATACCGGAAATTTTTTTGAAAATGGGGCTGGGGCAGAGAGTTATTATTGATTTAAATGAAGATTTCTCGAATGAAAGCAGGACTGTTATTAGAATACCTTTCGTAATAGATCTTCTAGATCAAAACACTCATTTATTAGGAACCCTTTGGAAGAATAGAAGAGGTCTACCCAAAAAATAATATCAGTAAAATTCTAGAAAGGAGAGGTAGAAGGAAGAGAAAGTTCCTTAGGTATTATAGTCCCCAAAAGGAAGGATAAGAGGTTTGTCACATTGGTACCAAACAACAGAGAAAATAAATGGGAATTGAAAGAAAAAAATGAAGTTTACAAAACAGAAACAGTAAAGATAAATGACCTCAACTTCGAAGTAATTCACACCTTAAAGAAAGTTTCAACAAGGAGTACCATAAACCAGGGTTACTTTGATACAGGATTCGCATATTTTGTATTGTAGCACCCTCATTTTTCAAGATATTCTTTGAACCAAACGATAGCTAACATCTCAGCTTTAAATTGCTGTTTGGAATTCTTCGATATATTGAATAGGGAGGGAAGGGGTCATTTGTTTTTTGTATTAATGTTTTTTAAATGCAAAACCAGAATGTTTTTCTTAATTTCGACAATGAAAAATGTCAAGGTAACTTCACTTGATTAGAATAAAATAAAACTTGAACTAGAAGTTGAAAAGAATAGATTCAAAAATTACAAACGCTCGAAAAAAAAAATTAAGAATAAGGCACAAAAATCACAAACTTTTTAAAATAAATGAGGCGCTTGAAATCTTTCTCATATCGTGAACATTATCCAAGGTGTACTCACAGCAGTCTTTGATTTATGGCTTCAAGTCAACTGAAAACAGTGCTTTTTCTCCAGGTATGATACTTGGGATTCAAATCCTGCAACAGATGCGGCTAGGTTTAAACTACGGCTCATCCTCTTCTTGTGGCTACGTCCACCACTTTCCAGATTTTTTCATGCATGTTACTTTAAACTCTCCATCCTCCTCTTGTACAACTTTCCCCGGGTATTTCCGTCCACCGTAAACTACAGCTACATGGTCCCCTTCAATCAATGGTTTCTCCATCAGAGTCGGCAGCATTGCAGGTTGCGGTGGTTCTGGAAAAATCTGGTGACTTGTTGAAGGAGGAAAACGGCTGTCTATGGGGAGTAGATCTTCTTCATCTGACATATCTGTTTCGAAATTGAGAGGGCACTCTTCGCTTTCAGCATATGGCAAGTCATAACTGTTCAGACTACCAGGCGTGGAGCACTCGGATTCATAAGAGGCACGCCTGGTTCTTTTTTTGCCCTTAGGTTTCACATTTTGGCCTTTCCCCTTCTTTTTCATTGCGGGAACAGCTGGAATGTATTTGGGATCCTTAAGATCATCCGCTGTAATACCCTTCCCAGCTTGGATAATCAGCTTTTTTTGCGTGGCTTTTTTGCAACACACTCAGTTCGAATATTTTTCAGATGTTCGACAAAGCTTTCATGAATCTTTTCCTTGAAGTCGGACTTTTCACAGACAGAGTCACTTTCGAGAACTTTATTTGGATCCAATGGGAAAATTCCACATTTTCGGAATCCTGCTTGCAAGTTGATGTTTCTCCGGTATTCCAGGTTTTCTAGGGTGGTTTTAAGCAATTTGGGGAACATATCCTTCGGCTCTGTCCCGCATCTTCTGCCTTGAAGAGTCATTTTCCACGCGTCCAATGTTTTCCGCCATTCAGCCTTTAATGGCCTAAAAAATGCCACATCTAGTGGTTGCAGAAGGTGGGTTGCATTTTCTTCACATTTTTTGATGACATCAAAATTGAAATGAGAAGATAAATTGTCTCCTAGGAGAACCTTTTTTCCCTGTTGCCTTCTAACGAATGGTAAAAAGTGATTTTCAAACCAATCAGCAAATTTGTAAGAATTGATCCAACCACTTTTAGAACGATGGTACCTGCAACATGGTGGCCCTCCCTCAGTCCAAGTGTTATAGACGTTCTCTGCTCGGTAGATGACATATTGTGGTACCAAATCTCCAGCAGCATTCCCACACATCATTACTGTGGTGCAGGCTTTTGTTCCATTTCTTATAAGTTCTTATTTGTCTCATCATAGTTGTAAATATTTGAAGATGGTACCCCCTCAACCCCACAGAGGCACGGCTCAATGATATGTTTTTGGCCGCTCTTTGATAGATTTCAGGATGCCTTCCCATAAAAAGCTTGACCCCGTCACTTCCAGGTAGGTTATCTTTGAAAATGGAAACATTCCGGCCACACTTCTCCAGGTAAGACTTGACAATTACTTTGAGATCATTCACGCAAAGAGGAAAGCCATATGTTGCTATTGCCAGGATGTGACCAGTCAGAACCTTCTTTTCCTCACGGGAGAACACTGTTGGATGACCTGGCGACTTAAGGCTAGCTAAGACTGAGGCTTCTTCCGTGGCTGCTTTTTGTATGTATAATGCTATAGTTGTAACTGATTGTTATCTGACGTTTGAGACGTTTATCCACAGCTTCATACAAAGTTTCAGCACTGTAGTTGCGGTAGGCACGTGCCCCAAGCTTACGAACGTATTTTCGTGGCATTCCAAGTCAACTGCGAAAAAACACAAAAAACATGATATTCTAAAGTAATCCCATGGCCATGTTCAGAATTCCCCATGTATCAAAGTTACCCCTTTAACTTGTGTTGTTTTATGTTTTAAATCATAGTAAATCGTAAAATTGATTTATAGAAATAAAAAAAGGCAAAATCATCTTGAATTGTTGTGTAATCAGAAAATAGCTCACCCGAATTCTACAGGTTGCTCAGTTGGTGGCACCAGAAGAGGTTACGACAACAAACTGAAAACAGCTGATATCACTGATAACACATAAATCAGTGTTACGAAAAATATTTTTCTGTTTCAATCGATTGGCGATGTCAGCGTAGTCTGATAATTGATTCTTGAGACCCGGAACCACCAGGGGGTTGCTAGTTGTAAAATTAAGCCCGCCAGAACGGCTCAAAAATAAAAAACAAAAAAAGAAAAAGTAACGGTAACCAACATGACACATTGTACAAATAAACCATAAAAGATATAGGGCATATAGTAAGTATCAAATCGTAATGCAGAGTACGAGGATAAGCCGAGCAACCAAATTAGAAGTCTACAAGACTGCGATAAATCCAATATGGATGGAGAACTACTATGGATATATGAAAGGAGAATAATCTACGAATAGTGAAAGCTGAAAATAATGAGTATAGAGGACTTTGAAATTATGAAATTGAGAATATACAGGGTGTTTATACACATTTTTTACGATTTTGTCGCTGGCAATTTTGTATTTTTTTCTTCCACGCTCTTTATCTTGAATATGGATGGTATTCTATCAGTCCTAGAGACGGAATCACCTTTTTTTGAAACACCCTCTATATTATTAATTATTATTAGAAAATAAGGTTATAGTAACTACAATCAAATAAAACAAATACGATGGTACGGATACATTGAAAGAATGTAAAACGATAGGGAACAAGGAAAATTACAGCATGAATAAAGAAAAGACTATGGAAAGTGTGAGAGAAAATAACTGTAACAGACAGATGCAGGACGAATGAAATGGAGAATAAAATTCGATGCAGTAAAACTATTAAATATAATGTAAATTAGTAGCGATTAAATATGTTAAAGGACGAACATAGTAATGTAGTTGTGAGTCGTTAATTCTTTTTAATCCTTGAGGTTGTTAAGACATATTTCAAAAACTCTAGTTAAATTGAAGACAATTTTCCAATGATTCCAATTCGCCGTTACATAATTCATAATCCTAACATACCCTGTATGTGGGAAACTTGTATTAGGCGTATTTTTCTATCGGCATACTAACAAGTTTTGTTTTCTACGCATCCGCGAACTTTTCAAAAACTTCAAAAAAAATTAACATACAAAGAACTTACAAACAAGGTAAATAGACAGTAATGTACCACTAACTTTTCGAAACTTCACCGGTGTTGCTAACTTTGCGGCTAAAACAATGAAAGAGTCATTGTGTGGAGGCTGTCAAGTTGGTATAATTTGATTGAATGGAAATTTCACAGCCCCTTGAGAATTGTATAGCTTCAATGTACTTACACGCATTTACTGAAAATCCATTAGGGCAGATTTTGTAACGCTTACTTACGTTACCATTCAAGGGACGTTATTATTTGACGACCCATAAAAGTTATTTCCTTTTTCCTGTTTTATAGCTTCATCAAGATCGTATCCGTAAATGTGTATTTCAAATTATAAGAAGGATTTTAATTTAAAATGAAATTCTCCGAATTTAATTCGATATGTTTCCATTTATTTGGGGTACGGAAAGAAGAAATCAAATAAGAAACTTTCCTCGATGTAAAATATACGAATGACAAAACCAAATCGCAGGTAATTAAATTTCTAATACGAGTATAAAATGTCGTAAACATTTAGATACTTAGAAATGGGAGAAAACAAACAAACAACTGCAATATACTAGCTGCTTACAAAATTTTACAGTAGGTAATTAATCAACTTATTAAAGTAGGTAGGAGCTTTGGATTGGTTCACAATTTTTTACATTCTTTTGTTCACTACGCTTCGTCGTTTGTTTGCGAGTGAATCCGCAAATTATTTTGATTTCAATTTTCAGCTTCTATTCTTACTCGGGGGAATAAAAAATACGATAAAAGTAAAACACAACAAATGATTCGGCCATCTTAATCGGAGTTCCATTATTGAGATACAGGGTCTGGATGCGAAAAATTCGTTAGTAAGTAGATGACGTGAAAATAATGTTGTGACATAAAAAAATTTTCTCATACGGCTGTTGCATATACCAAGCTTTTAAGATATCCCTCAAAAAATTGATCCATTGTATTTAATTCAGGGGAACGCAAATGACTTCCCCGACCAATCTACCTATTTTAATTGTCAATTTCTCTCAAGTTTTTCCTTATGCCAGTAATATGATATTCGATAGTATGTAGTAAAAATGTTTATTTACTTCTCCAAGAAATGTTTGATGGTGTTTTAATAACTTTTGTTTTCTGTATTTTCTGATTTTTTTCAGAATATCTTTTTATAGCAAAATGTCTCTTTGGCATGTACAACACTCTAAAAATCTTCATATCTCCTAAACCATAAATTTATTCGAGTTAAACGAAGAGTACGATTGATTGAAAAATTCATTCTTGCTATATCTAGAATGTACAGGTTGTCCCTGTAAAAATTACAGAATGTTAACCATTGGGCATGAGTCGCCCCTGTCCTTCAGATAGTAGTGTAGAATTATTTATTACGTCAAACACACTACATGGACATACATAATCATCCATGAATAATTTAGAAAATATACTTAAATATAAGCTCTGATTTGGTAACTATTACTCAGAAACGAGAGGTTGTATGAGAAAATTGTTTTATGTCAAGTCCCGGAGCACCCTGTATATTTGAATTCTATATACATTATTAAAACATTCCAAAACTTACTTCAAAAATTAAAAAAACAATTTTCGCCGCAATTCGATTGGAACATAAAGAGGTGAAATGATTTAAATTTTTTAGAGAATAATTGGGTCAACTTTTAATATTTTTTTTCGACATCAAAAACCATTCTTCCGTTGTAGATAATATTATTGCTAGGTAAACAACAAAAATCATTAAGGGTACTGATTTATTCGGATGATGTCTCAGCAGGCGTTTAGAATTGTAAATTTTTATGTATAATGCTCAATTAAGTTATGTGTAATTGCTTACCATTACCTGATATTTTAGTTTGAATAGGAGATTAATTTCTTGAGCGCCAATAGAATCATCAATAAATTCCTTAACAACGGCTATTTTAATTCATTCACTCATAATTAACAAAATATGAATATATACTTTCAGTTTTTGGATCATAATTACAGACTGTACAACTTTATTATGAATAGTATTCATCCTCGATATTTTGTAATTTATAAAAATAGATTAAAGTTGTTTGACGTCGGTGAAGCTAATGTAACATACCACTTCTTATTATAAATTGTTCTCGTGATATAGCCTGGAAAATACTCGGAATGAGTGTAGTGGAACGTTAAGAATTTTATTTCATAAAATGTTCATATATTTTTTTTTTTTAATGTATGACCAACATATTTTTAATTAATAATGTAATTCATAATCTTGTTAATACCAAGGGTGGTTAAAATATTATAAGTCATATTTAAATGTTATTGACATAATCTATTTAGGCGATAATGATAATGTAGAACCAATTTATTTAACCCCTTTTAGTAGAATAAATAAATAATATTCAATCTATTGAGCCACATCTTGTCGGATGTTTTCACATCCCTGTCTGATGTATCGAATATGAGCAGCATAGGGGGTGTCTCCAGACTTTCCATCTGAACAATCGTAGCAATTCGTGTGTTTCAATATGGGGCCATGCAAGAAGATGAGTCCAAACATGTCCGGCCATTTGCGTGGCTTTGTCAAAATGATACAATAACGATTTGTGTCGATGGCCGTCTCATTTAACCGAACAGGATAAAACTCCGACAGAGGAAATCAACTTGAATTTAATTTGTTTGGTGATCCAATGTGGAGGCAAAGATATACTTTACATAAAAACATTCTATGCGTTTGCTCATTTTATATGGATTAGTTCAATTGTTTGAGAAGATGACTGATCTAGTAACTATGAAAGGTACCTTGATTAATTATGAAGATGATGTCCAGAGAATCAGGTTTCAGCAGAAAATTTTTTGCAATTATCGATGAAATTTTCTCATTGCATATTGTTAAACCATGAAAGAATCTACTTCTATCGACATTATGTGAGAGAATGATAGAAAATAATATAAAATTTATCAAACATAGAAAATACTTTTTGTATAGATCATGCCAGCCCAGTGGAGGCTCGTGAGTAAACATTTTTCGGCAATAAATGTTTCAATAGTGAGTTAAGTATTTATATTTTGACGACTTCTGTACTGAAATGGTTGTTACACACGAAAAATATGAAACACCAAGTTCACTTTATTTCTTTACTAAGGTTCATAATATTTTTCACTACTTTACGTCAGAGAAAATTCGCAATCCTTCAATTTTCAAAAATATTCCAAAAAGCTTGAAGGTATGTTTCGGCACTAAGTTGGAGTTGCGTGTAATTAAGCCGAAAAATTCTGTTGAGAACCAATTCAAAGGGCCCACACAATTGTAATTTTGACAATATATTCTTCGATATATTTTCATTTACTTCTGTATATTTGACTAATAAGTAGAATTTCATTGGGTTCTAATATTGTTTGATCCCAAGAAAGCACATTCCATATAAATATAAAGATGGCTTTTGGAATTTTCAGACCATTTTAATTCTAAGCTCAGTCTACATCGTTGACATATATTTCTGTCTTTATCGCAATATAATGTAATTTTTGGTTACAATTACTATTTACACCTATTTTACTTTCGTATGAATATTATTTGGATGTTTATAAGCTTATAAACAACTTCCATAGTCCTCAAAATCACACAAGCTCTATTATAGTATATTGTTATTTGGTTCAAATCATCCTTAACACGTTGACCCCCGGTGCGGTCAATATGCGACAATAGACCGTCCTAGGTCATAGAAACATTGTAAACTCCATTGTAATACAGAAAACTTCCCTTTCCATATTTTTTTCAACGCAACTCGAATAATAAGTGAATAATTTCTTTTATTTGTGCTACTTTCATTTTACCTTGATCTGATCTAATATTTCTCAAAATACATCGCACATTTTTGTACCCTTTACACAAGAACATAAATCATCGTTTAGAGGATAAAAAAGCAAAGAAAATCGAATAGAAAGTGCAAAATATGATGTTTTTTGTGTACGCTCCATGGGAAAGCTTTAATTACCATTTTTCCTCGGACTCAAAAAAAAACAATTTTTGGAATTTTTTATTTCAAATGAATTTTTCTTTTATTTTCCTTGGTTCCACACCCCATATGGAGTGTAAAGCCCCCAAAAAATCTTCTTGGGTCCAAAGGAAAGTTTTTCAAGTTTGGTAGGGGCTCCATGTGTTATTAACTAGGCAGTAAGCCATATCAATAATTTCATTTCAATTTTTCGAAACGTAGTTTGGAAATAAGTTTTTTCATAATATTATCTAGTATACATCTGCACCTCTTTCAGCTGTGACTGATTCTTCGTGCACTATTTATCACTGAACCCCGAGTATTATGATAAAACAAAATAAATATACCTCAAGTATTTCTAATTAAATATAAGATCGCTACTATTCGAAACATGACTCAAGAATTAAGAGTGGCTGATGTTCTGGTTAAAAGTGTCAATAACGTAAGCGGCTGAAGTATTCATCTCGACGCATAAATTTCTGTCACAAATTTTTCTCTAAAAAGTATCATAAAACAACCTAACCGCTTTGATAATGACGAAGCCAGATTTTTTTCCTTTGTAACGATGTGATGATTCACGCCATAGTTAAATTCTATTCTTACTGTCGATAATTTTAGATGACTTTTTCAATTCGTTCAATGTTTATTTCTGTTGCTTAAAAACTTGACCAACTGTTTTCACTCATATTACGGTTTTTAACATCCTGTATGCAACACCCCCATTTTACTAAAAGTTATCCATTGCTTATCCACCATAAACCCTTTTTAAATATCATGAACTAACCGGGAATTATACCTACCTGCACAAGTATCTGTGTAAAATTTCAAATGTATGGCTTGTAACATTTTTTCAAATCATCGCTCGTACATAATTGGATTAAATTTTGTTTCTTGGTCTGTTTTTAATTTCTGAATTCATCTTTTGTCAACTTTGGTTAATTCAATCTTAATCTAATTTAATTTTTAATAAGAAAACTTCAATGTGAAAAACAAGACGTCACGGTATTGTTGTGTTGTTTTAAAATATTTATAATTTAGTAACCAATTCATCTTGGAGTTTTTACCCTTTAAATAGTAAATTTTATTCAAGATGTTTCATTTTGTCAGAGTCAAATTGTTGACTCATGAAAATACAAATTATTCATCCCCTTCGTTAATTTTTCGACTCGAATTTTGTGTACTTTTAACTTTCTGTTTATGTAAGTACTTCTCTTCATATCATTCATTTTTTGCTTAATTAGATATTCCTTTTCAATTTTTCGTAAAACTGATGGGATTTGTCTATATTACTTTTCTAATTTTCATGGAGTAGAAAATCAATTATTTTAAAATAAACAGTAGTTAAATTAATTGAACAAATAATTCATGCAAAAGCCCTTCACAACAAAACAACATGGAAAATAACCCAACAAAAACATCAAAGTAGTAAATATATTACTTTGAGAATACATATTCACACTAGAGAAGATAGTACCGATAGATACATAGATATTCATCTTTTTTAAGAACTTCAGGCTTGAATGGTGATCACTTATTTCAATATATTACGGAGACCGCGAAATAATCAGCATGTCTATATTTGTCACATATTATCTAATAAAAGAAAACTATAAGATCATCTGCAAATTTAAAATCCCACCAACCGAAATTCGGAAGGTCACTGGCTAAAAAAATACAATGAGAAAACAATAAAATTCTCAAAGAAATTATGAAATGTATACCAACCTCACTAATATGAATCATTATTTGACTTCTTCTTATCAACTGAAATTTCTCATAAACATAACATCAAAACAATTCGAGAACGCCATTCATCAACTAAGTCTTCTTAATACAAACTTCTTCAACAATTACCTAAACAATCCATGAAAATGATAATATTTATTTATACTCAGAGCTGGCTGTTCAGTGGAAGTTATCAGAAGTAATCCTCTCACTTAAACCTGGAAAATCGACTGAAGAATTTTCCTATATGTTAACTCAAAATTCAAAAGCAGAAAATTCCTTTCACTGAATTATTTCCTCAATCTCACATCCTCCCTCGGTTAAACACCAAGACGTATACAAGACAATATATTTAATCAGCGCAGCTGTTTCTCAAGGTAGCCTTTTGGAATCGCTTCCAGATCTTCTATACACAGCTGATTTACCCAGATTAGACAATACAGACAGTATAATATATGCCGATGACACTATAGTTGAAAATTTAAGTTGATGAGTCGAAATCCATCCGCGTGACCTTTATAAACAGTCGAAAAAACTTTCTTCATAATGAACAAGCATGAAATTCCACAAAGGGAGGAAGCCGAATATCTTGAAATTTATCTTAACGAAAATTAAAATACGTTGAGATTAAATAACTGCATTGAATAATGAGAAGAAAATCACCACTATCTCTCGAGAATGAACTATATAAGTTATATAAGACAGCATTTAAACCTATCTTCTATTATCAAGAAATTTTAATGAAAAGTTCTAAAGATGATAACAAATGCTCCTACTCCGAAAAGCTAAATGAGTTCATTATAGGAAGATATACAGACTTTCTACTTGTAAACAAAAAAAAAAGAGCCAAAAGTATGTGCTTAGTCAAAACTGGATACAATGTAGTGAACAAATCAAAATATCGAATAAATTGGGCTTTAAAACTAAAAACTCACTACCCGTATCTTTTATCGACATTGAACTATCAACCGCACGAAATATCATAAAACAAAGCGTCTGCCTGTCGTGCAAAAACTACTCAACGGATTTTTTCGTGCTGTTGTCACCAAAAAATAAAATGATTGATGAGGATGGTTTTAGTATAGAATTTAAGTATTAAATATATTAGTTGAAATATGGTAATTATTGTTTAAATGTCATTCTTAAGCTCGTTATAATCATTTGAAAGTGCAACATTTTATTTTGTGAGAGTCAAATAACTTTATTCACTTTTTAAAAACTATTTATTAACATAAAATATATAAATAAAGTAGTTTTAATAATCTGATGACTCTACTTTTTTGATGTCAAAACTATTAACACACTATGCGGGTATATAATCTGTTAAAAATTAATCCTATTGTATACAAAAGCTATAGTTAATTATATTTATGGTAGTTAGACTCACATCAATACAAAAATAAGGTAAGTAATTTTTATAAGTTAATGGAACTTCAAGTGTTCAAGAGACATATGGAATCGCATAAATAAGACTTTGGCTCCCGTCAGGAGATGGTCAGTTTACAATAAATCTCAACGAATACAATACAATAAAAGTTAAATAGGTAGATTCATGATTCTTCAAAGGTCAAAGTCACATCTAAGACAAAAATTAGGTAATCCGAGACAATACGTTATTGGAGCATAAAATTATAGAAATATTGTATAACTTAATTATATGATTAACAGATCCTAATGGTTCCCATCAGGAGTGGTGAGATAACAATGTAGTTCACGCTTTTTATTAAAAGTTTTATTAGAGTTTAATATTTTTCTCGCATAATGAGGAATAGTAATGATGATTTCTGTAGATACTGCAAATGCTATAGAAAACAAAAAATTATAAAATCGGCTCAGCAAAATAAATATTCTGAAAAATATAAGAATTGTGAAACAGTACCGAATTGACATGATGGCGATGTAACAGACAAAGCAAAAAGAGAAAAACATAATCCAAGTTGATGATGATACTTCCTTTAATAGTGGGGGTCTAAATGGACGTCTAGGGATAGGGATTTATAGTGAGTAGAAAAATCCGGGATTTGTTGGTTTTGAATTTTAAAGTGATATATAATAGAATAAGCTTACTAAGAATATTGGGTAAGTATAGATGTTAAATATGAGAGGAGAAAGGTCGGAAGGTAAAAAACCGGTTCCACGAGAAAATCGAATCTATTCATAATGAAATGCTAAAATATAATACCCAATTAGTATTTAGAGACTTTAATGCTGAGATTGGTATTGAGAAAATTTACAAGAAATAAGTAAATATCAAGTGATTGATAAAAATGGTTATAGATTTTGCAGTCAGCAATTATATGAGGATTATGAGCACCACCCAGAAGCTACAGATGAGCGGAAAGCCCAAGGTTCTGGTAAAATATGACTTCAGCACATTAAATGATGAAAGTGTAGTGAAACAATTTGAAAATGCAATAACCAGTTTGGAGTACAAACAACGATGGGAGGATATAGAGATGGAGTGGACAGAGATTGAGAAATAAATCAATGATATGACGCAGCAGCAACTGGGAAGATTGGGGAGGGAGACAAAAAATAATGCTTCAATGAAGACTGCATATGATCATTAGAAGGATGGAATTATGCCAAACACAGAGAATGTTGAAATATCCAAAAGACGAATTAAAACAGAAGTGCGCATAGCAATGGAAGAAAGCAATGAAAATGAGCACTGAGAGGAAACGAAAGCTGTATAACGACTCTAAGCCTTTGAACCCATAAAACCTGTTGAGCTATTTATACATTTGATTACCTCGTTTACTGATTTTCATTATGTTTAGCATAAATATTTGAGCACCTCCTTTTGTAAACGATATCTTTTAATGCTCTTAATAATTATACAAAGTTGTATAAAAATAATATTTCAAATGTTTGCCTCGTCATCTTGCAGTGTGTGACAACATTTCTATTTAAAACGTGACTCTTGTTTGTTTGAATACATCAACAAATACATTTTTTCTTCATGTTTGTTTTTTATTTGCACTGAATTAATTTTTAGGTGTTGGTTATAGTACTAGTTAAATTAAATGTAATATATGTGTTTTGGTAATTCATTCGATGAATTTATGGAATGTTTCTTTTAGATCAAAGATAGCTTGAGGACAAACTCTTTGTATTTTTGTCGTAATGCGAATTATTTGGAATCAACTTGACACAAATTTTGTTGAACGATTCTGAAAGTATGAACGCTGTGAGTGATCTTTCCAATGATATAGTGATATTGTTATTTACATAATTTTTGAACTTCATAACATTTTGTGCAGAATCAGCATACCAATTCTTGTCCTTTATATTTACTACGTTTTTCAAGCTAAATTGTATCTCGCTCTACAATATCAGTTTTAACATTTGCATAAAGTAGAATGTGCATACAACAGCAGAAAATTCATAAATACCAGGCTTGGGAAAAAGTTGGAAACTATTAATAATATTCTCAATACCCACGCTAGGTTATTATTTGGATTAGATAAAAACTTATGTTTCACGTAAATAGTTATCTCTAAAACCATTCGAGACTTTTATGACAGGCGATTGATGTCACAGCACTAACTTGATAAATCTGAGAAAACAATAAAATAGTTATCGTAAATAGCGTCACATAGGCGACATATCAAGTCGTTTTAATATTGAACCCACAAATAAACACAAAACTCAGGTGGATTAAATCAAAATGCATATCAGCCTGATAAATTTTCAAAATTGTTGTTTTAAAAATACCTTCGATACAATAAATAGAGAAGACCTGTGGAAGATATTAGAACAGAGAGGAATAAACCAAAACTTAATTAGATGCATTAGAAGTCCGTATAGCAACAACAAAAATTACGTCAGTATGCAACCTGAAAAATCAAGTAAATTTGAAATCAACAATGATTTGATATTGAGTCTACTGATATACACAATAATCCTTGATGAGGTTATTACAACCAATTCGAAAATCTATAAAGTAGGGCACTGAAAATGGACAAAGTTATACTAACCGAAATATGATGACATGGACAAATTTGCAGAGGATTAAGAAACACTAAACCAAAAGTTCGAATAATACAACCAGAAAATCAAAGAATATAAATAGACATGAAACCAAGTCGATGATCACAAGTACAAAAAGTTGAAGATCATAAGTACAGAAGTTTCTCATTGTATAATACAACACAATTCTCGTCAGGCTTCCATTTTCGATTTCAAATACCCATAAAGTATCTGGCAGAAAACCATCACTACCGATATGACAAATTAGTTTCTGCCCTTTTCCTAATATTAAATTTTTTCTACAAAACGGAGCACAAAACATGAAATATGCTATTAATTGAACTCTCTTGCATTGCAATGAATATGAAAATTATCTATGTCAACCCAATACTAAATAATAGTAGAAAAACCTTTTTAGAAACAATCTTTTTTGGTTTTGAAGATAGCCTTTGATCAAATAAGAAGTGAAGATATAGTGCTATAAATATATGTCGGTCAAAATAAACTTTTTAGATTTGGCACACATACGTACACAGACAGGTGACACTGAGTAAAAGCTTGTAAAATAGTTTTTTTAAATATTACCTACCTGATGGGCTTTTTAACCCAGTGGAAAGTGCATCCAAGAATTCTTGCATTGAGGATTTTATGGAAGAGTCCACCCAAACCTTATCCTGAATATGTCCAGCGTTTACCTATGATAATCTAGGTAGTACATTATTATTTTCTTCACGAAATTTCTCAATTTTTCTCTCGACTCCACACAATTATTTCTTCTGTTTCTAATAATAAACTGTTCCTTCCTCGTTTTTTGTATTGAAATCCTATTTCTTTTTTAGGCCGGCTACTGAATTGATTTGGTAGAAAATTGAATTCTTTTTTATAAATATTCACAATCATTTGTTTTTCCCTAGCATGAAATGAAATGAAGAAAGCTTTTTAGCTCTTTTCTTAGGTGGAGTATAGCAAATGTCTACAACTTCATCAGCTGTATCCGAATTAGACATGTTTAAGAAAATTAACGGAACAGACAAATATAAATAATGTCACTGTAGTAGGATAATACGATGCCGCCCCTGTACTATACCTGATTTAGCGGCTTCTGCAGCAATGCAACACTGGCCCCTTACACGCGGTTTTTCATTTACGGTATATAATGGTGCCACTGATTAGGACCATTAACCATGCCACGCCGCATTTCGCACGAGATGTTCACGTGATGATCACACCCTTATCATTATTTTGGTTCGCTATTTTTCTTTAATAAATAGACTTTAGAGCTGGGCGTGTATGCTACAGGTGCTTATCTAGTCCCAAAGAATTTGAGACATATTTAGTGTCGATCGACTTCCCGGATTTCCCTAATGTTCAAACGAAAATTCTAAAGTTTAAATATCGCCCTTTTTATAAAAGTTCTATGCTTTTTGTTCATTGCAATCTCTTCTTTGTGATGGTGTAATAAAATGATATATTATTATAGTGAAATTTTCCATGAAACGCAAAAAATTTGAAATATTAATTTTTCAAATCATTGTGTACAAATTTCAGCTATATTTTAAAATTTTATATTTCAGTGACATAAGTATTTGAAAATGTAAATTTATAATAAATAGCTAATATTAAATAAAAAACTTTTTGGATCGAGTTTTTTTCATTTCTTTTTTATTTTCTTAAAAAATTACGTAGTAATATAAATTTTTTAGAGTATTAGAAAATAAGAATTTCAATGAACAAAATAAAATAGCCTATTTTGACGTCATGATTTTCTATCTTAAATCAAGGTGTTCTTTTACTATTAATTCAAAATAAAGTGAAAAAATATCTTAAATTGAATAAAACACAGTGTATTTGGGACATAAAAATATAAGTTACCAGCTAATTTCGTGAAACAACTAACAACTTGGTTATATGAATTTTTCATATAAATTTTAAGGTTAAGTGAAGAAAATATGTAAAAAGTGGTTCTTTCATATGGATAGTTTCGACTATGTAGGACAGAAAGATAATGCTTTCTCTATCCTCCGAGGTTCCAGCTTGGTTGTGCGCATTCTCAAGTATGCGCAACCTGAACTAGGTATATAGAACGAGAGAGAAAATAAATATTGTCGATACCTTAATAGTGGTAACATTCTTGTCCATTTTAATTGTCCCTAGAAGTATTACATATATGGGTTTTTTTATCTCGTTTTTAAATAAGTTTTCCTTTCATTTTTGTTATATTCTCTTCCTTCCTCGATAGGTTCCATCATACTATTTTTAGATTTTGTTTTGTTTTGATCTTGTGAATAAATTGCTATATGATTGGCGCGTCTCTAATTCAATAAGCGATAATTCAATTCACCGCTTTTTTACCCGAAGGGCTGTTATCGCTCTCTTCTTTTGACATGTACTGATAACATTAGGGAGTTTTTAAAGTCATCCAAAAAATTGTTTTCGGCGATTTATCATTCTATTTAAGAAAAAAAAATGATCATAATTATATAGCTTAACGCCGGAAAACTGTTTTTGATAACTTCAACTATTGAACTAATTGAATCCAACGAATGAATCCTAAAGTGGTTTGATGTATTCTTATTTATATTAAGAAATATTGCTGATTGTGTTATAAAAATATATTATTTTCCTGGTTTCTCACGTAATTTCTTAATTATAATAATGCAAAAGTCAATAAAAGTGTTGATACCTATGAATTTCACCACCTCAGCTGAAATACTACTTGTAGAAATTTCTTCATTAATTCCCGAAAAGTGAGCGAATCAACCTTGTTAAATGCGACGAAGTCATTATAAATATCCCAATAACTAAAAATATAGATGATTATGCACAGAAAATATTAAGGAAATGAATAGAAATAGTGTTATTATTAATTCCCATCCTTTCCATGTAAATGAAACAGTATTGTCAAGCTTTAACTACTTAAATGATATCGAAAACAGTAGGATTTTCTAGAAAATGAACTTATGTGTCAGTTCAACGATTGGGGATGGAAAAGTGGTTCTAATAAAAAGTTGTTGGTCATTGCAAAGACGTTTGTAGCGACTGGATTTGCTTCAGCCTACATGTAATATAATGAAAATTGATAAAATCATCTTTTATTCATTTGTACAGATTGTGGTGTACGGTTAAGTTGAAGTATAACGTTTACGTTTTATATCAACTCCGGAGATTAATGTAAATAAAGACTTACCTCAATCCGAAATACAGGGTGGAAAATGTACGACATCTTCTGGATCACTGGATTTATAATTACACCAAATACAATTTATATTTACATTACTTTTTATTTTATATTATACACAATTATATAGACAATTCTATATACCATTGTATGCTACATACCACTATATACAACTATTTAACTACATTCAATCATATATAACTATGTACAACCTTATATGACTAAATAACACTTTATGTTTCTAAATGTTTCTGATTTTAGGTCTCTTCTGTTTCAAAGTTAGTTTTTTCTAATAATTTTTAAAAGATATACAAAATTTGAAGTTTCGACTTTTCTTTAAGTCTTTATCAAAATACCATAACTACCTTCTAGATGTTTAACAATCTATTAACCTTGTCCTTTGCGTAGGCTCAACTTAGTTGTTATTGGCTTTTTATGACATTCGGGTTTAATAACAATAATAACAGAGTTCTACTATTAGTTGATGAGACTGATTTTGTGAAAATTATTTACTATAAAATTATCCAATGACAAAATTGTTTGCTTCCGAAGTAATTGCATTTTGCACTAATACACCGACCTCAGCGATTTTTCCACGCGTTGCGCATTGTAGTCATTTTTAAAGGCTGTTGACTGTAATGTCTTACTGCAGGCTTCTTACAGTTATTTGGATGTTTGAATTGATTTAAAATACGTTGTTTTTACGTCGCATTGATTTTAGTGAAGAGAAAAAAGTTGCAAGGCGATATATCTAGTGAAAGTTGAAAAGGATGGATAATAATACTGTATTAAAGGTCTATCAAAGTAAAAGAAAGTCCTTATCGACCATTCCTGGAATGTCAAAGAGGCAGATTTGCTTCGTTTTCACCATCAACTTGCTTATGAGCAAGAGATTTTTTGGTCTTGGATTGTTTAGGGGTCAAACTAAAAAAATAATAATAATTTGATCAAGTGGCGTAAGTTCAATTTTTACTTACTTCAAACAGTCTTCTGTGATCAACATTAGTTGTTGTTCTCATTTTTCTGAAGTTTAGAAATAGTTTACTCATTGCGAAATCTTAAGTTCAAAACTGCCTAGTGGTTTTGCGGTTAATATTTAGATCGTCTGCTATCATTCTAATGTTCTTCACGTTTCCATTACCCTATTTGACTTTTGCCTTTTATGCGGCTTATAAAATCATTAACAAAACTTTACAAAAACTGTAAGTTTCTCGAGATTTCGTTTCACCATTTTTGTGATGAGCATCACTATACATCTGAGAAAGAGCTAATAAACGCATGCAAATAGCGAAAATATGTATAGAGCAGGGATACCCCATTATGCGGTAGAAGTTTTCTTTGTCATCATTATTAATTATCAGACCCAGTAAATGATATATCAACATCGATTTTTCCAGACTTTATTGCAAGACTATCTACGAACTAGATGATCGCTAATTTACAAAAGCTGAACGCATGGAATATTACATTTTTTTTGTAATCACTCGTTGAAGAATTTTGTGAATTTAAGATAATAATCAGAATCCAGGTTATCCGCATCCAGTTATGGAATTTCACTAGAATATCCATTGATATTTTTGATTGATCAAAATATTCACTACTCCTGTTAACAGAGATAGAAAAATATTTTAAAACATGGTAATCATATAGATCAGTGTTAATAGATTCTCACTAACTTTTTTAAAAACATTTTTCTCTATTAAAAATCTTATCCAAGTATATATGTTTGCCATTATTACGCTTGACCTTTTTATACGTTTCGGGTAGCTTCATAATTCTCTCGGTGAAGAGAGTGGTTTATAGGCAAAAAACTTGACAGGATTTTCGTCGTTTCCTCCGTTGAAAAGAATGTTGACGGAGATTTTTTTATAAATAATACGTATTCAACTTACCTTTTATCTTATCATGTCATTTTGTTCTACTGTACACGTTTGGGAATTCTATGAAGGTTGTTTCTTTATCTGTTTATTTTCTGGAATCACTTTTGTTTTTACTTGTGAAAATACTTTCTATAGGTACTATATTTTAGCGGATTATGTGAAGTGGAGTTTTTTAACGAAATGATACCAATCTTGAGAGTGCAGGATTAGAATTTTTAGTAAAAGGCCGATAATTAAACTAGATTATTCCGATTTATAGTGTCAAAATGGGCAATATGGAAATTATTTTTTCGAATGTTTACTTTGGATACGAGGGCGATTTGACGGAAGAATGACTATGATAATTATATTGATAGTTTCTGGCATCTTTCTGATGTTTTCTGTCAAAATGTTACATGCTCCAGCAGTTCAGGATAGCATAGACATAGATCTTTTGGCAGAGAAAAGGACGAGGATTTATCGGCGCAGAAACGAAGAGAAAATGAGAATTGTAACCAACTAGATGGACGAAAGAGGAGAAACTCTCCGAAGGTGGAATAGTTGGAGCAGTGAAACCAGAGGACGATGGATCTACAGTCTAAACAGGGAAGGTAAACTATTTCCTGGCGCAACTCCTAACGAGACATATGTATTTCTGGTGGTTTCTGAAAAATATTGGGAAGAGGAGGACTAGGCCGAACACACCGTCTCCTCTTATGCAAAGTGGATACAACTTCACGATGAATTCGCACAACAGATTGAGGGCTTGTTCCTTAAATAATCATCGGAAACATGATCGAAAAGAAGGATATGTGGAAAGCTGTAAGCAATTTTGTGCTGGCCGTATTCAAAGACAAGGAGGAAATAAAACACAACAAAGAATACTATCAAGGCATGAACAAAGAAAAGAGAGAAGCTTCAAACAAGACAAGAAAAAGGGCTCATCTCGATTAAATTTCATGCTACGTTTACATACTTGGCAAGCCTCGACAATTGTCTACAAATACAAGCGTGTGAACGAGGTACTTGGCTTGACTTGTGTTAGCTCGTGACCGATCTAAGTGTCGATTTTTGAAAACACATAAAAGAAATTTGTGTCAAGTGCTTGCGATGTAGTTATATGTCAGTCTGTGTTTGGTGTCTCGTTTCGCTCTGTGTACGATGTATCAATCATAAGTCGTTGCTTTTACTTTATATTTTGTTTAAAAATACATTAAGCCAAACGCAATACAACGTTCACTCCCTTCTCGTTTGCCTGCAAAGCTTGTCTTGTAAGCTGGTAAATGTAGCGTTCCCCATGAAAAAGCTATTTACAAGGTAGGTTTCGCGATTATAAGTTCGATTCAAGTCAAATTTTCCATCGATATGTCACAGTAAATAAAACTTGGGTTCACCATTATCCTAGGAAACAAAGATACAGCCGAAATAATGGACAACCCATAAAAGCAAAAACTGTTTTGGCCAATAAGGAGTATTTGATCAACTATCAACTAAGTTTCCCCTTAGAAAAAGGGAAGCATCTTTGAAAGCTTTCTCGAAATTGACTTAAAGAATTATTTGGAAAATGAAGCCCAAGACCAATAATAAATTGGTGATTAGTTGGTCATCACAACGAGTATGTGTATAAAAATATAAGGATTAAGTGTTTTAGATAGCATTTTATTCATTCATTCAAATTCATAACTAGAGTATTTTGAGATTCCAAAGGATTAATCTCTATTGATTATTTAAAAACAGAAGTGATAACTTGTCAATATTATACTGATTTTCTGACCCTTTTCAATGCCGAACTCAAGAAAAGACAAGCGCAGGTGTTGAAAAAAGATTGTTCCATCGCGACAATCCGCTTGCACATTACACAAAGTGGTGATGTGACAAAAAACGCGTATTTTGGGAAAGATTATTATTTGGATGATTTTACAAAATTAGACTAAGTGTTAGGAATAATTTTTTTCATCTCATAGAAAAGAAAAGCTGCTATCCAGTCAAAGCAGCCTCGTGGAATTAAATTTTCCATCACAGATCTTTCATTTTATGCTCTTCGATTAGTTTGGAGTTTGTTTTCAAAGCATGTATATTATTATTCGTCTTATATAGATTTTCCGAAATTTTGAAACTTATACTTTTTTTGGGAACGTAACGGAAATCGAAATATTAGCAAGTTACTTGATGATCATATTATATACATAAAAAAATCTCGAATTAGTTCATTATCTTTATTTTGAATTATTTATTTTAGTTGTCAGGAAACTACCACAGTCTTTATGTGGTTATGGAGAAATGAAACAACTGGTATTTAGTATTTTTTTTATTTTAGTAAACATACAAAGTGGTCATGCGAAGATAAAACAGCAGTGGCAAAAAATATGGTATGATCTGTTTCAGTATTTTAAACATGTCCAAATCAAACAACTCCAAAATGTATTTAATTATTTTAAAGCAATTATAGCTTTTTTTCTAATCGAATACAAAACCAAAAATATTCTCTAATTCCTATTTACTTATTATTGTTTTGAAATTTGTAATATTTAATAGAAATTCAGTTTGAAAATTAAGAAAATGAAAAACGGTTTGTCATTGATGTATTTGAAAGTTGTGGTTATATTAGAGTGCAGAGCTAGGAATAAACAACACCAAGGTGTATAAGTTTATAAATTTTAGATTTCAAATATGCTACTAAAAAATCAGTTTATGTGAAATCTGGTGATTGAGCTGGTCAATGAACTGGTGTACTATCTACTATCTAACAATTCTCAAAAATATTATTTTACTGTCATTCAATTGCGTTGGATGAATGAGCCGGATATCCATAGTGCTAAAACCAAATAAAATTCTTGCGAGCAATATTTCCAATTCACTTATTTTCTGATAATTCTAAATGATAATTCGACCAAATATTCCAATTCAAACTAAAGCAATTGCACAACGTGGAAACGATTCTTAATTCTTAAATGCTCGTTTTTTGGTGCCAATTATGGAAATTTATGTTGATTTATGTACCTCCATCAAACAAATATTTTCACTAAAATTTCTATCTTTGTGAACTCAATTTAAAATAGCTTCACAAAAAACCATTCCGATGAATTTTTCTTTCCCAAAAACTTCTTCATTACTTTATATTCGTGTGGTTTCAAACATTGGACACTTGTATGGAGAATACCCAATTAAAACAGGGAGTATATTGTGAACCAACAAGAATTGCATATAGCAAATATCTACTGAGCCAGATTGAATAACTGTTTTTATAATTGTTGCCGAGCTTCATTGACACTGTAACGTGTATAGTACATCTTCAAAAAAAAGTTTTTCTTATTAATCAACTAAAATATTTATGGTTATAATTCCGTATCTGCCCGGCTTAGGATCCTAATAAAAGACGTTGGTTTAGCGTTTTTGAAGTAGTAGAAACCATTTATCGAAGTTCCAGATATCAGAAATTTGCACTTTTACCAATAATTGAATTAGTTGATTTCCAGTTCGGTTATTAGTACTGGATTAATGAATTAAACGAAGGATGATGAAATGAAAAATAATCAAATTAGTCTTGAACTTTGAATAATCATGAAATTAAATTTTAATTATATGTTAATTAATTTTTTGAATTTTCTAAGGAATATCCTAATGAGATTGAAAATACTATGAAGAATATAAATAAAATATTTCACTGGTTTTCGAACCTTCTCCGTCAAAACCAACCCAATCCTATCCCACCAACTCCAATTTTCAAATTTAACGACAGACTATTTTTTTTTATAAATTTTTTTGTTGTGGGACTGTAGCAAACAAACTCAATATATATTCAGCATCAGAGAATTGATTAATCGAGAATTTTTATTTATAGCATCTGGAATTTTGTATGAATTCTTAAATTCTTGCGTCAAAATACAACATTCAAAATGACACTTAAAATAAATATATTATATAAAGCTCAGAATGTATATTAAAAAAAGTACACTTTGGTGTTTCATTTCTTATAATATACGTATATGGGTTTGTAAGATAAATACAATTTGCTGTAGTTCGATATAGTGAAATGTGCAGTGAACTTTTGGTTTTAATCCAATTGAATAAAATAGCTCGAAAAATTAATACTTGTTTCACTTTGCAGATAAAGATTCTAAACGTGATTCACTTAATAGGACTTGATATTGACTTAATATTCAGCAAACACGATACATTTCTAAACCTTTACATAGGTTTGGTTGGTTTTCCGATATTATCATCAGAATGTGGGTGTATCCAACGTTTCACTTTCATTCAATTGAAAATATCTGTAGTAGCAATCGCGTTGCCACGAGAATATCTCATCATAAGTTATACTGTACGTAATTACGATGATTTCGTAACTAATATTACCTACAGCTCCACAAATGAAATTTAAATTTGATTCAATCAACTCATTGAATAACGTATGAGTAATATTTTTGATTTAGTATAATACTTTTCCGGTTTCTTACTGACAATTCGTTTTATTATTGTTTACCTCAATGTTTGTGTTTCTACTTTCAATTTTGGATTTTGCCAGAAAACTATTCACATTTACAATTCTATAATTTACTTGTTCCTTGCAGTTTTTGTATTCCGAACTACTTCCAACGTTAAATCATTAAAATAAATAAAAAAATGATTAATAAAATTACATGAAATTCAATTATTCGAAAGAAATATATCTCTTTGGATTGGTGAGTTCTAATATTAGCTGCTGTTATATTTCCGTACGGCCACTCTAGTCGAACAGCAATTATTTCAGACAATAAACAAACTTCTTAAACAATTCATCGCAACCAGTTCTAAAATATATTAAATTTAATCCCAAAAGTGTTTACAATTTAATATATGGTATTCAAAAATAACGCTTCCATATACCGGAAACAATTCAGAAGTATGAGGTTTGTATTTGGTTCGCAGTTCTAAACTAAAACAAATTTCTGAGGCATTTATCAATATTAACTAATCTGAATTTGAAATTTGAAAAGACTAAAGAAGAAATAGAAGAGGCGGATGTAGATATAAGAAAGTTTGATGTAGAAAAATGGGAGGGTAGTAGTAAATAATGCTTCTCATCTACCTGAAAAAGCCATTTATCGATATCAAGTACTCTGAATTTGAAATTTGAAAAGAATAAAGATGAAATAGTTTGATATAGAAATATTGGAGGGTAGAGGAGAGGATTAAATTGAGAAGATTGAACTAACAATATAAAGAGAATTCTGAATTCATGGGACGTCGCTTTCTTTCTAATAACGTTATTTGAAAATACTAATTGAACGGTCCAAATTAATATAAATAATAACTGCATTAATCACTTTTAGGATTGTCTTAATTATGTATTGACATTCTGAAAAACTCTTACAATATAGTATATTACAATTAAAATTTGAATTCACAATTTATTTACATCTATTCCAACTTCTACAACGTAGTTGTATTTGTCCCGTTTGGCACTGTCCTACAAAAATGTTATTTAAAATCAGTTGGAATGGTTGTCTAAATAAATTTATGCATTACGAAATTGACAAAGGACGAACACATTCCAAATTTTCAACATTCGTTTCAAAGTGCTAATTCACGCCATTTTCATAAAACATTTACGGAAAGGACATAAAATTGAGTCCTGTAGAGATAGAATTATCAAAATATGGAAGATGAGGCTTTTCAAGCAAACGAATATCCTTTTGAACATATAATAAGACCCCAAAGCAGAAATTGGCAGAGCATCGGCAAAAAAATAGTCGTTCTGTTTTCGGGTTTCTTTTCAAAGGTAACGATTAGGAGAACTGTATTTTCCTGAGTAATGAATGTGTCCTGAAATTACGAGTGTTGTTTGAAAAGTATCCGACGTCAACCTGAAGATGTTAGCAATTACGTATCAATCTGGGAAATATGCATTAAGAGATTCTCACTAAAATTTCAGAAATTTTATATGATTAGTTTTTTCTTGACAATCGTATAAAAGAGTCGTTGGAAATATTTTTAGGAAATGAAAAAAATTGAGTATAGAGGTGTCATTGAATAAGGGAATAAGCCCATAGAAATGTAAGGAGAGCTAGACACTATGTATGGAAAGTTTGCACCATTATTTACGACTTCAAAGCTTAAAACAACGATATCATCGAAAAAGTTCGTAAAAGGTACTGGACAACCGTCAGATTAAGATTAGAGAGATAGAAGACGCTATCCGTATATTAAAACAACGATTTGCCATATTTTTACTGAAGTATTATGTACGACTAATTTCAAAAAGATAGCATAATAACAGCAGAGTATTAAGCATCATCGCTTGATGATGTAGTGCTTTTTCATCAAAGCAACGCTCCTTTTCATACTTAGGTGACCGACATGTCTAAAAATCAAGAATTTTTCCAGTGAATTTTTGGTACTTCCTAATCTTAAAGCTTCAATTGTAAGAGAGATATTTTAATCAGAAGATGACGTTACGCCTATTTTGAGGGAAAAGACGGCAACTATTATTAGAAATTGTTAGAGCGGTTCGATTGGAGGAAGTTTATAGACTATGTTGAAAAATAAATATGATAATGGAAAAAAGTCTCGTTTTTGTGTTAGGACGGACAATTTTCAGACAGCCCTGGTATATCTAATCTTTAACATCTTCCAAGAAGAAGGGTAAGCACTTTTCGAGATTCCCACATAAGGTAGCTAAGGTACAAACAAAATCTGAGAAATATGTTCCTGTAATCAATAATAAATGATTTTTTTAGCTTTTTTCAAAGAGATGTCATAAAATCACAAGAAAAATTAATTCCATTTTTTTTTCAATTTTACTATTGATGTAGATGTAGGTACATTAGCTATATAATATTATACTGTGACCTCATTGTACTTTCACGCAACTTAAGTGTTATCGATATACTTCTTATAAGGTGTAGTTCCATGTATACCCAACGGGAAGGGTTGTAAAAGAATTAAAGAGAAATTTTGTTTAATATAATCAGTGAATACAAAAATAGAAAAAATAAACGTGTTAAAAGTTATAAATTTCTTGAATCAGATAAATTAGTCAGTCCTCTCATATCATGCGCTTAATCTAATTGTTATTGAAACAACTATTATGATTTTCAGTTGCCTCCTAAAGACTAAAATTAAATTATTGAGCTGACAACTTTTAGAAGACACAACAGCAAATAAGTTCTTGATAACAGTTTGAAAAATACCATAAATAAATTTTTATAGCAGAAATTACTTACACAGCATTTATTCCAACTAGTATATATCATACACGAATATTTTGAGAAAAATAGTAAAAACTTTAAGCCCCCGATTTTCCAGTCTGCTGTTGTCAACTCTAAAGTGAAATTGTGTTTGCTAATTTTTTCGGAAACAAGAATTTTGAACAACACTTTAACATTAAACTGAGATTAAGTATCGAAGAAGCTCTCGAAATATTGAAACGAGCGTTTTAAAAGTGAAAATCGGTCAAGTTATGATAAGGAACGGTTGTGACTCCTTCAAATGGGCAATTGGAGTACAAGAAGATTTGCTGAACAATGTGAGAAGAAACAAATTAAAAAATAAGTTATAAACTTTGTTTTTTGTCATGAAAATGTACCTCGTGATTAGTAGCTTCTGATTGTCTGTTCACATCCACACTACAACTTCTGGTTCTTTTTAAAAATAGAAAATGTGCTGAAAGGGAAATAAATATTGACACAATTCTGGATACCAAACAAACTAAGATAAAGTAGATGAGTGTAATTCCGAAATAAGGCTTCGGAAATGCTTTTAGTTATGAAGTTGAGGTTAAGGTAAATTTAAATTTACAATCCTCGTGTGTTTTTATTCATTCAACTGAAAAGTTGGTTCTCACAGATTATAGTGCAACTTTTTCTTTTATAAATATAATAGTTACTTTCGAAAACTGAAGTGATAAATGATATTTATACAAAATGAATAACAAATCTAATGCCACAACATTCGTGTTGTCTTCTGTAATTGATAGAATCCTTATATGACACAATAACTAGAAAGAAATAACAAAACTCCAATGTTCTTCGCAATCTTTGAAGCAAAATTGAGGTTATGATTTGATAAATTTGTACTGTAGCGTGAAATAGTCCAGTAGAAGTAGTCTCCTATGTTTTTCAAAAAGCTATTTAAGGTAAAAGTCAATATTTTCGAAATTCACAATTTTTTTTCTAAAATATAACTATCTCCATATCTCACATTTTCCTCACTTGTATCTCTATATATTTAAATTATACATTTATGAGAATATACACTCATAAGAAACTGCAAATGAAACAATCCAACAAATACTACAGTTGTGGTTGGTGAGGATGTTGATTTGTTACTGATATTTAGTGCGAGGTCCAATTGATAAAATTATCTACTTTCCAATATCTGGAAAGATAAATAGAAATATACTCTTTAAGATTATATTAAGATTAAGATTTGTCTTCTAATTTAAAATATCACACCATATACAATTGCTTAATACTTTAATCGGCTTTAATACGGAATCAACTTTTTTCAGAAGGGGCGAAGCATCAGTATCAACATTACTTGAAGAAAGGATTGCGCCAAAGCTTCTCCTAAAACGATAATAATAAGCGTAATTCATTGTACCCTCTCTATTTATGTAGCCCCAAAGAAAATTAATTGTATACAGAGTATAGATATTTAACTTTTGTAGAAACCACATTCGATTCAGACATGACTAGGATATGAAAATATGCCGAAAAATGGAGCTGGAAATCTACTTGACAATATTGTGAAGCCGATTCAAACTATTCTTTCACCTGATCATTAAAAGAACATTATTTTTTAAACTGTAAAACAGTTTGTTGTAGTGTTATCATGTTCACCAGCGAGAACTAATTGTTAAGGCAAGTCTTGCTGTTCAATTTAATTAAGAGGTAGTAAGTTCATCTTCAGTTGAGCAACGTATGAATTTTAGTAAGAAGAAGTTGGAGAAGACATGACTGTTAAATTTGAAGAATTTGAATTGAATGAAGAAGTAGTGATGAGACCGGGTGTGGAGAGAGAACTGATCGCGGTAATTAAACAACGAAAAGTATCTTATTTGGGACATATCCTGCGAGGACTGAAAATATTCAACTTTCAAGCTTATACTGACGGGAAAGATCGACGGATGGAGAGGATCAGGGTGTAAACAACATTCCTGGCTATGGAATATAAGAGACTGGTGTGGCATTCAGGGCGTGGCAACAATTTTTGGTCGTGCAGAAGAGGGGTGCCTTCATATAATGGATTAGAAGTTTTGGACAAGAGAACACCTACACGCTGTAAAGTGTATGGTACTTGAAGAAGAAGAAGTCTAAAATATTTACATATATTAGAACTACAATTTAAAATAATCACTTCTATCGACGTCATTGAAATTATGTATCAAATACAGTATTTTCCCATAAAACTCCATCAAAACAGATCGTGAAAAGTCTTGCCGTAGAAATCACGTTAAAAGAAGCGCCTTGTGTTGGTAGGTGGTGTGGAAAGGTGTACATAGAGTGCAATAGATAGTTTTATAATCAACAATTGTGTCATACCATTTTTAATAAAAATTAAAAATATTCGAAAATATTGACTTTGACCTTGAATAACTTTTTCAGCACACATAAGATCATTGGGGGGATTTGTGACTTTATTTCTCCTCGTTTAGGCTTTTGCGATATTTTTGTTAACTCAAATGTCTATTTTGACCGTACCAAATAGTGGAAAGTAGAAAAGCTTCACTAATTAATTTTTCAAAAATCAAATTCCATACTAGTTTTTGATAACTAAAATAAAATGAAGGTTTTTGTGAAAAGATACTATTCGATCATTTCAATTACCCTGATTGACAAGACTATTTTCGATAATTCGATTATGTTTATATGTTATGAAGATTCTACTCGATAATGATCAGGTAAATAGTAAAAAGTGTTTCATTCAGCATGTTCTAAGATACAGTTTTTACGTACAAACAACCAGAAGACTAAATAATGTCTATTAAAGTAAACAATTATAAACTGAAATTATTCTCATTTGAAGGTAAGTATGACATGATTTGGAATCCTGGAAGTACTGAATAAACAATAAAGAATCTCCACCTTCCATAAATTATTACCGATTCCTTCTTTCTTTCTCCTATATAAACAGCTTATTATAAAATGAAAAACTTACGTTGTATGCGCTTCAGAAGAATTTCCTGTCCACTTATCCAAAATCCTTGGTTTAAATAATTGACTGAATGTAGTTCTAAACATTCGATTCATACAACAATATAAAATGAAGTTTATAGAGCCGTTGGCTAATGCCATAATGTCCATCACCTCTCCATAAGGTTGGTAACATTGTAAAAAGAGATCGTGGCCTTTTATACCGATAAAAAAAGCAAATATCCCTTGAGGGAATTCTGTGATCAGAAATAATAATAATACAGCTACAAGCATTTTCGTTGTTCTGTCGGATCTCCTTTCTGCTTTGTTACCTTTTCTTTTCACTTCCTTACCATCTACCGTGAGAGGAAATGAATCGTAACCTCTTAACACTTGTCTCCTCTTTTTGGCATCAAATAAAGTTTTAATTAACCAGATACTGATTATGGTTAATATGAAGCAAGGTAAAAGTTTGATGAATACAGCAAATAGCCAAAAATTTATTTTGAGTAGTGTTTTATCTTGTTTTACTTCTTCTTTTAGATCAGTGTGATAGAGAGTAATATTTTCATTGTTCTCTTCTATAACTATTGATGATATTTCGAAAATGTAGTAAGCCGGAATACACAGGAATATGGGTAAGATGTAACAAATGCAGATGGCTAATGTGCATCTGCTGTTAGAGCATAGCTGATGATTTTGTTTCGGATATCTGAAAATTGAAAAAGTTTATTACTAAATCTCCATGAAAATAGAATATTATTCAACTTAATTATGTTTACTGTTTCTCTTTGAGCTTATTGCATATATGTTGTTAATGTATTGGGTTAAGATGTAAATTCATTTGCATTATACGTCTTATTCTTCTAAGAATAATCAACAATCAAATTAAGCCAGTTGAATAATTAATATTTTGGGTAGGATACCAAAAATATTTATAGTGATTCATATTTTCAATTTAGACCTTTGTGAGTTCAATGAGAAAGGTGGAGAAACAACGGCGGCAACCCCACAATCTTGTGGTTAAGCTGGTATTGAGCCCCCTACATGTTCCATAAATAAAATTGCATCCCCTATAAATGTTTAGCCCATGTAACATTCCAATGGACTAGTGATAAAAGAAAAGAAACTGAAAGCGAAATGTTAACTTTTAAATCGTCGATACACATATAAAAACCTAAGTTTATCAAAATTTCACTCAAAGAGTTTCGAGCTGTTAGAAGAAAAACGTTTGTAGGCGGAAAAGTTTTATATATATAATTTGAAAAGTTGAATCCATCAAAGAGGGCTTAAACTTTCCATTAACTAATATGACTAGCTCAAAAGTACCAGTCGAGGATTTTCCAAATTTAATTCACTAAAAATTTAGAGAAAGAAAATTTTTAAAAATCAATGAGGAGAAATTGAATGCCTTCTAGTAATAAATCATAGAATTAACATCAAAAAATTTTTGAGAAATACAGATAATGTAGAGAAAATATGGTGGGCATTTCTTTACTTCACAAAAACTCATCCAGATAAGAAATTAAAATGAAAAATTGGAAATATTAACCCACTTGTTTCATTCTATTATTAATAGATGGAACCAAAGAAGGCCTATTAATGAATATTAAAAATAGAATGGAAATCTTCCGCATGCGTTATGCATAGATAATTGAACAGAGCCTCCAGGAGAGAAAACTGGAAAACTAAGCTTTAGAAAGAAAAAATATATCACTAAAATAATGAAGAGATAAATTTGGAGCTAGCGTAAGATTAATGAAGACCAACCATACAATTTTACAAAATTATAACAAATTAGCTGCAGACATCACCTCTTCTTTGCTGGAAAATCCTCGATCACTGAGTCAGAGAACATAAAATGATTCTGAATCTGGCGAATAGGGTGCAACACTTTCTGCTCAGCCACATGCGGCTGTTTTTGCTTGATTTCTCCGTTCAAACGTTGCAATAAGTTCGTATAATACTCGCCATTGATAATTTTTTCTTCATCCCAAAAAATCAACAACATTACCTGCAGATGAAACAGTCTTAGACTTCTTTGGAGCTCGTTCTCCCTTTTCAGTCCATTGTTTTGATTGTTCTTTTGTTTCAAATGTGAAGTGATGTACTCACGTTTCATCCATCGCTGTGAAACTGCCCAAAAGTACGGCTTTCTTTGTGTGAAACATTGTCAAATACTCGATGGAATAATCTTCATCTCTCTCTCTAACGGAGAATCAGTTTCACCCAGAGTAGAATCTAGTTCAGCTTTTTCATTGGTTGTGTTAACGCCTTAAGTATTGAATCACATAACGATGTCCAATTTTTTCCATGTTAACAAATTTACTGATAATGTTCACTATTGATGATTGCCAAAAAAAATACTAAGTACTTTCAGTACACAGTGGTAATTTTCAAACAACTACCGCAATTTCTAGGTTAGGCCATATACTGGGACCATCCTCGTAAGTCTAAGTTCGCATGAGAAAAGGTATCAAACCTAATGATTGACGGAAAAAAGATACTTAGTAATGAAAAACAAAGAAAAAATAGATATTATTCCAAATTGTAATGAAATTAATATCTAGAGAATAGAAAAGGTAGAGCAAATCTAATATTCGGGGTGACATTACATTTGACATTTGACGAAGAAAAGCAAATAGAAAAAAAATATAATTGAAGCTTAGAAGAGCTTCGTTTCTCACCATGAATGTTTATACGGCCATATTTAGTCCCTAGCCCACTTCTGTACCATTACAGCTCTCATAATGTTTTCACTATAAATATTACCATTGTATAAAGAATATTCTTTATACAATGATATTACTGATTTTACGATGAATGTCAAATATTTTGAAGCTTTTATACCAACAAAAAATACGTCGGGGTTCTCAATAGATGGCTGCATTTCAAAATTCTCACAAACAGATGTAGACTCGATTGCATGGTTCTGTAATAGTTTCTGCAGCTCACCTCCTCACATATATAGGTATCCAGACAATTTGTAAATCTATGCATAGAATTTAATGATGTCGCAGATATACTCTATTTCAATATTGAATACTGTTGTCTCTGAAAGTTCAGCTTTGCAGTAGCTTTCGTCAAAATAAATATTACTACTCAACTAAAAAATAATCTTTCATGAGATAATTCTACCCAACTTTCATTCTGAGTACTACGCATATAATAATGGTAATAACGAAAAAGTTAATTATTAGATTGATTTTCATCAACTCATGGATTATGAGAAATAAGTTTCCTATATTTATTAGAATCATCTTTAAATCACTCCACTTTGGAAATAGTTTAAAATACCGTAAACTCAGTTTTAATGCAATCAATCTGGAGTCTAGACAGACAAAACTGCTTCGATCATTTTGAATTGGGACTGTGAACCCATTACTTAAATTTACCATTTAGAATAGGGGATTTTGCCTTTCCGACAAATTCAATGAAGTTTATGTACTGTGGATGTTTGGTCTACCGAAAGTTTAAATTTCAATGGGTTATTGAATTTGCGGTATTTGTTTCAGTTGGAACAAATCTTGGAGTGTGACAATCATTCTAGTGTAAAATGAACCGACCATACTTGCGGCTATTATAATAGTTTTCTCTAATTACTACTTAACAATTATGTGGTGTTATAGTAGCACTATAAAAACAGTTTATGTGGTAGCCGTTTTCTACGTACAAAGGGAAATAAAAGTCTTTGTTATACATTTAACATGATTTTATGTTAGATAAAAGGGACCATAATCTACTTGTTTTTCTCCAGAACTCTCAACCTTTATATAAAGAATATTGGATGTCAACAAATAAAAAAACAGTATACAAATTGCAGGAAAATATAACATTAGCTTCTCTTTGATCAGAAGGAAATAATTGAGAATAGTAAATGCCAGAAAAAATTCGAAATTGTGAAATACAAAGACTCCAATATAGTGTTGACAATCCTAAGCCTCTAAGCAAGTTTTTTATTGAAAATTGGACGAAGTGCTTTTTATTAACTGTTTATTTTTCGTTTCCTTTTTGATTAAAGCGTCTCTACGTCTGCATTTTAACAATAGCTGGTTACGGGTTATGATGGATTTAGGACTTTTTTCTTAAAATGAATTAAATATTTTCTTATTCCTTTTTTATCTTTTCTGAGCTTGTATCAGCTTGTATGAGCTTGTATCAATCTAGGAATCATATTATTATGATTGATTTTTAATAATATTTTCCAATCTGGTAAATACTTTATACAAAATAAGTTGTATTTGACGAAAAATTCATTATGATTATCTTCAACTATAACATTATAATGATTATTCTAAATTTCCCATAAAAAAATTCAAACATATTTGGATATCGTGTAATGTCACGTTAGTATCTTAGGTCAGGCTTATTCATAAATTGATAATTCTGAATACATTAATCAGTACGATTTAGTTAAAAATTCATTACTCAGTAAATTTTAGTTACATAGTTAATTTGTTGTTAATGTATGGTTAAAAAAATCCTCAATGTTAAATTAAGCGTGTATTTTTCTGTGAATCTTATGTTAACCGAAATCTTAAACAATAATCATTTACGATATGAGTCTGCTCGTTACAATCTACAAGAGAGAACGGCCGAAGCTTATGGAGTTGATATTGCAATTGTGAATAATATAATTGGAGTAGAGAACCATCAAGGAAATGAATGAAATCTTCAAGCTCCAATAAGTTCATAAATTCGAGATGGAAATAGTTATTTACTTCTATGCAGATACTTAGTCAGATAAGCCTACTATTTGTATATTTGTATTCGTTTTCTAGTCCTGAATTCCTCACTCTTTTAGGTCTTCCATCACCTTTGCGTATCATCTTTTCCTTGGTCTTCCTTTTTTCCTGTTCGTCCTTGCTCTATGTTTATATTTTTTTAATGCTTTAAAATCTGGATGTGACCCAACCATTCTATTTTTTTGGATCTTATTATTTTGCTTAGTTTTGCTTGTCCAAGTAAATTGTGTCCCTGTTCTGTTCAAACCGATTTTACGTACTATCCATTCTAATACTATATAGAACAGCGCAGTGGATCTCCTGTTTTAATTCTGTGTTTTGTGATCTTTTTGGAAATCTACGAAAACCTAGTAAATTACCAGATCATATTCATACCTAATTCTTTACGTTTGCCTCAGAGTTAATATATCGTCTGTAACTGATCTTCCAGATTTTGAGCTCTTTAACAAGTTTTCTCCATATTCTTTTAAACTTCTATCTATCTCTTGTGTGTAGTTTCTGCGTTAATTTTTTCCTTTCTTATATACTTGTACCATTTTCCACGCTTCTGGTTTTGTTTTATATTCCCATATATTACTTATCAAATGATAACTACTTGTCTTTAGTGCAGTTTTACGGTATTTGATTAATTCTAATTCTATTTTCTCTTCTCCTGGTTATTTACCGTCTTTTAGCCCCTGCATTATTTCTAGTGTTTCCTCACCCAATATATGGCAATATATTTTCATTATTATTCCAATCCAACGATGATAAAGAAATAGGCTTCAGTTGGGGACCAGATCTAGAGATTACGGTGGATAAGGAAGCAAGTCGCTGTCCAATTCGTATAATTTTGCTAGCTTTCATTTATTTGGGACATATTGGATTGTTTTGATGTAACAGCACATTTTTCTTCATCAAACTATACCGTTTTTCTGCAAATTTATCATACAAACTCTCCAATAAAGCTACGAGATACTCGGTATTTATGGTTTTTGTCTTATTAAGAAAATCAATGAAAATTATATTATACGCAACCCAAAATACCGATGCTTTAAACTTGCCAGCCGACTTTTGCGTCTTTTTATGCTTTGGAGTCGGTTCATTACGTGTAGTCCACTCGGCTAGTTTTCGATTCGACACAATATGTCAATCACATTTTTTTATATATATCAGCTAATTCAATTAGCTTCCACAGTTATCATCTCACTTTTCACTTCACCTAATACATGCTTGAGGTGTATCAGGATTTGTACTCATACTAGGCCAATTTCCACGTTTCTGGTCTCTTGTTTCCATATATTCCTTATTAAATGATAGATTCTCATCTTTCGTGCAGTTCCTCCGTTTTGATCAAGTCTGGTTCTCTTTCTTCTTCCGTGGATTTACGTCTTTTTCATAGATAATACCTCTAATAGTGTAGGAGAATTTGAAGAATCGATATAGAAAAAAGTATGTAATGGGCGAGTTCCAAGAATAAATAATATATTCTTGAAAACAAAGCAATGAATCAGAATTGTTTGTCAATGAACCGAAGTACCATTATTAAGGTTGCTATTCAGTATAGTTCTACCGTAAAAATGTTATTTGTTGTATTTTACTTATTGAAAATTTATCTGTTTATCCAATAATAATTTGTACTAAACCAATTCATAACCCATGACTGTGACTATTAGAGATCAACTTCCTATTATTTGACTTCTATAAATGTCCCGTTTTGAGTCAAAGAATAAATGGTGACGTTACGTATACCACAAATAAATCCATATTCTGTGGAAAAAAATACTCTCGGAAAACGTATATCGCGCCCAAAAGCTGTTCATCGAATAAAAGCAGCAGCAGATGCAGCCTCCCAATTTGCTCAAGGCCATTTGATATAATGCAAGACAAAAGGCATGTGCATATGAAGTTCAGCCGATAGTTTCATACAAAACTCGCACTTGCAACATTATCGATTTGATGCTATTCTTATAGCGTGTAAGTTGTAATTTTTGAGAGAAATTAGTTTCTTATCTGCTGATATTCCATTTAATTTTCTTAGGAGCTTTTCAAATGTTTCTACATCCATTCTCAACTAATTTTCCTATGTTTTCTCGTCTAATTATCTATCTATCAGACTCCAAAAACAAGACAGCAGCAAATATAATTATTGCCATTGATGCACTGTCCACTTTTTTCTTGTTTACTTTAATTAGCTTTGTTATTTTTATTTTTAAACTGTCAACAAAATATTAAATAAATTTTGATGTTAGGAAATTATTTACTTTTTCTTGTGGAATTTTGATCAGTGGCAGCCATGATGCAATGGTAAGAGATTTGCATAGTGTCAAACAACGTGCAATATTCCTCCATGTATTATTTTGGTTTTGCAAGAAATTGCATGCAAAAGGTGAAAATTAGAGGTTGCTGGAAAGACAGGGTTTTGCTAAATACAATTAATATGTTTTTCCAATGTTTTCTTATTATGTATATCGGAGTGGTCTACAGAAGCAGTTTCAAAAATGTATGTTAATTTTCTGTTGAAATATGGTTATATTGCATATGCCATCTTTTAAAAAAATTGATATACTTGTCCTGCAATAGGAGCTCATCATTTTATATTGAAAATAAAATATGGTTTCAAAAATTTCGTTTTTTTCTTGATACCCTACAATATTAGTGGGTTAAATATTGAAAGAAAACATAATAGAGTAGCTTACCCAATAGCTAGAAACCTCCAAATTGCCAATGACAGCGTTAAGCAAACGGATATTGTATGTAGTAGTTGACTGTAATTGATATGGAAAAGAGTAAATACAGCACCATAATAACAAAAATCCTTCCTTCCTCTTTCGTCGTGATAATAATATGCAAATGGAATATATTCAATCATAAGTAACATATCAGCTACAGCTAACGCGCTTAAGATGCGGTTAATCGGAGCATTGGACATTTCCTTTCTTGTCAAAACTATTATATTTAAAATGTTTGCAACGCTTCCAAATATGCAAACTAAAATTGATGTGTAAACATGATACTTCTCTGCGTATGCCGTAGATAAGTTTAATAACGTATCTCCACCGCAGTCCAATTCAAGCGTATCGGTTGTTTGATCTGTCATAAGGGATCTGAAACAAACAATTTTCTTAAATTATGAAGGACGATGAATTGGTTTTTGATGTGTACCCTTTCAAAATATGTTTTATTCAAACGAATATATACAACGTAGACGTTTCTTCTAGCATCATTTAATATAAAAATGGCAAAAACATACATTGAACGTGAATTATTTATTTTATGGAACATTCGAAAACGAGCCAGTTTTTGAGAAAGCCTTCAAAGTGTAGAAGAGACAAAAAGATGATACGGTCCCTAAAATTCAACTGCTATGACAAGAAAAGGATTATCAATATCTTTATTGCAGACTCAATGCCGTTACAATCTTTTAGATGTGAACTTAACTCAATTGTATGTTATAGAAATCTACAAGATCTTTACAAATATTTTATCAATGTCCATGAATTGATTGCGATGTGACGGCGAAAGTTTTATGGACTATCGTGTCCAAACATTTATGAGGTTCATGTTATAGTTTTTTTTTTGGATATGGCAGTTTAGATGATTGTGAGCTTTAACAGAATAAAAGTTATTTCAAATTATTGAAATGGTTAAATAACTAACATGCGTCTACTAAGGTTTCCAATGTTTGAGGAATATAGTTGATGTTGAACCCGAATTTAACAGTTTATCGTAATATTACAGTTTTGTTTACAACGGTCAAATCATGTCATAGGATCATTTCATAATATACAGTGACATATAAGACAAAATTCTATTCTGATAATATTTGATACATATGTCAGGTAATTTGTAATAGATAAATGATTGAAATTTCGCTTAACTCGAGTGAGAATAACCTCAGTTTCTCTTCACCTCATATTCTACAAAACATAATAAGATTATCAGTATTCTCCTGGAGTATCTCTTTCCTTTATCTTACGTGAAAGGGTCATCAGAATTTGAGGAGAACACAGAAAATGTCTCAACCTTCTATAGATTATGTTTCAAACAAGTTCAATTGAGAAGAAATTAGACAATGCTGGGAGTCAAGGTAAGAGATGAATTTGAGCATTGGGGAAGTAGTCCAAGATTTATCTATACATATTATGTGGTGAAAGTTTAGTATCCTGAGGTAAATAATCAGATAAAGTTCCTATATTTTTTGCTATAAACATTGACACCCATACCGTAACTCAGACAGTGTGATGTACATGCCACTCAACCAAAAATTAAGTGTTAAAAAGTGCGCATTGTCTTCTCACCTCACTATTATGAATGTCTAAGCAAATTTGACCAAAGGTTTTATATATGGTTGACAATATGTCATTTCATTTCTTTGAATGCGATATTTTATATATTTTTTGAATGAAAAGACGAGTATCTACCTAAAATGTGTGTAATTATTCCAAAAACCTTGTAAAATGGAAATTGCCCATAATTTATCAATCCGATGGTCGTCCAGTACCAACGAACGCTCTTCGTTCAGACTGATACGCCCACTTTGAATTCAGTCACTTAACATTTTAGGCTCGTAAATAATGATGTAGACTCTTCGTAGACAGTATCTAACTCCTCGCTAATTTGCGTATGTGTATTGCTTTTCAAAAACAAATATTTAATGACAGCTCGATACTCAATTTTTTCCATTTTCAAAAAAATCTTCACCACGACTCATTTAAACGATTGTCAAACAGAAAATAAGCGTCCAAAATGACAAATCTCTAGCCGCATTCGCATATATATTTCCCAACTTATATTGTTTATAATTAAGTGTAACTTTAGGTTGAAGTCGGAAATTTTTTAGACAACTCGTATTTTATTTGACAGTCAGACAAGACATTTATGCTATAGCTTATTGTGAAATATTTTTTTCGTTATAAGAGGTTTAATTAAATTTAGTGGAAAAGAAATGTATCTAAGTAAAATTAATTAACATTAACATTTGATTAAGTGTCAAATTAAACCCAATATCAAACATCTAAAGTGAGCACTTGTGTAAAAATTTTCATTTTCTCGTGGATATTATAGTACTTATTTTAATTAATTATTATGGTTGAAGTGAACATTTTTAATTAAAATAAAATATTGGAAACAAAGTATACATCCATTTTAGAGATTGCGGAATCACTCACAAACAAAACCGAAATGAAGAAAATAATATAATAACAATAATACATTATTCAAAGAAAAGTAAAGTAGGTAGGTACGAGATTATCAGCACCAGTCGCAAGTGAACTATTAACGTAGGTTGAATAGGTCCTATCAATCACAAATTAACTCGTGTGACAAAAACCTAGAGAAGATAATTTGGTGCTAATTTTTTTTAATCCTTTGAATCGTCTATAGAATGAAATATAACAATGTCCTTCATGGCTCCATTAATCTGACACATCATCAAATCACACATAATCAAATCACATATAATCAAATCACACATCTTGGTGGCCATTCAACATCACCTATGCCTTCAAGCACTTGTACAGAACGTTTATTGTAGGTTAAGTCGTTGAAACCACGTGCTGAAAAATGCTTCAACAATGATGTCACTATCAACTCTCTAAGTTGAGCAACACTTAGCTAGTTAAGTGAGCTATGAATATGAAACTTTTGTTTTTCAAAAGATAATTCTCCATTTTCGTCTCTCCAGCCAATTTTCCATTAAAAACTTTAACTTCAACTTCAAATTTCCATCTAATTAAACTATTGTTATGTGTCTACATCCTGCTCAATCCTTATTATTATTCATTGTTTGTGTTATACAAGCCCGGTTACAACAAATTTTGTTGTAAAGAAAAAAATTCAACATTTTGAGGTGACGCTTTCTTATCTACAATTCCAATGAACCAATGAATACCAGTTAATATAATTTGATTGTTAGACATCTTTGTGTACAAGTATTCAGCACTAAGAGGAATTAGAAGATCTCTAGTATCTATTCCTTGCCACCAACGTTATTGTAAACTGTTAATTCATGTCAAAAAACTGATGTGTTTATCGTTACATCACACAATTTATCGGACGAGTTTGTTGGGAAATAGAAATTAAAAACAATATTATTAATACGTAAAAGCATTGTCTAATCCATGTTGTTATATACAAAAATATTAATCAACGTCTATTTTCATTAAATTTTTATTATCTTTCTTTGTTAGGACTATTCTGTTTTAATGCAATTTATATTAATTTCTATTTATAGGCAAACTTTCGAAAAACTACCCACGCAGTAATTTTATTGTTGGCTGTATTCCCACAGTTCGTTTGTAAATGTATTCATAAAATAATAAAAGTAATTTCATTCTTCTATTCCGCATATTTTTAAATAAAACGTGTCCATAATTAAACGGATGTCAAAGATTTTCCAAGAAACTTGGAGGAAAAAGAATATTTCTTCTTCATTCATTCTTTTCATTCATATGCTATAATTAACTCCAAGACTGCTACATTTTCGAAGGCTGAAAAGTCAGTGACGGAGGTATTTGATTTATTTGTAATATTTAATTCAATTAAAATTTATAAATAAAAATATTTTATATTGTCGCTGTTACAGCTAAGTTTTCACCTAAAATGTCTGTAAATTGTTTACGTTGGATATATCTATGACCATTTTTTTTTCATAAAAGGTCAACTAGCACTATGCAGCTTCTTATAATTCAGAACATTTCAAATTTTTTCAATTTAAATAAACAAAAAATTTAAAAATAATCACAAAAAGCTACTAATTTGTTCCGTATTATATTTTGCAACCACACAAGTGTTTATTAAGTCACCTTGAGAAAATTATTCTCATGTTCTTGGTATTTTTAGTATGCAGTGTCAAATTCTTAGGTTTATTTTAGTTCTTTCTTATTGATTTCAGTATTCTGGATATTTAACCACACATATCACACTTCATTATCTTTTTCTCAACATACCTTATATTTTCCTGCATAGTTTAACATTTTATATTTCGATAGAACCCACCCCTCTAATTATTTTGTGTTGCATATAACACAGTTGCCTCGAATAGTTAAAGAGAAGAGAGAATCCATTATTTCCTAGTATTTGAGTTTGATTTTTAATTCCTAAAAAATCAAAAATAATCTCTCTACTCGCGCAATTTTCGTAAATTAAAACTTATTTTGAACTAAACTGGATAATTGCTTTTATCATTAGGAATATCTTATCATCATCATCAAGTTAAAATCTTCGATTTATTTACATTGAAATTTACTAAACGGAATTATAAATTTTACTTCAATTGTTTAGGTTTTTTTTATTATTAAATGTTTATAATTTAATGTATGCTTTTCTGATTTTCATGATTTGTTAATGTGGTTATATTTTTCTTATCGTATTGATGACTTCTTATGCCATTTTCTAAATATTGAGATGTCTGTCCTGTTATAGCATTTGTTTATCCTTCTCTTGAATATGTTATTATAATATCTTGAGTACTGAAGATTTAAGAGATATGGAAGGTACGAGTTTTAAAAAAAATTAAAGATTATTTTTGGGTTTATTGGATTAAAAATTTTTAGGGCTCTATTAATTTTCTTTATTCCTATTCTGTTAATAACAATTGCAATTTTCTACCTGTACCAAAATCCTTCAAAAACTTTTTTCTATAGGTGGTTACGAACCCAATGAGCTATCGATTATATTTTTAGGACTTTTATCTCTATTTTTCACGTTTCTGAACTTTTTGACTTGATTATAGATGCTATTTTATATATTTCCATGCTTCCAATCACAGTTGAACAGAATAAAAAATATTGATTTATTTTAAAAACTGAATTTATGATTTTTGTTTGGGTTAAAATACTATACAAGGTATTTGGAGTTATGAAGAAAATTTACAGAAACTGATAAAACATCATTTTCAGACTCAAGTTATAAGACAAAAGGTTCATTATAATAATATAAAAACATGTCTCATTCATCCGACAAAAAACTATAATAAATTGTTGAATTGTAATGATTGAATTGAAATGACATGCAATTGAGTACTGATGATAGTTTCTTAATCTAAAACTTTAGACAAAAAGTCCTACATAGGATCTTGCAGACTTTTTTCAACAATATCAATATCAATATCAATATCAATTAGTCATTAGAATTTCATTTGATCTTCCTACTCAATCATGGTAGCAATTTTCAATTGGTAATTGTGTTACACAATCATAGGGATAATTTGTTATTTAGTTTAAACGTAATTATTGGCGAAATTTACTTATACCGAAAATACAGATGAAAGGGAATGGAAATGTAGTTTGCAGTTAAAGCTTGACGACTCTATCAAAAAGGTGTTGAAACCGAAAGGCTTCAGACATTAGAATATTCTCTTTCTGAAACAAGAATAGTTTGCAGTTTTTACTTATATCACTAAAATTATATTGAAAAGCTGTTAGACAAATTCTTGAGTGCTAAACCCACAAAGACTAGTGGTTATTTTAATCCATTATGTGCCTATAATGAACATTTTATTCAAAATATATATTTTTGGCCAAAGATTCTTCAGCTGTCGTTTTTCCAGTGATTATTGAAATATTTCATGTTACTGGTTGTTTATCATTTCATTACACGTATTATTAATTAATTTGTTTTAGATATTTTACTGATATTCTCCAAGAAGAATAAATTCACAAATTAAAAATTATTGTTAACAATTAACTCACCTATTTCTCCGTTGATTTATAATAGACAGAAGATCTTCGTTAGAAAAATTGAGAATTATTGAAGCTGGAAAATATTTGAGAAGGATAATCCTAACGGCTGACAGATTATGTGGTGGTACTGGCATTTCAGTTTCACACGAACGCATTCTTAACGGTGTTAATCATTTTAAATCTGAAAAAAAAGCTATACTAAGCAATTTGTTGTCAACAATTATTATATAACAAACTTTTTATGAGTATAAAACTTCCCTGAAACTGAAGGCGCGTCCCCACATACAACAAACCGCGAACCGAATAACCCACCGTCACGTACGCTGATTTGTTGTGCACAATCTTTTTGCTCAACCCTTGTCATAATGATTAATATGATTTTAATACTTATTCGGTCAATAATAATACATACTCAAATTATCTTTAATGTTTATTAAGGGCGAGTGCAGAATGCACATTTTATATTCTAAATATTTGGATAAAAATTATTTCTCAACGTTGTCTTTATACACCCTATCCAACGTGCCTTTTTTATCATTTGCAAGAAATAGAATTAGTTTGTGAGATGATTTCATCACTGGAATCAAATATAGCTCAGCTGAACCATTTTTTACTGCTTGGAAAAAATAACTAGTAACTTGGGCTCTTCTTTCTTGGTCAAATCAATGTTTAAAAGAGCTGCTCAATGTCAGATGTAGGTTCAAATAATAATAAACGTAGTGTGGTTTGAAAGTCTGCTTTTCAATTCATAACCAAATAGTATCAATCAAATATTTCTAGCTAATCATTTACTCTATATATCTCTCTCTACTTGGTGTACATGGTTTGATCAAATTTGAACTATTGACCAAGGAAAAAAAATTGTTTGCTTGATGCACCATTCCATTTTAGTATTATTGCGTCTTTTAGCCAAACACGTATTCCACCAAATTCGGCTTTCTGTAATGTTTTTATCTGTTCTAAACTCAAAAATCCACTTGGTGGAATGCACCATGATGCCACTGATGCCATAAAAAGTAATTAACTTAAGGTACTGAAGGCCACCTCAGCCAAGGCTCACAACAAGTTTATGGAAAATTGGATTTCTCGTTAGCATGCTTGTATTGGGCCATTATAAACATTTGTATTAAATTACGTAAAAATGTTGTTTCTTCTTCAGTTATTTTGGGCTAAATTTGATGATATGATTATAATAATGTATGGTTATGCATAATTGGAGAAGTTGAGAAGCTGCATCGATGAGCATGAAAGGTAGTTATTGATTTTATTCAAGTATTGAAATATTTTCAAACATTAAAAAAATGCCATAAGTTAAAAAATATTTATTCATTATTAGGCAGTCTGATCATTGATTGACATTATTTATGCAAATTTTCTTTGGAATGATATTATTTCAACATTAATTTCATTATTTGCTTGAAATATCTTGCTTTATCCTTAACTTTTCTAGCTTCCTCTCAATTAATTCTCATTTATTAATGTCAAATTTACTTTTAGATGCGACAAAAATCAAATGAGAAGTTGGAGATGGTTTTAGTTGCGAAAAATTTTCAAGTACATTCAAAAGGTATTGTGTACTATCTGTTACTCTGGAATCTACCCTTTTTATTACTGTGATCTATTATTTGACGAATATCAGATTATCATTATTTACATTTGCTAAAGGCAATTAGTGTTTTATTTCTCGAAAATTTTCAGATAAAATATTGTTATATTGAAAGATAGGAACAAGAGGCAGAGGGCAGGATCAAATGAAGAAATTTAGTGAGGAAAATCGAGTTAACAATATAAAGAAAACTTTGAAACATCCAAATATATATGGAAGCATGGCGTAAAATAGATAGGCTTTTGTTGTGCTTATAAATATTTCGTTCTTGTTTGGGTTAATTATTAAAGATTTATTTTCCTTCTGCTCATATTTTTTTGATCACTTTTGGCAAAGAAATGCTGTTGAACCATTTAGAATTGACCGTTCTACATTGCTTTAATGGATCGGATGTTCAGTTATCCCGAAAAAACTGGCGAACATTTGCTTAGAAGTGTTTCGCGGCCAATAATTTTTGTTGGATTTGGATCGTCTTGAAAGACCTATACAATCGATTGTTGTCCAGTTTCGGTTTCATATGCATAGATTCATGATTCGTTGACTGTTACGATCTTTTGAAGTATCTGTAAACAACAACAACAACAAAAATGATGTCAGATTTGACATATCCACATCAGTGCTGCCATAGCTCAAAACTTAAGTAGCAACCCTCTTACATTGCACATAAACTCTATTTATCGAAAGTTTGAGGTGAGAAAAGGATAAAGGAACATTTCTAAGATAGAAAAGATTTCAAATGAGGGCATGTATGAAGTTGTCGCGGATGATAGTATAATTGCTGTCCCAAAAGATTAGTTTCTCAGATAGGATTGTAATCCAAATGATATGGAAGACTTACTGACCAAGGAATGAGAGAATTACTACGGTGAAGATGTAATAAAACAAAATGAAACGAAGTAAATATGTTAGTGAGTTCTACAAAATATTCAAAGGAATAAATCAATGTTTTTAAAATATTTCAAGTTGAAAATATAATGCTGAACCTGCATCATAAGTAATACAGATTAATCAGATTTGAGGATACCGAAAATATTCACCAAAGTCTAAAAGAAGCATTCGCTGGAACTTCTATGTCTTTTGAATGAATTCATAGATTCTAAAGGGTAAGGTCTTCTGGAAATATTACTAAATTTTTGAGAATAATCCCGCACTGAATTCAAATGAAGAGAAATTTACTTTATTTTCTTTGCGAAAGTTGTGCATATTTACAAGGTAATAGGGAATTTCTAAAATAATTTACCGATCTCTCTTTTGGTTAGGTTAGGTTAGGTGGTTATCCCATCTTTGAGTAACGTAAAGAAAGGTTCAGTACCTCATTCTATAGAGTATATTCAAATATCGATTGGAAGAGTTGAAATCAATTCTAAGTTAAAGATTGAGTGAAATCATAGCTTTAATTTTACACCATTCAAGGTGTATAATAATCCAATTTCAAGGATTAGAAATGTCAAACATTTATTTATATTTTTTATTTCAATATCACACACGAAATAAATTTACAAGAACGGTTATTGAAAAGAATGTATGAAATTATCAAATTATGTAGTTGAGTTTTGTTAAATACTATTTAAGTAATCACCTTTCATTTTTGTTCTTTATTATGTCCTTTTTGCTTAATCATTTTTTATTGTTTTCAAAAGTTTTTAGTATTAATTTGAAAGATCATATTTTCAGTTTTATCAATCTAATTAATGTTAATTCTATATTTCCAACTGTCATTTCATAAAAAGCTGCTAGTCTCCAACTTGATATTGATTTTTCACTTTTCAACTTGTATATACTTTAATCGAGGCCAAATAACTTTTTCCAGAGAGAGTTTCTAGCAGGATATTATAGTATAACTCACGAGTGTCGCAGTAAAACTTGCAATTTTGAACAAAGTTCCTCATACATTAAGGTGTCGATACAAAATCAAACAGGAGCCTTGGGAAGGATCTTTAGGTTACGTTTACACTTCTGCTTAATTTGCATTGCTCGGGCTCTAAATGGAAATGGTTTTGTTTCTAGACGGTGTTTGTGTAGAACGCTTTTCAGAAAGATTGAATAACATGAGAAACTTTACAGAAAACTTACTGGATGAGCAATGATATTATTTTCATCTCTTTAATTTTTTAGCAAACAAAATTATAGATATTGGAGCGACAAAACTCTGAAGGACTTGATCAAAAGCCTGTCCATTGTCCATCCAATGTCTTCAACAGGAATCATAGACAAGCTGTTACCGTAAAAGCAGAATGCAACTAGGGAATGTTCCGAATATACTTCATTTTTCGTTTTCACTTTGCGTGTTCACCTGACTTCACCAATACGACTTTTTCTCTGCGAGGCTTCTTAAATAGTAAAGTTGCAACAGTATAACCTCATAAACTTGAAAAAGTGAAAGCGAGAATTGGTCATAAAATCTTCAGCCGATGCTTCGTGTTGAAATAAGTGATGCCAACTTCGGGATTTTTTCCCTAAATTTAGGGAGAAAATTATAAATAAGGGGATTTTTCGGAGGTAAAAAGTTTTTAGGGAGAAAATTAGTAACCTCTTTTATGGGAAGTTTTTTGCTTAACAGGCTAGACAGTAGAACCTGCAGAAAAATTAAATTTAAAATGTGTAAGTTTTCGACTTCTAATGAAAAGTAAATTGTGGCTCTCTATCGTTAGTTCCATCAACTTGGTATTATACTGATAGTTATATGTATTTATTCATTTCTTGAAAGATTGACCCTATGCGATATTTTAATAGACCTTTTCTATTCAAATCGATTATAATTAAAATATTTAACAACAAAATATCACAAAAAACTTAGGGTATTTTAGTGTGAATTTGGGGAAATTCAAAATATGTTTCAGGGAAAAAATCAACCGGTTGGCATCAGTGGTTGAAATGAATAATTTTAGAGAGAGAATACATTCATCAAAATGAACGAAATGTTATTTCTAAAGGAATAATGTTTCTCGAAAACTGTTTAACTTGAATGTTTCTCAAAATACAACTGTGAATTTTTAGTTATTTCACAAATTCATGTACATTACTGCCGTACACTGTACAATATTATGTCTATCATCTTTTATGAATAAATTATTTTTCTGTAAGTGACAGTAATTTCCTGTAGTGTATAAGGAATGATCAAACATTGTCATTTTATTCTAAAAAACTCAATTCTGATGTAATATAAAAATGGTAAGATTTTTCTATCAATATTTGCCTCGAGACTTTCTTATATTAAGTTACCTCACATCACTTCCTTCCTGTGGGGGAAAATCACGTTCTGTGCTAGGAAATAGAAAGACATGAAAAATTCCGTATTGTTCTCTATAAATGGGAAACGATAACATGAAGGAGGATAATATTTTTGTCACATCTTCAAATTGTGTTCAATATATATCCACATTTTAAATTACATAACAGATACTAATTCGAATTATGATCTCAATGTTGGAAATATTATTATTATTAGTGATTACTGTATTAGAAAAAGTTGTATAAAAAAAAATAATTTTAACACGTAATCAATTCATTCCATTTTTCCAAAGTAAATTTTAATATATAGTCGCCATTATAATTATTTCAATAATTCCACGAGATTTCCTCTCCACTTTACCAGGATGTATAAATGCAGTTTTTTTTCAACCTCAGATCGTTCCGTGTAGACGCTACGCAAGCAGAATAAAGCGCGTATGCGCTATAGGCGAAGATCTCATACTGCACACTTCGCCATTGTTAACATTCAGGCGTCAGTAGGCGTTGTGCTACAGCCACGTAGACATGTCCACCATTATTGATGCTCCCACCAAGAGTGAATTGCGAAGTGTGATTCGTTTTCTACAGGCTGAAGGCCATGGTGCTGCAGAAATTCAACGGAGAATAAGTCGTGTACATGGAGAAAATTTCTGAGTGATGGTGTTGTGCGTGAATAGTGTCGAAAGTTTGAAGTTGTCCGTAATGATGTGCATGATGAAGGGGGCCAAGGACGCAAATCTATCGTTTCAAAGGACCTGGTTCAACGAGTTGACCGAATAGTTAAAGAAAACCGCAGATTCACCATTATTGATTTGTCTGCGGAATTTCCAGAAGTTTCAAGGTCTGTTTTGTACTCTACTTGAATTCATTGGCGGAACTTTCTTTGAAGAGGGTATTGAAAAGTTTGTCCACAGATATGACAAATGTCTCAATCTTTTGGTAATAAAATTATACTTTTATATGAACTTGTCTTTTATTTATAGCCTATCGGAAGTTGAAAACAAAAATGGACCTCGTAGCTGGATTATCTGGATGAAATAAACTTTTATTGTTGGTCCATTTGCATTTGTATTAAAATCTTGGATATTATAATTCGGTTCTGCAGTATTGACATCCGGTCAAGCTTTCGAGAATTAATGTGTGTTCGGGTTACATTTACTATCAATTCGTGGATACATTAGGCTAAGAAGCATTTACTATCAAAAATTGTAACATCAAAACCTCCGAGAAAAACCCACAGAGATAGGGAGTGGGCTTTGAGAAAAACTGTAGCTGAAGCTCAAGAAGTAGTACCAGGAAAGAAAAAGAGGAAGACTCTCTACAAAAATAAGCTCATAAGTAGAGTTGCCTATAAGATACTCTCGGCATAAGACTTGCTAAGAGAGGCGACACGTATGTTAGTCATCCTCACTCTCGATTCATTCAATTGTCCTCTACGTTCACTAAAAAATGGATGTGATTTAAGTGACTGTATTAACTATTTTATACACCTACTAATACAAGACATACATTAATTCACAGAAAATGAAAATTGTTAGTCTACTCCACCATGATAAAAAATTGTTCAAGTTTTTATTGTGTAGCAGTTGACAAAAAAGAGAGTGTGGTTGATTAGCCTCTCTTGTCCTTTGGCTCGCACTCGAAAAATTGACAAAAAGTGGAGCAATGAAGGGAGGCGAGTGAAGGCGAGTGGATACGAGCGCACGGTCCAAGCTCTTGCACTCGCGTTCTCTTGTGTAGCCTCAAGGAAGTCAACGGGAAGTCGATGTATGTATACAGGGTGCTCCGGGAGTTGGTGCAAAAAATTCGTGAGAAGATGACGTGAAAATAATGTTGTGACATAAAAAAATTGTCATATGACACCCGTTTCTGAGTTAAAGGCATTTAATGTTGCGATATCAGTACTTATATTTTCAATTATTAATTATATTTCAATTATTTTCAATTTTCAATGGATGATTATGTATGTCTATTTAATATGGTTGACAGAATAAATAATTCTACACTACTATCTCAAGGCCAGAGCCGACTCATGCCCAATGGTTAACAAATCGTAGCTTTTACAAGGACAACCTGTACAATCTAAAGATAGCAAAGATGGATTTTTCAATCGATTTTTCACCAAAAAGTTATGCATAGAGAGACATTGTAAAGAAAATTATCATGAATTGTAATTATTTATTGCAAGAGGTATTAAAACACAATAAAATATTTCCAACTGCATACTGTCGAACAACGTATTACTTACATAGCTAAGGAAAACATTCAAATGTAGAAAAAATTAGTTGATGAGCCTACAACTTATCAAATGAAAAAAAAAAAAATAAATAAATATTCGAAGTGGGCAGCTTGCACTTCTACACACTTCGGAGCCTTCGGAGGAGGAGATTTCTTTGAACTTGGAAGAGCATTCCAGGAATCTGCCTTATAGTGTCACAATGAAAGTTTGTTCTATCGACCATTTCGTTCTTTGTATTTACCGGAATTATATATACCAAGCTTTTCAGATATAAAAAAGTTATTTTTTCTATCATTTAGGAATTGGAAGGGGGCTCCATCGTGCATGAGCTACATGCCTCTGCAAATGTTTAGAGGGATATCACATAACATGGGTGGGAAATTCAGGTTATTTTTAAAAAATATGGACCTATTAAATTATTACCCACTATTCCTGCACACACATTAACACAAAACCAATTTTAAGTCTTTGTTTTAATTCTATTATGAGGATTTTTATCTGCCCATAAATGTAAATTATGGGAATTAATTTCACGTCATCTACTCATTCTCGAATCCTTTGCATCAAGTCTCGGAATACCTTGAATTAATAACAGAGTTGTTGAAGAGTTAATTTTTGTTATTAACAGATCATATTTTTAACACTCTATGAACTGTTTAGTTAAGATTTCTTTCTCATACACTATTCAATATCATTTCTTAATTAAGATCGACCCAAAATGACAGTAGACGTGTCTTTGAAAACAGACGAAAATTCTGATACAAGTTGTCTCTTCAATAAATAGAGTTTGGAGTGTAGTTAAACTTTTGGGCGCTTAAATTGGAGACTGTTTAAAATAAATTAATTAGGAATGAGCTACAAACTGTAGTTACCTTCAAATAAATATACCTATTCAGAAATTCGAAACTTAGTCAATATTCTCTTTGACATTGTTATACTAGATTGTTGAAATCTAAAATAAACTATCCAGATGTAATTATATTGGTTTTCACGTACATATTCCACCAATGAGAAACCAGAAATGTTGCTACGACATTTTAAATATCCATTCAAGGCGAATAGTGTACGATAGATAATAAATAGTTTCTAATCACAACAAAATTAAATTCATTTCTAACTTTTGGAAAATGGGGATTTAGAGCATTTAAATTCGTATTCATAATCACTCAATTTTCTATTGTTTTGATTCAATTAAAAATTAAAAGAATCAATTATGGATGTATTAACTGAATCTCAAGCATTGATCTACAAAATTCGATTGAGTGTATATTACTCAGTATTACAATTTTTCAAGTTCAACGTTACTTGGAAAAACATCTCGGAATAGGAAAGTGATTAAATTAGGTTCAATCGAATTATATTCAATACATAATGTAATCAACATCAGTTTGATATCTAGTGTGCAAATTTTCAATTTTGGACCAGTAAAAATCGATTTCTTAGTGGAATATCTCAAAATGGTATTTTCGCCATATTCAAAATTTCTTACCATCAGGAAAATGTTATAGCTATCAAAATAAATGGAAATTCAATGTTTAGATATCATCAATTAATTAATTCATTAATTTTCTTCAAGGATAGTCTTGCGTTGTCGTGTTGCAGAATAACGCGTTTTCTATTGACAATTACCGAATACTATTCGATTAAAAATTGTTTCACTTGATCCATTTTTCACATTAGAGAAAATTTGTATTAATAGTTTCAGTACTTTAAAATGAATAATGCTGCGTTTTTTTAATATACCCACAACTCCGCACTACGTGGTGCATTTTGCGTTTTGAATTATCATATAGGACACAGTTGTTGTCTCCAGTGATCAAGCGGTCAAAAATGGTTTTATATGATACCATTATCGTGATACGTTGCATGTGATTGATCTTTGTTCTCTTAGGATAGATTATCTTTTCCAATCTGCTACAAACTACTTTCTAATTAGATGGGTTTTCAGTTCATTATGCCATAGCTTTGAATCAATAGCTGAACATAATTTGAACAGTTGGATAGGGCGTAGTAGTAGGTACGTAGATAGATTGTTAACCCAGATTTCCAGATCTAAGAATCTTATCTTTTTTCAGAAACTAACTTTAGGCGAATAGATTACCCTTTAAGAACTGAAGACAGTAATTAGAAACATTCATAGGCTCTATCTAACTAGATGGTGAATTGATATGGTATAAACGATGTTGGTGAGAGAAAAGTGCTTTATTGTCTTAAAATTGTTACAATATGTAGACAAAAGATAATAATTGTTATATAAGTACATAGTAAGAATAAACCAGTATACAGCATGCTCGGAATTAAATATTATTATTAGAATTCCTTTACACTGTAGAAGGCACTTTAGAGTAAATATACCCCCAAATTATTGCGAAATGCGGGAATAGATGATATCGATTTAATTTTAATTGGCAAATGATTGTGTATTTTTTTGCATTGCTTAATATTGAGCCCTTAACTAATTCTGTACGAAGAGTAGGTTGGTAAAGGTCATGCTCCGGGTTCCTAAGTGGATAGCAGTGCAACGACTTTTCTGAAATTGGAGAAGCCTGCATACGAATTATGTAAACGGATTTTAAGATTAATACGAGAGGAAGATTCAGAATTTTTAATCTTTTAAAGAAGTTCCTGCAGTTTGCCGTGCTATTTAGTCCGAGTAAATATCTAACAGTTCTCTTTTGTAGTATGAAGATTCACTCAAATTGAGTCCCACCACAAGTACCAGGGAAGGGCATGTCGGAGATGCGACTGAATAAGGGCATAATAAACAGTCCAGGAAGTGGATAAGTTCAGTACTGAGCTTTGGGGCAGTCCACATTCTATTGGCTTGCAAGAAGACATTGTTGTATCAACAAGCTGACTTCTGTTGGTAAGGTATAACTTAAGCCCTACGAGATGTGTTTCAGTGGAGCCGTAGTGCTGCAATTTGTTAATTAAAATATTATGATTAACACAATCGACTTAGACAAATTACAAAAAGTTGTTACAGTGGAGTGATGGCTGCTTAACTTTTGAAGTTAAATGTGATAATTCTCTTATTCATTTAATTGTATATTTATACATTTATGTACATTTATTTAGTCACCTTATTGATGTTGAAGAATTTGATATTGGAATAAACTTTTACTATTTTATTTTTTGCATAGCTTAGATTATTAGAAACCCAGTGCAGAGACAGTCATTTTCTGATTGGTTTTATTTGAATCCTGGAGTATTAATATCAAAAAATCAATGTAGAAAAATTAACCTTTAAATTTTAATGTCATATATAACGAGTACTGGAAGTTATCGATTAATATTAATTATAGATTTTTGTCGTTGAACGATATTGTTGGTCTCTTCCTAATCGATAGGATCCGAGCCAAGAAAACCATCTCTGGTATTAACTCAAAAAGCATATAATGCCGGATATTATCTTCTGGTATTTTCTAGCGATTTCAAGTCCAATTAAAAAAAAATGAAATATTCAACTAAAGATAATGCTTTTGACACGACTCCACGAAGTTTACATTAAGCTCATGTAAAGAAACAACTACTTTCCAGTCCCCCTAGTTATAAATTGAGCTAGCTGAATATCCACATTAACCTAAAACCAAAGAATATCTACTACCTGCGCAAGATCCATATTATATAAATAAATTAGAAATAATTATTTAGATAAAAAAACGTCTTCCCATTGAGAACATTCATACCTCAATAACCAATTAAATAGATGGAAACATCAAAGTTCAAAACAGCGCATTTCTAAATCCACATTATTGGTGAGAATATGTCAGTTACCAGATATATCGGGCGTTGCTCTGTTTGCACGTTCGATACTGTAATAAAGATAGTAATTACCGTTTGTGCTTGAATAAATTTCGTTTTGTAAATTGAAACAAAGGGTTCGCTAACACTTTGTAATCAATCTTCTTCCAGTAGTAAAGCAACATGTAAAACGTCGGGAGCAGCTGTTGATCAAAGAAATTATCGTTAAAGCGAAGAATTCAATAAAGCTATAAACAAAAAAAAAGAAACACTTTTATTTCATATATTTGGATAAATTCAATGATTTCTAAGATTACTGTGTATATAGTGTGTTTATAAAGTAATGTAACTTGTTAATATTTCGATTTCTGTCAAAAAGAAAGAATCTTAATCCAAAATAACTATTAACATAATTTGTTCAACAATACATTCTGTATATAAATAATGATTCAGGATACAGTGAGGCCGATGTAAGGCATGCGTCAGATAGAGACGACGATACTTAAAAGTAAGTGACGCGAAATTAACAGTTAAGAAACAGGAATAGCCAATTAAATCTTCTCAAATCTCTATTAAGAATATTATTAACTATTATATAAAGAATGGGAAAAAATGTATTATTTATATTTCATTTTTTTTTCAATATATTTTTCATGGGTCAAAAGGCAAATTTGCGAAAAACCATATGGACTTTCATATTTGTATTTTAATAAAGAAAATAAAAAGAATTGTATAGTTGAAAAATAACAATTCCTTGCAATTTCTTAAACAATACAGAACGGAATTGCTCCATGGCAACATGCATTTGTATCATTAGTAGGGCAATTTGAAGATCACATAAAAAAATTGAGTTGGAATAATTTTGGGTACTCATGCGCCGAGTCCTTCTGGAGTAATTCAGTAGTTCCAAACTCACAATCATTCGGAATTAAAATTATTGAAAAATTGTTCAGAAAGTAGTAGATTTTTCTGTCATAAATTGGGCTCAAATGTCATGATTTTTTTCAGTTTTATCAGTGAAATATACATATAAGATTGTCTGAAAAATTTCTGATCTGATGCGTGAATTAATTTCAGCGACATTGGACGTTCAGTTCCTGAAATCGTCTAAGTGAGCAGTTGTGGAGATTTTTCTGAAAATGAAAAAAAAAAGTAAGACCCAGATGTTTGTTTTTAGAAGGCAATACGTTTGCGCAAATGAATGAGGAGTTATACACTGTGTACGGAGACTTTGCATCATGATTTACGGTCCTAAAATTTTGGGCAACTGAATTCAAACGTGACCGTATCAACATGACTGACGACGAGCTTTCGCGACGGCCAAAAACTGGAACAACCTGCGATATAATCGAAAAAGTTTACTGTTACTGGACGATTGTCGGATTAAAGTTAGATTGATAAAAATGCCGCAATTGCCTACTTTGGACCAGAAGCGCATTTGAATGATCATTTCCAGGACACGAAACGGTTTAAGCAACATGTGTCGACTCATATATGTAGATGAAACCTAGATCCACCATTACATTTCTGAAATGAAAAAAACGGTCAAGTCAGTAGATTCCAAAGAGCGAACCTGCTCCGAAGTAGGCAAAGACAGTTTCATCGACTCGAAAAAGACTGTTTTTTGGGATAATCATGCGCATAAAAATTATTATGAAAAAAATTATATAATTATTTGATAGGTCGGAAACTTTTCAGACAACCCTTTTGTTTTGTTTACCGAAAAGGGCAGAATAAATAAGTTGGAATTTCTGGAACGGTTGGTGATATTAAATATATTGTTCACACCATCACTACACCTACATGGTTATCGAAAAACGCGTGTCAGACAGTGAAATACACAAAAGTGTACTCAGTAAATACAGAAAGAAGATTATATAATGGGAGATCTTATTGATCAATCTAGAACTAATGATGAGAAAGCTCACCCATTTAATGATTCATACCTAAACCACAGCCAAATTACTAAAAATTCAAGATAGTTAAACTTTTTGAAGAAGTAGATTGCTCTAAAACTGGTCAAACATAATCTGTAAATTAACAACAAAACTTCTTAGAAGTTTCCACAAAGTTTCATAGATAATCCATTTACATCATGCAGAAGGTAGATGCGGACCCATGTTAATAGTGAAATAAAGAAACCTCGACCGTATTAAATAGAACAGATAATTTCTACAATTGTAAATATTGTAGTAATACTAATCCTAACTGAAATGATTAACCGCTTTACTACAATTGGTTCAAATTTCAAATTGATGATTGAACTGTAACATGATTTTAAAAGATCATTAGCACCACATCACTTTCTTTTAGTAGCTAAATGATAATCTATATATTGATACATTTAAAAAAAGTATGACTTTCCATTTTTTTTTAAATTTTTGATGCTATAATATAGAGGGTGGTGTGTAATCAAATTGACACCACGTATAATATTAATATCAATCCATCAATCCCGTTGCATGTGAAATCATTTCCGTCCTTTCGAATACACTCATTTTGACCGAAATTGGCTGTATATCAACATGAAACATAACTATGAGAATATTGACAAATGATGACAGTTCTATCTCTTGTCAATGGAATAATATTGACCTTTTGATGAATAGGTATTTATCTATCCCGCTATCAAATGTGACACTTTAAGTCACTCCTTGTCATTAGGAAACGTCACATTTCAAACGTCAAGTTTTAAAGAATTTATCAATTACTGTGAAAGCTGACAATTAATTCATTGTTTAATTTGATAATTAACTCATTATTTCTATTCAATGATATTTCAAGATTTATAAACGTTGAAAACTATTAGTTAGTCCATTTTCTGAGTTAATATTCTCTTGAACTTCTTGTCTAATATTAATTTCATTTGAAGCTATAATATCTACAAGTACACCAGGGGCTTGGCTTAGAATGTTTTCTAAAATAGGTCGAATGGTCTAATATTTCTATACGTTTTGAGGCGGTCAACAAGTTTGACACCAGCAATATTTCCAGCAGTGACCAGCAGTTATTGGCGAATAACGTGTGTTTTACTTTTTAGAATTGTAATTTTAAAAAAGGTGTCTTCATCATATACTTCTCTTCGTTGGAACGTTAGTTCAGCCTTCCTGCAGGTTCCCGCAATGCCTATTATCATTGTCACATAAAGAACAAATTTATTTAATGATAAATTATACATGTGGGTACTTGTGCAAATAGGAATATTTTGTCTTCAGCTTTGTTTATAAATCACCTTCGTCAAAATCTCAGATTTTTTTGCATGGTATCTGCTGACCGTCTCTTGGGCAATTGCATTTTTGTGCAGGTCTCAACATTCAATATGTAGTTCACAAAGTAGATGGCTTCAATGTTTTCAAATTTTCGAAAAAAAGTAGTACCTTTTCTTTGATGTTCTTCATATTTTTCAAATCACACCATTTTCCAAATTTTTGGTACAACAGAGCGCATCTACTTCTTGATTTTTCAGATATTTCAGCATATACTGCATTATTTCAAATGGAATGTCTGATTGGCTATCTGAAGACATTTCAAGTAATCACTTCTGACTTGTTTCGACTCATTTTGAAAAATCGTTGTTTGCTTCTATAACACTATTTGATTCCTCATTTATATGTTAATTGTAATTGAAGATTAATTAAATATTAAAAGCGCGGAATTTGCAAAACTTACTGACGCTCGTTTTGGAAAATTTAATATGACGTTTGTTAAACAATATCGCTCTTTTCATCAAAGAATAATGCATCATTTTGGCGCAAGTAGGTGGTGCGAGGCTGCCACAGCGATTATATTTGTTTCTACAATTGTATCTTGATCTCTATTTATTTCATGTACATAGGTTATACTTCGTTTACTTTATTCATAATAAATAATTTAGTTTAAGAGCTGGTCGCCACTTCGACTAAGGTACTTTCACAAGGCTGAAACTTTTTCTATATGTTATTTAATATAGTTAAAGTAGAAAAATCAACTTCTGGCAGGGTTAGCGCGGTTGCAACGATATCCACTGTTTTTTGCATATTGCTAATTTTTTATTTAAAAAAATGTATCTTCACAAATCTGGCTTTCGAGTATTTTTTTAATTAGACAATTTTGAATATAAAAAAAAATTGCCAGATGATTTGCTCGGTTGCAAGTGTCTGTAAAATGGACCGAAAGTTGCTAAGACGGCTGGTACGATCTTCCAAATCTAATTCCTAAAGAAAATATATTGTAAACTATTTTGTGAAGTAAGGTATTTATAATAAAATATCATGATACAGGTAATTTCATTTATATTTTTCTTTATTTACAGAAGCTTAATACTTTAATTACAATACTTTCGTTTATTTCATCAGGTAAAACAATATCACTATATTTATGTCTCAGAGATTTTCTAATGTTCAATACCTCATGGCTTTTTGATAAAATCTGAGGTTTAAATTTAATCAATTTATTATCATTTTTCCTTACAAAACACACAGATCATTTCTTGCGCTTCCATAATGAAAACAAGTAGTCTTTTCTCTTTTTTTACTTATAAAAAATTATTACGCACAACTGATCACAATAATGTAGCGGAGATATGAAAAAAATATACAGTTGTGTCGAAAACTGACTCTAAAAACACTCAAATATGGAAAGAAACGGATATTGAACAATCAAGTATCCAAAAATAGTATAAAAATGCAATTCTTTGTGTATTTCGCTAGTAAATTAGACGAAACTAAGTAAGTTAACTTGCTCCGAAATAAGCAGCGTTGCAACTGACAAACTTAACGGAAATTTGTCTTAAAATGTTCTACTCCCCTACCTAAGAATGTATTACCTGTATGTCAACCTTATATTCAGGTGAAAATTCTTTAGCTGAAGGGTCGACAGTGTCGGTAGACGTTTGTGATGAAAATACTGTACTACCCGTCTTAGCAACTTTCGGTCCATTTTACAGATACTTGCTACCGAGCAAATCATCTGGCAATTTTTTTTTATATTCAAAATTGTCTAATTAAAAAAATACTCGAAAGCCAGATTTGTGAAGATACATTTTTTTAAATAAAAAATTTGCAATATGCAAAAAACAGTGGATATCGTTGCAACCGTGCTAACCCTGTCAGAAGTTAATTTTTCTACTTTAACTACATATATTAAATAACATATAGAAAAAGTTTCATTCTTGTGAAAGTACCTCAGTCGAAGTGGCGACCAGCTCTCCGACTAATTGGGTTCTACTACGCTGAATACGAGCGATAGGCATTTGTCAAGCGAAATTATTGTTGTTTGTGATGAGACTTCAACATTTCTTGGTGGCAGTAATAAGCCAGAATTACTATTCCATACAAAGTGTTAACAATAGTAAATACAGCTACCAGGGGCAGTCCTATTTATGATATGAAAGATGGATAAAGTCCAACTGTAATTTTTAATAACCAAAGTTGATATTTTATATTATAACTATTACTCATTTGGATGAATTGTAGAAATCATCCTCATTACGGTCTCATTGAATAATATACTATTAAATTCACAATATAGCAGGATCCCAGACTATAAATTCGCTTAATGCAATCGACCCTTTAGAGTGTTATCTTGAACGGCTCTATTGAAATACTGAAAGTTCACCGTTCCTGAAGAATAAAGATTCTGATGACGAAAGTTTATGGTAATTGTAAAAGAATGATGGTAGTTAAAATATTTCTTAGCAATGTATTCAACCTGTAAGACAACGACTGAGATCACTTTTTGAGATATTTAAAACATTATGAAAAATTAGAATTCATTTATAAACGCCTGGAAACACAATATAACAAATATACCTGTATTTACGGTTAATCCTCACAATAATATTTTATCAAACCGAGATGCGACATAGTAACGATCGGCGTTTATTGAGAAGAACTTATTAGTATAGTGCAAAGATAGATTTTTTAGATCAAACTAAAAAATAGACTCAGCACTTTATAAATATAAAATCCTTATCCTTATTAATCGCTTTCACGTGAAAACTACTTAACTGATCATGACGAAACACATATTCTTCGAGGTATTAGAAAAAACATAGGATATACTTCTCATAAAAAATATTTTTTACGAAAGATAAAAGAATTATTTGTTAAAAACTCTCGCTCTAGCTCTAGCAGTAATGGAGCTAGAGTACTTAATACCGTTGCACTGTAGTATCGACGGTCACCTCAATATCCAATCGAATTCTCCATAATTTCAGCCGTTTGGAATTTTTCTATATTTATTGTTATTTCTTTCTGTCATTTTATATGCAGAGTAAAACTATTTGAATTTTTGAGGCAAGGTGTCATTTTTGTGGTCAGATATTATTCAGTGTAATTCCAATTATTCCCATTAACCTTCCATTCCAATTCAAAAGGATTCAGCTTCCCGTTTACCTTAGCTTTACGTTACTATCAACAAAGCACCAATATGCAAAGCTTTTAGAGTCCTAAATAAAAGAACGAGCATTCATAATAAAGCAAGAAGATGCTTAATCAGACTTAAAGGAAATCAACGCGGGTGTACCACAAGGTAATGATCTTGGGCCGGTCCTTCACCTCTTATACACCAGTGACATCCCTCAATTAGGAAACCACACTATCGCCATGTCAATTGATAAAACTAATTATTGGACCAAAAAATGGAGGATAAGATTAAACAAAACAAAAATCGCTACATGTAAATTTCACAAATAAAAAGGAACAGTACGTACCGGTACGAATAGATAATGAACAGGTACCATATGCTAATACAGCAAAATATCTAGGGCTAGCACTAGATGCGAAGTTACGCTGGAAACCTGACGTAAAAAATAAACGAGAAGAACTAGATATTAGATACAAGAAAATGTTTTGGTTAGCGGGAAAAAAATCTGTCAATGTTTAATAAATTACTTGTATATAAACAAATCGTGAAAACGGTATGGACCTATGGAATTCAACTATGGGGATGTACTAGCGAAAGCAACACCAAAATAATCCAAAGATTTCAAAAAAAAGCTAAGGAGCATCGTTGATGCACCCTGGTACTTTCGAAATAGCGATCTTCAACGGGACCTGGAGATAGGCACAGTAAGGCAGGTCCACTAAATTCGCAGAGAATCAAGAACAGCGGCTCTTGAAACATCGAAGCAATCCAGCTCCTTGACAACAGTAACCTGGAAAGACTGAAAGACTGAAGAGAACGAAGCTTTTTGAGTTAGTTATGTAAGTTAGGGTAAAAGCAGAACAAAGTGCCGAATTTTACATATTAGTGTTAGTGTAGACAATAATAATGGTAATTATAATAATTGAAAAAGGTTCTACTAAGTAAGACCCTTGGTCTACAGATACTTAGTAATTTAGGATAGAATAAAATTGTTCATTATTCATTGATCGTGATAATCAGATCACAATGATAGGGAGATCTTGTAGGTTTTCTTATTTGTGTCATATTACAGAGAAATATATTTTAACGTTTATTGTTGTCTTTCAATAAAGTATATTACAAAGTTTTAGCAACTATATCCTATTTAACAAGTAATTTTTAAAAATCGATAATCCGAGCCAAGCAATAAAATATAATTATCATATTGATTCATTTCTATTGTAATGATCTCTGATACTTATTTAATGTCTTCAATACGAGAGAAGCCGCGAATAAAAGCTAGTATACTAAAAAATAAAAACAGATGTTCTTACTAGGTAGCTCTAAGTATTATTTTTTTTAACTTGTAGTTTGTTTTTCACAAATTGTGCATTTCTTGAAGACAACTCTGTATATACATATTGTGTCACGATAATATGAGCGAATATAAATGTACCCAATGGATCATGATCTAATTTAAAACAAAGGATTAGTTCATGGATAAACTTTACTTGTCTAGAAACTCTATAAGGCATCCGTTATGAAGAAGTGATAGAACAAAGCTTCGTAACGGTTCTCGATTTGCAATCTCAGTTTGCACCAATTTTGAATTGATCAGATTGTACGAGACTGAGATCATATACCAATAAGGAATCATTTATCTTATTAGCAGCTTTTATACACAACAAGTCAATACCGAGATTAAATAAAAGCAGGCAGTGATGTTATTTACAATTTAGTGTTGCGACTCGTCGCTAATATGTCAAAGGGGAGTATATAAAAAATTGTCGTATTTGCATTAGGCCTGTCATAGTGAATTTTAAAATAATAAAGAGATGTATCTCCATTGTTCTAAATGTCCAGAGTTGAGGACAGGCGTTATTCAAATTTATAATCGCTAAACACGATGAATATGCGTATTTGGAGTTACGCGCTTCGCCGTATAATAAATACTCTATGCAAGTACAAGTTTCACCTGACTAAACACAATTGTTTTCATCGCCAGCAAAATAACCTCAAATGACACTGGTAGATAGAAAAAAAAGTTTCTTGCTGCAAAATAAAGTTGAATAGCATACTGAAGTAGAATGAACCTTTCTGTATATAAAAATGTTCAGAAAAAAGCTGTGACACGTAAGGTTTTTTATCACATTCAAAACCCCACACAAAACATATGCTTTCTCAATATTTATTTATTAAATGAATCTACAGCTTTTTAAAAGTGTGTATCGACTATATTTGTATAATTTGTATTTGACATATAACAAACCAGAAATATTAATTTACAACCTAGTTTTTCCTTTTTTGGGGGTCAAATCTTCTTTTAAAAACCCGCAATAACCATTCCTTCTCACTGGATCCCATCGCTCTTGATAAATAATTTCCATTGTTCTGATATCTTGGTGGTACCTTTAGCATTGCTCGTCGTTGACTGCTCCCAAATTCTCTAATTTAGCTCAGTTTAACTGGGGAAAGATTTGTCGTAGGTATTCAAATCCTTCACCCTTGTTATTCATAGACTTCACACATTTTTTTATTAGTTTATGTTTAACGTGAAACACAGGCAAGCATATTTCTTGGGTCTACGATAAGTACACACTTAACATTATGAGATCCTAGTTGCAATTTGGACTTTTCCGGTCAAATTTGCCTCACACAAAATTAGCAATATTTCGTGAACCTTTTCCTGAAGCGGTTGATGTTTACTTTATCTAAAAGCAAGCGCATTTTTTTGTAAATTTCTTTCACTGAATGGGCAACTGGTATAGATGGGTTGAAATATTCATTATGTTGACACATTTTTTAAACTATATCATCTATGGGTACATCTATGGGTACATCTATGGATAACTCTATGGGTACATAATCAGGTGCCATTCGTAAGGAAAATGCTTGATATGGAGTTTCGGCATTAGAAAATGTGGAAAAAGCGAAAGTTTTTTTCTTCTAAAATTTCTGTTTCTTTGGCAAGCAAGTTAAGTATTTTCTTTATTTCAGAAATCCTTAGAGTTTAAAACTCAGATGAAAAGTACATAAGAGAATAATTAACCCATTTTATAGAATATCTTGCTTACTAATAAGTCCAATTTAATACGCGAAGTACATATGAATAATTTTGTATAATTTGGAAGCTATAAGCTGTAACCCATTTGACTCGTTTTCTATCAAATATTTTGAATAATTATTTTTTTTTATTCTAAGTATAACGTTCTAGTTCTCGAAGAAATTAATTTGTTGTAGACCTGTCACTCCATTCAAATAATTTGAGTGAATCTCGGTCTCTATTCTAAAACGTCCTTTATCTATCTACATTCTAAAAATAAAGTGTAAAATAAAAGTAAATTTTTAAATTCTTTCGCTGGTTAGTTGTTCTAATATCTTTTTAGCTTTACCTTTTATTTATGCTTTATTTTTTTTATTAATATTCCAATTATCTTTTTTCACTCACCGGGATGAAAAGTTCACTGGTATGCGGGTCAAACTTGCCCTATTCTCTCCCGGGAAGAACTTTTTTTACCCCCGGTATCGTAGCAACGACTTGTTTATCGAGATGTTTACTCTTCACACGACATTATCGCATGAAAATACATAATTGAGATTAAAAAAAATGAATTTAGACGATTCTTGTCATAGTGAATTAGAGGAAGAAAAAATTGTGAGAAACTTGGAAGAGAAAGGACGAGCTATTAGTAGTGATCTACCCCCTATCAGATCGAAAGAGCTAGATTCTTCATTTCTAACGTTCAATAATTAAAATAATAAATAATAAATTAAACAAATTATCATAAATAATAATAAGTACGATACCAAAGAAAAACACATTGACTAAAAATGTAATTATGTTGAGCATTATTTTTTATATTTGAAAAATGTAAAATATATGTTTAATTTATGCAAAGAAATAAATACTTTTGAAATTTAATTTCAATTTATTGATAAATCAACAACGAAATTCAAGCATTTATTCAGTGGGGACTATGTTATGTTGAAAAAATATCTATTCAGTTTTTCATATACTAGAGATTAAGTTTTTTCATTCATAATTCCTCTTTTTTGTCGAAACTAAAAGATGAATTAAAATAATTTAATTAGAGTACTTTGATACAACGGATTCGAAGAAATGTGCATTCATTATATTAACAAAAATGATATCCACTTTGGATAAGCTTTTAGTAGACATTAATGGAGAATTGCTCAACAGCAGCGGCAAACTTAAATTTGGTTTGGGAAAAGAATCATTGAAACTTTTATTTAGATAATATTTAAAAACAGATAGAAAATAGAGAAGACAAAACCATTTTTCATTTGATAAGATACACGGAAAAATCAAGGACATATTTTAAAAAAGAAATGTCATTATATATTGGTTACAAATGTTCATCAGACATTTGAAAAATCAAAGAAATAGCAACGGACGAGAGAGAGGTCAATCTTGTGAACATAAAAACTATGCTAACATTTTCAAATTCACTATAGTCATCTATTCACATATTTATTAAGGTTAATTCTATTTTTGCAAAATTAAGTTCCTAACTAACTTTCGGTATCTCAGCAGCATTAAAGGAGATAATTAATACTTCTAGAAAGTTGTAGGTGCATAAAAATTATATTATTCACAAAATAGTTACTTATATTGAAATTATTCATATTCGTAACTACAATATAGATTTATCTCTGACTCTAGGACTTCATTTTTATGTTTCATATTTCGTTTCAAATCTCCTGGTAAATGTAAATTCACGTATTTTCTATTACGAATTATATCAAACTACATGTTTTTGTTATAAATCTTTTCCAATAATATTTTTAGAACTATATCTTAAACAGATTAACAGAATTCAGGAAAAACTTATGAGCCTATTATGATTAAGGTGAGCATAACCAGATAATTATGTAATTTTTATGAAAATATGAGCTTTAAAACGTAATTATATATACAAACTCTCTGGTTAATATCAAAATGTAAGAGGATTCCAAACTAAGCTCATATAAGTCACGCTTACATGTTACTAATTTGTTTACTACCAGGAAAATTTAATGCTCTTAACTGATGTTGAACTTGGTCAAACGAACTATAAAATGATTTAATAACGATGTTATTGTCCAGTTTAGCTCTCGCGCTGTTTAATTCGTATTAAAACGCTTGAGAGTTTCGGAACTTATTTTAAATATTATATGCATTATATTGAATTATCTGGAGATAATAATTACGTCTCTTTGTTCAAAGGTTTTCTAAAAAAACAATACGATATTTTTCACTCTTTAATGTAATAAATGTCTTATAGAAGTCCCTGAAGCACTCAACGGAATCAGTTTATTCGTTCCACCCACACCACGAGACTCGAGAGAGTTACGACTAGATAACTTTCCCCAGGTGCAAATATGCCTATGTCTATACAGTGGAATTCGAATTAGTTCATTATATGTTACATTCGTTAATCTAACTCGAGCAAACTATTGTCTTTAATTGAGTAGATACTTTTCATATAATAACATTTCAACTATTAATGAAGATAATAAAAGACAGTTCCCCAGACAAATTAGTGGCTATTTCAGTTACCAATAAACTTTTACAGAAAGACATCATCTTTTTAAAACTATATCATATTGAAATACTTATTTGTAGCTGCTTTAAAGAATTTGATTGTAAATATAAGCGACGATCAACTTCAATTTCTATGGCTGAGAATTTCTTTGTTCTATAGTGGAAGAGGAACTAGTGGAGTCGAAATCCTATGGTGCGATATTGTTTTTTATTCTTGAAAAATTTGATTTTATACAGTTTTGTTACCTTAAAACTAAAATCACGCCACCATAAACAGAAAATCTCCATCATTTTTTGCTCGTACCTTTCTATTTATCTGTATTATTAGACCTTTTTAATTTAATCTATGCACGAGGTATGGCTATTGAATAATGAGACTGATTTTACTGAACACCCTATTCATTCTATCCTTACACCAACACTCGCAATGGGTTTGAAATCGATGTCGGGTTTATCTTAAATCATTGGGCACAGAGTAACATAAATTTTGCAATTTACCGCACGTCTCTATCCCTCATAACAGCGCTGATATAAACTTGGATGGTGAAATATTTTTACTTCGCCCTCATTTCTTTTTGTAAGGCGTCAATCGCTTGCTTACGTCACCAGCGCCGATCGAGTTTTGCCCACCCAGCTACAGAAGCATCCACAACACGTTGTTTTGTTTTACCATCCCAATGCGTGAAGAAGTATTAGTTGTATTTTTTGTGCGAATCACGAAACATGGATCGACAAGGTTTTTTATAAATATCACCGAAAAAATAGTGTGATCCAATGAAAAAGGACAGTTAAAGAAATATTGTTTTACCAAGTACAAGTAATCGGTTTTGTCGTGACTTACGATACAGGGTAGGTTGACGTATTATTGTAACAGTATTGTAGTAGGTTTAAGGTTTTTCAGATTTAATAATTTGTAAAATTCACGTTCAACATGGTGTAAATTTGACAACTATAGAATTTTTTTTAAGTAAAAAATAAAATAAGTCTGATTTTCATTACGAAATCGTCAAAATGTAGAAATGTGCATATTTTTTATAAAAAAATTCATGAAACTACTTTTTATGTGAGTCGGTTGGCACTTTTTGCTTGTTGTCGGGCATCAACAACTAAATTAAATTAATAAAATTTAGGGGTACTACAACTTTGAAAAAACATTATACAACAAAATCGAAGTCTAGATCGATCCAAATTAAATGTAATATATTTGTTTAAATTTTAACCCTTGGTATCTCAAAATCAAGAGGTTCCGTGTACATAAAATCTTTTTGTTTTTGCCCAATGAATATGTCATTCTATCGATGTGTCTGTTCATCTGGTTCATACAGTTGATTTTAACAGTCTTAAAATCGTTATTTGTGGCAATTTTTATCAATAAACCAAATCTTCAGCCTGTAGGATTTTGTCAAACAGGCTAGCCGCTCTCCTACACAATCGGCGCAGATAACGTAGTACCTATTTCGAAACAATTTACAAACTATATATATATATATATATATATATATATATATATATATATATATATATATATATATATATATATATATATATTGCTGTACATAGTAAATAATAATATGGCCACAGATGTGGTACTAAGTAAGTGAATTGTTTCATAAGCCCTTCTTCAGGGAACAAAGAATATCTACCTGTCTATTTCTATAGTAAGTTCAAAGAAATATATCATTTCAATCCTCGATAGAATTTATGAGGGTTTCAATTCATTGAAATCAAATTGCATATTTGTTTCAATGTACAAAAATAATGTTGTTATAATTAAAATTGAAGATTTTTAATTTACCACTTTTTCGGAAGCATTAGCATGAGGTTTTTTACTGCTTAATGCTGTTTTCGTTGTTCAATATCCTCTGCCTACGTGCGTTCTGTGAACATAATATGGAGCTATCATGTCTATATTTCGGGATAACACCAAAAGGATTTGCTTTTAATTCTAGTCGTAAAGTTTTCAACCTTTTTGCAAGCGAATGTTTTAGATAAGATAAAAATAAAATAAAGTCGGAGCATACAAAATTATCATGGAATATTTCTATAGTTAGTTTTCGTTAAATAAATCTTATATATACACACTCTTCCTTCTTTCCTCTCTTTTTTATGACTTTGATTTATAAATTGAAACTGAAAGAGCGATAGAATATTTAAAAACATGAAAAATATTAGTTTCTTAATCAGGATGATTGTTTATATTTGAATATAGGACAAATTTGTGTAACAATTATGTGAGCAAATTTTTCTTTTTTCATAAATTAAAGGATTGTTTTAGTTGAGTCCTTGCGTGGGATTCTTTTCCACAGCTTTCTCCATTCTCTCCAATACCGTCTTTTGTTTTATTTATTGCCATTTTAACCCACCATTTCTATTCATTTTGTCCAATAATTTTTATGTCTTCCTTTTTTGTTTCTGTAAATTTGTCATTTATATATCTTTCGTATTAATCGACCATTCTCATGTAGTGACCAAACCATCTTAGCTGTCCTCTATTGACTTTGTATTGAACTGGTGCAGAGTTCGAATTTTCTTCTTCACAGTGTTTTTCTTATGTTTTGATATTCTCAATTTTTTATTTCTGTACTCTGTGTTTTGCATTTTTGTTCCTGTTGTTCTGTTTTCATGTTTCTGATCAAATGTGAAATGTGGGTATAAATAACCACTTCTCTATATATTTTCTTGGCCATATTCAAGTTTTTTAAAGAAATTAGTTTGTCGTCTCTCACTCTACTCGGAAAGATCAAAAATATTTCAAACTCGATTTCGAAACGTTATCTATCTACAACGTCTACCAGAGGTAGAACCTAAAGTAAATTTTTGATGGAATAATCCTTTATAGTTGCTGGTAAGTTTTTCCTACATCTTTTTGACTTTTTATATGCAGTGCTCACAAAATTTCTATGTTATTTTTTTTTGGAATCTTTCATAATTTCTTTTAAAAATTATATATAGCTAATTCATTTCCGTGAAAATTCGTCTATTCTATTCATTTGGGAAACAGAACGAAAATAACAGAATCATATTCTTATATGATTATATTTTGAAAGTTTTAACATCTGATCCTTTTTATGCACATCTGTTCCACCAACTCGTTTCCTCCTTAGTATTTTCAAACTGTATTCACGTTTTCTTACAACACATAAGAAGAAAAAAAACACAAATTACTATACCAACACATCATCAACGGGATCATCTCTGCAGATTGGAACACAATTAAGGGATGCCATCATCACTCCTTTCATTAGATAAGTTGCACTTTTTATTTCTAGCATATTTGAGTTTGAGCTGCTTTTAATATAAACTGATCCATTTTAGATTTACTCTTTTGATTAGTTCCGAAACTTTCCTTATGAATTTATTATTCACTGAAACTTTTTTTGTTTATAACAATTCTTAATATTTTGGAGAATCGTTTTCGTTCAAAATTTTTGTTGCTTTTAGTGTTCCGCTTTTCTCCCGTCATTAAATAACTGATGGTAACCAATTTTTCACCCCATTTGAGTATATGTAATATGAATAGTTTAACTAAGGCTGAGTACTACTTCCTGGTGAAGACTCTCCAACCGAGAACCTTAAAGTTACACTTTATATGAGTTCATATTAAAAATTTCACCGGCAAACTGCTATGAGATATGACACAGCAAAGATAAGGAAATGCTGAAAACTTCATATGTTTAAAGAGGAAACGAAATACAGACAAAAATGTTTATTGCTAAGAGTTTTTGACACATAAATTTGATATTATGTATATTTGTTTTTAAATTTTAATATGTCTGAACAAAATATTTGATATGGTGTCTACTTAATATTGACATTTTACTATTTTTGATATTAAAATAATTTCGTGTTTTCGTCACTTAGGCGTATAAGTATTGGTTAAGGATTTCGTTAGAGTTTATCAACAAAGTGAAGACTACAGAAATTGAGGATGAGGAAATTTTAATTTCCTTTGTTGTAAGTTCATTATTTCCCAGCGTGCCGATCCCGCAGACCTTCGAGTACCTTGAGGACACACTGAGATCTAATAATTTGGGAGCTGATGTAATAGAAGAATATTCACAGTTAACAAAAATATGTATGAAACAAACTATTTCCACTACAACGAATTCTACAAGCAAGACGAAGGAACAGCAATGGGAACCTGCCTATTATTGTTTATGGCTGAACTATTCATGCGTCATTTTGAAAAGCAAATCAGTCAAGAGTTTCAGTATTTTTCCCAGGTATCGTACAGGTATGTGGATGATATTTTCGCCATATTCAATACGAAGAAGGCAAATGTAGACGAATTAATTTTGGAACTCAACATATTCATCTATAAAGTTGACCTATGAAATGAAAAATAATGGAGAGTTACCATATTTTAATACTTTAGTAATTGGGAATAATAATAGGTTGGAATTTGATGTATTTAGCTAAGTTCAGGTATATCCCGGCTAATTCTTTTCATTATATCCAACATAAGATGACCAGTCTCCATTTCCTGGTACATCGTTTAATTTACTTTCCATTTACCATCAAGAGATACAATAAGGAAAAGACCTTCATTGGGGGTGTGGCTGTACTCAACTGCTATGATAAAAGAATTGTAAATAGGTTAATCAATTGTCATAGCTTTAAAAAAATCTCTATGTGAAACCACTTTTTTTCAGACCCAAAGTGAAAAACCAGAAAAATTTGCTCTGATACCTTTCAATCCTCTTTGTACAAAAAAAAGATTGGAAGTAATATTTAACAAAGTCTTACAGCTCACTTTATAGTTCAGTAGTCAAGAAATAAATATTTCCGCCAAGGAGCTTTTTTCCACTGGAATTAATTTTCGCGGGAGAAAGTTCATTGGTGGAAAAATTTATTTATAAAACAGGTAAGTCAAGTCATTAGATTTTAGTTTACCTTCAGCATCTGAAGACGATAACTTGGTTATCGAAACGCGCATAAGACAGTGTAATTGTGACTGTTGGTGTAAACAGTGTATTCAGTATATTGCGAGGTGGTTATGTCTTATGAATCCTTCCTTCCTTAGCCCTATTTTTTGGATTCAACTCCGTGTATGGAATTTAGAAAAAAAAAAGATGAACACTACATATTAATTTCCAATTTCTGCTTGGTTGGAAATACCGCAGCTACCATTTCAGTTCCTTAACTAATGTTAATTGTATTTGATTAACAGATTTCCTTTCATATGTCGATTTTAAGCGATATATCCCAAAAGATTTATTCAATCTGATTCTGTGTAATCTCTTGACCATTAGCGGGGTGTAGGTTTTTTTCGGTTGACCTTAGTGGCGTTCATAGACAACAACTTGATAATATTGAATTATTAACTTATTTTCAATCAAAACCCTGAGCATCTGTATTGATTTTAATTTCAAAAAAAATACAATAAAATTGGATGAATACTAAAAACATAAATTTCATGTTTATCTATACATAAATCACTTGCTTGTAACTGTAACAGGGAATCTGAATTTATATACCTCATCTTTTTAATAAATCTGTTATGGATTATACATATTCCATTTAGAAAACTGTCAATCTCACTAGTTGGTAGGTATTTAGAAATACCTACCTCCAGATTGAACAAAATATTTGAAAAATATTTTCAAAAGATTGATATCCGATTTTGATTTATTCTTTTCAGATTCATTATGATGTAATCACAAAATTTTCTATTCTGAAATCTTCACATATTGTCTGGCATATTTTCGACTTATCAGTTTAAGCAGGTTGTCACTAAAATTAGTACCGTAAATTGAAGTATATTTATTTCCAACTTAAATACGACGAAAACAAAAGCACGCCCGCGCCATGCCGTTTGAACGTGTTTGAAACGATACAACAGGAACGTACTCAATACTATAGTAAAATGAGAATAATATAGAGTAAAAGTTTGTGGTACTTACAGATAATAGTAAAAAAAAATTCAGACATAAAAATTTCCTACATGGAAATGAAGTGAAATCAGTGCAAATACAATGTCTTTCCATATATAAAACTAACTAGTTCAGGGATCTATTATAATCGATTGTTTTACATCAAAACATCAATCAAATTACTTCTGCGGTCACTTGGATCGCAGTTAAACTTTAGGATCTCCCATTCAAGAGGTGTTGCTACCTCACAACGCCAGATCCCACACAACAGCTGCAAGATGACAGAAACTATTTATTGTTTACATAAATGAATGTAAAACACTTGATCATCAGCATTTACAGTTCGGATTTATTGCTATGTGATATTCAAAGAAGCTCTTGGGGGCAAGCAATTCCAGACTAACCATTAAGTGAAAATGAGGAACCCACCCAACGTCATTTTGTATGTAAGTATAATAAAAAAGGGAATTATAAAGGAAATAATTTGTAGAAATGTAGTTGCTTTTTGTAAAATAAATTTTGTTTATACGCCGAGCTGTAATTACTATATTCGCCTATATTTTTTTTCTTTATATTCCCATGATAATACCTAGATAAAGATCATCATTAAGCACTTATATAATATTGGTTTGTATTTAGTTTCTATAGTTTCCCTTCGTACTGCGCTTTTTTTTTAATTTTGCTTTTCGTTTCTGAAACGAATGTGATTATTGCTACCATTTGTAAAATTTCTATTTTCAAAAAGTTGATATGTTGTTCCAGTTTATACTTGTACATATTTTAAATAAGACCTTTTATTTTAAATTTTTCTGAATTAGGACGGTTATAATAAGCGTAGTCTTCGATTTTATCTGGTATTCCTTTATTGACCATTTTACTATTACAGCCAATTTTAAAGTACAAAATACAATAGATGGAAACAATCAAATGAAAATGCAAGTCATCTACTCTCAGCTTATAACTGATTCCATCCCTGTGAAACGATATGTTGACTGCAGGTGCCCGACGTTTTGCACTTGTGGTTGATAGTGATTAGGTGTGTACTTCTATTTATGTCTTGTTTATCTTGAAAATAAATACACCAGAAATACCGACAGAGAATTTGAGAGAAATCATAAAAAGCATCATTAGACAAATAGGTGTTAATAAAATGAGTAGGTGGCTGCGATAAAATTCTGAAATCAATTATATACTCAATGGAGAAGACATAGTTAAATTTTAATGCCACAAAGGTTAAGAGGGTTTGGCGATGTGCATTGGATGGATGAATATGGAATGCCCAATAAATTCTTGAGAGGGCAAACAAAAGATTGAGGTGGATAGATGATGTAATCAAAGTGAATGGATGGAGTGTTATCGACAATAGAGTGGCGTGGAGAGCTTGAGCGCGGCCACTCTCGACCCATCATGAAGCACTGTAGAGGGATTAAGTTTCTATTGTTACATACATTCAAAATTAAAAGAAAATATTGTCATTGATCATGCCAGCAGCCAAAAGAATATGTCCTGAATCATGTCATCTCTACTGTGGCCTTTGTCCTAACCATCATCCAGTTTCCCTGCTAGCAGATCTTCCCAAGAAGCCACCGCTGACAATAAGACGACTCGCCCTGGATCAACGTCGCTAAGGTTCCAAAGGGAACCGAACATAGACATCAGTTTGCTTCAGTTAGTTCTTAGTCATCCTTTTTATTTGGTGTTCGACCAGTAAGGGTAGGCGCCTAGATGGTTTTTCATCATAGTTGGTCGTAATTGTTTTTATCGAAGTGGGAAGGGTGTGTAACGAAGTTACTATTTCTCTAAAATGTAAAAATGTAAATCTTTTTCGAGTACTACCAGAAAAATAGCCCGGTGTTAATGTAAAATATAGTTCTCTCCCGAAATTACTATTTACAAGGGTTGTATTTTCCCCCGCGCCCCGAAACTCAAGGAACCGTAGCCAGTGCGACCCCACCTTTCGAACCGCTAGAGAAAGGGAAGAGCGTACAGCAATAAAAGAGATGGTACAAAATCAAAAAGGAAAGTCGTCTGCTGTTCTCTTCGAAGTAAGACGCCAACCAAGGAGTACCGTTGTAAGTGGAAATATTTTTCCCAACCTTGATAGTGGGAGGAGAAAAGGCAGTTCTCGAAGAGCCAGGAGTCCGTAAGAAGGTTTCGTCCAAATTTGAGTGGAGATACCGTTATTTTTATTCAAATCCGTACCTCGAAAGCTTCGTAAGTAACACTAGCAGCAAATACAAAGGTTACCGATCCAGGAGAGCGAGTAAAATTTATTCATCTGGTTTCAGCACATTCATCCTTACCATACTGACCCCTGGAGTATTTCATTTTATTTACTGACGCTGCGCGGGGTAAGTGGAGCATACCATGATAAAAAACTGGCGTCCGAGGCAATGCGAAAGAGCGTTACAACACCAATTGTCGTTAATCAATAGTGCTTCTCCCAACTGTATGTTGAAATAACTATTTGTGTATGACTGATGTATAATTTAACAATAGCTTAAAGCTAATTGTTATAGTTAGTTTCATGAATTTCTATGGTAAAAGTGTTCTGCTAACTTATATAATAGAATCTTGACTGATTACTTGAAGTTCGAACAACTCTGTGATATTGGAACACATCAAATATATCCCTCAACAAAACCGGTCATCGATCAAGAGACTTACGCAATCTTGTTCTCACATTTCCATATTGTTCGTCATGTCTATGTATATTATTTGAAGATGAAAGCTTATTGAATTGACACTGAAGTTACAGATATTACTTGGGGAACGTTACAAGGAGAGAATTCAGCGCAAAAGAAAAACATGTTTATGGATGCATCATGAAATAACTTTCACGATCAGACCTAAATTTGACATCTTGGAGAGAGAAATTTTATGCTACACAGATAGAATAAATGGAAAAGGAGTTATGTTATTTGAGGATATATGATAGACAGGATTTTATGAACATATATTCAAAACAATTTTTATTCGCACTAGTTTTATTTTTATTCTGGATATATATTTTGAGAATCAACTTTGTAATGAGGAAAATTGAAACTTTGAAATAAAAATTGAAACTTTGAAATATAGAGAGCGATTCGTGATTCATTTTCACACTGTAAATTACTCTAAACTTGTGTGATGAATCTTATCAGTGACGAAATATAGAATTTTGATATTTCTGCCCATTTTTCTACGAGCATATGAGAAAATAATGGACTTGCAGTACTTTCAGGGGCTCTTTCTTGGGACACAAGACAGCGAATTCTTCTAAAATTTGGGTTATTAAATCAAATAAATGAGAGTCTTGGGGTATATATTTTGGCTTGAGGGATATAAATCAATAATGCGTTCTCGAATTCAATAATTTTGACACGTCGATAGTATGTCTACAACATCGTAATAAATGTTCATAATGTCGATTCTTTTTCGAAAAAAAAAAAATCTTAAGCAACGAATTTGTATTGAATCACCTAAACAATAAGATTAGCTGTACAAAATGAATGGGAAACAAGGACTCAATCGTTGAAATACAACGAATATTTCTTTTTTTTTTTTTTGGTAATATCCGAAAAAATTTATTTTGCAGTTGCTACTATGCTATGTACAAGGAGCAACACTTCGACAATTTTGGCTCCGAATCTAGCAGAATGTTATATATTATTATACTCTCTTCTTAGTGATGTTATGAAGACGATGACTACTTTTTAAATTACTGATAACAATCCTTGTACTAATTGAAGATACGAAAACAATGATGGAAAAATATTTCAAAAGAAAACTCACGTTTTTCAAAATGTTTCAAAAAATTTTTTATCTTAGTATAAATGGTCTTCAGAATGATTTGAATTATAGATGCTAATGATGACAAAGTTATAAAAGTCTATCGTTAAGATATAGATACAGACGAGCTGGTAATAGATGAATTTTATGACTTTCGTTCACCAGATTGTCACCATCGAGAAACCAGACAATACAATTTTTTTCGGAGATTGTCATAATTTTTTTAGCTTTCCAAACTTCTTCAAAGATTATTCAATTTGTTTTCTTATGAAATATGTTCGTAACAGGTAAATTAAAAAATAAAAAGAAATAAAACAAACTCAGATTTTTTCACAGTTTTATGATGCAAAATTAAGAATGATACAGTATACTTCCATCAATTTTTCTATGAGTGAAATTTCTTTACTAAAATCAAATTTCATGAATAATTTAAGAGATTTTAAAAGCTTGAAGATTTAATTTAGTAGTGCGAACTCATGCCTCGGAAATTTATTTAAATTCCTAATGGAAAACTTGATGTTTACATTAGTCTCATAGAATCAATCAAAGAGACACTACTGTAGTAAACAAAAAGCAAGGTCCCCCATCTCAACTTCATTTTATTCATCAAAATATTTTCCTTCAATATTAGTACAATTCAATGCTTCTCCAAGCTTCCCATGTTATTTTTATATAACGATTTTCTAGCTATTCGAACTAAATCAGGGAAATCTGGTGAGTACAGAAGCAATTATAAGTTTAGTACATTCAATTCAAACAAGGTCCGTGACATAGTACATTTTTTTCTTTCTTCAATCGATTCAATAATGTATAGTTGAAGTCATTATCAAATGTTTTAACTATTTCGCTGGACCTAATTCCCTCAAATGACTATCGTTTTGTTCCACTTTTTTAGTTTTACATTTAACATAACCTAACCAAAAATGTTTTCTTGATTGAATCGAAAGCCCACTACAACATAGGAAATGAGAAAAAATTACAAGAAGTAAGGTCAGGCGGGTGTATATGATTGTTCTATAATTTGTTGACAGATTCAAAACTTTCTTCTTCTTTTCATTACACGTTATTATGGAGCTTTGAAGACTAAATGTTTCAATGTTTCGAAAACGGACCTTTTTGACTTTGGCTGAACTGTCTGCCGACTATTGTTGTTCTTTCACGCTCCCCTTTAAAACGTATAAACGATTCAAAAACATGTGTACGATATAGACAAATCCCCTTAGATTTAGTTCAACCTCATATGAGTGCTATAGTAGTTTTTCTTAGTTTAACATGGAACTCCACTTCTGCTTTTCTAGCTGACCATTTGATGGTCTGCTAAATATGAAAGTTGAGTACGCTCTTAGTTTGCTATAGTATACAAAATTCTACAACATTATCCTTTGACCGTAAAGGTGGGTGGGACTTTTAGTAAACCATCGAAATGGTGGCGTCTGAGAGACTACTATTGATGGGTATAAATTACATTTTTGGAGCACAAGTATATATATATTTATCATGACGTCATGTTTACATGGCTTCTGAGGCATTTTGACAATTGTCTATGAATTTTTGGTTCATCATTGCTGAAATATATCACGTCGCGAAAAGAGTTTTTAATTTTAATGAATCAGTTTAAAAACGGACCTAAAAGTGAAAGTTTTGCCAAAATCATGTACTTTACCTTTAAGAATCAGAATTTTCATTGCAATATTATGTATTTCAGTCAGAGATGAAGATGAAGGGCGAACTTCGACACCATTTAAACATGTTTCTACCGTACACGTATTAGCAAGTTTTTTCCTAACTGTATTACAAGTCTTTGTTCTCTTCCTGACCTCCCGTGTTTTCCTTTTCCGAATTTTTGGTGACACTAGAAATGTCCGCTTCCTCGTTTTCTGAAACTCTTGAGTTACCATAATTTTCGTTTACTGTTGATGACTGCCAAACAAATAGTAAACAACGTGGGGTCTTTAAACTTGAAACATATGCTGTCTAGATTCTATACTTTCTAATGAAGTGGTAATTACCGCCATCTCTAGGTCAGGCCAGGTACTTTTTGGGTGACTGAACTTCATGTTCGTGAGTTTTGAATCCAGTGATTTCCTGTTAAGTTAATTGATAGAAGAGGACCAATAGATTACACTTCTAGGTTGTTTTTTATGGGATTATTTGAACTTAATACGAGAGTTATCTGAGAATTTTCCGACCTTAACCTGCGAACATATTTTCGCAGTGGTTGAGAGATTCTCTCCATTATTTTAGCCGTTTTGGACGTTTAGTTTCTGTTTGACAATCATATAAGTGAGACGTTGTGAAGATTACTGAAAATGGAGAAAATTGAGCTTAGAGCTGCCATTGAATAATTGTTTTTGAAAGGTCACGCACCCATGCAAATTAAAGAGGAGCTAGACACTGAGGGCAGCTGAAATAAAACGGGTTCGTATCAGTTTAACGGACAACGTGGTTTGGTGCGGCCAAAAAATGAGACAACTAGCAATATCATGGTTAGACAATCACTGGAACAAGTTTATAGACTTCTGAAAAATAAAGCTGATTATGGAAAAAGGTCTTCTCTTCGTCCTTTTATCAATTGTCTAAAGACCGCTGGTTGGCATTTTGAACATTGATTATAATTAAAAAGATCATGTATCAATGCCTTTAATATTAAAATACTTTTATTGTAAAATTTGGCGTCTTTATCATTTTCACAAACTATTAAGAAATCGGCAGTTTAGGATTTTCATCTGAAATAAATCATTGCGAAAATAAAGATTTCTTCCATAATATAACCGCTCTCTGTATACGGCTACCTAAATTGAAATAGAAAAAAATTCATCAGCATGTATTCAAAGTCCTGATCTGACTCTCGATGACCATTTTTCCTTTTCTCTATTTCCAAAAGGATTTGCGTAGAAGGCTTTTAACGATGAAATATTGTTGCAGACTGCCGTAAACCAACATTACTTCTACTATTAAAGTGAAAAATAATTCATACCGTGCTATTTATTCATTTAAACTGATTTAGAGACGGAATCTGTTTACATAATACTGAAAAAACTGAAAACAGGTTCGGAGAACTAGGTTTCATAATAGTAACCATCAGTATTCGTGTACGTGGGTACATAAAAACTGATCTACAAATTGATGTCATATAATTACTCGGTTTTCTGCAAGTCAATACTGTGTCACGTTCATTTTAGAAAAGATCGTCCGTCACCTTTTGAATAGAAATGAGTCTATACTCTTAGCTATTCGTTTTAAAATCGTATAGGCTTGTCAATGACATTTGAAAGAGTACAGATGTAAATCACAGGTATAGATATCGCAATCTGCTTCCGAAACATCCTATACAAACTCTTGTCTAACTTAGTGCGCCAAGATTCGAAAAGAAAAGTGTATTGTACAATACACAGGGATTGACAGATGTTTTTTGAAAACCAATTCAGAGAGTAGTCAAAAAAATACATGAGGCGTGAAAATAATCAACGATTCATAGAGAAGAAAACGAATGTTGAGCTAAAAGAAATATATGGTTGGGCATGTGTATCCAATAAACGCAAACTGAATTGCCATAGGAGCACAAAAGGAGAGAGAGAGAGGAAGAGAGAGAGAGAGAGAGAGAGGGAGAGGGGGAACCGAAAGGAGAAGAGGCAGAGCGATAAAGAAGTGGAGAAGAGTGATAATAACTGACTGGAGAGGAAGAATAGAGGAAAGAATTGGTTAGAGATGTATAGCAAAGAGAAAGAAGAACAAAATAGAACTTGGAGAGTTTGAATATATATTAAAGTTCAAAATATGCATTTTGTGGATTTGTTAATGTAAAAACTTAGCTATAAGCCTGCAAGGCCTGATGTTCTGAAAAATAATCTTCCGAGGAAATACGTAAATCAGCAACTTCATAAAATATCTGACGCCTTTTGTAATTCATATTCTCGGCCACCCCAGTTGAACAATTGCTCTTTTAATCTATATCATTCCAAAATAATCGGATAAATAATAGATACTTCGTAATATGTATCGAACCACCAAGAAAATCCAAATGTACCAACAGTACAAGAAGCTATTGAAGAAAAAATTAGAGGGTTTAACAAAATCATAGAAACTCATGCAAACCTACTTATAGAAGAACGACTACCGACACCATGGGCAATAAACCTAGCATGGGGGGTGTTAGAGGGTATATCGCTGTATATAAACCTCACAAAGGCAACACAAATGGTAAAGAACAAATTAAGTTATAGAATTTAATTAAGTATAGTCAATAAAAATACAAGAAAATATTTTGGTTTAACTGAGGTACATATTTTCAAGCAACTTATATTTATAATGTCTCAAATAAATTTTGCTACATTTCCTGGTGTATTGACAATTTGTTATTCACTAGCCCTTATGATAAATATTTAGGCTGGTGCTTATTTTTTTTTGTTCTAAAACCCTTTCTGGGGGATCGTATGAGATATCTTGAAACATTTTTTGAAGAGGTAATTAATGAAGAATGCTACTTTCAATATTAAAAAATCTTTTAATATTGGTTTCTTTATACGTGGGAAAAGTAATTCATATAAATTTTTTAAATCACAAACATTATAATGAACATATTTATATTAAGTTCCGTTCATATTTTCAACTAGTACCTTCTTGTACCATCTAATAAATGGAAAGTCAATTACTTTAAATAAAACTAGATTTTACCCGCGGCTTCGCTTGCATCGAATCCATTAAATAAGTATCAGAAATCATTATAATAGAAAAGAACGAACTCTGTAGCTATATTAGAACCTGAGATATAGATCTTTGAATGTAGAAAAATTGCCAAAAACCTACAAAAATCCATAACTCCACATTGAATGTCCGCGCCTAGCTCTTCTCCAACTCAACCGATTTAAGTGTTCAAAAACTCAAAAGAAAGAAGGTGTTTCAGCGAGTGTTCTTAAACCAAAACGAAGTCTCTATCTTGAATAGAACCTGAGATATTGAGGATAGAACGTGTGTATGTGAAAAACTCCCATAAGTAATGTACAGGGGGAAATTGCATTTGAGTATAACTTGAGAATGGTGAAAATTAGATGAAATCCGATGGTTCATTGAAAAAAAAAAAAAAAAAAATTAAGCAAATCGGTTGGGTAGAACGCCTGAACGGACTCGGAATGGAAATCATCAATTTTTTTAATATATAAGATTACAGCTAATCTAGTGATAAGATGTCCGAACAATATTTTTTCCATTAAAATCTTAAATGTGTGTTTTACCGGGGTTTTCTCAGTTTTGTTCTGCGATGGCCGTTGTGTGTAGCATTATCCATTGTGTTCTATTTTCCTATCATTATAGTAGCTCGAAATGTTCAGCTCTTTTGGATCTTTTCACTAGCTCACGTTTGTCCAGTAGTTTATCGCTTCATCGTTCTTACAGTTCATCAGATACCAAGGAGCGTTAACAATACCTCTTAAAATCCTGATTTTTAATCATTGTTTGATCTCAATATCGCTGGATTTGTTATAGCCTTAAAGTTGTTTGTTTTATGTCCATATAATCTTTAAGACCTGTTTATATATCATCCATTTATTTTTGATTGTAATAGCCAGTATAGTTTTCTATATTTCAGATTTAGTTCTTCCCTTTTCTTCTTAACGTGATTTTTCCATTGTAGATTCGTTTCTAAATTAGTGTCTGTGTACTTAGTGGTATTTGTATATAATTAGGAATGATCATAGTCATTTATCATTTAACAAGTATGTTTATTCACACATATATTTCGATCGAGTTTTGGCTCCAGATTTTCGTCCAAATATTGATTTGAACTAACGCTCTTGGTAGCATTATAGCCTCTTTTCAGATTTACAAAGTTCCAATACACATAGGTCGTTTGCAAATGTTTCTACCATACTTATTTTGTTCTGTTACTGGTATATCGATGGACAGTGTCAAGATGGAAAATTTATGCCCACCATTTTCAAATAATTTTTGGAATAGTGAAAAATAACCCTTTAATCATGTAACTTTTTGTAGTGAGTTTAGACTAGAGCCATACTTTGAAATGTTTACCGTAGAAGTATAATGAACTAAAAGAAATTTGTTGTTCATACACGAGTAACTTCACAAATAATAAAAATTCCACTGACATTAACTTTGAAATTGTTGACATAATTTCTGTAAAATAAGACGATCTATCTCCGTAATATTCCATACGGGTATAAACGTGTATAAATTCTGAGAAGCTCATTAGCTCGAAAGTTTAATCTCCAAACTTGAAATGAATTGAAGAAAACATTTAATAGACAAACTGAACAAGAGACGGATATAAATTAACAGTCTACCGCACTTGAAATTAAATTTAAGGGAAAAGCTTCCGAAGTATTATTTCGAAATTTTTAAAACCAACTAAGAATGAGTACTATAATGTATATTGTATATTAAGAGAAAAAATTAATTAGGGTCATAAAATAGCACGAAAGCCACCGTCGTGTCATTAAATATCTTCTATTTCAACTTACTTTTTACAGCTGGTAGATATAAGAAATGGAATGAGTTATTTCAATGTCTACAAACACATATAAGAGTTGAAATGAGTTATGTCAATGTCCACAAACACGATTACTGATCTTTTTGTTAGTCTAGCTCCGTGACTATCCAGTTTAAAGATAATTTCAGTTATTACTAAGAATTAATTAGAAAGAATGATAGGAGAAAACAGTGGACAACACTGTGAGGCTCCAATTTGGTTAATTACAATACCAATATGTTTGATATATAGTCTTCAAAGTTTAATAGAACTCATTGTAATCTTCAAATTCTGGAGAACGCTTCAAAAATCGAATTTTCCAGAAAAAAATTAACCTACTAAATATCAAGAATGAAGAGTCATTTTAGTTCAGCCACAAACGAGGACTCGTTTCGCGATTCCTATTAATATAAATTAATAATAAATTAAGTACAAATCTAATAATTCGAGTATTTGAAATAAAAATTGATTGTATAATAGTAAAACGTTTAAATGAGATAACACACACACCGTATTAAATATAATATAGTAACTTTGACTTTTTAAAAGTGGTATGGGAACATATCATTTAAAGATAAGGAACACTGTTGTCTTCGGTTGTGAAGTAGTTTGATCGGAGATCGTTAAACTCCCAATAGTCCTTACGCATTTCGAAGTAATTACTTACAATTATCAGTTCCGTTATCGATAACTTTTTTGAGAACTCCAAGTATAATGCAACCAATAAAAATACATAACCATCTAAGAATTGTGGTCTTAACAGCAGTAGATTTGGTTGTTAATGATCTCACAAATGAATAAACTACAATGCCACAAGATTATTGAAGTGGATGATTTGAATGAAATAAATGAAGAAAATGTGAAAGTTATATAACTACTGATAGAGGAAAATCACGGAGACACAGCCATAAGATTTCTCAAGATAACTCATACTTAATCTTATATTTGGCGAGTTAATAAAGCAGTTAAAGGAGATGAAGATTATTTGATATCTACATAACACCTTCATGGCAAAAAGCAGACACAATGGTTGGGACAGAGGTTCAATTTAGCTGCAAAAAACTAATCATGGCTATTTTAGTAAGAAATGAAACAACTGCAAAGAAACTCGCATGCAAAACCTAATAAATAACCTCAAAAGATTTGATACAGAGGAATGAATATTTAAGAACACTACTTTAGATAATATACTCACCAAACTTTTTTCTAAACAAATTCAATGAAGGCGGTGAATATGAACAAATGAAGAAGAAGCGTTCAGCATATCGAGTGAAGAGTAAGGAAACTGAACAACTTGCAGAGAGATAAATAGCTGGATAGCAAATAACAAGATGAGCAAGTTACTAAGAGATAAGTGGTCAACAGCTCAATGGGGTATTAATAAATGTTGGTCTAACAATAGCTGTTATTTGTGAGTCACACCCTAACGTCAAGTCTTTGCATTCATTTGACATCTCTTTGAAGGCAAATTCAACGATAAAGTACAGCTACGGAATTGTGGAAATTTTTTTTGAAAATAGACGTTCAATTAAAAAAATATTTCCTGCACTTTTTTGGTTCTGCAGTCAGGATTATCTCATTATAATTAGTATATATATATATATATATATATATATATATATATATATATATATATATATATATATATATATATTAGTCTATATATTAGTCTCAAATTTTCATATTAACAAGGTTAAATCAAAGAGTTCAAGTCTATTGACCATTTTAAGCTCAATGGTTGTTTGAACAATCAAAAGGTTGGTGACTTTACGAAGGAAATCAACGAGAAAGGACATCACAGTAGATGAGCAAAATGAGAATTGTTGTATTCGGGTAACTGAGAAATTTGAGAATGATTGTCAAAAAGCCAAGAAATTTGATCCGATTTATTAGCTGGTCATCATCTTTAGTACTTCTTCGAAAATGTCGCTCAAGCAGTTACTGTGAATAGTATTATGAATGATAACGGATTTGTAGCTAGAAATTGTTGATATAAAGCTCGACGATAATAGCTTCCAAGATAGCGCTACATGCGACACAGCTAGGGAATCAATGGCTCTTTTCCGTGTGAAATTCTATGGTAGTGATATCTCGAATTGTGATAATTCATTGGCCACCACATTCATGTTATTTGATAATGTTGGACTTATTTTTTGCAGAGATATCCCAATGAGCCTAGAACAATTCAAAAACCAATTGGATAGAGATATTATCAAATCAATTGTAGATCATCGGATATGCCACTGAACCTCTGCAGCATGCTTGGACTACTCTTTATATAAAAACTCAACCCATTAAAAAAGACACAGCCTCAGAAACAAACAGAAAAAGAAGTCTATTAATAGTAGATATGTCTCTACAGAAATGATATTTTCTATGGAAAAACTTTTCTATAACTCAAAACAATAATGGTTTGAAATAGATTAATCGTATCCTGTATGTAGGAATGTCTCTTAATCATGTGTATCTAATACTTTCACTCGAAAGAGGTTGAATCTAGATTTATCCTCTGATAAATGCTTTTTAGAATCGTAAATCTTAATATTAGTGGTTTTTGAGAAGATGTTCCATAATTGAAATAAAAAAATAATTGCCACTTGCTACTCCACACTGTATTAGTTGACTCGAAGTGAATTAGTAGTATCCCTTGACGACAACCACTACTGCTATCAGCATCCACCAGAAGCCACGTTACGAATTTTAAATACCTAATGAAATAAGCGTAGCAAAGTTAGCGTGACAGAGAATACTTGATCAATCTTAATTTTCTTCTAATTTTATTTTACTGGAACTACGACTCTCAATATTTCTCACTCGTCCGATTTCTAAATCGAACAGCTAATATTGTCAACTAAATCTCTTACTTCTCTTGGTAACTGCAATAAACATTCAAATTCGCGGTAATGGAATTTCATCGTTAAGAAATGGAAGTTAATCGCTTGTACTGCATCCCGACCAATATGCTTTTGAAAAAGGTCTTACGGAATATAAATTATGCTAATTAAAATTTGATAATATCTAGAACTTCCAAATATTACAGTTATTTAATGGTGTACGAAAAGGAATTCAACCAGTATCCAATGTGGTAAACATGAAGTGGAAATACGAGCTCTGTCCAAACATTTATCAGTCAGTGTCTCTCGAGTAATTGTTGTAACAACTTCAATCTTGTGTTTTGAATTGGAAAGGTCAGTTTATAGTAGCCATATACACACGATCTTTTATGAACTCTAAAAGAGATATCTTAGAAAATAAATTCGGTCAACAGACCTCTTGCGTTCAAACTAAATTTATTTTTCTAGCACATCGGTTTTAAACTGAGTGAAGAACGATAATTGTAGATTATCAAGATAAGTAACACCAGTTACAGTTTTTTTGGGTATGGTTGCCTATATTGATAGCTCCTTCAATGGCTACGCAGATAACAATCCAAGGCTTCATAAAAACTGCACCAGACCTCAAATGGATTATGGTCTTTGTGATCTCTAAGTGGTCAAAGAAGTCATAAATTTCGCCATTTCGTCCAATCGTTTTAGTTTGTTTAGTTTAGTTGAGTCATCTTAGTCTGCTTAGACCATCAGCAATCATCAATATGGCTTTTCCAATCATGCATTTTGCTGTCCTCACTGATCAACTGGCTCGATTATTTTCTTAAAAACGGATCCATCCTAGTCACCATTGATTGAAATACTTTAGAAGGGATTGAGGTCAACGCTGTGATGCAAATCAGCTACCCTAATGACAACCCAATCACGAAGAAAACAACATACCACTACTTTCAAAACCAATCTTAAAATATTCTGGTATTAGATAGTATCAATTTGATTGGGTTTGACGCAGAAAAGACCCGTACTGCTGTTTTTATAAAGAAATCTAGTTCTGTGGTCAGGAGCAAAATGTCCTGGTACCGTCTTGAAGTTGAAATAACTGGGCAGTTCCAAAAAAACTTGAAGATCAATAAGCTTTATACTGCTTATACAGCTTCTAATACTCTACAAGTCTTAGATTCGTCCATCGTTGGAGTAATGCTGGCACATCTGAAGCTGGTCTCTCTAGCATACTCTAAGGATACAGCCTACGAGACCAACAGGCACAACTCAAGCTACTCGATTGTGGCAGGTTCTAGCCTGTTGTGTTTTTGCTTTTTACATGCAAATAACTAAAAAATAAATTTTTATTATGATGAAATATCTGTCGATCCAAATTTTGATATTACCAGCGAAAATTAAAGATGATCACTTCATTTTCGTTATAATTGTCAATTTTTATGCGAAATACTCTTGCCCTAGTTTTGGCTAGAAGTTTTTAAAAAGCTGCTACAATTTTTTTTGGAAAAATTGTACGGTTTTCTCTTTTCTTCTTTTTATCTTTCCAAGTTTTCTTCAATGAGGTATAATACTTCGTTACCTTCAACTTTGTTCTTAATGATTTTTTTCGTAAAATGCATAGTTGAATAAATTTTCAACTATTATCTTTTGGTTGAACTATTTTGCATGTATTGATTTCCATATCCGATAAAAAGTGGCTTTCACCCCTGGTTAAAAAAATATAGCTTTAGGACCTTGAGGTAATTTGTACTTCCATGTCGAATTTCATTGTTGTCCTAAAGAATTGTTGACCGGACTATCAATTGAAATTGCCTTTTACTAATGACGAGGCTATTCGTTTTCACGTTATTTCGAATATTTTCAAGATGCTGCAATATCTACAAGAGGGTAGATGCGAAGCGTTAAACAATATCGAAGATATTATGGTAGAAGTGTTTTCCGATATTGTATCGCTGTTGTCGTTGCTGAAACCGTTTCACATTTAATTTTGAGCAATTATTTAACGTTCGAACAGACAACAGATTGAAGTTTGACGTTTTTAAATAGTGTTACAAAATAATATTGGTAATATATTTTGTATCTAACTTCACGTTATAAAAGTTAAGGATATATTTTCCCAATTAAGGAAAGCACATTTAATAGAAAACATTTAGCAACAATAATAGGGTAATAAATTTGTTTACTTAGATCCTGTTAGCAACAAAATGAGCAATCGTACAGCTCAAAAAAGACAATTTACAAAGTCATATAGTATCTTTATAGCAAACTATTTAAAAATTGTCATCAATTTAGATGAACTATCTTACTCCATCATAGTTTAATAATTGCAAGATAATATGAGCTCGTTAAACAATAATCTACCCTACATGGTTTATAAATGTACTAGAAAAACGTTGGGAACTGGATCGATTTTCAATATCCCACTAATACGAGTTCTGGCTATTAAATTACGAAACTGGTTACGAAAAACGGCTATTATAAAAATTATTCTACATTCGAATGCTCCCCTTCAATATACTCCCCTCCGCTTGCCACACACTTTTCCATACGTTTTTTCTATAGATCGAAGTAGTGCCGGAAGTCTTATTTGGTGAATGCATTTAGGAGCCTTGCCGTTTTTTTACTGCTTTCATCGACTCAAATCGGATCCCTTTCAAAACAAATCTTTTATCAACCTTTCTAATCTTTCAAGAAAATCTAAGCAGATCCGTTGTTGCAAGAGCTTTTGATCAGGAGTCAGATTTTTTGGCACCAGCTTCGCACATACTTTTGTCACGAGTAATTCCTCGTATAAAATTTTTCTAACCGTTTCTTTATCGGTGTTTACAGCCTCATTCGACGATCTGCACGCAAAATTTGGTTGATTTTGGTCACTGTTAGATAGAGAATTGTCCCCATATGCCTCTTGCAACAATTTATAGCACTTAGTCACAGTTTTTTCCAATTTAACAAGAAATTTGAGATTGATTCACGAGAAACAAACCCTTTCGTTTCTAACCTCTACCGCACAAATACTATAATAGCATTACTAGTTTTTTACTCCACCCGTCTAAGAACGCAATCTAGTTATTTAATAGTCAGACCTGGTATATGAATACTCCTCAAATTCCAGAGAAAAATTCAATCCCATTTTCTCAAATTATTATGGAATTTTATATTTTCATAATATGTGACGTTCCGGATATAGTGAGATGGGCCTGAACTAGAAGAAGAGCATGGAGAGATCATGTCAATAGAATGAACAACGATCGACTGGCGAAAATCGCAAAGGAAGAGAGACCCAATACAAGTAGACCGCCTGGAAGACCACCAAAGCGCTGGTATGAGAGCTGGTCCTCGCAGTCACAACTTAGGCTGCCTCTTTGAAAACACAAGACACAGTCTTAAAATAAGAAGAAGAAGAAGAAGATATTTTCATAAGTTTAAATCCTTAAGGCCAATTCATAAACTTGACTTTCCATTTGCCGTTCGCGGGTGATGTTTGCCGTTTGACGTTTGTAGCAAATTCTACACCCTATTCATAAACTTGACGTTGCTGTCGTTAACCTAAAAATTTGTACTACTTTTTGTTTACGTGATCTTTCTGTGTTTTTGTTTGTAATCCGGTATCTATGGATGATATTATGGAAAATAACGAAGTTTTTTCATAGGGACAAACGTAAACGGATGTGATTTGCTTTTTTTTATTGCTACGATCGGCCGAGGAGAAAAGATAAAATTTGTTTATGTTAAAAATGACCAACAACAGACCGATCGCCGAACAGCGATGTCAAACGGCAACCATGAATGGTCTTACCTATGAATTTCAATGTTTTTAATTTTGTAACAGCAAACGTTAACGGCAACGCCAAAAGGAAAGTCAAGTTTATGAATCAGCCATTATTTCCACTAAGTAAAGTTCACGAGCTTTGTAAATATTTTAATAGTTGAATTTAATTTTAAATTTAAATTGGAACCTCGATGTTTATCAAATTCTTAATAATCGAACCGTAAAATTAAAAACAAAATAAAGAAACCTGGAATATAATAGGCCAGATGGTATTAGAAAAGAAAATGCAAGATAAAAGCCAACTTCTCTATATTCCTTTGAGAAGAATAAATAATACTTCTTGAAAGTATTGTATAAAGACAAAACTTTTCCTTGATTTTATAGTGAAGTCTTTATCTGGAAAGCGGATTGAAACAAAAATATAAGTACACAGCTGTGTAGTTAGTCTAAAGAATTTGACCCATTGTGAAATGATATTTTTTGTTCTAAGAGAAAATATTACCGTCGAACAAATTTCGGTCTTCACATAAATATCACTTATCATGATAATATGGCAATACCTACAATCTGTTGTAATCATACATGTTACATACATACATACATGTTTTTCCATTCTCAATTGTCTAATTTTAATAACTAAAATCTCTTTATTCGTGGGTTATATTTTCCGTAAATATACCATGAATACAGATAGCGCGAATATAGAATGGTAATTTATATGGGATTATAAGGGATACGTTCATAGTAGCCCCAAAATATAACAAAATCTATGTAAATAAAATTTTTGTGAGCCTATTAATTGATGATCATCATAAAGAGTTTTGTATTTTCTTGTTTTACAGTACTCAAAAGCACCTCATTAATTCAAACTAATATTCAACAGTCTTCTTCTTTTTCATTGTACGTTAAGACTTAATCGTGTGTTAGTATCAATGATTGCCTAGCTGCAGCTGAGATGACGAAGACCAACTTTCATACCATCTTGTTTATGGTTGTCCCGGTGGTCGGGATGTATTCGGTTTTTCTTCCTTTGCCATCTTTGCCAACCTGTAATCTGACATTCTGTCCACGTGGTATTGCCGATTTCTCGCCTATTTCACTACATCCTGGATATCACATATCTCCCTTATTTCATCATTTCTCTTGTAGTCAAATAATATGTGTCTTGAAATTAATCTCAGCGTTCGCATTTCAGTAGTTCTTAAAAGCCGCTTAGTTATGGTGTTCTCTGCTCTGGTCTCTATCGCGCATGTTATTAGTGGTCTCACACAGGTCTTGTATATTCTGAGTTTGCCCCTGGTAGTCATATATTTATTCCGCTAAATAACATCTCTCAGGTACCCTGATATTAATGACGCCTTTGTTTCACTTCATTCTTTAGATTTCTCTTCAACATATTCATTTTCTTCTTAAAAATTTGACGAATAAATTTTCATAAAGAAATCACATTTGGCATTATTTTCACGTTCAATAAGATTTTTCAAATTTCCAGCGCTTTTGAAACGTCTTCTTCACTACGCTGCATTTCCATGTTATCTAAGTCGTTTTGTCATTCAAGCAAATTCTGATTTTATTTTTTCTACTCATCTCATTTGCAATTTCAAAAATACTTGAGTTAGAACTTGGCTTTCTTCACACCAAAATTTCTTTCAGAACTGCATATTATTGATTTCAGAATCATCTTCCATATCCAGTATGGTTTCAAAAGTCATCTAAACTAATAAAGCTCGGAGGCCATCGTATTGGTGAATAGAAGAATGTAACTTTTATATTTGGATGCCTCCCCAGGATGACGCTGGTGTATTATCCAAAACTAGACCAATTTACAGTCTAAACTATTTTTAATTTAGTTTCAACTCAACGTAACTATTCCGGATCATTAACAAAAATAGTTCTTATACGCTGACACCTGTACAAATAATACGAATCCTTATTATTAATAATATTAGACGTAGTTATAATAGTATTTCATATTTTTATTAGCCATTAGCCCTTACACCGTTACGTTTATAAAGGATTCTTTTTATTGATATTAAGAAATATCTAACCGCGAATATACGAAAACAGGTATGAAGGAGCTTCAACTGTATACTAACAAGAGAATGGTATTAATTCAAATTATTCAATGTGTCAATGCAGTTTCATTTTTGTCATCGTATTGATGACTTCCTAATCGATTTTTTATATGCTGTTATACAGAGTGAGTTTTATGTATGAAACGGCACAATTATCTCGGAAACGGCTTTTTTTGTATACGAGGATCTATACATTTTGTATTTTTAGAAATCCTATCATCTAATATTCCCTATACCTAAATACCATAATTAATAGCTACATTTGCCTTATCTCCGCTGAAGTTGAAATAATACATTAAGATGGCTATGACTGCTATAATAACAAATTTGAGGTTGCAATAAATTATTATTGAGGAAAGTTTATTGAAAGTCACAACGAATCGTTTTTTTTTTAAAGAAAGAATTGATATTTTTATGATATTAGGATATGGTGATAGGCGTTGAAGTCAATAAGAAACGTGTAATATCTTTAATAATTAATATCCTAACCGAAATCCCTACAAGATTTACTACCGGTGAATTAGTGAAAAAGTGAAACGAAACTGGTTCAGTAAAAGATTTATCCAAATCAGGGCACAAAAAAACTGCATCAATTGAACACGAATCTTTAGATGTTTGTATCCTGTTAGAAGACGATCCACACTTGAATACTAGACAAATATCCAGGGAACTTGATATTTCGCAAATATCCGTTATGAAAATTTTACGTGATAATAAATTCCATCCGTACAAAGTAACGTTGGTTCAAGAGTTGTCAGATGACGATTTTGATAGACGTGAAGAGTTTGCAGATTTAATGATGGAAAAATGTTACAATCGAAACGTAAATCGGAAATAATTGATCCCACACCCAATATACCGAAAAATTGAATGTATGGGCTGGAATATTACGTGATAAAATAATTGGTCCCTTTTTCATTGACGGTAACTTAAATGGTCCGGCGTATTTAGGTTTATAAAACAAAAGCTGCCAATATTCAGAAAACTTACTGACATTAGACCTTGTTACGAGATTTATATTAGCACATAAATTTTTAAAGAATATTAAAATTAAACGAGTTTATTCAATCGTAGGCATTTAGTATTTCTTGTAACTTTGGTATAGATATTGTAAATGTAGCTATAACTAACTAAATAAGTAGCATTTAGGTATACAGAATATAGGATGAAAACTAATCAGTATTTCTTGAGAATTTGTGGAAAACAGAATATATAGGGTGATCCATTTGAAATAATAAATTTCATTATTTTTCCGGAAAAAGAAAAGATCTGACAACAATGCAGAGACCACCATAATACCGGCCGTTTCCGATATAATTGACACCTTCCAAACATAAAACTCACTTTGTATTTGTCAACATCTTAATTATAACAAGCAAGCTTTGGGGATATGGAAATTTTTTTTATCCTTTAAGGCTTTTATGATTTCATATTTATTAAAATCATTTTATAGCTGTTGAACAAGTCCTTGTATATATGACAAGAGAAACGGGGTTCTAAATTTCGCTCTTTTGGATCTATTTTGAAATTTTCTTGAATATATTTTTTTCTCGATAAGAATTTTAGCTTTTTCAATATCTATGCATCTAAATTTTGGGTCTGATAGTTGGATGACTCTATCAACTGATGTTTATTGAGAGATAGGACGACATGAATTGAAGTTTAGATATCTGAAGGACCAATTTGGCGTTGTGTACTATTCTATTTGTAAGTTATGTAATGTTGCATCCAGATAACTAATTTTCTAAAATCTCGATTATGAATTTTTTTTATCATAAGAAATATATATTTGCCTCACAATGGAAAAATAATGGAATATTTATATTTACTTATGACAATTTCCTGAATATCTTTCATTGCCAATAGTGCTGTAACAATTGATATGGGTGCTCTCACACAACTTTCAAATTTTAGCATATGTGTATATCTTTCACAGGTAAAATAAAAGTTTTTATCTGCTTTCAATATTCTTAGTTATTTTCATTTGATTTTAGTTATATTTTGATATATAATATTACCCTTTTGTTTTTTGCTTCTTAAATTATTATCAAATTTTATTTCTTTTTTGGGTATTTGAAAATGAAATTCCTATACAATTTCTTGTCTAAAATTAAATTTTATTTAAGTAGATTGGGTTATCTTGAAAAATAAGTACCAAAAATGCTGTACTCTCGTCTACAAGATGCACATAAGATGAAACCAGACATTGCAGTAGCTTGGACATAATACTGAAAAATGTGTACTAATTAGTTGTGTTTCCATGACGTTAATACAGGGTGGCGCAATAGAACGTGCATTTATTAAGTATTGGCTAAAAAAATAAATACATAAGGTATTGTTAAAACTAACCTTATAACATAGATGACGGCCCTCTCGAAGACGGCACTCCTCTAAACGCGAACGCAGATTTGTGAAAACTCTTGTCAATAAATCTGGGGTGATTGCTGCCCTTTTATGGCGAATATTTTCCTATAGCTTACTGATTTCCCTCGGATTGTTCATGTAAGCTTTATGTTTGAGGTGTCCCCACAAAAAAAATCAAGAGGTGTCAAATCAGAGCCAAGGGATATCATCTCTTTTGGAAATTAGTCTTGCAGGAAACATCTGTCTCACAGCCGCCATAGAGTCATTTGATGTGTGACAGGTTGCTCCGTCTTGTTGGAACCAAGTTCTCGTATTCTCTATTCTTGATTTTGCGAGTTCTGGAGTCAAATATCCCTCTAACATCGCAACATAGTGGTCGGTGTTAACGGTGATGTTTCGTCCACGTGAATCTTCAAAGAAGAAAGGGCCGGTAATTCCTTTGCTTGAGATTGTTACCCATACCGTTTTTGATGTTTCATTTTTAGATTTTTTTCGCTCCAATAATTTTGTCATTTTACGGACCCATTTAAATTAAATTGAGCATCATCTGAAAATAGGATGTTGTCAAAAGTGGAAAATCGACTAAGCATTTCTTCAGCAAATGCCAACCTTGCCCTAAAGTCGGTATATTTTAAATCCTGTGCTAAGTGGAGATTATAAATATGCAGCTTAAGATCCAAAATTCGCTCTAAGCTTCGTCGCGACAAGTTTAAAGCCGCCGATTGCATCGGAGTGGACACATGCCGATTTTCTCGTACTCCTGCACCCTATCAATATTGCCCGTGGTTCTAGAGCTTTTGGACAACCTTTTGTTGGTAGTTTAAACATGGAACCGGTCTCTTCAAAACGCTTAATCCATATCTTAATTAAATTTGCACTCGGAGATTCATTAATGTGTCTCAATCCATATTCCGAACGATACCTTCGCCCTGTCAAGACTATGAACGACCGTTGATGCAATATGCACGTTCTATTGCGCCACCCTGTTATTGTTTAGATAAGGGAATGTTCAGTTTTGTCTACTGTTTTTGTTGTATATCAACGTAAAATGAATTTTGCACGAAATGTGTGGTGGCGTAATTTTATGCTTAGTTTTTATATAGAAATTTATTTAGTATGGACAAGATTTACGAAAAGTCTATTTGTGAAATCCTATTTATTATATCTCTACTTCATTAGTACTGGACTACGGGAAGAAGTTTCGAATAAAACTTTTTATGGAGAGTCGGTAGTTTAGTCTTGTTTATGATATTTGATATAAAAAATTTAATTGTTAAAAAATTCTAAAGGTCAATTGGTGAATTTGCAAAAAAGCATATTATGCTTATTTCAAAATCAAATTGGAATATCAATATGAATATTGAGCACCAGTTTTCGGGTACCTACATGTTATGGATAGTGATTTTGAACTATCAACCTCAGGTTAAAATCAGCCACAACCCAATTACTGGCGTCTAGGTTAAAGCAGAAAAATTTGCTTGAAATAACCTTCATTTGATATAGAAATTGTGAGGTTAAATCTGTAGAATATTTAGCACAAAACGAACTGTACTACCAAGCAATTACTTATCTAGTTACTCTTTTTGGAGCTACGGAGTACAGACCTTTTGAATGGATACTTTATATAGACTCTTCGAAAACGAGTCGGGAAGCTGATTTTTTACATAATTAAAGGAAAACTATATGAATTGAGAGGAATTATTTTCAATTAAATAATGAAATACGGTATGAAAATTACGAGTAAAAATCAACTTAAACCAAAAATATAATTCGTGTCTGATCGACAGTCAAAGTTTTACTGCCTCCACTGAACATCAAAAATGAACTTGGAAAAAATTTGTTGAGACATTAAGCGAAGAAAGAAATTGTTTCAAATATGGGTGTAAAATATTTCAGAAATAACATTAAAGACGGGAGTATTTATAGAACCGAAGAGCTATTTGCTTTTAAAAAATAGAAAATTCATAATTTTTGGTTGAAATATGAACATAAACATTTATTTTTCACATTTGGACTATTTCCCGGAAAATATTGGTGATGTGAATGTGGAAGAAAATCAAGAGATGAATAGAGAAACGAAGGGCGCTGGAACACAAATATGATGGCCGATTACTGTTGGAAATTAACAAGAAATTAACAATAAGCTAAATAAGACAGACAAACAACCAGAAGAAGTTTTCTTCAACAAAGAAAATATTTTTTTAAGAAACGTAAGAAAAATAAATATTTCTATGTTTTTGTTTGTCTATTTTTATGTTAATTAAATATTTTAAATATATTTTTTATTTTTTTTATTTTTCCGTGATACAAAAAAAAATAAAAACAGATTTGAAATCAGCGCTACATTATCGCTAGAAAGCAATTAAAATTCTCAAATCAACTTTAAAAGTGTTAAAAAATGCAGGTTTGTGTATTTTCAAATGAACAAACTCGAAAGTTTTTAACAGTGTTCTAGCTAACCTAAGAATAGAATAAATATTCTTAGAAAAAGTATAAACAACATTCCAAGTTTATCTGAAATGAATTCTAGGAAATTTGTTGACAACAACATGTTGTCATTGCTTACATTTTGTCAATAAATTGAACAAACAACTTTTCATTTACAAAATTTTGTTTCAATTTACAAGATCTAATTAATTTCGTTTAGTGGTAAATTTAATTGTATATATCAAAATGTGGGTTTGTACTAATGAGAATTTTATCATTCGAAAATAATTAAACAAATATATCCTGTTTCCCGTGTAAATTAACTCTGTAATAATAGCAACGACATCTCCTCGAAAAAAATGGAAAAATGAGAAAGTTCTTCAGTGTATCAACAGGATATCCATTACCACTGAACATTTTCCAGACGTCAAGCTACTATTTTACACTTTAATTAATGGGAGAACTGGGTAAACAAACTCTAGGCTAGAATAAAAACTCACGAGGATAACCCATTTTCCATTATCATTCTTTTTTATTTTTTGAAAAATATTCCTCGATTATTGAGTAGTTAAATGGGAGAAATTGATAACTATTATCATATAACCGTGAATTTCGGTATACAGGGTGCGCACAATATGACAAATTGCTGGAAGCTATTTACTATTTCATTTCAAGCCGAAAAGTTTTTATGAATATGTGCGATAAGATGTTTTTTCGATGAATAACAAGAAGTTAAATTGTTTTTGGAATCAAAGTAAATGACACTAAAATTTTTCAAAAGTTATAAGAAAAATCATGTTATTCTGATTGGCTTCTGGAATATTCATAGAACCGATTCAAAACCTAAGCAAAAATATTCTTATCAGCAATTCTCATTATTTTACAATAAAGTGACCATTCGTTTTGGTTTTCCGACAATTGCGTTGATTAGTTTTAAAGGCCTGAAATTTCCTAGTTTTTTAATAATCTGTTGTAGCTGTACTGATTTAAAAGTGAAAAATGTATAAAAACCAGGAATTGTACAGTAATTGTGAACAAATGTAGGCCTAAATACATCTGTTATACAATTAAACTATCAATTACAAATTATTTATGATACCGTAGAGCTAGACAATGAATATACATTGCAATAAGGTTGTATATCATATAATTTATATGTGTCGACGAGTTTTTCTAATATAAGTTTACATAGATAAGATTGTTCGGGCTCAAAAGTTTCAAAAAATAGTGATTCTAGTTAAAAACGATGCCTGCTATTACTAAAATGGCCAATGTGCTTTTTTGTAGGGTTTTAATGAAGCGCGATATTGCAAATTACTTTGGATCACCCTGCATTTATTGATATACCTACACAAAGGAAGTAGGAAGTTATTAGGTAAACAGCTTTTAATAACAATAGTTTAATGTATTTAATATCATTGAAAATCCAATATGGCAGCCAACAAAATGACGGATTACTTGTTTTTTTCACAATGGGTATCAAATGACTGGTTTTGCCATTATAAGGAAATATGCAACTGGAGCTAATTAAAATTTTCCTATTGAAACTAATAAAAATGTAAAGTAATGTTTGTTATTACTGTTTCCATTTCAGAGACATGGAGAGAAATACAAAAATTACTTCTTCATTCTATACGTTCCCAACAAAAAAAGTATTGCGGGTATTTGGAAGTATGTCGTTAACAAAATTAGAATGATAATGAGGAAAATTGAACCTTCGGAAGCGGACCGGCTAGGAATACGAGGCAAGAAAGTGATTAACAATCCTTGTGTGACTTTATTTATAAATGGTAAGGGATTTATGGTTTCCAAAACAAAAGTCCAGAGACGGTATGCCGAAAAGAATCTGATAGGTCATCAGCCCATCGGAAAAACACACCTTACCAAAACCATTAAGAAGAAACGACTACAATAGATCAAACGTCATCCTCATAAGACTATCACAGACATAAATATTACTAGACTCATTTACAGGTATGCTATTCCAACGAATCAACATTCCAAATTTTTGTTGAGGTAAACATTATTCGTACCACGGCACTTTGGTAATTCCACCCACACTTTTATATACAAATTCTAACATGCGATTAGTGACATGATGTGGTCTGTTGTTTGAATCGGCATCATACCTTAATGCGAACAGTATAACTGCTTTTTTTTGTATGAAAGAAACATCACTGTTTTTTCTTGGCGGGGAAGATAAGACAGAATATAGAACTAAATGGGCTATCGCTAAAGAATTGACCGTCACCAAGCGATAATTGATTGAAACACTCTAAGCAACAAGTGAGACTGCATGGAGCGCCTAGAAGCACTAAATATTAACAATGATTTTATTAGATTTGTGTTATATATTTGAATTGTATATATAAATAAACCGCTTTTCTTACGTAAAATGTTGTCTATGTGATATTAAATATACTTTTATGAATAAAAAAATACCTATAAGGCACATAACTAATTATTTTTTCAGGTAATCTTGAAAATATAGAAATCTGAGTACTGTTCTTAAAAAATTCGTCCACTTTTCACTTCTTTTTCATTGACTCATCTTACTTCTTTATCTATCATTGAAAACAAAATTATTTTATTTCCTTTTCCATCAAAACTTTATCTGTATCTGGCATCGTGATATATCATATAAACTTTCCATTACTATTAGAGTTGTTTGAATGTTCTGAATATTTCTTCTAAACGTATTCACATTTTCTTTCCGTATATAGTGTCAAAATCCAAAATGTTAGATATAATGCTTTTCGTTCCTGGATTTTCTGAGTACATTTATATCACTTAGTTACCTGTTAAAGCTAAAAGCTGCTGCTCTTCTAACACATGTTCCATACAATCTCTCGATATACTTTCTGAATCTCTGGTATAGATTTTAAATGGTGTCACCCAGACCCGTTCAATTTTATTGTATTTATTACGAAAACATACTTATATCAAAATTTATGAAACTATCACAATCGGAACAAAAGATCTAATTAACGAGAGTATAAGGAACAATTGGCCTAATTCAACTTCCAACTGTTAATAACATTTTGTATTTTCAGGTCAAATTGTGTGGTATCCTCAAATTTCATTCCAAAAGGAAATTGATAAATGATTTTTGCGTGCGTGTCTCGTTACACTAAAATCGTAAGAAACATTTTGTTATTAATTTTAAAGAAAAAAGATGTTTCTAGAAAAAGGTTCTGCATCACGTAAGGTGGAAAAATATATTTCAAACAAAAGTAAAACCATTTATCTTCAATAATATCTAACATTAGAATTTACAAATGTTATGACGAAAAGTGAATCGAAATTTTGAGGTACTATATGGTTAATAAAGAATTTGGAATAGAATTGTGACTATGACTGAATGTGTTTGAATGAATTCAAACACTGTGAAGGATTCAAGAAAATATAAGTGTTCTCAAATAGGTTAATATTTAACAAACATTTTAAATTCACATTATATTTGTTTTTATTTAAAGAAAAATATTTAGATCTGCCACTTACATCGTAAATAAAATAAAGAGACAATTTAAAATGAACGGACACCTATGTAAGGAAAACAATACTAATCGACAAAATGACCGAGAATATATCAAAATAAATATACATTGTTGAAGAAAATCCTACATCCCTATCACGCAAATATGAAATTAGATAGTTTTCAGTAGTACGAAGTGTTGAAGGAAATAAATTGGATTCTTCCAATCTTACGATACGTCCTGAATATGGAATATGGCTCTAAGACAAGACTGCAGTTTTATGAACAAGTAGACACAAACTAGTTTATGTTTAGGTTTAATGTTGGGATGAATCAACAAAATTTATTAAGGGTAGATGAAAATCTACGCTGGTTGAAAGAAGCGTCAAGAATGAATATTACGGCAGGCATATCAATCTTTTTGATCCACAATGGAATGGAATCCTTTAAAGACAAATGCTACAGTTCGTATATTCGAATTCTAAACCTGAACTAGTGTCTAATATCTTTAATAAGGTTTTTAAATTTCTTACTTCTTAGACCTATTTTTCTTTTGATTATAGGTCTCTTTTCATCTTTAGTTATCATATCTCAAAAACAAATAAGAGAGTGTTTAATAGAATTATTAATTATATATAGTTACAACGAAATTTATAAAATAATAAAAAACCAATACAAGATACTTGATATATATTATTATTTTTTGTTTTTGGGTGTTTTAGATTTTACTTTAGCGAAATATTTTGACTTATATCAATATAATAATATTTTCAAATATTGAATTGAATTATTGGAAAGTCCTTATACATATTGTGTGAAGTTTAGTTATTTATGTAACAAGTGTCTGAATCAGGCCTGTTTCCTCGAATGTGAATATTATCACAAATATATGAGTCTAAAAAAGACCTTTACACACGAATTGTATAAAATACATTTTCTACAAGCGAAAATTTTATCAAAATACATAATTTTAATGTTAAGTTTCTTTACGCACTAGTGTGTGAAGTAAACTCAATTTTTCGTTAGAAAAACGCTTTCATTGATTCCTCACAAAATATATATTTATTAAAATTTTGAACATTTTAATCGAGATTAGAACAAAGTAACAAAACAACAGATGAATTCAATTATTAACAATACTAATAAATGCCACCTAAAAATAATTATTACTATATAAGTAGAAAAATAATAAATGGAATGATCGGGACTTGAACCTGGAACCATCCGCATGGGAGCCTCGTACTCTAGCCAGTACAATACGGAGACGTAAATAATAATTATCTTTGCACAGTACTGGATAGAGTATATGCGTAAAGTAAAGTTTTACTCACGAAAGTGTGTCGCAAGTACGGATTTCACGCACGGTAGTAAAAAAAGGTGTTTTACATTTTAAGTTATGTAAAGGTTTTGTTTTCTTCGTAATTAGATATTTTCCTTGCTTATCCTCCTCTTATGTTATTAATCAAAAAGTAATGTCAAAAACAAAAAAAAACAAAAAAACATTGTAACACAATATTAATAAATGTTATAGAGAAACCTCTTATTTTTTATAAGATGTTAGTGATGCTAATAAACAGAAAAATGTTTTTATATTTTTTGAAGTTAGCTTAAAATTTGTAAATATAATTAGTTATCCGGGATAACAAGACATTTTGCTTCAGAACATGGAACAATTTGCACATGGCATCTTGTTCTGAAATATTGACGTTATACTGAAAAAAATGACAAAATAAGTTGTATTTTGAGCATATAACATTTTGCACGAACGGCAACGTTGTTTTCTCTTACTGCAGTTTTTGCTTTTTGAATAGCTGGGAATTTGAATTCAGGACCTAATAGTTGGATAAATCTATCAGCCAAACTAATATACACTGAAGCTTTCTTGACATAAACTGAAGTTTTAATGAGGACCAAGATAATATATTTCTATAACTTTGATAAATTCGTTAATGGTGCCCGATTTAGTATTATATTACAGAGATATTTGGTTTCAATCAAATTATCTTGAAGCTGTATTTCCATACAGAAAGATGGGTAGAATGAGAAATTTTGAAAACTAACGGATATCCCCAAACCTCAATAATTTTATGAGGGTATTTGAAAACCAACCCAAAGACCAAACCGGCAAATGTTCAGAAATGAAAAGCACGAATATAAAATGAGTCATTGAAACGTTTAAAACGAAGTTCGACCGTATTTACTAGATTGGAATAATTAAATTCGATTATTTTATTACTTGTTCCCCATAACTTTGTTACTTTTAGTTGTCTTGTAATTGGTAAGAAAAAGAAATGTGACATTTAGTAGTTATGTACAACTTTATGGACCCTATAAAAATAGCCATTAAAATGACTGTCTTGTTGGTTAACAATATCGAAGATAGCGTAATATTTCTAAATTAAGACACATTATTATTATCACATTATTTTTTACATTGCTTCGTGTTTGTGAGTGAAACCGCAATTTCACACTTCAGTTTTTATTTCACGTTTGAGGTAAACCTTTTCCAAACTTGAAGCACTTATTTAAAATGGATGTATTTTCTCTATTACTCTATTTTGGTTGAAAAAGCCACTATAATCAATTAGAATTATAATCATAACTTTCCACATTAAAAAGAATGTTGATATATTGGTATTTTTATACAATATTCTATTAAGTAAAAAGTACTAATTCCAATATATTTTATACTATCACGCTTTGTTATAATAATTACGAAATGAATTAAGAAGAATTTCAAACTTTTCATGGAACATTAAAGCCATTTTCACAAAAAAATCTCACCCTCGATCCAAGATTAAATTGATTTATTAGTGAATTTCACAAGCCACTGAAGTTGTGGGCTTAAACTCGGTTCATTTAACAAAATAGAACTAGATTTGCGGTTGAAGATGGTCAATGTCGTCGAAGATAATTGGAATTTGAGTTTAATGTTGTAAATACAAGGTTTCTTCCGGATAAACTTTTGTAGTTCACATTTTATTCTCCCATTAGCTGTAATGTCATTCGAATTGAATAAAGACACGTGAAAATACTGTGGTCATAATCATTAGAGGAGAAAGTACCGTTTTGAATTGAAAAATACGTATACTCGTATGTATAAAAACCAAATACAATACGGTACGTTATGATATCACAATATGTATTATTTGCTTTCACTATCACAATAATATAAATATTACAGTTCAAGAAAACCTCATGATCCAAATTTGATAGTAATATGGAAACGCTAGAAAGAGCAGCACCAGCGGTAGCCCTTTTGAAGAAGTTCTTTGTGAGAAACCTGAGACGGTCAGACTCAATATGAGTTTATAGGTACATTCACCGCCATACCAAGAAACTGAAGGCTTTACTTCCAAACCCAAACTCAAAGACTAAGAGCACTGATCAAGATAACCGTAAAGATAATGCTTTGCAGCAGCAACTCTAGTAAGTAAGGTATATGTCTGTCAGCTTTTGGACAGTGAGAGAGAAAAAAGCCTACCAGCAGAAAGACCATTAGGTCATCGACTTTATTTTACCAATAAAAATGTCCACCGTTTTGCAATGGGTAACAGTATTCTTTACTCACAAGACATTCGGTCTCTGAAGACCATGACATAGTTATCGAAACACCTGTCAGACATTGTATTTGTGATTGTTAGTATAGTGGTAGTAATATACTATCTGATCAAAAGAACACACGGTATATAAATTACAGCTTACAGGCAGTAATTCAAAACGAAAGAGCAACACAAACTTATCGTAATCAACTATAGTTATTTTAATTCCTTAATTCCCATTGGAAATTGAGATTTGCTCAAAATACTATCGACCCACCTCTGTATCTATAGAACTTCTCCTTATTTTTACAGAATTTAACTTGCTCGAACTTACTCTATAGATTCGAGTCTTAAGAGCTTACAAACTAATATAACTAGATAAATTACTGTTCACTAAGGTCATTTTGGATAAAACAGTCCTAGTAGTACGCAACTAAATTTATACAGTGTATACATAATTTTTGAGATACAGTATTGCTGTATAGGCTGCCCATCTCATTTCAATCATCATAACTATATTTCTCATAAACAAAATATAAACTTAATACAGTTTCTATTATTTTAACAAATTGTTTCTTCAAATACTAGCAACTTCGTGAGTCCATAAAATAACGCATTGATACAGCTAATCGATGGACAGTAAGATGGGAATGAATGGAATGAATTGTTAGATCATCCGATTTTACACGACATTTTAGTCATTTTTAATTAGGTTAATTGAAATGAGTAACCACAAAACAGATTCTGCGATAAGTCTCTAAATCAGGTAGGATTGTGGCGACCATGCCATGTGCGGTCGTATTCAAAAATACATAATACAAGTACACTTTAAGTGACGACAGTTTTCACCCTTCGACTGGATTCACCAAACACTTTCATCAATGAAACAATAATTTTTCGATCCCTGACTGATCTCACCAAGGGAATTCCAAGTTGCCTTCTTTCATGAATTCCAAGTCACATTTCTTTTATAACCGTCTTACTGTACAAACAGCATGCAATTAACTTAATCCTTTCCAATATACATGGTAACACGTTTCAGGAAAAAACAACATACCTACATCCCCCTACATCTACCATCCACACGGTTAATGACACCCACTACTATTCTTTACCTATACGATCCTAGTTGAGACGCTTTCACTCGAAGTCTTAGACCTTTTGATACGTTTATACTTCTAAATATTCTTGATTTAGGTATCTTCTCATTTAAAATTAGTGTAATAATTTTTCAAAGACAAATGAAAATTTCTTTTAGTCCTAATCTTCATACTTTGATGAAGATAATTTATCTATATATACCGCTCTAATGAGACATAATAACGTAGAAACTAGTCAGTGGCTATAAATTCCTTGCAATTGCTTTAAAGGCGACTACGCAAAATTTCTAGCTGGCCAGTGGTTCGCAGTTGAACGTGAGGATGACAAATAGTGACACTCTTTGACGTTGTCTTCAGTTTGAGCCTCAAGCTCAAACGAGAGCTGTTATACCACTCTGATAAGACGTAATAACGTCGAAACCAGTCAGTGGTCATTAACCTCTCCTTATAATTACGAGCAATTGGGGATGTTAATATTGACAGAAAGTTCAATTGGCATCACGCTCTTCAGCTATTATTGTTTATCATAACCATCATGAAATATTATGAATACCTATTCTTATTACATCATATTGAACAAATCTCAATTCTTTCAGTCTAAACAATGGAAATAAGACTATCCCCGTTTGTAAAGTAAAGGCAGTGATAATAAATGTGCAGAGTTTTATTTGGTGTTATAACAGAAACGCCGACCATTGTTTTTATGGTCTGAGTAGATGTTGAGCGCAAATCGTCGGCGTTGCGTTGTCTACATGGAAAACATGCCGTAAACTTTTGACATGCAACATTTTATGATTGGCTTGAGTTATAATAATAACAGTTACAAATTATTTCTCACTATATCATTTTTTTACATGGGAAAAGATCACATAAATATTATCCCAAAAGTACCTACTTCGTCTCGCGGAATGATTTGTAAATAGTTAACTGCTCTTAAAAGATGCCATATAAAATAAAAAGATAAATACTATACTCTCTCCTGAAGGTGTATACTATATTACACATGAAAGGTTAAATGAAAAACCTGCAAGGTGGGTGCCACAATTGCTCAATGCTGATCCAAAGCTCATTCGCAACAAAATTAAAACAATATTTCACAGATATCCATTATAACTCAGAAAGATAAATACAAGACATGTGCTCTCAAAAAAGTAAAATCCATTTTTATAGCCAATGAGGTCATGAATAGAGTATTTTGGGATTCGAAAGGTATAAAAATTATTAGTTATTTAGAAAAAAAAACTTTGTTCCATCACGACAATGCGCCTGTTGAAATAACAAACGAAATGATCAAATATGGAGGCGAAAAACTGTATGATCAACTACAATCCCTCTTCAATAAAATACTAGAGGTCAAAAATGTATCATCTGAATGGAAAGAAAGTATTCTGATACCGATTTCAAAAAGGGAGAAAAAAGCCATCCCCAAAATTATCGCAGAAGAAGTTGTGTCTACCGGGGTATGTGAAGAACAGCAAGGTTTCAGAAAAAACAGATCTGCTATAGATGCTATATTTATAATGCGCCAAATAACTGAAAAAGCCATAGAGTTTAATAAGGCAGCCTTTATGTGCTTCATTGATCTCACCCAAGCGTTTGATAGGATACGCTTAGCTGATGTTATAACTCTACTAAAAAAAAGGAACGTTCACCCCAATATAATAAGAGTTATCGAAAAACTTAACACCGATAATTATTTATAGAACCGAGAAGATGTGAACTAGCGATCTACGATCAGAGTGTAGAGCAAGTGATGTCCTTCAAATATCTAGGGACAAACATAACAAGCGATAGAAATCTAAAGAAAGAAGTAAAAGCACAAACAACGAAGGCAGCATTAATATCAGGATACCTTAGAGATTTAATTTGGCGAAATAAATACATGAGCACAAAATGTAAAATAAGAATATATAAAATTTGCGTAAGGCCGGTCATGACATATGCAATAGAAACTAGAGTGGAGAACACAACCCCTAAGAACAACAGAAATGCAGACTCTGAGATCAATAACAGGACATATGTTACTCGATCGAAAGAAAAATGAAGAAATAAGGGACTTGTGCGATATTCAGGATGTAGTAAGATGGGCAAGGAACCGTAGAAGAGAATGTAGAGACCATGTTGACAGAATGCCAAATGAACGGTTAGCAAAAATTGCAAAGGAAAACAAACCAGACACAACTCGACCTCCTGGACGACCACCTATAAGGTGGTATGAAAGCTGGTCCTCAGCATCCCAACTACTCCTGGCAAACCTTTGATGAAAATACAGGACCTAGTCCTAACTAAAGAAGAAGAATAAGAAGAAGAACTTCCTTACGATTAATATGTGAATGATTCGAAAAAATTGTAAACTCGCTGGAAGTATATAGAAGAGATTGTGTTGAGTAGTGTATTTTTCACAATATAGTAACTTTCTCATTAAAAACTGCGCTATTTTTGATTGCGACTATCTCAAGGCACAAAGTAACGTACGTATGAGTATCCCATCATCATCAGGCTCAACTTAACTCTGTCATTGATACACTCGTATCACGATCCATCTCGTTGACTGATGAATTCAGTCGACCGTCTGAAATCAATTTGTTAAGACAAACCTTGATTCGGAATGGTTACAACAAATTCCAAATCTCTAGGAGCATCAACAAATTTTTATCTCCAGCTCCTCTATCCTCCTCCACTGGTTTGAAAGATCATCTGAGGGCACCCTTTCCTTACATCCTTACAAAGGTGTAACAGACAAAATTTGCAGACTCTTCAAACCTCACGGTATTCGCACAATCTTCAAACCCAATTAGAAAATTTTCCCCCTAATCAGATCCGTCATAGACAAAATATCCTATAAACATCATGGAGTGTACGAAATCCCCTGCTTAGATTGCCCCCGTTCTTTTATTGGCCAGACAATTCGACGTACTTCCGATAGAGCCATGGAACACTTGTTGTTGGCCACTAATTCTGACAGTTCTTCCACCCTTGACCAACATCGTGTACATACCAGACACACAATCGATTTCAATAAAACCAAAACTATCGCCCCACTGCGCTCTTTCAAGTTCAGAGATTGCCGGCAACTTGGAAACACCTTCTTCATCCACTTCGCTCCAATACTACTGCGGCCAGTAACATTTTCTCTAAAACCCACCGAGAAGCCTATCTCCACAAATTTATTACCTCTACTCGCGATACAACATGTAATTGGATATTGTGTCTTTAGATGAAATTTGTGTGTCTCACGATCAATCCATACTAACAGAACAATGTAAATGTGCTTCAAATCAAAATTTTCTTCTCTCTAATCTCTCTCCAAAGCTCAAATTACCATAGAGAATTATTAAAAACTAAGATTCATAAATTATAATAAAATAATTTTCAATTATTAAAAATTTTTATTGGTAAATCAGAAATTCCATCTACTTAAATTCATTAAGCAAGTATATCTATACTCTAGAGTGTCATTTTGAAATGCCACTTTTTTCCATCTGTAAAAACAGGATTGTTGTCGGAAATCCTTGAAAAGTCATTGAAAGTCAATCTAAGGGCAGCTATTATTGACAGATACCGTCAAATACGTATCGTCTCTGATAATATGCTACGAATGTCGAATTCTACGAATCTTGTACGATAATTGAATTGATTATGCGAAGATGCCGAGCTATTTTTATGTCGAAATTCGCATGTAGAAAACGGAACTTGGTGGATTATCTTTCGAACGTGAAGAGGAGGTTTCTACTACATTTCCAGAATTGAAAATAGATTTTGAATAGAATATTGATACAATTAATACTGACCTATATTGAATTATGTCTCTCTACCGCACAGAAATATCTCAGTTGTTACTTTATTTACAAAGATTTTAACTGAATAATAGTATACGGCTCGTGCTTCAAATCATACGAGTGGGTAATTAGCATTCCATGCGAGCTATACACTATACTGTTTCCACGATTATATAACATTCTTTTTAGAAGGTTTAGAACAAATATTCAATTATTATTGATTTTGCAAAACAAATAGAGCTGTCATTCCATAAGAGAGTTGATATATTGTGTAATAATACTCACAACTGTAACACGAAGTCATCAGAAGATCTATCAAGAACAATTAAGATACAATAGTTTTGTGTTACAGCGGTAGAAAAATTGAATTTTACAATCTATTAGTCCTTTCCTAGAACAATTCTAATCTTGTCCTGTAGCTAGAATTGTTGCGTTGGTACAATAATTATTTATGCAACAAGTGAATAAAGTATTACTTTTTTCACGAGTAGGTTGACAATTCCTACGAGTGAAAAAAAGTTACTTTACTCACGATTTTCATAGAAATTCTTTCTACGTAGTAATATTAAAAATACAACTGTTGGCATTATTATTTTGAAGTGAGGAAGAAGTTATTGGTACTTCAATTGGCAACATTTCATGAGTTCAAAGAAATAATATCGTCTATAGTTGTAGGTATTAGTACTTATTGGATTGTAGGTAAATTCAAATTATATGTTGCTATAAGCGAGGGAATTTTTGATATGGTATTGACACCTACAACTTGGCTTTTGCATTTTCCATTTCTATACTGCAAAAAGAATTGATCTGTTCAGACATTTGTGGGTCGTTGGTTTTCATATTTTCTATAAACGTTCACCAAGTTTGATCTATTGTCAGATATTTCACCAATAACAGTAAATCGACGTTGAACATGAGTTTGTGTATCAGGTACTATGATAATTAAAACATCTCCGGTATTATTAATATCCTTACATTTAATTTTATATAATTCCTCCCTCCGCAGAGTTCCTGCGATTCCGAATATTGCAGCAACCTAAAAGATGTTATAAATAATATCTAAGCTTACATTAACATTTTTTGCTGTCATACCTCATGCATGAGATAATGATCGCCTGGAACTTACAACTGAAACTTAATTTCTTCACGGGCAAATGTTTTAGATTTTTTGGGTCTATAGCCAACTGACTTATTTGTCAAATATGCAACGAGTTTCGAGTATTTACTGTATATATACGTCGTTATTTACCATTATGGTGCCTGGAATACGTCGACCAACTTCCACTTTTTGAATTTAGTTTTAAAATGAGCTAATAACACTCTTTCTGTGAAGCTGTTTATGCCTTTTTTGGTACGCCAGTCCTTATAAGAATTATATTCTTTTAAATACTGTTCCCTGGATTTCTCAGTCGCTGCAGTTGGCGATTCAACAACATCTTCTGGTGTGGAGTTTAAACTTTCTTCGCTATTACTCTCCATCACTAATAATAATCCTACACTCCTTTTAATTAGACACCAAACGAATTCTTTTGAACGAATATCAAGAAATAAAAGTGGGACAGTTTATCGAAAAAACGAATTGACATCAGAAAGAAAGTGTTCACATCTCACTATCTTGATAAAATAATTTTATGATTGCGTTAAAAAATGACACTTTTTTTAAAGCGTGAAGAAATGAACCGCAACGGTACTTTTTTCACGCTTTTTGACAGATTCAGAAATTACATTCTTTATGTATGCAAGTGAATGAAAAAAACGTGAATATTATAACGCACGTAGAAAAAAAGTAGTAGTAATTTCAACTTGTTTCACTATAAATAGTATGTATGAATCAGATTATAGAAAAACAAGAAAATCAAAATTTCAAGAAAATCAAGAGGAGAGGACAAAGAATTATCAGAACAATGAAAATAATCATACATGCTCCCTACGTATAGTGAATGAGGGAAATGAATGATACTTCATTTCACTTCATCGCTACCGACAGCAAAATGTGTTCCCATAATTTAGACGAAACTGTAACCGATATAAACACGTTCATCTTAGCGATAATTATGTATTTTGATATATAAATTACAAAATAGATGCTGACTACTACTTATTAATATGAGGAAAAAAAAAGTAATAAGAAGAAATGCGGTTGGTGCCTTTTTGTTTGAACTCTGAGGAATTTATAAGACGTGCTTCGCAGTGGGAGTTTCCGAATCCCATCAACTTCTGTCCGATTGTTGGATACCGTATTCACTATCACGATAGTGAAAGAAATAATCTTATCTGTTTCGGAATTTTCCATTTTTACATGTATCAAGATAAGTAAACGTAAAAATCGGAATTATGGGTATGTTAAAATCCTTCCACAATCCATCTTCTAACGGTATAAATACAAATGTTATTGTCTTTAGCTAGCATTGCACTTATTACATCGTAGAATCTACAACTGGAACTGGAAGACTTCTTTTGGAATGGCTTTCATTTGCTACGTAGTAACGTATTCAATATCAAGAATGGTTCCAAAACCATTTTATTTTAGCACGATTATCATTTTTGGTATCACAGAAGAAAGAACTTTTGACGTTAATTGATTTGTACCGCGTCCAGTTTTATAGGATGCTGCGAATTAAAACTATAAAGGCAGAAACAATCGATATGATACCTTGGTAGAAGTATTTGCCGTGCACCAAAAATTACTTTTGGGCATTTAATTTTGTGTTTTTTTAAATTTAATGACAACAACTCTGGCGTGCTATTAACATTACAATCTTATCTCTTTAACTAATCAAGGTCTAATCCAAGAGCATTCTCACATTCCGAATAAATTTTTTACACTAATTAATCGAATCGAAAAATATACTTCTTACTCCACATTTAATTAATTGAACTGAATTTAATGATCTCATTAGATATATGCAACCATCAAGATATAAATCAGAATTTCTTCTATCTTCCTCACAATAGTGGAATTTGCCAACACCAGGTACAAAATTTATCTTATCCAGAGCCAAAAGTTAGGGTTACTAAGAGTTTTGCAAAATCTCGGAATCGTCGATTCTTTGGAATACAGTATGAACGCTTTTTTTAGAGAGATATGAATCAAAATATACGTTAATGAAATTGATAGAATATGAAGATCAATGGAAAGTGTGCAGTGACCTCAAAGTTACCAGTTTGTTATTGGGTTTGAAAGGTACATTTACGAATCTCGTTTCCTTTGTCTGTGGGTTATGACCAGAGAGGATCAGTATGTAAGAAAAGACTGACTCATACATTCTTCCCCATTGACACAATAAACTGGATCTCTTGAAAAACCTTGTGAAACCGCTTAACAAGAATAATGATGAACAACGGTATTTCAACAACAACAAGATTTCCAAATTTCACGGAAGAAAAACTAAAAGGAGAAATTTTTAATGGCCCTCAGATCCGAAAACTTATGAAAGATACTTAAATTGAAAGTATCTTGTCAGTCAATGAAAAACCTGTTGGATATCGCATGGTGTATTTATAATTAATTTAGATCAGCAAGCTTAATGTAGAAATAACAAATAAAATTTTCAAAAATGCCAAGTTTCCAGTTGTGCCTATACGGTTTTCAAATTTTGTCAATACAACTTGTTAAAAATATCCATTTATTCAAACTAATGAACGTCTCAGTGGTCAATGTTAATGAGTAGTGTATCCATCTGCGAAGGTTAAACAATCCGCCTGTGGCATAAGCCACGGCTTATACCCCCATAGTACCTGTTTATAAATTCACCATATTAAATAAGGAGATAAAATCAAGTCATCTAACATAGTTGTTGAATGTTGACGATTTAGAAACGTTATGAATAGTTTTCACATCATCATAATTAATATGTGATAGACAGAAAACTGGATTGTTGCCATATTCCAAATCAACAGTATACAATGAGGAAAAGGATTGTTTCAAAATAAATACTTTGCACACCACTCAATTTATTATAATATAATTGAGTTGTTTATTATTTTTAATGAGAGGATTTGCCATCTGTCAGATCCATCTTTAATGTACATAGAAATGTTGATTTAATGTATGTTTGATACACGTCAGTCAACGAATTTTATCGGATTAATAGTATCTGCCAAAGCAAACAAAAATAATCCAATTTCTCGTGCGTATCATAGAGAATGATCTGGAAAAAATTAATAACGCGTAATTAAGCAACAGCATCATATATTTATATCCAGATTTCTAATAGCAGTCTTGATTTTGTTATTAATACCATAGATATGATAAAACACGTTACTGTGATATTTTATACAATGGTATTTTGTATATCATATTATGAAATATGAGTTTATCTCATGAAATCCTCAAACTCAATAATTATAAAGTGTATATGAAGGAATAATCATTACAAACATCTCATAAACCTCGAAAAATAAAATTATGTTTATTTTTATATAATCTATTAATTTAACAAACAAATTTTATTTTTTTACATTAGTAGGAATCCAGAAAAATCACATTATTGCTGTAAATAGCTGTGCCCTGTACGAGGTTCTGTAATTGTGCACTTATTTTCTTAGATATTATGGGTAACCTAGCTAGAGCAATGCTATGTTCTTTATTTCATTCTGAGTGATAAAATAAAGCACAAGAACCTTGGTATTAGTGAACCAATTATCTAATATTTTGGAAGAAAAATCTATTTTCTTAAGAACTAGAACTGATGTGAACAAATAATCAGATGAACTATTAAAGTGGGCCCTTAGCCTCTTATACCACCCACTGTGTTTCACTTACTACAACTCAAATGCAAGTTCATTAGTCCAAATGCGTTGCCCACCCTAATAAAATTTTATTCTTTGAGCCACTACTTGTTATGGTAGTTTTCAATAAGGAAGGTAACATAATTTAAATTATGTTTAAGTATGAATTGGTGGAAAACCGTTTATTCGAAAATACCGTTACACAGATATTTGCTCTCAGCATCCACTTATAATCGACTCCGATAAGCACAAAACACAAATACGCTCGTGCGCTTCCGACATTTTTGATGATGATGTTACTGGCGTACTGTTACTTATCAGGAGCAAACCGAAATAATAGTCCTGCCTGATATGGTCCTTCTTGTGACCCCCAAAGTCTACGCCCTGTGTCTAAGCTCCGGTGGCACCGCCCTATTTACGGCACTGCTTAGGAACAATAATAAGCAACAAAAATGACACAAAGTACGAGATAAGATGAAGAATTGGTGCGGGTTAAAGGGCATATACGAGTAATGATAAAAGATAAATGATAAAATGGAAATAATGAGTATCGAGAACTTATGACCTATAAAATTAAAAATACATTAGAAAATGAGGATATACGAGGATGTGTTGATATCTAGTTAGCCTAGACCAGTTCCATACATAAACAAAATATTGTGTTACCATAGAAACGAACAATAGCTTATTAGAAGTGTCGAAGTGTAAAGTTTGATGTCAAAATAGTAAACGAGAGTTACGCTATAAATAAACAAAAGAGGTCAATTTTCCATTGAAGATGGAGACCGATCGGAAAGGCCAGTTTCTGTGTCAGTCCCCGAAAATATCGATGCAGTTCATGACATGATTTGACCGGACCGTCAAATTGGGCTAAAACGGATACCTGAAGCACAGAATATTTCATACCAATGCTTTCATCATATAGTTTAAGTCAATTTGGACATGAGAAAATTGCTGCAAAATGGATCCCCAAATGTTTGAATGTTGACCAAAAGTGTGCAAGGGTAGAAGCATCGCGGTCAATCTGTGTTCTATTCCAAAACGATGTAGAGTTTTTAAACCGAATTGTTACTATGGATGAGACTTTTCTACTATCCAGAAACAAAGCATCAATCGATGGAATGGTGACACTCTGGTTCTCCAAGACCTAAGGGTAGAACAATAACTGGAGATTACTATTCGACATTACTGACGGGAAAAATTGATAAGAAAAGACGCGAAAAGCTATCCAAAGGTGTTTTGTTTCTATAGGACAACGCCCCTGCACACAAATCTCATGATGCCATGCAAAAAATTCGTGATTTAGGATTTGAATTACTAGAACACCCCCCTTATTCACCAGATTTGGTTTCGTCCGACTATCATCTCTTTCCTCGACAGAAAAAAAGTTTAAATGGTCGTAAATTTCCTTCCAACGATGAGGTAGTAAAAGCTGTGGAGGTCTGGTTTGCAGAGTGAGAAGAAACATTTTTTAAAGGCTTAGAGACATTGCAGGTCCGCTGTAATAAATGTGTAATTAAGAGGAGAATATGTTGAGTAATAAAATATTTTGACATTGAAATTTTGTTTGATTCTATGGCAGGCTAAGAATTTTTCAATATATTCTCGTAGTAAACTCAATTAAATCAAAAAGACACATTAAAAGCATAGATAGATAAATGACAAGGGATAAGAAAAATGGAGACCGAAAGAGGAAAAGATTTCAAGGTAGACCAAAATGTCTAGGAGTACGTAAATGGTATTGACAGATGTAGAACAGACAAATATGGAGAATAAAGGACGATATAGTAAAAACATCATATTTGAGAAGTATATTAGGATTGGATTGTATATGATGGACCCAAATAGAAAAATATATGGAGAATCTTAACTTTCTCAATTAACAAATGGAAATCAGAAATTTTGATTGAAATAACAAAGGATATCGACATGATGTTTTCTCTGATGTATTTGTAAATTTGGTGTGATAGGAAACTAAGAGATACAGTTCGAAGTGCTTGCATTAAAAAAATCACTTTTACGCTGGGACATAATACAAAATATTGAAAAACAAAATTGAAGAGAGTGACATCGGATGTCATTGATGTCTGGTACTTCTCTCTATCTCATTCCTCTATGGGAAAGTTAAGTGGGCAGGGACAAGCGTGATCCTAAATGCATTATAATTCTTTTGATGGAATAACAGTACCGAAAGCCTTTAGAGAGTCTAGTAATCACATTTTAATTGCAAACCAAGTGACAAAGTTTGTTTAAACTGGCAGAAGCTCTAATTAAAATCATAAAATTCAGTAGCCAAGTTAGTCTACAATTTATATTCCCATTAACAAAATTCAAAATTTTTACCACGAAACCCTTACAAATATTTTAAAATTCTCTTTTTAAATCAATCATCAATGAGACTTTGCTTTAAAATTTATTCCAGAATGGATACAGCAAAAGTAATTACACAAATGAGAAAGATTAATTGTGATGACTTCGGGACTCTTCGATAATTGCTTTATTGGCTGAGGCTTCTGCGTTTTTTTATCAATTCTTTTGATTGTGTTTTTGTTTCTAGTATAATGTATATCTATTATGACACATTGACCTGAATATTTCGTTGAGTTACGTTGAGAGTATATAAACATTGAGGTTTAATGTGGGGGAGCTTTTCATCAGCATTAAGCAATTGCGATACCCACTTTTAAGAAAATATTGCGTTTCTGTAGCAGTTACAGTAAATGATGATGCTGCACGTTTTTTATAGTTCGCTTTTAAAATTAAATAATATATGTTTTCTCACTTCATTTAACTATTTTTCTGTGTCAAAAATAATGTTTAATTAATCCTGTAAAGTTTTTTGCTTCCTATTTCTCAATTAACGTAAACAGTTTTCAAAACTGTACGAAAACTCAAAATGATCACGAAAAATCACTCTCCCTGTTCGAAAAGCAATTTTTGATAGAAAATTTATTCTTTATCGTACACTGCTTCTATAAATCATACTTGTATAAAGAAAAAAAATTCCATTTTGTTATTTGAGAGCAAGCTACGTATAAATGAGGGCGAGAAAAGCAGTCTTTAAGATTGAAAGTGTCTTGTATTCTACAGCTCTATACCCATTCATTGTGTAATGTATAGGATACTTAGTCCTTGCCTTTTGGAAAACAATTGAACGTTGTGCTTGTGCCTCGCTTTTTAAGAGCTAATTGATTGTTTTGGCTCAAAGCAACAGCACATATTCTCCCAGGCGTAATTAATGAACTAAAAAAAGATTACCACTGAATATACTTATAATTACAAAACAAAAAACCTATTTACTCAGAGAAACGCGGCAATTAAATTTACCCAGGGGAAAAATGATACTACTTGTCGATATAAACCTAATTGTTACACATCATTAGTAAAACAAAACGAATAAAATGTTTATTTTATTTATTATGTTTTCTCGAACCACATTAAAAATATTATGAAAAACATATAAACATTTCCAACATATGATAATAGCGAGGATTATTTTCAAAATTACCAATTGTTTATAGTCTCACATAACTTGTTAAATATTCATAATTTAAATTTAATTAATTAAAAAGGTTCTTTATTCTGTTTATGATTCCCAAATTAACAATACATATAAAAATAACAATATAAAATGTGTATGCCGATGGTCTGGCGATCTTTACATGTATTGAGTGCGTCTGAAGTATTGAGCTGGCTCCTTGTTTCTTCAAAATTATCCATACATTTTCGCTCTAAAAATAACTTTGTCCCTAATATATGTTTATGATTCCTAGCATCTTTCGACTGGGTTATCTCTGAAAAGCAGCTGAAAAAGAGAGTTTCAAAATCGACTGGGGGAATATTTTTCGAGAAAGCAACATGACTGACGTTGTTTTATTTGATATTAATTATTATTATTATTATTTTGAAATATTCTATACATTTGTGATGAATAAACGTTTGGAGTTGAACAACTTTGTTATATGGTTAGCGACCCATGCAGAAGCCTACACCCACTATCTCGGATGTCTTCTGCGCGATTTGCGTCTTTGAGGCTCTTACGAAGATCGTTTGGCAGACAATAATTGTAAAAATTTGTAGAGATTTTTGTTATAAAGTCTTTAATAGTGGGTATATCGGCTTTGTTATGTAACCACGTGTTTCTGGGTAGTTTGGGATAGCAATTATATTTTATCGCCATCCGTAAACACTTGTTCTGTATCACTTGCAGGGAGTTGAAATTGTGTTTGGAGCCGTTATAATAAACTGGGGCTGCGTATGTGAGTGTTGGACGTATGATCTGTTTGTATATAAGTATTTTGTTTTGGCTTGTGAGATTACTGTGTCGGCATATGAGTGGGTACAGTTTGCCCATTGCAATCTTGGCTTTATGTATTTGTTGCATGATATGTGCTTTTGCATTTGTGTTGCCTTGTACAATATACCCCAAATATTTCAGGGTGTTACTAGGTGTAATGAGGTGTCCATCTACATATAGCTGAGATTGCAGTGAGCAGTTTTTTCTAGCTATTCTCCTGAGTAATAAATACTCTGTTTTGGATGCATTAATGGCTAATTTGTGTTCGTGTAAATATGGTATAATTTTTGTGTTGATGTGATTTTGTGCGATGTCTAATGCGTGATCTGGATTCTTTGCTGTCGATACAAAACAGGTGTCGTCGGCATATATGGCGTTAAGAAGTTGCGGGGAAGTTGGTAGATCATGGATAAATATGGAATATAGCAAAGGAGATAACACAGAGCCTTGTGGTACTCCAGCTTGTATTGAAAATGGTCCAGCTGTGTGATTTTCTATTTTAGTGAAGAATTTACGATTCGTTAGGTATGAATTTAAAATTTTAATCAAATAGCTTGGTATACCTAATTTGATTAATTTATGAACTAATCCCTCGGGCCATACGGAGTCAAATGCGTTCTGTATGTCGATAGTGACCACAATTGCTTTTTCTTTGTTTTGGAAGCCTTCTCTAATATAATTTAAAACTCTGATGATTTGAGCCACTGTGCTGTGACCGCTTCTGAATCCGTATTGCTCGGAAGGTATAGTATTATGTTTATCTATGAAATTTTGTAATCTTTTTAGGATTATTTTATCAATTACCTTTGCTATATTATTCAGTAGGGAAATTGGTCTGTAGCTATCCACATAACATGGTTGTTTGTTAGCTTTGATTATTGGTATGATGTTGGCAATCTTGAGCATATCCGGGTATTGACCAGTTTTAATAATGAAATTTATTATGTATGTAAGTTGTACTATTGTTCTTTTTGGTATATTTTTGAGTAAAATGTTAGGTATGCCGTCTGATCCCGGGGCTGTTTTATTTTTTAATTGTTGTATTGTGTTGTAAACTTCTGTACAAGTTGCTAAGTTTTGTGTATTTAAAGTGTTTAATGAATTCAGGTATTGATGAACTGATTGTGTGATATTTTGATGGTATTGTGTGTGTTGTGAATAATTTATAAAGTTGTTTTGAAAATACTCTCCGAACTTTTCCGCTATTTCGATTTCATTAGTAAACGTATGTCCGTTACTAATAATTTTATTAAATTTATTTTGTTTGAATCTGAGACGTTTCGCGATTTTCCATAGCGAGTTGTTTTCTGGTTGTAAGTTGTTCAAAAAATTGGACCATTCGTTGTTTTTGTGTTCTTTTATCAAGTTGTTTATTGTGTGTTGATAGTGTTTTAGTAGTGAATGATCGTTATCGTGCCTAGTTTGTTGCCATTTTCTCCTTATTTTGTTTTTCTCGTGTATTGTTTGTATGATGTGATCTGGGAGAGTATTATGGAATTGGGTTTTTGGTTTTAATGTAGTTGATTGATTTCTTGCTGTGATGATAATATTTTGAAGATTTCCAATTATCTTTGTTAAGTGTTGTGTATTTTCTATTTTGGCTGTTATTGTGATGTTTTCATTTATGTGTTTTCTAAATTTTACCCAGCTTGTAGTGCTGTAATCGTATGTTTTTGTAATGACAGGGTTATGTATATTGTGTGAAAGTTTCAGATGGATAAGGACAGGATCGTGATCGGAGTTGAAGTCTGTTAGGGTTTTTATTTTGTGTATGTTGTTAATGTTTTTCCCTATGGCTATGTCGAGTGTGCTGGGAGTGAAGTTTGCGTATGGAAAATGCGTTGGTTCATCACTATTGAATATAATACAATCAGAATTGTCACAAAACTTCAAAAGAGTATTTCCGTTTTTATTAGGGAGTTTAGCGTAATGATCCCACAGTGGATGTCGACAATTGAGATCACCTACTATCAGAACTTTGTTGTGTGTTTTTGTGATATTGTGAAAGTCCAATTCTTTTAACGTATTACCGGGAGGATTATAGACACCGACTATTTTAATTTTATTATCTAAGAGTATTGGGATATGCTCAATTGATGTATTATTTTGTTGCAAGAGCTGGAAATTTATGCCTTTTTTGATTAACAAGCGATACCACCACCGTTGGCATCGGCGGGGCGGTCTTGTCTAATGAGACGACATTCTGGGTTTCCAAAGTTAATTGATTTATTTGGTTTAAGAAGTGTCTCGATAAGAAAGAAAACATCTGGTTTGTGAATGTCGAGAAAATGTCTGATAAGATGGAGTTTGCTATAAACTCCACGTACATTACAGAATATAATTTTAAGATTAAATCGTTTTTGAAATACTGTTCTACCACCTACCTGCCTAGATGTCATAGTTGTCTATATTAGTAACAAAGTTATTGTAGATCGTGAATTTCTCCATTTTATTGTTTGCCTTCTTCATTTCCTCTAGTAGATCAGCAACGGCTCTGCTAAGTTCGTCCAAGTTTACCAAGGAGTGAAGTTCTTTGAACATGTTGTTCAGCTCGGTGAATTTGGTTATATCGTTGTTGGGTGGTCTGGGTTGAACGTTTGTTGTTTTTGATTGTATTTGAGGCTGTTCATTTTGGGGGGTTGTTTGGGGAATGTTTTTGGATGGGAGGCTGGATCTTCATTGTTGTTTCTTTTTGTCCATGGGTTGTTTGTTGGAATAGGAGCTGGGATATATTTTGTGGTGGTGGTTTTGGATTTTAGATTGATTGATTTCTTTTCTTCAAGCCATATTTTCCTTTTTATGAATTCTTTTCAAATTTCTGCGTTTGCAGGGTGGTCTCCTCTGCAGTTGGCGCACCGGGCAGGAAGCGATCTTTCTTTAACACATTCTGGTGTAAGATGTTGCCCCGCGCATTTTAGGCATCTCGGCGTTCTACCGCAATTTGAGGTAGCGTGGCCCCAGAGCTGACAGATGTGGCATTGTATGATTGGTTTGTTTTGTCTTCTATGTTCCCATACAACCCTTGTGTGTTCGATTACTCTTACCGTTTTATTCAGGTAGTCCAGAGTAATTTTGGAGTCTGTAATAACTAAATAAAGGGGGCGACCCTTCGTTGTCATACGATAAATGTCCTTAATTTGAATTTTATGAATTTTTTCAAGCTCTTCTCGGATGTCAATGATGTGTAGCCCTTCTGCTAGGCCTCTTAGTACGAATGCGTGTGTTTTGTCTTCTCGTCTGGAGTAGGTGTGAAATTGAATTTTTTCCCGTTTCAGTGTTTTTTTCAAATTCTCAAAGTCGCTAGCATCTTTGGTGAATACGATTGTTGAATTGTTTGTGTACTTAAGTTCGAATGGGTTTTTGACTTCTGTTATTCTGTTTACCATATGCCTGTGGTGTGAAACGTTTCCGTCAATTACTATTGGTGGGCATGCGGTGAGTTTCTTAGAGATTTTGGAGGCTGCTTTTGTACGTTTATTCTCTTGGATGCCTGTGTCGTCATCATCGCTGGTAACACCGGAGTTATTGAACTTTCTGAAGTGAGTTTTCTTCATTTTCTTTTGTGTTTTGAATGTAGTTTGTTTCTCGTCTTCAGAGAGTTCAGATAGCGTATCGTAATTGTTGTGTGATTCGATTGTGGCTTGTTTGTTTGTCTGACTCAGTATTTTATTGAAAGATACACATTTTTTGGGTTTTTCGAATCCCGATGGCGTGACCATGGGTAACCACGTGTCCATGGGTTCATTTGTGGTGATTGTCTGGATTGCGTTTATGTCTACTTTTTTTTGTTCCGCACCAGACATATTTAGTTTTCTAGCAGTTATTTTAGAATATTTCTTAACAATTTTCTCGTATTGCGACGTGAAATTGTCGGTTGTCTTCAACTTCCTGCCCCCATGAGAGATTAGCAGGTTTATGTATTTGTGCTTCAGGGTCGTTTGTCGATCTCTTTGGGCTTATGTCTTCCTCTGATGAGTCACTGCGCTGTGATCCTATAGTATCTTCTTCCATTTGTACTTTTGTTTGTGTTACTTTGTTTAATGATCTATCCGGTGTGGAGGTATTATTGGCCGAACTGCCTCTACACACAGGAATTGACAACTCAGAGTTGAAAGACTTCAGCCCTATTATATCACTATCGCAAGTGATATTTTTGTTTTCTGAATACTTGTTAATGTTTTTGTTTATTTGTTCTGGACACTTTTCGATGTTAACTTCTGAACACTTTGCTTTAGATGGTTGGTTGTTGGTCAACTCAATACATTTAGATAGCGATGATACGTCGATTGTTTCTAAACACTGTTTTGGAATAATTATCGTTTCCAAACTATCAGTTTTATTTGTTTTATCTTCAATCAAAAAATCTTCATCAATATAAACTAGTTTTAAAAAATTTTTGTTTTTTAATTTTAATTCTGAAGTTTTCTTTTTTATTCTATTGATTTCTGAAGAGTATTTTGACAGTGAATTTTCATCTGTAGTATCGGCACTGCGACGTGGAACGTCGGGATCAAAACTACGACTAGATTCCCGTACACTTATCTTAGGAACCGTTTTATGTGTGTTGGTTTTTGTAAGTCTTTTTATTTTATTAGTTTTTGTTATTGTCTTATGTTTTAACTTACCTTTATATCTTCTTTTCGGTGACGTTTTCACTGACACTATTGTTCTATTAACACGCACATTTTTATCAATATTGAGATTTTCGCTAGAGAATATTTCTGGTTTTTGCACATTAAGTTTTTGTATTTTTTTCCCTCAGCCTTCGTGTATACTCGGTGGGGTACGGTGTAGTCCCCGTGGTGGGGGGCGAAGGTAGACTTAGTAAATCTATGCGTAGGTTTTCAATTAGACCAATAGATTAACTATAATATTGAATAGTAATAATTATGGGGGGGTACACTTTGCTTGAGGTTTATACTGGTCGTAAAATATATCACTATACAGATTACAAAACAATCGTTAAACGCGTGTTCTCTCCTCAGTAGCTGATTCGAGAATAATTTAAATATTCAAATGTTAATGATCACTATGCTGAAAAGTGAAAAATACACATTTTAGTTAGCAATATAATTCACTTTCTCCTACTTCATCATAAAACGTTTCTTGATAAAGAATGACCACGTAGAAGTAACATTTTGCGTATATAATAGTTGTCCTATATCATTTTCTGTGATCGCAAGAATGTGAATAAGAAGATATTTATATTATTTGTTATTCCAGTTCCGAAAATCTCATAACGTGATTGAAAATTGGATGATTGCCATTACAGGAAATCTTACTAATTTATAATACAGAGAGGTTTATCAAAGCCCCAGCGCAAGGCAAACAGAATAAACAAAATGATTGAATCGCAAACATAAATCTAATCAATAAAAGTTGATTTAGAAAACCGAACATACTTTCGATCATTTATTTTCCTTTATCTGACATTTCTCCAAAAAGAATTTGATCGGTCTTATAATTTATTTTCATTAAAACTTTTTTCAATCTTAAGAATATTATGTTTGTAATTAAAATATTTGAAAGTGACGACCCTTCTCTTTTAATTGAATAAGCAATTTTTTCATACAAATTGTGGTGTTTTTCTTTTACTTTCTCTTACAGACAGTTTGGTTGAAAGAGCTGTGGTTCCCGAACTCATTTAGTTTACTCTTTAATAGTTGATTAAACATGAATAGAATGACAATATATTTTGCACCACGTTGATAACGATTTCTATTTCTTATATAATTTCGTCATTTTCGGAAGAAATCTCTTTAATAACGCCAGAATGTTGTTAGGTATTGTAACTTCGTATTCTTGTGTGGGATTTTAGGATTGGCTCTGATATAGGAAAGATTTTTCTCTGCAGGCCTGATGTTATAGTGATTTTTGGGAGGATGTTACATTGTGTGAGAGTTAGCGTACTAATGGATAACAAATAACAAGAGAGCAAATCAAAACGGCTCAAGGAACTAAAGAGCATATGAACTGTTTAATGAATATTTCTGTCTAATTTCGAGTACAGCTGAGGTTAAATTATTCCTTATCTTCGACTATTTTGGTGATAAACGAATTCACCGAGTTACAGGAAACCGCAGAAAACGTGCCATCCCATGGGGCATCCACCCCAGATGTAGTCCTCGTATTAATGATGAACAGGACAATCTACCCCTTTAGCATTTCTACAGATCCTCATTGTATTTTACATTGAGTTTCTCGCTCGCAGTCTCATTCTTCTTCAACTAGTTCTGTGGAGGTAGGAATTACCTTCTGGTGAAGGGTTAGCCCCCGTCGCCATAAATCCTTATTGTCGTGATTGTTCGTTCGTTGTAATGTGTATGTGTGTATATCGCTGCCTCGAGTGGAATTTTCTTAACCTTCTTCGGCCAGAAAAGCTCTAATTCTTCACTTTCAGTAGAAGTTCTCTACGTATAAGTCGGTCCTTGCTTATAAAGAGCAAAGTTACCGTTTTTCTTGTTAGAACCACTTGAAGTGTTTTCACAACTATCAGTATTTGCGTATTTGCTACAATAGAAGATCTTACACCACCTGGAAACTGTTCAATCCGTATTCAATAACAAAACTAAGTTGGAATTTCTGGAATCGTGGGCGATATTCATACTGAATACACTGTTTACACCACCACTACACCAATATTGTCTGACGCGCGTTTCGATAACCAAGTTATCGTCTTCAGAGACTGAAAGTAAACACAGTTTACATGAAGGTAAACACATTCTCTGAAGACGATAACTTGGTTATCGAAACGCGCGTCAGACAGTGTAATGGTGAGTTTTGGTGTAGTAGTAGTTAGTTAGAAACAGTGTATTCAGTTCTAATAAAACAATAAATGAAATTATTTATTGATAGTCAGTAGAACCTCTAATATTGACGATACCATCACGAGTGTTTTTGTCTTAATTATTAAAACTAAATATTAAAACTAAACTTCAATTGCAAGTAGAAATATATTATTCATTGTATAATCGTTATCGAACGTTATAGAATATATTATTGTCGTGTTTCTATATAATGTAAAACTTCTGAAGCTTCAACTTGAAATATTTCGGGATCGTTCAAAAAGGATGTAAAGTCTGCCACAAAAACAATCAAAGGCATTTTCCAGACGTTTTATGACGTCTCAAAATCATGGGTTGTAGTAAAACTTTTGTTTACATGCAACGTAGTTTCGTTTGTAAAGTTTACGTAGTCATATAGACATATTTTTTTTCTCTGTTCTAATAGGTATATTATGGTCACACATCAAATTGATATTCGTTTTATAAAACATAGCTCCATTCAAAAACGGTTAATCTGCAAAATATATAACCGCCAATTGTAATTTTCTTAATCTCATTAATCTCACATTCACGTTAAGTAATTTGTCCGTAATTGTATCCACCAGTTTCACTGAATTTGGATGGTTATAATTTTTAATTACCAAAAAAGGATCACAATAACAATCATTATATTACCAAAAATGAATATTATAGCATGTTACAAAATGATGGTTTATGATCCGTAATTCATACAAAACTTCTTACCCGAACGAATTATTCATAAATTTTGATAAACATATAAATATCAAATATAAAGAAGGTACAAGTCTATTTAGAAAAATGATTTTATTTATATTTAAAGCAAACACTATCTGCAATTATTGCTTCATTTATTTCATTCTCCGTTGTGAAATGTTCCTTTAGGTTAAAGAGTAATTGGAAATCACACATAAGCAACTTAGGCGAATAGGGTGGATGTTCAATGGCTGTTGCCTTATCTTCACGTAGAAATTCAGCTGTCTGCTGAGTGGTATATGACGCTGCCTGCTTCAAGGGCTATAGGTAAACATTTTATTATGCACCAGTTCACTATAACTATTGAGCTGCAAGCTTAATTGCTTCCACTAATCATGTACTACGAAATTAAAATGCAGCTTTCTTGACTTTTTCAACATTGTTGGTGTTGATTAAATCTCCTTGAGTCACGGCATGGGTCTTCTAGCAGGTAGGAATATCATACAATGGTATGTATGCTGTGGATACAACACCAAGACTTTCATCACCAAATGAGCGTTGTAACCTTACAAGACCTTGTTGTTTTCTTAAACAGACCTTAAATCATAATTGATTATAGAGCGCACCTCTCAGCAAATGAGCGCCAGAATCTGCATAGACACTAATTTACGATCACTAAAAATAAGGATTTGTAACTCGATAATCATTTTCAGCACATTTCCAAATTTATCTATACCTACAGGTTCAATGAACGTATACTTTCATAATTGTATTGTGAATAGTAATTTTAGCTATTTTTTTCTTTAATATTATATTTTCTAGACAAAAAAAGTTAATTAATTCTTTTTTTAAGGGGTTTGGTAAGGTCGATAACTCGTTTCTCAACTTCTAATATAAGCTCCATAAGGTTAAATTGTTCAATTTCTTTTTATGCAAATATGTAATAATTTTGGGTTCGTCTCATAAACTAAGTTTGTTCGTTCTATGAATTGGACATTCAATTACGATATTCTAATTGAAAAAAATTGAGGAATTATTTTCAAGAACCGGAACAAGTGTTTACGATATTTTTCAACAATCAAAATCACATAACATGGCAATAAGCAATACTTATTTTCACAATAAGAGTTGTATCTAATTTAGATGACAAATATGCTGTCATGTAAAATAAATTTTCTTGTGGAAATTTTTTTCTATACCTATGAGCTTTGCACAGGAGCCCTAGCCCACCGTATATTACGCATTGCTCTGGAGACTGAATGCAGCGAACTTCTCCAGTTAAATCACATCACACCGTTTTACACCTCCGACATTAGAACGTAGGTCATCGAAATGGCGCGCAGAGCAAGTTGGTACATCCCAGGTGAATAGGAAGGTATGTATATCATTCAACTGGTCGACTTGACTGGGCGCTAACATTTCGTTTGCAGGTATTTATCAAAGTATTACAAGGCGGCTGCCCAATATAAAAAATTTCCTTTCATATAATTAATAAATGATGTTCAGTTATTTATTATTATTCAAATTATGTAATTATCATTTTTTTAGTTATAAATTTTTATGATAGCTCCGCAGCATTGCAGCGCTTATGCACTAGCCACATGATGTCTTATTGTCTTTAACCTAGATCGAACCTCGGTTATTCAGCTCTGCACTGTATATCATGATTATCTTTATAATGATGTTATAGATCCCTTTTTCAATGTTCATAGCTATGTTCTTATCCAAGAATATACAGTGAAGCAATCGCTTTCGATTTTGCATCCAACGGTCCCAACTATTCAGAAAAATCTTTTTGTTCTCTTCCTATATGCATGTGCACAAATTTATCCAGACAGATTTCATATTGTTATGAGTTTTCAGGACATATGCTCCATAATTTAAGATATTACATTTGGTCGTTCGCAAAGTTCAGTTTTTTTTCGTCAAGCGATTGTTGGAGGAATAGTTTGCACACATACGTTCACGGACAAAAAAAATAATTTCAGTTTACAATGCTAATAATGATAACAAAAATAATAATAATAATAACACCTGATCGAAGTGGAATAGAGAGTATTCAGAGGTTGACACGAACAATAATGACAAAGAACAATAACTATTACCCGAAGTTATTCACTATTAGAACAACATTACCCTGAAAGGGGGTGAGAGACGCTTGATCAACCTTCTTATTGTGCACTCTCAACAGGTAATGAAAATACGTGAGTTTTTTCATAGGAGATCAAAAACCTCAACCATACATCGGATAATATCCAAGGCGGATAAGGATTATTCACTCCTCGACCTCACATCGCCAAAATTTGACTTGAATATAGTATTGGACACCGAGAAGGTGGAACAGTGGTCACGAAAAGCACTAAACGGTGACATCATCACGATCTCAACCAGCTGCATGTTGACAAGGAAGCTTCAAACAATGGCTTACCAGCGGCAAACTCCGAAGGCTTCATGATGGCTACCCAGGATTAAGTTATTAACACAAATAACTACAAGAAAAATATTATTAAGGATCCAAACACTCAATCTGACAAATGCAGAAAGTACCAACTAACATCAGAGACCATTCAACATATAACATCTGCTTGTAGTATGTTAGCTAATACCGACTATCTACACCGGCATAACCAAGTGTGTAGCATCATCTACCAGAAACTAGTTCGTCTTTTCAATATGCAAACACCTTAATGCGAGTACCAGCCGCAGAAGGTGCTCGAAAATGTCAATTTTAGACTCTACTGCAATAGGTCCATTATCATCGATATACAGGTGACAAATAACAGACCTGACATTGTGGTGGTTGATAGAAGACTCAATTTAGTCTTTCTTGTCGTTGTAGCTATACCGAACACTCATAACTTTTTCAACAAACACCAGGAGAACTGGCTAAATACGCGTATCTCGCAATTAAGTCCCAGTTATTATGTCAGCAACCGGCGTTGTGCCTGAGACCCTGTCCTATAGCATCACTATACTGGGATTACCACAAAACACCTTCGCTAACATCCAGAAGGCTGTAATATTGAACACATGCCATACATTGCGCTAGTTTATTATGTGACCTGAGCTCAATGGAATAGAAATAATGGAAAGTAACTTTCTCACACTCGTGTGTTGTTTCCACATATCCCATGTCTGAAATTTCTTATCTTCCCTTGTTCTGTAACTATTTTAATTATTACAATTCATATAATCGAAGTCAAGATTTCAATCCTGGAAATAGGATCGAAATACAGAGATTACGATCAAGGATTGATGTGAAAGATGATACTCCATAATATTTTTTGCTAAAAATCTAAATCTGAATGGATACTTCTATTAAAAGGTATGTTATAAAAACAAGCTTTACGTTATCATTTGACAACCCGGTTTGTTACTGAGTCTCACATTTGCACAGTAACGATGTAATTTCGTCACGATGTGTCTCGATCTTATCTTGTAATCGGCTGCCCTAATAATTAGAGCCGTCTGAACAAACGGTTATAAAAATATAATAAGCTTCAGGATCGTTTAAAGCAGATTCGTCTGTTTGGAATACTACAGAGGCTGATTCAAAAATAATGTCGTGTTTATCTCATTTATTACATAGTCTTACAAAAAGAAAACATCAATATTCAAAGTATAGCTTTATCTTACTCTATGGTTTCAACCCACCGTTTAGCAACCTCTTAGAGACCTTAGTAAAACCATTGTTTGGGTTTGAATACATTAACTGTGCATCCTCTCCAATTTCACATATTTAGCTTCAATAATGTCTTAACAATACATGAATTTCATATTTTGGTATCTATTTTTGAATAGTCTATTTCAATTTTATTTATAGCCTTTTTAATTAAACTCATATTGTAAAATTTTCATATCCATTATAATTGTTTGCTCTAAGGGTCACCGGAAAGTATTAAATCTCTCAATAAGTCGTCTGACTGACATACAGATGGCGTTGCCATTGTCAAATCCATATGACGTTTATGAAGCACCAGCTTTCAAAAGACTATCTGTGAAATTTCATGACATTTCGTATTCGTATGTTCGCAAGAGATGGCTTCAAAAGTGTTATCCGGACTCTGCTTCATTGAAGAGAATCATTTGTTATTGGTTTGCTCAATTTAAATGTGGTTGTATAGAAACCGATAATGGTAAACATTCTGGTCGTCGAATTGAAATGGTTACTCCAGAAAACATCAAAAAAGTCCACAAATTGGTTATAACTAATCGTAAATTGAAATCACGTGAGATAGCCGAGGCCGTCAGATATTAAGATGCAGTGTGTTTACAATTAAGCATGAGTATTCGACCGTGAGAAAGCTTTTTTCAAAATACTGCTTTACTCATAGTCGATCAAAAACAACAACGTGTTGATAATTCAAAGCAGTGTTTGGCCATGTTTACACGTAATAAATCAGAATTTTGCGTCGGTATGTGACAATAAATGAAACATGGATCTATCACTTCATTCCGGAATCAAAATGATCATCATCTGAGTGGACTGCAGCCGGTGAACCACGTCCGAAGCGTCCAAAGGCACAACAGTCAGTGGGAAAAGTTATGGCTTCAGTATTTTGGAATGCGCATTGTTCACTGAATTCTCCAAAAGGAAGAGACAATCAATAGCAAATAGTACATAAAGTTGTTAGATCGTTTAAATGCAATGCAAAAACGGGCTCATATGTCGAAGAAGAAACCACTGTTTCTCCAAGAAAATGCACTTATTCACAAATCGATGGCAAATTTACGAATTACACTTCGAATTGCTTCCTTATTCACCGTATAGTCCAGATCTGGCCCCCAGCGACTACTGGCTATTCGCTGAACTCAAGAAAATGCTTGCCGGTAAGAAATTGAAGCCTATTTTGAGACAAAAGACAAATCCTTCTACAAGCACAGCATCGAGAAGTTAGAGAAGCTTTGGAATTATTGTATTGCTCTTAATTATTACAAATATAAAAAAAAACATTGTCATTTATTATTCGAAAACCATGATCAATAATGAAATTTACTTGAAAGATTCTTTGAATTTTGAAGATTTTTGACTTCTGAACGTTAATTATTTAATCATCTAATTTGTTAAAACTTTTTTTAAAAGGAGCTTAGTGAATCCCAATCTTTTCCAAATAATTTCTGGCAATCATTAAACACGACAAGTACAAGATATTTCATCTTGGAAAAAATCAATGAAAGTGAGAGGTACTGTTTCACCCATCATACTAACCCGATATCACATCCTAAAATTTCCATTTATTCTGGTCGTTGGAACATTTTCTAGGTGGGTGAAAATTTGTAAAATTTAGGTGAGGTCTAAATGGTATGTTTAGATATTTTGTTTAAAAAAGTTTTAACAAATTAGATGATTAAATAATTAACGTTCAGAAGTCAAAAACCTTCAAAATTCAAATAATCTTTCAAGTAAATTTCATTATTGACCATGGATTTCGGAGAATGAATGACAATGTTTTTTTATATTTGTAATAAATAAATGTCTCACCCGCAATTAAAATTTTTTAAAAATAAAAGATATACTTCTAATGTAGGGATCTCTACATTAGAAAATGAACAAAGAGTTTAGTTGACAATATCATGTGATTGTTTTTGTTTTGGGTGACTTCCTTTACTTGCGAGACATCATTGAGGAAAGTTATTTTCTTTCCAACAGAGCTATTATTTTCGGATTTGCATTTCATGAATCTTTCATTTTATTAAGGTAAAAAATGAGCTATGGAAGTTTTTGATTAAGGATAGGTGCGCTCGATCCAAATGTTTACAACAAAATATCAGCATTTACAATTTTTCTAGGTTTTAACAGTACTAAGTATTCTCCTCCAAATATAAAAAAGCACCTTCTTAAAATTTAAGCCCGATTTCGCAGTATTTCTTGGTTATTAATTTTCAGAAAGTCACTGTCTTTTGCATTTTAGATTATCAAATAGGACCCATTTTTTTCTTCAACGATCAAGCGATTCAAGAACAGTTCTGTATGGTGAAGTTAAAGCATACATTGTATAATATGGATTGATTAGTCTGCACTTAACATGTCGTTGTCTAATGTTGTTGCTATTCCTAATAAATAGGTGTTACGTAGATCACCAGAAATAAACTTAGAAAACCATCTTTCACATTTGGATAATTTGGATACCTAGCTATGAATCTGTTTTTTTTTAAACGGGCGTAAGTCCATTTTTTTCCAATTTCCTCTATAGATTCTGTTGTTTGATTTCTGGACTTTCGCCTGTTATCTGCATCTGTCAGCTGTCACTGCTTATTTTTAACTATTGTTATTATAACAAAATATTGTAGTGAATGTTACTAAACATCCTTGTACAGTCTTTGTAGGCTTACTTTACAGTTTTAATAGTTTAGTAGGTGGCAGGCTAATGAATGGAAAGAATACCTAAAATCAGTACCAAGCCAATACACTGAGCTTCGTCTGTTCAGTGATAACGATTCAGGCCAAAACAAAAACCATGTTAAGGTTCTGCTTATACCAGACAGATTCAGGTCGTTTCCAGAAGGTCACTTAGTATTTACCTGTTCGTGGCCACAGTTTCCTCCCGTGTGACAGCGATTTCGGAATAATATCTAAGGGTTAAAAGAAAAAGAAATGCAAAACTCATCACGGTTTAATAAGTTCACTGTTCATAAGGTTACATTATCATAGTTTTAAATTGCAAGAAATAGCAAAATAGGTTTTATAAAAAATCGTGTATATCATAAGAAACAAAAAGGAAAAATCACAGATAAGAAGGGTGAAATGTACTTTCAGATTAGTATTCTGTTTATGTTCGTTTAAGAATCTCAGTTAAAAGGTTGTGTTAAAGCCTACTCTACAATAAATGGTATTATTCATCACTTTTTACTGACTAAGAAAAAAGCAGATACTCTCTTCCCACCTTCGGTTAAGGTCGAATGCCAATAAAAACTGCAAAGATGGAAGATATCAAAAAACTGAGAGCCTACATTCCAGATGAGTATTAGGGATTTTTGTGACTGGCCAAATGATGACAGATCTCAAGATATTACCAGTTATTTCGAGGTTCAAGAACAACGATGACCCATAAATCAATAATATGGCCTATATCTACATCTTCCTCTATTCTATCTATCTTTTTAGTAAATTGTAAACATTGTTTCACAGTACAAATAACAGTTTTCACTTGAAATTTGATGGTTTTTATCTCCCTGCAACTTGATTCAAAATTCCACATTTTTAGAGCAATAAAACTAAATTGTGGATAAAGACACGAGGGTGAAATTTTGAATCTTGTTGTAAATACAATTTCTTCACATTTTTCACAGTTTTTTAAAAATGTTCTTAGTAACATATTCTATTTTAACAGTTTTATTTTAGTTTTCCGAAAGTTTAATTTCTTAAATTATCGACACGTGCAAAAAACGACATAGAGAATACATTGAAATAATATGAAACTCTCGTTTACTTAGTAGTGTCCTCAGGGTACATAATTTCATCGCTAAAATAATTCTTTACCAATCTCTGGTTAATGATTACTATATATATATATATATATATATATATATATATATATATATATATATATATATATATTTGGGAAATATTCTTACTACAAATATTAATTTTCATTTAGACGATATATTCATTATATATATAGTATTCAAATCATACAAGCCTCATATGTTTTCACCCCACAAATATTGGAAATATATATTACGAAAGCAATTGAATATTTATCTAATGGATATTGAATAAATCAAATATGAAAATTTTAAGCATCATATTTATATAAAATACAACAAAGCTTCGGCTATTCATGGAATATTCAAAAAATATTTGATAGGTTTAAATAATCCATTAAACTTACGGTTAGGGATCCCATATTGATATTGATAAAAGCTCAAAAATATTTGTGGAATTGCTATGCCACCAGGTTTATTTTAGAAATTAATAATTGAATAGGCAAAGAAAAATTGGATACTTTCTATTTCATCTTTTCTGCAAAACAACTATATGTATGAATGCAGCACATTATAAAAATGTTTAACACGTTAACTGTTGCATGGTTTTATTCATAATTATGAAATTAACATCCTGTACATCCTGCGTTCAATTAACTGAATCTAGTCACCTTAATCGCCAGTGTACAAGCTGATTTTCGATACGCAAGCAGCTCAAATTGCATACAATTTGTCGTCGTACATCATAATATGCATCATTTTATATTTTGATTCATTATTCACTATAAATATTGGGTGGTCTAAAAAGTTCGAAAGCTGACAGTAAACAGTAGATGGCGCTACTAAAAATATATCCGTACGATTCTCAATTAACTCTAGCCTTGAGACACGTGTAAGAATTTGACAGCTGTCCTACTATTAATTTGTATATTATAATACTGTATACTATACTATACTATACTATAATACTATAATTGTTGAAAAGGAATTTTGTGCGTTAATGAAGCATTGCTTTGCGGCAAACGCCAAAGTTTGGCTTGATAAACTTTATTCTGACTTTGCATCAGGAAACTCAACCGTTGAGAAGGGGTTCACTAAGCGTGAACGAGACGAAATGAGTACCGAATACGATGAACGCAGTAGGCGCCCCAAAGAGATAGTCGGTTGTTGATCCGGAAAATAAAGCGTCTGTGGTAAATCTATATTGATGAATGAAATCACCCCTTTTAATTTTTTTCGGCACAAATTAACTCTTCTCGGTTATTTCCAAAACCTCATTGAATACAACCAATATATTGGAAGTACTCTTGGTAGATTTTACCACGTATAAACGATAAAATGATCGTGGTGACTTATAAAGTCTCAGTGTTGTGGAAGCTGATCTCTAGAGTATTAAAGTGGATTCAGTTTTCGTTCTACTCATTCAAGCCTTAGACAGCATTTAAATGACAGATGTGAGTTAACACGATTAGAATTGTCCATTCAGAAACGAGAGATTTAAGTTTCGAAATTATTGAAACGCTCTGGTATACTTAGCAAATCGATTACGTTTAAATATTTTTTTCAGGTATTCGTCAATGACACCTGGCTATACAGGTGGCATTAAGGGTCTAAAGTATTATATAAACACAACATTCAAATGATTCCACTTAGTTTATATATCTTAAAGTTGGATATTTATTTTTGTAATAAACATACGATATAATTAATAGTAGAGATGTTTCTAAACTGTTGAAATTTGAATTGAAAACGAACTTTTGTTTATTCTTCCATAAATCTAGATTAGTATCCAAATCGATGATAATACAATTTATTTTATGGTTTCAGAGGGAAGGAAAATTCTTTTTCTTATTTTCATCTTGGAAAGGACTGGAAGTCGCCATAGTGTTGGTGTTCTTAGGTACACATTGTTCTTGTATTCTAACATAGATTGTCGATCTGTCTGAAACGATCGGTAGAGTTTTATTGGAATCTGTCTAATTGGCAATTGCATTTATCCGTTAATCTAGCTTCTTGTCTCTTTTTGTTGAAATTTGTGGATTTTTTCCCTCGTATCTTTAAAACTTCCGATCATTCTACCAATTACCAGAGTATTTTCGTAAATACTACTGTGAGACTTCAGAACGCTAACAGCAAAAGTTGGAACAGTAAGTCTTCCTTATCTATTCCAAGTAGCCGAGAACCGAAATACCTTTCTCGCATATCGCGACTAGTTATTGGAAAATATCGTTAAACATCTGGTACACCATGACTCGTTAATAGAAAATACCGTTCTACATCTTACATACCGCACAACTCGTTAATAGAAAATACCGTTCTACATTCCACATACCGTGACTCGTTGATAGAAAATACCGTTCTACATCTTACATACCGCACAACTCGTTAATAGAAAATATCGTTCAACGTCTTACATACCGCGACTCGTTAATAGAAAATATCGTTCAATATCTTGCATACCGCGACTCGTTAATAGAAAATACCGTTGAATGTCTTACATACCGCACAACTCGTTAATAGAAAATACCGTTCAACATCTCGCATACCGCAACCGTTCATAAAGTAAGTATACGATTATATTTGCGTAGCTTGGCTTTTAATATACTCCAGACAATTTCTATGAGATGATACATACAATAATACAGAGGCAGTCTTAATGAAGTATGACCTCGAGTTTTGCAAACGCTATTAATAACATACTCATTGTGTGGTAAGTGCCGAAAAATAAATTAAAATTATTATTTGTGAAACCTAAGTAAACAATTTATTTATTTATAACTCTTATAGGCGCACGTATTCCGGGGTTACTAACTATTGTCTTGGGAATATCTATTATAAACGATTCTACAGCATTCGCCCCGGTATATCAGTTTTGTGCTCAGGATTCTCTTATAATTTTAAATTCCCAAAATAAGAATAGATTCAATATTATAACACAAACTAAATTAAATATATTTAATAACTTCATGTTAGTTTATCGAGCTATTTTCACCAATATAATTTGATTCATTTAAACAATATATTTAATATTTGAAAGCTATTGACGCTATAAAAATGTTTAGTAATTTCAGCTCAGTCTCGAAAAAAGAACTAAATTAAAAAAATTGTTTCTGAGACAGAGGAACTGCAAAAAATTCTATTATAGTAGTGCAACGTTCTTTAATAATAGGGCTAGACGGAAACAGTTCACGTTGTAAACAAAGCACCTGGACGCTGAACTCCAGCATAGCCATATTGATATAATAACTTCATTATCTCATATCACAAAATATGTGAAATGAACTGAGCTACATGAACATTGAGGAGTTAGCATATAACTTGAATATTGTGTGATTATTAATACATACAACATAAGCTCAAATAATGATAAAACAAAAATGAAACAAGCTTTATTAGATTTAAAATTTTAATAATGTCCAAATATGATTTCGGCCAAGTGGCCGCAGTGGCTTGTGCATACGAGGCATAATCTGGAGAACCACTTCTCACAAACTTTATTGTAGAACATCACTACTTTATGAAAAGAAATGACTTCATTACAGAAATCTCGAAGATAATGATCTACTGGAGTTAAACAACACGGTCTTTGAGGCCACTCAATTGTACTATTATCTGAAATTATTCTCTGATCAAAAGTTTCTTTCAGCAAATCAATTGTACCGCGCTCTGTACAGCATGTGTCTTCGTTCTCTTTCTATAGAGTTCACTATAGACAGTAACATTCTAGCCATCCACTTTTTTGAAGACATAAGGATCTGTAACTCCAGTCCATAAGGCGATCTAAATAGTCCTTTTTTATGGATGTAATGATATTTCGAGAGAATCTTGTGAATAATTCACACTCCAAAGGAAATTTGGTTTATTTACGTACACTAAATCAAAAATAGGTTTAATCAGAGAATAAAATTCTGAATGGGAAGTAAATATCAATTTATACTTCAGCCCTTCCTCCGAAATGACAGCGAATATGATGGCCATTTGGCCTGCACAACTTCAATCTTAAAATCCTTCCGTGAAATCTTAAATAAAGTGAGGGAACACAACCCCTGTAACAAAGATGAAGGGGTTGATTTGGATCTTCTTGTTTGCTTTCTTGTACAGTGGTTATAGCTTCTTAGAGTATACATAAGAGTATACGAATTAGCTTTTCTAAAGGAAGGTTACCTACGCTATACGATAGATGAAGTCCACTATAACTTTAATGAACAGAGCCAAAATATTGCTTCAACATTTAAATAATTTATATATCTTCAATGACCTATCAAACCAAACTATACAAAAGCAACTATAAGCAGTAAAATTGGCTGTCAAATAAAGCAGTGTTGCCAACGGTGTAAAACTTTTGATTGGATCGGGCACAAAAAACGAGAATACAATAATTTATGAGTTATAACGGGGAAACTTTGTTTAATGATGTCTTTTCGCGCTCGTAGTTTTAAATTGTTAAAATATAATAAAGTTTAGTGACAAGTCAAGAAATCGGAGTTCTACCTGAAAATCTCAATTAATTGGATTGAAAAATTCATATCGGACAAAAACTAGAAGTTAAACATGGGGACGTGAGTTGAAATATTCTTTTCCAAATAATCCAAATCACATCATAATAATAATCTAATGATTGATTTATTGATTTCCTCCAATTCATCAAATCTCATTTCTATATCACTTTCACTTGTCCAGCTAGCTCATAGAATGCTTTTAATTCATCAAATTTTACTAATTCTTCTAAGATCATAACTGCATTATATGTTTACATATATTTGTGACATTTTAGGTGAGTATACGTGATTATACCGATGAACGAAAAATACTTTTTTCTATTTATTAAGACATCTGGAACCTTTTATAATATATTTTACTTTGAAACAACGAGTATTTAACAGAATAAACCAGTACACAGAATGAACGCGAGCATGACGTACTCTAGACAATCTTCTGTCAAAGAGAGTTCACATTATTAAGAAACTGTAATATCGAACACAATGATCGCGCTTGTACGCGCTCTTGACGTCAAAGTTAACCAACTTTCTAGGTTTTACACGCTGAACGTCGTTGAACATCAAAACATAACCTCACCTTTCTAGTGTAGTTTGTAGTTGCAGATACACTGCAAAAATGACTTCTCTGAGTGAAAGGCTGATGGAATTTGTACGTGCTCAGGAGTGTTGATATAACAGTCAACTGGATACAAGAAAATAGGAAATAATTTTCCCATTTGAAAATTTTATGACAAGAACTAGTGATTAACTTCCTGATCTAATCGCTAAACAGGTTTTCTTCATGCTTTGTTAAGTCTTTGCTCGATTATTTCAAAAGTTGGTCAGATAAACCCCGATTCATGCATCTATGTTTCAAAAATAAATTCCGTTCATTTTAAAATGTGTTGTAGTAAAGTAACAGTAGATATTTCACCAACCAAGGCTGTCTCAAATGTCGCTTTGTATATGCACATTTCATACAGTAAATTAAATATATAATACATTATAAATAATTCAAAATTGTTGATTATCGTTCAAATTTCTTTATATACGTGGACCATTAAGGTAATGTTTATTAATGAACCAGCGTCATGTTCGCGTTCTTTCTATGCAGCTCAAATTTGTTGTGTATTTTTAACAATCATCAACGTCTATAGCGCAAACTGTAATGATACACTATTTTGAGAAAACTGAATTGCATATGAATCTTAGAACATATCATTTGGTTAGCAAATTTGACCCGTACTAATAATTACATATTTTTATAGAAATCGCGTTGAAAATAAGCTTCTTTTGAGTCAATACAAGCATGCCAACGCTTAATCCAATTCCCTTACATTTGTTCTTAATATCAGCGGATATAGCCTTCAGTACTTTAATCCATGGCGCGTTCCATGAAACCAATTTTTGAATTTTAAAAAGGGGAAGTCAAATTTAGCAAGTGTGGTGCTTGAGCGACGACTCTTGTTTCATATTAGGCTAAAAAATCAGTCATTACCATGCTGAAATATGACGGCACATTATCGTGGTGAAAAATCCATGAAATATCTGTCTCCATATATGGCCGTTGTCAATAGATTACTTCACGTAGGCGCCTAAAAACTACTATTACGTGTTTTTTTCGGTTTCGGCATATTTTTGAAGTCCCACTCACTACATTGCTGCACAGTTCAGACGTCATCGACGTTTTAAGCATCTCTTATTATTTTTGCAAACAATCAGATTTTTTTCGTGCGAGTCTAGTATGGACACGTTTCATCAAAATCTGTTGAATTGATCCATGTGAGATGTTGAAAGCGTCCGCTATCTCTTGGGTGTCGATACCATATCTTAATTGATTTCCATGTTATCATTATTAACAGAGGTGTATGGGCATGATGCAAGCTTTCGACGAGTACATGATATTCACTGATTCCTTTGTTACCCTCAAATACTTACTTGTTACCGATTCTATGTAGGCGCGCAGTTTAAATTTCATCAGAACATATAGTCCTCATGATTGTTTACTTCTCTTCGAGTAAATGTACTTCTTGAGAAAATTTTTCACTCTCTCTCACTCACGTCATACTAACATGGGAGAGTTTTCTGAAAGTTTATATTGTCACACACTCTTTTTATTCATTATCAATGAATTGTAATATCAAGCAATTTACGTTACCACAATTGGAGTACTTAAAGCAGTGAATTCTTGGCCTCATATAGTCAATTGAGTGCGTGAGATGTCCTCAGTGACAGTCGCCTAAAAACAAAAAAAACTGCAGCACAGACCGGCATTTCGAAAACGAGTATTCCAAGGATCCTACATAGGCATTTGAATATGACGAAAATTGGTCGAGTAGATTGCTGTAAACGATTTTTAGAGCATAGCCGCGAGCACCAAGGAAGTGCTATCCGTTCAATTGTAACAGGTGGTGAAACTAAGGTCTTTTACTGTGATCCGGCATCCAAAAGTGATGAAATGGCATCTGAAAGGAGAATCCGTGTTAAAAAAGCACCAAAAGGGAGATGGTTGCTATATTTTGGGACAACGAGAGTATCCTTTTGATTGACTTTAAGTAATCAAGTACAATCGAGAACGCGCCATATTACTCCGACTAACTAAGGCAGATGCGTGAAAAAAATTATCGAAAAAAGGCGCAACATCAGTCTAAGAGTGCACTGACAAATTCTTTCAACTACTTGTAATTCACTTAATACATTGATAAACTTATATCTTTCTAGAAATCTTTCCATAATCCATTCTCAAAACAATCCAATTTATCAACTATGCGCAACATGGGTTTTTTTTTCAATTTAACCAGTGCTGGTTTTTTATACTTCAATTCCATCCAAGCCGAACAAAAAATAATTCGTATGCATAGAGGACGTTGAAATCCATCACTCGCTTTTAAAACATATCACAAGAGAATAGTTTGAAGTGGTGTAGCAAACGTATTCTTAAAAACCAGCAGTTCAGTATTGACGATATTTTCAAATTTATGTGGATCGTATAAAGGTAGCATCAGTGATACCAAAGAAAAATTAGTTGCATTCAGGGCCGGATTAAGATTTATAAGGGCCGGGTCTAAAATAATGACGGGGCCCCCTTAAGGAATTCGAAAACCCGGAAAAATTCACAAAATAATATCAATACGTTAGATTTGTGTTATCAACACATCAAAAAATACAGAATGAATTCCAAATGATGGGGCCCTCTTGGACCTGGTGCCCGGGGCTATAGCCCCCCAATCCCCTTGCTTAATCTGGCCCTGGTTGTATTCATTCCTATGGAAAAACTTTTTTTCTCATTAGATATTATCGTTATCAAATCAAATTAAAGACTTTGCAATTGTACGAAATATTTTTTAGACGACACCATCTGAAAGTTGTTCGGTCTGTATTCATTTACATAACGGAAGTTGCGTTTTGTGTGATAATTTTGCATAACCTTAAATTTTTAATTTTCTGAAATTATTTGTTTTATCCGAAGTTTTGTCTAAATTAATGAATAACAATGAATGTTGATGAAAGAGAAAAAAACATCAGCGATGAAGATTTACTCGAATCCACGCCATCTGATCTCACCGAAGAAAGCAATGCTGCCGTTCTTAATTCGTTGCCGGATAAATCTCGTGCAAGTACGAAAAACAGTTCTTTATGGAGTGATATCACCAGAAAAAGGCGAAAAACCCAACGGAAAATGTAGGGCTCGCTTGTTTTTCGGAAAAATCTAAAATCTAATTTGAGTCCGGAAAATGGCGCTTTATGGTATCCTTGTACTTTACAGTATTCTCAATCTCCCAATCCCGTTTGAAATAATTAGAAATAAAAAATCAATTAACATCAATACTAAACTTTTTTTTCTAATAGGGATAGTTTTCCCTACTGCTCCTGCACTTTTCTCAGCAATTTTATTTGAATTATCATCCATTCTTTCGGAAAATATTTTTTTTATATTTCCAAAAATTCAAAATGTCTGCCTTTGTGAAAGGGGTCTCCTTATAGGTCACATGATTTCAAATGATAGTTTTGTCTTCACACTTCCCATTGCAATTGTTGATGAATAAGAAAAAAATGATTTTAATGATTTAATTTTCTCAAATTCACAATTCCGTCGTCAATATACTGATGATCATTATAAGTAGATCCTTCAATATGTTTCATCTCTGTGTAATGTTCTTTGAAGCTCGTAAAAAACCAAAACTATTTACAAATTCATACAAGGCAATATTTTCTTCTTCGTTGCTTAACTCCAGCATGAATTCGTTGACCAGCAGTAATTTTGCTTAAAGAATCTAGAAATTTCAAGTCAAACCTTTGGTTGCTGATAATATTTATTATCCTAATAAAAACTACTAGCAATTTTTTATGAGAACCAATTGCAAAGTTTAAGCGAAGAAATCAAGCAAAAACTCATTTGGCTAAGAAGAAAGTGTTGTTTCATTAAGACACTGCAATGGTCAAAATTAAAGAATTCAAGTTTGAATTGCTACCTCATACACCCTATTCAATAGATTCAGCTTTCTCGGATTATTTTCTGTTCACAAAATTTGAAAAATGACTTTTTTCAAAATTTTTGTTTTTCCTTCTTTGGGCCAGGTACTTCTGGGACCATACTCGTATGTCGATTAAATCATCGATAAAATAATCTATTCCAGACTAAACAAGGAAGTAACGACCTTAATTTACCGCCTGTCGAGTAGCGTTAATCTAAATTGTCTCAAATTATCAGAATGATTTACCACATTTGACAGAATTTCCATAATAAGATACCGTGTTGGAGATTACAGTATATATCTCCAAATCTTTCGACTTATATCTAAAGTCTCACTTAACACTAGTTGAAATACAACGTTTTGCTGTCTTCTCAATACTCCTATTTAATAATTCATGAAAGAAAATGCACACATTTGTTAAATATTTATATAGAGTAAATTCCAGTTAACCGCTGCCGGTAACCGTTTAAATCCTTTTAAGCTTCAACTAGTGTGCAAATATTTTCTTAATTTCAATTTTCTTGTGGCCGCCTGGAATTATTTTTTCATCTTTACGAGTTTATAAAGGTAAAAGTATATAAAGAAAACAACATAAAAGTAATTTCATTAAATTGTGAATGTCTATTCAACCTGTCAAACGGAATAGGGAAGAATAAACTTTGATTTTCATTCTAATGGATAAAATTTTTATCTTGAGGTCAGAGTTAATAAAAGATCGTCCCTTGTGTGCATTCTTATTTTGTAATATACGAATCCAATTACTTTAAGGCGAACGATATTTTTTACTTCGAAATTGATTAGAGATGTGCTGCAACACTTTTATAAGTAAATATGAAGCTAAAAATGGAATAATAGTGAATCATATTGTTATGTATGAAGTGTGATTATAAAATAAACAGAATAGAATATTTTATTTTGTATTCATATATTTTACATCATCTGGAAATACAGAAATCTATCTATCATGTTATTCAAAATGCTTACCTGAACTTGGCTAGAAGGACGAGCCATTTATTCCTTTCCTCTCCTAAATTCTCAGTACCTCAAAATTTGGTTTGTTTGCATGCTTCTTGTTGTTTAACATGAGAGGTTCATACCTATTTTGTAACACTTTTTCATGGTATCTATTAATTCCTAAGGTTTCAGCAATCAAGAATACTTAGTCAATAGTTAGATCGATTAAGATTCTGAATTTTTTCGATACTGCCATTTTATACATGGAGGGGCGACTCGAGCACACACTAACTATTGACTGCAGTATAGTTCTTTCAAGAAATTATAAGTTTCAGATGCAATTTTTGCTCTACTATTTTTAGGTTATACAAAAAAAAACGTAAATACATACTTTATTTACAGTAGCATAAGACACTACATTCCAAACAATATTATATTTTTCAATTACAGAAACATCGTTTGACTGGGTTCAAATTAGTTTTTTCTAATGGTATTTATGCCCATGGGTTTTATGACACATTTTCCATTATAATATCGAACAACAAATCTGTCGTGCTTCACAGTAGGAGGTCTAATATTTCTAATACTTTCTGAAGAGGTCAACAAGATTGACATCAACAATATTTCCATCAGTGACCACAAATTCACGAATAACGTGTGTTTTGCTTTCTGTTATTGTAATTTTAGAAAAGGTGTCTTTATCAAAAACGTATCCTTCTCGTAGGAACGTCTGTTCAGCCTTCCTGCAGGCTCCCGCACCCCTGCTATGATTGCGACCTAAGGAACAGATTTATTTAATGATATCGTAAATTGAGTCGAACTTTTGAAAATAGTAATATTTCCTCTTCAGCCTCATTTATAAATTTTTCTACATCCTCCTTCTCTTAAAATCTCCGACTTTTTGGCACGCTATCCTGCTGACCGTCTCTTCAATCGAGTGAAAAGCACTCCTTAAATGTTTTTAAATTTTCAAAATAAGCAAGCAAGGTACCTTTTCTTGAAGTTCTTTATATTTTTCAAATCGTACAATTTTTCAAATCTTTGGGTAGGGCAAGGGCGTGTCTACTTCTTGATTTTTCAGATATTAAACTACTCATTGCAGCATTTGTAGACTCTTTTACTTCAAATGGAAGGTTACACTAGTTACGTAAGTAACTATTTTGAAGTATGATACTCTTCGTTTGTATTTTTTGCAATTTACTACTTTTCGAGATTATTTTCGACTGTCGGATAGCCAACACAAATAATCTTGAAAAAACTATATATTTTATAGTGGTACATGTATTCAATCTAACTCCATATTAACAACAGTCTGACTACTGACATAATGAAGCAAATGAAAATATTCTTTTGTAGTCTTATGTTTCTCGTATGTTAAAATCAGACGTATCTGTGAGAACACCATTGTTGTTCAATCAACAGTGATTAGAATAAAATTATTAGCACTTCGAACTTCATTATAAACTAGGAGTTCCCCCTAGGTAAAATTGGGACTAAACCACCAAAGTATATTCCAACTTGATTGATGTGATTATATTGAATTGTTATGAATAGTTGAAGTTATCCTTAAGTTCATGGAGAGTTTCTCCATTCATTTGGAAATTGATTTAGTTTTTAAAAGTTAATCTGAATTCAAAAAATATATATAAAAAAACTATATACTAGAAATTTAAATAATAAACTCTCAGATTATCACAGTCAAAATTATGATCCATTTCGTCAGGTACCCGGTGTAAGAAATCGAATGAGCCAACTATACTAAATATCTTTACCAAATTTGTACCTATCATCCAACAAAACAAAATCAAGGATAATTTGGAAATGTGGAGGACGACAAGTAATTTGTTTCCATAATTAGAAATTTTCATTGTAAAGAGTATTCAACAGATAAACACTTCAAATAGGTTATTTCTAAAAACTTTAAGGATAAACTGTCATCATATTTTGGATTTAATAATGATGCAAATATATTCCCACACACACAAAACTTTATGAATTTTGTAGAAGATGTTTCTAATAAATTCATAGTTTGAGCTTGATTTTGAATAAACATTCATTATGTAAATCTTGATATGAGGATATGCATGAAGCTTTTCATTTGCTTATACTTTGTAAAATACAGAAATAAGTATTTGAAATTAATATTTTATAAATATTTATGGAGCTATTTGTATATGTTTCGATAGTATTAATTGCAGAAACTGATGTTATTATCGCTAGCACGCTGAAGTAATACCCTAATACAGTCCACGGAAGTACTATAAATATTTTCTCTGTCGCTATATTTATAGATTTATCTTTAAAACGGCTGATTTTACCCCCGTGGTAAGTTTCAAGATTTAATGCGAAACGACATAATCGGAAGGAGCTCGAGCTTCTGTCAAAATGGTTTCTTTAGATTGAACACTAATTTTCAATTCATTATTGGATACATTTGTATTTATGTTATGGTTATGACTGGCAGCATGATTTAAACTAAAAAATCTTCTACGGATCTTTTAGTCTATCTAATATACTTCCCGTCACAAACACCACAGCTAATTTCATATATACCATTCTTTTCCAAATTTGGTATTTTATCCTTAGGATTACCCAACAATTGTTTTAATATATTGTTGGTTTTATAAACCAATTTAAAACCCACTCTGTTAAAAAATTTTTCCAATCCTTTTGTATGAACAGGATTGAAAGGTTCCAAGGCAAATTCACTTTCTACTTAACATCGAGAGATATAATAAGGAAAGGACCTCTATTGAGGATGTGGTTTTACTCAACGGTAATGATAAAATAATTGTAAATAGGTTAACTAACCGTCAAATGTTTAAGAAATCTCTATATTAAACCACTTGTTTCCAAACTCAAAATGAAAAAACAAGAAAAATCTGCTCTGATACCTTTCAATTCAATTCAAATGGCAGTGTAAACAGTGTGGTGCTCAGTACTTGTGGGAATAATTTTTTATGTACTGTCTTTTTTTAGTCACACTCAGATCTATGGAATACAAAACGCAAAGTCCACATCGGTAATTATTTTTCAATTTTTAATTTGATTATTTTTTTGATATTACCAAGAGCGTGGTTTTTAGTTTCTTTGAACAATAGTTTCTTACAAGTGTATAATTCTTGGCACTGCACGTAAACTGTAAGAAACGTAATTTTACATAATACTTGAATCGATCAAATTTTTCACCTTCAGTCAAAAGTTCATCATAATTGAAATAAAATTTAAACCTTTTTGTTCAAGAATAACTGGCAAACACTGTAAAAAGATACACTACAATAATAAGCATGTGTATTCACACCAAGAGAACGTTCGTAACTATTCCATTTAGGCTGCTTGAAAAAAAATAGGCAAGAGTATCCCCGTCAGAACAATATAACAGACAAATGTTACTCAACGTCATCTGGGTAAACTGAGTAAGGGAATGAGTTATAAAAAGCATGAATAACTAGAGAGTAAGTTGAGGAGGCAGCTATTTTCACTTTTATTAAATGTTTGACAAAGTTTATATATACGAGTGTTACCTGTAAAGTCTCCAATCCATTGAAGAAACAAGTATTTGTTTCATAATCAGTTTCATTTTTCAACATAATCTATATACTGCTTTAGCACTTTCTCAAAATAGGGGTTTACGTATGTGATAACGTCCTCGTCTGAGGGCCAGATCCGATGAAAACTGTTGATCGCATTTTAGTAGTTTTTTCCTTAACTTTATCAAGCGATGGTGCATAATACTATACTGAAATTCTCCTACTTTTTTGTATATAGTCGATGAACACAAGTAACTATGCCGCAAAAACGGTCGCCATCAATTTTACGGTCGATGAAACCGTCTTTGTTTTGTTGGAATAGGTTCGCCCTTTGCAATAGACAATCTTGACTGCTTTTTAATTACAGAAGTGTAGTGGTGAATTAATGTTTCAATTACAGTTGTTAATCGATGCAAAAATCCAGTGCATTTTGCTTAAACAGCATCAATAAAGCTGGGGAAATATTCATTCGAATGCGTTTTTAGTCCAAAGTTAGCAAACGAGGCACAAAATGTGCGGAGAGTTTACCCATGTATAATTCTCAATATATGGCAAATACATTCTTTTGATATATCGATAGCCTCTTAACATTCTCTCTCAGTATTGAATACACTGTTTACACCACCACTACACCAGCACTCTCGATTAGATTGTCTGGCGCGCATTTCGATAACCAAGTTATCATCTTCAGAGACTGAAGGTAAAGAGTTTACAGTATTCAGTACTGTAAATTCTCTCTGAGTACTATTTGGTGATCTATTTCGATATCTCTTGTTGTTATAATGAGGTGCTTTAAAAATTTTTTTATTCAATTTGCATTTACACATGTTTTATGAAATTTTTTACTAAAAATCACATCATATTCCCAAAGTGATCATGAAGTACGTTTTATATTAGTTTATATAAATTTATTTTTTTACTAGTACGTTTTATATTGGTACAGTTCGGAAATTTTTGCCCATGACATTGAACTAATTGGAGTGAGAATTGTTTTCCAATCTACTTTTGAAAATATTCATACAATGTCTAACAGTATTATGAAGCTTAAAAACTCGACCTTAAAAAATATAGTTTTCTGTAAAAAATTACGTAAATTATATGTAAATTGAATCTAAATTTTCCATGTTAATTAAATGGAAAACAAAGTGAAAAAACGACTCCTTAGAGTTGTGCTATAGAGCTCATGTTTGTGAGGATTTTTTACATCAAATAGAAACATTTGAGAGGGTAAGAGTTGAATTTTTTCTCACAGTTTTTGACCGTCTCGAAGCCTTATTATCAGTAAAGCTGATACAGTTACGTTGAAATTCTACTATGCAATATTTCACGATCGTACAGAGTCTTCTAACACAGTGTTTTATTCTTGTTTCATTTACATAGACTCATTGCCTCTCAAAAACAAATATTCATTGACAGCTGGATACTCAATTTTTTTCATTTCTACGACCCACATAAACGATACTCAAATAGAAGCCAAGCGTTCAAAATACCTAAAATTTTTATAAGAATCCCTCAACGCATGCGTTAATACATTTCCCAACTTATTGAGAGATCTTGGGATTGAGGTAGGAAACTTGTCAAACATCCCCCGTAAATACCTATCACACTTCTTGTTTTGATCTTCCTCTATTATTACTTCAATGTCTAGATTATTCGAATTTTTTTTCCTCCGATGTGTATTACCCTGCGATGAAAGTGTTCTGGTCATTCAAACCTTCGAAACAACCTTAATTATCATAATGTTACTTCAACAAAAAACGTATGCAGAACTACAATAAAACCAAACAATAAAACGTGGGACGGTAAGCTAATCCTAATCACGGGCAGCCAATATGTGACTTCCTATTGGTCGACGAGGACGTGTCGGTGTTTGAATTTACACATTACTCGGACAAGTTGGCTTATGTACTTAAGCTTGATACCCTATACCACATATCGAATAAATATTGTCGGTTTAGAGAACGTAAAAAACGGTTTATAAATCTCAATTTCAAAAAATGTGTGAGCTGTCGAATATTGCATATAGAGGGCTATTATTGATTCTATTCAATAACCTAGTGAGTGATTATAGTCACAAACAATCCTCGACAATTTTAAAAGTGCAGTGAAGGTATATTTTAATTTGAAGGAAAATATTTTTGTCACAGAGTTTTTCAGTTATTTACGTATCAACGATACCGCAGCTACAGATTTTAGGGTTTTTTAGTGCTGCAAAATTTAAAATACTTTATATAAAAACAAAGTAGTCAAATAGATTTCGGTGAAATTGGCTGATGTAGAATATGCATAAATTCAAAACAATCTCTATTTTCCATTACCTGATGCTGACGTCATATAAATAAGAGCTCTCTGTCTACGTCTCTTTTTTCTTTATATAGCACTACATATAAACCCTTTAACAGTACAACTCACTGACTTACTTCTACGCTGACCATAGGTGTAGAAGTGATATTTCTACTCCATTCGGTTTTATCATTTTTTTGCTGTTCTGCCCGTTTCCAGCCCATTCTTTTCTTTTTCTTCATTTTCCAGGTTGTTTACTATTATTGTAATCCATTTCCTTCTGCGTCTGCCTCTTCTTCTCTTTTAGTTTCCTCACTATATGTCCTAATAATCTCAACTGTTATTTTCGATTTTTTGCACTGCACTCACTACGTTTAATTCGAGTTTAATTGTGTCGTTCCTTATTTTATCAAGTCTCTTCCCCTCCGCGATCATTTACTCAGTTTCCTCATTTGACACGTTTTTATTTTCTTCTGCTTCAATTTGCTGGTTAACACCCAGGGTTCGCAACCATATATCATTAATAGTAATAGTAGTAATTCGTGATTCTCATTTTTTTATGTTTTTTATCTCAACTCTTTGTATACATATAAACTCTTACATAAGGATACATACAATTATTTTAATAATCAATTTTACCATGCTGACCTTTTTTCATCAGATCAAATTGTGCTGAAATCTGTAATATTTCCAATAATTTTATCAAGAAGGAAAGCTTATTAAAAGCAGTTAAAACAAACTAATCATTTATATCTCTACATCTACCATCTACCATCAAATAATTATTTTTACGTTTAGTTTATGGAATTCCTCAATATAAGATTGTCCACCTATCTTCCTGTATGTTCCATTCTAAGACAATTTTATTCGATGAATCAAGTGGTTTCCTACAAATTGTCATTGATGTCAAGTCCTCGCAATAGCAACTTATGAATCTCAAAGCTGATGTACGTCCTATAATTCCTGATCACAAAACTTGTATTTACCAAAATGAAGTTTTATGTGATAGGAATTATTGGTACATTTCCACATTTTCGTTATTTTTGAGAAAATATGTTACTCATGAAAAGTTACATTGTATCTTATTCTGATTTTCATGCTTTCAACTGATTCAAAATGTATTTATTGAACCAAATCAAATATTTTCAACACACATTTCTAAATTAAACTTTTTTTTTTTCAATTAAGTTTTTTGATTATTCGCGTTTGTTATTTTCGTGTCAGAACTCGCGCGTGGACATTTTGCTCACAAATGCATTTTAATGGAAGCACGGGTAGTGACGATCTTCTGTGTCCTCCGCGTTTGGTATAACATACTAAAAAATACACGAAGAAGCCATCTACATCAAATTCTTTTGATACAGAATTTTTTTAGCTCTTCCTCTGAATAAATACTGTGCTGCGCAAAGGTCTTTCTTCAATATTGGTAAACATTTCAGATTTCTAGAACAAATTTTTCTCCAGATTTTGCAAAATAATACGTGGACAAAGTCAAAATTCAAATGTTTATAATTAAGAACAATTCTTCTTGTAAAATAATAACTCAAAGGTCTTATTGTTTCAACTATTTTGTGAATGGTATTTGTAATTTATCTCTGTCTCTCTGGCTATTTTCCAGCAACGATTTGCTGGTGTAAAACATTCTTGAATCAACCAACGCACTCAATTCGATTCCAAACTTCGCTGGTTCATTAGCCATATACTGGCTAATGCTAAAGCATTAGCACTATGTAATATTCGCCAGCTTGATAATTATTCTAGCATTTTGTAACCAACTCTTCAAACGTTAGAATAATTGCAACAAGATTATCTATTTTTTTCTTCCATTTCTGTTATTTATGCTCGCAACAGAAGGTGAAATTGAAATGAACATTTTGAAGCGGTATCATAATCTTGCTACAATTTTTTGGTATTTAGGTATCGCGCTTTTTACCCCTTCCATATGCAAAAGTCACAGAAGAGCATGCCGTATCAATTGGTCCACAGTACAGTTCTCTCCCGGAACTGGGATGCAATTAAGCAAGGTATATATTTGTGAATTGAGTTACTTAACTCATTTGTATACCAGATAGTCTTTCCATTTCTGGTTTGCTCTGGAATAATTGGGAATGGTTGTCATGCTCACTATTCCTATGTTCGTTTGTTGCCTTAGTTTGAGGATCTAAAATATCATGCATATTATCGGTAGTTTGTTCTTCACTTTAGCTCATCCACGGCAGATTTGGTTATGCATCATTTTCTCTAGAACTTAGCTAAATCGAAAAGTTTTTGGTCAAAACTAATTTTTTTCTTATACTAAAAATCAGGTAGAGGGAAGAAAGACTGTCACGTATACACCACCGAATAAGGTAATAACAAACTAATCTTTTTCTTTCTAGAAATGATGCCTGTAAAGTCAGCTAAAGCGAGCGCCTCCTATAAATCAAAAATAGTTCAAAAAATTTCTGAAATTTTATGAAATATGAAAGATTCTCATTGTACAAGTACTCCAGAGTTTATGACTTATTTTCTTTTACCAAATGACCCAAAAATGACAACTTTACTTTTTTCCGTGGTTAATTATAACAGTTCATTGATTGAAGGATTCCATTAGTCAGACTACTGCTTTTATGGATGATTTAGTGTTCGTATATTATCGAGATTAAGGATGTGTTTGCTATCACATTCATTAGTAGAATACAATAAGGTGGAGATTTATAGATCAAGGTTTTATTATCAAATAAATACGATTATTCTCCCTCGTGCGAATTGCCGTTGACACATTTTCTTTCTCGTGCTTCGTATAATTACCTAGAAACGTTAAGTTTTGATCAATTGTTTTGGCACGTCGGGGAAAATTTGATTAATTGATTTTGAAATATTCGAAATTGTTTTTGAGAAAGCCTGATTGAAATGAAACATATTGTGGTTAGAATTGAGGTCCGAATGTGTTATCTATAGCTAGTTTAAGGTACTATGCTTAAATTTTGAAAAAATCAAACACATTTTTATAAACTAGATAAACTAGTATGTTCTTGTTGATCATTAAGACAGGTAAAAGTTGACGTTTAGACCATAAGGATATTTCGATAAGTCATAACGTCGAAAAGAGACCTGAAATCAAGACAATTTAACCATAAAAACATATATATGAAAAGTATAAAAAAAATTCGAAGAAATTTATATAAGTATGTGGGAAATAGAATTTTCGAACTCGATTTTGGATACTTTAAAAGGTCGATAATATGATAGTTCCATAAATTTGTACTCGCAAGTTTCACAAGAATAGCATTTGTACATAACAAAATCTTTCTGCTCCGAACACTTCGAAACGTTCACTCAATTCCAAATTTCACATACTTTTTCTAGACAGATGACTATATAGTAATTACACAAAGTTATTCCCTTATCCCAACCAGTATCATCAAGTTAATGTGCATAAAAAAATATTGGAACTGGAGTACATAAAAACGTCCGATTGATTTGAAACTTTGCAGACTCATTCTAGACCCATGAAAATATTGATGATAATCACATAAATTCGTACTGTTATCCTATCTAGTCTTACCAGACGATTAGATAAATGAAATTCTGTGCCTTTGCCTAGAACCGCTGACACTGTTCTAATAAAAATATACAAAACATCATTGGAAATAATGACATTCATTTTCTTGTCAAATATCATATGTCACTGTCTAAGAACGTGGGATGCTTTATATGAAATTTTTATTTTAAAACAACTCTACATTTCGTAATAAAACTATTGAGATGTCATACTGAATATTATCTTCATAAATTCCAGTTTCCGCCAGAGAAATGGGATTTTCTCTAAATTTCTAGTGTAATTGCACCACAGAAATTGAATGGCAAGTATGTATTGTTCTGAAAACGAAGCGGGATTATATCATAGCTGAACATTATATTCTCACAATTCTCTCTCAATAAAATGACCTTATTGTATGACAACAAACAAAAAATTGATATCAATAAGTTTTTAATTCCATTTCCTTCTATTTTTATGCCCTTAACTGCCAAGAAATGTTAATCGGATCTCTTTGCATTTAGATAGCCCATGGCAGATCTTTAGGTTTCTTTTTTGTAAACAACGCTATGAAAATTTCTCGTAGATGCAATTTTACTTCAAAAATGTTTGGCGGAGGATCTATGTATCTTTGAAACAGAACAGAAACTAACAAACGCCACTCCAAAGAATACTGCACCAAATCACGGCTATATTTTTGGGCACTTCATGTCTTTTTGCAAGAAAATGAGATACGTTCTTGAGGAAAACGCTGATATTCTAAAATTGATATCGAAAGATGAGGCGTTCAATATGAGGTAAAGATTATAATTATTATTTTGACAAAAAGGTCAAATCTTGGCTTCAGAGTAACCACTTTATCATAACATGAAAAGTAAGGTTTTGGAGAACAAATATCATCTCATATACATGAGAATTACCATAGACTTTCAATGGAAAAAATATAGAATGAGGGACAATGACTAACCGTTAAGTGCAGAAGAGTCGCTCGCTTAAATAAGTTCTAGCTCGTTAAATTCGTAACCACCATAGATACAACATTATAATGAAAATATTATCGATCAAAATAACTGTATTTTCCATTGCGATGTTCAGAAATTTTATATTCCCGATTTAATACGGAACTTAAATTCACTCTATTCAAATTTTCAATTAATTCGACAAATATTCAAATAGATGACTCTCGTGTATCAAAATAACTGGCTAATGTTTTCAATCAACGTGTTTTTTTAGCGAATTGCTATTGTTGGTTTTCATGCTTCCACGAAAAACTTTGACAATGATTTTCATACAGTTGTAAAATCAATATTAAATAAATTATGATTTTTAAACAGTTAAATCAATCTTATATCAAGAACTATTTCCAACTCTTTGTACTTAGTTTTTTTCTTTACACGAGTGTACAAAAGTACTTCACGAGTATCATAGAATATTTTATTTACTACCACTTAAAAAAATACTTAATTTTAACACTTCGTAACCTATAAATAGTAAATTTTCGAAATGATCCAAAAAACGATACAAAACTGATTCAAAAAAGGACATTATTTAAATTCAATAGTTAAAAGAACAGAGTAGGAAATAATTTTTTGAAAACATAATTATGAGGGCCGTTTTTTCTCAACCTCCGATCGCTCCGTGCAGACGGTACGCAGCGGGCCTGCGCTGTAGGCGCTCTTGCACTACATACTCCGCCATTGTTGATATTCGTTATATTCGCTACAATAATACGAAGGTTTAATATTATTTAGAAACTGAATTTGATTAATGTTCTCCGAATGAAATATCTTTTTCTGTCAAAGATCAGTTTTTGCTATCAATTCAGATATTTGTTGAATTGATATAAGTTTCTAGTAAACAACAACCAAAACAATCCGCATTTTTTCCAAAATTTAATTAACTACGTTTAAACGCAAGAGTGCATGTCAGCTAATTTTACATAAATATTCAGTTTATAGTTTAATCGATGTTAATATCAATGAAGGTTAGTGAAAATCAATGAAAATCGGCGCAATTTTGATAATACAGAATCATCAATAAATTTTTAAAGGATGTAAAAGGAGAATAGACTTTATTTACCTGACGTATTGAAAAATTCATTTTATAGTATGATAAGTTGTATTTCTAGCTGTAAATAAATTCTATGTGGGTATTAATCCTTACTTTATTATACAACGTAATTATGTAAATCTATTCTTTGAAGTAGAAATAAAGTTTTTTTCCTGTCACTGTCTCACTTATGAAAAGTATAAAACAGTACTTAGTGACTAAGTGATGAACGACGCGACGATGAAGTTCAAAAGTTATATCAAATTTAATGAAAAATAAAAAAAACAACAGGTTGCTGGGCCCTCTTATATTTTCCTAATATATCTCTTAGATATAAAATAGAATAAAGAGCAATCAAGTATTATAAAAAATGAAATAAATAACTTTAATGAATCTAGTTAGTTAAACTGTGGTGAGAGGAGAGCTAGAAACTTGATACTTTAATAAATCTATAAGTTAAACTGTGATGAACGGGAGAGTCAGAAACTCAAAAGATCAATGAATCTTTAGGTTAAACTGTTATAAACAATAGAATCGGAAACTCGAAACTTCAATGAATCTTTAGGTTAAACTGTGATGAACAATAGAATCGGAAACTCGAAACTTCAATGAATCTTCAGGTTAAACTGTGATGAACAATAGAATCGGGAACTCGAAACTTCAATGAATCTTCAGGTTAAACTGTGATGAACAATAGAATCGGGAACTCGAAACTTCAATGAATCTTCAGGTTAAACTGTGATGAACAATAGAATCGGGAACTCGAAACTTCAATGAATCTTCAGGTTAAACTGTGATGAACAATAGAATCGGGAACTCGAAACTTCAATGAATCTTCAGGTTAAACTGTGATGAACAATAGAATCGGGAACTCGAAACTTCAATGAATCTTCAGGTTAAACTGTGATGAACAATAGAATCGGAAACTCGAAACTTCAATGAATCTTCAGGTTAAACTGTGATGAACAATAGAATCGGAAACTCGAAACTTCAATGAATCTTCAGGTTAAACTGTGATGAACAATAGAATCGGAAACTCGAAACTTCAATGAATCTTCAGGTTAAACTGTGATGAAGAGGAGAGTCGGAAACTCTAACTTTAATTTATAATGAATTTATAAGTTAAGCTGTGATGAACGGGAGAGTGAGAAATCTATAAGTTTAAATGTGATGAAGAGGAGAGTCGGAAACTCTATCTTTAATTTATATTGAATTTATAAGTTAAGCTGTGAGTCGGAGAATATGAAGTTTAATGAATATATAAGATAAACTCTCATTTATAAGTGATAACATTCGTAAAAGTTATCAATAAAGAGCGTAAAATTTCTAATATTTTAACGAATGTCTGTGTATCTATTGTATTGCATGTTCTTTTGTGATGGATTTATTCTTCGGCCATTCTCCGTATCATTATTATATGTAGAAAACTGCGATTGGAAATATTAATCGACAGGTCCGAACATTTTTCAAATAAAGAAATAAATAGTACTCGAATTTATTTGAATTGCAGGCAGGCATCCTGAAATCATTGAAATAATGTTGATAAAACTTTTACTACTATTAACTTAAACGTCTAGTGGCTACCTACAAATTATTAAGCTTTTATTATTTTTTTACGGATACTAATACTTTTTATTTACTCACCTAAAAATTATGTAGGTACAGCTGTTCAGAGACAAATGTTTCATGACCTCTAAATCATTCACAATCTTAGTATTTAACTACTTTATTCAATACTCCAGTGACATTTCTGATGAGTATAACAATTGATCAATAATGGACTTTAACTACTCAAATTTATCAACAAAACAAATTTAATTCTCAAATCAAAATTCCGACCTGCTATTTCATATTTTATGTTTTTACTTGGAGCTGTTCTTATATAGATACAGAGATATTGAAACATGAATACAAAAACGTTATAAAGTATAGTGTTTTGGCACAAATCACACAAAAGTTTAAAGTAGTCACGTTCTTTTGCAATCATCTTGTAAATACACTTTCAAAAATTTATTTTATATCTTGACTCCAGTCTACCTACGACCATTAGGTTCTGAGTTGAAATCGTAGTCTGTTTCCATTTTTTTAAGACATTCGTTGTAACATTGGCATCCAATCCCTATGTATTCACAATTCTTCCATCTGAACCCTTGTGGCTGGGGAGTCGTCTCAGTCCCAATAGAATTCGTAATTCATCACTGTTGTGGTATCTTTCAACATTGCACTGATAAAAATCTACTCGATTTGTTTCGTAACCTTATGTGGTGAAAACAACGTTATAAATGAATTTGAATTATTAAGGTTTTGTTTTGGAAAGTTCTTAAATCGTTTTTAACTCAAATTTACTATAACAATATTGTTATTACGGTAGTCCAAATACGTATTTGGTCCAACCGTCCTCTTTGAAATATCAGATGTATAGAGTATAAAATCACAAACAAAAATTACTTTAACGAGCTAGCATCTGTACTATTTTTTTTCTTTTGACACGCTTAGACAAAATTTGGGTAGAAATATTTATATAACTTCAAATAAAAATATTTAAGATGTAAAAAACATTTTTTTATTATATAATGCCAAGAGTAAATCTTGTAGGTTACTCCTCTATTCTCGAATCAAGCATAGTAGGCAATTTTTTTCTGTATGCTATTCTTTGAATCTTTAAGAATCCTTGGACGGCTCACATAAACACTATAGGAAAAAATCACAAGAAGACAAGTTACGCTAAGTGTTTTCTCAAAACAGCTATCCATGCTCTTGCGATATGTGCCACTGCACCGGTTTGTTAGGACCAAATGTCCGCCATGTCCAGCTCATCTTACCTTAGGAAAAAAAAAACCTGTGACATCTCTCCATATTAGCCCGAATTCACAAAGAACCAGGGACTAGTAATTGCAACTGAGAAAATTATAAACGCTATTCGTTCGATTCTTAAGGATTGCAGTTAGTCCAATAGCACATGTTTTGTTTTTTACAGACCTACTTAAAAGGAAATCCAGAAGAACCTCACAGGCGTACCTCTGAGAATTGTAGACACGTGCTAACAAATCTGCACAATCGCCATCTTGTATAGCTGTAAATGTAGGCCATTATAGAGAATTCTTCTTGTTTAACGATTTCAAAGTCCAAGGGCAGACGTATGGTTGTATGCAGAGAGCCGAGCTAATCGCAACATTGAAGCTCTCATTGCCTCAATGTTCTCTCAACTGATCTAATGAGCCGAGATGTGTTTAAACTTGTGAGCCACATAATAATAGATTTTACGTTCGAAACAGTAGTTACCGGGGTTAATTTAAATATGAAAGATTCATACAGGAAGCCCGCTCGAAAAAGAGGTCGTAACGGCAAACGCGCGCTCCTCATTGTTCCAATATATGATGGCGACTGAACTTTACCAGATGAACGAAATTACTAGCGCTCAACTACGACATCTACTGATTGGCGGACCTTGTATTCACAATTTTATTGCATTTATATGTATCCAAGCTGGTGACCAAATTCAGTTTCCTTTCATAATTTTCGACGACTCTATGGGAAATTATTAAATATATTTGATTTGGTAAGTATCTGGCAATAAGAAGTGGTGTGCGACAAGGATGTGTATTGTCTCCAGTACTGTTTAACCTCTACTCTGAGGCAGTATTCAGCGAAGCCCTCGAGAATACAATTACAGACATGAAGATCAATGGAAACAATCCTCGTTACGCAGATGATACCGTGGTAGTTGCCAGTAGCCTACCAGAATTCAATCTCTTATGGACGTTATTGTACAATATACAACACTTCTAACAAACCGCAATCTCAGCCTGGAACTCCAGACTAGAATGCTTCGTAATTACATGGTTCTTGTTCTTCTGTACGGATACGAAAGTTGGACTATGGATGTGGCCACAGAGAAGAAAATTGGTGCATCCGAAATGTACGTCTACAGGCAAATGCTGCGGATATCTTGGACCGAATATAAGACAAACAAAGAGGTCCTACAGGAAATGGGTAAACATGAAGAACTTCTCGGGACAATTAAGGAGAGAAAGTTGCAGTACCTAAGGCGTATAATGAGAGGCGAGCAATATGAGACTGCCTGATAATAGAAGGGAAGATCGAAGGAAAACAGACGGTCGGCCGCAGACAAAATTCATGGCTGAAAGACTCGCGCAGATGGCTCGGACAGACGTCTACAAAAATTTTCAGAGATACTGCTTCTCGTGGCGACAACAGCCATGCCATTTGGATCGCTAACCTCTGTAGGGAGACGGCGTCGTAAAAAGATTTCTTTTGCACCCACAAATGAATTTCAATATTGATACACGATTCAACTGATTAATTCTGCACCTCAAATGTTCAGTTAAAAGATCGTTTTTTTCTTCTTCGCATGTAAGTGAAGTTTATCCACAAAACTTAAGCAGACGTCAGATCAATTATTTACCTAAAGTGATCCTGAATACGATCCTGTGAGACTGAAATTAAGTTGTTTGACAGGTACTTTTGTCGCTTGTATTCACTGTTTATTTATGGATATATCTGTATAAAGCTATATTTCACATAAGAGAATTCAAATCCACTCAGTTACTATGCTATACTTGCCAAATATAATAAATTCTAACATAAAATCTCGTATATTTTATATTCAGAAAATCGAATATAAACATTATTAGTGGTCTATTTCTATCTTATCCGTTCTATCTGTGGTATAAGAGAAAACAATCGAACATAAGACTAGATCAAGTTAGAACTGTGCCAAGCAGCCAATCCCGATTCCGCAAGGATTTAGTTATAAAACAGCATTTACGGATAATATACTTAATGTCAAGGGTGAAGGACAGGAGGCGCTTGTGTTGCTATTCGTGAACTGATTAAGGTCTTGAGTACACGCGTCAGTTATTTATTTCTATGTGAGGCAAATTTGATTAATTACCATTGAATTTTTTGCTTGTAATATATACAATGTTAAATAGTGTGTTCATAAAGTATAATCATTTGAAAATATTTCGATTTCTGTATCGTGAATTGGTATTTCCGATTTTACTAATTATTGGATTGATTTACTTCCGGCTTTTCGAACAAGATTTGTGAATTAATACCGAAGCTTTATTTCGGGAGACCTAACAAAAAATAAAAATAATTATTTTAATAACAAAAAGACAAACAAACCGAATACTGAAAACTTAATAAATGAAAACAAAAGTGAAGAATACGCAGAGCAGGTGGAAGATCTTTAAAATCAACGAAATGTGGAAGAAGAATATTAAGAAATATCTACTTGAAGTAACGGAGGAGCAACTAGGAAAAGAAGAATGAAGACCAACAAAAGAGTGGTATAATGAGATATACCACTTGTGAAAATAGAGAAAATGACAAAATTGAGATGGTTAAATACAAACCACATAGTCAATAAAATACGAAGAGGCAAGAAAAAATGCAATATAACAATTAGAAAAACACATAGAGAATGGATACGTGACAAAATAAGAAAAAAGACTAAATAATAACACAAAAGTAGTATTTTATCGGAAAATATCTGAGGAAAACAATACACACAAAGTCAAAATTGGAGTAACTAAATCCCAAAGGGGAAAAGTGGTCAAATGAAAAATCCATTTTTATGAGATCCGGAAGAAACATTTTCAACAACTATTAACGCAAAATAATAGATTGTATGGATGATTTGGAAGAGTAGAAGGAAAGAAAAAGGGAAAATAGAAGAATGGGGAAAAAGAGGTTGAGATTGGGAGAAAACCTGGGAAAATTCATAAGAAATATCTGGAAATGATGGAAAAATGTCATAAGAATGGAACAATGGGCAAATCGTCACAGTTTCAAAAAAGGAAATCAACAACTGTGCAAAAACTAGGAATTACATTTCTAAATGTAGCTTTAGCAACAATGTAAACTATAATATAGAGACGCCTGGTGAGTAGAGCATCGATATAGAAATGATGTTTGTAAATTTCCAACAAGCATTTGACTCAATCGATAGGAAAAATATGATGAAACCTCTAAAAGACCAATGGATAGAAAGATTACAGGAAATAATTTGAGAATACTTATCGCCATTTTCAATTAATTAGTAAAATTAAAAGAATAAAACAAAACGAAGAATACCATGACAGGGTATCTGTGGAAGGCATGTGAAGACACAATAGCTTTTTCAATACTACAGTGGGATCCAGTTGGTAGAAAAAGAAGGAAAAAACTCAGTTAAAAAGTGGTTCGAAGAATTGGAGAAGGACATTAGTAGAATACACCAAAATGTAGTCTTTTTGATTATATTCTTTTTAATTATATTCCGAGCATGCAAATACTTATGTATTCGTCATTAAGTTGAAGAATAGATAAGTATTCGAAAGCTCGGAATATTATATATTCAATTCTTGCTAACTAGGAAATGAAGTTAATTGTTGCGGAATTGTAGCAATGAAATACCAAAGCACACTCTTCAATATATATTCCAAGCTCCCCGGAATACATAACTTCATAATTAACTAGTTATAAAGTGCTTATCCTTTCTAAGCTTTTCTAATCTATAGATGAACGAAAACGAAAAATTTGTTTATTATAATAACGTTGTATCCATACTCTTCCATACGTCATTCTAGCCGCTGCAATAAACAAAATTTGAGACTTTATTTGTCTATTTCAAAATAGATATCGAAGTATAATATCCTATCGTTAATCTTATAAACTTATTACATATTCTTATATGGCAAACTGTTGTGTTCAGCAGTTTTCAACTAAAAGTTGGAGAAAAATCTTCGGTAACAAATATTTTATAAAATTACACAGTACGTCTCATTCGTACAGTGAAAATTGTTGAACCGATAGCGAGAGAGTTTTAATGATGGCTGATATTTATCGATTTTTATAATAAATAAGTAAGAGAGTATACGCTAAGCTAGACTAACGCAAAACAAATTTAATCTTTCTCCTTTTCATGAAATTCACAAAGCAAGACAAGTTTTTATTCGATGAAATTTATGGAAAATGTCCAAAACTAATATTTATTCCATGGCGATTTATTTCAATTATGTACAGTTCTAACACATATAGAAGTCTTTGACCTACAGTGATTACTTCAATCATATTGACCACAATCACAATATAGTAGTAATAGATATTGGATCTATTAAACAACAGCCCCCGATCTAGGGTGTGGAAAGACGAAGAACAATTTTTTTTTAGATTTCCATAACATTATTTGAGTTCAAACAATTAATTTAGTTTACCTACTGTTTATTAGTTACTTCGATCTTTTGAGTAAATCTTATATGGTGTAGAAGCCTAGTATATTACGATAGAAGACTAGGAGGCTTCAAGATGTTTACCTGCCGTAGGATGCTGAAAATATCATGGAGAGATCCATTGGAATGAGAAGGTTATCTTGGCTTAGGAACCTACGAAAATGGCTTAACGTCAAATCATCTGACCTATTTAAGGCCGCAGCTGTCGAAAGTTAAACTAGCTATGATGATAGCTAACCTACGAAATACGCGATGAAGAAGAATCAATCGAACATAGAGTTAATATTATGTTGATAACGCATCACTGAATCTGCTACAACTTATAGAATGCTCTTACTACTTTCAGAGTTTATTAAATATTGCTAATTAAAAGGAATACATAGTTATGCCCATTCCATCGCTTTTTATTTGATGTTTATTTCAGGTTTATGGAGTTTATAAATTTTATCGACAAGTATCATCTGTATGTCCCTTAAATGCGCCTTTGTATTATAACCTAATTGAAAGGTACTGCTGCTGACCAAAGAGAGAAGTGACAACTCGAAGCACGGACAGGGGAGTCAAACTATAGATCGATGTAGTTATTGGGCTGTGACGATAAGCCTACGCGATTACTAAAAAGGCATCATGCAAAATTAAGATGTTGATGTCTTGGATCCATTATCGTATCCATTATTCTAGTTTGCCCTCGAGGATCACTAAGAGGACCTACCGAATCATTAGATCTTAGATCTACATACGAATAGTGACTTATAGTAGTAAGTAAAAGTAGGATATGTTAGAAGAAGTGTAGGACAACACCAACTCCTTCTTTCTATTTCCTGGTTGGTGGCCACCAAAAAACCACTTTGAGATGCCGAAAAAGATAGTGCCGTGAAGTCGGAGCTACTCTGGCTGTTTCAGCAACAGAAACTGCCATGAGAGCGACTGGTCCAACCAGCATCGGTCTTATCAGTTACGTATGAAACACCACCATTAGAAAGGCAAAAGTGATTTCGATATGGAAAAGTTTCCAGAAGCAAATACTTTTGAAAAAGGAAACTACCATAGTTCAAAGTACGTCGCATTCATGCAAATCTGAATTTTGTGAGTATGTGATAAGATGTAAAATGAGTAATACAATCACAATTTTCAAATTGGTTTTTCATTATTTCTAATCATATTTGGAAAAGTCACTAATAGTTGGAAGCATTTGGATAGAAAATAACTTTGTTTAAATTGGTCCAATTTTACTCAAATTGTAGCTCAAATTGATTCAAAGACATTACCACCCTCCATCATATTTTTTCCTTATTCAAATATATTCAAAATTATTCATTATTTGGAAAATTTTGCATTAATTTTATTGTTAATATCTCTATTCAACCATATATAGTTTTTTCTGTAATATATTAATCGCCCAGTACTTCACAAAAGTATCAATTACATGGCATCAAACGACCATTAAATCGAAAAGCATAACATTGACAATATTTCAAATAGAATCCATTAGCTCACCGTTATCCAATAGTAGATTAGATAATCTACAGCATGTGGCGAACAGTTAAATTTTCGCACGACTACGCACGGCAACGTAGGTTAATTTCAGGATGGTATCAACCAGCGAGGAGGGAGATTTAGTAAATTGTTGTAAACCTGTTTGATATTGTTGCGAGCGTAGAGAGTAGAGTTATAAATCTGGATCAAATATTGTCACATACGTCAAAATACGGTTTATTTATGATATGAGTGAAAATTTGAGACAGTTTTTTGTTATTATAATTAGAAAAGTTTTCTAAATTTTTGTATATTTCAAAGGAAAAGTTCGTTGAAGAGTCGAATAGAATAAACATAATTCAATGTTATAGTAGATGAAATAAATTATAGTTTTTGTTCGGTTTCCATTTTCACAAGTCAGTGAACAAGTCTTTTTTTGTAGGGAATTTGTTGATGATAAGGACACATCATGTTTACTACACTCACATTGTAATATTTGTATACGTTTATGAATAATTATGCATTACGAGGGTTGTCATAAAGGTCTTCGACCAAACAACGAGACCTGATACTTTTTTTCTAGAATCATATTCACTTTTTTAACTATTCCAAATAATAATTAATCTTTTTCCTCAAAATAGGCGATGATGTAAGCGATAACATCCTTGTCTGATGAAAATCTCTCTTCTGGAATTGAAACTTTAAGGTTTGGAAACAGGAAAAGGTCGTTTATGACTATATCTCATGAGTACGGCCAACCAATCTGAAGTACAATTCGTAAATTTTAACCTTTGGAATAGTTTGATGGAACACCAATTTCTTTATCTTCAAATACGGTGTATAATACTCCTCTCTCTGTCATTTTTTTGCCCTTTTGAAGAAACCTGATAATCACAGTCACATGACTATCCCAAAAACACCTTCCTTCACTTTTCTGGTCGATGAAACTGTCTTTGCCTTTTCCGGAGCAGGTACGTCCTTTACAATCCACTTTATTGACCATTTTTTCTTTCCAAATATGTAGTAGGGGACTTAGGTTTTATCTACAATTATGAATAGGCGCAGAAAATCCGAATCATTTTGCTTAATCCGAGTTAATAAGACCTAAAAAATATTCATTTGAATGCGCCTTCGGTCCAAAGTCAGAAATACGCTGATATTTTACGCATAGATAATTCCTGAGTCTGTATAATTTTTTCTAACCTTAATACGATAGTTGTCCAGTTCCATTTGGTGAGCTTTTTCGATGATATCTGATACTGTCATATCTGAATTCAATTTCCGAAATTTAACGGTCGTAAATGATGGAGCAAAGTCTCCGTACAAAGTACAATATATACGTGAAAGTACTATCTTCCAAAGATAAATATTTAGTAACAGATCGATACTAAATATTTTCTATTTTCACAAAAATATTCAATCAATAAGTGCTGGCATCTTCAGATTTAAATCAGAATATCACGGGTTTCCTTCAAACGAAAAGCCGCAAGTTCAGATTTAACAAAATTTAGTGAAAATTATTAATCTTAGACTAGTAGGTGATATCTTGTTTGACAACAAAAAATATTTAAAAATGGGATCAATGAAAATTAAAAATGGTTTGAGTTAACAGACATAAAGAATTGATAGTACAAAATCGAAGTAACATACAATATTAGAGGTTCTCAAATTCATATTTTTCAAGCATGTACTAAAAATTTTTTGTTATATTGCACAAAGTATTTGTAAAGTTTTTATTCTTATTGATATTACTGATTAAGTTAAATAAATATATTAAAATGACAATAATTCATTATAAACTGTGTGTTTTTTTTAAATAAATTCTATAAACTATCGTCGCTATCACCTGTTATGAATTCAGGAAAACATAATTGATTCAGAGGTGTTTTCCAAAAGTTCTAGAATTTCCGGCAATAATACTTTGTTTTCTTTGAAGGTAAAGAAATATCAGAATCTATAGCCTCTTAATTAAATTTTTGTTTTTACTTAGAAGTTATTAAATTAAATCATATCAAGAGGAAGTAACGTCGAAAACTGTACTTCCATAACTTTTTTAGCAGTATGGTCGAAAAGGGATTGCAACCTAACTTCTGTCATATAGGTTTTTCAGCTTCTATCCTTATTTTTTTGCACAAGCTTTTTGGCAATTTTGCATCACCAATCCTTCATCTGGCTCATAAACCATTTTTACATTTTTTTTAACAATATTCCATGCTCATCTTATCATTCTGTAATTACTTTCGACGCATTCAATTTTCCTTCTTTTCTTAAATCCATTTGACCTGTGTAAGCCAACTTTGATACGCTCTAACAGATTTGGTTTTTCTTGTTTTAATTATTTCGCTACTAATGAAACTTACTTCGGCCCGTCCCATGCGAGAAGTTGATGGTGTCTCATCAGGCAAATAGGCAATAGGTAATTAATACAGTTCATTGAACTACGCAGCATTTTGTTCCAGAAGTCTTGTTTCAATTCTATTAGCAATTTACCACCTTTTCGAAAATGTAGAGCACAGGTGATAAATGCTATGATCTTAAAGTTTCTTCACCACGCTCTTCAGATATTAAATGATCGCGGACAACATTCTGAACGTGTTGACATTTTTGCATACTATTTTCACCCTCAGCTCTTGCCAAATGCTGAATAGACTCTTACGTTTCAAAGGAACAGCTGTAAAATAGAATAACCGCATATGAATATAGGCAGCTAATTGTTGTTTCAGCAGGTTCTATATGCTGTGTTCTTTTATTTTATCAAAAAATAAAACGTGACTAGGCGTATATCTTGGATCTCTACAAAAACATTAGTTAAGTGTTTTTTCAAAAAGAAAACCAATTTTTAAAAACTTCTTTTCACAATAACACAACAATATTACAACTTTATAATTTTGAATGAATTACATTAATTTCAACAAACTGAATTAATATAAACTAATCAGGTGAATGAATTAACAAAAGCTCATTGTAAGATGTTTAAAGCAATTCATATTTTAAATAAATGCTGACAAAATGTGCATGAAATATGATCGTTTTATTTTTAAAATAGTCCGGATTTTTCTAGATGTAACTCTATTTATTGTTGTTTCTTTGACTTGAATTTCTTAATAAGATTAATTTATATATCAATAATGAACTACGTACCCAGATTCATTTTATCCATAATTGGATTATTTTCAAAACACAAATAAATAGTTCAAAATTTTGTGCAGATTTACATTACTTGAACAAACGTTTGATGCATACATTCAAGTAACCAAAAATGAGAAAAGCAGACTTTACAGGAATATGACCCAACATCCCTTTTGGATAATTAGTATGTTTTGTGGCATTCCTGAACATTTAAGAATTTTCGACTTTTAGCCAGGTTTTCAGTGCATCAGGGCCACTAGGCTTCGTTGTGGTTTATTCGTATTTTTTTTATAATTATGAAACCTACGAGGTCTAGCTATTAAATAACGAGACTGATTACGAAAAAGGGTTTTATTATAAAAATTATACTACATTCGAATGCTCCCCTTCAATATTCTTTGGTGAGGGCCTTCAGTTTTTTGATTTACCGCTTCCATCGACTCAAATCGGGTCCCTTTCAAAGCAGATTTTATCTTCGGAAACAAAAAAAAGTCGTATAGTGTCAAATCTGGTTAGTGCGCTTACTGGCCCAATACTGCTCATAGATAGCGCGTTGTCTTGATGCAAAATTCACGAGTTGTTCATTCACAATTCGGTCCGTTTTTTATGAACTCGTTCTCGCAGTGTTGCCAAAACTGACAAATAGTGAGTCTGACCCTCTGAAGCCATTCAGTCATCTCGATACCGTTAATGTCGAAAAAAACGATCCATGAATTTTGATTTGCTCTCTTGACACTCACTAAAGCGCTCACACCACTCAAAAATGCGCATGAGATAGAAAATTGTACCCATAGACCTCTTGCAACAATTTATAGCACCCTGTCAGAGTTTTTTTCAATGTAACGAGAAATTTGAGATTGATACGCTCCTCCTGCAGTTACGGAAATGTTTTTTGGGACGTACTTATACAAGATATCTAGATACCCAACGCACTACTTGTTTTTTACCCCACCCGCTTAGGGTGCCCTCTAGGCGCACAGTCTCGTTATTTAATAGTCATACCGCGTATATATTAGTTCTATGCTGAAATTGTTTCACATTTCACTGTTTCATAACTCTTCTATAAAGTTTGACTAAACTATCAAAAAAATTCTAGAATTTATGAAGAATATTTAATCCTTCTCATACGCCACCGCTGTACGTATTAATAAAGTTTCTAAAAAAAACCAAAGCTTCTGAAATCTTTTTAAGAGATCCGATAAGAAAATTTTATTAAAGTCGCAGTGATTCTTAATAATTTTTCTCTTAGTACTATTAACCATTTTTCCTTTTATCACTTCTGTTCGCTGCGTTAATACTTAGTCTTCGATGGCTTCTTCTTTTCGTTCAAACTATGCAAAGTTTTATTAAAATTAATTGTTCATCTGCCTATAATTAACCAGTTTATTTTAGTGACGGTAATTGGACAGAAATGAACAGGCATTCGAGGCTTAATAATGTACTGGATGGAGTTAATAATATAAATAATAATAATAAAATTCATATAACGAAAAGTAATGGCACACCTAGGGGTGAAAATTATTAACAATAGTGACTTCGAAAAAAACTTCTTAAAATCGAATTTACTTACCACTACTACTTATCAGCACATTCGGCATATAATATTACAAATTTCACTCTACTTACTCAAATAAAGGTTCGGGAAAAGTGTGAAATGAAAACACGCAAATAACTCCAATTTTACTTAACCAAATTTTGCCTTCTTAGCCTTCTTGAAACCTCTTTTTGGCAATTTTTAGTGCAACGAACCGTTTTTTTCATTCCATTAAAATAATATACAAACCTAGTTATTAAAAGCTGAATATTTATTTTTTTATTAGAATCATTTAACATATTCATTAAGTATAACATTTACTCAGTTTGTACAATAATATTATGCCAGTTTGATGTTGTTACTAACAATAGATTAATGTCGTTACCTATTAATAACTGGGACGATAACACAGCTAAAATAATTCTGCCTAACATATAAGAAAGCAAACATTCAATAGAGAAACTGTGAGAAATTGAAATGTGTTTGATGACCTCTCCCAGAATCTTGTAAACTCAAGAAGTTACAGTGAAACCATTACAATTTTGATATAACCTTAAGGGTAACACATATGCTACAAAGAACTATTTATTTTAATGAAGCACTTGAAATAATAGGATCGTATTTAGAATACATTATAAATGCAAATATTGCAGTTAAGATGTACGCAATACAATATTCCAAAAACGCCATTCCAATTGAAGATTTTTTAACGAATTGATTGCTTGTTTTCTCTAGAAGATCTGCCTGTAGTGATTCGTAGGTCTGTTCTTCCAGCACAGTGAAATACGGATCAATTCAGATAACATACCAAATACCCATACGATATACACGCCAAATTTTTTTAACCATTGAGTCACCCAAATTAATTTATTTAGACTTTTGTCTCTGAGGGCCATTCAAGAGATTGATTTTTACAATTACGCCAACTACTCAAACAATATGATCGAGATAATACGAAATTTAATTCATTTGTAGTTTGAAGTATTGAAGTATTGAAGTTTACACTTTTTTCAAAATATCTCGAAACAATAAAAATATATCGTCATGTGGTTGTCACTACTGTGTTGGGGTTTCTTTTATAATCTGCATACTGCTATTTTGAGATTCTGCAATGATAACTATATTGAATGAAAAACCTTATAACGCATGTGTTACTCATTAAGTTGTTTTGATCTTATAACTATTATATGTATGAAAAGAGGTTATTTCAAAAAAATTAAGTTTGCTGAATTGAGTTATGGGCTTTTCTATTAAAAAAATTTTCGCTTTTCTCTTTTGGAATATATAAACTGTTTTAATTTTTTTTTCTGCAACTAGACCATAAACGATTTTTGATATATGGCCGAGAGTCGTTCCTATTGGGAATTCCGATTAATCCAATGACCTACAGTCGTACATTGCGCATATATACTGTGGATAATAAATGATTTATAATTAATATTTCTTCCTAATCACTCCTAGGAGGTCCGCCATTGTATACTAGATGTAATAATAGGTAATTAACCATATTTCCATGATTGCTTTAACAATATTTTTTTAGTATCTTCTATTCTGTCTCTTGATTTTTCACTCTTCCTAAAGTTTTTTCAATATCTACTGTTTGATGGATAACTGTTTTCTTCATTTGGTACTCGTCTGGTGAAATAAAAAGATTTTCCAGCCCTTTGCTTATAGTTCCCAGAAAGCGTATTATAATAATTGACATTAGATATTGCATATTCTTCTAATTCCCACATAGAGGCCTTTATATTTTGAAATTCTGTTAATTTCTTTACGGTCAACCTTTTTTTCGTTTTGAAATTGTGTACTACATGTAATAAATCATATTTCTTTGATTGCTTGAGCATGATTAATATTTTTCTCGTATCTTCTATTCTCTCTTTTGATTTTTCTCTCTTCGCAAAGTTTTTTCAATATCTGCTTTTCGTTGGATAACTGTTTTCTTCATTTGGTACTTATCTAGTATTATTTACCAAGCCTTCGCTTATGGTTTTCAGTTACCGTATTATAATTGGCAATAGACATTGCATATTCTGCTAACTTCCATCTAGAGGTCCCTATATTTTGAATTTTTCTCAATTTATTTACGGTCAACGTTGTTGTATTACAATATCTGGTGTATAAGAACTTTTCTTAACGTTGCTTCTTGCTTGTTTGTGTGTGAATCCGCAATCTCACTTAAACATTTCTTAAATTCTTTTCGAATATACATTTTTTACACAGATACATAATTTTGAAATTTGATATTAGGCATTTTACATTTTATACTTGATATAAATTATATTTTTAGGATTAATTGCGCCTAGACACCTTTTTTCCACCAATTTTGATCTATTCTCTTTTGACTCAAAATATTTCACAATAAACAATAATAGCCTACAATGAAGTTTTTTATTAATAAAAACCTTTAAAATTTTTTCCGAAAGTTCAATTTATTACGTTCAAACGCGCACACACAAAACCAAATAATGTTTTAAATGTGGAACTGACCCGAAAATGACTATTAATATGACTGATCTTTATGAGCCTATTTTTCCATTTATGTCTGTGTCATATTACAGTTAATTTACCAATCTAAAACAACGTCAACTCAATAAAATAAGTTACTAAACTCAGCTTACTTGTAATTGTATCTACCATCATCTGTCTTAGTTATATCTTTATATTTCTTTTCGTATGTCATAGTTTAACATATTTACATCAACTACTCAGATAAAAATTAAATTAATTACTATGCTTCACTTGCCAAACGTAACAGAAAATTATCAGTGGTCATTCCAATACTAACCATTGCGTCCGTGGTATCGCAGAAAACGATTAAACATAGGATTGGAGTACATCAAAATTGTTGTAAGCAGCCAATCCTGTTTTCTCTGGGATTTAGTTGGGCAACCGCTTTGCGAATGATGGATTTAAAGATAGGGATAAAGGACAGGAGGTGCTCGTGTTCCTTTTCCGGATCTAATGAAGGGCTTTTGAGACTATTAACCACAAGCATTTATAAATTATCTCGGATTGTGTAGAATGAAATACTATTTCTATGAAATTTATTGGTAATTACTCAATTATCTCTCATTAATTAGCTTATACCAGCGTATCAAAAAAGAATACAAAAATTGTGTCTGCTTTCTTTGTTTAACACTATACAGTGCAAGACATGACAAGACATTTTAAGTATTTCGTAATCAATCTACTAATTAAAAAAAAAACAAAATATTTTAACGGAAAGCTCAAAAAATACTCTATATGAGTATTGTTCCAATAAAGTTTTCTAATAAACTCGATGTCTTATTTGTCTAATCCTTTTTTCTTTTTTAATGTCTGAAAGACGGTATGATTAACTCGAACGAAGGCTTTCTCGCAGTCTATGAAACAGGCATAGACATCTTTCCTCATATCTCGACATTTCTGGAAGGGTATTAATAAGCTGGCTAGTGCTCTTGCTCACTTTATAAATATTTATATATTTAAGTAGCACCAGTTCATGAATCTTGTTGAAATGTCTTTACACATATAGCTCTTCATTACTCTCGCTTATTTTAAAGATATTCATAATTTTTAGCAGAACCTGTTCATCTGATGAACCAACCAATCAATAAGAACCTCGTTTTCAACAATAATGACCTGTTTGTTGAAATTCGGAAACAACAGTGCTTGTTTCATAGATATTAGAAATTTAATGAGTAATATATTTAAAGTATTCCAAATATAATGACATAAATAATGAAGAATAACATTAATGAATTATATATTAATTCTGTGAAATGAATCCCGCGTTTATATGATTCTCAAATTAAAGGTTATAAGGAAGTTTGCTTCAGGTGTACCCTAGTGTAATAAAGCCTAAACGCAAACAGCCAACTAACAGATTAGATGGCTAACACCCAACAATTTTATAGAAACAAGTTGATTTGATAGAATAATTTGCACCAGCCAATTTCATAATTCATTTATTTTGTGTTATGAAAACCCACGTACCCAGGGAAAACTATTTTATTTCGTTAGAAATTAACATACATATTGGGGATTCGTGATATTTGAATAATTAAAATTACTCCTAACAGGTAATAAAAGTTTTCGCCAACTTCAGCAATGGGTTGAATCTCCACCATTTCGTACACATTCCCTAATCCGTCTAAGCATACTCATAATCAGGTGATCAATATTCTCCTGGGGTATCTGTTTTCATGCTACTTCTATCTCATGTCCAAGTGTCACTTAAGTTTAGGGGGGACACTAAACTTCTACCGATAACAACCTACACGTATTTAACAGAGGAGAAAGATATATATGTATAAAATCCTATTAATCGCATACTATATTACGTGTAAGTCAGTGAACGACACTAACCTCACTCAACCTAATGATGCATATATATATATATATATATATATATATATATATATATATATATATATATATATATATATATATATTTAATTGTAATACTGGTATTTAGAAAAAATCCAAAAACACGTCAATTTATGTTGGAAGGGGCAAGCATTATGGCTTATTTAAACTTACTGGAAAAGCCACCCCCTCACCCCTAGCAGCATCCCCTTTATTTTTTTAAATTACTTGTCATATTTTTTATGTAAAATTTGGATACTCCTCTTTGAGCTGATTTCAAAAATGTATAATACTTGTAGGTTAAAGTGGTTAGGTTATGAGATAAACAATTTTTCTTTTAAGAGCACAAATTTTACTTATTATTTACTTTCACCTTATTTGCCTGTACTAAAATGGGTTGTACAACAGTTCAAACTCTTTAATCTTTTTAACTGTGCTATTTATTCTACTTAAAAAAACCAAACAACAAAAAACTCTACTTTTTATTAAAGTTTGACATTGTCAACTAGAATTTGTAGTCACTATTGATAGTGCAATTTGATACATTATTTATTTTGTTTCTCTGAAATGGTTTACTCTTTGCAAGAAAGAATTGAAATTGTAGGTTTATACTACCAAAATAATAATTGTGCAAGAGCTGCTGCTAGAATATTTAACGAATTACATGACGGAAGACATGCAACTCATAAGAATGTAATTCAACTGATGGAGAAATTTACCACAACAGGGTCTGTTTGCAATAAAGTGCATAAGCGAGAGGAGCTCGTAAATAACGAAGCAATCCAAGTGGCAATTTTAGGGCAAGTCAGCTTAGAGGCTCAACAACCCCAATCGTTGTCAATAATAAGTAGAGCGATCGGTGTTTCATCTTCTACAGTTTTCCGAGTTCTACATAAATTCAAGTACCACCCATACAAAGTTAAGTTGGTGCACGAGTTGAATGAAGATGATTTTGATCGTCGTCTAGAGTTTTGCGAATCAATGACGCAAATTATCAATAACAATCCACAATTGTTAAACCATATTTGCTTTTCTGATGAATGCTCATGGTCATTAAATGGCTTAGTAAGTAGGCATAATTGTAGATATTGGGCTGAAAGTGATCCACATATTATGCGTGAATTCCATACACAACATCCCCAAAAGTTAAACGTTTGGTGTGGTATCCTAGGTGACCACATTGTCAGACCTTTCTTCATCAACGGAAATTTAAATGGTGAATCATATCTTGAGTTACTCAGGGAAAGGGTTGACCCACGTATTACAACAATAATAGAAAATGATGATAACCTTTCCGAAGATTTACTGGTATTTCAACAAGACGGAGCTCCCCCACACTATGCTATGCCTGTCCGACAATTTTTAAACGAAACATTCCCCGCTCGTTGGATAGGTAGAAGGGGGCAGATGATGGAGTGGCCACCTAGGTCACCGGATTTAACACCCCTAGACTTCTTTTTATGGTGGTATTTAAAAACAAAAGTTTATGCTACCCAACCATAATCTCTGGATGATTTACGAGAGAGGATATAAAATGAATGTCGACAATTAAATCCAGCCGTATTAAGCAATGTCAGAGAGGCATTTCAAAATAGATTATATCATTGTATGGAAGTGAATGGTACTCATTTTGAACACTTCTTGTAACTTCATAATAAATAGCACAGTTAAAAAGATTAAAGAGTTTGAACTGTTGTACAACCCATTTTAGTACAGGCAAATAAGGTGAAAGTAAATAATAAGTAAAATTTGTGCTCTTAAAAGAAAAATTGTTTATCTCATAAACTAACCACTTTAACCTACAAGTATTATACATTTTTGAAATCAGCTCAAAGAGGAGTATCCAAATTTTACATAAAAAATATGACAAGTAATTTAAAAAACTAAAGGGGATGCTGCTAGGGGTGAGGGGGTGGCTTTTCCAGTAAGTTTAAATAAGCCATAATACTTGCCCCTTCCAACATAAATTGACGTGTTTTTGGATTTTTTCTAAATACCAGTATTACAAAAGTTATTAAAGGTGGATACTTTTATCTGAAAAGCACTGTATATATATATATATATATATATATATATATATTTGAGTCCAATATTTTTCTCATATCAATATAACAAAATATCCACCTGTTTCATAAAGACTGTTTTTAATTAGAACCCCATAAGGAAGCGGTCCACGAGTTTACTTGAAAGCATGATCTTAACATAAGTATTTTGTGTTTAGCAGTTTCTCCATGTAAAATTGAATAGTTTCAACCTAAGATAAGGGAATAGAAAGGTTCTAAGCTTGATTAAACGCTGCATTGATATTTTCGATGGCATTTTATTTATTTATTAATTTAAGAATTTGATGTAAGACTAACTGAAAAACATTTTTTCACATGTAATTTTTATTGCAATAAATTTCGATAAAGAAGTTCTTACCGCCAGAAACAACTTGAAATTTATATGATTTTCATGACTGATACATCAACGTAAATTGTTTCTTTCTTAATTTAATTGTTTTAGAAGGTTCTCAAACATTACATACGTTATTACAAAATTTGGAACCAAAGTCAATAAAGTAATTACTGACTGTATTTGTTATAGCAGAAACTATTTGTTTTATTAACATATATCTATACACTTTGGTCCGTTAAAATTACCTCCAAAAACAGTCCTTAGAATACATTTGTGTTCCATGTTCCTGCCTCGTCTAGTGATGATTAATTGTACCATTTATGATGACTATAGTTTCAATGGGGATCTACATCTACCTTTTGTATTAAAGACACGATCACACACAAAACCTTTCGACCGATACTTGGAAATGATGTTTGAAATCAGATTGAATTTCAAAAAGAAATCTCTCGAGCGCGAAAGCCTCTGAAGTTACAAAGTTATGAATATAAAATAGAGAAGAGCTCCATAGATGTCGGTGGTCGCATCTGTGATCACATATGGAATTGCATTCTGGGCCGACGCACAACAGAGACAGAAATCGAGTCGCTTCAGTCTAGCGGTTAAGTATCTTGAGATATCCCCGAAATGCTGCTCAAAATTAAGGAGACAAGGCAAAAAGGCATAGGCCGTTGGCAAATATTAAGGGAAATAGACCCACAGATTTATTTCCAGGTAGATACATGGCTTAGTCAAAGAAGTAAATTATTACCTGACCCAGATGCTCTTTGGACATGTGTGCCTGAGAGAATACCATCACAGATTCAAACATGAAGATACTTTGAGTGCCCTGTACAGGATTCCTCGAAAGTGCGGATTATGTTTCATCACAAACTGCACATAGAGAGTGTGAATCCTAAAACAACAGTGGCATCATTGGTCGGTAAGGCTAAGTACTTTTCAGACTCCTCGTATTTGTTTTATTGTGGAATTAGATTATCGAGGCATACAAATCATTTCAAGTGAGAAGCGGTTGAATGAAGCAAAAGCGAAATAACAAAATGAGTGACAGGTCAAAAGGGCAACCTCACAAGGCCGCAAAACATCTTTCAAGCAACCGAAATGAATAAGACACGAATTTAAGATAAAAGACAACAGATGGGGACGTAAACAGAGAAAAGCTGTTGATGGACATGATGGTTAAAGAACAACTAACAAAAGTCGCTAAGTCAGTTGACATAAAAAAAGGTTAAAAAACTGGAAGTCTACATCCAAAGAGAACAGACTAGAGAAACACAAGGGCTAAGTCTTAAAATATAAGGAAGCAGATGGGAAAAGACGCTAGACCTCAGTGTCGAACTGTAACCTAGAGGCTCAAACTTCTCCTAAGACTTTTATTGTATTGACCCGCAACAAGTATACATTTCAATTGGTGAATAAATTGATTTATTTGTTTATAGAATGTCACTGTCAAAAATACATACTGATAACGACTAGGTACAAGCATAATCTGTGTGTAATATAAATTCACTTATACCGTCACAAAAGACATGGATATATTAAACCTAGAATTTGAATCATTTCAAAGATTGATTCGAAAGCACTCACAAAAATATATTTAATTTTCTACAAATAGCTTATGAAATTCCTGTATTACCTTCCTGGACACTCGGTACACGCAACGATAAAAAATTAATGGAAAAGATGAACAGACATAATTTTGTTTTTTAAAACATAGGTTCTTATAGATGAATTGAATGATTAATTGATGGGTTTTTGAACAGTTGTAAAGATGATGGATTTTGACTTGAGAAATAGAAGTTAAAAATAAAGATAATTGTATAGAAAAATTATTTATTGACAATAGCATTTGTTGTTTCTAGTTTGTGGTTCGATTAAAAAATATTTTCTGTTAAATCTAATTGCACTACATTTTACAATACTTCACAAAAGTATCAATTACATGATGACCATTAAATCAAAAAGGATAATATTGACTAGATTTAAAACAACATCTAATAACTCACCGTTATCCAATAGTAGATTAAATAATCTGAAGCAAGTAAGGAATAGAATTCTTTTCGCACAACTACGCACGGTACCGTAGGTTATTTTCAAGATAATATCTGGATAGTAACTTCTATCCAGCAATGCGGGAAATTTACTGAAATGTTGTAAACTTTGTCTGATATAATGGTAGCAAGAAGTTGCGCGCATGGAAAGTGGCGTTGCGAGTTTCATTCAAATGTTGTATGCTTCTAAGAAGAAGCTACACCAAGAATAAAGTGGCATGCAAAATATTAGTTAATTAATATATGATTAATTCAATTATAATTTCGTTAAATCTGATTATACAACGAAGTTAAAATAATTCAGAATAAGTGGAATATGTCTTCACATTAGCACGAGACTGTTCTCGTCTAGGTCTCGTCTAGGTCTCGTCTTGGAAAAAGGAAGTTAAATTTCAAAAGTAAATATGTACTTTTTTGAAAACATTTTATTTTAAGGTTGATGACCATTTCAATTTATAAAAGAACAAATGCTGGTTTTTCAGGAATTATAAAATAAATAAAATACTAATTAATATAAAAATTGTCGTCGAAGACCTTAAATCAAGTTACATGGGCACTGTCCTGTCAGCACTTATAGTAATATTATTTTATAGTTATATAATCGTCTTCATATGATTCGTGAATTATTTAATCCTTAGCTGAAAAAATACGAAACCTAAGGGTGGCGTTTCTAATTTCGTTAAAAAGATTTCAATTACATTTTTACCAGAAACATATCTTTGTCTCTTCATTAAACACAAATAAAATAGTTAATGATGGATGGAAAACATTTGTAAAATAGTTGTATTCATCATCTTATTAATTATAAAAAAGTTATCAATGAGATTTTTAGCGTAATTTTGTGGAATATTTTTTTCTATTTCAGCTATATATAACATCAGAGACGATCGTGGCCATTACGCGGGCGAACAAACCAACTGACGGTCGCTGGCCACAGGTCGCATGAGATTTTATCAAACATGCAAATTTTTTTATGTATTTCTTTGAATAAAATTACTTGGGTCGAATAAATATGCTGAATTATAGATAGTTATTGAAATATGAGAGTATCCTAGTCCCATTTTCCGACATTTTCAGTTTTCTACAACGATGTGAAGAATTTTTTTGAAATATTGAATTTGTTCATAAATAACTAATGAACAAGTGCAGTAAAATGTTGTTTATAGGCAAATTTTAATCATTTTATATTTTTTTGTTTCAGCTTCTCCAGTGGTGTTGTGTTAATTTTTTTTACCGGAACGCGTATATATAATTATATAGACAGGACCGATCCTGGGTAGGCGGCCGCTCTGTGGGGTCTCATGTCCCAAATTTAACGACGGGGGGGGGGGATTTCCCCCAATTTTCGCCAGTCGCCAGGATCGGCCGTGTATACATGAAAACACCAATGGTTTTTATAAAATATTCCAAATAGGATTATGTTCAGGATCTTGTTGAATTTTCCTTAATTTGTTGTCATCTGCTGAACGATTAAACCTTAACCAATTATTTCAATATTTCAATACGTCAGCCAATTCTCGTTATCAAAAATCATCTTTAGTTCCGGAACGACGTTCCGGAGCGTTCCGGCTCGACAACACCACTGAGCTTCTCATTTCATTGGTATAATTCCAAGGAGTAGGCAGATTGAGGCCTTGGAATCAACCAGGAACAAGGGTGATTCGTTGCGTGGAGTAGGCAGATTGAGACCACGGAATCGGATCACTTCTCACCAATGATTGAATAATCACCATATCCCCACCCTTCTCTTGATAATAGTTGCAAAACGGGAGCAGTAACGTTGAGAATTATATATATATATATATATATATATATATATATATATATATATATAAACGGTTTCTTATTGGGAACGTGGCAATGAAACACCAAAGTAAACTAACTTTAATAAATTTTCCGAGCTTTCGATTACTTATGTATTCATCCTCTGGGAAATAACTAATTGAGATTTGTGGTGGCAATAAGTTGTATAAATTCTAGTAAAAAATTTAAATTCATAGAATTCAAAATTTAATATTCGAAGTGACGTTGATAGAAATATTTCTAGTTAGCCTACTTTGGTGTTTCATTGCTACGTTCCCAATAAGAATATGAGAAAACGCTCACGTGGCAATGAAACACCAAAGTGGACTAACTTTATTATATTTTCCAAGCTTTTGAATATTTATTTCATAATCTCGGACTCAAATTATGGTCAAATACAATATAAGAAATTTATATAAAAATAATAACATTTTCACTAACAATAATTAATTAAGATAATCGATGGTTTTGAATTGTATTAATTCTTGTAAATTTTTATTAATTTTTAATTGGTTAGATTATGAATGTCGTCGAATTTTCATAGGTTAGATAAGGATAAGTTATAGTGAATGATGCTCAATATTCATTGATTAAGTAACCAGTGAACGACGACTTTGAGTATGTCGAACAGAGAATCTGTAAATATACTAATTTCATATATAAAGTTTTAAATTCATTTGCTACTGTTTTCGCAACTTGCTATAAAAGTAGTTAAAACAATACTAATCTCATTACTCCAGTTGGTTCGAAATAATCATGTTATGTAAAAGTTTCATAAATACTAGTTGCGACTCGACGAGGCTTGTGATTAATTTGAAAAGAGAAGACCAAAAAATATGATAGCGCGGCTAATTGATAGTATTAAAATTAATAGTATAAAAATCGATGTAAATATTGTATTCAATATAAGGACCAAATAAAAGATTATCGTCCCAGAAGGCTATAATTGTTTCAAGAATATAAGTTTTCCATCCCCTTCTTCGAAGTCGATTGTAGTATCTGTGGATATGGGGTTTAGGTTTTGTATTGTTCAATTCAATTTAAAAAATATAACTTCTCGGTTCACTCTTTATCTACAGTATAACAAAAAAACAATTATATCAAGATAATGATTCAATAACGCAATAAAGAGATTTAGTACATTACGACCTCTTCTAACTATGCAAGTTTGAAGATGTTTGATGATTACTGGATTGGTAATTAGTTGCTGAAAATGTTAGCGTTATTCTCTTTCTAATACAAACTCTTGAAGACTTAGAGTATCCTTACATCCTCGAACTGACAAGGATATATCAACTTTGACACTCTTCTTTTAACAGGCAATAGAACATTATTTTCTATACAATTAATTGGATTCTCAATAAATACGCGTAATAACTCATGTTTAGGTAAATTATGTGTTTAAAGTACAAGGCTCTAAAATTATTCTGGTAGTTTTATATGCTCTCAAGCTCACTGGTCCTGCTAATTTGGACTCCCCTTTTTGATGTTGGGGAGCTGTTGTTCACCATTAGTATCAAAAACTCGACTCATGTATTCGTTTGCGAGAAGTAGCAATCAAGATTTGGCTTATCAAAATCTGTAAAAAATTTATAACAAGAGCTTTTAATGACATTGTAGGATTGCTTAGTATAAAGAGTCTTATATATTTCCACTCGAATATCCGTAGAGGTATGCTTTTTTTGTTACGAATTAAGTACATTGTGAATTGATAAAATACTAATCAAAAGTGAATTAAAAATCTTATGATGCAAAACTTTTGATATAAACTTGTACATTTTTTATCATGTAATATCAAATAAATGAATAGACAGGTAACTTTTATTTCTTATAATAATCCATATGATGATCCAAAAACGTAATTTGATTATTGAGGAACCTTCTTCTTCTCCAAAATTTTCTGTTAAGAGTTAACATTATTGTCTCCCTATCATTACAGTACCCTACTCGTAGGGCTCTGAAACCATATCAATACAATTCTAAGTTTTCTTGTTATTGTTATTAAGCTTTGTAATCTCACTAGTTGCCATATTCCTGGAGTTCTGCTTTTTTCGGTTTTTATAACTTGTAGGCACCTTCTCTAATAATCTAATTCCACCGTTCATGTTTTGTCTTTTATTATTGTTGTTATTGGACATATTTCTACCCAATATAAGGTGATGGTCCTCCAAGAATAGAAGTTTGAGGCCTAATACTTTATATTTCACTAAATTAATTCACTACCTAGTCATAGAGCTTCACAAATTATTAACTAGCTGTTGAGGGTTACATATTTCATTTTTACCGTAATATCGTGTCAGCTTTATTTTGTTTTCATTAAAAGTCTGGTTGTTAATAACGGGAACGACAACATAGCGAAAATAACAACATGCCTCTCCTAAAATCATGTAAACGCAAAAAATTTTAGTAAACCCATTACATGGCGATTCTCCCAAATAGCGGCATTTTAAGGAGATATCGTGAAGACATCGGCGTTGTGAGGAAACTGGATTCTTCCATAGGCGACCTGGAACAGGCAGAAGGCGATTTATAACCGCTCGTGATGATTGCTATTGTTTCAACAACATTAAGAAATCGTCACCTTAATGCCGTTCAAGGACAACGACAGCTCGTGAGATGCGAGGAGTGACTAACCCCTAAACATCTGCGATTGATCCAAAACTTATTCCAGCTCACCGGTAAATACGTTTGTGTTTTGCACAGGATCATCTGAATTTGACGTTGGAACAATTGGGATCTGTTCTGATTTCAGATAATAACTGTGTTCATATGTAGTGGCTAACATGTTCACAGAAGAAGAATCGTGCAAGATTACATTGCAAAATTTGGTTTTTCGGGTTATGGAGGCGCCAGCATACAGTCCTGGCCTGAATAGAACATTTATAGAATGAGCTAAAAAGAAGATTTTAGCTAGACTAAATTCGATCCCAGAGCTTATTGCTGTAGTAGAAAAGAGTGGTTTAACATCCCACAAGAAAAAATAGCTAACGTGATTAGATATATGCCTAATCGTATGGGAGATGCTGTTAAAACAGAAGTAGGTCATACCCATTATTAAAAAGTTTGAAATTGTTAATGACCCTAATCGTATTAATAATATAAAAGTTTTATTTGCTTAATGAATTAATTTCATTATGTTAAACATAAGAAGTCGAAATAAGTTTTCATAAATTTATACTCACATTAAAGCATATTCAATTGTTTTTCAAACAACATATTTCTTTTGATCTGATGAATAATTAAAAAAATATATAAATAAAGTCAAAAGTTTACAGTGGGACGATTTCTATACAAGCAAGTACAGATTAATTCGAAAAAATTTCCCTATAAATAGTTTTCTTATATAATTCTTTTTGTGTAAATGCAAAATAACATTCATTATTTAGAATTTAATGTTAGACAATTTTATATTTTCAAGTTTTCAACTTATTTCTAGCGTTTGCAACATAACAAACAATCCTATTTCATTTTACAACTCAATTATCTTGGAGTTCTCCGGCAGGCACATCATGCTAGGAACACTCTACTGCGGAGATTGAAACAATAATATTATAATTCTAACACGTATAAACTAGCTATTTACAATGGAAATTGTACAATGACTTCCAGTTATGAAATTGTTTGTATATTCATCATACGATTCAGTTAAAGAAAGGCGATAAACTGCTTTGCGAAAACTATAGGGAAGTTGCATTAAGCTGCAATAATAATCAGATTAGTTAGACTAACCTTAGATAAAACAAAAATTGGAGTGAAATGAAAAGGTTATAATTCTGCAGAATTTCATGTCAAAAAAGACTCCGACAAGGTGACCTGCTCTCCACTGTATTATTTAATATGGTTTTAGAAGTAATTCTCCAAAATTCTAAATTAAAAGCGATGGGACAATCTTCAATAACGAATAAAGATGTTAACCGAAATTGTGAAAAGAGAAAAATTGGAGTATCGAGCCATCATCAAGTACCTGTATTTAAAAGGGTTAAGAGGTAAGTAGATTTACGAAGATATGCTTAATACCCTTGGTTATCAATTTCCTTCGTATGCGACCGTGAAAAATTGGACTGCAAGCTTCAAAAGAGGTAAATTTTCCATTGAAGATGGGGAATAGGGAAGGCCATTTTCTGTGTCAGTCCCCGAAAATATCGATGCAGTTCATGATATGATTTTATCAGACCGTCGAATTGGGCTAAAACGGATATCTGAAGTACTGAATATTTCATACGAATGCGTTCATCATATAGTTCACGTCAAATTGGACATGAGAAAAATTGCTGCAAAATGGATCCCCAAATGTTTGAATGTTGACCAAAAGTGTGCAAGGGTAAAAGCATCGCGTTCGATCTGTGCTCGATTTGAAAACGTTGTAGACTTCTTAAGCCGAATTGTTACTATGAATGAGACTTGGGTACATTTCTACGAATCAGACACAAAATAACAATCGATGGAATGGCGACACTCTGGTTCTCCAAAACCTAAGAAGTTTCGTGTTCAAAAATCTACTGGAAAAGTACTTGCTTTAGATTTTTGAGATTGACATGGAGTAATCATGATTGATTTTTTGGATAAGGGTACAACAATAACTGGAGATTACTATTCGACATTACTGACCACTCTACGGAAACAAATTAAAGAGAAAAGACGCGGAAACCCATTCAAAAGAGTTTTGTTTTTGCAGGACAACACCCTGCAAACAAATCTCATGTTGCCATGAAAAAAATTCGTGATTCAGGGTTTGAATAACTAGAACACCCCCCTTATTCAGCGGATTTGGCTCCTTCTGACTATCATCTCTTTCCTCAACTGAACAAAAGTTTAAAAGGTCGTAAATTTTCTTCCAACGAGGAGGTAATAAAAGCTGTAGAGGTCTGGTTTGTAGAGCAAGAAGAAACATTTTTTTGAAAGGTCTAGAGACGTTGCAGGTTCGCTATAATAAATGTATCCAATTAATAGAAGAATATGTTAAGTAATAAAATATTTTGACATTGAAATTTTGTTTGGTTCTATAAGAGGCTAAGAATTTTTCAATATATCCTCGTACGTGTCAAGAAAAACAGAAATAAAAATATATAAAACGGTAGTAAGCCCACCGCAACATATGCATATGAGACATGGATATTAAAAAAGGCAGATGAAACCATGTTGGAAATATGGGAGAGGAGGATACGAAGATAAATCTACGGAGGAGTACACACAGAAGAGGGCTGGAGGAGAAGAACTAATAAAGAATTGGAAGAACTTTATGGAGAAGCTACAATAAGCCCGTTTATTAAGAGACAGAGAGTGAGATGGTTGGGATATGTTGAGAGAACGGATACCAAAATTAGTACTGCAAAGAAGACCAATAGGGAAAAAGAGAAATGGGCGACCAAGGAAGAGGTGGTATGTGTAATGGAAGACCTAAAAAATAATAATGTTGAGAATTGAAGAGAAAAAGCTGTGAACAGGAAGGAATGAAGAAATATTGTGTGGAAAATGCAAAATAGAGGATTTTGATATATAATATGTAAAACTATGTAATATTGCCATTCTTGCCTTAGGCCTACATGGCCTGTAGAGCATATTGATATAGTTTCAGTTAAATGGCCAATAATATAGAAAAATTCCGTCATAATTCGCTGTTGTTTTATTCTCCAATTACATATAATTACAAACGGAAATGTCCTGTGATAGTTGGCAACATCACCTGCAAGTAACAATGGATTTTCGACAGATTGCTTGTGATTCATTTTTAATAAGTGTCAACTTCAATCTGTGACCTACTTTTGCAGTACTTTCAAAACAATTTTTTTTATAAATCTCAGTGGCATGAATATTCGTCCCGAATCGGTATTTAATTTTGCTTGAGTCGAAAATAGCAACCAAACCAACTCACAACCGTAATTAAAAAGCGAATCGCCCGTAGCGATCATTCAGATTACTTTGGAAATATCCTGTATATAATAAGTAAGCGAGTTATTTCAATGATTGAATTACGTTCTGTTGAGGCACAAGGCCTTTTTTCGCAAGTAAATTGAAAATTTGAAAACTAGTTTCAGTATTAAATTATTGAGTTGGTGAAGCTGCAAAATATTTTATGAAAAACAAAAAGCGTCAATTTAGATGGAATAAATCAGTTAGAGAGAAATACGAATACAGAAATCATTTGAGAACGTCCGAGAAAGAATTTAATAAACTCCTTGTGAAATCTCAGAGCCGTCTAAGGCCCTTTTCTCAAAGGACCCATCAGTGCTGATGATCCCTCCACCCACTGTTTTTCGGTTATGACTGGAGCTATTTTGTAATTGAAAGCTTTCACATGCAGTGTATCATCAGTTGCGGTATATTTTTAAAAATTTTAAATGATACATTTCATTTTTTCACTAGAGAAATCGAAGCTCTGTACGGTCTGGATATTTTAGGTCATGTTATAACTGCTGTACATCTCATCAAAGTGGATGTTCTCTTACATTCTAATAAAGGGTGATCTAAGTGTTTTCGCAATTTTATTTTATTCTTCGTCTCTCTATTATTAACCGATTAATTACGCACACAGCGACAACAGATTGATGATGCGGTCTTGTCAAGAACAAGTTGTCGACTGACCATACGCAAACACGAGAAAACAAGAATTCGTGAGTTTCTAAGAATTTCTATTACATACGCTCTTGGTTATAATGCTCTGAAGTTACGTAGTTTCTCATGTGAATCTAAATAGAGATTTCCTAGAGATTCGAATCTGCACGATACATTCTGTGCGTGATAAATTCGTAAATTGTTTTTTTATTAGATTGATAGATTCAATTCATCTTCTTTGGTTATAGTTGATCTTTTCCTGTATTCCCTGTAGATTATTTCAATAACTGGTTTCATTCTCCTCTAGTGTTTTCGGTATTGTACTATAGCCGATTCCACAAAAGGGTTCAGGTTCTACGGAGGTTTTATCCACAACTACTTTAGCAAATCTGTCTGCTATTTCCTTTATCTCTTGTCTAGCGTGTTCTTTAACACATTATAGTGTAATTTTTTTTGCTCAACTTATTTGAATTGTCTATGCTTGTTTTAGTTTTATAAATACTTGGTGTATTGCCTAAGCTGTCGGTTACAAGGCATCGCACCCTTATTTTGTAGGTTGCAAGTTGAGTGTCCCACAATAGGTTCATGTCCTATCATAGGTACACTCACCTTAACATGATATACTAGCTATACCAAACAGTCATGATCAGCAGCTTATTTGGTGATTGAAAACTGAACAAACAACAGCTCAGAAAAAACTGAACAAGATCCAAAGACTGATCTATCTGGGTATCACAGGAACTATGACAACTTTCCCCACTACCGCTTTAGGAGCGTTGCTGAACTTGTCTTCCCTACCTCTTATAGTGGAGAGAGAGGCATTTAACGACGCTCATAAGCAAATCCAGACAAAAAAATTATAGCCAGAAAATCTCACAGGTTACCTGAGAGCTCTAGAAATGATGAAGCTAGAAAGCTCGACAAATCCATGGACCAAATGCACATCATAATGGGCACATATATCTCATTTGAAGTGGTAATTAATAACCGCCAATCATAGTTCTAAAAAAATCTTAGACATGTTAGAGGACGAAAACTGCAGATTCTCTAGGCAAGCCATGGAAACAGTAGAGCATCTTTTCTGCGAGTTTCCTGCTCATTTCGCTTAAAGGCTTAAGTACCTTGAAGGAGTAGTACCAACATCCCAAAAAATAGCGTATACATATTTTGGAAGCAGAACAATGAGATGTAGAGTCTTAGAAAAAATATCTTCTAGATATGGGTGCAAAATAGCTGTAAAACCAAAACGACTCCCCAATTTATTGATTTTGGGCACGTCCACTCTTTTGTTTTGGAGACATCCGTATGCCATTTGATGGCATTTCTGTTCATTTTTGGTATAATGTTTTAATCTCATTTACTTCTACAGATTAGTTTTGAGGTAAATTTTTTCTCATATCTAAACTTTTCCAGTATATCATCCCGAGGCATGTCATATATGGAAGGATGGAAGTTTTAGAATCACATTTTAGGTATATCGGTTGTACATATGCAGACCAGTCTTTGTATCTTCGAGAAATTGATTCTTGTGATGTTCAGGCAAGTTCCAGTGCTTCAGACCATTGCCACATACTAGATTATTGTTATCACTATAGTAGAGTACATTCACAGTAAAATCTTTGGGTTAGAGTCCTAAATCTTTTCTGCAAAGTTTATGCATACCAAAACGAGAACGAGCAGCTGTTAAAATCTATAATCGAAGAAATAACGTAAATTTATCAAAGGAGCACCAAATCAACTTAACTAGTTTTCTACTAAGCAGCTTAACACTTTTCATTTCAACACAATTATTTCAAGGTAAGTTTACTCAAAGATATATTCTGTGGAACAAGAGAAATGGAGGAAACAATCGAACTCTAATAGTGAAGAACATAAATATTGACGCCTGAATCATTCACTGTATTTTTTACATTATTATTTTTCATATTATTTGGAAAGTACTTTTTCAGATTAAATGCTTATCATTATCATTATTTCAAATGACCAGAATGCAAATATACTCTTCAAAAAGAAGGTATTCACAAATTAACTTCGATGTGAAGACACATTGTTAAACTTGAAAAATCTCGGACTATACACAGGTGTTTCATTCCGAAGATCATATGCAAATATTGTTTTTGGTTAGCGCAATCGGTGACGGAGCTTTAAACCAGTTAGGGGAATAATGAAATTCAACCCCATATTATCATAAAATCATTTTTCCCCATTCAATTTGTTCTCAATTTTATGAAATAATTAATAAAGCTAGCGAAATTCGCCAAATGACACGTCCTGGATTCATTGAGGTCCAAAGGTTATGGTTGTGTTTGGAACAAAAATTCTGTTTATTTTTGTGCTCCTCGGCCGTTTTTAGATTATGAATATTCTGGCATTCATCATAATTTGCATCAAATCAAGATTTTACATTGACTGAAGTCAAAGGAGTAAAAGCATTAAAATGATCTTTGCAACAATACAAACATTTCTTTTTTGTTTTCTCATGTCGCTGAATTCTATCGAGTTTCCTTCTGATAGAGTTTTAACACTTGAAGTAAACAAATACTGGACGTAGCAATTGACGTTATCCAAAATCCATGTATAATAGCTACGTCCACAACAAGCCAAATACTTTAAATATTATTTTAAAAATTATTTGGCCTTTTTTGACAGAATATATATTTGTTATATTGATCTGTCTATCCAAAGAGTGAACAGAAAAAATTCATTCATTTCCCAATTGCTGGAAGTTATATTAATAAAAATATTAACAATTCAATGAAAATAAGATTCTAAACAAAATGAAAACACTCTCAGACGAGCTTTAATTATAATGAAAGACCTTATACTAGCTCTAGTGCCTCTTCACCTCCAGCTCCTGTTGTGATTTAATTTAATGGCGCATATTGATTAATATACTGTTGTACTAATTTTGGTTTCATTCAATTTCAGACAATGAATGTACTTTTTACTTTCGCAGTAATAACCACCTTTGTCATCCTTGTCTTAAAAATTTTTAAAGCTCATTTATTCAAGAAAACATAAAAGAACGTGAAGATTCTTCAATTAATCTTTTTTTGGTCCACTAAAATGTTAATCAATTACCTGCCTTCACACATTGTACATTAGGGTAAGATAGAATCAAAAAACGAGATTGATAGTCCTTATCGTGCTCACATTTGAAAAATTCCGGATAGACCCATTTTTTTATCTTTATAGCACTTTCTATGTAGAATCAATAAGTCTCACAGAATCTTGTTTTTTTGTACTTTCAAAAGACCAAATACGAATAATTTTTGTCTCAAAGATAATATAGGGTAGTTGCTACGATACATTGGATCGATAAATTTCAGTATATTCAAACTCTTGAAAATACCCTCAAAATTTACTTTCGCATGTCGATACGTGAAATGTAATATTTACACACAAAGGGGGTAATTAATTTTAAGTAATATAAAAATTTGTAAAACGTGTTAGGATAATAACATTGGCTATTACATTGTATGACTCGCGTTTCTTTAACATCAGAGTTATAATCCCCCCAAGATGATGGTTTACCTTTTGTATGAATCAGTGTAATTGTAAGTATAGTTGTAGTATACTTAGATGTAGTAGACAACAGATGAAATTAACAAAATAGAACAAAGTAATAATAGAAAGTGAAATAATGGAAAACGATTTAGTACTTTTTAATATTTTACATTCATCCGATGACGAAGATGTAGTGCCACCGTTTCAAATTACACTTATTGCACTGCACTAGCTAAATTGACTCTAGACCCAGTGCAAGCAGTACGGTGGATTGGGTGAACTAGTTCTCTTGCACTGCAACTAAGAACAGCGACACTAGCACTAGTTCTTCTACAAAGAACGCTTTAGTGTACACTTCCTGAACTAGTTCTGCCAGTGCAGCTACCAAGAACAAACTATATAATAGGACTGTTAAAAGTGATGTTTTTTTTTGAGAGTGAAAAAGTGCACAGAATAAAATCCCACAAAATACAAATGTCATACAATATTTTTTGTTTGCTCTATTTTGATTATAAAATACGCGAATTTGAAATGACATTACACTTCAAATGCATTTTAATATTCATATAATTACAACACTGTGCTAAAAACATTTTTATCACTCTTTCACGTAAATTTTTAACACTGTTAGTTATTCTTAAGAGTGGCATTATTAATGTCAGTTGTACAAAAAAATATTTTCATATAGACGAGACTATATAGCTCACACTCGGTGTACGCTAAGCTGGTGCTGCAATGCAAGTAAGACATACATGCAAAGTCCAACTCGTTTGGGTGCCCTGCCACTCGGGTAATACGGCAGACTGACAATGATCATCAAATCCAACAGTCGACCCAGAACCCATTCTTGTTGTAATGGTTACACTAAAAGTATCTCGCAAGACAAACTCTGTGAAGATAGATGGAAAACCCCGAGGTGAGACATCCAGTCTTGTGCGTGTCTGAGTAATCAACTGTTCCAGTTAAACATGCGCGAAATTCCACTAGTGACTGGCCTTCTGACATAACACTCATACTGCAACCATGTCATTGATGAGTGCCCATCACTCACATCTATGAGAAGCAGCAAAGAAGCCTGAGTAGTACTGGAAGGTCATCGGCTTCTAGTAGTGACACGAAAGTCCATGTGCAAATAGTCCCTTATTCCAGCGGTTATCACCGACCTTTGTTGTTTCTTATTGACTTTAAAATCGAGCTATTGAGTCCTTATGTTTTGATGTAATAGTAAAATTTGATTAATATTCGCATCTTCATAGTTTGGTTATTTTAGAAGCTTTTCCATTAGAGTTTTACCCTTTCCTGAAAAACCTTCTATAAATGATATCCAAGTTTATAGTTCCGTATGATTCAGCTTTCTTTCAGAAGACGCAAAGTCAGGGTCAAAACTGTCTTAAACCATATCCGTTTCTAATGCGTATTCCACTTCTTGAAATTATTTGTTAGACGGAAGAAACAGTTATCAAAATTATTTGAAAGTATCCATTATACTATAGAGACAGCAAATTACATAGAATTTTTTGTCTTGTTATGATGAATGTGAGTGATTTTTCTATAGAACGTCCACAAATATAACATAATTATCAGAGGTAGTTCTGAAATATCTACGCTGTAAACGTGTTTTCCTTTTCGATATAATCTACCAAAAAACATTTGACCTTTTTCTCTTCTCGAAATGACCAGGGATTGCGAAGTTGGGTTGTCGCGAAAATAGTAAAAAACAGAGAAAGCTTCCATTTTCTTTTATACAAACAAATGAGACGTATTGAATTACTAAATTTTAAAAATATGTTGGTTGTTGTGTGTATGGAAACTTATGAAACCATATCTTCAAAATCGCAGGTTGATTTTTAACTTTTAATACACATTTAATAACAACTAACAGTATCTAACAACTTGTCGGTGACCGAGTACGTATGCTTGATACAACTGTCTCTCGTTTATTATGCTGAATAAGATATTTATACGAAATATCAAGTACTTCGATGTTACTTATTCGAATGTTGTAGAGACAATGTTTGTTATTAGGTTTGTTCTGTCGTTTATAACGTTAGATATTTGTTAATCAACTCGAATCACACGTTTTTGGCCCACGAAGCCCACAATCGATGTTACTATTTTTAATTACCTTCTGGTTCAATAACCGTTACAACTGTAGACTAGAAGTTATATTAATTGCGATGAAGATGGAAAATGAGAGTTTGAAAAAAAATAGAAATTATTTTTTATCGATTTGCTGAAATTTCTGCTTTACACTCCATAAAAAAGTTATCCAAATTTCCCTATCAGCTTTTTTCAACTATATTTTTTTATTGATTGTCTATGTTTGTTCTAGGCGCACAAATAATTCTGAAAGTACATTTCTTTTATATAAGTGACATGTTTCATTGAAATGTAATGTTTCAATCAAACAGAGTTTTTTTATGAAAGCAATATTTTCGAACAAAAAGATGTTATGCTTATCAATTTTGTGATTAATTGCTTTTCTATCATGTTTATCCACTCACCACATAACGATTCAATAACTGATTATCTCTTTGAAAAACCCAATATTATTTTACAAAGCCGTCTATACTTTACTTATATTTTTACACATTAGAGAATAATGTAAACAAATATCATATTCATTCAATCGCACCCCACAACCCTTTACTTAATATCAATGTCAAAAGCAACCGTACAAATTATAAGATACAACCCCAAGTTAAGTTATTGCAGCATGATTTTGTAAAATGATTAGAATTGACGATTCAGTGAAAATTTGAGAAACAACACTGGGTATGAAAAATAAATATTAACCTATCAAAAACTACATAAAAATGACAGTGGTGAAAGCTTTGGTTACTCAATTAATATACTGATGGGATTGAAAAAAAGCTAAAAAAACAGGACACGAAAGTATTTATTATAATGCACTAAAATCATCAATTGAAATCACGAAGAAAGAAGTTAAACATCAAATACATCGTACGAAAAACGGAAAGGCGCCTGGATCTGCGTAACTGAATAGACAACAGATAAAATACTGAAATGGCGGGTTGTATAGACACTTTAATCCAACAAATACCTTCTAAAAAAAAGGCGATAAAAAATAACTATGTGATAATTACTATGGCATTGCACAGAGTGTACGGTAGGATCATAAAATCAAAGATTGATAAAGGATGCCGAAGAGCAGGCGGAATAACGACTTTAGAATTCAACAACGAATCACTTATAAAACAATTTCTAATAAATAAAAATAAGTCTGATAGAAAAGAGCGAGAAAATCTAGAATGTGGAGAATCATGAATGAGAGGATACATATTATGGAAACCAAACATACAATACTGATTCACTGGTCTGATTCACTATATGAAGACATTCGCAGATATGAGACTACAAAAAAATGTCATCGAATGGAAACGGAGGGAAAATAAGGCGAAAGAAACATAGAGACATAAATGAAGAAATCGAGAAAAGAAGACTTGATGGTGGAGACTAGACGAATAGAAAAGTTTGTTTAATAGACATAGGAAGATACTGAACGTTGTAAAATCGATTGAAATATATACATACTTGTACTAATAAGTGTAAAATAAAGACGGTTGGTGAATCAAGAATAAAAAGTGACAATGAGGAAACAATAAATTTATTGTATAAAAAAAACAAGATGAAATATAGGGTGAATTATGGAGAATGATCGAATCCTAACTAGAGACAGAAAGGTGTGGAAATGGATGGAGAAGGACACAGAACAAATAGGACTCCATAAAAGGCAAAATGATACGCTAAAAATGAGAAAATTGATATATAGAATCCTCTCATCTTGCGTTAATATTCTTACATTTCCTCTCTCCCATATGCCATGCTCCCACACAAATTCTCCGCATGATTTTCAGAGAAAAAATTCTTCGATATTTCAAATATAATTAATGTAATTCAGGTTTCGTAAAAAATCGAATATCGATCTTGTAATCAAAAGAGGAAAAAACCAATAAATAATTTCCATGATTTCTTAATTTCGGCACATTTTTTACAGTTAATTAATGATTATACAATTCCTTAATATACATAACATCATAAAATTAAGAATTGATATTAACGAGTCCGTTAGTGAAACTTTTTATCCTTAAAACGATACCCGGAACAAATTTCAAATTGTAAGGGTGGAAGAAAGTTTTTAAACATTGGGAATCTATTGAAACTTTAGAAGTCGTTTATGTTTAAATTGTTTTCGTTACTATAAACTTGTTATTCAAGTAGATCGAAAGTAAGTTCCTAAAAAGCATAGACCTAATTTTTCCTTTAAAGTTATCATTAGTCACAAAGTTCTTTGAATACGATCAAGATGGCATAACGTTATTTAAATAACATGTTGACTTTCGTGATCCCAGAAGTTTTTCACTTCCGAATTCACAATATACCAAGAAGAATATATGATAAATAAATGATACAAGGAGTACCAAAAAGTTTTGTAACCATCACATAATATAATGTAATATAAGTATCATCAAAAATTCATTCTGTTGAATTATTGTAGCCTCCGGTATGAGTTGAAGGAACGGGAGTTTTTTAATATTAGATATTGCTTTTTTAAACCATCCTAACTGAGAGGAAGTCGATGAATTAATTTCTTTTAGATATCGGAATTGACTACAGTGTCACAATAATTAATTAACGAAAAAAAATAAGAACAAATGTGTACTTGGCGTTCTAATTGGGTTGTTTACTTTCTATTTTTAAAAAGTTTTTGAAAGAAAAATATGAGAAACGATTAGATGACGATAACTTTGGAATGTGAAATATAAGCATAACAATTCTTCTCAAGCCCTGCAAACTGTTTATTTTTCATTGAAGAGAACTTGGAGAAAGGGAGAAATCTTATCGACAGGTAAACGAATAATATATTGACCTACTAACCTAAATAAAATTAAGAAATATATCATTATCGGCAGGTGAAAAAGGCGTGACATAAACTCAAACAACTTTTCCATTATATTCATTCTCAATGTTTTCAATAACTTTATCATAAAAAAGCGAAACCCACTATGCTTATTCAGCAGATACACAAGTAAAGTTTACAAACTATACTAGGAGAATAAATCAATCTCTCAGTACCCCTAACCTGTCCGAAAAAACAAAGGGCATTCCAAATGGAATGAAAGAGGTAATACATGGAAAGAGCAAACTCAGATGCAAATAGAATCAAACTAGAGCTTGAATTGACAAACGGAACACTCACTATAGAAGTAGAGAGAACAAATAAAATATCCATGTTGAAAACAAGTAAAAAAGTCGTACCTATCTTAATTTTAATTTATAAAGGAAAGTTTCCATGAAAAATTTGACGTTTTGACCTGTTGCGGATTTTATCAAAATATTACTTGACATTGACTCGGAAAATTATATTGATTAATATGTAACCTAAAATCCCCGGCAGGAGACTCTTCCTCAGGAAGTGGTATTCGGCCTCAGTTAAATAAATAAAATAAATAAAATAAATAAATAAAAACTGATACTCAGATGGGACGGACAATTAATATTAAATTGAACGCCACCAGCTATTTAACGAACGACGTTAAACATCAATAAAAGCTGGGAAACACCTTCTGAATTAAATTAAAATAAAAATTAGACAATATAAATCTATTCCCGGACACTTCTATCCAAACTAATATTTGTTGCTAAGAACAATAAAACAAGTTTCAGCAACGAATAAATGTATTGAATAAATAATAGCAGTTATAAATTAAGTTATAAATTAAAAACTCAATTGGATTCCAAGATGTTAAAGTTGAGGTTGAGTTCGTAGTCTGGAGACTCCCTAGCTAGCAGCTGTAGAACTGCGGGAAAAAATATAATAAGGAAGGAAACGGGAACACAGAGGGAAATTACGGAAGAAACAACGAGTAAATAGAACAGATTTGAACAAAAGGAGTTTATAGCTAACATATAAAAAAACTAAATTCATATTTTTTAAAATATAAAAAAACAGGAATCTGTTCTATTCTATTCGTTCGGTTCCCCAAATAATAGAAAATACGAATTCACATGAAAACTATCATACAAAATTTGCTTAAAACGAAAGAAAATCCAGAAAGATAACTGACATTTTGGTGAGCACAATAAAAAAAGCAAAAAAAAATTTACCGGCGAATATAATGAGGGAAATCACCACAAGTTTAAAATTTACTTTTGCTTGAAGTTTAGATGGGTAGAGTAAGAATTCGAATCAATTTCGATGTTTTATTAAATTTTTCGATGGAGTGGGAAGTCGATAACAAATCAATTTTTTCAAAAACTCGAAAGCAATAAATCCGAAGTGACTACTATACCACAATACGTGAACAAAGGGATATTCAAAATGTATGAAGAAAAACGTAACAAGCTGAATGACATGCTACAAATAGATAACCTATATCAATGTAACTTCAAAAATTCAATTGATAAAAAAATTCAATTGATATCTTTAACTTATTTTTGATAAATAACAACTGATAAAAAAAATATTGTTGTTAAAACAGATTTCTATTTTGATATATGATAATCCTACTCAAGCAACAGAAATCTGTACTTAGTGACAGTATGAGTCTTTTATCTTTGAAGATACACGCGAGCAAAATGTCACTGTTAATACCACAAGCTATGTAGAGATGTTGGAAAGTTTTTTGAGTCCTTGAAATTTCAAGGAAAATGAATTCTAGAACTTGATTTCAACAATACATTCACACAAAATACTTCATGGTGGTTGTGAAACAAACGTCCCTAGGAAGATTGGTTTCAAAAATATGTGATATTTCTTTTGTGAGAATACTTTAAAGGCAAAATCCTAGGTAATAATTTAAAAAATAGCAGCAACTACATCAGTAGCACTGAAGAAAGTTTTCAATAATTTCCGTTCGTCGTAGATAAGTTCACCATATATAGAAAATAATCTTTAGTTATTACTTCAAAAGTCTTTGGTTTCATTTTAAATATATCTTTTGTATTTATTTTTTAATTATTTTTAATTATACACGTTCTATTGCGCCACCCTGTATTTTAAAATCGATCAGTCATTTCGTAGACAAAAATTCAAATCGCAAGACGGTTATTATATGTTAGAAATCCATCAGTTTCTTTTCTTCGTTCCCTGCATAAGGGAATACATTTATCCCTCCATTAACAGGGAATATACGTTCCAGGCCAAACCGATTAAAGCATAGTCTTCGATTTTGCTGTGTAAAACGAAAAAAAAATCGAATATATGCTTGTTAAATATACTGTGTGTTAATGACTTTTTGAATTTACTTTTCCAAAACTTGTTTTCGAAGAGCAAGGAAAGGATTGCATAGCGGAGTAACAAGACTATTATCAAAGCGACGTTGCCACGTTGTCTACAAAATAATATTTCTCACTAAATAAAATAACATTTGAAGCGTAAACCAGTTTATTATTTTGTGATTCAATGATTTATTTAAATGAAACACTTTCAGAAACTACCAATATTTTTTCCTAATTGGTTTGGTATCACTTGAGCTTTCCTAGTATAATCCTGGATCATCATTCGGAGAGATTATATAATGAAAGGACTTCGTAGTCAAATCTGTAATTAACAATGGCATTTTTTCTCTAATTCTTTAAAGGCGTCCCCATATCGACTCAATTATCTATCAATATTTTGCTCGTTCAATATTTGTGTGCCATTGTAGAATATGATTTTTTATTTGTCTTCCCAATCCAGATCCCAAGCTAATAGCTTTAGGCATGAACGTAATTTCTTCACTTCCTTCTTCATTGGAATCATTGTCTTCGTTTGGTTTCTAAACTATATCATCTTCATCTGCCATTATTTCTTCAATATGTGCTTGAGCAAAAAGCAGAAAAAGCTTTTCCTATTCTACAATGAATGGTTTTGCTTCCAAATAAACTACTGTATGTTTGTCCATGCACTCCTGTATATTAAGGGTATTGTATTATACTGTTGCTTAATTGATAGAATATGCAAATATGCAGCCAAATATAAATTTTTGAATATTTATCAATATTGGCTAAGTATGTCATTAAAAAATCGTATGAAAGCGGGAGATAGGTGTATTGGATCTGATTAGTTAATCCCCAGCCTCCCTCACCACCGCAGACTACAACAACATTTACACTGGTCCGTGTGCACATGAAATCAGTGCACTTGTAGTTCGCGACTATAATAAATTACATTGCCAAGGAATATTTAACGACAATTGACTATTTTAACCTTATTTTAGAAAAAGAAATAAAAATTAGAAGTGTTGAGCATCCGAAATCAAGACTATTAATTACAAATATAAGTACTATATATAAGTATATAATATAAGTACTTTAGAATTTATGTGAAGTTAAGTATCTATGAAGACCCCAAAATATTGAACCGTACGCCACCACTGATCACGCTAATGCTACAAGATTCAAAATTTGGCGAGATTTTCAACGTGGGCAGTATCGACAGTGGCAATTATGTACCTCACGGAAATATTGAAATTATTTCACAGATTTTATTTATATTCGATTGTACTATTTCAGTTGAATTCAGCTATACAATAAAGTTGGTAGATGCTCGATTAAAACAAATTTATTGGTTCAGAAAGTACTTGAAATCTTGTATTGTCAGTCACGAACATTTTTACACATGATGAATTTATTTGAGTGGGCATACAATCAATTTTTTTCTGTTCAAACCATTACACCACACTCTAAAAAGGCTTCGCAATCATAGTCGAATATCAATGTCTCGATAATTATTTTGTTCTATTCTCAGAGCTTAGTAATCAAAGTACGTTCCAAGAGGTATGAGTATGAGCTACGAAATTCCCAAGGGGGTATTGGAATAATGTGCGTAGACAGAAACCTTGGTCAATGGTTTTCTACTTCATCAATACAAGGCACCGTAGCGAAAATCAATGAAAAGTGTGGTCGAATTAGCAGACAGTTCAAAAATTTAACAATGATTCTAAACTAAACTGGAATTGATAAACAATCGCAGGTAGCAAAATGTCGGTTGTTAAAGATAGATCGAAAAAACTTAATAATTCACCATTATTTGAAAACTCACTGGAAATATTTATCAGATCATCGAAAGCAGGATTTGAAATACGATAGAATAAAATCAGGCTCATCTACCAAGATTTGTAGAATAAAAGGCTCCCTTATCAAAATTAATACTTTCCTAGTTATCATTCAACTTTAGAATAATACAAGAAGCTTGTGGATTATGTTTAATCGTCAAATGGATCTAAAAAACTGTCACGAAGCTTCCAAAATAAACTAGTATATGACTGACCGTGAAGTAAGTTAGGTCCTTTTGTAAAAAATACTATGTTTTAATGGAATCTTAGCTTAAATGGATATCAGTCTAATTCAAACATAGTTTCCGTGCTCCACTCCATTTCAATTAATTCGTATTTAACAACACTAATCGAGATAAATAGAGGAAAAGAGCCAAAATACGTTGATGTTCTTTTAATTCCTTGCCAAACGTATTCTTAGAGCTAAGTATTGCATCGGGAATTTCAATCATTCGTGATTAAGTAAACTTATCAGCAAAATACCGATCCACCCGTTCTTCAACACAATATATTAAAAATAAGACTTGATTTACAAAAATATAATTTGGGGATAGTATTCTTAAAACTCATTTTCACCCAACTAATGTTGTTCTAAACAAACCGAATTTACACATTTTCACGTCAAATTATTCCCTTATGAGATTGGTCCCAAAAGAACCTGGCACAACAAATAAACCACAAAAATTTTGACGTAATCTCCTCTCCGTTGTTAGAGAAGCTATTTTTTCTAGGAACACAAAATAATTCGAGTGGACTAAATCTAGCAAATTGTATGCATGAGGTAGCAATTCAAATTGTTGTAATAAACATCGTCAACCTCCTCAAAATAATCATTAACAAGCGTCATTACCTCTTTCATTTAATTCATTAATTTTGTCCATTGAAATAACGGATATGTGAGCTGGTGGATTGTCTTGATGAAACAACACTTTCTTCTTAGCCAAATGCGACAATTTTTGCTTGATTTGTTTGCTCAAACGTTGTAATAAGTTCGCATAATACCCACCGTTGATAGTTTTCTCTTTTTCAAGATAATCAATGAAAATTATCCCATGCGCATCCCAAAAAACCGACGCCATGACCTTGACTGTAGATGGAACGGTTTTTGTCTTCTTTGGACCTTGTTCTTTTTTTTCAGTTTCCACGTTCCATTCATGGTTATGAAACAACGCAAAAATTCGGCTTTATTTGTGTGAAACATTGCCAAACACTCGATGGAAACATCTTCACGACGTTGTTTCAAACTTTAAACATATGCAGTACAGATTATATACTTTCTGATACAATGGTATTTTTCAAGGAACTACCACCATCTCTAGATCAGGCCAGGTACGTCTGAGACCATCATCGTAGTGATATCTCCACCAGAATTTAATTTTGAATACTGTTTATAAAAATATATACTTTATTAATTATTCAAAAATTTAAGGAAGAAAAGTTTTCAACAATGTTGATAGGCTTAAAATAAATTATCTTGGACTGTGGTTTTCTAATTTAAAACAGAAATATCTTTCTTTGAAACTCTCACCAATTTTCATATTCTAAATTGGTTAGTTTAATTGTAAAGTTTCTAGATCCAACCATCTCTTTCTTGCAAACAAACGAACACTATCAAAAACTATATTTTTGCTTACGTCAACTAAATGAAATCTGGAAAAACACTAAATATACGACATGATTTATGAATCCAAAGATCTGATTTTCATACTAAGTTTTACGTACCTGTTTTGTTCCGTTTATCATGGAGACATCACAAGTTGGAATTTTTGGAACCATTGGTGATATTCACAATATTATTGTTAAACATACTGAAGTTGTCTCACTGGTAAATATTGTTATGTCGAAAAATCATCTAACTCGATGAGCAGTAAAGCGTTCTTAAACACATTTTAAGTCCACAAAGTCATAATCCCTTATTACACGGAATCTAATCGCATTAACTCGATCCTGTTGAAATCCATACTAGCAGAGTTTGCTGCTAAGTCCATAATATATACTGATGGATCTAAGACGAGGGTTGGAGTTGGATGTGCAGTATACATTCAGAATACATTTATACGAATCAAATTACCCGCTATTTCTAGCATATATACTGTGGAGCGGTATACTATCTTACAGGGTCTTTCCTGGTTGAAGTCAAATGAAAAAGATGGGGGTGTGATTTTACCTGACTCTAGATTACCATAAAAGAAACTCATCTTGAAAGAATGAAATATCCTATTTTATGTGACATCAAAACTATATTATTAAATTGAGACATTCATTTGTGTTAAAGGACATGCTGGAATACAAGGTAATGAAATAGCTGATCGATTAGCAAAAGATTCAGTATTAAATAGAGTGTTTTGTAACGTATATACAGGAAGAGATGCGATCAATTCAATAAAAGATAAAATGTACGAATCATGGAAGAACTGCCTCACGATCCTCAAATAACAACTATTTTCAAATTCATCATACTTTATCCTCCACCAGAATTATATTTTCAAATATACAACTTCGAAATTTTACTCAGCAAGTATTCTTAGAATGATAACTGATCATGGGAGATATCACGCCCATCTTGCCAGGCTGGGTATTATACAATCATCAGTCTGTACCTGTGATGATAATTCTTGTGCTGATCTCAATCACATTTTTTTCGGATGGAGCAATCATATTCATAAAACAAACAATTTGTTGCAGTTACTTGTTAAACAGAACTACTCCCTACCTCTAAACCTCACACACCTTTTAACTTTAGATTTATTAGTAATTTTTATCAAGGATATTAAAATTAATATTTAAGTAGTATCATTGAAAAATTCTGTGGCTGATGGATTTGCTTCCAAACCATTTTCATTCACACACACTTAAAGACAGGAAGCTTTTAACAGATGATCGGGTTAGAGAAGAAATTGAACAACTTTAGAGCAGAATACCGCTTCACGATGCTTTCAAGATTGAGGAATATAGACTTGACTGGTGTCCAGCTGTGTGCATGTGAGTGAGTAGACTTTACATAAGTTATTTGCAGAGAGTGCACAACTTGGGAGTGGCTCAAAATCAATCCCCAAGCATTGCTAAACGCATCGAAATTTGCTCAATCATCTTGATTTGGCACTTAAAGAATGGAGGATAGTACCGTTTTCAAATTGGTGTAAAATCAACTTTAATGGAGACAGTAAGAACTATTTACACGAAAGTTTATTGAAAAACTAGTGTATTTTGGATATTTCGTGGATTATTCCTGACCATGAGGTGTTTGAGCATGTTCATCCGAACACCAATACGATCAATGAATGGGAGCGGCAATACAAACTAATTTTTTTTAGCAATCAAATATATTTTTATTCCAAAATCGATAAATTTTAACTGATTATATTATATGTGTATAAAATAAAAAATTGTTACACTGAAGATTCGTCTATGAAACTGGAATAAATTATAATTCCAATTACACAAATTTATTTTATTTGTGATTAAAACATTCGGTATTTCATTTTCTCATTCCTCTGTCTCTAATTTCGAATATTCAGCTTGCGTTTTGATATCGCCCTCACAGACTGACACATCACATATTTCTTTGTTCGTATCGTGTAGACTCAAATACGCAATTAGTTGATCTGCCAAATAAATCAACTGAAAAATTGAAAACAAACAGAATTAAATCGAATCGAATACCAACAATTGATAAAGGAAAGTCCTTTATTAAATAGTCTGAATAAATCTACACGAGCAATTTTTTAATATTAAAAATAAAAAATATCTCTTCCAATAAATGTGATATTTTTCAAACAATGCACTATATTGTACTCCTATGATTCACATATACGAGGGCTGATTCGTTAGAGATGTTCCACATGACAATGTCTTTCCAGTATGTTATTTGATACTATAGATGTATCGACCAAATCTTCGTGAAGTAGCGTTGGGGTGAATTCATCTTAACCCATGTATTCAGTCCCCGCTCATTGCTCGAGACGATCCTGAGTTGTGACCTGAAGCTTTTATTGTATATATGCTTCAAAAACTTCAAATATAACGTAATGATAGTCATACCATCTATTTACTTGTCTAATAGTCATCCATTTTCGCAAAAATTCATACCGGCCAGGCGATGAATTTATCAACTAGTCGTTTGTAGATGGGACTAGACAAGTTTAGGAAAGTATTGATGAACGGAACATTACCGTTATTGCTTTATTTTGATAAACGCGATATTGATGATTTTGGAAGTTGAAAAAGTAGATACGCTTCAACAGCGCTAACCTTCTTGGTTTCTATTATGAGTCTATAAATACATAAAGTACATAATAGGTTCAAATGTGAGCCATGTCATTAATACTTATTTGAACTTCATTAAGCTTAATTCCACGAGATGGTTGCTGATTCCTCACCGAACGCTTCCCCAGGTGGTGGATAGGAGAACGCCTTCAAACTATTAGTAGCGTCAGAGAAATTTTGCTTGAGATAAAACCAGCTTTAGGGGGAGGTTGATGTACGAATTTAAACTTTTATCCGACTAGCCCCTGTAAAACGAGGAGGGGTGGTTTAGTGAGGGTGCACGACTTTACTCATAAAGCAAAAGATTTAGATTAGGTTAGATTACATTAGGTTAGGTTAGGTTAGATTACGTTAGATTACGTTAGATTAGGTGCGGTCAGGTAAGGATAGGCTAGATTATGTTAGGTTAGGTTATGTTCGATTACGTTAGGTTAAGTTAGGATAGGTTAGGTTGGATTAGATTAGGTTAGTTTAGGTAGGTTAGGTTAGATTATATTAGGTTAAGTCAGGTTAGGTTGGTTAGTTATTAATAACTTAGTCCATAACATATATAATACAGAAATAAATCTTTTTGATGATTTTTTCGCATTTATATTGTGATTTTTAATAAAAATCTTTGGAGGCATTAACTTAGAAAAGCCTATTTGATTTAACATAAAACAGCCTACAACAGCATCCATCCATTTTGGTGAGCTTACAGCTCTAAAAATACTGCATTCATCGATCTGTAGTCTTCTGATCACACTACATGATATACGGACCTTATTTGATTAGGTTTTGTGTACCTGACTATGTTTGCTCTGTCGTAGAGTATGGTGAGTTAGGCATTGAAGAGACTTTTCTATTCTCCAATTTTTTGATTCCAAATTATATTGACAGGGTAAAAGGCTCAATATCCTTGATGCTTGATATGACTTTGTATATTTTGAATGAAGCAAGCCATATTTCATGAGTTGAAGAGTACTTCGTGATAGAGTAAAAACCTTTTTAATATAAACTTGAGTTATTATTAATGGTTTCATAAGAAAAAACTATTGAATCCTTCGGCTGTTTCCGATTTTTCTCTTTCTCCTTAGAATTTCTTCACTCATACTCATGTTCATAACTGACTACCCTCAAAATTTAAAACAGTCCGTGGTTATCGTGTTCATTTTAAAGCTTTTAGTAGAATTTCATCGTTAAACGTTTTTCAAATATTTAAATATCTCATTAGGTTACCATCTTTTCCATTTCTCATTTCTTACAGTCAAATCCCCCATCAAATATCTCTCAATTGCGAAGTCTTCCTTTTAAAAATATATATTCACACAGAACATACTTACCTCATTTGTATAAACTGTGTTATTCTCCATCAACCTTCCATATCTTTCCATCAAACCTATCGCCTCTTTTTCACTACCAAGTAACACACAACATAATGCCATATTAACAACAATGTAAACATCATCTGGACACAAACTTAATGCTAATCGGAATGCTTTAACAGCATTGTCTGGATCTTTCAATTCCAATAGAGTAACTGGAAAATAAAGTATATCGTTTCTATTTTTCTCTTATGAAATAAGTAGTTAAAAAGTAAGAATTACAGTATTAATTGAGTGAGGGTTTCATCACACAACCATTTAACCCTTGACCCGCAAGTCAAGTTTTGTTCACATGAGTTTTCTCACACATATGACCGCGCACGAACCCTCTGCATAACGATATATTCATAAACGTATTACGAAGTTCTCGACAGTTATGAGTCACCAAACTTTCGACAGACAAGTCTTGAGCAACGTTTACATTGGTATAGTAAATGGATTAGTAGTTTGTACCAATAACTTGCAAGAGAAATACTCATAACCAACGTGAATTTTGAAGATAAGTGGTAAGTTGTATAAGTAATTATACAAGTAGCGAAGACTGGGAAGTAAAAGTCTAGTTACATGTACGAGTATGGTCCTAGAAGTACTTAACCTAACCTAGAGATAGCGGTAGTTCCTTGAAAAATACCACTGTATTAAAAAGTATAAAATTTATATAATACAAATTTGAAGATGCCAAGTAGTTTAGTATTTGTGTAGCAGCTATAAATAGTGAACGATTTCAGTGAATTTGTAAACATGGAAATATCGTTATGTGTTACAATACTTTTATTTGAAAGACATTTGCCCAACCAATATAAAAGCTGAACTAGAATCTACTCTGAGTAATACTGCTCCTTTGTTATAAACAGTAAAATATTGGGTAGCAGAGTTTAAACGAAGTCGTATGTCCTACGAATTCCAGCTTTGCAGTGGTCGAACAAACGAAGTGACGACTCCAGAAATGTTGAAGAAAATTCGTATATGATCGTCGACTGAAAGTGCGCGAACTAGCAGACATAGTACTCTATTCAAAAAGTGAGATACATCGCTTTAAATTGAAAATTTTGACATGAGAAAGCTGTGCGCAAGATGGGTGCCACATTGCTCACAATGAAAAAAAAAGAGCGTCTTGAAGATGTTTCCATCGAATATTTGGCAATATTCCACAGAAATAAAGCAGAATTTTTGCGCTGCTTCATAACAATGAAACGTGGGTTCATCACTTTACACCCGAAACAAAAGAACAATCAAAACAATGGACTGAAAAAGGAAAACCGGATACAAAGAATGCAAAGACCGTTCCATCTGCAGGCAAGGTCATGGTGTCGGTTTTTTGGAATGCGCGTGGGATAATTTTCATTGACTATCTTGAAAAAGGAAAAACTATCAACAACGAGTATTATGCATACTTATTGCAACATTTGAGCGAAGAAATCAAGCAAAAACGGCCGCATTTGGATAAGAAGAAAGTGTTGTTTCATCAAGACAATGCACCAGCTCCCATATCCGTTATTTCAATGGTCAAAATTAATGAATTAAAGCTTGAATTGCTACCTTCTACCCTATTAAAAAGAAATGGCTCGGTGGTCAAAAATTTTCCAACAATGGAGAGGGGATGTTGGCAGTTAATGGCTATTTTGAGGAGCTTGACTATTCTTATTATAAAAGGATATTGTACATCGCTAGGAAAAGTGTATGGTGCTAAAAGGAAATTACGTAGATAATTAAATATATGTTTTACAAAATTTATGTTTTCTTCTGGGACCATTCGCTTACGCCTTTCTACAAAAATTCATACTAGCTAGACGTTAAACTTATCAACGAGTAGGGTGTAGATGAGACTAGACAAGTTTAGGAAAGTATTGATGAACGGATCGGTGCCGCTGTTTCTGTATTTTGAAAACTGTGATATTGATGATATTGGAAGTTGTAAAAGCTGCTGAAAATTTCTGAAACCATTTTCTATTGCTAAAAAATTAAGCAGCAGCAGCATCTACAACAACATTTTTACAAAATAAACAGCCGGACAAGAAACTACAGTAACGGAAAAACCCTACCATACACAGTCAGCGTAAATACCTCAAGGACTCACCTACAGAACACATATTAGTCTAAGAGCTGATCGCCACTTCGACTAAGGTACTTTCACAAGGCTGAAACTTTTTCTATATGTTATTTAATATATTTAAAGTAGAAAAATGAACTTGTGGCTTTATTTAAAAAAATGTATCTTCACAAATCTGGCTTTCGAGTATATTTTAAATTAGACAATTTTGAGTATAAGAAAAAAATTGCAAATAGATGTAATATTTTCTTTAATAGTTAGATTTTGAAGATCGTACCAGCCGTCTTAGCAGCTTTCGATCCATTTTGCAGATACTTGTAACGGAGCAAATCATCTGGCAATTTTTTATACTCAAAATAGTCTGATTAAAAATATATTCGTAAGCCAGATTTGTGAAAATACATTTTTTTAAATAAAAAACAATAGATATTGTTGCAAACGCGCTAATCCTGCCAGAAGTTGATTTTTCTACTTTAAATATATTAAATAACATATAGAAAAATCTCCGACTATATCTTTACCAAAAGTAAACGACTAGAAATTGAATTCAGCAAACACTATTAGTTACTAGGAAGTCAATCATTGCAAGCTAAAAAATCTTTTTTAAATGTGTATTTATTTAGATTAAGTTATATTAGTTCCTAAATTCATCAAAGAAAACAATGAGGAATGATGTTTTTTATATGGGTACTGATTTACTGATTGATTAACATAACAAAAAAATTTTCATTTATTAATACTATATATATTATAATACAATTCAATCTGTCACTGATTTGTTTTCGTTTGTAAAGAAAGGTTCAATAAGGCAGGATTAACGTGGACATTATTCTATGAAATTTCATTCCAGCTAACAAAAAGTTCCTCCAATCAATAAAACAGTTGATGATTATCTTTCTTTATATATTATGAACGATTTCACTTTCAGTGTTATGACACGGCGCGCAGTGATGACAAAAAAGAATACCGTTAGCCCATTTTTCAATGTTTTTTTCTTCGTAAGCAGTTTAGCAAACATTCCAGTATCCCAATGGCCCGATTAAACGAACTTTTCTCGAATTCTGGTTTTGAGGTCGAAGGATTTGTTTTCAATTTTGAATCGTCCATGTCGGTTGTAAATCGTATTCTTTGATCGCACCTCGTATCGAAAAATTAATAAATCAATTGAGCGACACTATGCCAAGTTAATTGAAATTTCAAAAGATGAGTTCATAGTTATAGGGATGAATGTGAATGCTGAAATTATATTGACGAGCATCGCAGATATTGAGTAAATCACCAATTTAAAAATCTTATTACAGAAATATAAATCGTCGGTTTGGACCTAAAAGTCATTTAGTAACAAAATAAATTTTTTTGAGGACAAAAAAACGAGATTACTTTCATTAAAAATAGGAAAATGATAAATCATTCAAAATTTCCATACAATTCCATTTTTTAAATTAAGTTATCTCATTTTTTTGGGTAATTTTATACTTTCGCGGTCCCCTCGTTTTTTTTTGTTCTAGTAAATCGAAAAATCATCCGATTTCGATAAATTTTATTTCAAAATATTCGTTTCTACGGTCTTTTTACGGTACCAAGTGCTCTAACGTTCACAATTCATGTAATGATAAAACTCATCAAGTAACTATGATGAACTTTAACTTTGATGAAGTTTCTCAAAAAGTTAAATAGTGAATTTTCACATTCTCTGATATGTATTTATAGCAGTTATATTCACTTGGTGACTTTTTATACTTATGGGAAATGATGATATCAACACACAATGACTTTTGGAAACAATGGCACTTTCACCTCCAAGCCAACGAAATTTTCAGTCGCTGAATCGGACTTTTTTTAATACTATCAATATGAAACCTAAAAGGTATAAAGATACTTGAATTGCCTGACCAGGCAATGTTGTTATTAAAATAAAAAATTAGTTCAAGTAACATCAATTTATTGAATTTACTGAAAAATATATTTCTACTAACCTCCCAAAATGGTGAAAGAGTCTGCTATATCAGGTCTAAGATTCACAGCAGCGCACGCGTAATTGAAAGCTGATGCCGGCTGTATGGTTGCTAGATGACAGAGGCCTAAATTAAAAAGAACTCTCCAATTCAACGGATCAAGCCATAAAGCTCGTTTTAAGCAACTTATAGCCTAGAAGAGATAAGTAGTAGGGTGTTATTTTTATTAAAATGTATTCGTAATCTCTTATAGTCTATTTTCATGTACAAGACAGTCATAAAACCCAATTTCTACTCCAAAACTTATTCCCTTTGGGTTGGATATGATTTTTTCCTCAAATTTCCATAAATTCACCTCAGCTAACATAAGTTTCTGGTCTGTTACTGGTCTTTTATGAAGACAAGCTGTATAGAATAATAATTTTACAGGCTAATAGCCATGTATATTAAAGATTACATAGCCATATTCATATATTCAGATTCAATAAGTACCTATTTGCCAATAATGATTGGAAATTTTGTTTTATTTTAATTCCAAGTTTTATTTTATTTAGTGAAGAGGTCCAAGACGTGTATTTTTAACAATTTAGTCCAGTTGCAACTTAAAAAGTGCAGTGTGCAGTCTATAGTGCGTTCCATGTAAATATTATGGAAAATTTGGTCCGGGCTACCGAGATTTTCACCTCCGATTTCCATGAACATGCATAGATTCTAATGAAATTTTGACAGCACGTAGGGAATACTTTAAAAATAAAATCTACCCTATGCCAATGTTTGCTTTTGCCCTAGAGTGAGATATGCGCAAAAAGGACATTCGGATCATTCAATTTGTCAATGCTTTTGAATAGATATGGTACTCAAAATTAAAAGAACGTTAGCTGAACTTTATCGTTTTAGTATTATTGAAATAATGAAAAATATGGCATCGCTTCAATTCTATATAGAATAAATCATTTTTGTTTAATCAGATAGCTTTTCGATTCAATTATTATCAAAAAGTTCAAGTCTAAAAATTTCATTCATTAAATGTTTGATGATCAATAAACTTCCATCCTATTTGTAATTAAATAACCCTTCTCTATGATTTTCATTCGCATTCGCGGTATCTTCTACTTTAGTTCGCAATTTTAGAGGAGCATTAATTTCCTTGTGGAGAATAATGTAGTGGTTATCCGTCGTTCCGGAATCTCAGATAAGATGCACAACTTGTGTTAATTAGTTAAAATGCAATTGAAACAGATTTAAATGGAGTGATACTTTAAAAACTCTAATTAAAAGAGCAAGGTGAATCTTAACCTCAAACTTATGCTGAAAATTATTCTTTTATAATTAACAGATAATGTGTGTGATAGAGATATGGACGATTGGCACCAAAAACATTAAACTACTAAGAAGAACCAAGGCAATCAATCATTGATTTAGGTAGAAGTCATTCCAAATGTTTATATCTTAGAAGGTCCAATTGGAACAGCACCTTACCTCAACTTTTTTATACCAATAGGTCGACTGATTTTGCTATAAGAAAGTAAATTGTTAATAATAAGGAAACTAGATAACAGAGCACTGCGAGCGAGTTTCCAGGGAGTAAACGTAGAGGAAAACCAATTCCAAGATGGAAAATATACATGGCGGAGATAGGTAGAAACCCAATTTAGAAGAATGGAATATAACAAAACTGTGGAGGACAAAAATAATATTTTGATACAACCAATAGATAGAATTATTGTAATTGAATCTTACGACATTAATTGTCAGTTACATCCGTATGTCTTTCTATTCTTAAGGATGTAAGACGTGTAGTTCCTTTACTCTTTTCTCAGTAGGTTTGTTGATTGCGTCCAACCAGGTCTTCCTCTACTTATGGTTCTCAATGTTCTGGATTTTAATATCCTTCTTATTATATTTTCCCCACAATATAATAAGGTATGGGAGCTTTTTCAAGAGAGTTCGAACTTCTTATAAAGAGAGAAAAAACTTCAGTATACCAAATACCAATGCTCTTTGTCTCTCTTCCTATAAAACGATTTCACTTTCTATCTTCAATATCAGCTCTATGTATTTCGATTATGACAAGAGAGTGAATATATTATTTTGATAACAATCCAGGACAGTCGTTCTAACACACACTTGTTAGTTTCGAGTACTCTACCCAATAACACAATTGAATGGAAAAACCGTTTAAACTAATTAGAGGAAACTTGAAAGGCACAAAAATTAAAAAATTAAGAGTATACGAAAAATTACATTCGATACAAAAACCTTATATATACCTACTATTATTCGTACAATGTTTTTACATCCAAGTTTACTTTATAACTTACCGCGACATATTTTTGTTTGGCATAAAAACAAACGCCGATATTGTTCCAGAGCGCAATAGAATCCGGTTGATAATGGATGGCCATTTTATATTTTGACAATGCCACGTCGTAGTCCTCGTGTTTCTAAAAAAATGATGAATAAAACTCATATATAAGTGACTAATGTTATATTTCTGAAAACAAAAACTTTGCGTCAAATACAGATGGAATATAATTTGGAAACTTCCTTTTTCATGCTTACAGTGAACGGCCAAATTATGGAATAAAATTATAAGTTTGGAAAAGGTGGAATTTTTGCTAAAATTACGAGAATGTATTGATATCTAGTTAGCCTAAACCAGTTGCATGCATGCAACAAAATATTGCGTTACCATAGCAACCAACAATAACTTATTAGAAGTGTCAGTGTAAAATTTGACGTCAAAATTGTAAACCAGTGTTACGCAATAAAGTAAAAGAAAAAAGATGTCCACTGAAATTCTGAAAATCGAAAAATTGGAGTATCGAGCCATCATCAAGTACCTGTATTTAAAAGGGGTAAGCAGATTTACGATGATATGCTTATTATCCTTGGTGATCAATGTCCTTCGTATGCGACTGTGAAAAATTGGACTGCAAATTTCAAAAGAGGTAAATTTTCCATTGAAGATGATGACCGATCGGGAAGGTCAGTTTCTGTACCAGTCCCCGAAAATATCGATGAAGTTCATGACATGATTTTATCAGACCATCGAATTGGGCTAAAACGAATATCTGAAGCACCGAATATTTCATACGATCGCGTTCACGTCAATTTGGACATGAGAAAAATTGCTGCAAAATAGATTCCCAAATGTTTGAATGTTGACCAAAAGCGTGCAAGGGTAGAAGCATCGCGTTCGATCTGTGCTCGATTTGAAAACGATGTAGACTTCTTAAGCCGAATTGTTACTATGGATGAGACTTGGGTACATTTCTACGATCCGGAAACGAAGCAACAATCGATGGAATGGCAGTACTCTGATTCTCCAAGACCTAAGAAGTTTCGTGTCCAAAAATCTGCTAGAAAAGTTCTTGCTTCAGTTTTTTGGGATTGACATGGAGTAATCATGATTGATTTTTCGGATAAGGGTAGAAGAATAACTGAATATCACTATTCGACATCACTGACCACTCTACGGGAAAAAATTAAAGAGTAAAGACGCGGAAAGCTATCCAAAGGTGTTTTGGCTTTGCAGGACAACGCCCCTGCACACAAATCTCATGTTTCCATGCAAAAAATTCGTGATTTAGGGTTTGAATTATCTCTTTCCTCAACTGAAAAAAAGTTTAAAAGGTCGTAAATTTTCTTCCAACGAGGAGAGGTAATAAAAGCTGTGGAGGTCTGGTTTGCAGAGTAAGAAGAAATATTTTTTTAAAGGTCTAGAGACGTTGCAGGTTCGCTGTAATAAATGTATCCAATTGAGAGGAGAATATGTTAAGTAATAAAATATTTTGACATTGAAATCTTGTGTGGTTCTATAGTAGGCTAAAAATTTTTCAATATATCTTCGTACGAAGAACCTCGATTTTTCTTCTAATATATCTATGTTCTGAATGACATTTTTTAGATCGGCGATGATATGTTGTTAAATGTTTCAGTAGAGAATGAGCCTACTATCTCCCTCCACTTCATAAAATGTTGTGCTTCTACGTCCCATTGCAGGACTAAAGTCTATTGCGACTGCATCCTTCCTCGTCTTCTGTCTTCCTTGATTTTTCATATTTTACAAAAACTAGAGAATCACCCTACATTTCAAGAAGCGTTAACGAAGAAATGTTTTTGACATCAACAAACTGAATAACTTCAACTGTAGATTCGATTCCATCATCTTCAATGCCAAAGTATTATTCAATCAGCTACATTCGAAATTAAAAATGGCAAATACATCAAATAAGTTCCGGAAATTAACAAAGGCATTTCTGCTTGAAAGACCTCATTATTCTGTGGCAATTCACCATAGAATCAATAGACAGGCATAATTTAATTTAGTATGAAGTAAATTGTGTCACTTTGTCCATTAAATTGAAAAATTAATATTTTCTGATAACAATAAAGCTTAAAAAGACGATTTCATTGTGTTAATCTCGACCTTCACGACAAAACTACTCATTTTTATGCCGCCGGCCATTTCTCGTATTCCAATGAAAATTAAGAAAGTCAGTGGTACCAGATATTTCATGCCACTATTTCAATGGGTACCAGATGAATGCAAGCTATACTTTCAATCAAGAGAGAGAAATGCTTCATTGTCAAAAAATTGTTACAATAACAACAAAAGCTTGTAAAAATTGAAAAGCAAACATAAAAATAACGAAATAAAGATACAAATAAAACAAAATTTCAATATAAAGAAGAAAACCACAATAAGTAATAACATTATAGGTTATAGTGATATGTAATAATTAGTATATAAGTCCTTAGCAAAAATTAAACCAGTATGCAGCATGCCCAGAATTGAATATTATTATTAGAATGGAAGTCGTTTACTTTCCAGTAAATACGCCCTCAAATTATTGCGGAATGCGGGAAAAGATGATATCGATTTTAATTCAATTAACAAGTGATTGTGCATTTTTTGCATTGTAAAATATTGAGCCCTCAACTAATTCTGAACGTGGAGTAAGAAGGTAAAAGTCGTGCTCCGCGTTTCTAAGTGTATAGCCGACAACGTCATTTCTGAAATATCTAGCAGCTCTCTTTTATTTGACTCAAATTGAGTCGCAGCACACGTACCCCTGAAGGGTAGGGCATATCGGAGATGCGATTCAATAAGGACATAATAAGGGGATGGATAACTTCAGTTCTTTGGAAACTGATCTCAGCGTAAAACAGGAGAAACTTAATTCCTTAAATAAGGCGGCAATATGTAACTCCCATTTCAAGCCCTAAGAATTTTACAGATTCAACGACGCCATTGTGGTGTCATTGAATAAAAAAGGCAGCGATGTATTTCCATATGATAAAACTTTAGTTTTAGAAACGTTGAGACAAAGAAGATTATGTGATTAGGTCACTAGATATCTAGGGAGTGCCGTGAGATCAGGGTTATTCCAAGAAAAACTAGTGTCGTCTGCAATTTTACCACTGATGACAGACAAGTTGACTTCTGTTTGTAAAGTATGACTTGAACCATAGGTGTTCCCCTGAAACCGTAGTACTGTAATTTGTTAATTAAATTATCTTGATTAACACAATCGAAAGAAAAATCACAAAAAGTTGTTGCAGTGGAGGGATGGCTGTTTAGGCTAAAGTAGACATTTTTTCGGATCCTCTAGTTCACCAATTTTTCTATGATCTTAGATCTTAGATCCCTTATGGTATGAATAAACCTAACTTTCCTGTGTAGGAAATTTTTACGAGCTGAAGGAAATCTTGCTTGTTCTTATTATAAAGATTATAAAGAAAATCCACACTATCAAGGTAGATACTAATTATGTGAGTCTTCAAGATAAATCATTTTCAAATACAATTGTTAAATTTTCATAATTATGGCCAATGAGTCAAACGTACATGAAAAATGAAAAGAATTACTGTCCAAATTGTTGGATCTTTGTGTTACGAGTTCTGAAAAGAAAATGAGCTTTAAAGGTTTTGGAGTTTCCTATAAAGTTGATTATTTCTGTCTTACTAGCTCCAAAATACAGATTTTTCATCAACAATTTCGATTTGCAATACTGTACTTAGTAATATTGAAAACAGTGGCAGAAATGTAACGATTTGAAGCCAATACAGTATTTCTGTGATTATACATACAATCCATCAGAAGCCACTATTACCCCATATGCAGTTCTAAATTGGTTTATCTCTTCATTATTACAAAGGAGAACTAGCTTTTTCCATTCAATAACAAAATCTTTATCACAATAAAAAATTTCATTCATTAAACGATGATTAGATTAAAATAAAAATAATAAATGTTGAAGCAATGTATCAATTATCCCCGATTTGCTCTACTGCGAACAAATATTGACGACAACGTTGATATCTCCTAATAATTAATATTCTGAATGCTCAAATTTATATAACTCTGTGTCAATTATACTTTCATTCATAATTCATCCTTCAAATTGTAATCAAACTCCCATTTCGTCGTCAATCTCGTAAATCCAAAATTAGTTTAATAAGTAAAATACCGGAAAATATGTATCCGTTCCAAATGACAAAGGTCCGTTAATTCTTTCAGAATATTTATAAACGTTTAAAAACCTTCGTAAGGATTAGGAGATACTTTTAGTCGGGAAATTCTAACTAGAAAATTTCAGAATACCTGTATAATACATCCTATCGCCAACAAGGCTTTCGTATGAGTTGGCTCCAATGCCAAAGCTGAACTTAATCTTTCAAAAGAAAATTCGTTCTGACCTATTTTCAAAAAAAGAAGTCCCGATTCAGTTAACATGCTCACGCTGTCTGGACAGGACCTGGAAATAAATAACGGATTTAGAAGAGAATAACTGATGAAATATGATTCGGCGGGTAGATCATTTTATGACAATCCTCTCAATCACGTTGTAATATTTTTACGTTTTTATTTTTGTACACACCTTTCACTCTCCATAACGTTTGCAGTTTTATAAAGCTCTAATAGGTGATCGATAAGTTGATATATTTGAGAGCCAACTGATGATATTTGATTTTGTCAATCGTCACTGTTAGAAAATAGAAGGTTGTAATGAAATTTTTTAGTTTTTTATATAATTATTTTTCAATGTTCGAAAAATAGCTTATTCTTCTTTACTTTGTAACTAACTCTTCACCCATCTGAATAACCAGCTGTCGAATAGTCTGGAAGTACTCTGAAGAACATTCAAGGATCTCGGAGGCTATAAAAGTAGCGAACAGATCTTAAGTACTTTTTCAAGAAAACTGAAGGATATCCACGGAGGAATCCAATTAATTTTCGACAACGATAAGACAATTAATGACCCCAGAACGAGTCACAAAGATTTGATATAGAAAACTGTTCCAGGGGGAATTTTGACGATGTTCCCCCGTGATACTGTTATTTGTCTTCAAGTTTGGTGAAGACACAGCGAGAGAACCTTATGCTTATATGCTTGTGAAGATCCTGTTCGGTAGTATAAAGACATTTCAGTGGACTTGATGTACGGCTACAAGATGCCAATGTAGAGGTCTACAGGTCAGATCACAGTGAAAGTCCAGTTCGGTGATACAGTGCAGACCTTTTGCTTACGGTCGCACGAAAGTTTAGGATGAAAAACCGGGGTGTATAATCGCTGGTTTCCGACGCTATTATCTAGAAGATCAACAGTGGGCTGCTAAAAGATTGGAGGATCACTGTTCGTAAACTTGTTGAACGCATTCCTGAAGCTTCCATATGACACAATGATAATGCACTCAAACATATAATGTGAAACATTGACCAAATCAGGCGTGAAATTCAGAATGCCGGAGAGGACAACTGTCGGAGTGAGTAGTGCTTCTTCACGACAGCGCTCTACCCTACGTCTCCTGTTCAACACAGGGACTCCCTAAAGAAATTTGGGTGGACTATTATGCCTCATTCCCTGTACGGCCCAGACTTCCAAAGTAAACAGCACTATAAGCTTTTCAACAATTCTTCAAAAATATTCATACAGGGCCAAAGAATATCAATAGTATTAGAATGGGAGCTAATCTTTTGGAATCAGTTTGTGATAAGATACGTGATTCATCATTAAATTTCTAAAAAAAAAACAATTCAGGTGAAAATGCATCCAAAGAACAAGCGGTATATATCTAAGGAAGAACAAATGCAAAGCAAATTTTTCTGTACTATGTAATAGTCATTTGTTTTCTTATTTGAGAACAATATTTTTACTGCATGTTAACAAAACTTAAGAGGGTAAACCCTTTCATAGGCTTGCACTTCTCCGTCCCAATAAATTGAAGTTCTGGGCGTCTGCAGGCGAAGTCTACGTTCATGATCCGCGTCTGCCTGTCGAGTAGGTCTAGCAAAAACTGCTATAGACGGAATTATTTACCGTGGTAGTATCGGTAAAATAGATTCAGCTCAGTGAACTCTATGCACTAAATTGACCAAATTTCTGCTCAAATCTAGATCGCCTATAAGTCATATTACTCTATTCAGTATTGAATCGAACATCTTCAGAGAATGCTCCAAATATGCGAACAGTATTCTAAAGGTAGAATAATCTGGACATTATAGAGAATTAAAACTTTTGCGGACTATATAGTTTTTTGGTCTTAAAGAGGGCTCCAAGCTTTTGTGAAACTGCCTTGGTTAAATCGACCACGTGAGTATGCCAGGACATATTGCTTCCAATCTCAATACACAATAAGCGAATTTGTAGTGATGATGATATTTTATGTCCAGTCTTTGTTGCATTAAACTCAGTCAGATTGCTTCCACCCCATTCCAAATTGTTTTCAAGATCGGTATTTATGATGGTGATCGGCGGCAAGATGCCACTGTAGAGGTCTACAGGTCAGATCCTGTTGCTGCCTACGGATTTGGGTAGTAGCCGAGTTTATTGGAGTGGTTGATTTGAAAAACGACACAACTTTTTTTGAATATATTATATCTGGTTTTTATTGACAATAAGGTTATCAACTGTTCATTCCATTTACTCATCCAGTTCACAACCTATTCATCAATATTATTCACCTTCCATGTTTCCACTCCTTCTTTCCTAAACGATTTTTCGTGCGATTTCCATTCGATCTGTGTCTAATAACATTTTAGCTCATGCTTTCATTGTCTATTCGTCGTAGTATTATTAATGTAGCCCATAAAAGGGCTAAAAAATATTTTCATACTTTCAGCATAGATTTAGTTTTCTTACATTATATTAAAGAATGATAATCTGACAAAAAATTTTCATTATAATTCGCAAGTTGAGTGAAAACCGAATAAATTCTATAATAGAAGCCTTTTATTCCACTCATACTTATTGCTTGACACATTTTTCGTATACGGAATAAGCAACATTTCCGGAGAGTGAATCTCATATTCAAAAGACGTCTCTATGTGACCTCTTCGTAAAGAAGTGTTGTCATACATTTTTAAGGAAATTTCTGAACATGTTATTTATAGAATGAATTTGAGTTGAGAAAAATTAGTGTCGTGATGTGAGAAAATCTCTTTCAAACGACGAAAACATTTGTGCTCATTTTTTAATAAAAAATATGAAAATATATAAAAGTAGAGGATAAATCGTAGTCGAATTTTCTCTTACATGAAAGAATAAATCCAAGAGAAGTGAGATTATTTACAAAAATGATTTTGTTACGGTTGAGTTTTGCGTTGAAAAATAGCTACAGAACTTATCAAGGTACAATACATATAATTGTCTGTTGTAATCTTCGACCTCAGATAGTAATTTCTACATTCACTGAATACTTTGTAAATCAAAAATAAAGTATCAATATTTTCTAGCTAGAATTTTTGAGAATTTCGGATTTTACTATATATATATATATATATATATATATATATATATATATATATATATATATATATTGTAATTATTTATTTCTACCTCTATTATTGTATTTATTTTTCTATTGTTGTCGCTAGCACGTTATTTGCCGGGCATGAAACTCATTCTCTCTTTGAGTTCTGGCATAAATAAATAACTTATGGATGTTTTTCCTTTTAATCAATAAAAGTTTTATGTTAAAAGTTAATTGTATTATTTTTAATTCAAATAAAGTTTAATAAAATGTAGTTGAGTACGCCTATGAGTCTAACCTGAAGTTAGCCGTTCCTCTAATTTGATAATTCTACACAGTTCTCTGTTATAAATCGACTCAGATGAATATTCTATTATTTAGATGTACAATATAAGGAAAATACTAAAAAATTATGTCAATTTTATATGATATAATCAAGAAGTTCTATTTCTGTGGAAGGATTACATATGATACATTGAACAAAATTTAATTATACTACACAATTCATATTATTTCTACGGAAAAAGGAATCTTAACCTCACAAATAAGGAATTTTATCCATTGTCAACGTAAGTATAGGTAATATTCCTTTTTTTTTTAAATTATTTTATATTGTTACTATTATTATTATTGGCCAATAATACGTGAAGGAACTGACCTGAGATGATAATATCTTGCAATATCAGATCTAAAACTTGCATTTGCTTCTGTGAATTGTCAGTAACAAATCTTCAACTCATTGGATTTTCTTCAGTCCAGATATTTATCTTCCATTCATCTTTAATAATTCGCAATTATTTTGTATTTTGATTCAAATTTAACTTCTATTTCTTATAACTTTGTACTCCCCATTCTCTTTTTTGCTGATACTCTTTTTCCAAATAATGATCCTCCCTTTTTTTTCCTTAGCAACCATATAATATGACTGACTAGACTTTTGCTCTTGTCTCCTAACGATGTCCTTCACTTTTCAAACACTTGTCAGTTCTTATATTTATGTTTTTAAATAAACTTTTATTTCATTAATAGTTTATGAATTTTCACTATTTTGGGTCATTTTGGCAACAGTTTCATATATTTTTTAAAAAAAATCAATCTTCCACTAAGTTTTATATTAATTTATAATTAATAACATTATTCTATGATACAAATTATGATTTGTACATATGCAATCCTTTTAGAATATATCATTTTTAATAAATAATTCCTTATAAATAAAATAACTATAATTAATTAACTTACAAATATTAATTCAATTTCTTTTATTTTTTTTTATCGATTTTCTGCCTTTAGTTTAATTATTATCTTTAGTAAAACTAATCTCAATAAATTATAAATTTTCATTGCTTTTAGATTTCTGATCATTTCAATATATTTATATATATATATATATATATATATATATATATATATATATGTACAGCTGAGAGTGTCTTTTTTTATTCATGCCGAAATTTCCGCCACTATTTTCTATTTCCATCTTTTTTCTTCACAAATTTCGACAATTGTGTTTTCTCAAGTCCTCTCTTATCGCTTCGTTTCTTATTCGACCTTTTCTTGTGACTCATCTGACTCTGTTTAAGTACTTTATTTCTGCTAATTGAATTTTGCTTTTAAGTGAGTTTGTGAGTATTCAGCTTTTATTAACATGTTCAGAAAATGGTCGATATATACACGTTCATTTTGAATATTCTCTTGTTATTTCTCTTCTTTCCATATAACTTCTGTTTAACGCTCAATAAAGTTTAATTGCCACGCCTATTCTTCCATTCACTTCTTTTAGATTTTTATCGCTTTGTATATCTACACCTAAATATTTGAAACTCTTCACTCATTCCAATAGCATTCATGCTCGTTAATTTTAATTCATGTTTCTGTTTTGTTTCAATTCCCCTTCATTATTAGTGAACAATACTAAATCGTCCAGTTTTCAACTATTTCCATATTTCACTTTTGTTTTCACTTTATGATTAGCGCCGGACTCAGTATTCCCCCTCGTTTTAATCTTTCTTTAGTCGTGCAACCCTCCAATTGGTCCTTATTTTTCCTCCCTAGTTCCTTGTTGTTTTATACATACATTTGACATTGTTCCTCACCTTGATTTCCCTTTGTTGTAAACTATTCAATATTTAATTTCTCGGACGCTGTCATCTTGTTTTTCTTTTTTTATCTGCTGGATAATAAACGGTTGAATTGCAATTTTTTGAGACAGACATTGATTCGGAACGGTTACAACAAATCCCAAATTTCTAGGAGCATCCATAAATTTTCATCTCCAACTCTTCCATCCTCCTCCACTGGTTTGAAAGGTCAACTGTGGGTATCCTTTCCTTACATCTCAGGTGTAACAGACAAAATTTGCAGAATCTCACGGTATTCGCTCAACCTTCAAATCCAATCAGAAACTATCCCATCTAATCAGACAAAGTATCCAATGAACAACATAGAGTGTATGAAATCCTCTGCTTGGATTGCCCGCGTTCCTATATTGGCCAGACAAATCGACGTACTTCCGTTAGAGCCAACGAACACTTGTTGTTGGTTACTAATTCTGACAGTTCCTCCACCCTTGCCCAGCATCATATCCATACTGGACATACAATCGATTTCAATAGAACCACAACTATCGCCCTACTTCGCTCCTTCCAGTCCAGGGTTATTCGAGAAGCTATCGAAATAGAGAAATGTCCAAACCTATCTGAATACAAGGGACGATACCAGAGATTTCCGGCAACTTGGAAACACCTTCATCATCCACTTCGCTCCGGCCAACAACAATATTTCCTCTAAAACCCCCCGAAAAGCCGATACCCACACATTTATTACCCCTCTCGCCAATTATACCACCTATAATTACAAGTTTCAGGGGACTAGCTCCCCAGTTAGCTCAAAACCAGCAGGGAATGTGTTAGTGTCAACAGTGTTCTTGATGGTAAGAATATTATTTTTATTTTCTATTTTAATCATATTATATTTTTCTTTCAGCTTTTCATTTACTTTCAAATTCTGTAGATTCTATTTTAAAACCTCAAATCTTAAAAAACTTTGTATCCTTATAAAATATGGTGGTTTTTAAATAATCTACTGCTGTGAGTTTTTTTGTTATAGCTTCATTTGCTCGCCAGTTAATGTTCTAGATGACTTTTGTTAAGTATGAATGAACATTTTTCTTCAGTTTTTCCTCTTCATTTCTCCATTAGAAAGTGGCTTCATTATCACTAGTGATACGGAAAATATTGGAGATATAAACATAGTCAAGTATTGTTGAGAAGTTGATTGAATTGAAGGTTTCGAAATAGTTGGCAGGTTGGCAATTTCATTAGTTTATAGAAAGCTGTTTCATCTTTGTCGTCCCTGGTGCACAATCTACTTTTAGATCCAACCTCTATAGAATCGAAAAATATTAACGGCTTGTCCAAATGAAACCACTTCCAAAAATGCTTTGCCGATTAATCCACCAAAAACATCACTTTCCGTAGCTCTGTAATCTTCTATCAAAAAGCTGCAATCAATGACTATTGTGGTGGTAAGCTCGAAAAGTTGATCTCAATTTTCTTTAAAATGGTCAATATATTCAAGAAAGAATCCTGAATTTTTAATTCGAGAACAGTTTCACGCAAACATTGGAGTGCTAGCACAAGAGAACTACTATATGATTCTTTGCAGTAATTAGATAAGTCCCTTTGCATATCCAGACTGCTGTGAATCACCAAGAGATGTGAATATAGAATCGACTGCCAACCATTTCCACAGAGTTGCCTCATTAACTTTTGTAGACTTGTGAATTTTTTATTGTCATCACTCTTTTTTACACATTTTAATAATTCCACTGTAAGCACTAAATTTTGATGGCTTTTCGTTTTACGCAAAATTTAAACAGGTTTATATGAAATTTTATAGGAGAAAAGAGTCCGTACTCTTTCGATGTGAATATGATTAAGCAAATCAGGCTCCTGGTAACTCAGACAACAACTAACGGCCGATTTAGGCACTAAACTAACCTTAATAAAATTGTCTGAATAGAACTCAAATCAATTAATTTCATTTCAAAAGAACAGTTTTCACAAAATAAATGGTATATCAACGTAAAATCAACTTTCTGATAAAAGCGACGTTGCTGGATGACTTTTAAACAGATATCTTGAACTGTCTTTATCATATGTCACTTCAAGTCTGATTTAAGATACTGTCAAAAGTCGTGTCATTACAACCTAATTACTGAAATGTTGCTGAACTTTCAATTCATAATAATTCTTGAATAATCTAACTTCGAAAAGTATAAATAATTTAAATGTAAATCAGTAGAAATATTGCGAAATCAACAGATTATGTCTTCAAACACAAAAAAAGCTGAAGAATTGATCGCCGAAGCCGAAAAGAAAGTGACTTCAAGAGGATTATTCAGTTACCTTTTCGGTAGTTCTAAAAAGAAAGATGAAGCATTAGAATGTTACCGAACAGCTGCAATTCTGTTCAAAATGGCGAAAAACTGGAGTGCTGCTGGTAAAGCTTTTGTCGAAGTAGCGAAGTTATCTGCTAAAAACGGAGACCGATACGATGCCGCTATAGGTTATGTTGATGCTGCGAACTGCTATAAAAAAAATGATGTTCTAGACGCTATTAATTGTTTCATAAAAGCTATAGAGATATATACAGAGATGGGACGATTTGCTATAGCAGCCAAACACTATCATACAATTGCAGAATTGTATGAGCGTGAGATCGTCGATCTTGAACTCGCCATGCAGTATTACGAGCAAGCTGCTGATTACTATAGAGGAGAAGATAATAATTCTTCGGCCAATAAATGTCTTTTGAAAGTAGCACAATACGCGGCACATTTTGGAAATTACGAAAAGGCTGTACAAGTATACCAAGAAGTAGCTTATTTAGCACTAGGAAATGCTTTATTACAATACAGTGCAAAAGAATCTCTGTTTAAAGCTGCGCTTTGTCATTTGTGTATCGATGTATTTAATACACAACAAGCGCTAGAAAGTTATGTGAAAAAATGTCCTTCCTTCCATGAATCTCGAGAATATAAATTTTTAACAACTCTTATTCGTCACATTGAAGAAGAAAATGAAGAAGGATTTAGCGTTTCAATAAAAGAGTATGATTCCGTTTCTCGACTTGATCAGTGGCATATATCAATTCTTCTGCGAATTAAGAAGCAACTTTTCGACAGTCCTGATTTACGTTAACGTATTTTCTACAGATGCTATTCGCAAAATATAAAAGAAATTTATTAAACTTTTATAACCACATTACATTTGATATTACATTACGTACGCCTCGAGAACTTTAACTGAATCTAACTGCAAATAATAACGAAGCTTATGTGCCATGTGTTTTTTTTGAAACAACATCTTCCACACTAATTATCACTTGAAATACAAAACTTTTCAATCACCTCATAATAGATACGAGTATGATTATGTTTAAGGTGCATGCAGGTGAAAGCAGATAGAGAGAAATTCTTAGGGCCGCGCGGACTGGTTGCAAGCGGCAGGTTATATGTGACCAATATGCAAGCCCTTTATCATAACAGACGCTCCTTTTGAATTGTAGCCAATGTAGCCTAACCGTTTATTAACAATAGAGTACAAAACAGACCTTGAAACGTCTGGAAATTCCGTAGACAAAGCAGTAATGGTGAATCTGCGGATTTCTTTTAACAAATTACAACAATTCGTTGAAACAGATCATCTGAAACGACAGATTTGCGTGTTTGGCCCCCTTCATCATGCACATCATTACGGTCATCTGTAAACTTTCGACACCATCAGACATGAAGTTTTCCCCTTACATACGACTCATTATCCTATATATTTCTGCACCACTATCGCCTTCAGCCTGTAGAAAACGAATCACATTTCGCAATTCACACTTTACGTATCTGTAGGAGAACACCGACTGACGCCTGAATGTCAACAACGGCGGAGTGTGTGGTGCGAGAGCTTCGCAGTCGCTTACAGCGCATGCCCGCTTTCTTCTGCCCGCGTAGCGTCTGCACGGAGCGATCGGAGGTTAATTTCTTCCATATACTGGAAATAGCTATATAACAGGCCGATTGGTATGTTAAAAATATTCCTAAACCAAGTCACTATCTATGAAGAATTTGAAAAGTACAAGGTGTACAAACAATTTTTTCGCATTCAAAATAGTTTATATTGGAAATTTAGGATAAATTTATGAGATCAACTCCTCGCTATTCATTGTTAAAAACTAAATCACGCTGAATAGAGGAACAACAATAAACAGAACAAGCAGCTAAAACCAGAATGTCCTAGTTACTATTACGCCTATGCGTATACTATTATGCCTATCCCAGCTTCATAACTCAGAAAACCAGCGTGTATTTTGGACGTACCTCATCAATTTCAAACTTACCCTATAAGAACCAAAAAATTCAATGAACTGTTTTTTCTTGACGAATTTTAGAATTCTAGATAACTAGCAGAACTCGACAGACGTTGTTCCGTCTTAACTATAAATATTGAATTCGAATTTTTTATTATTTTTTTCTTGATTAAAATAGTTTTGAGGGTATTCGGACACAACAGACGAGTTATAACTGGCCAAGTGAAAAATATGGATTTTAAAGATTAATTTAACAAACACTTAGCTATAACCAAATGCTAAACACACTGGAAATTGCGAATCGAAAGGTATCGGTATAGCAAGTCGGATGCCAACATCATATTGGTTAGTAAGAGAAATGATCGATTTGTATCTATGCCATTAAATCGTCAGCTATCTTATTTTGAAAATGAAAATTCATTTCGTTGACATCATCGTTTTTTACGGCCAATGTAACTCTTTCACTCAACCATACAGTATCTTTGTAATTTCGAGCAATGTTGGAGAAAACCTTCTTGATGAGCTTGGGCTTTGTTTCCATGAAGTGACCTAAATTGATAGGAAGTATATTTAGTCAATGTGTTAACAGGTTTCCATGAAATTTATGACTTTTAGCATACGTTAAGTTCGTTGACTGTATAATTCTTTGCAGTAATTAGATAAGTCCCTTGGCATATTCAGACTGCTTTGAATCACCAAAAGATGTGAATATAGAATCGACTGCCAAGGGTTTCAACAAAATTGCCTCTTTAAATTTTGTAGATTCTGCTATAAATCTTTTATTTTCATCACTCTTTTTCACACACTTTTAGTATACGTTAAGTTCGTTGACTGGCGTTAATCGTGATATTACTGGTAATGTAGCGAAAATCACCTGCCAATAGAATCCCCACCAAACCGGTTCTGATTATTTCGTAAACCTTGCAACGTGCGGTCTGATACTTCTGAATATTTTTTTGTGTGCCATCGTATACTCATTCCAAACCATTAATTTGCTCTGCGGCAACACTTTGGCTAGTGCAGAATTTCTCGAATGGTTACAAGTTGGTAAGGTAAGTTTCATGTTCAATGGCAACTTCAATGCGGAATGTGCTGTTGAACCGCCTTCAAGCAACTTAGCTGCAATACCTGATCAAATAAATGATATTAAAAACGTTTTCTCTGTTCCACCGGGAGCATCTAAGGAAAAAAATCCGCCTGTTTCATCGTTCACTACTTTCATTAGCGTACCGTAGGCATATTTTTGTTGCTCGTTCAAAATAAGAACGTTTTTTAAAACAGTGTCTTCTAATGCCTCGGAATTATATTGGATTTCGTTGTCATTCCTAATTTTATTAATAATTTGTTGGTATGCATCAAACACATATCTTCAATTAAAATTTATGCTTCATAGTACATTTCTTCGTTGATTTGCAAAATTGTATTTGATGTTCTTAAACCCTAAAGATAGTTAAAAATTCTTGAAGTTTCTAATTTTTCGCTCAATTTTCATAGAATCGTTAAGTTTTAAGCCATCATATTATTTTTTTGGGTGGTTCCCCTTCTATCATAGTCTCTATTGTGATTTTTCATAATATGTTCAAGTACTTTTATTTAGTTCTTCTGGTGGTTTTCATAAAATTCAAGTCCTTCTTCATTCCTTTCAACACTAGTTTGGAGTTTTTTTTCTAGCCAAGAAATCCTTGGTATCACCCATATTTTGATGACTTTCTATATTATCTTTATTACTATGGTTATTGTTCATGATACCTTTTGATACAAAAGTATTGAGCAGCTAACGAAATTAGTTCCGACATGGGAGCTGCGACTTTTTCATAGTTTTTTCACTAGAGTCTGCTTGAATCTTCTCTTCCATTCTTAACAGAATTCCTATAGTTCAAAGATTTCTCTTAAGATGTCTGATATTGAATTTGAGCGGATTAGCCTTATCTAACATATTGAAGGAGATTATAGGCGTTTTTATCTTTAATAATATGCAACACCTCTTTTTTATACATTCATGCAAAAACAAAAGTTTATTGAACTCTAATTAGTGGAAAAACTAGTTCTTCTCGACTTGACTCATCTGCCATTTTACTATAGCTTTTTGTGAAATCATCGTCAATAAATCTGAAAGCTTGAATAGGTAGTAGACTGTCTTTCCTGTCATAAATACGTTTCGTCAACTCTCCTGTATCATTTATAAGTTTTCTCGAACTTTCCTCATCCTCTTATGCACATTGCACTCAAATCAGCTTCGTGAAAATTCCATTTCGTGTCATTTACCTTTAGACCAGTAAACTTGAGTAAAATATGAGTTTTAACAAAGCTTCAATAAATTTTAAAAAAGTTTTCAAATTGAAAGATCGGAATTTTTCAAGTTTTTACGATCTGAATCGTGCACAAGGGAAATCGTCGGAAACTACAAAAATACGATAAAATATGAAATAATGTTATTACAGATGCTATTGAAGAAATAATATTCTGCAATTCTTTTAGAAACGAGTCAAGCTGTCGAAAAGACATTTTATAAATTTAAATAAATAATAATGATAAAAACAAAGCACTAAACCAAAAATCGTAAATAATACCTTTAATCACCACTATGAGCAGCCAAAACCAAACAAGATCTATCATTTAATGCAAATAAGAATACTAAACTAGTGAAATTCTCTATTTTGGTCGCGGTAATGGATATTATAAACGATTATTAATTGATGGACTTTCTTTCTTTCTCTGAAGTGTATTTCGCACTCTTCACCTCGCCGCTACGCAATAACAAGTGCGAAATGTACCTCTTTCCAAACTCGTTATATAATATACTCACATGCATTTTAGAAGGTAAAACTTTATATTTAAATACAAAGAACTGAAAATTAATATCAAGAGGACAAACTTGGTGAGAATTTTTTTTGTCGGAAATGAATCACTCTTTTATATACGTATATTATTCTTTTGTTGCTAAATTGTCTTGATTTTAGATCTTTTCTTTTTCTGTCTGTCTGTCTTTTCTGAAAATTAGTTTTAAAAACAGGTGAAAATTTGACATTATCATCTATTCCAATTTTGGAAACTAATGATCAATCAGAAGAAACCTAAAGTCGGTACAATTTAGGGACAAAAGCGTATAAAAGAATCTAAGAAGTAAGAAACTAATGAAAATATTATTATTACATATCACCTTGTATAGTAAATAGACTAGGTTATCTAGACATCTCGAAACTATCATATAAGATGTACCTTTCGCAAGGATAACGCTATTAAATCAGATTTAAGTGTTTTTTCAGTAATTTATGAAAACAGTATGAAAGTACTTACATTAGTGGTAGGTATGTATATCAAATTTGTTTAATTTATTAATAAGCTAAATAATTCAAATTTTTGTAACTGCGAATATCCTTCACAGACTTCGTTACGTCTAGTTCCTACTCTCTTTCTCTTTGGTTTCTATTGTAGCCCTTATTGATTCATAGATGTACTTCCAGGACTCCTCTGATTCTAACAAGCATTCTATCTCGTTGGCAATATTGAAACTTCGTCCACGTTACTGGTTATACACTTCTTCCCCTCTGAAACAGTGGTACAGTATATGCTCTGCATCGTCTTCTTCAGTGCAGTACGTGCATTTAGGAGTGTCTAATTTGCGCCTGGTTTAAAGGTACCTCCGAAAGCATCCATCGCCTGTGAGTCCTTGTGTTAAGAGATAGTCAGTTTCCCCAGCTTCCCTTCTGTTCACCTAGACTTCGATAATAGGAATTAGTCGGTGGGTCTATCGGCATATGTTCTGTTGTCCCATTTCACTTGCTACCTCTGGATAAGATTTGTTCTTGGGTCAACCTTCGACACTCGTCGTACCTCTCTTTTAATCGCCATAGGAGCCAGTCCTGCCATTACCGCAATTCCTTTGCAGATATAGTCCGCATATATATATTTTACTGATAAGAGACTTGGCTGGACAATGCCAGGTTGTTCGTATAGTTCTTCCAATATCAATTACAGAAGACAGTTATGCAAGGAACAATCAATGTTTCATAAATACGCACGGCACTCATACCAAATTGAGAAATAAAAAATAATGTTTACTACCTGTATAAAATACGGTAAACATCTAAACATCGTCAGTCCAGTGGACTCATCATCTCCACTGTTTACCAATGAAAACATCGAATCGTAAACATAAATGCATTTCTATTCGCTGAAGCCGTATGTACACAATTTCATAGATATATTCCTGCAAGAAAGTCTGCGATAAACATTGGCGTGGCTCGGTCGGTTAATTTAATTTATAAATTTCTTCAAATAAATAGAAATATAGCGTTCTTTAAATAATGGTACCGTCTGGTACCCTGTTTAAGCCAAACGCCTTTACAGGTGGGTACATTTTACTCGTCTATTTACGTTTTATAATTTAACATTCAGTTGGAGCAAAAAAACTAGTTGTAATAATAATTTATTTCCAAGTTCCAAGTAGGACTACAATTAAGTGCACCTGTCTAAATAACGGCGTATACTGCCGTCCAATTTATAATGAATCGATTGCCTTTCAATGAATCGCATAAGATATACATAATTTTAAAAGTATTTATAAAAATATTATATTTATAAAATAAGGTATCTACGCCTATAGTAAATCAAGCAAAATTGTCGGCAAGGATTTTCATACTGTGCAATTAATATTTGAAGAATTATAACTCTTAACTGAACTAAGCAGCTCCAAAACTGTTGAAAAATTAAATAAAAAAGGGGAATACGTATCAGAACAGTACTAAGCTGAGAGATTGAACAGATCAGGGAAAAAAGAAACTTATGCTCTAGCATGAATGTACAAAATATTCTAACAAAATTATTTTCACTTGCATTCGTTGCCAAGTAAACATAAAATAGGAATTTTTACTGAAATGGCTAGGATTATGCTCCCAAAAAGATTGAAAATAGTTGAAACATCAAATTCAGAAATCATCAAAAAAAAAACTTTATAAAAATTTTATAAGCACTAAATATAAAAAAAAACTCGAAATATCTTATATCAGAAACACCAACTTTGCAATCTTAAAATTTCGGTCTTTTGGTATGTGGTAGTAGATAACACTGTATATTCGAAATTAAACAATACGAGGTATTTGTCGTTAAAACACTAAATCAAACCGAATAAAGAAGCAAAAATAAACAGAGCAAGCAAGTGAAGTGGTGAACATATCATTTTTTGATTATGTGGAATTAAAAATAAAATACCAAATGCCTCAAGATTTTTAAAAAAATTGAATGGTATTTCAAAATTTGAAACTGCGGCGTATGAATTCCTGTTATTATAATATGTTGCTCCGATATTATTTTAAAAAATAGATCTCCAGATGTTTATAAAATTTTTATTTTGACACGTTCATCTCTATTTATCCAATATACTATTATTTTGACTTTGATGTATTTATGGTGGTTGCAACTGCTTGTATCGAACCTTTTTGTTCGATTTTCCTTTTTTTGTCTCGAAGATACATTCTGGAAAAATCTATTTGGCGCAAACAAATAAAATAAAATTATTACGAATGGCTGGTTACGCAGATAACAGATTACAGAAAAATGAAAATTTATAGACTTGTTGCCAATATTGGAAGCGACAATTAGTATTTTATTTTATTAAGATTAATGTGTCTCGACTGCTTTGGTCATTGACACATCGCAGGAATTGCAGGTATTAATTACAGTAAATTTAAATCGCTTACAGTAAATCAATGTCTCTCAGGATCGAAAAAAAAAGCTGTCGACGTTTCTCTACACTTTAAAATATCGCAACAGGATGATAACATTAATTGAAAATCAACAAATTGCGTATTCATTTATTGAATTTATAGAATACAAAAAAAACATCCATTTTTATTCTTGATAAGATAAAATATATTTATGTTTCTAAATGTTCTTGATTTTAGGTACCTATCTGCTGTTAAAAAATTAGTTTTTTGGTAATTTTTAAAAGATAAATAAAAATTGACGTTTCAACTTTTCTTTAAGTATTTATCAAAATATGATATAGACATAGACATCATGAACATCAAAATAAGAATAAAATCAAACTAGAACTTTCTTCACGACCACGATTATTCCCGTTCCACTTAGTCCAAATGTTATTTACGAGGCGTTTTGAGATAAATATTAAGGAATGGGAAAACGGATAAAATGAAGCGAGAAGATTTAGGACTTTAATATAATGTGTAATTTATTGAATTTTTTAGTGGAATGCTTAACTGATTCATTGAATTTCTTCCGCGATTATAGTAAAATATTTGGTGGTGCGTCAAAAGAATGCTTCAAAAGTACTTATAATATCCCACACGACATCAAATAATGAGATGGATTCTCATGGTTGCAATCTGCGTTGCAGTCATAACGTCGTAAGTGACGTTCTAGCCGCGAGCACAACGATCTTAGTGAACCAAACAAGAATTTCAGGTGCTGTGAACGCTTAGTGGAATGCACCCCATGTAGTGCTAAAACCATCTGTCATCAGCATCTTGTGCTATACGTGCGTCATATGTCACCATCCATCATCAGACCGTCATTCGGTCCCAACGAACTTGTGCGTCATCTGTCATCAGACTCTTTCATGTCAACTACGTGCCATCAAGGTTACTAGAATAACAGAGGGTTTGTGACATGCGCATGTTTTTGTAAACAAACGATCAGCTGTTAGAACACCAGCTACGTCATTATGTTTACATTTTTGTTTATATTTTTATGTCAAACAGAAGCTCACTAACATTTTGTTCGAGTTATAAGGATGTTTGTTATCTCTTGCTGATCTGGATATACAAACGAATATATTTCTAGCTAACGAATTTATTGAGACTTGTTGCCGTTCTCACAGTTGTGAAGAACCGGTGACGTCACTTGTCTACTGCACATCTTGTTATTGTCACAAACCTTCTATTCTAGTAACCTTGCTTGCCATGAACGCTTTTCTGTATCCGTCTTATATATTCTGTTCTAGATTAGAAATTTTTTAGGGAACATCAGACCTTTTGTTACAAAGTCAACAAGCGGATCTTCACATTATCTAATCATTTTATAATTGTATATGGTATGGAAGTGTAAATTTTTTAATAATCATGTTGTAAATTTCATAGCTGTCATTTTAAGCCAATCAAATGTCTTATCACATAAGTAATAATTTCCTTTGTTTGACAGTATAAAATTTTCGAACCGAATCTCCTACGAATTTGAATTAATCTACGTAAATTTGCGGAAATATTTTAAGCTCTAGGGAATTTATAAATGAACTTTTTCTTATATTTACCTTGTTTTCTCAGAAAATTATAAAAAATAAATTAATACTCACTCTACTGCTGCGTTTGAAACAGCCACAGCTGATTTTATTTCATTTTGTAACATCAATATTTTTATCAAGAGCTCGTAACAAAGTTCATGTTTTCCAACTTGAACCGCCTTCTGAGCATACTCTTGAGCTTTGTGCATATCTCCCAATTTCAATAAGCATTGTCCTGAAAACACACTCGGCTAATTGTTCCCAAAAAATCATATTCATGAAAAGTATATTTGCAAAACATAAATTTCGGTTACTAACTTACTTAAATTAAAGCGACTTTTTTAAGTCACCATTTTCGTTACTTCAACGATCTTAAGTTTAAACTTTCTAAATGCACTTTGGCTTTTACACTTATTGTTTTCGATAAATTACATTCGAAGCCTAATGTAACATTGCAACATTTATTTTAGAGAAACTGACAAAAAATGAATTACTGCAAAAAACTACAGACAACGCTCCAACTACGTTTACGTTTAGATAACATAACTTTTTTAATATGCGAGATACGGAAAATGTACAAGATACCAGAAATTAAATCTTATAGATATTGTCCCCATCACACATGATTATCCTGATTATCCTTCTTGTAACCACTTTGTATATGACCAAAAAAATCTATCTTTCTCCTCTATCGATTGATAAAATTAACTTTACCCATCGAAGCCAAAATATGGCGTTACATGTAGCGCCAAATTTTGAGTTTAGAATTATTTCCTCACCTCGGTAGCTATATACAAAATGGGCATACACCTAACAACACTACTACGAGCCCCCCGGTGCAAATCGGGGCCACTATCGATGGGTTAGTGGGGGAGACCCAAAAATATTTCGAAACTAATTCAATTAATTCACTCAAAATCATAAAAATTTCTAAAAATTATTGCTTCAAGCTCAATATTTAGCGGTTCCTGGACGCCACCCAAAGTGGGGGAAATTTAGTGTTTCCACATCAATTACTAGGTTATGTCAAGACGATTCGCGCTGGCATAGCGACGTCCCAAAATGACGGAGTAACCAAATTTTCCAACCCTATTCAGAACTTTCTCCCACGAATTTCCCTCCATGTATCCCCTCAAATTTCTTCCATGAGATTGTGGTTATTTTCGAATAAAAAAATGGACAACTTCTCGCTAGCTCAAATAATAAAAACGTAGAGTTCAGTTACGCCCTGTAGGGGGCGGAGGGAGTAATTGTCATATTTTTTTTCTGACGGCGTTCACTCGTAGGTATTTTTTTTTGGAGGTCTCATATTCGAGGCTCTTTCTCATTCTCATTCTGAGGGTAAGTTTTGGATACAAAATTTTTTCTCCAAATTCGATTCTCTATCCATCTATTTAGTATTTTCGACAGCTAGCGTATTCAAAAAACCGGTTAGGTTCGTTATTAATGGGAGTTTTTGAAACGGTTCATACTGAACATACTGTTTACACAACCACTACACCAACACTCACAGTCTGACGCGCGTTTCGATAACCAAGTTACTGTCTACAGAAACTGAAGATGATCTAAAACCTATTAACTTAACTTACCTACTCTATACTAATTTTTGCCACCAATAACCCTTCTTAATGGCAATTAATTATTGGATACATTTTCTAACAATTTTATATTATCAATATTTACGTCATGATTGAGACTGGCAGCGTGATCAGAAATACTCTAAATAATACTATGTGCTCTTTAAACCGGACAACAACGGATCTCTTGGTCTGCCCAATATACTTCCCGTCACAATCACTAAATCTAATTTCATATATACTATTCTGACAGTCACAATCATTACATAAATATTAATAATGTAAAATTGTTAGAAAATGCATCAAATAATTAATTGCCATAGCTAAAGAATAAATTTGAAGATTGGCGCCAAGGTGGTTTTCCCGCTGAAATTAACTTTTTGCGGGAGAAATTTTATTAGTGGAAAAATTTAGTATAAAACAGGTAAGTCAAGTAAATAAGTATTAGTTTACCTTCAATCCCTGAAAATGATAACTTTGTTATCGAAACGCGCGTCAGACAGTGTAATTGTGAGTGTTGGTATAGTGGTAGCGTGAACAGTGTATTCAGTATATATTTATCTGACAATAATTTCTAATAATGTTCTTTTTGTGTTTATTCTACTCAAAACTTAAATGAAACTTTTTCTAAAAGTCATAAGTGTGGTTTCTCAAAACATGAGCCAAAAGATGTCGGGAGTTTTTGATACAAGATACGAAGTTATGAAATAATAATAACTAAATAGACTAAAAATTCTCTAATTTTTACCTAGATAATAGTAAACGTGCCAATCCGGATGATTTAAAAAACGTTCAGCTTCCAAATATACTTCCATAGCTAACTTATATCTTTTCATTGCAAATCTATAATGGATACTATATAAATAAACTGTACTTATGTACACTAAAAAGTAAAAAGTGAAGTCGAAAGTTTTCGTTAGGATGGTGAGTTACAGAAATAATATGAAAGTTTTTCTAACTTTTCAGCTCTTAGACCATTTTTTATGTTTTTCTTGACAAACATTCCTGTTTTAGTTCTCTTCTGCTAGAAAATTAGTGATACAAAACAGCTAAAAATTGATATTTCGATCTACCCGTAGCAGCCACAAATTATTTAATTGATAATTTATAAAAAAAATTTATAAAATGGAACTACAAATTTTACTTAAACTATCTTTTTTCTATGTGAACCATTTATAAAAATTCTCTTTTTTGTGTTTAACTCCGTTCTAATTTTGAATTTTTATAATTGAATTTATTGTTATAATCTTCTTATTTATTTATACAGTTTTTTCAAGTACGAAGCGGAGGAGTGAATTTATACACTTTATACACTAAACATTCACATATCTAATTTATTTCACTACAGCACTTGGTTTTTCACTATTCATTATCAGATATTTTGAGATCTCTAGGACCTCGTAAATAAACAAAAAAAGCCTTCGAATAAATTGTTTTTACAAAAACAGATACAACATAATGTAAACAGGTACCAAAAAATATCTGAACTAAAATAATACATGGAATTAGCCGCCGTATAATTAGCGCATTTGCCAAAATCCTCTTACATATATTTCCATAGCACTACCATTAATTTGTTTATATATTTCATTCTCAAATTTGAAGAATATTGGCGATGTAGAGCATCTTTAAAAGATCCAAAGCAGTTCGATAATCGGCAAATGCTGTTATTAGATTAAAAGGCTTACCGTTCGCCTATTAACTGTATCTTTCGGTTCACAGCTGTTTCAAACTTTTATTTCCAATAATGTCTTAACAATACAGGAATTTCAAATTTTGTTGTACTCTATACTATTTAGAAAGAGAGAATGTTAAAAAAACGTGAAGCATAAAATTGGAGACTGTTTTCAACAAATTACGACATATGTAAAGTGGAGCGTAGACATTTTCACATATGAAAACCGACTTATAAGACAGACCTTCAGTATAATCATCGCATTTTGTGAAGAATAGTTTTGTTTCATCACATCAATGATGCGCATACCCAAAATTAACCAAACTGTGTTAGAATAAATTGCCTCATCCACCATATCCACCTGATCTGGCTTCCTCCGACCACACCTTCTGTTCCCAAACAAATGGTGATAGTTGCAACAAATGCCTATTTCGCGAAGCTTGATGGTTTGAAAAAATTGTTGAAAAAGTTCGTTGAACCGTATATGTAAACCGTAAAAACACCCTCTTATGTACGTGAAAAGTTCACAATGGATGCTTTTCATCTCGGAAAACGATCAAAATCCGATTTTACAAAGGACTATTCACTAACTAGCAGGTATGCGTAATTAGAAATTCACATTTCTATACATATTGCTACGAAAAAGTTCGCGAAATAGGTCCTCAAGCCGACCCTGTCCGGCTATTATGGAATTCTAAAATCACGCATCCAACAATTTATTGTTGATTGTATCAAATGAGTTTAAAAACCTAACTATCCAACCAAAGAGTTTTTCAGTAGATAATTCGTTAGAATTTACCTAGAAAGTAAAGAAATTAAAGATGGGGAAATTTTAATCTCCTTTGAGGTCGGTTCCTCACTGCTCCACGGTCTGCGAGATCGTGGGGTATCTCAAGGACTCACTGAACTCTATTAAATTTGGAGCTAATATGATGGAAGAAAGTCTATAATTGACAAAAATACGTATAGAGCAAAATTATTTTCAGCCGATCTCGCAGATCGTGGGGTATCTCAAGGACTCACTGAACTCTATTAAATTTGGAGCTAATATGATGGAAGAATGTCTATAATTGACAAAAATACGTATAGAGCAAAATTATTTCCAGCCGATCTCGCAGAGCTTGGGGTATCTTAAGGACTCACTGAACTCTATTAAATTTGGAGCTAATATGATGGAAGAATGTCTATAATTGACAAAAATATGTATAAAGTACAAAAACGAATTTTACAGACACGAAGAAACAGCTATGAGCAATTTTATCTATCACCGACCGTTGATGAACTGTTCATAAGTCACTTTGAAAAGCAGATTAGTCAAAAGAGTTTTAGTATTTTCCAAGTGGTACATGTGTGTGCACGATAGCAAATTAATGTAGAAGATTTTATTTTAAAACTCAATTCAAAATGGCCATCCATTCTGTTACTTACGTAAGAAAATTAAAAAAAAAAGATTTTTAGATATTTTAGTAATTGAAAATAGTAATAGACTAGAATTTTATGTATTTAGGTGCAGGTATATCCCAGATACTTATTCCTATTTCCTAGTGCATCGTTTCATTCTTCTTCCACTTAACATCGAGAGATACAAGAAAAGAACTTTTATCGGGGATTTGACCCTACTTAATGGTGATGGTAAGAGAATTGTAAATAGAAAAACATACAACCTATTAATCCTGTTTTTACAGAGGGATTGGAAAGAATTTTTGACAAAGTGGACAGACTAAGAGATACATTAATGTTCGATTTAAAGAGCACATAGCACAAATCGAAAAATCGGGTATTGCTGATCACGCTGCTATAAAGATATATAATGTGAAATTTTTAAAAGCATTGTGATTGTTAATTGTGAGAACAGTTTATATAAGGACAAAGGGCCCTATTCATTACAGCCCACTCTATACCTTAATAGTTAAGGAATGAATGTGCAATTTACAGCCCGCTAGAATTGTTGTTCGTGATGAGAAAGTTTAGTATAGGGCAGTTAAGTCATGTTAATAGATTTTAGTTCACTTTCGGTCTCTGAAGATGATAACTTTGTTTCGAAACGCTCATCAAACAGTGTAATTGTGAGTGGTGGTATAGTGGTAGTGTAAGCAGTCGATGTATTTCTTTCAGATTTATTTTCACTATCTTATTGTGTCGTTTCTGACCTGACCTAACTTTGAAGTTCTAGTTATTCTTCTTAAGGCGTCCATTTCCTTCACTATTATTTTTTTCTTTAATTCTTTCAGTCTCTACTAATCATTGCTTTGTAGATTCTCAGTTTTCGTTGCTTTCCTATTTCCTCCTTTTTTAAATCAAACTAAATACAAAAGTTAAAAATTTCAGAAATTATGTGATATTAATATAAACCAAGGACACAAAGGAAAAATATTTCAATCTATCACCCATATTACCGGGTAAATTTATCATTAGAAATGTAATTTAGGGAAAACGTGCTTATAACAAAAAAGTACTCATCGACCAACTGATATCAAAATAAGAAATACAGGAAATCTTGTTGAGCTAAAGCACGATTAAAAAATGATTTTATATTAATTTCGTTACCAAAAATGGTTAGAGCTAAAAATATGAAGTAAACAAAATAACCAGCACAAGAAGAGACATCCAAAATATTACCTAGTAAGGTGAAATTATTTTCTTTCTATTGAATACTCTTTTATAGTTGGTTCTTATTGAATTGAATGAAATTTAGATTAAAAAATAAATGAAACTCATACAGAATATTGTTAATTCTCTTACAGACATTTTGCTACTTCTTTCAAATAATCTGCATTATTGGGATTCAATCTTAAACAAGCTTGAAAAGATTCTAATGCCTCTTGAAACTTTTCTTCTTCACAAAAAATTTCTCCCTGAAACGTAATTTTTTTCGGATGTTAATTACTTGATATTTAGATATTTAGGGAAAAAATCATGTAAAAAAACTTTTCGAAAAATATTGGCGTGATTCTTGGTTTCTAATAATGTTTTAAAGAAAAGATGCTTATGATGAAAAAGTTGAAAAAGTATATAGTGAACATATACGAGAATTGTCCGGAAAAACTAATAAAGACCACACATATTTTTTCAATAATTTTTATTTTCCAGCATAGCTTCTTTTTAAGTCTTTATTTTTTCCTTTGACATTTTCAACTCTTCCAAATAATAGTCCAATTTCTCAAAATAGGTGTGTCCGTAGAAGATAACGTCCTCGTCTGATGAAAATCCCTGCGAAGGAAACTTTAGGATTATTGAATAGAAAAAGTCACGTGGACCAGATCGGGGCCATAAGGTCAACCAAAGCGAAATGCTTTTTGTGAATGTTAACCATGACGATGGAAAACTGCCTAGCTCTGATAGAAAAGCACTTTCTTCTTAGAATGTGATCGCTTTTTGCAATTTCTCCCTTCACCTTATCAATCAATGATGGGAAATCCCTCCTAGGCTTTTTGAAGATAGTTGATTGAACCAATCTAATGACTATCTCAAAAAACTGTCACCAACACTTTTTCGGTTGATGAAACTCTCCAAAATAAATCCAAATATACAGAAAAAGATCGTCTGTCTTCAGGATAGAGACGGGGGTAAAACAAGGAGATTGTCTTCATCCTCATAATAAAATAAAAAAAAGAAAAGAACCATGAATTGTGGAGACAATAATTGGCTACAGAAACCTACAATCGGAAAAATTGACAGATTGACGAGTTAAAACGATCTGTATTTGGCAAAATGCTTCTAGTAAAATCATGAAAATTTCTATGTTTGGGTTTTCGGATACGAATACGAAACTAAAATATTTTCAAAGATAACCGACTTCCGAATCTACCGACTGTAACTTTTATATTTTATATAGAACACCCTGTAAATTAAAACATTTTTGAAATCTACGTAAAATTTTTTTTAAAAAAATTTGACCACTGCAGACCCATAAATTATTTTTTTACGAGGATACTTTAAAGATATGAAAATGTTTTCTGTTCGGTTGCTTTTAGCAGAGTCAGACGTATTTGAGTCCATGTTGAAATATTTTTCATTTTATACAGAATGTGTATAAAAAGTGTTCAAAGTTTAACTTCATAAATATCAATTTTCTTTATTTTTTTAAATAGAACAACCCATTTTTTTTCTGTTTTAATGCATTCAGGGGTAAAAAATAAGGCAAACTCATGTAAACTTTCCTATACCTAAAACTTACCGTTACCTAGATATTAAATGTTTTCTGTAAATTTTTAGAGATGCAGGTGCGGTCTAAAATTTATTTTTACCCGTTGATACAAGCACTAAGAAATAAAAAAGTATTTTTCTTTATCTTGTCAAGGTCTGTAAATAAATCAAATCAAATTGTATTTACTAATCCTATTCCAAATTTTAGTGTTTTCCGAGATATTTGAGGTTTTAAATTTTTAGTAGGTTTTGTAATAACTGACACTTATTTAACTGTCATTAGTCAATTGTTGATACAATTTAAACCAGATCAGCATCTTCAATATTTTATAGAAAACATTTAATATTTGGATAACGGTGAGGTTAGGTATAGGAAAGTATACATGAGTTTGCCTTATTTTGTACCCCTGAAAGTATTTAAATAGAAAAAACCGGGTGATTCTATTTAAAAAAAATAAATAAATTTTATATTTATGTAGTTAAATTTTGAACACTTTTTATACATATCCTGTATAAAAGAAAAATTTTTCAACATAGATTCAAATACGTCTGACCTTACTAAAAGCAACCGAACCAAAACCATTCTCGTATCTTTAAGGGTATTCTCGTAAAAAAATAATTAATAAGGGTCTGCAACGGTCAAATTTGTTTAAAAAAATTTTAGACAAAAGTATACTAAAATTTTACGTAAATGTCAAAAATGTTTTAATATATAGGTTCCATTTAAAATAACAGAACCGGAAGTCGGCCATCTTAGTTAAAAAGATCCGTATCCGAAAATCCAAACGTAAGTATTTTGCCATATACAGTTAGTTTTAACTCGTCGTGGGACACCCTGTATACAGCCGATATAATAACAGCAGCAGATATATTTAAAAAATGGAAGAATAAGTAAACATTAGGATAAAGGCAATAGAAGACCTGGGAATGGAACTAAATATAAAGATATATAAAAGAATGGAAGTCATTCACAAAAGAAAGCACCAATTCTCAATACCTGGGACTCATTTGCACAGAACACGGAAAAATTGATATAGAGAGAGCAAAAAAAGTAATAAAACCAAAGCAAATCTAATATGCTCTAAATAAGACAATTTTCGAAAAAAATAATTAGGTGAAGACATAAAAATAAAAGTATACAACTATACTCACGTTATATATATGGAAGTGAAACTTTAGTAATGCATAAAAAGACAGAAAGTAAAATAGTAGCAGCAGACATGAAGCACCTAAGAAAAATAGCTGGGAAAACGAGAATGGATAGGATGAGGTAACTACAGAAAAGCTCAAACACTAACCAATAAGAAACAAAATATTTAATCTAGTACGGACACATAAAGAAAAGAACGCCACAAAACCTAATAAAAGAAGTTACAAAAGCAAAAAGTTGTAAGAAAAGGAAAGGAAGAAAAAGAAAACCCAGAAGAACTTTGATACAATAAGTAATACAGAAAGGAGGAAGACGAGAGAAAACAATAAAGCAGATGAATGAATTAGCATAAGACCGGAAAGTGTGGAACAAATGGATAAAAGGACAATTAAAAACTAAAATCCCAATACTCTGACGCTCGAAGGGACATGAAGAGCTCTAGAGGACAAGGAAAAGAAAATCAAACTTATTTTGCTTAAGCCGCATCATTAAGTTATAGAAAATATTCAGTCGAATATATTTTATTGACAAAATTGCGTAAGCGCAGCACTCTTCGCGCGAAAAGTTTACGAATGCATAATTATTCAGTCAGTATATGGCAAATAAGTTCTTTTTATACGCCGATGGCCCCTTCTATATCTCTAATTTTAATCCGATGATCGTCCAGTACCACTTGGTGAATTTTTTCGATGATATAACTGGCTGTCGCAACGTTTGACAGGCCTTAAAGCTCATAGTTAATCAAACTGAAACGGCCACATTTGAATACAACTACCCAACATTTTACTATCGTAAATGATTGTGCATAGTCTAACCTCTCTTTCATTTGCGTAAGTGTATTGCCTACTTTTATTTTGCTCACTTATACGTTTATCAAATAAAAACTAAACGTTGAAAATAACTGAAATTTTAGTGAGAATATCTCAATACATGTGCAAATATATTCCCTATGTCATACTGATAAAAGCCAACATCTTTAGCTTGAGTTTGGAAACTTTTCAGACAACCCTCATATTCTAACCCATTTGACTGAAGGCTCAAATACATGAATCATTTTTAAAAAAATCGATTGGTAAAATCAAGCTAATTAATTATACTGTTATAGAATGAAAAATGTGCAAACTTGAACTCGCGTTCATTTGACTGCAACTCGTTCATATATGCATTTTTTAAGAAAAATTTTCAACTCAATATTTATTCACGTTTAATAAATATTAAAAAATAGAAACATAAACAAAATAAAAATTTTCAGTTCATAGGAGACCCAAAAAATATTTGCGACCAATATTAAAGCCAATTTCTGAAAATGCACTGAAAAATATTTGGGTTAAAATTTTGTTTGTTTTGGTTGTTTAAAATATTATTCTGTCGGAAAATTTATATTTTGAATTCAATAATAGTTTGAGAAACCAGTTAGTACAGATATTTGATCACCTGTTTGAAAAGAGCAAATTCATTTCTTCCCTTACTCCTCTCAATTTCTTTTGATATTAAAAATTTACAAGTTTGTATCCCTCCTGTGACATGTTGTAGGTGAATCAACCAATTAAATTTATCCAAAGAATAAAACTCGTCCTCAAAAGGCTTCTTCGCAGGTTTGTCTAAAATATCGATATTCACGTGAAAATATTTTTCATTAATGCCAATTTTTCACCTTCTATTTTCGTAGAAAATGTGAAATGACCATTAGAAATCATCGTTGAAATTTTTATGTCTGTAAATTTAAATGTTGTAATTGTAGTTACCTAGGAAATGAATTGCTTCTAGTACTATTGACATAATTGACAGTTGACAGTAACAAATATTTTAAGAAATAGTTTATTATTAAATTAGATGCTTTTTGATGCAAATTTCGAAATTTTTACATTCTACCATTCAATTAAAAATAATGATAACGTAAAATTAAACTGTTTTATCGCATAAGCTCCATCAAGCGGTTTAATTTTGTTAAAAGCTCTGTTGATATACCAGTGTTTATAAAACGGTGCATTCAAGAATGTTTATTTTATCAATAATGTAGTTGATACGACCACCTACGGAGAATTTTATACAAAATAGTAATGTCAAGAAGTAATAAAAGCTGGAAAGCGTGGAAAAATATAGTATGGAAAATGATGACCCCATGTTAACCAAAAGCCAAAGGCTTGTTTTGGGATTTTTAGTTTTGATTTTAGTTGATGTTATTTGGGTTTCATCTTCAGAGCTTACTAAGGTAAGTAATATGCTTAAATAATGTCCATTGTTTCTGGGCATTTTATTTGAATTCAAACATTCTAATGACAAATACATTTCCTTTATATATATATGTATTTATAACTTTACTATGTACAAAATATTGTGTTAGTTTTTATTAATTTTAAAATATTATTTTTTTCTAAGTAAATCTTACAAAATTCAAAATGTCAATTGAATATTATTACAAAATCAAATAAATCGCTATTATTTGTTTTGATATATGAAATCAAACAATAAAAATAATTTTCAATTGAGTATTTAGTAACAATATAGATTAAAGTAAACAATACAATCCAGCCAACTTGAACAATTCATAGCCAGATTACTTGCATTTCGTTCATATTTGTCTAATTTCTAATTTTTTGGTAATTGAATCTATCAATTATTCCAATTAATATAACTGTCTTCATGAAAGAAGCCAAATATTGCTGTTTTTATTGTTGGCAAATAGGAAAGAACGCGTGAGAGGAGCTGTAATTTCTATAATACTTTCCCAGGTTAATGATGAATCCTTTAATTTTTCCATTAATATTTAGAGCTCTGGACTTGGGTCATTTATTTGCAATTTATTCCCAACCATTCATATTTCATATATTCATATTGTTTCAGTACATCTACAACAATGAAACATTTGATAAACCATTTTTTTGTACATACGTTAAAACATCAATGTTCACTCTGTACTTAATGGGTTTCCTCTTCTGGCCCACTTGGAAAGACAGTTGTTCCAATCCTCCTAATTATGTTTACTTGCAATCCGAAGAAGATGATGATAATTACATCAATGATGTGAGCTGTGGAAGCAGCCTTAGTAATCCTGTCTTTATTCCTGTTAAAACACCAGATAAGGAAAATTGGGAGAGAAGCTCTGGAACAGAAAGTGATGACTCCACAGTGAGTACCTGTATACACAGTATTGTTTTATTCGAAAGGAAATAAAAACTCATTTACCCTATTAGCTTATGTCACTGTACTAAAAATCTTTTTAAAATGTTACATTTATGTTATATTTCTTTATTATATTATCATGACTAATTTTATTTATGCTGATGTCCATTTTTATAATTAACATTAACTTGTTTCAGCTAAACAAATTGCCACATTATTTTGTTTTATGTTTGTCCCTTTTTTCTATATCTAAGTGCCAAAATTAAAGTACCAAATCTTATAAAAAGCTTCTGAAAATGTCTCATTTGAATAAATTTAATTACTTCTTGTTAATTAATTATTTTCTATTATAGGTTCGTTCGGTAAGATTCAATAAGTTAGCTGAAGTAAGGCACATGTCAGAAAATGATGCAACAGAAGCTTTACTTGCTAGGCTTTCATATCAAGCTAGTATGAGAGCTAGCGAAATAGCTAAAAGGGCAGCAATTCGTTTGCCTGTAGTGAGGGTAGCTAAGATTGCTCTCATTTTTTGTTTATTGGTAAGCTCTTCTAGTTTCAATAATTTAACTAATTGTACTATGAAGTTAAATTAATATATCTTATCTTAATGGTAAACTGCTTTGTAATAAAATATTACAGAAAAAAAAATTATGTTAAAAATTTGAATCAACAATTTTTATTTACATTTCAATTATAACTCTATTTTTAACTATTTTGCGATTGCTATTTCAAAATAATATGAACAATAAGCTGATAGCATTTACTAGGCATTTCTTATTAGCATTAGTTAACATAAGTTGTAAAGGACTATGGTTTATTGTATATAGGATGATGGGTATACTTGACCTTGAAAATAATTTACAATTCAATAAGAAAATCGCATTGATTATTTACAAGGATTCTGATAGTCTGGCCTATTCTTTGGTATCATTAGAATTATTTTTATTTAAGATTTCATGAAAAAAGTAGGAAAAGAGCATTTGTTCCTAAAATTAAATAAATGCTCTTTTTTAGTAGCATATTAAATTTTTTTAAATAAACTTCCATTCTCATGCTAATTTTCACTAATATAACACTGATTATTATTGATTAAAAAAATGAATATTTTCTTCATATAGAAACAATGATAAGGAATGTATTTTCAGGAAGTTCCCACAGGAAACATAACCAAATTGATGTTGATAACATTTGTATAAACCTATAAAATTTAATATTCATAACCAATTTTTTTAACAAAGCTATAATATATTATCTTACAGTAGGGAAGCTTAGAGGTTAAATTTCGATTTTTTCAATCGTCATGGAGATCTGTTAAAAGTTATTCGCTAGAAAGAATAGAAACAATCTACTGAAAATATATCAAGAAAAAACAATAAAAATAGTGAAAATATAAATTTTTTTAAACAGAATGTTAAATTCAAAGATAATACCTTACATTAATTTTTTTAGTGGTTTGTAGCCAACTACACATACCAAGTAGCCCTATCAGAAACAGAAGCTGGTATTGTGAATGTTTTGTCATCCACTTCTAGCTTGTTCACACTAGTTCTTGCCTCAATTTTTCCATCAAACAAAAGCGATAAGTTCACGCTATCCAAACTTGTTGCAGTTTGCCTCAGTATTATTGGAATAGTGAGTATTTTTTTATACCATGTTCAAAAAATACTAGAACAACAATTTCTTTGATGTTCATTCAAATAATAAGGTTAATTTCATAATACTCATATTTTTTGTAGAGTAGATTTTTTCCATGTTTTATTACTGAATATTAAATTTAGTTAGCTGCCTCTACCTCTTCATAATACAAAAACATACTCAACTCTTTTATCTGCATTAAGTGTTCAATATTTAGACATTTTGATGCTGTTTGTGATCAAAACCCTATATGAATTCTTCAGTTACCTCCTTTGGTGTATCTTATTAGATTTAGGAAAATTCTCGTGTTTATTAATAGGTAACAGTTCTAAAAATATTCTTTTTATTATTATATTGTACTTAACATTTAACCGAATCCATCCATTTCATACTCTGATTCTTTGTAATATTAATCTGAATCAAAACCACAGCATGCTCAGTTCACAAAAATGAGGAATTGTCAACAATAATAATACTTGCAAAAAAATGGATTCTAAAAACTAAATAAAATGAATTCAAAAAAAAACATTTTTCCTCAATTCCTCTAGATCTAAAGCTTTTTCAAACCCTCGTTGATAAAAATTATGCAATAAATCTAATTATCTTCATATGAAGAAATTATTTTATTATTAAAAGTAGTTTTCAAATAGTTTAGAACGATTTTACAAGAAGCAAATTGCCTCATATCTAATAGGAATTAATAGCATTTTAGGATTGTTTTAATTTAGTAGAACTTCCAAATATTTATACATTACAGCACTTCAGATGTTGAAAGCCCATGGCCTTGGCTAAAAACCCTTTGAGCTCTGTTTTGTCCTTCTTATTGTACTGTTTTTATTATACCTCTCCATCTGTTGCGGTCCTTTGTTTTTTCTCTCCACTCCGTTATTCCCACTCTCCTCAAATCTGATGTTATCTCTCCTATCCGTTTCTTTCTCGACCTGCTCCTTTTTCTAATTCCCTCTTCCTTCATTTCTGCTGTCTTGACAATTTGATTTGTATTCATGTCCCAACCACCTGACTCTTGGGCTATGACTACTTACACCTAGTATTTTTTGGATTACTTTCTTGTACCACACTTCTATTTTTTCAGCACTCTTCTGGGCTAGGACCTAGGACATGCACCCATTTATTTCCTATTAAATTTCCATATTAACCTGTTTCCGTGAGTTTATTTTATTTCAGGTTTAGTTTCTGTTTATTTTCTGCTGTTAAATTTCTTTTTTGTATTTTTAGGTATTAGTAAGCTTCTCAGACCTTGCACTCGAATCTGCCAAGCTGCCATTCGGAGCAGTTTTATCACTATTTAGTGCATTTTTCTATGCTACTTACATTGTGTTTCTCAAAAGAAAAGTGGATCATGAAGATAAAATAGGCATTCCACTATTTTTCGGTATGTAATCTTCATTAAGTTGGATCTATGACTATTACAGTATGTAAAATTAAATTAAAATCAAATCCTTAAGTCTATGGGAGTCTTTTCAGTTTCAAATAAAAAAAGGAATAAATCAAGTCAATTTGTACAGAATTTGTTTACAAAATAACTTAAAAAAACCCTTATTGGTGATACTAATATATTTAAAATCTAAGTAATTGGTTTTTGAAGAAAAATTGATAAGATTCTATTGTCATACAATTTTTCCAACATATTTTTTGACTGTAATCAGATGATTGCAAATTGATTATAATTATTGTAATATGAAAATACAAATATATAATGTGAATCAGTAACATAGAATTTATATAATTGCTGACAAATGTAGACATTCATAATGAATGAAAATAGAAGGTTTCTGGTTTTTTCTTATCTTTGGCTCACTCTCACCTTAAATAACACAAAAATAAGCTGTTAAGATAGAAATAAATGTATATTTTCTTTTCAGGCTTTGTGGGTTTGTTCAACCTCATTCTGCTATGGCCGTTTTTTTTCGTTTTACATTTCAGTAAACTGGAAACGTTTGAATGGCCTACAAGGGAGCAGTTGCTACTGTTATTCTTGAATGGGTTATTAGGAACAGTTATATCGGAAGCACTCTGGTTATGGTAAAACAATTTTCACTAAAATTATAGGAAATTCTAATATTTTCTGGAAAAATTATGTTATTTTCAATTAATTTTTAGGGGCTGCTTTTTAACGTCTTCTCTAATGGCAACTGTTGCCATGAGTCTGACAATACCTATGACAATGTTGGCAGATGTACTTTTAAAAGAAGTACCATACCCAATACTCTTTTATACGGGCACGTTACCTGTCCTTGTCGCCTTTCTAGCTGTTACCATTCTTTCTCATTATGAGAATTGGGACCCCGTATTTGAATTACTACAATGTGCCTATCAACGTATATGCAAAAGGAGTATAATAATTCGGTGAGTTCCAATAATATTTATTAAATCAATCTTAAACTATTATCTTGTCTCTTGATTTTTTAATACATGAAGTTTCCAAGTATTAAGCATAAACTATTATAAAAAAAATTGTAAGAAGGAAGGTAGAATAGATGTTCTTGAAAATTTAATCAATAATCTGTTGTATTAATTTTCTTTAGTTCCAGATTCAAGGAAACTCCTTCTGAACAAACGGAAGCTCTAATAGGCATTAATAGTGAACATGAAGCATAAGAAAATACAAAAAATTGTCAACAACATTTCTAATGAAATTTAGAGTCGATGATAGAACACTTTCATTGCTTGTTTCAAAATAATATATATTATTTATATCTTAATAATTTCATCTTCGCACTCTAATTTCCCTCTGTGATTTTATTTTACTTTCTCGGATAATTACATATGAGTACCACAGGGGAAGAATGATTTGTTTACAAAATAGCTGGTATTCTAGGTAAAGAAAGGGAGTAGACACTAGCGATCTTATTCATTTCTTCTACACAAATCAAATTTAAATCTTGCTATACTGATCGAATTAATTGGGATAATTGAAAATGACCAATTTTTTTTCCAAAACCTTAGCTTTTATCAATTATTTACTGTAATCATATTTAAAAATCTATATATTAGTATAAAATATGTCCCCCCTTTGGCAGAAATGACTTCAACGTGTATTTGAATTGACTCCACTAGTTTAACGCACAAATTCTTAACTTCATTATCACATTTGTTATCATTCTCTCTTTTTCATTGGAATCAATCATAACTAAACGTTTCTTGAGAATTTGTTATAATGTCTCAATTTGATATATGTGGATCCATCAAACACTCATTTATTTTCTGGATTAAAGTCTGGAATAAAAAGTGGTCTCATTTGAAAACATTCTGTGAAATGTATATATAATATAATATTGTGAAACCTAAAACATGTGTAGAAGGATGTTAATATACGTTTTCCTCGGAGAGGTTCACCTTTACATGATTAATATCCTTGTACAAATAAATGTGTTATATTTCTGCAAATCAACATTTCAGAGGCGTCAACAGTCTATGGTGGCATTTTTGTGGACCATACCAAGCATTTGTCAACATTTTTTGAGTTATAAATTGTTTTTTTTTTTGTTTTCTTCCCAGTTTCCAAAAGTGTTATCCTTACAGTTGACAGTCAACACCACAATCCTGCAAATCTATTCAAAGGTCTATGCTTGTCTTTCTTGGATTTAGTTTGTTACATTTTCTTACACTAACTGTGTCATATTTGTATATGTGGATTCATTAAAAGCAATTATTTTTAGGTCATAATATTATTACTATTGACTGTTGCACAGATTCCATCACAACTGAACTAAAGACACTATAAAACGAGTTTTCAATATGCATGGTCACTTCTGCACACTGCCTTTAAATAGATATGACCAGTTTGAGGATCCGAGACAATACCAGCAATCCCAACCTAACACAGATAAGAAAAACATGTTTTTCCCAATGAATTCGAACAGTATAGAAATTCTCTTGTGATAGGAACAAAGACCATCCTTCCCTTGTTCGTTTTCTATATAACATCACTGCATTTTTTGCTATATTCACTTAGTACAAATAATTTTTGTAATGAAAGTACTCGATCATATTCTTGTTTTCACAATACTACTAATAAATTACCAACAATGGTGCTTTAAAAAAAGAACAAACAAATACATGTGATCGTCTATATTATTTTTGTTATAAAATTTAAAAATTCTAATATTAGAATCGTATATATATATAATATTATGTTCCAAGTGTCGAACCTATTTGATTTTATTATGTGCCCCTCTCCTGTTTTAATGTTTTAATCTGAGTTATTAGATAATATTCCACTTGAAACATTCCAACTTTTTGTCATTTATTAAAAATAAAATGTGATTTAACGAAGTATCATTTGTATTTATTGTAAATGTCAGGATATCTCAAAAAAAAACTATAATGATTATATATTTTCCATTTTTATTAATCCATAATCTGGCAACGGCGCTTTTGATTGCATAGAACACCTAACCTTTCATGTTAAAATATGACAATTCAAAAGTGTCTATAGATTTTGTTGAAAATATCAACTATTTATATAAAGAAAGCAAATTTTATCGCTTTGTTATAAAAGTTTTGATGTTTTCTTAAAATCATTTGTAAACTTTCCCTACAGTTGAGAACACTCAAAAATATTCGATAATCGCGTAATCTTATAGATCAGTGTTTCCCAACCTTTTTTCCTGGCGAACCAAAAGAAAGATCTAAAAATATTTGCGAACCCCCTATGTTGTCGTTAATGACAGGTATAAAAGCAAAAAATTTGATAGAGTATATATGTTTCATATTGCAGATTATATTCATCGTCATATATTTCAATAACACGTCAATAAGACTAAAATGATGGCTATAAAAGTTAAAAACAAGATAAATTTCAGAAAACTGGTTCTTATGGAAAAACTCTTAATGCGATATTTGTGGCTGTTTGATAGAACAAAGTAATTCAAACTTGTGCTCAATATCTGACAATTTCATTGAGAATTTCTTAGATCAGTTTCTGCATTTAACCTGTATTTGTTGAAAATCCTTTCTCGCATAGATATCTTCAAAATGGTATGAACTTCAATGACTTTTTTGACAGAATAGGGTATTTGGTATACTGAACCAGAAGTAAATCAAAGATTGATATTTACAAATAGCTTCTAGAGAACTGTCACAAGATAACTCTACTGAACACATTGTTTACACCAAATGATTTATCTTATGTTTACGATAAGTTTACATTATAATAAGTGCTTTATTTAATGCTCTATTTTTCTTTTCCTTATAAGTATAACGTTCGTGTAGTGAACTCAACATGTTCTGGAGTGGACGCCATGCTTCGGAGCGCTTTTAATTTGTGCTAGGTAACGGTAGTGGAACTGGAACGTGAGAAAAGTGACAAAAACTGAGACAGAACAACACCAGAAAGTTGTTAAATAAACTGTGATTGAAAGTTGAGTTGTAGCCTTCTTAGAAGAAAATTATTGAATTTGGTCAAGAGGATGAGAAAATAAATTGGTGCTCAAAGATTTATTCTCCATAATTTTGAATTATAATGTTCGTTTTTATATACATATAAAAGTGAGTGAATCCTGGATATACTTCGTAATTGTAAAAGAAAAACTAGACAAAGTACCACGCATAATGAACACTCGTTAAGTGTAATAAAAATAATTTTGTTTGAATACATTTAATAAAAAACAATTAACCTAACCCCTATTTGAAAAAAAAAACACTTGTCAAAAACTAACAAGTTACATAAATTAAAAACGACTTGCCAACGAACGTTCAACACGTTCCCCATCATTACCGCTCTCTGTAGGTAGCATTCATATTAAGAGTTTCACCTCGGAATGAAAGATAATAAGCTGAAAATTAGTAAACCTTTGTTTTGTCGTTCTAAATATTGTCTCAACAGTTAATATTGCTATCGTATCCGCGTCTTAAGATATTGAAGGTCAAAGGTTTTTGCGAATATCTTGGTTCCTATTGATCAAATGAGATTTGTATTTATTATAAAAATTGTAAAGTATACAATTCTTTGCAACTTTTATTTAAACTTTTTTTCCAAACAACCGATCATTTTTGGGGTAGAACGCGAATAGTGCTCAGAGTATAGTCATATATGGGCTTATGCAAGGTCAAGCACAAGTTATGGTTATCAGTAGGTTGTATAAAGTTAATTATTACTAAACATTATAATTCTTAACCAATGTTCATTATTTATGTACTAATTATTAATTATTTATATTTAACCATAGTATATTATTAATTCTGGATTATATATTTTGAAATAAACAGCAAGGAAATAGATTTTACCTACTACCAATATGTAATATCAAACTTTACGATAGTAATAAGAGTTTCGTAATGAGATACTTTACCGCACTAGTGGAATGAACTCATGAATAAAAAATTAAACCTCATTTATTATAATAATTAAACACAACACAACTGAGATTATAACTATTGTTACTACAGGTAAATAAATATTTATGAAATAGTCCATCAAATAAAAATTAAGCTTTTTGTAGCAATTTTTATTTTTTTAAAATATAAAGTAATAAAGATATTTTTTATATAACCATGTAATTGTTACTAAAACGTCAAAGTTGTTCAAAACGTCTTGGAAGTGACCGAATAAGTGCAATCTTCTTCTAAATTAAACCACATTAAACCGAATCCGATACAATAATATTAATGGATTCATCCGACGAAGAACTTCCCGAAGCCATTTTAAAGGCTGCAAATGAAACTAATTCCTAGCTGTTACCTGCCAAATGACTTAAAACCGTTGCCGTCATCGTCATCTTTATGCCACCTGCAACCGATGCCATCCTCATCGACATCATCTACCTTCCAGTTGAAACAAAATAACTCCACTGGACCGGCAGTTCTTACTACTCTACAGAATACAACAAGTTGTGTTTTCAATATTAATATTTATAATGATTAGTAGTTTTTAGTTAAAGTTTTGTATATTATTACGTTTGTTGGAATAAAATAATTTTTGAAAAATGGGTTGGTATACTTTTTTGTTTATACGGTTGTAAAAAAATAATGTTCCTAACTCATGCGGACAACTGCAGTCGCGTGCGGGAAAGTATCACTTTCCGCACTTGTTAGGAAAATAACTATTTAACACGGTTTTGCTATTATTTGAATAATAAAATGTATTTTGAATTTTAATGTCATTCCAAATTCTCCTATTTTATTATCCAATAAGGCATCGCCCCGCTCATTACACGAACTTATAAATCACTGATAACCCCCGTATTATAAATAACTGTTATAGTAATGACATCAATCAATCATTTATAATCGAAAAAGGGATGAAGTAGGTATATGTCAGTTTTATTTTGGAAGAATTTTACATCTGTTGTACATTTTGATATCTTCTATTTTTTTAAAATATGCTATGCTAATTCAGAGTTGCTGATGTCCAAAACTCTTTATTCTATGAAATCTATTATTTTTTAATATGAAAGAAAGTGAAAACCCAAAAGTTACAGGTAGCTACAATAAGTCAAATTTATATTCATATTATAAATCGTCCGATTTTTAGTGAATGAAGACTATGTAGATTTGAGAAACTATAATATTGATGCACCAAAAAAAACATCAATGTAAGTTAATCTAATTAATAACAACTGATTAGTTAAATAAGGCTTTTGTATGTACAACGAGAAATAATTCAAACTAATATTAATTTGAATTTTGGATCGATCCACTTAGTTCAGATAATTATTCATTCACTTTTCCAAAATTTTATCGCAGTATTTCATCCCATCTAATCTTTAGGGTTAATATTATAAAGTTTCAAATATTTTACAGTAGAAAAAAGAAATCACCTAGAAAGAAAAGTAAATCTCCACTGCGTACCTTCCGCATTAAAAATGAAGGTCCGCGTTCCGAAAAAGAGTAAGTAAAATTGGTAATATATTTGAAATTAGAACTACTGAGATTTAGTTCAAATAATTCCAGGTTAATAAATTGCGGTTTGAGAAACCTGGTTACTTCTTTCAACGTAAATGCTGGTATGTACCAAAACCAAGCGACGCCTAGAAATAAATCATGCTTAAGTGAAAACTCAAAAGTTGATTACAGATCTCGAAGGTAAGTCAATCTATTATCAAAAATTATATATTTACAGTTTATGCAGTGTGTTTATATAAATATGCATATAGTGAGAATACGAAAAGCATATTTATATACAGTATAAAAGTTGGCAACACACGAAAAATGTTGGAAAGAATGTATGGAAACTGGGAGAATTCCTGATATGTGGAGCCAAGCAACTGTAATCCTTATATTCAAGAAAAGAAATAAAGGTCTAGCGTCAAACCATTTATAGACCAATTAGTTTGTTTATAGACTTTTCATCAGTATAAAGCTATGGAGAAGATAGTAGCAAAGAAACTAACAACTTTCATAATTTATAATGACATTGTACCCAAAAGCCAACATGGGCTTATGCCTGGTCGTTCCACAACAACCAATCTTCTGGCATGTCTAAACCAGTGGGCCACTGCTTATGATAATGGAGAAGCTACGGATGTCATATACCTGGATTTTGAAAAGGCATTCAACAAAGTTACTCATAGATGATTGTTACACAAACTAGAGCATCTTGAAATAAGAGGCAATCTTTTGGCCCTAATTTCATCCTTTCTCCAGCTTAGGCAGTTCCAATTGAAAGCGAATAGTACTTTGTCAACCAAGCACGAGGTTCTTGGTGGAGTACCTCAAAGGTCTTCTCTTTATGATCTACATTAGTGATCTTGCTGTAAACATTAAAACAAATATATCATTCTTTGCTGATAATACAAAGATTTTTACAAAGTCTGCTTCTGAGCGGCAGTTACTCCAAGACGACTTGCACACAGTATAGGAATGGACAAACACCTGGAAAATGAAGCTCAATGAAACAGAATGTAGTGTCCTACACATTGGTTTAAACAATCCCAGAAGAGCTTATACACTAAACGGTGAGGAGATTATTATAGTGGTCTTGGAATTATAGTGAACAAAACCTGAAATGGGATGTACATATTAACCAAATAGTCAAGAAAGCCAATTCATTCTCTTATTTGGTACAAATAGCTTTTAAGGATCACTCAGTTGAGATGATAAGACTTCTTTACAAAATCTATATAAGACCAAAGCTTGAATTTGAGCATTCCGTGAGGAATCCATATTTTGTGAAGAATATTAAACTTCTAGAACGAGTTCAGCGAAGGGTAACTAAAATACCTCCTCCGCTGAGAGATTATGCTATGAATATCGCCTAAGAATATTTTCCCTACACATTCTCAGAGAAAATCGCTTTATAAGATACTTAATAGAAACCTATAAAATTCTTCCACATATCTACACTTGTGATTTGGACATTTTCCATGTGTATACAATTCGGCAGTTAAGAAGGCATTCAAGAAAACTATCTAAGGAAAGAAACTGCAAGTTGCCGCGGAAGAACTTTTTGACAAATCGTATAGTGTGTATGTGGAATGGATTAGAAGAAGAGACAGTGACTGCTGCAAATACAAACATTTTCAAGAACAGACTTGATACTGAACACAAAGCTACAAACAATCAAATTGTGCACTACTTTTAGTAGACTGAAAAGTGCGAACAGTATTTTGAAAGACTCTCATATTTAAATTTATAAAACAATAGTTTCATCGGTTTTTTAACCGCCTACTATTGTCAAACAATAATGATAATAATAACTTTTCATAATTAAAATTTCGATATTGTTTCAAATATCTTAAACTTAATTCTTAAACTAAATACATATTTTTTGACAAAACCTCTATGCTAACGTGTTGACATCTGGAATGTTTTCGAAATATAAATCAGTACCATGGCAAGTCATATATCCAACGTTATATTGAGTACGTTCTACTTCACATCCGCACTGCAATTGTCTGTAGTTGCTGAAACTTCCGCTCTACTCACTATAACAGAGCGTGGGCGTTGTAGACAAAAGTTGTAGGTGGAACGCACGCCTTCGCTGTAGAGTCACATATGGCAGCGTGGCAATTTAAAATATTTCGCTTGGACATGGGTAAAATTCAAATCAACATGGATTTCCATGAATTTATGGTTGAATTACTGTCAGGTGTTGATCAAAGCCCATTTTGAAGCTGCAGTATTGTATAGGCTGTAAAGGCGCGACATCATCTATGGACCATAGATACTGAGGATGTTGGAATCGTTACGTGCCTTGAAAGTAACGTACTCCGTACAAGTGTGATCTAGTGACCATAGATAACCTTTGTCTGAGGAGTCAGTATTTTGCCGGATAATAATTGTGAATTATTAAAATTTCTTATGTCATATGACAAAAATCGTTCAAAACAATGGCGGGTAAACGAGTGGAGAGTATAACGTAATATTTTACTCCAATAAAACTATATTTGTAGAATTTTTAAAATAAAAGAAAACGAAATTAATCTGATTTATATTGTACCTGAATAAAGTGGTGTAAAATAGCATTACAGATTTATTTTCTGCAATTAAGTAATTTTAATAGAATTGAAATGATTAGAATATTCTCTCAATGTACAATTTAGTTTCAAAACCCACTAAATTCGGATAAAACCTACAAATAGACAAAAATTTTAGCCCAAAATCCTTCATGTTGAAAGAAATTCTTCAAATCTAGCAGCACTGCTCGTAATTATTTGAGACAGCGCGACCGTTTGACATACTTATGACATAAACTAAATGTATTTCCGGATTTTTCGTAAATTATTCATATTGTTTTATATTTCTCGTAATTTTACGAACGTCGCTGATATTTGAAAAATTAAGATTAAATTAAGAAGAGAAAAAAATTCAAATAAAGGAAACAATAATATATAGTACAAGACATATTTATGAAAAGATAACATGCAGAGTATCACACGATTTTCTGATTTGTTGATCGAGATGGAAAATGCTCGTGATATTTCCGAATTTTTCAAAATTAATTTACGGAGCAAGTGCGAGGAATGATTGACATTTCGTATGACCTCTTCGGAATTACTAACGGAGGTATCAGCTGGCGACATTGTATAGCTCTCGTTACGTTCGCGTGGCGAATTCTGAATCAGTTTAGGTACCGATCGCATGCATACTATCAAAATTGACATTAACGGGGGAAGAAGTCATTGAAAGTGCGCATGCGATCGGTCCCTAAACTGATTCGTAATAAGATCCGCGAACAAAGCTAATATGTGATGTGATAGTTACAATTTGAAATTGTAGACGCTTACATTTACTAATTAATTTTAAAAGCATATCCATATTTAATAAATGTGTATTGGTTTTCTTTTCTTTTAGAGCTTCACTCGGCGTTCATGATGAATGTCTAAGTTTAAAGTCCAAATCAGATTTATCTGTATCCAATAAAAAGATATCAGTTGAGCATGTATGTTCCAGCACCCCTGTTTTTCGCAGGTATAATTCCGTATATAAGTATAATAATTGGACAATAAATTAATTAATGTTATAGCAAAAAAACTAATGTCGTAAATGGAGAACGGGTTGAACCACATAAACATAAATGCACGATGACAAACAAGGACGATGTGGAAAATGCAAAAATTGTTCTTCCTCGTAAACAACGAACTCGTGTCAGATCCAGATCCAAAGATTTTCACATCACCGAGTGAAGTACATCAACTAAAGCAGTGACGTGCTTTTTAATATCTTGATTTAACTGATATAGTTGAAGTAGAATTGAAAAGTATTTCGAAAGATTTAATCTCTTCTGACGAAGCGTTAAAGACTGCGTAAACTTTGCACTGCATATCGTACATAATAAAAAATTAAGTACATAGTAGATAGAAGGTTTTTGAATAGACATTGTTGTTTATTGAACTCTTTATTTTTAAGTTCTAGTTTTAAATATATGTAGCAAAATATTCATTGATTACAAAATAAAACAAAAAATTAATTAGATTGTAGTACCTCAAAGAATTTTTATATCCAAGATCGTGAAACATTCATAATGACATATTTTTAAACTATTTCTTTTAATATAAAAGTTGCTTAATAGGAAATATTCTTTGAATGAATAAAAAGCAAAAGACTGTTCAAAAAACACAATTGATTTCTAGAGAAGGATATACCTTTTAGAATCAGAAACTCCAGAAGCTCTATCGAATCTAAATAATAAAATAATCCAGAGTGAACATATTTTCCCGGAAGGACTCAATCTGTAAATTAAAACCAGCCTCAGCTACAGAACAATATTTTATCATACTCAGAGAAACGCAATTTTAGTGAAATTTCGATTTAAACATAGTCTATACACTCTGGAAGTTCTTGCAAGGACTCGATATGTAGATTAAAACTATCTTCAGCTACTGGAAAATATTTTATCATAAAAAAACCGATTTTAGTGAAATTCCCACAATTAGAACAAATCAAAATAAATATACATATAAAAGAAGTTCAAAAGAAAGCAGTGTTGATTTACATATACCCTAGACACTAGGGAGGTTTTTCTAAGGATGAAAGTGATTTACATTTAATTTCTAGACAATTTATTGATAATAGGAAACACTTGCTAGCAAATAGATTTGTTTATTAAAAACTTATAGCACGTCACTGCAGATTTTCCTCTTTTCCCTCCTTAATTAATAAGGGTTTGTTTTTAGTTCCACACAATGTGTTGTTGATACTCCATATGAAAATGGACGTCAATCGTAAGTATCAAGTAATTTAAAATAATTATCAATTAAATTAATTAAATATAAATTATTATATTTATCCAAATTTCGAGGAATTATTTGATGACTTAGTTAGATCCTCATCGTCGGTCATTTAACTGGTGAACCAGCTCACCACCAGTTACAGAAAACCTGCAACACTGACAATGGACCTTAAAGTGTAAGGAGTCTATGTATATATGACTCATTGGCTCCGCCTTCTTAGTTTTTTGTGGATAAAATAGATAATTTTTTACTACATTGCAGGCTTTTGGGGGAAGGTAATACGCGGATACCATATGTAGTAATTCGCGGAGTAAACTAACCAAATTGAATTGGAAAGGCGCAATATTTTTCATATAAGAAAACGAGGCTACAATAACAAAAGCTTGAGAATCGCTGGGTTAACTTCTATCATTGATAAAATAAATAGAGAATTGGAAACGAGTGTTTATTAACTTTGTTCGTGGGGCTGATTAAAAATCAGTTATGAACCGATCGCATGCGTACTTTCCAATTTGTCATTCGTGGATCACTTAGCTCTGAATTTTTAAGAATTTTCCTAAGTTTGCGGATCCCATCGATTACGTTCACGGTAAATCAACATACTGAATGGGTTCGTAATCAATCATGGGCATTACAGCAATCCTAAATTAGTTACCAACTGATTCGGAATCGATTCTATCAGCGTTGTTCGTGGATCAAGTCCGACTCGTGGCCGATCGCGTACACACTTTCAAATTTATCGTTCGCGATTGGCTCAGTTCTGATTTTTAGTAACAGTTCCGTTCTTGGGGATTACATCGACTCACTTAATTATTAATTACGAATCAGTTATAGCAGATCTCGGGGTTTTGTTGTTGGGTTGCTCATCGTTCGCGTTAATTCAACACCCGCAATATATTCGAAATGCGCATTAGAACAATCCGAAATTGGTTTCAAACTGATTCGGTATCGATTCTAGACTAGAATCGCGGACAAAACTATAGATTTATTTTTAAACTTTGTTAATTTACCTTCTTTTAATTATTATCCACAATAAAGGTGTACAAAAATAATTATTATTTTCAGGAAAGAGCATTTAACTATGTCTGTGGATCCCCGTCTGAAAGAAAAATATTCCATATTGAAAATGCCCTGTTGGAAGAGATCGTGGACTATACCGGTATTTTCTAGAAAAGGGAGCATGCAAAATTATAATAGTACTGACAATTTTGATGCGCAAACGTATTTGTATGACGAAGGCAGTGAATTAGATTCCTTGTTTATAAAAAAGAAAAGTTTCTTTTCTAAGGGTATGTAGGATAATTATTACAAATTGTTGCTGTCATATAATATTTTCAATAACCTTGAAACCTGATTTATGACGTCCTCAACAACTAAATAATATGAAATTTGGCTTTATACTTATTTATTTTAATAGACAATAAATTACACAAAGCACAATTAATTTAGGTATGAATCCATCAATTCATCTGTAAACCACAAGAAAATTAATTAATGAATCGGACAACATCGCGCGTTCACTATACAGTGACGTCATTCGCAATTTTTCTGATCACATGATCCAATGTTGAACTTTAATGAATATCATTCATTATAATCTTGGTTTTCAACAAAAAATGAAAAAAAATTGTTAAGGGTGAATACACACGTTATTACATTCTATGATTTACTAACTTCAAAAAAACATATGTTAAATTCTTCTTTTTCTGTTGACCACAGAATTATAGTTGTTAAGCATTAAACTCATAACAAAAATGGCCGTTTTAGAAATTTCTTAGACTTTTAGGGGTGAATATTAATCAATATACTTGATTAATTAATTTTTCACCATTTTCATATACCCTATTGTGACCTGTGAAATAGATCAGCATAGTAAATGATTGGTTTAAACTAGAGATTAGTTCATAATTTTGCCTCTAGTTAATCTCCAAGTTTACTCTAGGTTGTAAAATTGTGCCTGAATTGTAAAGAGTATTAAAGTGAAACCTAAAATATGATGAGGGTCAAATATTATAGAGAAAATAGGTATCATTTTTGCGAGAAAGGCCTCCCTATTCAATCACATTTTAAATAAATGGAAAATTTAGTTAAATAATAATATTTTAACTGAAGTTAACAAAAGCGAGGCTCGAGAAAAATGTAGCACACTGTTGTCAAATTTTCTTTTAATTTTAATCAACATAATTTCTTTATTTTTTTCCTAAAATAAAATTTAACACCCTAGGAATTATAATAATTGGACATTTAATTTCAGTATTTCCAGTCGAATGCCTAATTGTTTTATCTGTAATGGGCGCTGCTTGTGGAATTCTTTTAGCATCATTACTAATTTACATAATATATGGTAACAATGTACTGCAAGTTTTCTTCAAACCCCGAGAAGTTCCCGAATCTTCAGTTAAATCGTACATTAAATTTATAGGAGGAGGATTAATTTATATTATAACGAAGCTTTTTAGAACTCTAGGAGATATCTTGTCCATACCGGTAAGAACAGTCATGTATATTATAAGCATTACAAGTTTTGTCTTGGTAGATACTGGTAGATGTGTTTCTCTACCCGCTGTACAAAATAACTAAAAAAGGTATCTGTTTAAGTGCTAAAATTAAATACAGAAATTACCCAGACACATTTGAAGATTTAGTTAGTTTTTCATTTATTACAAGATCTACAATTTATATTTCATGTATGTATCACTAGTAAACAATAAATTTCTTATTTCTCACAACTTCTTTATGTCACATCAATAAAATAGTGTCATAAGTCAAAAAATTATAAAATATCTTTTATTGTACGATTAGTTGATGCTAGAAAGCTTCAAAATCTTATCTCATCATTCTCTGCTGCTATTATTAGTTGTTTTGTGGTTTCTGTGTCTTGCTATCAACGCCACATCATCAGCATGATGCCCTTTCTGTTGATACTGGTTCTTCTTATTATGTTTTCCAAAGCTAGATTAAATAGTACCGTTGATATAGGGTCGTATTGTCTTAATCCTTGTTGTTTTTAAAATTTACTTTTCTTGTTATCAATTTTTACTCTGTTGTGTCCTCTAATATCATCTTAACTAGTTGAATTAGTTTGGAATTTCTAGTTCTTGTAATATTCTGAACCCTCCTTGGTACTCTCCTAACAATTTTTCTGCATTTATCTCTAATCTTCTTTTCAAAATTGATGTGAATATTTTGTATTCATATTCCTCTATAATTTTCACACGATGTTTTGTCCCCCTTTTTGTGAATGGATAATATAATTGCTTTTATCAATGCTTACGGCATTTTTTAGGTTTTCCAAATCTAACAAAGTAAATTGAAAATTTCTTCCTGAAGCTGTTCACCCCTATGTTTTATTTGTTCTTATTATCCTTTTGAAATATGGGACAAACTCGTCCAGATTACCATATCACTGGAAACTTACCAGATTTTAATGAGACTATAGATAGGTAATCATATGGTTTTGCAATGTACGGTTTCATAGTAGAAAGACTGGTAAACCACCAGGATGAGATAAAAAGTTTAATTATAATTTTGAGGCCATTTAAAACGTAGATTTACGTCCAGAATTAGACACGTCAAACTTGCTGGTGATGATATAGTAGAAATAAATGACTGTTCCTGAGTAAACTGTAAGGAGCAAAATGGTTAGGTTAGGTTGAATAAAAAAATCTAAGAAAAATAAATGACTGCAGGCGTACAAATGACATTTATAATATTTCTATCGTTAAAATAAGAAAAATGTCTCGTTTGTCTGTCTCGCGGACGTTCGCTTAACAATGAATTTACGCCCCATACTTTAGAACAGACTTTATCTAAGACATGTTTTATTTAACTGTCTTATTGTTACATAAAAAATATCAGATTGCAATCCTATCGCCCGATTGGAGCCGCTTCTGGCAAATTAATTTTGTGTGATAAAAAAATCTGATAATTTGCATAAGTTTTTTAAATAAAAATTATTTGATACAAGTTGCCAAAAATAATTTCACTGTTCACTTTCTATTATTCTAGGTACATTATGCCGAAGAAGATTTCTTTAGGACATAAACATGTATTGCAAGGTATTGTAAAACATGAATTCTTTACAAAAATATTTTTCCAATATTAAAATAATCAACTAAATTATTATTAATAACACATTGAAACAATATTTAAACTCTATTAATCAATTATTTACTAGAAAAATATTAAGATGATCAAAAACCAGTAGCGGCTTCTCAAAAAGGGCAAAGTAGATTAAGATAATGACTGAAAATTTTTAGTTGTTATATCAACAATAATTTTTCCCATATTCATATTATTTATAGACTACATATTTTAGGTCCAGCAAAAGTATGAACCCCAAGACCCTTTTAGGTGGAAAACAGATACTTGGTAGGGCAAATAGTTTTAGTTTTGTCCAAAGTAAGGTTTATCCTATATGGTAAACAACAAAAAGCCCCAAAATATAAAGTACTATTATTAATTATCCCTTATATTTCAAGATTAAATGTCAATAAATAAACATATCTAAAAACACTTTGTATTTATTTTATTTAGTCAATTACGTTATAAAACCTTAAGAACGCCTATTGAATGTATTTGTAGCAGGTTGTGTGAGTTGAAGACCATTAATGTTATTGAAATCCAGCATTTTCAACATTTCCTTGGTGTCTGGATCAACTTCAATAATGTCGTGTTCCAGAGCAGAAACTTCTGGTACATAGTTATCACGTCTTTCACGTTCTTCTTCTTGTAATTTAATAGAAATTCCACGTACCTGTAAAACATAACAAATAACTTACACTGCTTAGTAGTTATTAATTAGGTCAAAATGATTCCTTATACATAAGAATTACTCAAAAAAAAGTTTTCAATCAAAATCAAATTATACATCAAAACCAAAGAAAACCTAACATTTTTCTGTAGGTAAATGTTTTATCAATAAAACCCAAAATATATTAAATAGCTATACTTCAAATAATATTATTCAAATATAAATATATAATAATATTATTCAAATATAAAAAAATTACACAGCATACAGATATATAACTCACTTGAGAATGTCTGAGACGTTTCATCAAATGTGTAACAAATCCGGCAATTTTGTTACGAAGGGGTTTTGTGGGAATAATAGCAATTTCCTCACAAATACGTTTATTGGTGTGGAAATCTAATGTCAGGCGAGTGTAGTACTTTTCAATAATTACTTTAGAAGCTTTTTTCACTGTCTTTGTACGTACACGACCCATGTTTTCTAAAATATTTAAAAATATAAGTAACTGGTCAAATTATATGTATTAATAAAAAGTGTCGCTATTAGGTATCAAATATTCAACATATTCTTTGAAAAATAAATATAAACTTACCAAAAGTTAAAAACTTTGATTAGGAAAACGTGGTCTAAAGAATCGACTCCTTCAAAAAGAAGGAAAGGTGGCGCTGGTGATACATGACAATTGACACATAAGTATGAATACCAACATCTTATTCAATTATTTTGTATGTAACAGCCAAAAGCGGTCACAACATTTAAAAAATGATATAAAAATGGGAAAACAAGTTCTGACTTTACCAAAGAACAAACCCTAATTGGATGAATATACCTAGTAATCTACTGAAAAATTAAATACATTCTAAAGGTTGGCAATGATTTTTCATTCACTTTTTGAACGTCATAGCAGAATCTTATGACAATTGAGTCGATTCTGGTTACATCATTTAATAGTTATACAATTTAAATTTTATATATATTATGTGCATACAGAAAAAATTATTGCATGTTGATAATGTATAAGATATTTTCTTTATATGGAGAATTATGTGCTACGCATCCATGGGAAGTTATTTTTACTATTATAGCATTTACGACATGTTTTTTAACATTGGATAAACCCCATACAATAAAACCTAATACGTTATCTTCATCATGTACTACATGCACCGAAGACCATTTTGTAGCTGCCGATATAGTAGTAATGACAATAATTAGATGTCTTGCTATTCTTTACAGCTATCATCAATTTAGAAATCTGCAGAAATTAGGATCAAAATATATTTTAGGTTAGTATTAAATTCAGAAAAAAATGTTTCGCTCATTAATTTTATAGTGTAGTTAAGTTGTTGAACATAATAATGTATCACTAATTGTTTCTGCTGTTGATTGCTTTTGTACTACTTTGGGGAATTTTATTAATTACCAAAAAATATTCATGTGACATTATGAATACAAAATATTAATTCATACAATATTTTTGAAATTTAAAAAAAAGTGAAAAATTTATGGCATATTCTCTTATAAGAATAATAATTTTATAGTTTTTTATCAGTAACTTATTTATTGAGACGTTTATCTACTTTATGATATCTAAGAAAGATAAATCAAATCCTCAAATGCAACTGCCCAAAGAGTGAAATTGATAATGTCTATTGTACTTACAATTCCTTCCTCAATACTTTCATACCTAGCACTCCAATCAAATAGGTATAAATACATAAATTATAATTACCTATTTTCAATAAATATATATGTGTATATATATATAAATAAATATATATATATATATATATATATATATATATATATATATATATATATATATATATATATATATATATATGTATATAATATAATTTTTAAATTAATTTTTAATAAATACCTATATTAAAACAAAATTAAAATGCTCTGATTGATATTTCCCACATGCATTTTAAAAATGTTTTGAACTTTTCTAAATATATAGAAAATAATTAATCATTGTACAATTAATAATGATTTATCCCAAATAGCAATCAATCTACTATTAAATTCTAACTTTCAATGTAAAATATTCTACTCAGACAAAATATTTTATTTTCAACTTACATTTTATGAAAATAATTATAAGTTTTCTAATAATTTTCTGCAAATTTTCACTTCTTAGATCATTATATTTGATTTTCTTGATAAAAACTCGCGATTTTAGATCATTTGATAAAAAATTAGTTTTAAAGATAACAGGTAAAAACTGTTGTGTCCTTTTAATTTGATCTTTATCTAAACATTTTCATATTTTGATTGAGAACAAATAATTTTTTGCTTACCCAATAATCAGATAAATAAAATAGTTGTCTAATATTTGTATGAAAAGACATTAATTCAGTTATTTTGTCTGGAAGAAAAACAGGATTCTATGAATCACCTTTTTGTTTTAGGTTTTGCTGGACTTTTTGTTGTATTTTCAAGCTTTGTTTTTACATCTGCAGTACTAAATACACTCCACATTGAATTATCAGATTTAAAAGATGCTTTATTCTTCTTTTTATTGATGATTGATATGTCAAAAGCTGCCAAATTGGCTCAATATGCACTCTCTGCATCCAATCAAAGTGAAATTAAAACTAATATATCACGGGGAGTTGCAGTTTTGGGACCTACTATAACTTTGGATACTATTGTAGAAACGTTGGTAATAGGAATGGGTACACTATCTGGTGTTCACCGCTTAGAAATGCTTTCCTATTTTGCTTGTATGTCAGTAATTGTTAATTATGTTATTTTATTATCATTTTATCCAGCATGTCTTGCTCTAATGTTGGATTTAAGTAAAATTACTGATAATTACTTGCAACATGAAGACAGTAATGTACTGGTAGATGAGAAAGATAAATCAAATCCAGCTGCCCAGAGAGTGAAATTGATAATGTCTATTGTACTCACAATAGTTCATATTTACAGTCGTTGGACAATACAAACAGAAAACTTTAATGATGTTAATGGCAACAAGACGGATACCCCTTGTACCGAAAGTAGTTCAATTTATGGGTTTTTATTAAAACAATTTGCATTAAGTGCCGACCATATAGTAATTTTAGTGTTATTAATAACTCTGTTAGTTAAATTTATTTATTTCGAAAATAAGGATGATTTTGAACACAATAATGAATTTATAGTTGATACACATAAAGATAACAGATTGGCAAAAAGGCAAGAAAGAACGATTTCTAGTAGTGTAGAAGTCCAAACTGATGAAGATATTGAAAAAATATTTGAATCTTCAGAACCAAATTCTACTCGAAGTTTACAAGACTGTCTGCAGTTACTGCGAACTGATAAAGCTTATGAGCTTTCTGATAAAGAAATTATCAATCTAGTAGATACTAAACATATTCCTGCATATACCTTAGAAAAAGCACTGAAAAATCCAGCAAGGGGCGTTAAAATTAGGAGACAAATACTTCAAAATATGTTGAAGTATAAAGAATCTATTAATTATTTACCTTATCAGAGTTATGATTACAGCAAGGTAATGGGTGCATGTTGTGAAAATGTAATAGGTTATGTTCCTGTACCTGTGGGGATTGCTGGACCTCTTGTTTTAGACAATAAATGTTTCTACATTCCAATGGCAACAACTGAAGGCTGCTTAGTAGCTAGTACAAATAGAGGTAAGCAGATACATGTTTTTGGTTGTTATTCTATCAGACCTCAATTTTTATATTTGTGTGTATTATTTTTGAAATATTTATTCTTTTTGCCTTTTTATTTTCTAATTTGGAAATATATATATTAAAAATAATTTTAAAAATTCTTTAGTTTGAGTTTAGAAAATATGTAATTGATTGATAGGGTAGAAGACTTATGTGATTTGAAAGAATTAATTAAATTGGCTCTATAGGAATTGAAAACAAAGTATCCTAATGTAATAAAGCATGAAATCTGCAGGGTCAGCTAGTCTTCAATAAAATTGTTTCTTTGTTCGGATAACTAATAGTTTCTTGTTATCATCTTCATACTAATTTTTTATTTTGTCTCATTTAACCTTACAGACTATTTTTGCGTATTTCAATATGTGTTGCAGACTATTGGGAAAAATTACTAATGTAACTATTGATATTTTGTTCAATTTTTAAGTTACATAACCATCTGCTTTGTTTGAAGGCTGTAGGGCAATTGAAAAAAATGGAGTAAAAAGCAGAATAGTAGCTGATGGTATGACTAGAGGACCTGTTATTAGATTTAGATCAATAGTAACTGCCACAGAAGCACTACAATGGTCCAAAAAGGAAGAAAATTTTTTGATTTTGAAGAATGCATTTGATTCAACAAGTAGATATGCTAGACTTCTTAAAACTACCACACATATGGCTGGACGCTATCTTTTTATTAGGTTAGTATAATATTTGGTAAAATATCTGGAATAGATATTAGGACTCAACATTAATTACATGGTCTCAAAATTATAGAAAAACGTGTAAAATAAAAGAAATATGTGAGAAAGTTGTAAAATGGCTATGAACGATGCAGTATTTGGAATAAAGTTGCCAGCTAATCTACAAACCGACTCAGACTTATCAACATGCCTGCTGAAGTCCAGGCAGCAACATTTATGGCAGTGATAGGCTCTGAAGCAATCTAAATATTCAACAGTTTTAACCTTAGCGACGCAGACAAAAACAACTTTCAAATCTTTAAAGACAATATAACGTTTAAAAGATATATATTTTTCCAAATAGTACAAAACGAAGATGAACAATTTAATGAATTTTTAACTAGCATAAAAACTCAAGCATGCAAATGCGAATTTGACAATTTACTTATAAAGTAGACTTGACCAAAGCTATAACAGTTCTAAGGTAGAAATAAAGTAGATAAAGTATTAGCAGTGAGAAATGAGGTGTCAAAATAAACAAAATGAATATTTTGACTGCACAAAACATAAATGCAGAGAATATCCAGCATTTAACAAACCGTGTACAGAGTGCAGTGTACACTTTGCCAATATGTGCCGCACTAAGAAGAAATATCCCAAAAAGAAATATATATTGAATATATTAGAAGAAAACTCAAATAGTTCTGAAAATATAAGTTACAAGTACCAGAGAAGAGAAAGACTGGACAGAAAAAATACAAGTTGGTAAAGTGAAATTCATTGTCAAACTAGATACAGGAGGACAATGCAAAGTGTTACTGAGACACTAAATGAACAAGTCTCAAGCCAGGCCGAACAAAAAATTTAATTAGTTACACAGAAGATAAAATGGGAGTTCTAAGTAAAGCAGAGCTATTTTGTAAGGTAGCTGAAGAAACGATTACACCTATCCTAGAACTAGATACCTGTGAAAAGTTAGAACTTATTGCACAAGTAGAAACATTGAAGAAAAGTGAATGTAAAGATAAGATCTTCAAATGGTTAGGCTGTTATAAAGATTTTGAGTATATTGACCTAATTGAAAACCTAAAACTAGAATTTAAACCGTACAAAAAGAATCCCACTTCTGATACCATGTAACGTTGTAATTATTGTTTTAACTACGATTTTAAAGAAAATAATTAAGTGCCTGGCGTGACATACGAAAACTATATTATAGATAAGATTTTTCTTTGGCGAATTTAAATATCTGTTTATTTAAATTAGTTGTTGAAAGTTCAAAATAAGTTTCCAATATTGGTCGTTAAACATTTTTAGATTTGTAGCTGAAACAGGAGATGCAATGGGCATGAATATGATCTCGAAAGGTACTGAGAAAGCTCTCAGTGCAATGAAATTACACTTTCCAGATATGGAAGTATTGAGTTTAAGTGGAAATGTATGTACTGATAAAAAACCATCTGGGATAAATTGGATAGAAGGCAGAGGAAAATCTGTAGTTTGTGAAGCGATTATTCCCGATCATGTTGTTTCATCTGTTCTGAAAACAACCAGTTCAGCAATGGTTGATTTGAATATTTCAAAAAATTTAATTGGCTCAGCAGTTGCTGGTAGTATAGGTAAGGCTCCACAAACATATTAGTACAAAAACATAGGGCTTGATTAGAACATAGTTATAAAAATTGTTTTTCTTTTAATTTTATTGTTTTTTTTTTATAAATGCTATAACAGTTTATTTCTTTTTTATTGGGATATGGTAATACAGTAAAACTTTTTTAGGTGGTTTTAATGCCCACGCAGCTAATATAGTAACTGCTATCTTTATAGCTACAGGTCAAGATGCTGCACAAAATGTCTCAAGTAGTAATTGTTTGACGATTATGGAACCTTGGGGTGAAAATGGCGAGGATCTATATATATCGTGCACAATGCCTTCCATAGAAATAGGAACTATTGGAGGTGGCACAATCCTACCTGCTCAACAAGCCTCTCTAAAAATATTAGGCGTAGCTGGTCCCAATGAAACTTCACCGGGAGACAATGCCAAACAACTTGCTAGAATAGTATGTGGAACTGTATTAGCGGGAGAATTGTCGTTAATGGCGGCATTAGCTAGTGGACAATTAGTGAAGAGCCATTTGAAGTACAATAGGTCTTACACCAGTAGAGATAATTCAAGTTTAAGTAGAGATCTTTATGGGAGCTCATGTGATTCGACAAAAATAACTTAGATGTGATACTGATTTTATTAAATGATTTATTTTTATTTCAAGCTATTTTATCATTTGTTCTATTTTCAGAGTGATGATAATAAATTGATGGTGCTAATTCATCAACACATAATCTTTACTTTGGGTTTCTGAAGTTAGAAACTTGATTATCGAAATGAGAGAGTAATTGTAAGCGTTAAAATGTAGTGATATTGTCCTTATCGCATTATGTTCTTTTGTATAGTAGAGAATTTCGAGGGTCTTTTGGCCCTAAAGTTATTAGATAACCTATTTTATAGTGGAATGTAAGTAGGTGGCAAATTGGGTAGTTTATTATCGGGTTTTTCCATATAAGGCAATTGTGACTGTTGATGGTGTTCTACCGAATTTTCTCAATGTTAAAGCATTTGAGATAGATGGGTGCCACTTTTATTAATTGAATTGGACTAATATAATTTTTGAAAATGAAATTAATTCATTTTCTAACATATGAGAATAACAGTTATATAAACAGGTCAACTTGTATTCCATTATTATTAAAGTATTTATCAGTTGATTATGTTTTTATGAAATTATGTCAACAAAATTGATGAATTTCGTGTTTATTGATTGTAATTCACTTAATTGCTTAACCTTAATAAGCATTATAGTGCAACATACTATGAGAGTGTAACGATGTATTATAAACCAGTAAAAATCAAATCTTACTGTTACTTGAAAATCATTTACAAATGCGGAAAATTCATCGGTTTGTTTCCTTGGAATTTAAATACAGCAAGTTTCGGAAATATCGTACAAAAAATAATAATAATGTTTCTTGTGCTAATGGGATTGTTTGCTATTAAGTATGCGCACAGTTTTGACAAATCAACGGATACACAAGATATTTTTTTCATCTCTACAATTTTAATAAACATTGAAATTATTCTTTTATCGGTGTTGTTTGGATTACTACATAATAAAATTGCGTGGAAAAGTATTTTCAAAATCATCGATATGGAAAAAACTGATAAATTCACTAAAGATATACGCTATTGGTTTATTTTTGCTTGGATAATTTTGGTAATTGGACGGAATGTGGTATTTTTATTGAGAGCTTTCTCTTGGATTAGATTAGTACAAGAAATTATCATAATTTTTACAAATCTTCAATATGCAGTTGCTCTTACAAGCTTCGTAGAAATCACACGTATAATAACTTATGAACAAACCATTTTGCTATCAGAAATTGGAAAAATATCAATTAATTACAACCCATACATTTTAGTTCATATTAAAAAAGTCAAAAACACTTATAAAGATTTATTTTTCTTGGTTCAAAATGTTAATAACATTTATGGAATTTGGTTTTTCATCTCCCTCGCATCATCATTTATTCTGTTCATGTATGATGTTAATTTATTGATCAACTTAATTGAAAATTCTGGCGAACAGTTAACAGTCGATAAACCGTCAATAATAGCGATTTTGGTTTCATATTCTGTGAGTAAAATATTTTTTAATAAATATGTATCATTATTTCATTAGTTTTAAAATTTACACAAACATGATTCAATTATAAGTTTGTATTAAATTTATAAAACAAATTTACCATAAACGAATAGTTTATACATTAAATCTCCAAGTACCTTGAAACTTTTATTATTTTTCAATTGTTAAAAAAATAGTATTAGTACCTCAACGAACTGTGGTATTACCATATGTACATTATTTGCTTAATTCTATTTTTAAGATATCGCCTCTTTACAAGAGCAACGTGACATCTCATAAAAAAGTTTTTTATTATTTGATATTCAAAACCGCGATATCGTATTTCATTTTCTACAAAACGCGGCATTTTAAAAGTGAATGTTCGAGGAGCTATGAGTGAAAGAGAGTACACCACCGTGGCAAATGGAGTTATCAGTCTTTTTCGATGTGACCATAGATTGACCACATCCTATAGATAGTCAAGTCGAGCTCTCGTTTCAGCTCCATCTCTTGGTTCATTAGCACTACTAAACATACATAAAGCAACAAATTTCTTTCTGCTTTTGGCGGCATACTTCAAATCCAAATTTTAGATTAAAAACTATCATTTTGAGTGATACAATTAAAGGGAATTGTTTCGAAAAATAACTGGACCAAAGGTAGTCTTAAATATACTCTCATTTTTAATTATGTGGAGAATGGAGTTTCAGAAATGAAACAGAAAAATAGACAACCGACAGTTTTTTTTATTACATTTGAAAAAATACAAAATAAACATAGATAAATACATGTACGTACGTATACCATTGAACATCGTAAATCCGGACTTTGAAAACGCGGAATATCTAAAATCCGGACAGATTCGTTCGTACCGCAATATTTAGCTTCTGTTTTTTACACTAGATTGCGACACCATACATAAGGATAACACAAAATCCGAATTTTTTACCTTTTCCCAGTTATAATTTTTTTTAATTTATTGTTTCTTCATTATTACTTTTATTAAAGTTATTTTAACTGCTATTTATAATACCTCTCCCTCGGTTTACATTATTATGTAATTCGATATGGTTTCTCGTTAGCGCGACCATAAATGCATTCAAATGTTCGTATGATCTAAAATCTGGAACCGATCCTTTTCCAGCGATTCCGGATTTACGATGTTGTACTGTATATAAGAGTATCAGATACTTACACTTAGAGAGAGTGTGGATAGAGGTTATGTTCTCTGCGCAAAAGAATCTGCAGGCTGCATTATCTCCTAAGTCTAGCGTCTTTAGGTGTCCGTTGAGGTGACAGTGACTTTGATAAATACATAATCATTATAAAATTACCACCACAGAACATATCAGGGTATGTTCTGTGACTACCACTATACCATTTTTTTATATTTTCTTGAGTGCTTGTTTGCTATTGTAAGCAAGAAATCACCATCTTTTAATCTTTCATCTGCATCTTTCAAAACTCATTAATTTTTTTCACGTAGATAATTGAATAGAATTATATTTATTATAATAACTAACAAGTCAGCTTTTCGAGCGTATTATGGTTATCACAAAAATAAATTTATAGTTGTTACATGTTTTTACCTTTTGATATTCCTACTAGAAGGTCTAGTACTTTCCATTTAAAGTGAACTCAGACACTCAGTAATACTGTGAGTATTTTATACTCAGATAATGACGTCACTATTCAGTGAATAAATATAAAATACTGGCAAATTTGAATTCAAGTGAAATGTAACAAAACGGGGTTTGGAAGAAATATGATAATATTTAAATTATAATAATAATTTAAACAAAACGTAATATTATTTATTAATATAGTAAAACTGAATCTTGTAGAATGTATGTATTTTAATTTAAAATATTCCATACAAACTTAACCAATTAAGATGTAACATATTAAGTAATTATACCTAAGTTTAATAATTTTTATACTTCATACAGGGTTGCCCAAAAAGCAAGAGCGGGAAAATCTTTTTAGAAATAAAGAAACATAAGGTTAAAAAAATAACCTTTAAAACGTACTTTTTGTAAAATGTATTATCTGGACCTTAGTATTAATATATGAATGAATATTAATTTTTTGATCAAATTATTAAAATATAATAATATATGAACGAAAGTTTGGTGTAAATCAACTTGATTGTTTAAAATAAAGATTAAAGTTACTTTGATCAAAACAGTAATTGAAAATAATAAAATAATAGTGTCATGGTAATATAACTTTACATTGTGGCATACATTTTTTGTAACTTTTCATTTAGTTTTTCTAATTTTGTCACTCGTGGAAGTAAAATATGGGACAAATAGCGTCCCGTTTCACTTTGTTGCGGAGCGCGGGACATGTTAGGGAAATACGTTAATTTAGTATTGTTTATAGTCGACAGCCGTCTATTTACTGTTCTAAGTCTCTATGAAGATTTGGGAATAAATCTATTACACTAATAGATCCGTAATGTTACACACAACATTTACTGAAAGACAGTTTAAAAAATTAACAACTAACACTATACATAATCAAAACGACACAACACAACAACAATAACATCAAGAAAAAACTGTAGAACTAAATATTTTTTATCTATGCTGTAAAATGCATACCAGCATTAAATTATTCAGTTTTGTGTCATATATTCGCCAGCTTCATACATATTTATTCTAGCAGATCCATTTAGGGCTCAGATCTTTAACTACAAAAATGATTCAGCCCTGGGCCATCTGTGTGAAACGTATATAAAATAGGTAGTTTGTGCTGTCTAGCCGTAAATAAAATACTTATTGTATATTACATGTTGCCTGGTTTTACATTCTTATGAAAATAAAGTTCAACATTTAGCTAAAATGAAAAATAAAATACAGACCGAAATAAGTCGAAACGTCAATTTTTCACCTGCTTTAAAATATAGTTTTCAATCAGAAGAATCCATACAATTTAGCAACGAAAAGCTAAAATGAATATATAGACGGATATATTTGTGTCCCTTGTATAATATATCTATTATTTCCAAATACTTATGGAAATTAAAAGGCTTTCATATGAATAAATTACTTTGTGTAATGAATTGTGTATTTATTGATTGTACTAAACATAATTGCTTATCTATTATTGTATTGTCAACATTGGTTTCTTGATTGAGAAAATAACACAAGCCATTCGTTTTAATTGAAAATTCTTGACAATCGCGTGCCGTATATCCTAAATTACTACTAAACAGCAAGGTATAAAAAAGGTAACCCAATTCAGAGTATTATGATAAAATAAGAATTCACAATAGAATAATAAAAAAACAATAATATTATTGTATTAAGGTGAGGGTCTTCTATAGAAACGAATTAATATAACTAATGAGTTATTGATTGTTTCTCACCGTATTGCTTTCTTTCTACGAAGTATTATTCGACTTGGTCTTTGTAACTGTGATGATGTATTTCAAGATACCAAACATAAAAAGAGATTCTTTTTATTTAAAAACTATTTACAGATACGCAACTTTTGTTGGTTTGTTCCCCTGGAACTTAAAAAAAGAGAGCATTGGAAACATTGTACAAAAAATAGTGATAATGTCTCTTATCCTTATAGGTTTATTATCGGTTAGATATGCCGCCATATTAGATGAATCAACAGATGTGCCAGATATTGTTATGGTGTCTTTACTTCTATTACATACTGAAATTATACTTTTGTCAATTTTTTATGGATTATTCAATAGTAGAACAAAATGGAAAACTATATTTGAAATACTTGATAAAGAAGAAACTGGAACTCGGGAGCTTTTAAGATTCAAATATCTGAAACACGGGTTGATTATAATTTGCATTATTTGTGGAAATGGATTTACTCTGGCATATCTAACAAAAAAATTCTGCTGGATCCGATTAATACAAGAAACTCTACTTATAATCACAATAACTCAATACGGCGTCGCTGTAATGTGTTTTACAGAAATGACTCATATTTTATTTAACAAACAACATTATTGGTTATCTGAAATTAAAGAATTATCGTTCAATTACAATCCAGATATTCTATTTCACATTAAAAAATTAAAAAATAGCTATAGAGATCAGTTTTACGTGGTTCAGAGGAGTAATGAAATTTTTGGAATTTGGTTTTTCATCTGTATTGCAACTTGTTTTATTGAGTACATGTACGAAGTAAATATGCTGATGAATTTAAATGCGCACAAAAGCCAGGAGATAACAGAATCTAAGCTGCCATCTTTATTATTTTTAATAACGAGCTCTGTAAGTAAAATAGAAAAAATTATAATTAAAATTAATTCGTAACTATTTTGCAATAAATAAAAACAAATATTTATAATTGGATATGGCTTTATTATTTTTCAAAATATTGTATACTAAGATTAATTTACTTTTGCATGTGTTTGAAACCAACTGTCGAAGCATTTTTTTCATCGATTGAAGTACCACCAAAGCATGTGATATGAACGCATCAACCGCTTCTTTGGGTGTAGAAAAACGTTGACCTCGCAATTTATTTTTAATCTGCCAAACAAGGACAGTTCGGCGGATGACACATCGATTTCAACGTTTTTGTTTCACCTATTGGTCATTTGCTTCGAAGTACTTCGAGCGCGACCAACTTTTGTTGGATTTGGCTCGGTTTCAAACACCCATAGATCCAATCATTGTTTACTTTCGGATTCATATGCATAGATCCATTAATTTGTCGCCCATCACGATCTTATAGACGTCTTTTGAATCACCACGATTGAATTTTTTCAGTACAAATCGACTCGAGCTTTTTTTTGGCGGATTGTCAAATTATGCAGTATCCAACGCGAATTAATCTTTTTGATAGCCTAGTGTTGATGTAATATTGAATGTATACGAATGAAACTAATGCTTAAGAATGGCTCAATCTCAGGGTATATCACATGACGATTTTGTAATATCAGTTTACATACAACATCGATATTTTCTGGCACAACAGTCGATTTTGGACGACCTTTACGAAATTCATCCTGTAGCGGAGTGCGATCACGATTAAATTCGGAAAACCAGACCAGCGCAAAAAGTGGCTCGAGATGATGCTTCATCACCAATAGTCGAAGCGCGTTGATCGCCACACTACTGTTGGTTTAATCCACGTCCAAGTCATAGGAAATCATCACACGAAAATGTTTGCGATTTAATTCCATTTTTTTATCAAGATGAATATTTTAAGTATCTGTAAACAACTCAACTAGCACTCGCATGACAACACGTATTGAGTACGTTCACCATTAAAAATGTCAAACTTTATGATAGCAATGACACATTCACATCAGTGTCGCCATATCTCAAAATTTAACACATAACCCTCGTAGACATATTGCAAATTAAAACCATTGGAAGATATTTTATAATAGTATTGAACATTTTATTAGAATGAGATTAGGAACTTACGTGAAATAATTGACATCTAATATACGGCCATGCTTGCATCCTAGTCGCTGCGACACAAACCAGGTCGCAGTGATGTATTGCATTGTTTGTTATGTAGGTGGCCATGCTTGCGACTAGCGACCACGACTGATTTTGGAAACCCTTTAAAGAGTTTCTTATGTCGATGGTCATGTTAACGTTGTATTCGACATTTTAACAGCAACGTATATAATAAACAATTTGAATAATTTTGACATATTTTCATTTTATAATGTTTAAACTTAACAATAAATGTATATAATAATAAAGACTTACTTTAAAGTTACTGCAAGCTTCTTTTCAACTTAACGGCGTTATTAAATCTTGTTGTTTGTCTCTGAAAACCTTCTCTAACATACAAACAAAGTAGGAAAAAACCTTGATTTTTAAGAAGACCAAATAATGTGTGAAACTGTTCACATGTAAGTCTCTTTACGTTAACTGTGCAAAGAATTTACAAAAAGGCGACCTGGACGCAAGCATGATCGTAGACATAGCGATCGTTAAGTGCTCAGTCTAAACTGAACGCATAACCGACAAGCCACGGATAGCATTCGTACGCGCATATGCATTCCCGCACGACAATTTGTCATTTTACTCACTTCAGCAATTTTACGCGCTTTATATTTGTTTGAGAATCAAAACAGTAGACGTTCGAATCCATCGTCAACATGGAGGTCTCTTCGTCTTTGGCAACTGATTTCAGGTCTTATTTTAATTGAAAATTAGTTTTTAAATAGATAAAAATCTTGACGTTTGGACCTATTTGGATCTTCATCAAAATATCAATAGAAACATAAAAAAAGGCCGCGAAGTAAAAAATAGAACAAACGTAGCCGAGCTAAGAATCTGCATTAATCTGTACTCGCTAAAGATCAATTCGTATGCGCAAATGCGGGAATTGAACATCCTTACCTATATATTTATAGTTAGGTTAGGTTAGGTTATAGTAAACAGAACGAGGCATGGCCGATCAAAGTTATGCTAATAATAATTAATATTATTATAAATAGATATCAATATATTCAGAGGATTTGGTAAAACGTTTACACTTCAATATTAATTAATTGCAGCAAATAGTGCTTAAATACAAAATTCTAGCCGATATAGCTCGAGTCTGTTCACTAAAACCTCATATGAAATCACACGTGCATTTGGATACCTCAACAACAATGCTAGTTACCTATCATTTAGTTATTAATTTTATCATCACGTTTGTATGCTTAAAATTTCACTAATCCGATAAGTATTGTTCTAGATCATTACAGTGATAACCGTGATGTCATGCGACAAAGTTGAAAAAGGAGCCATCCGACTAGCAAAAGTATGCAACGTATTGCAAGCTGGTGTTCAAGATCCTATTCTATTCGAAGAGCTCGAAGGATTATCTGTATTTATAAAGGAGCTTCGACCAAAATTCACCGTCTATGGTTTTTTTACTATAAATCAACAAACAATTCCAGTATTCATATCAGCACTTGCTACGTATTTGATTATTTTAGTACAATTTAAAGCACAGACAAATCAGACAATGTAGTTTTGTATATTAGAATCAAGATGGAAAATTTGAAAAATTATGGATTCTCTTTATTCACGAAAAATGTTCAGGATTAACTGAAAACTACATGTTAAAAAATTAATACATTTTCTGAAACGGTATTCTCTCACCTATCTTTAAAAACATCAATGTTAAAAATGTTGCCTAGAAATAAATTGTATCGTCTTAATCGAAAATGAATCGTCTTTTGAAAACGCACTTTTCTTAAAAATACTTATTAACTACAACTTTTACAAGAAATTTGAAAGTATGCACAATTAACAATATAATAAGATTTAGATTAACAGGTTTGCTACTTTACCGGTCCCTGAGGATGTAATTTCTTCAGATGAATCGGATAGTGATGTAAGTACCGATGATGAGAGTGTATCGGAATCTGCAAATGATGATGAAAATGAGTGACATGATATATATGGGAGTTACAATGATGCTGATGAGTTGAAACAATATCAAGACTCGCCTTTATTATATATATATATATATATATATATATATATATATATATATATATATATATATATATATATTCGTAAAATACTACTCCAAAAAATGAAAAAAGAAGAAATTTGTGATACTCGAAACAACACCAAACGGTCCGTTCTAATGTTAAGTAATCACACAATCACTTTTAAATCAACAGGAAATCGAAACTGGCAGGGGGAAACCTATACTTAAACCAAAAGTAATCATTGATTACAATAAAGCAAAAACATGAGTAGATTTTTACGATCAGATGAGCTCTTATTCCGTATCAAGAAAATCTTTGTAACACTTGCTACTATTCCCAAAAGAGTTCTACATATCTTTGTTAAACCGTCCCAGCCAGGAAAGAAAAGGAGAAGACAACGCCAGGGATGCCATAATAAATTAATAAAAACCCATTCCAGCAAAAATGCAAGTAACTTGGTTATAAAAGTAATAAGTTACTGCAATGAATGTCCTGGACAACCAGGAATGTGCTTATCTTGCTTTAATAACTAAATTGTTTTTTTTTCTAACAATATATTTAATTAACAATTTTTTTTATTCCAAAACAGCATTCATACTAATGAACCTTTATGAAGTATTCCATGTTGTTTGACGTTTTTATCTAAATCTGTAAAAAATAGTAAGTTACCTGACACATTAAAAACTCTTAAATACGACAACTGATTACAAAACGGATGATAACAGTAAGTTTTTACACGTTTTTATTTTTAATAATTGATCTTAAACCTTTTATAATTTATATCATAGAACTATAAAAATTGAAAAGCTAATATCGTATTTACCGGGCCCCAAAGACTGGTAACGCACGATGTCCGTGTCAAACCACCGGTCCCAGGGGACCGATAATACATAGTTATATATTTCAGAAACACAGTTAACCTGTTAAAGTCAAATTGAATGCTTGATTCATACAGCCAAAATGAAAACTAAATTAAAATTAACATTAAACTAAACTTTCTTGGTGGTAATTTTTTGGTTTATGCAGTAAATTCAGGATAATTATAAATTAATGGTATGGTTCCTTTTGGTCATACAAATGTTGAAAGCTCCTCACACTATTTATCAGTGTTCCATCGTCTAAAGGATATTGTTTTCACCTATTTTTTATATCAGTTTTAACAACAAAACTTCACCATAATATTATGTTGACTATGTTGATTATGTAGACTAAGTTGAAATTTCTAACAACGTTGGTGATATTCATACCGGATACATTCACAATTATACTGTCTGACGCACATTTCAATAACCAAGTTATCGACTTTAGAGACTGAAGATAAGCATGAAGGAATTAACCTTCAGTCTCTGAAGACGATAACTTAGTTATCGAAACGCGCGTCATACAGTGTAATTATGAGTTGTGTAAACAGTGTAATCAGTACCAATGCAGACTGATCTGACGTATTCTGTGCTCATAACCTCACAAAAGTAAGGAATTAAGCTAAGAAGTTAAAAGTTGGCGAACTCTACCAACAAAAACAAAACTTATAAAAAAACAAAGTCTCACAATTCAGTCTCAAGACTGAAGGTCTTCGTTTATTGTTCCTAAGATAAACTAGGAGTGATATGAATTCAATTCATAATCTGTCCTGAAGGTCAAGGTCAAGGTTGTATATTGTCGCACCTCCTGTTTAATATATACTCTGAAGCCATCTTTCGAGAGTCACTTGAAGAAAGAGACATTGGGATCAAAGTCAATGGAGTCAATGGGTCAACAACATACGTTACGCCGATGATTACAGATAATACAGATGACCTACAACAACTAATTAATATAGTAGGCGGACATAGCCAAAACATGGGATTAAATATCAATATCAAAAAAACTAAATTCATGATTATCACTAGGGAAGCGAATACGTTTAGAAAATCTAGAGTAACATATAATGGAAAACCTATAGAACGGGTAGAAAAATTTAAATATCTAGGAACATGGCTCTATGAGGAAGGGTCGTCGGACGGTGAAATAAAATGCCGAATTGAACAATAAAATTTAAAAATGTATTTACATGTACCGACTTTGATCTTGATCTTAGACTGAGACTTGTGCGGTGCTACGTTTGGTCAGTACTTCTTTACGGGATGGAGGGTTGGACCCTTAAGGTGAAAAACATCAACAAATTAGAAGCATTCGAAATGTGGGTATATAGTAGAATCCTGAAGGTACCATGGACTGCCAAAGTGAGGAATGAAGATATTCTCAGGCGTATCAATAAAGACCGTGAACTCTTTAACATCGTGAAGAAACGAAAGATTGCATATCTTGGCCATATAATGCGAGGCCATAAATATCAATTCCTTCAGCTGATAGTCGAGGGCAAGTTTGAAGATAAGAGAGGATTGGGACGGAAGAGGATGTCATGGTTACGGAACGTGAGGCAGTGGACGAGTATACAAGATATTCAGACATTGATCCATACCGCTAGAGATAGAGAAGCCATGAAAAATGTGGTCGCGAACATCCATTAATGGATAAGCATTAAAAGAAGAAGAAGAATCCTGAAGGACTTTGGCATATCGAATGATTTTGAACAGCAATGTCCATTCAAATATTTGTACAATAACTAAGCAAAATATTTAATGCAAATATACACTGTTAAATCATAGTTTAAAGGATAGTATGTGCGTTTCATTACGTTATTTTGTGACACTATCTGGTAAATAACAGCTATAATATGTTGACAGGATGACGTTAAAATCATAGAGTTAATATTATTAAGATAGAGACTTCACATTGCTACGCTTAACATTCAATGTGGGCAACTTTCATTTCGTTATTTTGTGATGCCATCTAGTAAATAAAAGCTACAATTTATTCTTGGTCCATGTAGCTGAAACTATTAATATTAAAGATAGAGAGAGCGGTAAGAAAGTGGAATTGTACTATTGGAAGATAGAGAAAAAGCATCGGTTTACCACTATTATCTATACTAGATTTTAAGATCAAAACTTGTCATTCTCCTCTTTTGCCTTAACCCCTACTCGAAATTTCGACATCAAGGTAATACAATCAGATTGAGTAGAGAGGAATAGAAAGTTGTATGCCGATGCTCTTTCTTTCTCTATCAGCAGTTAGGGTCCACTTGAACAAGCTACCATACCATATAGCTAACTATATGGCTTAAATTGAATTCATAAAAATATGGAAGCAAAATCATTTAAGCTTCACTTTATCTTTGTTGGTTTCATCAAGTACTGTTGTTGTCTGCTTTTCTCTCATATTCTGAGTTTTAATAAAAATAATATTGTCAAATATGACAGGAAAAAGACGTTTTTCGATAATATTGAAGATATTTGAAAATAATGCTTTTTGTTGTATTAAGAAACTTTCGAAAATTTTAAGTAATATCCATGCAGCTGACTCAACAATTAATGATTAATGTATGAACCCAGAATGAAAAAATTAAAGAGAAATGCAAGAATTAAGAAGCACAATTCTGAAGACAAAATAAAAAATACCAATGAAATGAAAAATTGTTCTACACCACCACCCCTGCCACCTTATGGTGATGAAGAAGGTTGGGAATTGCAGTTCTGCAAATGGTGGGGATGGAATTGGGTTAGAAAAGAAAAAAGATGTGTTAATAAAATAGACCACGAATTTCAATACGATGCTCGATCTTTGAAAGAACAAACTATGAAAAATATGCAAAAAATGCGAGGAGCTGGGTAAGTATTAAACGTATTTTAGGTACATGAAATCTAAATTACCACTACACTACATGCTCACAACTACCCCATCTGCCACTGTTCAGAGATTGAAAGTAAACTGTTTAACAACAAACTTTAATTTAAACGTTGCCTGCGGTGTGGGGGTAGTTTAAACTTTAGTATAATTAGTAACCGAGAATTCCAACATACATTTTACGATATTACCTTGAGTAAATAGTTTTGGTTTTGCTAAAATAGCTGAAGATATGCACATGACATTCGATGAACCCGACGATGCTTATGAAGAAATTATCAACATTGTCGATTTACTTAATTTAATTCTTAAACAATTAAAATTTAGAACCAATTATAGCGGTTTTTTTTATCTTGGAAAAGTTAGTTTATAATTCCGCAAGGATGGTTACTGACAAAAAAATTTGAGTTCAACTGTGATCTAGAAGATCAAACTTTTTTATTTTCGATTTAAGCTAGAGTTTGATACATAGTTGCAATATTAGTTTCTCTCAATATTAGTCGTAAAGTTGTGGCTTAAGACAATAACTTAGTTATCGGAACGCGCGTCAGACATTGTAATTCTAGTGGTGTAGTGATGGTGTAAACAGTGTGTTCAGTATGAATATCACCAACGGTTCCAGAAATGCCAAATTAATAGTCTTATCTGCTATTCGGTTCGTGTAATGTCATGCGTACTATTAGTCTATGTTTATTGATTTCGAATCGTGTCTATTGTGTCTAAGCTATTGTAGATGGATAATTTTACGTTAAGTCATATATTTGTCAAAACCGCCTAGTTTTTGTGGAACTAATTATTGAATTTTAGACCTCATTTTCCACAGTTTTATTGCGAAATGGCTTCTCAAAAAGTTGCTAATTAAAGAAGTGTGAAAATGTTTTTTTCTGTTGTGCTTAATGTATGCAAGCAGCAAATTTAATCCTAAAAGCAAGTATATATTGGAAATTGATGGAAAATATCAGGACTCTGATCAAAGCTCTTCTTACCTAATGAAAAGTAATTACCTCCACATAAAGCTTTGAGTATCTGACTAAAAAACTGGAAAAATACTGAGTTTCCGCTTATCAAGCTTATACATACAGAAAAAATACCAAGCAGCAAAATGTTATTTTCAATTCTTGTATGGAAAATATGACCTTTTTTGGGAAATGGGAGGAAAGCTGAATAAGTATTCATCTGTAAACAGCAAATTCTTGTTCGAAGACTCACCAAACTAGTTCTAAAATAATTTAGTAATTATAACATCTGAAATTCTTCAAAACACGTGGATAGTGTTTGGATACTAACAAGCTTTTATTATAAGCCTCGCATTTCTATTAAACAATCATGTTCGAATCCTAAAATATTATATTAACTAAATTAAAGAAAAATATTGGTGTAGACGTGTTTATATCCATCCATATTTTATATGTATATGTATTTATTATTCCAATAAATAATTACATTTTATGATAATTTTCTTCAGAATGTCTCTTTATGTCGAACAGTTTATAAAATATATTTAAATGTAAGGAGTCGTATATCTTAGCATTATTTTCCCGGTGGGAATGTTTTTAAAACCGTTACACTAGCTACTACAGCGCCACCTTAATTTGATCCCTTTCAACGAAAAGATAATTGATATGAATATCAGAATGGAATCTGTAAATGATAATGTGTAATAAGAGGTTAGTTATAGCCTGCTAGTCGGGACCGTATACTTGAAGCGGCTGTCGAAAGCGTTTATAGATATTTTCTGCGCAATCTCCGGCTATACACAGTTCTTGTATCAGTATTTGCTATCAAAAGACCGTCCCGGAAACGGTTCATAAACGATACCTAAGTTGTTGCAACACAAAACAGAATCGTTCGTGTAACGGTAGATGTTCGAACACGTAATCTCTATTGCGCAGAATCGTCATCGTACCAAGGACGGTTTTTTCATGGGTTGAAACGAACCTATGGTATCAGATTATTTTATTTAGTCACAAATATATGACATGCATTTGTTTCTTATTGCAATCTACGTGATCTATATTGTCAATGTTGAATCTTTTTCTTCTCACGCCTCGCAACATAAAACAATTCTCCGATGCTGAGATTTGTCCACTTTCTTATATTACGGAGCCAGGATTTCTTTTGTCCTGTCGATGCCTTTCTTTCCCTCTACTCAGCACTGCATTATGTTCTGTAGCAACAGGTATTTGTTGTCGTTGCGTAAGATGTGTCCTATGCAAGATGTTTTTCTTTTCTTAATAATTTTCAGCAGCTTTCTTTTGCGACCAATGCGTCTTAGTACTTCGTCGTTGGTGATTCTGTCAGTCCAGGGTAACGTCAGGATGCGTCTATAGAGCCACATCTCATTTGACATGTGGCTCTATGGAGAATGTTTGACATGAATAATTTTATATTGTTATTATAATTTATTCAAATTACATAAAAATATGATTCATATTTGCCCTTAGAGATGTTCCTTTACAACCCAAACACGATAAAAATCGCTATTTCAAGCATATACGTAACCTTTTCCTTAAATTAAAACACACGTCGAGTATTCAAAAGTTTTTTAACACTCATTCGGCTAGACATCGTTGCCAGTGTACTAACTGCAACTACGGAATGAAAGAAAGAACGAACATACCATTTGTTTGTAATAAGAAATGTTACTTAGATGATAAAGGACATAAGCACATTTGTATAAAGGATCAAGCAGATGAAAGTTCTGGAAGTACATCTATAGACTTATGTTCATCGTTGAAGCAAATTTGTTTAGGAAGTAGGTAAGCATTTTTAGTACCACATAGTAGTAGTAGTAACAAATTCTACTTTTTTCATCAAGATAGTTCCCTATTAGAACATCACAATCATTCTATTGCTTCTCTAATAACGAATGATTTTTTTGCTGGTATCTTTTTGGCAACACTGTTTTTGACAGAACACGCGTGAATCGTGACTTGTGTCTTTATCTAAATTGTTCAGTTTGGTTTATAATTTAATCGTGAATCAACTTACGAACGAACAACGCTTGGAAATTATTGAATTTTACTATCAAAATTCATGCTCGGTTAAGAGAGTGCATCGCGCACTTTTTCCAATCTATGGGCAGTTTGGTTGGTCTACTGAGGTAACTATTTGGAAGCTTGTGACTAAATTTCGAACCCAGTTTACACTATTGGACACGATTGGACGCCGTTCGAAACAATTGAGCCTCTGTTACTCCACTACGTGGAAAATTTTGCGAAAGGATTTGGATGTAAAACCTTATAAGATACGGCTGGTGGAAGAATTGAAGCCACACGATCTCCCACAACGTCTAACATTTGGTGAATGGGCGCGGACAAAGTTGGAGGAAGATCCACTTTTTTATCGAAAAATTGTGTTCAGCGACGAAGCTCATTTCTGCTTGAATGGGTACGTCAACAAGCAAAATTGCCGCATCTAGAGTGAAGACCAGCAGAAGTATTGAAAGAGCTACCAATGCATCCCGAAAAAGTCACTGTTTGGTGTGGATTATGGGCCGGTAGCAAAAGCGACGATAGGATATTTTTGCTCAAAATAGAAGAATTGGACATGCCTGACATGTGGTTTCAACAAAACGGTGAACAGTTCATTTCACGTTTGGGGCCCACCAATTGGCCGCCTAGATCGTGTGATTTAACGCCTTTGGGCTATTTTTTGTGGGGCCATGCTAAGGCTAATGCCTACAGGGAGAGAATGTGCCAAAATTGGACCTTGCGCATGTGCTATCTAAAACAGAGCCGCGGCCAACTTTGCATGGAATTATCTTCGAACGTTAAATTATACTGATATTTCTATCGATTCCAATAAAGACCTCATCAATTTTTTAAAATTTTTTGTGGTTTTTTTCAAAATCAAATCCCATATCTCTTAAAAAATCACTGATTATTTAGACACTAATCTTCAGGGACGTTTACCTCCTAATTTGAGGTAAATTTCACTATGCTAACAAAACAATGTTGTTGGGGGTCAAATCTAAAAAATAACGAGTAGAAAAGCAATTCAAAATATAGTTCAGCAAAGTCATTATATAGTTACGTAATTTATAAGAGATAAAACCTAAATGTTCTTTGATAGGCTTATAATATTAACAACCTGTACACTGTAACCAGTTGTTCCACTAAAATCCTTTTAAAATAATGCGATTTTGAAGATTAGTACTTACTAGGAACATAATAATTCTGTAGCAGGCTAGGAATTTATTTATGAAATTTCGAAATATAAAGTTCCTCATATCGTAATCGCATTTAGCGCGAATTTCTTCGTCATGAATGGTTTCCATGTATATTAAAGCGAAAAAGAAAAACTATCCATTTATGCAATTGCAAAATATAGTGAAGTTACATAACGTACATAGTTAATTTTCAGAAAACAAACACATAATGATGTATTAGTTACCAGGACGGACAGTTTTCAACAAACTCAGGAAATGAAAAAAACGAAAAAGAAAAAATACTATCATCTTGTTTGTAGCGGCTGTTATCCTCAAATATGCTGCTGCCGTTGTCACAAACAAACACACAACAAAGAAGTGCAACATTGCGGTCTGCCTCTACAATCAAATGCGAAAGTAATTTAATTAATAAGTTTTATTATACAGGGTATGTCTCATAAGTAATATTGGTTGTCATATGTGAAAATTCTTACGCCCCTTCGTAATTTGGTAAGACTACTCCCAAATTCTCTCTATGTTTAGTAAAGACACAGTACGTTTTTATAATAAATAGTATTAAGTGGCATAAATATGAAATCCATGTATTGTTGAGACATTATTGAGAACAAAAATTAAAGCAACCGTGACAGCAAGGAAAATATGTGAAAGACACATCTAATGAGCGAACGGCACAGCATTGGTTCAATCATTTCCATAGTGAAATTTTGGTCGAAGGTTACCAAGGAAGCAATAAAAAACCAACCTAGTACTAGCACTCGATTACCGGACTCTCTTGAACCCTCTAAAAGTACCGTACATCGCCATTTGAAATGAATAACGTAAATCTATAAAAGTTGACGAATGATGCCGCACGAATTAACCAAGATTAAAAAGAAACGTCGTGTAGCGGTGTGTAAAGAGCTACTTGTTCTTGTCGAAATATGATCGTTTCATTAAACTTTATTATTATTAGATATTACCTGCATAGAAAAAAGGATTATCTAATCAATCCAAACAAAGAAAATCAGTAGTTAGACAAAGGACAATTACCAGAACCCGCCGCAAAGATTGATCCATTCGAGCGGCGATTCTTATTGGGTCGAAATCATTCCAGATAGTCGAGCTATCAAGCCAAGATATATAATAGACAGCTGATGCGAATGTATGAGGTTTAATCAGAGAAATATCCGGGTTTAGTTAACATAGGGTTCTCTTACAACAAGATAATGCTAAACTACATACAGCGAAAGTTACGCGGAATCAGAACACCAAAAACATCCAGCAGACCTTGAAAAATCAGATTACTTTTTTTCAGTGGCGAAATTATTTCATGGGAAAAAAATTTGAGTCCAAAGGAAATTTGAAAATGCAGTACGACAATTTTTTTGCATTCAAGTCCTAAGAATGGTTTTACCAAGGTTCCTAAGAACTTGCTGAGCGTTGGGTTTCCATACAATACGAAGGGCCATACTTCGAATATAAAAGTTTTGTTTTGAATGGTTATTTAATAAACAGAGTGAAAGGAAATCGACATTATTTATGAGACACCCTCTATATTTATGCATTATGAAACAGAATCCACAATTAGGCGAAAAGAATATGCTAGTATACACAACCGAATTCACAAATATTTAATTTGAAATAAATTTAAAGTTCTTATAGATTTTCTTCAAACGTACATCATTTTTTACACACAAAATGTGTACAGAATGTCCCAATATATAAATATAAATGTTGATTTTACACAATTACAAGAAAAGTAAATTTAGATGATAAGTACCAATAGAAAATTCGGGGACTAGATATTAAACAAAAATGGCGCTGCTGTGGTGTTTAATAAGTTAACAACTTTCTGAACTTTAAAAATATTGATTATTAGACAATTCAATTCTTTTCGAGAAATTGTCTAATATGATTTAAATAGTATAATGAGGTTGAGTAACAAAATTTTAGGATGGATCAATCAATTTTTTATAAGTCTACAATTAAATGAACCAAATTGTCGATATTGGAATCTACGCTGGATTGGAAAGGACCATACATAATTTCACGAAAATTAGTAACACTTTCAAGACCAACAACCAGTACCAATGGTTTTGGTACTGATTGTTAGGATTCAAGAACAAAAATTTTTAGGTCTAGGCATTACACTTTTCAGCGCCATTCCGTATATTTTATTTCCGAGGCAACCCTGCAATATAAGTAAAATGATGTCTTCATGTTTACTATTCTTCAGCCGTGTATATAGCCCTGCTATAATAATTTTCCAAATTTTCCATTTGTAAGATATTTCAATCCTATATTTAAGTACAATTACCTTCAATTTCACAAATTATCGCCCAAGAGTAAATTCTGTTCCATAAGCAATGCAGCTTTCTGTTTAGTTTTTGTTTTTTCACTGAACCATATTCTTTAGGACTCTTCACGGGAACCAAAATATTCAATATACAAACCTAATGATGATAAGCATAAGATACCCGAATTGCCTCCAGGTGACTACACATACCAACAATTACGTCAAGACTCATCTAAAATAAAACGACATCTTCCAAATCGTCCGCGATATAGGCCTCTAAAATATCACGTACAACTTCACAGATGTAATGAAAACAAAGAAGAAACAAATTACGTAGAAACTAAAGGAGAAAGACACTTCTACTGCCATTGCTCCCACTTAGGAGACGTGTGCGATCAAATAATCCCTGAAAAAGAGAATCCTGATCGTTTAAATAACAAACAGGTTAATATCCACTAATAACAAATTTAGTCCAAACAACAGAGGTCACCTGGACTTAATAACTTGTTTAGAATGGGTCTATTTCACTTTTCTTTTTGTGAAAATCCAAAATCCAGATGTATGGAAAAAGTCTTATTATTTCTATTTAATTTATCAGAAAAATTACCTATGTTATGAATAAAACTAAATGGTGTGGTAATTGTGGTCCGGGAATTTGTCAAAACTGGCTACAATACGAAACTTCGTCGACATCTGCCTAGTAAATCGTCTCTTCCTATCAGTTTTACTTCAAGTCTGCAGTAGATAGTATGTTTGGTTTCTGCTTCATACACAAATTAATTGAGCAGCCTAACGCGATTTGATTATTAATAAAATATGGGGGAAAATCCATATTATGTACGAAGACAAATGTCAAAAAGACACCTGTTTGAATGGGCAAAAAGTGTGACGTGAATTGGTAGAAGTTGACCAGCTCTTGTAATTCATACATAGTCTGATAAATTGGTTATAAACGAAATAGTATATATTACCTTACGAGTTTGGAAAGTGATACATTTCATATCAGTTACTGTTGTGCACGAGCCGTGTAGCGGCGAGTGCTGAAACGTAACTACACCATTTTTCCTACGAACATGTAAAAAGCAATTTTTTAAATAAGAAAGTCTTTTTAAACAATATCACACATGTGTTGAAAAGTATATAAACTTACCTGTTAGTAAAATCAAGACAGTTATGAAGAATGTTTTCCTTCGCTATGCAGAATAGATTTTCATTCAATTACTTTTACATTACCTAGTAATAGTCATAGCACTTAATTTTAACGTTTAAATTATCATGCAGACAATAGTATGTATTTGAGCACAAATCACAACAAACTTCCAATTTTTATTGTAAACAATAATATAACCTTAAAAAATCATATTGTCTACCTCTTCAGTCTTCTTTAATCTGGCCTCTTGCTTACGGCACCCAGCCAGATTCATATTGTAGTCGCGTATTCCCTCTATCATTCGAGACCATATTTAACATAAGAAAAAGAAGCATTTCAATACATGTATGTTTTGTTATTTTTGAGTACATATATGAAATAAGCTATTTTCTTAGGTAAAAATGAGTGTGCAATATGTCATTTTCATAAGTGGTCGTAGGAAAAAATCGTTTTCAAGATGTTATATGAAGATTCAAACATGTGAAAATTTTTACCCCTCAAAGAAACAAAGGCGAAAAGATATCTACAAGGATTTGTTGTGACGAATACAGAAGCTGGATGATCAGTCGGTAGAAATGGATGAAGAACGTCTAATCAAAGTAAAAATGTCCAAATACAGATAGAAAGAAAAGGTTTTGCTAGATTCCAACGATGTCGCATCTACCTAATAGTTCCAATTTTGGAGAATTATTTTTATTGTTGAGAAGAAGTCACATCTCAAAGGAACGTATCGTGGTGTCGTAGAGAAAGTAAAAAATCAAATAAGCTGTAACCGTGTATATAATCTGTTAACTCCAGACGATTACCAAGGATGAGTTGATTCGCGGGAATTATTGTGCGCAGTTGAATTTAGGGTATTGTGAAGGTTGTTAATAAAATTTTTAATAAAAGTAGTTTTTATTGATAAATTCCCGGAACTCAATTCCAATAACAGTAAAGAATTCTCGATTTTCCCCTCATAATTACTGTATTTGTGAAGTGAAATCGTTAATGAAAGCTCTTTGAAATAATAAAATAACCAGGAGGTTTCTGTCCTTTGGAATAACTATACCTTGTTATAGATCAATGAATCGCCAAAAAAATCTGTCAATTCTAAACGACGGCAGTCAGCCCTTCCTGTATTATCTGAGTCATCATATTCAGATAACGTTTCGGAAATACCTTCTTATTCGGTAAAGAGAAATTGTTTTGAAACATGCGCTTATAAAAACGAAGAAGATTCGAATGTTGGAGTCAAGGATCAATTGTGTCAAGAGAGATGGGAATCAACGTATGATCGCCCGGAACAGAAAAACATTCGTTCTACGCAAGAGTCTCACCGACGTATGAGATGTCAGTCTTATCCAGGGTCACCAAAAGATATAGGTTTGTTGTTTTATGTAAAACGGATCATTTCCATCCAGAAATCAGTTCTTCTCAATTAAAAAACTATCTTTCGTTATATCTTGCTGGAGCCGGTCAACTTTTATTTTAATGCCGACTAAATTACTTCATTATGACGCATCCTTCATGAACCCGCTAAAAATTATCTATTTACAAATTTTCAAAACGCGTAATAAAACGACGTCAATTTTTATGGGGTTGTTTGGCGTGCGTGGTTGAAGTTTCGTAAGTAAGTGGTGACATGAAAATGATTTGCTTAAACAAACTATATTAGACAAATACAGAGGCGGATCCAGCTGTGGTGGTTATCATCGACTGTTAAAGGAGTTCATCAGGTTATAGGAAAACCACAGAAAACCGGTTACATCTACGAGAGGAGAGGATGGAGGTTGAACATTTGGGTTTCACCTAATTGGAAGGCAAAATAAGTTAAACATATAACTAAATCCTAGCGTGGAAATGGTGTGTCACACCTATAAATGACGATAGAAGAGGGACTATTTGGAGCCTTGTAACTTTTTTGTTTGCCCATTTAGTGGTTCAAATAAATAATGTATCAATCTACTCGAAATGAAATTTAGAAATTCATTACACGTCTATGATAGTGCATATTAACCGGTCCTGCCCCACTTCAAATTACTAGAGGCCAATGTCCTCTGAATAGCCAATCAGACACCTTAACTTGAACCTTTTAAAATCACTGCCAAAGATTTGAATATCGCAAGTGTCAGTTCTTCCACGCCACTTGAAAGAAGAAGATTACATAGAGTCGTTGCTGCAAATCTAATAGGCTCTTAGTGCCATACTTAAAACTACCAAAGGCCGATAAACTTTGAGAAGCTAATCAGGCACTAATGCTTGAAAATTCGAAAGTAGGCAAACTTTGAGGCTTGGCCGTATGATTGAATTCCGTGTGAATGAATGGGCACTCACCGATGACGTGGCGTGAAGTTTCTTCCGCCCTCCTCCATTCACTAACACCATTCTAAATGACTAAATAAATGTCTCCAGTGAGAAAACCAGTGGCCAGTCTAATTTAGCGTCAGTTTTAGTATATCAAGTAACTACGCTAAACGTAGTGTTAATAACCGGCTGTTCAAAAAATTCTTAACACAAGAAAAATTCATAATATGGTTACCCAAGATCGATTGATTAAAATCCACCATGATCCTTCATCAAAACAAAACTTGTGTTCCAAAACCAGTATCAGTTTTTTTGATTCAAAATAAATTTTACTTATAAATTATCTTTAAACTTGTCTCGCAATAAAACCAGACCTCATTGTAGTATTTGGTATGTTGTAAAAATTCTTACTTATTAACTACTTGGCTGGCTCTATAGTGCATGGAGGACCTTGGCCTCCTTTATCACATATCTTCACTTCGCTCGATTCCTGACCCACTCTAGGTGGTACCACCTTGTGTGTGCGTGTAAGATCCAGTGGGATATGCCGAGCAGGACACCAGACAAAGAGTAACACTCTGGTTTCACCGGTTGGCGAATTGGACTTGGGGTAAACGACCCCACACTGGAAAATCTATTATTACGAAACATAAAACACTGCAAAACCGGATGTGAAAATAACAGCTCAAAAAACAATCGCGAGACTCAGTGATTTGAAGTATGAACTATTGCAGCACTTTATTCGCCAGACTTGGCTCCCTCTGAATTATGGCTGTTTTCACATCTTAATAAATTCGCGCGTGAAAAACAATTTCCATCACTCATCCACCACCAATATGATCTCAAACCATAATTGGGTTTTTGTCTTATCGAACGACAAAACTTATTTTAACAGGTTACTTGTTTTGCAGGTAAAATAAAATGTAAGGTAACAATTTATTTTTATAAATAAACAAATGGCTACTCGCGTAGTCATGTAAATGTAATTTTTATATACATTCTTTGAAAGCAAAAAGATCGTTTTAAGCAAATCATCATCGCGATTTTTCTTATCAAGCAAATTATTCTATCAACGACTAACTATATTTAAGCTGTTTTACAGATTCGCCTAATTGTTCCAATTGGTATCCACCACTTCACACCAGTAAACCTTCAAATTATCGAAGAAAACTATTCGACCGTAACAAATTTCTACGAAAATATCAGAATTTCCAGAAGCAGCAACCTCACAAATCAACCAAAACAACAAATCCAAAACGACCATCTAGCCACATTAACAATTATCCTCATGTTCCATGTAAGAAACCAAAAATAAGTGATACGCAAGAAACAGAATTTCCCTATAAAATTTATCGTGACTGGAACATTTTTGGGAAAAATATGCTCCCTAAATTTGGATCATACAATCGAATGTACCATCAAATAAAAAATACGCGATCTGATATCTTTGATAGGCACTATTCTTTGAAGTTGGAAGAAGAATTCCCTAGCCCAGTATTAGGAAAAATGTATAATCTATCTCCAAGATCGATCTTAGATCCGAAAAATTATACAAGATCCTCTTTACCAGATCCCATAGATGTAGATAATGATTTTAAATATTTAGAAAAGGTGAAAGCTTCAGTTAAGGTAGATCACAATACTAGGATTATGTTAGATGCTGCTTGTGACGCTATTTTATTCAATAACAAACATCAAACCGCTGAAAGTACTTTAATAAGAAAATTTTCCTATCCCGATGTTGACGAGGTTAGTAATTTGTAACGTACTCTATATAAATTGTTAATATTTAATATGCTTTTAGTTTTGATTTAATTTCCTACAGACTTGATTGGCACAAGTAATTTAAATACATAAATACCATTTTGTACAATACAAGGCAGTAACCAGAAGGTTTTGCTGAAGATTCTTAAGCTTACTTTGAAATTCCCATCAACAAGACAGAGGTTGTTAAGTTTTTCTTCAAAAATTTGGATAATTCCTTTGTTCACATATTGTGGCGCACTAGTCACTTCTGATTTATTTAGTCTAACAATCAAGTTTTTGAAGAAATTAATTTGTTAGTGTAATTTATTGAAAAAAATCGCATCAATTGTGTGTCTAAAAGAGCACAAAGCAGTTATAAATTAAAAACAAGATTTATATATATATTAAAGATAAGACTGCGACTTATCTGTGGAAATCCGGGATGGTTGCAGTGCTCAACTGAATTTTCAGTTGTTGGAGTTCTATATCCTTTGTTGAACTCTCAACCTGGCAGCTGTAGAGCTGCGGGAAACAAATAAAATGAGAAAGGAAACGAGAACACAGATGGAAATTACTAAAGAAGGAACGAGAAGATAGAATAGATTTTAATAAAAAGGAGCTTATGCTCTAACATATAAAAAACTGATTTTTTAAATATATATAACCAAACAGGAATCATTCTGTTCCCCAAGTAAATAGAAAATACGAATTTACACGAAAACTATTATACAAAATTTTTTTAAAACAAAAGGAAATAAATAAAGATAACTGGAATTTTGTGAGCATTATAATAAAAAAGCAAAGTTAAAAAGATATTAACAACCAGCTTACAAATTTTTATCTGGAAGGAAATAACATATTTAAATAAATTACGTAAGAAAGATTCATCGTGTGTATAAATGATTAAAATCTGTTTACATAAATAATAAGAACATTAGATTATTACTATTACCCAAAAGTGGAACAACAGATATTAAGATTTACAGTTCAAAGTATTCTAAATCCACGACCTGCGAAGACACGCATCGCCACTGGTCGACCCAGTGAGGTAACAACTCCAGAAATGTTGAAGAAAATCCACAAAACGGTACTGGATCATCGTCGACTGAAGGTGCTCACAATGGAACCAAAACAGCGTCCGTTTTTTGTTGCCTATCTTGAAAAAGGAAAAACTATCAGCGGCGAGTATAATGCGAACTTATTACAACGTTTGAGCGAAAAAAGAAGAATAAAGTGTTGTTTCATCAAGACAATGCACCAGCTCACAAATTCGTTATTGCAATTTACACGAATTTACGAACGAATTATCAACTCTATTCACTACACTTTACACCTGACTCAAATTTAAATGCACTTTTCACTAATTGTTATGTAAAGTTCGAAAAGTCACTACTCTGATGGTGGCACCTAATTTTAAATTACCAATTGTATTTATTTCATTGTTTTCAGGATGTTTGCAATAAATTTGACGGGTCTTCTCGTCAACTTTTTCCAATTAGTTCAACACCACAAAAATCGGATTTAGTATTTATGGAAAAATTAGAAAAGTTGGTAGAAAGCATTTTAAACTCTAAATTGGAACAGTGCAAAAAACGTAACGACGATATTAATGACTCTCCAGTTTTATCGGTACCTAATAAACTGCCGGAAATAACCACTGACTCGCAACAAAGTACAGGATACAGCATTTCGGAACAATTTAATAAGCTTAATAATCTTTTCGAAAAAATGGATCAAGTCACTACACAAAACGAAGCTAATATTAAAAAAATTCAAGACGCGATACAACCACTTTCTGAGAGAAAAGAAAAGAATTCAAACTTGGAAGGTGAGTACAGTTTTTATCATTGATATTAGTGTTTAGTGTTAGACCTGGATACGTTATTTAAGCGCAAACAGAATTTGTTTGGAGGCGTCCACTGTTTATATAAGGGATCCATTGTTTTCCACATTCATTTAGTTCAAACAGAAAAAATTATAGGATTATTGCAAGTTTTCCATAAAAATTTTCCAGGATGAAATCATGACTTTCAAACCAATGAAAATTTATTAATAAATATGGTTGATTAGAGACTGGATAAGAGCAAGGTTTGAATTATATCAAATATTTGAATATTTTTCCGTCTACATAATACGAGGACTGTATTATGTAGCATGAAGCTCTCGCACTACACACTTCGCCATTGTTGACATTCAGGCGTCAATCGGCGTTGTGCTACAGCCACGTAAATATGTCCGCTATTATTGATGCTCCCGCCAAGTGTGGTTCGTTTTCTACAGGTTGAAGGTCATAGTGCTGCAGAAATCCATCGGAGAATGAGATCCTGAATGGTTAGGCTACATTGGCGGCAACTTCCTTTGAAGGGGGTATTGAAAAGCTTGTCTACAGATATGACAAATGTCTCAATCTCTTATTGGTGATTATGTCAAAAAGTAACCGTAATTGTACCAATCTTTTGGTAATAAAATTATTGTTTTATATATGCCAGTTATCAATTGTGACATTCAATTTTCTTATCCACTTCCAAGTTTATTTGTTAGGAGGAGATTAATTTCCTTAATATTAGTTTATACCTAACTCAACCGACAAGATCGGGCAAACAACCTAGAGTAGTAGTTGGCACTATGATTATTTACATAATTATGGTAGTACAGTAGTGCCAAAATGAGAAAATCATCAATCGTTATCATCCCCAACAAACAAAGTATGTCAGGCAAAGAATGACCAACTGACCACCTTCCATCTTTAAGACTGATGGCCCACTATTTGCTTACCGAGCCGAGGCCTTACGACTAGGTTTACTACGAACAGCTGTATTTCCCGATCGGGTTACCAATTGATATTCAATATTTACTGTATGCTGGGTTTGCACTAAAAATTCGTATTAAAACACTTAAATATTCTGGTGGGCCAGGGAAGGCCCTCATTATTTTAAGTTAGGGATTAAGGAGCCACCCACATTTTTCCTGCCATACCTCTACCTTGAAATGAAGAAAAAAAATACACAGTGTTATCTAATAATCTTTAATAAAAGTAGAAAAAAAATGAATCCAAACATTTTGTTCTTCCTTCTTTTCTTACGTCCACCCTGTCGATCTGGTGCGCTTCTGAGCCACCACTTACGAAAAATTATGTCCTGCAAGTGATGTCCATTTTGAACAATACATTGTTATAGTCTTTGACGGAAACTTAAGTCCTTCAAAGTACCCGGTTTATTGTTGTACACACGCGATTTCAGAAACCCCCACAAAAATAAATCACAACTGCTCAAGTCGGGGGACCGATACTTTTTACTATGATTTTTTTTTCTTTTAAATACGGAATTTGTGTAAAAACGCCTGTTTATGTATTTCAAATGTTTTAAGCGCGTAAGCAAAATAACCCTGACCTTCAATACTTAAAAACTAATATCAAACATAAAACATATTATTCGGTTACTTATCTTAATCGCACTTCGCTTCACTTTAAAAATAAAAATATGAGACACTAAAAGCTTCAGGGGAATCCCAAGTCAATATCAGGCGTTAGTTAGGCAACTATAGATACGTGAGCCAGTAAGAGTGCATTCATGAGGGAGGTTCAGCATGTTGTTACGACTTGCTATGCCTGACTCGCTCACTTAAAATTTCCGTCGAATCCCCGACTCTGCGAATTTCTCGTCTTTTCCCGGTTTTCAAATATCCTAAACACCCTGTAGTTGTATAATAGATTCTATATGTTCACCAATCATAGTTTCTGAAAAGACCTCAGAAAATTTATCAATAAAGCACGGTTTATATACGATACCATGGAATTTGCGTAAAATATGGCGGCGTTTTAGAAGATGCGTAGAGCATGACCAAATATCATCCACCCACAGAACATACCACGGTTTAAGTGATATTGTTATAATAATAATTTATTTCTATTGCAGAATCCACAAACCAACCTCTTTCTGTTAGTTTAATAGATAAAATTATGTCCAGCTTTAATAAAAAAGAAGAAAAACATTCTACAATGCCAGAAGACGTTCGTAGTTTACCAAAAAATAATGATAAAACTAAAACTCCCTCCAGCAAAAATGAAGTTTTTCCAGAATCTTCAACTTCTGCAATTAACCGAACGAAAAATTTTAATATTCAATCTAGCCATTCTTATGGTAATCAACAAGAAGCATCCAAGTTTGTTTTTAAAAATGTTAGCGACGTTTCTGTAAAATCCAAATTACCAGTTTTTCAACATATTCTAAATAATACTTATCCCGTGTCAATATCACGCAATAGAAAAGGTTTTAGAAATAGAGATACTATCAAAAATAGAAAAATGAGAACAAGAATTCCAGTTAGAAAGAAAATTTAAATGTTTTTATTGAATAGAGTCAACTAAGTTTTTTTAAAAAATATACTTCAAGAGTAAAAAGAGTTTTTATTTATTTACATTGAAAAAATTATGATGAAAGCTACACAAACGCCATAATTTTTTTTGTTTTGGCCATAGATATAGTAATACTAGACCGTACCATTCATGTACGTTCTATGTTGAAAAGTTGTACTTACGCTGTAGTACCAACACCTCCCACATTTGATAACTATAAAGAAACTTCTATGTATACCATTCTAATATTAGAACACGAATTTCAATGCATGCACAGTCTAGTACAAACATCACCTATATTCAGATGCTTCAAAGACAAAGAAAGACTAATGGACACATTGGACTCAGCTATTGCTAAGTATTTGTTACCAAAATTAGACGGACACCATTTTATAGGAGCCAATATTTTCTTATAGCTTGTATTTATTTTTGTGAAAATATATCTTGAAAAAAAGAGAAACCAAGATAAAACTGGGAAAATACGTGTACTTGGACAAAACAGAAACAAAAAGTAGTTTCTCTAAAACATAGATTTGTATAATTATAAAATTTAATAATCAAATATCAACAATAACAATAGTAGACACAAATGTAAAGTTTCAGTCCTAGGATTTCGCAGGGGGCTTCTTATCCACAAACTGCAGATGCATTATCCTTCTAAAGAGAGCAGGTCCATTCCAATAACCATTCAACATCAAATTCCAATATAACTGTGGCATAAATATTTTCTTCAAGATGTACATAGATCTTAACTCTTTATCTTGGTCAAACGGAAACGTTTCCAGTGGATTTAAATTGTAATCGAATTCGGCTAAAATGCATTTATCATATCCTGTAACCAATGGACAGGATGCATACCCATCATACGATAGAGGTAGGGATTGACCATTCATGACTGCACTGAGGTTTCTAAAAACCACTTCGGTTTGAGCAGCTAAAAAAATTAAACTATGTTAACAATTTTTAAAAACTATTTTTTAATTTTAATGACAAGCCGATGTCATCATAATTTATGTTTCGAAAATTTTAAATTTCTTTCAATAAAATGCATAAAACTCTTTGAACATTGTATTATATGAACTGTAATTTTCTCCAGCAAAAGGAAAGTGGCAAAATATCTATTAGGACTAACGTCAAAGATAGAGAATTTTCAACTAGCTTTCTTATGAACGGAAATTCAATTTTCCTAAATTCATGCATCAATAATCAAAAGATAAAAGAAACATTACACATTCTTCTAAAACAATTAAAAATGTTTTCAATTATTGTAAAAGAATCTATAACCATTTTTCAACCATGTATTGAAAAGTCATAAAAACCAGCAAAGGAAATATAGTCGTGCAAGATCATTTTGATTTTAATCCTTTTAGGGCTCTTTAGTTTTGCCACTTTCTCAGTTAAATAGTTATGTAACTACATGGCTAAAGAAAATAAGTAATGCTTCCACGAATGATGTAAAGTAAGCAATCTGTATTTTTATGTATTAAATGTAAGTATATAAAGTACACACATTTAATTAAAACATCATTTAACTAGTTATTTGATGCAAAAAAATATTTTTATGTCAATACCAAAGGCAATTATTTAAAGCTTTCATATTAAATATTCTTGGAATTAAAATTAAATGAAAAAAAAAAAGATATTTTTCCACTCTAAAAGAGTAAAAACATATTTACGTGCAAGAAAGAATCAATATAGACTGTATTACTGTTTATTGAAGCTCAACTAGTTAAGAAATTAATTATGATATAGACATTGCAATATTTCTAAATATTACAGTTGTCAGAAGAGGTCATAAAGAATGTTTGTGAATAAACACTATGAGATCATAATAATGCATCTAAAGGATGGTAGAATGGAAGACAAAGTTACATGTCGGTATCTGCTGTCATGTAGAAGAATATATAGTTTGTGTTTACTTATGTTAAATGACATCAGATCAATTTAATAGAGTGTACAAATGATGCTTCAATATAGAACTCAAAAATGAATTGTACCTTTTCTAGACAAGTTTTATCGAAAATTTCATTTATTGCTTTCGAAGATAATATTACCTGCAGCAGCTGCCGTTTTTGAGTTCGGGGTAGACGCACAATCACCGATACTAAAAATATTCGGGTATACAATATGTTGCAGTGTATGTTTATGGACATTCACAAATCCCGCTTCGTTTGAAATTTTCTTGTTACTTGATAGCGAAAGTGGTGTTGCCATTGGGGGTACAACGTGAAGCATGGAAAACTGAAAATTCAATCACAATTATAACATGAAAAACAAACATATACATTTGAAATAATTCATATAGGTAAAATTTTGAAATTAAACATTGATAAGTATTAGTTCTGCATATTGTTGATTTTTAGGTGAATATTAGTTGGAATAATTTTTCTAATGAATAAAAAAATAATTATATAATATAGAACAACTAACTTAACTATGTACGCCAAAAAACAAAACTTCAACCTAAATTTAAACATATATAAAGAACAGAATTCAACTTCAATAAATTTCAAAGTACTACATCATATACTAACCTTAACAGTTTTTTTCTCATCAGGATTATCCAAATTTTGAAAAGTTGCTTCATTATTAACCGAATTTACGTTTACTAAATTAGTTCTCAAGTTTACGTCGATATTTCGTGACTTGCATAGTTTCCAAAGAGCATCTGCATATTTCTTCACACCAAAAATTACAGGAAGAGAGGTGTTATAGGTTATATTTACGTTGTCTCTTCTGTTTTGCTGAAAAAACAAAAATATAGCGCTTGTTATTTTTTCTAAATTCAACTTTCGAAGGCACCTAATATAAACAAACATGAGTCTTAGGTTATATCTATTGATTCTGTTGTATATATTGTTAATAAATATCTTATTAAATCCCAAAGAACAGCTAATTGTAATTTTACATTATCATCTAAAATTTATTGATGCAAAATAGTTTTTATTGTTTTTCAACTAAGTATTGTAAAATAGAAACAAAATGTAATTTGTTACAGTTAATATTTTAATTTAACTTTTATTTTAAAAAATCCAATCGCTCACCTTTCTTAAATAATGATCGGATATATAACAAATTTTTTGAGGCGCTCCCGGACATTTTACTGGTGAATTAGGAAACGTAAAGTGTGCATCTCCATCTTTTAAATTCTTCAACACTTCGAAAACATGCGGGGCATATTTAGGTGAATATATTGAGCATACGTTGCTGGGTTTGTCCAAAGCTTCTTGTAATCCTGGAATCTGGTCAAGTACTTACGATATAATATGAGAAACAGTTTATTTCCTAATAAACTAAAATTTCTTCAATAACTTTCAAAACCTAAATCGTGCCAGATTATTTAGCTTTTAATGTATAGAAATTTAGACAAAGATAGAAATGTACATAAGGGCATCTTAATACTAAAATGAAGTTAGATAAGTTGTTCAATAAGTTGAATTATCGTTCTTTCCCCTATAACTATGCCAACATTATCACGCAGTTATCAAATATTCTTAAAGATTCTATATTGTTCTGACTGTTTGAACAACAAAAGAAAATATTAGAAATTTCAAATACAAAATAAGCATTCAATTCTGAAAAACCTTTGATAAATTAATAAAGCCCCAGAAAAAGAAAACAAAAGTGTTGGATCTGTAAATGGATGATACCAGTGGTCAGAGACACAGAAGAAGACTTGAAAAGGCACATCTGTGTTGGATGACAGCATTGTAAAGATAAACAATATAGCAAATAGTCTATAAATTGCCTTTTAAAAGTGAAATATTTGTTTAGGTTCACTTTAGTGAATTTTTACTACTCTAGCTTTAATCATTCAAATGGTAAAAAATCATACCAGGTCGTATCTAAGTTCCAATCCTACTGCAATCAACATGTAATCATATTCAATGACATCTCCTTTTTCTGTAGTCACAAAACTTTTCTCGGGATCATACACAGCTGCTTTATCTTTTATCCACGTACAATTTTTGGGAAGTACATCTGATTCTTTTCTCCTGGCTTCCTGTAATGTGGAGGTTCCACCACCTAAACACTCACAGTAAATAGTGGGAAACAATTGCAGAGCTACATAATTATCAATGTTTTCTCATAATTTTGCGGAAACGACAAATTTAATTGCAACTTTCAACAATAGCATTACAAATACCATTTTATGTAACATAATTAGATCAATTTTTAATTTATTGAACATTATAACATGTTGTTCGGATGATTAAGTTACTCTTCTTTCTCCTATAACTTGTACTTTGCCTAATAAATATGCAGTTGCCAAATATTTTGAATGTTTTTTAAAATATTCTATACAAATGGATTGGCTATAAAAGGAGGAGGTAAGTCGGCAAATAGAATTGAGAAAAAAGTGAAAATTTTCATTACAAACTTACAAACCTTAACAGTCACAACACAATTTTTAAAAGATTTAAAATAATAATAACTTAGTATTTCAACTTAATTTATGTTGTATTCATTAAAAAAATGGTCAAAAATTCTAAACATTCATGACTATAAAAATATCAAAAAATGTTTTTTTTGTATGAAATAAAATGTGAAATATATAAAATTATACCTATTATTGTAAACAGAGGCTGGTAGTAGTGATATTCACTTGGTTCCAATACAATCAACTCATTTTTTTTCAAAGTTCTTGCAAATTTTGCTGCTGTTGAACAGCCTCCTGCACCACCACCAACAACCAATATCTTACAACTTAAAAACATAAAGGTATCAATAAAAATTAATTTAAACTATTTTAATCGTTGTAAGTAAAATTATTGATGAGATATCTTAATTAATTAATGGAAAAAAGCATGCAATTGAGACAAGATAAACAAATTGAGAAAAAAGTTTCAAAAGCGACGATTTTATGATAAGACTTTCATTTTTTGCTCCGCCTCAAATCAAGGTAATTCTGTCCCTAACCAAATTCTATACACAAATCAATAATTACAACAAAATTACAATTTAAAAGTTTTATTTTTTATTAACTTTCTTTTTTGGCATACTATAAACTTATTCTATATTTTAATCTAATTGATATAGGATACATTCCAGACGAAATTGAATATATTATGACACTATTCTAACAAAAGCAAATTATATATTGAACAAACATCCACAGGTACACAAAAGGCAAGTTATTGTACATGCAGAAGACTCAGGTCTGCTTTGCAGTTTGTATTCTTTATGGTAATAATACAACATAAATAAATCACTAAACAAATGGTAAAGACGAATATAATAAAAATTATTGGGCAAACGTAAACGTAATATTTCCGTATTTCACTTTCATGCTATATTAAATATACACTATTATTTTCTAGACATATTAATAATAAAACATTAAAAATTCGGAATAAATAAAGTTTTGATAAATTTTCGATTGTCGATCCGATCCTGTATTGATAAATGTTATTTTAAAATTTTCTCAAGCTCATAAAACTGAAAAACCTATAACATCCAATAATGTAAAAACATTTTATTCTAATTATTGAGTGCTGAATTGTTAAAAGTAGTGGAGAAATAAAATATTTACCTATACTTATCCCTGTTTACAGATGTTGCCGAAAAACGCCTCTCTGATATACGAAAATTTCTATAAAGATGTCTTAACACAACCATTATCGCAATAATAATAGCAGATAAATATTTAATTTTTTAAAACAAATACAAATTTAGGTATCACAAGTCATACAGATAAGGAAAATATATAATGCACGTCCGCAGATATTGTTGTTCGCTTAAGTCATTGTATATACAATTCGTAATTAGTTATAAATGTTTTAAATCATATGATCAATTATTGAGAGAGTCAAGGTTTAAAGTCCTTCGCCGATTCAAAGTGAAAAAATCATTTATTTTAATCTGTCAACTACGAGCATCTCTGTTCAACACACAGAATACGTTTTTCTACTAGTAGGCAACCAGTATTACTCATGACCCATTGGTATCCATAATAACCCATATTTAAAACAAATTCAATATCAATCAGTCTAATAATATATGAATATTCATCAGTGGAAATGATACTTATAATATTATAGTTTATTTGTTAACCTATTAATAGCTAAGGCAAAATTCTAATGTATAGAAACTGTTTCAACACCGACTTTGTTCAATGTATATAACTGAAAAGTGATTTTTTGTTTCGGAAAAATTTTTATTTTTCTATTATTAAAACTTGTTAATATTTTACACGTAAATATACTACAATTGGCAACGTGGCCTCAAAGGAATCGATCTGATAACTGATTATACATGACATGTGTTTAAACTAGGTTAGCTTTACAGTTAATAAAAATTAACATTTACTGCTTGTTTACAATATCGTATTAACGCTCAAATATATTAATAGAAAACATGTCAGGTCCTGCTGTAAGTAAAGCGGGTCTACCAGTGCCGAGAGCAACGAAAATAATTAGGTTCATGAGAAAAGGTTGTACTAACAGGCCCTTTTATCACATTGTTGTCTCAGATGTAAGTAAAATGACAATAATTTTTGTATATAGACAAAATTGATTGAAATATTGTAGATAAGAACTGACCAACATGATCCCGAAATAGAACAAGTTGGAACGCACGATCCGTTTCCAAATGAAAATAATGAAAAACTTACTTCTTTAAACTTCGAGAGAATAAGATATTGGTTATCGAATGGGGCTACAGCTTCAAATCCTGTCCTCGAGCTGTTGGGTAATAAAATTTTTTCATTGAACAATTTCAAATCACACTTTCATTAAAATTGTAGGTCTTGCAGGATTTTATCCAATACATCCAAGAAGTTATATGACTGCTTGGCGCAATAGAGAAAAGGCAAAACAAAATGTAGAAACAGCAAGTGAAGATAAAACTTGATAAATGGAGTTTATTCAATATCATTGAATAGTATGCATTAAGAATATACATGTAATATACAGAGTGTATTAAAGTTTTAAGTACATTAAAATTTGTTTTAAATTGACATTTTTATGAATAATATTCCATACAATAAACTACTTCATTACTTTCAATTTCTAATTAGCTAATAATCAAATAACATTAAATATTGGAACAATGGAATGTATTAGGCATCTGTAGTGCTATAATATCTGACCTTTACTAAGTATTCATAAATGTAGCCAGGGACAAATGTATTTGATGAAAATAATTTCAAGGGTAATTGTGTGAAAAGTTACCACAAGTATTGTTACAAATTGGTTAGACTCTTAGTAGCTGCTAATTTGTAGATTTGAATTTGAAATATACTGCCAAAACCAGAAATGAAACTATTGTTTCCATGTATGTTTAGTACTGCTAAGGAACAAAGAGATGGCGCTGAAACGGGAACTTGAGTTTGCTATCTAAAGGAGATGGATGATCTGATATTTACCAACGATATACAAAAATAGATTTCAAAGACCTTAGTAAAATGATAATTGATTTTATAGAAAAATCGCTCACGGTTAGGCTCCGTTTTCATTTGTACTACTACAAATATACTATTAAATAATTTGCACCCCTCCAAAAAGCGAAGAACATATTGTGCTTACTGCAAACGTATACTTCTGGGAAAAAAATGGAAGGAGTAAATATCTTTATTTTAATTTGTACTATCTTAATATGTCAAAATTTTTATTTGCATCTCTCTAAAAACAAGGAAAAAACATGATTTTTTAGGGCAGATTAACTGCTCGGATTATTATTAACTAATTTGTACTCTCAGGAGAAAACATAAAAGAACGTTGATTCTAATAAATTATAATCCTCACAGAATAAAAATTAGATTGTGGGAATACATAGAAAAATATTATTTTCATATGCTAGACCATATAAATAGTAATAGTAGATTGCGCGATTCATATACTACCCATATATGTAATACGATGCCGATAATATTCATTTTCTCTCTCATTTGAGACACTTTATCTATACTGCGCATGCTTGAGAATGCGCAGAACCGAGCTGAAACCTCGGAGAATAGAGAAATCGTTGTCATTCTATCTTCCTTAGTCGGAACAGTTTCCACTTCTAGAAACTGTCCATATAGAAGTATTACATATATGATTAGGATGTGGTTCATCTATGTATTCAGCACATTTTTAGCGTCTGCTAAATCAAAATAATCTAACATATTTTATTCATTCAGAATTTTATTATTTGTAGCAAAAGTGATATCAAATAAATAAATATTTATTGGTTTACGTGAGAATCTATAGATTTAGTAATGAATAAAGAAATGGTTATATTCTAACTGCTCTAATAGTTTAAAATGAAATTGAGTTCACTGCTCAATTCAATTTTATTATTGTCGGATTATCTAATCCTAGATTTGGGATTTTTTATTGCTCATACGTAGAAGATACGGCCATTGAAGTAGTCCATCATTTCTTTATCGGTTTTTAAAGGGGTAATCAATAAACAAATAGAAAATTTGATACTACAAATTGAAATAAATCTATTTTCGGAGAGAACTGTATTTTCTTCGCATTTTGAGGGATGTAAATTATTTTACTGGTAGTTTGCAAAACCAATATTATCGAAATAAAGTAAAAATAATCATATTTTTAATAATAATTGAAGTTTTGGTAAAACAATGCGTTGGAATTTACTAAATTTTACAAGGTTTGGAAAAATGTTTACAAATACTACTAAAGATTTAACAAAAATACAAATTTTGTATGTTTTTATGTGTATTTACATATTTATATTTCAAGGACGAGTATAGGCTGAAATTCTGACGGATTATTGATATTGATTACACCTTAAAAAGAACAAAACGAATTGCAAACTTAAGAGACCGATTCAAAATGATTTCTATTCTACTCGACATTGATAAGATTGATAAATAATAGATATAAATAATAAATTTTTTAGATAAAATATTAAAACTAGATTAAAGATTAATAATTATTTTGGTGATACTGAAACGTTGCGTTATAAAAGGTAGGTAATCAAAATATGGTTTGTGGTAGTAGTACACAAGAAGATAAAAATGACCATGAACGATATACCACGAAATTTTTGGGCACAAATAAATTATTGTTACTGGGTACTGGAGAATCTGGTAAAACTACTATTATTAAACAGATGAAAATTTTGCACATCAACGGGTATTCGAACATGTAAGTATGTCTTTCTTTGATTTCCTATTGAGTGATTTTTTCTAAAAGATTTTCATATCTGATACATTTATTTAAATAAAGAAAGTATTTCATTATTCTCTTTAGCGCGAGCGCTTTAAACAGATGGTTTTTTTGTCGATTATATCTATTCAATGCATTAATCGTGATGCAGTACGTATACAGGATAAGTTTTGCAATAAACTTAATTAATTGCAAGTCATTTTTTGATAAAAATGAATATTGTACGTTTTTTGGTATCATGCAATGCTCTTGCTATTGCATAATGACTGTAATTACAAACTAATTCTTTTCTCTTCCGTTAGTGAGCGGTCGGGAGCCGTTACGCACGTATGCCTTCTGAAAGGCCCGTCGCCTCTCATTTAAATCTAATCAGGCACCTTGTCTTAAACCTTTAAACGCCACTAGGCAAACTGTAAGGCTTGCTCAAATATTTGAATCACACCGAGTCGTCCGTGATGCCTATAATATGAAGATTGGCCAGTAAGCAATCGAATTTCGCGCCTGTGGAACAGTTAATTAATAAAAGAGTGCATATATCTATGCCTTAGTTTGTCTTATCTCAGATTGGCTATCTATGTATATGTGGCAGCTATCCTTCGAAAATTAAAAGTAAACACTTTAAATAACGAAAATCACGAATCACAGAAAAAAAAACTCAGTTTTTCGAAAGTGCTTCAATTGTTTAGCTAATCCGATTGACCTGATTCCAATCAAAAATAACTATTGGACGACGCCATATGAAAGTTGTTCGTTCTGTATTCATTTACATACTGAAAGTTGCATTTTGAGTGTTCCACGTAGTGAAAGTGACAGTTCCGTACTGCAAAACACTTTCGGGACGCTCTGGAGTAGACAACTTAAACTTCCTTAAATTCTAGCCACTTCAATGTTGATAGTTGACAGTTTCACTTCGATGATTTTGCATAATTTTCTTACACTACAAATATGAATCAATTAACAAATTCTATCGAAGACACAAACACATCTACAATTTGTATAGAAATCGCAAACACATCTACAGAGATTCTATCAACATCTAGTAGAGATATACATCAATCCAATAAATATTAATAATTGTCTTGGAGGTACAATCATTTGCAAATAATTAATAAATTAATATTGACATTGCAAATATCATTAAGTACATTATATTGTTCAATAAATAAAATGTTTATATTTCTCTATTATTTATTTTCTTTCCTCAGTGTAATTTAAAAAGTTTTGGATCTTATGCGTCGTCTAAAAAATGTTGTGTACGCCGCGGCTGAAAAACTCCTTTGTAAGACTCGTCTGTTTTTTCAGACTCGTCCTACAAAGTAGCACTTTCAGTCCTTGGCGTAAAAATAACTATTTCTCTATTGAAGTACATCTTGTATGCGATGAAAATAACAAAAAAACCGACGGAGTTGAATGAATGAATCAATCAGATGTATTTTTCCTGCGCTTACTGTTGACCATGATTTAGCATCTTGCATCGTACTTTGTCTTGGTCTCATTGTCAAGTGATCTTCAGAAAGACACCTATATGGGTGTTGGTAGAAATTTTTCGTTATCTAGGTATCTGTCCGGTTTAGAACACACTAAGTTGGCGTTTTCGAAGTAACAGAATCTGTTTATCGAGGTTCAAGATGTCGGAAATGAGTACATTCGCTTTTACCAATATTTGGATCGCTTGATTTCCGGATTTTTGAACTGGATTTATAAATTACACGACACCGTAATTCATTTTATATAAAAATACACTTTTCCTCAATAATCCACTAAATAAGATAGCGTAATCGAAGTTTGAATATACCTAACATCGAAGGTAAACCTAACCTAACCAGAAAATGGATCCGTTCTTTGGTCTGTTTAAAAACATTAGAGACAGATTACAATTCAAATGCGAATGGAAGTTGAATAAATAAAAACGTGGAAAATTATTTGTCGTTTTTTTCTTACTATTCTTTTTTCCCCTCTTCAGTCAAGCTCTATCACTAAAAATAAAATAAAACCTTTCATTCAATTCCATAAATCCAGCTCATAAAACCGAAACGGAAACAAACCAATTTAAAGCGCTAAACCGGAAACAAACCAATCTAAAACGCTAAACTGATAAATTAGTATAAATAAGAGGGAAATATCTCACAATATAGTTGCGTTCTTTTTGCGTAAAAGCTCATTTGATTTGTTTTTTGATTAGTGCCTAGCGATTAACATCGTGCTAGTGCATTTTGGTTTAGAATACAATGAACCAAATTATTGCCGGTTTTAACACTACCAGCGCCCTGGGCGTGATTTCTACGGTGCTCCCCAATCGCAATTCAAACCCATGCGAAAAAAGGGAAATGATATAATGAAATAACCATTTATCAAAAGAAATAATCATTTATTATAAAAAATAACCGTTCATTAAAACGAGCTAATAAAATTTTGGCCTTCCTAAAAGTGAACTCTTATAAGGTTATCGAGGTCGATGCTTTCAACAATTCATCTTCAATTGACAAAGTTGCTAAGTAAGACAACATGTTTCTTTGTGATAGGGGATTCCCGATAAAATAAACTACATGCAGTGTTCTCATCCAGTGTTGCCACCTTATCCCTTTTGGGGCCAGATCTAGCATTTTTTACAGTAGGTGAACTCGTTGTTTAATTATTTAGCCCGGAAAGAGTAATCTAGCCCTTTCACATTTTTTTAAAATTTTGCACCAAAATCTCAATTTTGCATTGCACCATCCTAACGAACTTTCGAAGTTTGTTTTATAGGTATTGATTTATTCATATTGTTGTGGTAGATTTGTTTCGATTATGGCAACTGCATCAATTTAGTTTTATTGAGATTTAAATTAAAAACTATGTATTAGAACAAATTGTTGTCTTATCATTGTTACAGCAAGCGTTTTTTTTTCGGTCATCATTTAATTTGCTCTCCATCTAGCCCGATCTAACCCTTTTTGGCTTTAGCAACAGCCCCCATTACTAAAACTGAGGTGGCAACACTGTTCCGATCGAACAGTTTCATTACTGCGTTTCATTCAAGTGTTGCCAACATAAAGATTTAGGGAATTTACGAGTAAGTAGACCTCGGACTATGAACGATGAGCCGGTGCCCTGGGCGATCGCCAAACCGCGCCCTACCCTAACACCGCTACTAAACTGAATGAATGTCTCAGTTTGTCATTGTCATCAGCTCAATATCATTTGAAAAGGAAAGCTAATTTATCTTAAATAAAGCTACAAGAACAACAAAGTTCTAAACATTTTTTTCAATTCCATCTATTCTACATCCAAAAAATTGAAGTTTTTTTGGGAATTTGGGAATCTCTTAAATATAAACAATTAATCAATTATTTTCGATACGTAACTAGTAAAATAAATATATTTTGGATTTTTGCAGTGAACGTAAAGAAAAAATTCCACTTATAAAACAAAACATTCACGAGTCTATATATGCTATAGTTAGTAATATGGATAAACTTGATCCGCCTGTAGATGTAGAAAAAGCAGAAACTAAAGAGTCCGTTGACTTTATTTTGAAATTAGGACCCACAGGACCTAGTGAATTTACAGAGGTAAAAAAATGTTATTTTACTAGCTTACACTCATAAAATATGAAATATACTTCAACTTCTATGTTTATAGCGTTCCTTTTGAATAAAATTTCCGATAAATTCAATTCATTTAACTCATTCAATTTCATTCAAATCAGATGAATTGAGATATTTACTTTACCTCTTACCGATTCAGCACCAAAATTTTACGAAAATAACTCAATTCGTCTTATTATCTCTGTAAGCCAGAGGTAAACCAATATGATTACATTTTTTATCACTTTTGAGATTTTTACTATAAGTGACTCATTTTTGATGGATCTTCATTGAGAAAAATAAGATGGTAGGTGAAATAATATATGGCAATTTTCATCTACCATCTTGTTTTGCATGTAGGATAGTTTTCTCTATGAAAATCCATTAAAAATAAGGTTAAAAATCTCAAATGAGAAATCATGATGGCTTACCTCTGACTTATATATCTATTATTTCACTTTTGTACTCAGAAGTGAATTTTAGGTTTGAATGTAATGAGCTGAGTGAATGTCCCAGTATATCATTCAATTTGACCCACCCTTATCAAAGAATGAGCTGATAATAGCTGCTTTCCATTTACACCAAAACTCAAATTATTCTCACTGGTGACATCAGTTCCATGCACGTTCCTTCTCAGTCTTAGAAGTGCAATCTGTACAAGCTTAAGACCGTGATGCTTTAGTGAGTTTTGTGCACTCAGATTGAAAGTGAGGTTGAGGATATCATGCTGTCAGATCTTGTCTTCAAAATAAGCAAGTAATTACACAATACCAACCAAGTTTTTGCTGTGAGTAACAGACAGTTTGATCACCAATGATAATTGTGAATTTAATGTGGTCATTGTGAATATTAACGCACACTACACGTTCCTTTTATTCACTGATCAATGACGTCATTATCTGAGTATAAGATACTCACATAACTGTCTCAGTTCACATGAATGTAACTTGTAAGCAGCTAATATCAGCTCAATTTGAATTAAATCAGATGATTGAAAAGTAATTGTTTTAAATCATAAAAAGGCAAGAAAGAATAGAAATTAAATAATATATTATTTATTTAAAAACTAGAAAGAAATATATTCATACCCTGATCGGTATTATAGAAAAATATTGAATAAAAATCCTTTCAACTTAGCCCCTCACTGAGTTGAAAGATGTGACTTGGAAATTTTGAGTTTTGTTGTTTCTACTTTATTTATAGGAGTACGTACGTCATGTAAAAACAGCTTGGAATGATGGAGGAGTAAGAAAAACTTTTGAAAGATCCAATGAATATCAACTTATTGACAGTACAGAGATGTAAGTAAAATTTTCCATTTAATAGCCATCGTTAAAATATTCATGTGTGCTTTAAACAAACTATACAATTAATTATACGTCGAATTTCAACAACAATTTCCGAACTCGCCGCTACCAAATCGTTCAATAGTGTAGAAGACGTACCAGAAATTCTCAAAAACGGACTCGCGTTGTTTTGGACGAACGGTATCTATAATATCTAACGAAAATATGGAAACAGTGGCGCTAGAGTTGAGCAGCCGAACCAATCTGCAGTGCAGCTATCGGGAGAACTTCAATTATCCAATCGTTCTTTACGTCGAATACTGAAACGCATTCACGAGTTATGATTTCGATCGCAGATTGGAATTTTGCGAGTCCAGTTCCAGCAATCCATTTTGTGGTCGGATAAAGCAACCTTCAAGCTAAATGGTACGGTCATTCGACATAACTGTGTGTGCTGGAACGATCAGAGCCCTCACGTCTTAGTTGAGAGGAATTAAACCTGCCTGAGGTGTATGTGTGTGGACAGATATTCATGCGTAAGGTCCGTACTATTTTGAGGACGTAACGGGCCAAAGTAATTCGGAAATGCTCGAGGATTTACGTGGGCAAATGAACAACGAACCAACACTCGCGAACATCCAGCATTTCATGCCGGATTCGCATTATGTATGCCGGAGTACATTAATGTTTATTTTGGAGAATGAATAGGCATACGAGGATTCGTTAAGTTGCTCGCACGGTCGTGTGAGGTGACACACTGTGATTTCTTCTTGTGAGGTCTTCTCAAGGACTGCATTTTTGCAAGAGGATCACGCACTCTTCCCGACCTCCGAACTGTAATTGAAGAAGAATTTGAAACTCTTTGCTGAACCTGTCTCTCCGTTGAGAAACCTTGCCGTAAATAGATTGACCAAGACAGGCATCAATTTGAACACCTTCTTCGAATTCTTTTTGTAATTTCCTGACGCTGCATTTTTTCCTCTTAATGCAAATGTGTTGTCTCACTTATGCCGATCTCTTTATTATATATACATAAATTTTTTAATTCTTAGAACTTTTTATATGTTTTTGCTAATAGATGGATAATTTAATGAACAAAATTTTTGACGTTTCGATCTAATTTTCGTCTTTATAAAACTATAGTCTGCTATTGACACATCCTATAATCTCTTACCACATAAATATCAAAATAAAATCTGTTATGATAATAATAAATTTCCTAATTCTTTAAATATTTATTATATTTTATCATGAATAAATTATCTTATCTGAGCGACTCGTACGCGATCTCTGTATTATCGAATACACGTCGTATCTGACCGAAATTTTCAACCAACTCAACTACTCCTCTTTTCTATCACAGAGTCAACACATATCTATCCAGTGTGAATCTGCAATTTCCAAATATCTATGATATATCATCAATAGATGTTAACCCTCCATAGACAATACCCCTCCCTACTACAGACCTAGAACTTGACCACCCCAATAAATTAGAAGCACCGACATACATAATAAAATTCCTAAGAACCTTAAGTAAATACAATAACTTTGACTTTCTAGTGCTTTCTACTCCGAAAACCTGTTGAAATTCTTTGTACTTCCTCCTATTGCATCTATCCATTCTAATGAACCTTTTGCCATTGAGGAATTTCGGAAAATTGGATCTAAAAATATCTTTATAATAACAGATTCCCGAAGTTCACTAAGATAAATGTTTATTTATTGTGTGTTCCATTCCACGCCGGAATAGAGGAAAATGAAAGAGCAGATGGATTAGCAAAAATGCATACAACATCGAGCAATCAGTAAAGAGTAACTATATAGTACATACCGATTTCAAAGCATTTTTTAAGAATAAAATCCAAGAAAAACCTAACCTAACAATAAAGTTAAAGTGAACAAGTAATACTCTCCCGTCTAAGACAAGGCGCAAATTAGGGCAAGTGTGACGCAGCACAGCACGTAAATTTGTAATCTACCAGATTGAATACATTGACGCAAATTGATGAAGCAGCGTGACCTGACAGACTTGTCCCGCTGTCATTCAGACATAGTGTGGGTGACTAGTAAGTCGTTCCTTTATTTTTTTACGAAAAAATGACAGAAGAAAGGTTAATAAAGGCGGTAAGGGTACACAGAGAGCTTTACGATACAAAAAAAGGTGATTATATAAAGACGAAGCTGAAGAATCGGATTAGGGCTGATATTGCAAATGATTTACATTTATAAGATGTCTTATCGAATCATATCATGTACTAGTTTCGATTTATTCGGAAATAATTAGCAAAATTAATATCACTCATTTTAGTTGTAATTGTAAATTTTTCATAGGTGTTTTATCTTCGATATAATAAACTCATTAGATCATCCGATCAGATTCAGAATTTAAGTTCAATAAAAACAATTGTTTTGTTCGATTGTCAAAATTGTCATACATTTCTTTTTGCTGACTAGTCACAAACTGCCAATCAAATCCAAACCCCACCGTTTCCTATTTGTGTCTCGCTACATCACACGTGCTATACGTGTCCCAATTTGCGCCTTGCCTAAAGGCCGCTTGACATGATGTTTCATGTAAGATCTTGACATTATCGGTTTTGTGCCATTTTTATTACGTACAAGTTGCACTTTTTACTTAACAGATCAGCTGACTTTTGTATAACTTAGCTTTGTTATTTTCATTGATAAATGGTACAAAATATTAGATCAAATTTGATGTTAGGAATTTGTTTACTTTTACTGTTTACAAATACTTGCATGCAATTTTTTGCACGTTGTTTTGCATGATGTGAAGCGGCCTTATGAATCGGACTCGTATCAGACATGACTACCGACTAGCAGGGTATTAGAAACCAATGTGCAATAGTGAGTTAACTGTCTTAATTGACTGTTAATTGACTGTATTCAACGGAATATCTACTTCAAGGAGATCCAAAGAAACTTATGAGCTACCAGAAAGACTGCGAACTAAGTAATTAAATCTAGATTTTAAAGATCCAATTTATTGAACCTCAATCAAGGCAACTTAGCATGGTGCAAGTCAACTTGCATATTTTATAGAGTGAAATGGAAATGAAAAGTGAAATAAACAAGAAAAAATTGGTCAGTGATGAACAGGTGGGTTGTACCGTGAAAAGTAACTAGATTTCTCCCTAGAATTGCAACTTGCACGAAATAAAACGACATCAATCCGGTAATGTTGCAAGTGCGACATCTTGCATGTAACAATCAGCTGAAATTAATCTGCGCATGCTTTTGATCAAGAAATATTGCGTCGTATTTTGTATTGCATCATTTCAATGCATCATCAAGGCTTTTAATCGCCAATGCGTGGTTAATCTTAATTTTGGTCTTAATCAAAAATTAATTTTTTATTTATTTATTAGATTTTTGAATAAAATAGACGAAATCAACGACCCGGAGTACATACCAACGAATCAAGACATTTTATTCTGTAGAGCTGTAACAAGATCAATTACAAAAATTGAGTTTGATATACCAGTACCAAAAAAATACGGTGGTGGTACCGCAGAATTTTGGATGTTCGACGTCGGTGGGCAAAGAGGAGAAAGAAAAAAATGGATTAAAGTATTTGCTGGAATACAAGCAATATTGTTTCTTATAGCAGCTAGCGATTTCGATATGACATTAAGAGAAGATTCCTCTGTTAATAGACTGAAGGAAGCCTTTAATCTCTTTAGAGATATATATTCGAGTGTGTAAGTTATATTTATGTTTTTAAAATAAAAAAACGGGGTCGGAAATTCTCATTTTCTATATTTTTGTGTAGGTATTAATAAAGGGCTTCATTATTCAGATCAAACGCTAGAATAATTTCATATAATTTCTACTTCTTCATTAGAAGTTAATACTGTTACGAACAAGTTTTCGAAATGGGTCCTTAGCCGGCCCTGTCCAGCTACACTGGAATTTTAAAATTCTGCGAATTAATGCGGCACCTTTTATCTGTTTTCTTTATAAATGGCGGACGAAACTATTTATTATAGAAGGCGGTTTGTTTATATTATTCCTCTTAAGTAATTTCTAGGCAAATCTATTTATTTATTTCTTTTTGTTCTAGAACTTTGTAGATTTTATTTATTAGTTTTAAAAATGATTTGTGTAAGCGGAGTCGAGTTTTAAATAAATAGTGGTACTGAAAAGAACGAATTAGTAAAAGTAATCAAAGAGATTGTTCAAGTGATATTTATAAGTAAATTATTAGAAGTTGAGTGTACTCTTTAGTGTGTAAATAAATTAAGAACGTAAAAGACATTGTTTATTACTTCACCCCACGAATAGAAAGAGTGTAAATAAAAACGAAAAACGTTACATTGGTGTCAGGTGTGGGGTATTGTAAATAAATAGTGACATAAACATGGCCAAGAGACTAAGTGACGGAACTGAAAGCCGAACTGGAGGATCGTGAGTTGGAAACGTCCGGTAAGAAGAGTGAATTAGTAGAAAGTCTCAAGATGGCACTGGTAAGTGAAGGCTTTGATCCAGAAACATATTTATTCAAAGACGTGTCTTCCACTTTGATCCCGTCATTTTCTACTAAGATAGACGAGAAGATTTTGACATTGAATTACGAAATTTCAACTCTGAAGAATGATATTTCGGCCAATTTTGACCACAAGATTTCCACAATGAAAAACGATATTACGACTAATATAGATGAGAAGGCTTCGACCATGACGAGCAACATTTCTGCCGAAATTTTATCATTGAAAGTCGAGTATATTGTATGGTGTATAAATAAATTAAGAACGTAAGAGACAGTGTTTATTAATTCACCCCACGAATAGAACGAGTGTAAATAAATACGAAATAAGTTATAATACCAATAAGGACATTTTGTAAGTTAAAATTGAAATTCAAACAAATTGAAATCTTTTAAATGCCGTTTAAGCACAATCTTATTTTTAGGTTAATTTTTATGTATTTTATTAAAATCAGGTGTATTTCTAGTCAGGCGGGGTTTCAGCTTCTGAATTTGGGGGATCACGAATTAAATTAAAAAAAAAATAAAGAAAAAGCAAAACTGTACTCGGAGCTTTTTATAGGTAAATTTTTCTGATTGAAAATCATAAAATCCATATAAAGAAATAAAATTAGATTAATTTATTAAATAGACTTTTTCGACATTATAACACAAATTCCAATCTTCTTTTTGAATATTTTGAAAATCTGTTCTGCTTCCACATCAATATATCTATGAATATTTAAAAGGACGAGTCCTCTGAGACCTTCTTCTCCCATAGATGTTCGAAGCCAAGTTTTTAACCACCGTTTGTTAAAAAGCTTCGTACATACTGGTAAAATTGTAAGGATACGTAAAATATTAATTGGTGGTTACATATGTTTGTCACATTCTATTATATTACGAAGTCAATGAGATATATCTGTTCCATGTGTTATTCCGGCTTTTCTTTGCCACCTCGCAATTCTTCCCCTAATATTTGTCCTGAAAGTCAAGGGGGTTATAACTCCGGTCCCCCCTTTAAACCGCGTCTGTTTCTAGTAAAATTTCATTAATTCACCTTGAAAGTTTAATTTTGTTGGTTTATAAGCTACCATGTTTTTGACATCTGTCACTCTTCTTTTCTGTTGACAATTAAGGAATACAGGAAAACAGCTGATCTACGTCAAAATGGCGGCGATTTTCATGTATGTACCGTGTTAGCTTTTATTGTTTTTTTTCAGGAATGAAAGTTAAGAGAATTCGACATACTTTTTACATCTGTCAATGCAATTAATATAGCTGAAACAGTATTTTTAATCAGTCTGCGAATAAGCTTTTCACTGTTACGTGCAAGTTAATCAAAGATAAGTGAGTACTTTTTAACTTTGCAAAGTGATAACTCAGTGTCAGCTGAAAAGTACAAGGACATACTTAGAGATTTAGGTGGAGTTAACACCATTTCATTAGCTGAGTTTAGTCAGAATCCTGCTCATTTTCCACAAATTTTAAATATTTTTGCTTCTTAAGCTATATTACCGTATACCTCCTCTAAGCACAACACTGCATAGTCCAAAAAAACCGACAAAGCCACGTTTCCAGGAGAAAATTTCGAACAGATTTAAGTAGCTTAGATATAAATATTATTTAACTAAAAGGCGCCACATAACTTTGAAGCTAGCTAATAGAACTTTCAAACCTCTAATTAATCCCAAGAACATAACTGAGTCGTAGTCAGTTATAGCTTTGTTCGCGGGTCAATAATGAATCGATTCCGAATGTAATCAATTGTAATCAAATCAAGATCGATTCAGGATATTTATAGATTTACCGTAAACGGAACCCATGTGAACCGCGAACACGGACTTGTTACTTGAAAATGCGCATCCTTCGCGAATAAAGCTACGAAATAACGGATTAAATGTCACCGCCTCACTTTACAATAAAATGTAATAGACCGGTAGGAATTGGATCGAAGTTGGGTACTGAAAGGGTATAAAAAATATTTACTTAAGTTCCCGCTGACATTTTCTTGGGAAAATTAGATTTTCCAAGAAAATGAAATGTCCTGCAGTGACTTTCGGATTTTTGCTGTTTATAGAACGATAGTTTATCATCTATTTTATTATCAAAATGATAAAATCATGGAAAATCGATTGTTTTACTTTCATTTCCAGGATAGATATTTAAGCCCTATGAACCTGGTATGTATCAGAAAATCGCGACATTTTGTTTGTAAAGAAAATCATATTTTCCCTGGTTTTTCAATGGAAACCCAAAAAAACAGCATATATATATATATATATATATATATATATATATATATATATATATATATATATATATATATATATATATATATATATATTTATATGGACTGATTAATGAATATATAATTCAACATTGATTCTCGTAAATTGATGTTTGCATTTTTATCAAAACTGATTGTTCCGTGGCCGTTTTGAAATTGACCCCGATTGACGGTTTTCTTTAATCCTACTAATATTTATCTATGCTCTTTAACATTTTCTTTTTGAAAATAATAATTTATAGGTCTGTGAAAGACGCTGCCATGATTGTTTTCCTGAATAAACAAGATGTGCTACAAAAGAAAATTGAACAAGGAAGAAAACTGGAAAAATACTTCCCTGAATATACTAATTTCAAGCCAAACGGGAAAGAAGAATGTAACAATGAATATGATAGAGCAAAAATATTTTTGAAACAAAAAATAATAGTAAGTATGGAATATATGGGCGACAGTTAAGCCCCTATCCGATTATTAATCCAGTGATTACGTTGAAAAAAACGGGATAGATGTGCATATTATTCAAATAAGCAAAAATTTTGATATTACATAGGAAAGATGATGCGGAATCCATGTAACGGAGAGCTGATGGATATATAGGACTCCCGTAACCTACCGACTAAACCGCCATCTTCTATCATCTCCGTCCAACCAGAGACTATTGTGATATTACTTCTAGTTGGTGTGTATGGGTACGTTTCTGAGATATTGTCATAACAGGCAACCGTCTACATTCTTTTGTCTAAGAATTCTCTCTGTATAGGTGGCAACCAGTTGCCAACATTCTACCTTGTGCAGCATCACCTGGATTATCAGGATTCATCATATCGTGAAACATCAAAAATATTCTTTTGGTAGCAGTCGGACCTCCGGTACTTCTCATTACCGATTTTGTGACTTGATGCTTTGCTTGCCCTTTTCTCATATGTTCACCAAGGGCCATCTTCTCAGTATCAGCATGGCAATGGATCGATAATATTGGGTTTCCTTTCTGTTCCTTTCATTGCTGACGGTAGCAATGTCGTCGGCATATCCTAAAAGATAGCGTCCTTCGGGTCGCCTCGGATAGTGTGTAGTGCCAGCATAGTAGAGCAAGTTCAGATTTGTCTTTTATTTTTTATGTGTTGTTACTTATTTAATTTGAAATGTATTATGTAACATTAAAATATTTATTTTAGGGAATTGCTCAAACACCTGTATTCATCGAAAACATGGGATTTGCACCAGGAAAGAATATTACTGAGCAATTACCGCCGAGAGAAGTTTACATTCATTATACTATTGCTACCGATACCAATAATATCAAAAAAGTTTTCGATTCTGTTCATGAAAGTATCCTCAGAAAAAGAGTTTCAGAAATTGGATTATATTAAATAAAATTGTTTGTCAAAATGTTTTTAAGCTTAGCTCAACCGACCTACAAACTCCTTTTATCTTGGTAACGTAGTTTATGAAAAAAGAAGAAATAGCATTAATAACCACAAATCACTACATATTATAAAACGAGAAAGAGCAATTTGAGGAATTTTGATCAAATTTTGTAGACTGCATGTGCAGTATTAAGTCAGCCACACCCTAGATTAAATACTACAAATATACAAGGTGACAAATGGAAAATTGCTTAAAGTAGGTTCGTTCCAAACCATCAAGAAACCGTCCTTGGTACGGTGAAGATTCTGCGCAATAGATATTACGTGTTCCAACCGAACAGTTACCGTTATGCGAACGATTCTGTTTTGTGTTTCAACCGATTTAGGAATTGTTTGTGAACCGTTTTCGGAAGAACCATACATAACCGGAGATTGCGCAGAAAATATCATTTGAACGCTTCCAATAACCGTTTCAAGAATGGTCCAGACTAACAGGTTGGAACAAAGCTAGTATATGCTTCCTCTACTCTACCGCAGTTTCTATTGAGACGCCATAAAGAGCAGTACCTGTACTTTAAAATGAGTGACTTTACTAACGAAGTAAAGGTGTATCTCATCGAGTGCTTTTATTCTAAAGGTAAAAACTATACTGAAGCATTTGAAGGGTTTCATACTAAGTTTGGAAGTAAAAAGTCAGTCAGTAAAAATACGCTTAGAAGGTAAGAATAAAAAAATATATATTCGACTTTATGATATTACGAAGTTTATGGTGAACGCGGTTTAGGATATCCCAAAGACACACATGTATAGAATGGCCCCCGTATTCACCTGACTTAAACCCGAGTGATTTATTCTTATGGGGCTTCACGAAAGATTACTGTTATGTAGAAAAACTCGAGACTAAAGATGATTTGAGAGGAGCTACTAGAAAAGAAATTTTTTGATTTGATTATTGTGCAAATACAGATGGGGATAACTTCGAAAATATTTACCATTAATGGTCAATCCCTAGCCAAGTCTCATCTTTTTTTTAAACTTAATTGTGTCTGTTGAAAATGTTCAATTGAACCGAAACCTATTTCAAATAAAAATTACTACTTCAGTGACTTCTCAATGTTTTTATTATTTTCCCTGCACCTACCTGAAAATTATAAGTGATTACTTTAGGCAACATCCCATTTGTCACCCGTTATCACTGTTTTGATCTCTTTCGCAACGCCTCGGACATTTAAATCGGTAATTTTTAGGGAATGTTTTGGTCGAGATATCGAGTCGAGGGAGCAGTCTTGATATCAGATTCTTTGGATCATTTTTAGGTAGTATAAGGGAAATTATGTTTATAGGAAGGTTTTTTGTAGTTGGTGCTGATATAGGAGTTGCTCCTCTGCAGAGCTGGGGTTCGGCTATGCTAGCTAAAAAGGAGGAAAAGCGACGACCATTGGTCAGAAGAAACGAAGATAGAGCTCTAGACAAGTTAGCTCTTTTCGGTTTGGGTATTTTGTATATTTTTTGTTTTTTTTTATTTTTAATTTAATTGGGGGCGGTTGAATACAGCTACTGTTGCATTATTCGTTTCTTCGCATTTCTGAGATATCTGTAATATTTAATCTGGAACCAGACTACATAATTCATTCGAATGGGAGGTTTTCCGACATCCCCCGTATAGTCTCTATTTTATGCATAGTTTCCGAAAACAACTGTCTAGTTTCTCTTTTCAAGATCGGACGATTTTATGGCCTAATATATTAGAAATCAAGGCAAAACTTTCATTTGACAATGAGGCAATGAAGTACTTACTACAAAAAATAAACCTCCTCAGTCGACTCACTTTTTTGCTTGGCGAGTGACTTTTTAAGATTGGATACCAAAAAAAGCCAAATTTGGAGAGTACAGTAATCGAACAATCGATTTGGAGAGTACGGTAATCGAATAATCGATTCCTCGGACCGAATAAATCGATTTTTTAAATAGATACGTTGTACTAAATCGATATTTTATCCTTGAAAATCGACATTCGATTTTTTCTCTTTTTGACAAAAACCATAAAATTATGTACAACTATCTGAATGTACTCGTAATATTACGGGGTTACTGGTCAATTATTCAAAAATTCGCGAGATGGTTGCGCGTTTAATTTCGGATGTAAAAAAGCAAATCTCCATACATAATACACTTGTAATGGAAATGGATTAAAAGAATTTAAACATCGCAGGCAGACATGCACTTAAATTTTGATCTTATACTTTACTGGCAAAAACAAAAAAACTTTATTCATTACTCAATAGCCGTGATATATATGAGTTTCGAGGGATCGTCTGTTCGCTCGGATCCTAGTAGACTTGTCATCATCGAATCCCCTGAACTATAAAATCCCAGATTTTACTGATAAGAGAGAGATTGTTTATCATGCAATTTTTCTTGTTTTTCACAAACCGGATTCATATTTAAATCATAAATACAAACTTAGGAATAAATTAATTTTTGGAAATCGATCTTTAAGACATAGATTTTTTTATGAACAATCAGGTTGCTATTGGAATCAATTTAGCCATGACGAAAGCTTAGGTGTGGACTAATGCATTATCATGGTAGAAGCGCACTTTTTCCTTCACCAAATGGGGCAGGTTTTCTCTTTAATTCGGCATACTACAACCCTTTGACCATTTTGCCCTTCACCGGATAGCCATCTACTAGAATGTACTACACAATAGTAAATTGAAATACTTATCGGAGTGGCCTTGTATAAATACTAGGGCCATTTGCCGTTGAATATATTGTTATTTATCTCCATATTTTTTATGTAAACTGTCAACATTTCATATAAATGTGACTGATTAAGTTTCATTGTCGCTCCTCCTTAAATCGCTCTAGTATAAAGGGAGCTTGTATCCATGGAGGGTCTTTAATCATCAAAGATACTACATAATGTGAAAAATATACGACTCTCAATATATATTTTACGAAACCCCACTATTAATACATACAAGGATTTGAAATAATTTAACACTTAGTAATAAACTTTATTAGAAAAAAAAATCGGTAGTTATCTTACTTTAACAATGACCATTTCAGTTGTTCTTTGGCAGATTGAAACACCTATAAATAAATTATGTTTCAATATAAAAATATAATTGTCTAAATACTGATATCTTCACAATTTGTATTATATCTATATAATATTGAAAGGACTTACAATACAATTTTTTTAAATGAAAACAAACACAAAATAAATTATAAAAATTTATATGTATTTTCCATACTTATTTTACCAAAACAAAGAATGTATGGCATTAGTTACCTGGGCTACTGTTTGCTCCCCTATAGGAATGTCGTCATTTCTTAAAGCAACCCTAGACACTACTGAATTTGGGTCAGCATCTATTATTATCCTTAGAAAAAAAAAATTAAAAAAATTAATAAATCCAAACTTAGAAATTCTAATAAGTTTTTATTTAATTACTATAGTTTTGTGTAACCAAGATGTGTAATTAACACATAAAAATCTAAATAAACTATTATAGCGAACACCAACATGCCAATGAATATCTTTTGTCATTAGTATGTAATTTTGGAATTCATTGTAATGTATATGAATATAAGGAAGGATTCTTGAATTATAAAATCTTTTATGAAGGATCATTCGATTAGGACAACTTATCAAATAAGTAGAAAATTAGACACAAATACTTGACCCCCTCAAATTACGGAACAGTTGGTTAACTAATTATTAAAAAAGTAACAAATTCAATAATCTAAAGATTTAAACATCATATAGGAGATTGGAAGGATAATAAGTACTACACTGGTTTAAAAAAATCAACTATTTTTTTCCTTTCAATGTAACTGATTTCAAATAACAAATAATTAAATAATAGACATAATCGCATCAAAAACCTTTACAGTACTTTTGAATACATTGAAATCAGTTTTCAATGCTTTCATTCGCTTTCATTTGAATCGTGCATAAAACATAAGTTTTTCTCAATGAATTTGGAAGGTAAAAAATTAGAAAAATCACGAAAAATATGTTGTTTTATGTTTTTAATACAGTTTTTTTGTAAAAAACTATAAAAGATTGTGAAAGTCATCATAGATTGTTTGGGTTGAACTTTAACTGTGAATAACTTTCTTGACTTTAACTTTAAGTTGGCTTAGAAAAAAATTATTTTGAACCTTTTTTGTTAATTTCCTACAGAAATATCTATTCCTTTTTACTACACAATAATTCATTGAAATACATTAAAATTCCAAAAAAAATTACGATGCGCCATTCTAAATATTAATATTAAGAGCTCGAGCTTTACCAGTCTTTTTTTCATCTTGAATGATATTTTCATAGTAGTAATAAAAATTAAGTTTTTTTGTCCCTCCCTTGTCAGTATGTTGTGATTGATCCAAAATAAGTAGTTTAGTTTTATACCTCTAGATAATGTCAATGTGGGCAGAAAATCTAATATCATTGTGAACCTCTATATAGATAAACTGTAGGTTCGAACCAAAAAGAATTGGTGAGAAAATACTAAAGTAATTTTCTATATATGCTCATAGGCTCCAAGTAGTAAACTATTCAAAGAAATTGTATTCAAAATATAAACTTGATAGGAGAAGTCCATACCACAAGAAGCACCAATAGTTTAGAGATATCAGAAATTTATGTTGTGTCAACAACATTTAGATAATAGTCAGGCACTCTACAGGTCACCCAAACTAGAAGATCAGAAAAGTAAATTTCAGATCACATGTTACACTCTCGATTACTATTTGAGATACAAACTAGGTATTTATGATTTTGAGTCATGGTTTTCCGTCTAATCTAAAGAATTTAGCAATTATGTGTAAAAGTTAAATTTAAAAAATTAAGTCAGTTGGTGATTCAATGGATAGAGTTCTATAACTTACCTAAGTCTTTAGTATATAAATAGGAATGATATAAGTAAATAAAATAGCTCTAAACATACCCTCCATCACAAATTTCATCCATTGCCAGCATAAGAATATCCATAGACTCTAAAAATACCTTTTTCTCCATGTTCTTCTTCAATATTTGATTAACTGTGTCATACAAGCAATTCAATACACTCATAAGAATGATCTGAAACGTTCATTTCTGTAAAATTCCAAAATATATTTTAAATAGAATTACCTTACCTCATTTTCATGTGAGCTACCCATAACATAAAAGAATAAATCTACATTACTCTTATAAACACATGTTAAACCATCTAACATGATAATTTCATTATTTTCTCTATGAGTTTTATTAAATAAATTTTTCTCGAAAGCTTTCTCCTCTTTTGTTGTTGGAAACACTTTTTTATCAAAGTATTTAGCTAATAGTCTGTTACCGTCATAATCTAATATAGCTATCCCTTTTATTGTATACAATGTAGGTTCCTACAAAAGTTTTCATTATAGAACAAAATTCATAACATGTATTGCATTTGAATCACAGAAGATATGCAATAAATAATCCATTTAAGTAGCATAATACATACTAGTAACGATCCCTCCATTATTAAAAACTTTATATATGTACACGTAAACCTAAATACTGTAATGTTTTTTCTTTTACTACATTGACATTGACATAATTATTCAATCAATGAAAATTGCAGAGCAGTACAAAGAGTACATTCCATCAAGCACGTTCAAGACCACGATCTTTCCCATTCCACTCAGTCCAGAGCGTTATAATCGGAAACTCAATGGAAATGGATTACGAGGCGTTTTGAACATTGAGATAAATCTTAAGGAATAACAATACAGAAAAAATAAAGCGAAATCTTTAAGAGCATATGTTATAATTTGTAAGTTATTGAATTTTTAAGTGAAATACTTAACTGATTTACATTAAAGTAAAATCAAAATATGTTCTGCGGCGATAGTAAAATGTTTGGTCGTGCGTCACAAGAATGCTTCAAAAGTACTTATAATACCCCATACCGCATCAAATAATGAGATAAATTCTCATGGTTGTAATCTGCGTCGCTTCAGTTTTGAAAATTCCGCTAATTCTTTCAATGCTCACTCCGACCCACCTCTTGACAAGGGTCGGCGTAAGCGTAAGTCATTCATGACGTCATGAGTGGCGTTCTCGCCTTGACCACAACGATTATACTCCCAAGAGTATTTCAGGCACCGCGCCGTGAACGCTTCGTGGAATGCACCCAAAACAATATACTCGAAACCACGCTCAAGACTGCCAAATTACATAGAGATATTACAGGTAATATCTCTATGCCAAATTACCGTTCAGTGATTGAGTACCACACTGTTTACAGGTTATAGAACTGTAAAAAATATCATTGATATTGTAAAGTTTAATTCTAATAATAGATGAATTTCTATATGTATTTTTTGAGGTACAAGATAGTTATGAAAGAATTTTTCACATAATCTATGAAAACTCATTTTGAAAATGACAAATCAAATTATTTTTCTATACCCTTATAACAACATATTAGACTCCGTTTTAAAAATAAATTTTCCCACCAAACTTCCCTTATGACCGACGCACACGACAACGATTTATATTAGCAATTTGACTATGCCGGCCGTTATTGTAATATTATTGAATGTGTATTAAAATTAGAATATTTTTACCGAAATGATGGAGCCTTATTACAAAACGTTTTCGATAAAATTTAGTCGAGTGAGATTGGAGGGAAAATGGGTAAATAATTCAGTTCGGTCTTAAAAAATTGCTGTAGGCAGATATTGACTACTATTGTGTTAAAATTGCAACAGAATTTGTAAATTATCGGAATAATTTAAATATCACTATGCAATATTTTCTAATAAATAAAAGAAGCAATAAAAAACTGCTACTTACGATAGTTACTCAATTATACTTAAATAATATTATGGTAAACGTAATATATGATAAATCGTTGTCGTGTGTGTTGGCCTTTAGGATTTGGCAGAATTAACCAGGCCGGTTAATAATCCGCGTCGTCTGCATGGAATAAACCACAAACCGTAAACATAGGTTAAATTGAGTGTAAGTTTGTAGGCTTAGGCTTGTTCATATTTGTACTCAAGTATCATAAAGACGAACAGTTATTTTATAAATAATAACATAAAGGTATAAAATTTTTCATTCAATTTAAAATAAATCATAGTAAGTAGTAAAATATGTCAAAAAGTGGAGTTGGTGGAAGAGGTAGAGGATGGTTACATTTAAATAAAAATCAAAATGCAGCTCCAAACCCGGCACCGATACAAGTAGCAGATAACCCAAAAACTATTCCCGTAATTGGAGACGAGTCTAAATTTGCCGACGTAAATGAAGATGAATTCAAAGATTTGATCAGTAAAATTAGGGAAATTAAAGTTACCGATGATGGAATAAAATTTAATCAAAAGATCAAATATATATTAGAGAATTGGAAACAAGATTGTCAGAACAGTGAAGAAGTAGAGTAAGTATAGATTTTACGCGAATTCACTATTCTATTTTTGTTACATATCTGTTCATTATTTTCTCGATCGAAATTTTATAACAATTACATTTTTCTATTTAAACAATGGTCATAGAATGTTTTTGAATGAAGGAATTTTAGAAATAGATCCAATAAATATGTATTGGCCCTTTTTGTTCAAAGGTACAGATATATAATGTATTTAAAATTGTTATTAATAAATTGGAAAAGTAATTTTTTAATTATGTTATCTTTATAATAATTTTATCAGGAGAAGCTTTGATGCACTGTATCAAGGATGTTTGAATGATGAAGAATTAGCTTCTAAACTAGTAGTAATGGTTTCTTCAAGATCTTTTATATCACAAGAAGTTCACGATCAAAATATACGTCTAATATTTTTGAAGAAATTACAAAATGATTTTGAAGGTAAATATATATTTGCTTGAAAATGAAATAGTTAATGACTATTTTCAGGGTGTAAAATTGTGTCCAAGACAAATCCAACAGCATTTAGAAACGGAGTGAGAATGCTAGGAGAGTTTTTTCATAAAGCTAGATTAGTAAATGGTCAACCTTTCACGTTTATGCTGACTCCATTATTATCTTACCTTGAAATGTTACTGGAATCAACACATGCTCTAGATCTGCAACAATTTGCATTCCAGGTACCTAATAAGATGAATAACTACAACTAATATAGTATTTTGAAATTGTTACATTTTAGATTTTTTTGAATGGTGCTGCAATTAAAACAGAATATTCTGATAAGTTAGCTGAACTATTTAATAAAGCTAGAATGTTTCTTACATCAGATAAAAAAATATCAAAAGAAGGAAAATTGTGGCTTCTATTGTCACTGGAAATATATAACAACAAATTTGGGATGTTGCCTATTGAAGTATTCAAATTTTATCAAGAACAACTTGGTGGATCTGCAATGGCTGGTTTTCAAGCAAGTATTTCATCAAGTTTCTTTGACTTTTTATTTCTTAGACCTTATTATATGTTTTTCTTAATAATTTGTCTTGATTTTAGGTCTCTTTTCGTAGAAAATTAGTTTAAAAAAACAAAGAGACCTAAAATCAAAGACAGTTTATCAAAAGAAAAATGTTTATCCTGTATCATGTAGTTGAGTTTCTGTTGGATAATATTAACCTGCAGAATTCCAGTTTAGTTCATCTTATATTTTTTATCTACTAGTTTATCAAGTGACTCATAAGGAAAGTTGACAATAATAATGAATAAATATAACAGTTGATTGTATGTGTATTCTTTTCACTATGTATGGACGCCAGTCTTAGGGTCGAGAATAGCGAAGGGGTAGCAATAATTAAAGTTTAATAACTAAATGAAATTACTATATATTCATATATACCAACAAAACTATATGCAGAATATAAAATTAAACAAAGTCGCGTGTGTAGAATCTCTAGGAGCAGCGTAGCTTCGTTGAGATGTAGAAGTTCGAGATCTGCCTATTTCACTGTCCTGAGGAAGACTGTTTAACAGTTCCATCCAATGTTTTACCTGGGTTCATGTAATGATTAGAAAGGGTGTCCTAAAAAAATGTAAAAGGTAGAGGGACGTTGATATGTTGGTTTTTCCTAAAACGCGCCACCAGGTTTGGAAATTAAAGTTATAATAGAAGAGGAACTTGGAATTCCCAAAAGAAGGGAATCCAAAAATTGTTTTATTGAGGAAGTTGTTCAGGTAAACATTTGAGGGATGAAAAATGTGGTGAATGAAAGTGCACATGTATTAAATGATGCGAGAGCCCTTGGCGTGGCCGCCACATAAATGTACATATACACTATGAAACTTTATTTAAACTCAGGTTCATCAATCAATAAATGATTTTATCATTTAATTTTATTTTGATATGGATTTTGTTGATTACATAGTAGATTGTGATGAGGACATTGATCTTGTGAAATTCATTCAACTTCCTATGTAGTAAGAGAAAGAGTCGATAATTTTGAGAAATAGGATGAGCATGATTTTAATGCAAGATTCAAATGAATAAAGACATTGTTTTGTTAATATTAAAACTAATTCACTCGATATTTTCAACATAATATTTAGATTAAGAGTATTAGAAGGAATTCTGTTCTCCCTTTTCCAATTAAAATTGAAAAGGGTACTTTTCATTGATTATCCGAATTGTATCATCCACAAATCTCAAAATTTTAGACAGTGGTACATTGGCCAGGCTCTGCCCAAGATCAATATATATATAGATGACAATCAATATATATATTTGACTATCTGAAAATTAGATTTGAGAATTACCATTATTGCAGCTGCTAAAACTTCTGTTCTGCTTTCAAGCCTATCTTTAGGGTTTTCATAGGGTTCCATCAGTTCTTTTATTTTCAATCATATTCTTTTGTTTGCTTTAATAGTAAAGTTTTCTCTTCGAGAGTAAAATTACTACTTTGCTTCTTAGTATTAGTAATTTCCATTTGTTTAGAATGAATTTCACTCACCAGTTGAAATTATCAAAGCTTGCACAGACCAAAAACCAAATACATTTCACAAAATATAATATTTATATTCAGATGTCAGTTAAAACTAAGAGATAATTATCTCAGAATTTAACCAATTGATAAAAGTTATTATGTTATTGATAAACCCCATTTCCAATAATAACTGATAGTTAAGACTATCTTACCAGCAATAAAAAATTGTTTAGGGTGGCTGAAAACAAGTATTAGCTCGCCATTGTGATTGCTAATGTGAGGGAGACCTGACAAGACACAAAAAGAGGAAGCAGAAGAAAATAAGACAAATGAACGAGAAAATGGATCTAAATATCTTTTTGGAGACCAGACAACATTCTAGGACTACTAGGTAATTACAACCTGAAGATATCGGAAGAATATAATGCACTATATAACTATACTGGAGAGAATAGGAAGACTTACCTACAATTGAATTTATAAGAAGATTAAGAATAACAGAACTACTAGTGTCAGAGGGAGTCCTCGAAAACTAGTGGATGGATGTGGATGCATATATACACATACGTTCATAAATCTAATATGAATAACATAATTTTCCTCATAAAATAATGATGATTTATGAAAGAAGCTGTTAATATACAAAACAAAATTGTGTAATTAAAGTTGTAAACGATTTTAGTGGACAATATTATCTATTTCAGATGACTTATGGTTACTTAAAGTTTAACTGAAATCCAAAAAACTTACTATAGATATTGTGTACTTTGGTAAGATACTTCACAAAATACCCTGAAATTCTGAGAAAATTGATATTATCACAAGATACATTCTATTATAATGTATGAACTGAAATATTCAACAATCAGTATATTACAGAGAGTGTCTTACAAGAAATTGAAATCATTATAAAAATTAACATACCTCCTCATAATATGAAATAATTTTGCTAACTTTTTTTAGTTTTAATTATTCATTCACAGAATTAAAAGATTCGAACAAACCGAATCAATTTCACTTTCACAACTACTTCAATTGCCAATCTTATTTTAACACAGTCAGAATTAATTGTAATTAATAAACTGGCCCTGATTTATTCTTCAATTTACTTGAATTATTGACAACACTGAATTCCATTTTCTTGAATTTTTGCAAACAGTGCTTATATATGAGAGACAATACATGTTCTGGTGCTAATGAGAGACTCATTGCAATATTCTGTTATATGTACTCAATAGTTGCGGATAATGTAAAAATTTAGTTTTAAACATTAATCATAATCTTATGGTTCCAGAACAACAATTATTACTTTGTTAATTAAATTAAATAGTTTTCTTTCCTTATTTTAATGCATGCACTCCATTTTAGAAAAAAATATGATACATTGTCGCATCCAAAAAAAACGAAATTAGATACATATCTAAATTGTTATTCAAACAATTTTTAAATTTTTTCCAACTTTCCAATAGTTGATTTTGTTAAGTTTGCTTGAACTTTATTGCAATTTTTAAATTTGTGGATATAGACTTTTTTCATGAAAAGTGTTTTGTCAATAAAAATAAAATAATCTAAGCAAAATAAATTTCCAAGTGTAATAATTAGTTTTTATTGGATAGGATGTAATTTTCAATGCATAACAAGATTTGAATCACTCAATAAAATAATATATCAGGGATTGTTTTGTACAAACTTTTTTACTGAAGTTATACATCTTTATGGCGATCTAAGTGTTTGAATTGAACTAAAATGAATACTTGTTTTAGGGTACACAGCATACATTAAGTGTTCAAACTCCAGAAGATAACAAAACTTTAGAAAACTACCAGAGTAACGTTAATGTTCTACAGTTGTCAACCAAACCTGATGTTACTACAGACCAAAGTAACTCTGCGGTATCTTACTCTGACACAACAAACTCGAGTGGTTTTATATCAGATTCATCGAGTCATAATAATTCATCAAATTCTATTCATCGAGAAAAATCAAAAACCCAAAATTCTGGTAGTAGTTCTACAAAATGTGGTCGGCCCATATTAGGAGTGGGAGCGCGATTGAACAAAAGTAAGTCCAATGACTCGTCCAATTGGAGAGATAGAGACAATACTACAAATTCTAGTGGGTGGGGTAAAAAGTCAGGATGGGGAGATGGAGATAAAAACTCAAAGGGCAAAAAGAAAGGATGGGAACATGACGACAGATTCGAAAATGATTATAGTTAAAATAATTTATTTTATTATAAGAAATCGAGAGTGATTTGTATTTTTAAAGCTGGTTGAATATTTAATTTTAATTTTATTAAATAACCATTATCCATAACAATAGTTCCACAGTTATTTTTTTTTATTCTTTGAAATTTTTTTTCCTTTTATTTTAACTGTAAAACTTCCAGTTTTCTTCCTAATATATTTAAACTTATTTTTGACTTTCTAATTTAATATTAAAAAAGTATTCTACGGCTTTAAAAGTATATTTTAACAAAACAATGACAGTTTGTAATCTTTTGATAAAAAAGCTAATGATTCTATAACGTATGTAATTTAGGTTTGAATTACAAGTAAGGTAATTTTGTATCACACTGTGAAAGACAAATATCTCGCAGGTATGAACATAAACTGATAAATGTCTATTTATTCCATAATGTTTTTTTCTGCAACTTTGTAGGTATATACAAGTGGTCCAGAATTATCTATTGTTAGTGGTACGGGTACTGTTTTATATATACTTTTTAAATTGATAATAAGGCACACACAACCCTTAAATAAGTTAATTAAAAACTTTATCCCTTTAAATAACTGCCAAATGATTCTAATTATGTTATTTATATTTTGGGAGTAATAATAAAACATTATGATAATCTATTTCAGGTCACCACCTACTTCTCCCTTATAATTACATGGTATTTTTGTATTTTCTCAAACAAATTTGGATGAAAAAATCCTAAAATTGAATTAATTAGGACAATAATCATTGTTTTAAGAAATTTCAGCTTTTAACACTTTTTTGGAAGCTTATTCGATTCATGATGATGATTAACGTTTTTTAAAAAATATTCACATTACTGGTCGGTTTTGGAGTATATATATTAGTTCAGTCCGCGGAGGCAATTTTTTATCAAGACAATAAATTACAATCAAAAAGTTTGATTTCTTTTTTGATATGTACTTCAAAGTATACTAATTGATTTAATAAAACTTTAGAGGTCTATCGATTTCCCAAAGTAAAATAAAATCGAAAATCATTTTGATTTTCAAAATTTCCTATTATTTCAGTCTGTGATGAAGATAGAAGAAAATAAAAAATACCACGTCACAATTCTGGACCATTTTGTATAATTATAAAAAATATAAAATTAAGTATAAAAATTTGTCTGCACATCTAGAGTTTTTGTAAATAGTTTTGGTTACCAGGTTGTCTGCTTTTTTTTTTCAAGAATACAGAGTTTTAGAGACACAAACGTTGGAACGGTTATGTAAATAGTGGCATTCATCAGTCAAATTCGAAATCTGTAGTATTTGTTTCACTATAAAATCTCTCGGAATTTTTCGAGCTTTTCTGTGATATATTTTTTATTTGAATATTTTTTCATAACATTAATTATTGGGGTTATCCGAAATATAATTTGAAATTTCATTAAAATATTTCAAATTTTGTTGGTTATTGTTATTTTCTAATTGAAATGAATATGCATTGACCCTGGTTTCTATTTTTTTTTTGTAGGAAAATCATTTAACATAATTTTAGTCTATTATAAAACTTTAAATAGCAATTAAAAATTTGCTAAAGTATATATTGTAAATTGATGAAATTTTAGAGAAATTCTGCTCTCATTAATGAATTCGTGATATTTCAGCATGTAACATGCCATTCGGCATCTGATTTATTTTGGTGAATTTTAAGTACTAAATGACGTTTGTCCATTGTTTTTGTACCATAAAAAATGCTATTTTATATTGCAAAATGACTAAAATCTTGACATTCATTCTTCAAAAGAAATTTTTTTCTTCAGTGGGTACTATCACACTATTTTTCGACAAAGTGTAACTGAAATTTGAGCTTTTAATTCGAAAAATTGAAGAAGTTATAAATTTTCAAGTATAACAAGTCATTTCTCGAAGTTTTTTGCAAATTATATATTTTTTTTCAAAGAAAATTGAACAATTTTTGCATGGCACATTATGTCACAAACGTCCCAGTATGGAGTCTATCTCTACTGTAACCAAATCTTCATAATTTGAATCTTACAGTTTGCTTAACTTGAATTCAGAAACACTAGAATTTTGTACAATTTGATTAAAAAAATTTATAAAATAATGTAGAAGAAAAATAAACAATGTGTTATAAATACACATGTTCATGACTTTTGAATTATTTTCAACAGTGTATGTTTTTAGAAGCATTATTATTGAATACTTCCAGAATGGATAAACATTTTCCTAAAATTAAGGAAACTGCTTATAACATGCCATTTGGCTTGTTACGTTTTTCTTCAATAATTTTGGATATTCCTTTGTTCACGTATTGTGGCATAGTAGTCACTTCCAATTTATTTATTCTAACATTCGAGTTTGTGAAGAAATTAATTTGTTATCGACATTCCACATCAATCAAGAAATTCAATAAAACCTTGAAATTGATTCGAAATCCACCTCTACCTATCTACACTCCAGTTCAAATAAACCAATGTTTGACGCCATTTCCTAATCTCACTTCTCCGGCAGGAGACCCTTCCTCAGGAACTAGTATTCGGTCTCAGTGAAAGTACCTATATAAATAACTGATACTCAGATGGGGTGAATATTTAATATTAAATTGGACGCCTCCAGCTTTTTAACAAATAAAAATTATTGCTGGAAACAATAAAAAAAGTTTCAAAAACAAATAAATTTATTGAAGAAAAAAAATAATTTCGCATTAACTGCGTACTCAAGCAGTTATAAATTAAAAACAACACAGATTTATCTAACAATAAAGATAAGACTGGGACTTATCTATGGAAATCCGGGAAGGTTGCAGCCCTCAACTGAATTCCCAGTTGTTGAAGTTGTATTTGTTGTTTGTGATGGTGTACCAGTTGAATTCCGTCTGGATCAAACTCCAATCTGTAGAACATCGAATATAAAGAATTATATCACCACAAATTTACAAAATTTACTTTAATTCGAACTGGAGTGTAGATAGGTAGAGATCAATTTCGAGGTTTTATTGAATTTCTCGAATGAAATGGGAGGTCGATAACAAATTAATTTTTCACAAACTCGAATGTTAGAATAAATAAATCAGTGACTACTGCGCCACAATGCGCGAATAAAGGAATATTGAAAATGTTTGAAGAAAAAATAACAAGCCGAATGGCATGTTATAAGCAGTTTCCTTAATTTTAGGAAAATGTTTATCCATTCTGGAAGTATTCAATAATAATGCTTCTAAAATCATATACTGTTAAAAATAAGTATCTGATTAAAAAAATAAACTGACTACATGCTAGGATATTGAACATGTATATTTATACCACATGTTTTGATTTTCTTTTTCCTTATTTTATAGATTTTTTAAATCAAATTTCACATACAAAATTCAAGTGGTTCTGAATTCAAGTATATGTTGAACAAACTGTAAGATTTCAAATTATGAAGGTAAAATAGTTGGTTACAGTAGAGATAGGTCTTTAAGGATCGCTTGATTAAATTTGAGTAAATACAATGGGAATTATCACTGATGGAATTTCTGGATGGATTTCTGATTTACAATTATCTTAATGCATAGCAAAATTAAAACATAAAAAATATAGCATGAATATTTTACAGATTTTGAAATTCAACCCTTAGCTGCCACACTTCTGTCGCCAACCGTAGCTTCCATACTGGGACGTTTGTGACCCTAACCACATAATCGTCTATTCTGAGAAAACTAAGCTGTAGTATTTGGATCTAAATTTTCGTCTTCTTTTTTACTATCTTTTTGGTGACCAAAATTAATAGATTAAATTGTCTCATTGTTTTATTCTACCTATTGATCTAAATCTAAGATCATACTGTTTCACACTTTTACTAGTATCAAGGGTATTTCCAATTCTTCTAAACACTCCCATAATTTCTTTATCTCAATTCTTGTCCTTATTGGATTTTTATTTCTATTTTTCTTCTGCGTACATGTATACATATTTTTTCGATCTTCCTTCCAAAACTATCAAAGTTTTTGGCAGCACAGCGACAAGTTCCAATGAAGGTTCTTTTTTGTGTCAATATTGATTTTTTTTTCAAATTATTCCAAAAATTTGATCTTATTAGTGATATTAAGAGAGAAGCGTCAAATATCCGTTATGATGTAGCCTTAATTAACAATACAGTTAAATATTTATGAAAAAGAAAAAGCAGAATTTCTAGAATACTTACAAATTGGTCTTTTTGTGACTAACATTATTTATTTATCTAACAAATTCTGTTTTGCAGTGTAGTTTTGTATTATCAGATCTGGTACATAGTCTTTTTTTTGGTATCTGATGTTTACATCTTTTAGTTAACTCAGACAAAAAATTCTTTATTTAATATTTGAATATTTTTACTATTACTTTTTACTTCTATTACTTTGAAATATATCTGTCAATATTCACAAATAGTCCGAGAGCCAGGTGAAAATTTGGTTAATTATTTCTTCTCGATAGATAATTGGTGATATGCATCAGACAATGGTATCATAAAGCCTTATGACCGTCAGCTGCGGCGCAGTGGGGGGATGAGCGGTTGTAACCTCCCACGCTTGAAGAAAAAAAAATACATTCACTCATTTCCTCTCGGCTAAAAATTTATCAAGTTATAGCTAACCCAATATCTCAACAAAAAAAAACCAGCTGGCTATAACATAGTGTATTGTTCGCCAGCTGATGTCTCGATCATGGAAAAAAAATCTTCAGTTTCAGTGATGTCCTCTCAAATAAAAATTTACCTGATGATAGCTTATATGTAACTATTGATAAATATATACGTCAGCTGGCTGTATCTAGGTGGAAAAATCGTCAGCTGATACTTTGAAGGTAGTTACATAGAAGTTAGCCAGAAGCATTTACTGACTATTTAAAGGCATCAGCTGACCAGGTTTCCCTCGAGTTACTGCTAGCTGATTTTTTTTATTTATCACATAAGTATATTCAAAATCAGCTCACAAATTTTCATGCGGGAGGAAATGACGTCTCTTTAATTATTCGGCATAGCACTCCAATATGAGTGTTGAGGTGAAACAATTATTTCGTATCAATATTTTTTAAACTTATATGTATATAATCAAATAATTTTAAATATATTCCAATATTTAAATAATCAATTTGCTTAATATAAATTAACTAGTTACTTGATAAAAATATTTATTATAAAAAAATTATGAAAAATTACAATAAGAATGAAAATGTTATTTAATCATTTTCGCTTTGGCTTGAGTCATAACCATCTCTCTCTGATCCATTGTCCGAGTCGCTGTCAGAGCTGTCTGCTCTAATATTTTCATCGTCATCATCTGTACAAAAAAAAATTTGAATGCGTATTTTACCATAAAATCATTAATTTGATAATAAAATGTTATCTTTTTCGGGCTGGATAGTTATTTCATCAATCGATGTTGGCAACTGACTTCCAAAGAACCAGGTGAAATTATATTTATTGTCGATTTCTTCCCAACCATAGTCTTCCGGATCATCAGAAGTTGGAACCTTCAAGTGTGCATTTGACCAAATTTGAGCAATGTAACATGCTCTAAAATTACTGATATAGCTCTGATTTGCAAAGTGGTAGAGAAGAGCCATCAATACCTTTTTTTGGTAACTTGAATGTCTCAGTATCCAAGAAATTATATGTTTTTTCAAACAATGCTACTCTTGCCTCATTGACTTGTTTCAGACGATTTGAGGCGTGGCATCGCAAAACTCACTATATCCATTTTTGTAATATTTTCAGAATTCACGAAAAACTGTTATCTGGGTTAATCAGCAACAAATAAGTAATTACTTTTTTCCAAACCCATCCATCACATCTAAATAGCGATTCTGACAAGAAAATTTAAACAGGGTCGCTGAATTTTTTTAATTATAGCACTTCAAAGTTCGGAAAAAGTGAGTTTTGCAGCGAAACTGTGGATATAGATATTTTTGCACCGTCATTAGATGGATATAGCAATTTTTGCACTAACACAACTGAAAATGTATTAATGCAAAAATGTAACACATGATTGTTAAATTTGAAGGGAAAATATATAAATAAATAAGTCATCGAACAAAGTTAAGTTTATTGAACAAAAGAATTTTTTTTTAAATAATTTTTACAGTATAAAAGCACTTAAAAAATACAAGCAGAATAAAAATTGATAAATTTGATTATTGATAAAAGTTCTAAACTCTTACTGCATGATCCTCCTCATGACCTTCACATTCACACTCATCTTCAAGTCCTAAATTGTCAGAAATTATTGCATGATCAACAACGGTTTTATAAAAATTGCATTCTTCTAAATCGCGCCACTCATTTCCAAAGTGCTTGGTTAATAATTGTCGAATATCATTGATCTTGGCTGATTTCACAGGATTTCCTTGTGGGATTACTACAGGTAGTTTAAGTTTTGATAGGTTGATACCCTTCTTAGAAACACTCTTGAATTGGCCTACATCTGAATTGAAGAAAGACTCTCCAGCTATTAATATATTATTTCGGGAAGATTTCTTGAATAAAAAGCGTTTTGCTTCATTAAATTGGAAATGCCAACTAGCAGGCCTCTTGAAGTAAGCAGCATTGAAACTTTTCCAGTCATATACTTCAACTTCTTCTCCCAGTTTGAAAACTGTGCAATGTTCAGAAAAAATTGAGTAGTACTCAGACACCGGGAGACATCTGAGTTTTTTTTCTATTAAAGCGAAGACTCTATCGGGTGGTAAAAAAGAGTGTCCTGTAATAGGAAACACCAGTTCAATCGACTTAATGTTGATTGGAGACGCATTGCAAAAAAAATGTTAACATAGCTGTCATTATCGAATTTCGGTTCTGTCCTCCACATCCATCAGCACAAAGCCTTATCCTTGAATAGGAAGTCAAGTCTAAATATGTCAGAAAGTGAAAAACTGCCGATGCGATTTCGTTTGAACTTTTCCTGTGTTCATGTTCCATCCAAGTGTAGCAAAATATGTTGCCCGGTGTCACGGGGCCTTTGGAAGATCCCGTCACAATGGTGAAATTGTAAATATACAATTGTCTGCTGTAATATGCACTTTGGTCTTGAATTTTTGGTAAAACCAAATTTTTTTGACAGTCAAAGGACATAATAAGTAGGTAGCTTTGTTCGCCTTTTAGCTTCTTATAAAAAGCTTTGTGAACAGCATGCTCGATAATCAATTTATTTGTTTCTTGAACATCACGTCCCCTCTTTATTTTCCCTTTGATGCATTCAATGCATTTGGAACATGCATCAGTTATTGGTGAACCGAACCCTATGTTGTATTCCTGCTCAAAAATTTTTCTGAAAAACGTTCTCTTGGCTTTCAGTTCATCAGGCTGCTGATTATTGTACATACGCCAAAGCTTGAGCAAATTTAGGTCTCCTGATACGTAATACCTTTGGATCGATTTACCACGAGAGTAATGATTTTCGACACAAGTTAGTTTTTCAAGAAAAGCCTTAACTGCTGCTCTTTTTCTTAGATAGACCTCCTTTAATCTAGGTCCTCCTCTCCGCTCTACCGGTAAAGTTGCAGACAGTAAAAATTTTTTTGAGAGGAGTTTGACTCGAAACGGTGAAATTTGTAAAATTTTGACAAACGTAGCTTGACAAACACGAATCAGAAATTTTTGAGTTCCAGCTTTTCTAACACCGTTTTCGATGAAACGTTTTTTTTTACAGGCCGGGATCGTTTTATAGGAAAAGATTGAATATATTTCAATATAAAAGTATCCTGCTGGATTTTGTCTTTATGGGCGTAAAACTGTTGGTGAAATTCTTTGATGTCGTTCATCGTCAAAGTCATGCACTTGAATGTTGACGTCTTTTTCTTTTTGGTTAAACGATGACCACATGTAGGAAAATCAGGTAGACTTTTTGGAGTATGCCTAAAACAATGAAAATAACAAATCTTGAGAATAACTGTGAAGAAACAATATTATCATAATTATGTTATACACTGTGATTACCCCTGTCTTACCTCTCAGCTTTTTGAAGAGATCGTTTCCATTTTGAAGGGTCTTTTGGCGATTTTCTTGATTTTTTTGGTGCAGCAGGGGTCACACACATTTCCATGACTTAAAAATTAATAATATGAACGCTTCAATTATTAAAAACGATTAAATTAAAAGAACTTTCCAACTTTGCTTTTAAAATAACAGACTAAGAAAACAACAGGTTGCTACATAATAACCTTCTCATTGACATTGCAAAACTATCATTATCCACAACGGTAGAGAGTTCGCTGCCGTCACTGTAATCTTTTTGAGCGATCTCATTGGCTCAGTGGATATAGTTAGTACTGCAGCGTTAATGCAGTAAAATATCATGAGTTTTGGAGTGACACCCATTTTTATCGTCTGAATTTAATAGGGATAAAATCATTTTTGCAACGACAACACACTGCAGTTTTTGTGAGGAACATGCATAGATTCAAATTCCACCGTTACCTTGATATTGGAAAAATATGGATATAGTGAGTTTTGCAATGCCACGCCTCATTTAATCCATACATATGGCAAACAAACTCTTCTATTTTCTCAAAAATATTGTCTCTATCCTCTAATGATTTTGACATTTGGATGAAACACTTGATGAAATTATTCGATTTAGCCATTATTGAAAACGGTCGTTTTTTTCCTTTTCGAAAAAAGGCCGGGTTAAAATCACACCCTGTGAATGCGTGAAATGCCGGAAGTGCTGCGCTCAAATCAGATCCTAAAGATTCATATAATTGAGTAACGTTAATAAATCTTTGGGCTTTTCCAACTCCAACTTCCATGCAAATGTGGATATTTTCTGATATATTAGCCATGTTAGCTAACATAATTATTAACACGTCAACGAATCCGCTTCTTCGTGAGCCGGGCACGAAAATTCTTCAACACGAGTTTTTATAACTTTTGAGTTATCAACTATGAATCTAAAACAAGTGTCTGCACTCACATAAACAGTTTTATCCTTTATATACGGCCACATATAATCTTCTTCCCAATTTTCAATAAGAAACTGTACTAGTGCTTCCTTAAAATTTACGTTCTTCAGTTCAAGAGAAAAATCTTTTTTTCGCACTTGGTCAGGGCCTTCGATATGGAAGTTTGCTTGCTCCATGCCTCGTAGTTTGTGTTCTGTATCTTTTATTGTTGGAAAAATGTATCTATGAAAGACAATGTATATTATCTTAGCTGTGGTTGCACATATCATTTGCAGTACTTTTTTTGAAATCTTTCCAAAGCTAAGAGGTACATCTTTCATCTGATGTAACATAAAATACCCGTCATACACTATAACATCTGTATTTTCTGGTGGCTCAGAATGTTCATACTTTTCTAATAGAGCCATTAATGCGGATTTTTGTGTTTTACATATAGTGCCATCAAGGTGGAAGATAGACAGTGGTATCGGTGTTAAATGATACGTGAGAACTTTATCTAAATCAAGTTCCTTTTTTAAAGAGATTTGAAGTAATTGTCCAAATAAATCACGTTGCATTCGCAGCTCCACGATTCCTCGAGCAACTGTAACTTTTTTTTTCTTCATCATATCTACGAAAGTATGACATTTTACCCTAGAAATAGCCTTCTCAAATTGGTTTGGGTCATTTACACAACTGAGAATATAATTTTCTCGTTTTGTATTACCTTCCTTTTCAACATTGAGCAAGAAATTTTCAATATGCTGAGGTGCTCCTTCTCCAGTAGAAATGTTATATAACTCTTGTTTATTTAAATTTTCATCAAACGGATTAATATTATGCTTAATGCCATCAATGAATCCATGAAGATGTTCTGTATTTTTTTTTATTCGACTATTTTTCAGATCGGCGGTCACGTCTTGTACTTTACTAAGTCCAGATTCATTCATTGTATGACTGATGATAGTTGAACGAATAGTATGACTGCGACACCATCGTTGCCTAGCTGAGATTGAATTAGTTATATGCGAAATTCCCGTCAGCTTATTCGCAGCATCAGCGTTAATTGTTTGCTCAAGAGTCAGATCAATTGGTTGCTTTGAGTAAGATTTTTTTGTCCGTTTTATACCGAATGATCCTTTTTCAAAGTTTTCGCGTAATCCTGGATGAGCCTCGTCAACTTTTATTAAGTTATCAAGATACTTAACTAAACAACGGGCATAATTTGGCTGATTGAAAACGAAAAACAAATTAACTATTTTCAGTAAGGCTAGTTTATAGATTTCGAAATTACTGGAACGGATGCTTGTATTGAGTAATAAATAATAATCAATGAATCTTACATACATCATGTAATACTGCGCTGTCTTGCCGTGCGTGCCTTCCAAAGTATGTATTTTAAATTGCTCATATCTTTCAAGTAGTTCCGTTAATCCGGTTAATTGTATTGTCGGTTCAACCGTTCTTATTTTTAAAAACTGGACTAAATAGTTTTTGAATTCATCAGGTACATTTATTTTTTCATGTTGAAGGAAGCTTTCAAAATGCAACATTTTCAATGCTAATGCAATCATTGGATGTAAGCGTTTACATCTATTAAAATGTTTGCCACTAATAAAACCATTAACTGATCCATTGGCGAGTAATTCTTCATTTACCATGATATTTGTGAGACCAACAAACAATTTGCTTGGGAGAAGGGTCTTCATGTAATAAACCAACCCACATCGGTATGCCGGTCAAATTTAAATAGTGTGAAAGAACCCATGCAAAATCGATATGCGTTACTGATTGAAGATTGACAGTATTTAGTTCCGATAATGCATCAGGTGGTAGCATACACTCAATAAGTCTTGGTTTTTTGGTAAATTTCGTAGATTCACGAGTGATAATATCAAAACTACGCCTATGTTTACGACTTCGCACTGTGCCAACATTTTCCGCATCGGTATTTGACTGCAAACTATCGTTCTCAACTGCTTCTTCTACGTTGACAGAACTCTCAAAATTTGACTGTACATTTTCGTTAACTACTTCTTCATTGATGGTCAAACTGTCAATTTGAAAATTTAGCTGAACTTCGGAAAGTTCACAAGAAGTTAATGTTGCCTCAGTTTCAAGACCTTCCAATGTACTATAGCTACAACAATGACCGTACCGATTTACAATATCGACAATTTTTCTGCTACTTGTTAAGCTCTTTAATGTCAAGCCTAAGCAAATATGTTTCGATAACTTATTCCGGCCATTAAAAACGGCATAAATCAAATCTTTGGAAAATGATTTAGCTAGCATTTTAGTTCTCTCATTTTGTCTTCGTCGGTAATTATCATCAGAAATTATAAAAATATATAAAAATTCATCAAAATTTCAGGTACTTCGCATTCGCCGTCTATTAAATCTTTTGTTTTTATTTGATCTGGTAATTTTTGTGGCTGAATTTTACGCATTTCTTCGTTTAAAATACATGCAGCTGTATCTAAAATATTAAGTTTTTCGATTTCATTTTGAATCATGACACCTTTGAAAGGTTGTACTAAACTTTGACCATTAAAAGAGATTACGTTAATTTTTTTTAAAAATTTTTTTAATAATCTATCTTTTAAGTGGTATGGTTTGTAAGTGTAATTGGACACGTCTTCCTTATTTTTTTAAGTGTTCAACGAACATATCATTTAAAAACTTAAAAAAAAGACTGTTCTTGATTAATAATATTCTCAATGACAAACTTTTCGACGACATCGTAAGCTTCTGCACGGATGTTTCTTGTAGAATGCCACTCGATTTTTCTTTTCCTTGTTGAAGTATTGATTCTCGCGAAGTAATATAATTACTTTTACAGTATTTATGGAAAAATAACTCTTGATTTGGCCGTAAATTTTGAAGCTTTTCGATCATATCCATATCGTTGCTCTCAATTGTCAAATTTTTGATGGAATCAAGCCAATTCGTAAAAACTGATAGTTTTTCTTCACGGCCTTTAATTTTTTTCCGGGATTTTCCGCAAAAAAAAACATGCAAGGACTTTTATCTACAGAGTTATCTGTACTTACATTTTCATGGATATTTTCAGGAACTATTTCGGGTTCAGCAGCAAAGCCTACGTCATCAGTAACAGGTAGATCCAAGTTAACCTCACTTGGGTCGACGTTCTCACCAGGTAAAGCATTGCAGGTATCGGTGATTCCACTTGTCCCTGCCAGTGAATTTACATTTTCATGTTGTCTAAAAAATAATAATAATCATTATTATTATGATAATAATCATCATTAATAATTACAATAACTACAATAATAATATTTTCAAATTTTAAAGTATAGTAATGTTATACACTAGGCACGTAATATCCTACTAAATAATGTACAGAGTATTGTATGATGATTATAAAAATCGTAGCCTAAAAAATAAAAGGAAAAAAAAATTAATTTAGATACATACTGTAATCTCGCAGTAGATGTGTCTTCTGGTGTTATTTTGCGATACTTTGGGGGAAAAGCCGTAAAGCGTCTATAACACTCACTGTGGTACAGCTGAAAATTGTTTTTTTCTGTAGGAAGTACAGCCTCGTGTCCACTTAGTTTATTATTTTTTCGAACACTCAATATAGCACTGCACTTAATGAGTTTTTCTTCACTGAACGATTTTAAATTGGAAATAGATTTTGTTTTTTTACAAAAAACGCAAAATGGCGTTACATTAGACATTTTTATGGTTTTCACAATAATGTTTCTAGAATATTCTTTTCGTCTGACTACGATTGCTCGTCTATTCTAAACGTACATTAGTCCCCTTCTTTTTTACTTCTAAAAACGTACGAGCATGCGTACAACTAACCCCCTCCAAGCGTACCTTAATATTGTCTATGCAATGCTGGCGTGTGTTGTTTGAATCTTTAAAAATAACAAGAATAATTAAAGAGACGTCATTTCCTCCCGCATGAAAATTTGTGAGCTGATTTTGAATATACTTCTGTGATAAATAAAAAAAATCAGCTAGCAGTAACTCGAGAGAAACCTGGTCAGCTGATGCCTTTAAATAGTCAGTAAATGCTTCTGGATAACTTCTATGTAACGACCTTCAAAGTATCAGCTGACGATTTTTCCACCTAGATACAGCCAGCTGACGTATATATTTATCAATAGTTACATATAAGCTATCATCAGGTAAATTTTTATTTGAGAGGACATCACTGAAACTGAAGATTTTTTTTCCATGATCGAGACATCAGCTGGCGAACAATACACTATGTTATAGCCAGATGATTTTTTTTGTTGAGATATTGGGTTAGCTATAACTTGATAAATTTTTAGCCGAGAGGAAATGAGTGAATGTATTTTTTTTCTTCAAGCGTGGGAGGTTACAACCGCTCATCCCCCTACCGAGCCTTAGCTGACGTTCACGAAGCTTTATGGTTCGATTTTCTGCATTTAACTAATTATCACTTGAGAGGAACTTGGTCATATATATATATATATATATATATATATATATATATATATATATATATATATATATATATATATATATATATATATATATATATATATATCTGTTACTGGCTCTCGGACTAAAATTCTATACTCACACCAAATACTATGTTAGCCTTTGAGAAGCCTTAGAAATTATATACAGTAGAATTTTATACAAGCATTACAACTAAGATTAAATTTTGTAACTGATAAATATGTAATATATATTGTGAAAAATCATTGATTTTGAAGTTTTTTTAGTTTTAAAGAAAGAATTAATGAAATTAGTCAAGTATGACTAACTATGTAAATTATTGTGTACACTAATCATTGATGCTCTAATTTTTCCAATATATAAAACTATTAACTCCGTCTTATAGAAGATGGTTTTAAAAAACCCCAAAGTTTGGGTGCTAGTCTTTTAATTTCAGTTCAGACATAAGATAATTCCAATCTGAATAACGAACATACCAAGAAGCATTTACAGCATTCATTAATATTTTGATTAACTGAATGGTATTTTAGCAAATATATCTGAATCTCATATTCTCAGGTTTAGGAACTGGTTGTATCAGAGGAGTTTTATACAAATACTTGTATTTAAGTGCAAGCAACCGATAGTGAGTTGTGTTCAAATTTTAAATTGAGCTGCTAAGATGAATATTTTGCTCATATTATTTGTTAAATATTAATCTTTAAAGTCAATGATTTTTATGTTATTATAGGATTATTAAACTGACACTCATTTTACTGTATTTTTATATTTTAGTCGTATATTATTTTGGTACATACTTGTTTAGTGAACAATTTCAGGTAATCTACCATAAAGTATATTTATGTATAGGATTCATCAGAAATATAAAATGTTTTTTCTGAGTGATCAGCTAGAGAATTGGTGTCTATATTTTATCTCTCTAGGTCTCGGCCATAACAGAATCAACTGTGTTGTCCTTATTCTCATTTCCTTCCTATTAAGAGTATTTTCTGCTCAGTTTGGTGTTTGTATATTTCTGTCTTTTATTCTTTTCTTTTCCAGTTTTTGAATTTTCTGTACCATCTTTTCCTTTTGACGTTTAAAAGTACTACTATCTGTATTGATCCCATCATAATGTTTCTATTATATAATCCTACTTTTGTAATATGTAACATGTTGAATTCTGAACTCTTACCACACTTTATCAATTACACATAAATACCACAAATTTAACATAGACATGGAAATTGCTTTTACAAATACAAATGAACTCATTGCCAAGCACGTTTTATGAAATACTTACATTAAAGCACTTCCTGTGAATACTTCTAGCGATATCAACAATATATGAATTCAATAAATTATATAAAGAAAAAATGCAAAGAAGTAGCTCTAAAGATATGATATTAAACTGGTTATTAGCAGAGTTAGTGTTTCATTATTACACACCATATCCTACTTCAGGAGCCCCAGACTATAAAGGAGATGGTAAAATGTTAATTCAACCCTGCTAAGTGCTAACTCTGAAATTTTAAGAAGCTTTCTTGATAAACATTTTAGAGTTCATTTCAACACAATAAATAAGTAGGTACTTAATGTAAATATTGAACAAATGATTCTATTTCTTGGCTTTTTTATATTATAACTTTTTCAAATTATTTGGCCTTAAATAGAAAAATTAGCATTTTAACAAGGTTTTTGATGGAATAGCTTGAATTTATTATAGTATAGTTTTGCCCATTGTAGCAAAGAATTGATTTAATACTGTCTATTGACTCCACTTGCTTCATATCTTGTAAGAATATTTAAAATTACCTAATTCCATATTTGCTGGTAGTGCTTTGGCATTAGTGTGTTTCTTGCACAAAAGAATTATATTCTCACTAGCATTTTAACTTTAAAAATTTTACCAATGTTCCAACCAAATTGACTAAAGAAATCATAAATTGCATTTACAGGAAATTTTATCAAGTCATAATTTTCTCAACATTGTGAAAAATACTCAACACAATAAATGTGTCTCAAAAAAATATCAAAGAAACTCATCAGCATTAGTTTTAAAAAATATATGTTGACAGAAAACTTATTATATTGATCCCGAATACATGTATAACACTTATTATCTCGTTAAGTTTCATTCATTTAATAATTTTTTATAATAGAGACCGCATTGTGAATACATCCAATTCCTGTAAAGGAAAGTCCGATTTTAATTGTAATTTCCTTTTTTTCACTTCATTATCACATCATTTTTGTCTCTTAAAAGTTTTTACGAAATGAGATTCAATGAATCATGTTTAATTTCCACTTGTGTGAAATTATCCTAAAATTATGACTAACATTTTTTTTAAATCAACATCATGGTGAAATACAAAACTACATTATTTTATGTGTGACTTCTCATTTTTCATTATCATTATTCATATTTTCACCTTTTTGAATTTTAACTAAATGTTATAAATTATTGGTTATTTGTCAAAGGTTGTAATTTATTAAAAATAATTATTAGTAGAAAATATGATAATGTAATTTAAGCTTTAGATGATAATAAAGTAAAATTTTAGTTTAAAAAACTTAGTTTATTGCTTTTTCCATATAAACATAATGTGAGTGTTCCTGAATGTGTGGTATTTGCAGTTTTTCATTAAAAAAAGCTGGCCAGTAATACATCAGTGAAATACAATGGTTATTTAATGTTTGATTGAGTGTTTATTGAAAGTGCTAGTTTCAATGGATATACAGTTTTTAAACAAATTTGGTCACAAATAAAGTATTTTATTAAATTATTGATCTCTCGCCTATTGCAAAAAAACTAAAATTACATGTTTTTGCCTCCCAAAGTGTCATTCCAAAGCTTGTTGCTGATTTCCAAATAATAAATCCAAGTCTCATTAAGCCAAATAAAAACCCGTTTCATCTCCTAACCATAATTTATTTTAAAAATTCTTCCTTCATTCCCATATTTTTTTTTATTTTATTTTTTGTAGTTTTTCATAGCCGATCAGAATTTCAATCATTTGAAATTATTAAATTGTTCTAATTAATTATATTCACTGAAAGCAAAAAACTTAACTTTCTTTGACAAGAATTATTCTCATTGATTTACTTTAATAATCTGACACTTTTGTTTATTAGATTTCATCGTGTAGAGGTTAATGTCAGGTTCTGTCAGAAATTGGTATTAATTCACAAATAGTTTACACTATTTTACTAGATGTAACTCATACCTTTAGTCAGAAAATGATTTAAGTTTGAAAAGCTTCTCTATATGAATGAATATATTGGACACCGTAAATCTTTAACATAAAAAACAATATTTTATAGAATAATATGAAATATTTTATTATACGACAAAAAAAATTATATAAAACAATTGAAAACAAACAATATTCCTAAGTGAAATGTGACGTCATATAAAAAAGCCATTACTTGACGTTATATTAATGTTACCAACTTTAATAAGAAAACATAATAGTTTACAACATATTTTAAACACTTATATTAACTAAACTTAAGAGTCTTCCTGCAGCCATAAATAACAAACTAGGTGAAATATAAGAAATCATTTTTTTATAATTCTTGTAATGAATGTACGTAAAATAAAGCTAAAAAATATCAAATATTTTTAATATTCTATATTATAATAATCGTTAACACTATGACGTCAGTATAATATCTATATAAGTTTGACAGATCAAAATTACTCGGGGAAAAATCTTTTACTTTATGTGAATTCATTTTTATTAATAGAACTAAATATAATAATACACTTAAATTTTTGAAGCCAAGCAAACCACAAAATAAATCAAAGATATTGCCAACTTATTCCCAGACACTTAAATCTTTTGGACACATTATGTTCATTAATAATGAAGATACACCTCGTACTTATTTTCAATAAAAATACAGAAGCTAGTACTTTAAAAAATGTGGAACAGAATGATTTTAATGTGTTTTTACATTATTATGCCCAAGTATGGGTCGTGGCAATTTTAAACTTGGCGCCATATTATATATACATAAAGTTGGTTACGCTGGTGACCCCTAGCGCCTTAGCGCTTTTGTGGATTGTAATAATCAGGTATGGTTAACGGCATTACGTTTCTAATAAAAAACAATTGTGGGTGAAAGTGATATAATAAGTAATTGTTAAATCAGTGATATATTATTACATATTGGCAAAAAATATAACAGCCAAGTTTGTTCTGATCTCAGGTATTTTATATGCATTTGTCCAAGCTTCTGTAGCTTGTCAGTTTCGGAAATGGCGTCTTTCCACATGGTGATAAAAATGGTTTAGTGACTTGTTACTAAAATTTCTAACAAGTCTTAATGTTATTTAGTAACAAATGAAAAAAATATCTGAAATTAGATCGAATATAAAGCAGCAACATCGGTTATTTCATTCTTCATTGAAATAAATGCGATGTTGCCGTTATATTTTTGTAATTATTAATTCTTGTGCAAACCCAAATAATTTTAATAACAACTTTAAAGTATGTACTTTATTTTACGACACAAGTTAGTTTAGTCACAAACTTTTGTCCCGTTATGTTCAACTCGGGTGTTTACGCTAGCAATCAGGTAGTTTTCTCTATATAAAAAAAGCATTTTATTGCATATTTGTTCATTTTATTTTGAATAATACACAAATAATCGTACGTTAGTTGGCAGTTTTAAGATTTCTCAGTAACATCCGATAAAATTATATTTGCCAAAGAAATGACCCACAACTTCTTTAAAGTCTCATATTTTTAATATACTATGCTACAAAATATCATTTTGTAGTTGGCTGGATTAATTGTGTTTTAGAAGGAAGTACAGATGACTTTGTCAAATTTGATTTGACTCATATTTGTAGATAAGTAATGTTTGACATATTTGCTTTTTACAGTTAGCTTGTAAATAGTACCTCTGTACATACTGTACAAAGAAAAAGATGAGTTCAAGTAACAGAGCCACCTCAAAAGGTGGCAAAGTGAAGCCTGATAAATTGCAAAAATCAGAGAAATCAGACAGTAAAGGTAAGAATGTTGGGTTCCTACTTCAATATCTATCACTCTTTCCTGTAGAATTGTACAATGTATTATGTTTATTCCCATTTCTCCATATCTAAATATATATATTTTCATTTATAATTTAGATTCATTAATGCTGTATAATACACTTTTGAACAGAAATACTATATCCAATATTTTAATGACAGAACTGATGATTTATACATACAAAGACAGGTATTTTCTTGTTAATAGTTCCTCCTTTAATTGATGGCTTGTTCATTATACTAATCTGAGTAAATGTATGTTTTTCCTTGCTTTTAATTTTCAAGTATGTAGTAGAAATTGAAATCAAACAAATCATATAGCACTAGATGTGAACTGATATCATTCAAATGAAAAAGAACACCGTTATATTTTGTCGAATAATGCCAAAGGTGCAGAATGTAATGAGTAGAAGGAACTTTTTAGTATCAGATGCTCTACCTAAACTGTTAAGTACAGCTAATCTATATGATACCACTAGTTTGGCTTTTGGAAAGAACACTACAGCTCAATAGGCTTATAGAATAATTTTCCAAACAAATGCATAATCATCTAGTCACAATTTTTTAAAATAAAATCTGTTGCCCCACAGGAGAACACACTTGGATTATTATATGTTACGAACAATTTTTACTAACTACAAGGCAAATATAACCACAACAAAGAGGTCAATCCAAAATACTGTATTTGATAGCAGATAATCAAAGTATGAGACAAATAAACTTTGTGAAGTTGTTAGAATCCCTTTTTTTGAGGATGTAGTTACTGTACAAAACTAAAAAGTTAAAATTACACAGTAACAACTTTATTCCAACCCAAGTTTGTGAAAACTGGCCAGATGCCTCACAGACTAATAAATATGATGTAAAAATGCATTAGGAACAAAATTATTACAAGAAACAAAGAAATTGACATTAATGTCTAAAATCTATTATTGGTTGTAAAGGAATTACTACTAATATAGGATATATTTTATTTGTTTAGAATACAAAACTGATAAGTGGATCAATTTATATCAAAGAATCTTTCAAATGTTATCAAAATGCATTTTTAGATAAAACTTTAAAGTGCTGTTTTCAATGTGTTATCTTTATTTTGAATTTGGGTGGTCAATATCATTAATAAAATATGTAATCCATTACCATAAAGTATGATAGCAAATATGAGTGTTTGATAAATATTCTTAATATATTCTGGGACTTTTATTTTTATAAATTTAATTCACCATTTGATTTTAATATTTAAAAAATATATACTTCAGGGAGCATGCATCATTCAGATGTGTGTCCATAATTTTTTGGGTTTCCTACTACTTGTATGTATGTTGTGATTAGGGTGTCATGTGACCCAAAGAATCTATTATATCCTACTTAAATTACTCAAATAATTTCTTTGAGCAACAATGAAGTAGGTTTGGGATAAAAAATAGCAGTTTCCTATGTTACACTACTTTATTTTTAAATACTTCTTATTAATTGTAGATCATAATATCCTTGCAGATGTTTTATCTTCAATTATTTCAGAATAATTTAGCTCTTATTACCAAGGTTTCCTCTTTTGAAGAAGAGAAATTATCACTTAAAAGTTTATTTGTTTTATCATTGCAAAATATAAAACAAAGTACTCCATTATATCTGTTTGTCTGTTCACGATATATTCAAAAATTACATAAGGGATTTTCATGAGGTTGTAGCATGATAAAAGTGCATACAATGTGCCAAAGTTTGGTAAAGATTAGTTTCTTTATAACATCTACATAACAGAATACATTAAAATATTTCAAGTAGTATGAACATTATTATAATACATTTAAATTTAATTCCCATCATGTTGATAGGACAACACATGTAGGTGTAATATGTTCTTCTTCAAGCAAAGTCTCGATAATAATGAAATTATAGATTCTTCATAACCTTTTGTTACCAGGCTCTGATTATTTTAGGGAAAGGAACTGATAAACAGCAGCAAAGAGATGCTAATTCTAAAAATGAAGATCCCAGCATGAAAGATAAAGTAAAACAATTGATAGAAATGTCTCATAGATCTGAAGAAGAAGTTTGCTTGGCTCTACATGAATGTGACAATGATGTTAATTTGGCTAGTAATATGTTATTTGAGGAAATGCGAATTGTAAGTATTACGCAATAGTTGTTTGGATAAATCTAAGTTCTATTAAATAGTGCAAATACTGTTATTTTCTGCTAATTACCATTTTAATGATTAATTATAATATAAAAAAGCTTACAGTTAATTGAACAGGTTTACATATATCAAATGTGTGTAATGGATTTTTAGTGATAATTATTGTTAAGATTTTCATTCTCTGTATGTTTTTAAATGTAAAACAGTAGCTGTATGCACAAAACTTGATTGTTTAACCCATGAGAGCCCAAATAACTTTTTTGCTTTTCTTCAACTGTAACTAGTGTTTTTTACCAACATGTTACTAAACTAAACAAAAAGTAGATTTTTTTTCTATATGAACGTTTATTTTTTTAAAACACATGTATGGCCAAATGGCAATGCTATATAGAATTCTAGAAGCTTTAGTGAAAATAAAAAACTTTGTATGAAAAATAGGATAGCATCCTTCATCTGCACATCTTTTCTTTGTTTTATATGGCACATTTATTAGAATGTGGTTGAAACTATCGTGTGTGATGTCATCACTTATCCTGTTAAGTGTAATGCTATTTATTGAAGTACTAGGTTTTCTGCGCTCCTCTTTTATATTGTTTACTCATGATCTTTTTGTTGGGCAACGGACAGTCCTTTGTGATCCTATTATCGCGGATAGTACCTATTCCTGTAAAACCATTCTCCCTAAGATAGACTAACAGATTGAAGTTTGTAAAAAGGTTATCAAAGAATAAGTTTTATGGCAAGTGTTTCTCGTTTGCTATTTCTGCTAACAGTGAAACAAATGGCTGTACACTTTCCACAAAACTGTTCGTATTCAGATCTAAAATGTTTAGTTTTAACCTGGTACATATCACAGAGAACAAGAGCAGCATTGATGCACCACATTTTAAAACCAAACCTTATTGCTTATTTGGATGACGGTCAAAATTGTTGATCATTGATTTATTAAAGGGGTTGTTGATACTTTGCGAAATGTATTAGAATTCTTTTATGTTTTTGTAAATAATGTTTGAAAAAAATAGTTTTATATCCAATCTTTTGTTCCTAAAATTAAAATTGATCATATACTTAAATGATTTGATTTATTATCAACTTGTAAAATACCTACAGATAAACTAATACTAAATTTTTGTATTAGACTTCAATAAATGTGAAATGTCAGTTTTTATTATAACTTTTTGATAATTAGTTGTATACATTATCAACAATTTTAACAGCTAACCTATTATAACTATATAATTCATTGTTACAATCATGGTACATTCAACTATTTTTGAATCACTTTCCAAGAATTTACCAAACTTGTGTTGATTATTTGCAGTGGTATATTTATAAAAAATGTATGTGCATACCATTATTTACAGTCATTATGATTTTAGTCACGCCTAAAGACAATTATTATGGTATGAAGCAAAATGTTGTAGGTACTCATAGAATTGTGATTACAAATTCAATTAATAATCATTTGTTAACTTATTCTAAATATAAAGGGATTGCTTTATAAAAAAAGTATTAGTTTGAAAAATAAAAGCTAATTAATTCGTTCAGTAATCAAATTGTTGTTTCTTCTATAAATAAGTTCACAAATAGATAATTCATATAAAATTCATTGACAAATCATGGCTTCATCAAATTATCGACATTTTGCTTTCAGTACCCCCTTATCATTTTTTTAATCAACTTACAATAATATTGTTCAGTGTTACTATTTAGGTTAATATAAACACTTGCTACAAATAATGAAAAAAATTTCTTAGGGTGAATGGGAAACTAGAGTAAAAAAGAAAAAGAACAGACAAACATCTACTGGTAAGCAAGAAAAATCTGATGACGCTACTCCTGTTGACGACTGGAACGAGTCTGGGCTACCTTCTACAAATGCTGCTAGTGGAGATAAAGACAAACCTAGAGGAGGTAATAGGGGCGGTAGACAAAATAATCGTGGTTGGCGAGGTCGCGAACGCCAGGAAAATGACCGAAATTTGGAGGACCGCCCCCGAGGAGATAGAGAAAGACGGGGTCGCACCGGTGGCGGTCCAAGAGGTGGAGGTGGCGGTCGTGGAGGAAGAGGAGGTGGTAGAGCGGGTGGACGATACTTACCGAGAGGTGGTAGAAACAACAGTGGAGGATATAATAAGCCCATTGACACTTGGGATAATTCAAACACTTGGGACAATAGCACAGTTGCTGTTACTAATCATAACACAGAAGAAACTTGGGATGATTTTCCTGGTGCCGATGAATGGTCTACAGAAGAGTATCAAGGTAGTTTGGCAGATACCAAGGTATTTACTCCTAGTAATCCACCTCCTATGGATCCCATTATTGATCAAACAGGAGCAATGAACTCATTGCAAGATCAAACATTTGGAGGTGATCAGTTGGTCCAGCATAGTATACAATCACAAAGTCCTGTTCCACCTATGATGGGCAGTCTTACTGCTGCACAGACCCAATATTTCTCACAGGTTAGTACAAAATTGAAGATATAAAATCCATTTTTTATTAGAATATATTATGATTTCTGAGTTACATATAAACATTTGGTATTTCCAAATTACAGCTCCAACAAAATAATGACAGTCTCAATAACCAGTACCAAAATCCATCGTACCAGAGCCAAACATATGAAAAGGCTACCACCAATCAATACACAAACAATACAACTCCTTACAATAGCGCTACTGCAAATCAATATGGTTCTAATGTAACTGCTCAGTCATATGGTACCAATACCCAGCAGTATGGAGCACAGACCAGTTCAAATCAGTATGGCGCTGATAATAGCGCTTATCAAAGCAGTGTGTATGTCGGAACACAGGAGACACCATCTGCTCAACAACCTGCTAGAACGAAGACTCAGCGAGCAAGGGTGCCGCCTCCTTCAAAGGTGAGACTCGTATATATTTCACATCTAATTATTCTATAGTTACCGCGGTTAATGTGTGTTTGAGATACCTTTACCTGTAATAATGATTTCTGATTACCTCCTGTTCCTTGTATTTTTTTCACAATCATTGTTTTCACTAATTGATGTCTATTTGTATGCAAGGTGACCTAGAAAAGTTGTTTTTCTCGTTTTAAGTAAGTTTAATTCGAAGTCAAGTTTTATTATAATATACAAGTGTCAAAACTTTCCTTGATACAATATTTCATTATTATCTTAATACTCTCCAATATATTTATATGTATTAAGTATTCACTACTTTCATATCAAATATTTTAACATTTCTTCAATATTTTTATATTTGTTGTTATTTCAAAAGTTACAATTTAGATATGATGAAACGATGACGAGAATGAAACACAAATTGGTTAAAGTAACACTACTGTATGTAAGTTTTTTACCAACATGTACGTTGTTGCTTAAAAATCAGTATGTATTTAAAGATTATTATGGGATCCTGATTAATCCCATAATTTTTTAAATTTTCAGCAATGTGTCATAATTTTGCATACCTTTTATGATTTTCTTTATTTAAGATACCTGCAAGTGCCGTAGAAATGCCTGGAGACCTTAACGCAAGCATTGGTTATTTGGATGTACAGTTTGGTGCTTTGGATATCATAGATACAAATTCATCATTCGATAGTGGAATGGATACAAAGTACAGTGGTACAGCTCAATCAAATAGCTTAGAGGTACCATCAGTAGTAACACCTGTCGCTACTACAAATCTAGATCTCACTTCAACTTCTGTCAATCAAAATTCTAACTTGGATACATACTCGCCGAAGACGAATGCACAAAACAGTATTAGCTCTGCTATGTCACAGAGTGTAAGTAAAATGTTTCTATATGTAATTGTTATCATGATATTTAAAAAAGGTTTTTGCTAAAATTACCATTTTATGCATAATAGTAAATATGTTGTTTCTCTAATCCTTAGGTCTAAAATTTCATACTCTTATTTATGATGAAACGATGACGAGACTGATAGATTTAGTAGACTGCTAACAGTCATTGTCAGCAAGTTTTTTGCAGATCTTGTCAGTTTGCGTGTTCTGCTATTTCTTTAAGATGTCATTGGCAATCTGAGATAAACTATATCAGTTTCATTAAATTATGCTAAACGTCTGATTGTCTTGATAAATGTATTTTTTAATTTTTCAGCTTTCAAATACAGACACCATTCCACAAACAAGTGATCATTTGACTAACACATATAATTCAGCACCAAGAACAACAACACAAGGTAGTACTTCAACTTCATCATCAGTAACTGCAACTGGTCTAGATTTGAGCAGTAAACAACCACCTGATACACATTCATATTCACAGTCATCTACATACAGTTCCTACCAGCCTAAATCAAATACCTACAACTCTTCCACCTATAGTGGAGTAACAGTAAGTAAAGTTATTTATTATTTTATTAAATATTCAGAAACCGTGAAAAATAGAAGATTTACAATGTAGCAACAAGTAGAAGAGATTTACTTTGTGCTTTGCTATTGAAAGATGTGTGTGATTATCAGAAATGGAATATGTTGAGTCATCCTGATGTTTCCTATGCCATTGACACAAAGTTGAAGATGAAAATGCAGAAACAATTGGATAAAATAGAGAAAAAAGTCTTTAGTCTGTGTTTCTGATCATACTAAGGCTCAAAGCCCAATACTCTTGCTGGAAAAGGAGCACAAATGCCTTTTATTGGTCAGAAGCCTTTTTGGAAATAGGAGGAAACTGAAAGAGAATCAGTATTGGAGTAAATTCTTCTAAATTCTAAATATCTCCAAAAAGGAAGTACCTAATAGTTTGGCAGAAGTACCAAAAATGCTTTGGTACTTCATAAGAACTCTAAAACGGTTTTATCATGTCCAGGGGTTTGGATAAAATTTTCTCAAGGTTTTGGTTCTTATCTGGAAATTCTAGTTTTTCACTAGGAAACATTCAGTAAAAGTTGAAAATATTACCATGTATTTATGAATTATCTATCACCCTCTTCAATTTTTACGTCTATAGTGTTGGCCTATTTTTCCCGTCAAGTTTTTTGTCCTTGACCTTGATATTTTATTCTGATTTTCCAAATTTTTTGCAGCTTTTCTATTCCTCTCTTTTTACTTTATCTGTTACTCTAAACTTTTTAACTTTTAAGATAATTGAGCTTTTATAATATATTTACAGACAACTGTGAGTTCTTTTGTCTCAAATCAAGCAAGTACTTATGCAACTAGCCAAACAGTAGCTGCATATAACGCCCCAAGTGGAAACACGTATCCAAGCACTTATTCCTCGAATACTTCATACCAATCCAATACAAATTCGGCGGCGTTTCCATCGATCAGTCAGGCTAACACCTATTCTTCGAATACACAGTCTTATCCACAGAATACTAGTCAATCAGTCTATGGTGCTAATACAGGTAAGGTTTAATTAAGTATACTCAAATACAATTGAAGAACTACAGTTTGATTATTATAACGCTTCAGAATAATTTGGATGAATAAATTATTCATGTTTCATTCCAGAAAATAAAAATTAAACTGTGATAGAATAACACACATTAAAATTTTTTTGTTGTCATTTAATTTCAAATTATTTCACTGAAATCATCTCAAATTAGGTTATGTCATAGCACCAACATAATATTTTTATGGATCCTCAACTTAATTTTGTCTTTCTATAAATTTTGTACAAGTCAATTAAAAAATATGCGTCAAAGAGAGTACTATATATTTTTAATTGTTTAGGCTTGAATAACAGTTCGAGCTATGGAAATACGACGACCAGTCAATATAACAACTATGGTTCCAGCAACAAAATTGGAAAAGAATCGAGCGGTTACGATAATAGTTCGAGTACGTCCAGCAGCAGTCAAACGACATCTACTAGCAGTGCTACGACAACAACACCTTTATCATTATCTCAAGCTGGAGTAACAACCAGTAAAACATCTACAACATTAGGTAAGTAATTTATTCAATATTTAGTAGTATTGATTATTGAAACAGATTTTCGTGTCAAGCGCTATAACAATTAAAAGATTGTTCCAATGAGGGCTAGCGATTTTCAGCTCACCAGTTGGTGCAACTATCGAAAGAAATCTAATGTAACATTTTATACACATCTCTATTTCCTACTGCATTAGCGCTTCTAGAGGCAAATTCAAAATATAGTAGCCCTCATTGGTAATATCAGATCTTCTATTTTATTATATTTAGGGACCAATCACAAATAATAGATATTAAAAAACTATTATAACAATAATGTATTATTAGACAATCCAAATGAACATTTTAAACTATTGTCGTAGAAGTAAGTGGTAATTTTCTTTTAATATACTCATTCAATGAAAATTATTATTGTACAATATCATATTCTTTTCAATGATGATACGATGACGAGACTGATAGTTATGGTAAACTGTAAATAATCATTTTTGGCAAGTTTTTTGCCGATTCTGTTTATTTTGCGAGTATGACCATTTTCTTCAAGATGTCATTGGCATTCTGAGATAAGAAATAAAATTAGTTCAAAAACAATTTAGGATAGGATTCGTTTCATATCAACTGATAGTTCATTTATAAGCTCATTTTTTGCTATATTTGCTAGAAAAATCAAAGCCATGCTTTTATCATACAAAAACTGAAGTTGTATGTTTTTCTCTTGTAATTTTCTCGTTGATGTCATAAATTTTATTTTATTACATTTATATAAATTTCTCCACTAAAATTAAGTGAAAATAGGTTGACTATGTGTAGTTTTTGACATACTGTTTCAATTGAAACGAAAACACCGGAAGTATTTATAATACATTATTACATGAGTACACAAGTACTCATGAGGTTCTTTTAGGGTAGAAAAAGTCAAAAACGATTTTGTGCAGGGGTTGCAACTATTGATTGTCCAATTCTAGATCTTTTCATGTTTTCAGCACTATATCCACAGATAAAACTTTAAATAACACTTTTACTGATTTTGAACACATCAACAACTTTTTGAATACTCATTCAAACTAATAGTCAGTCACAGTAAAATGTTTCAAATTACATTTGACTGAATAAAGTTGAATCAATAATATAAGATGTAAAATTACCAAAAATTTAAAAGAAAGCAACAGATAAACCAAGTAAACATAGAATATTCAAAACACAACAAACATACTTGAGTGTAATGAAATAATTTTAGTATTACTTTATAGGGTTCCATAACAAAAATTCGTTTCCTTAGTTCTATGGTTCTTATTAAAATTAATTTGTTTGAAACTCCGATACTAACGTTCTTGATTAAATTTTAATAAAAAATTATTTTATCTTGTAGCTGCGAAAAATTCCAACAGTATTGTGTCAAATATACCACCAAGCGTCGCTCCTGTTATGAGTATGCCATATATAGGACAGGTACCATACTTCCAACAACCCGTATACTCCTATGAAGAAGTGCAGATGTTGCAGCAAAGGCTTCCACATATGGTAAGCTGGAGATTAAATGTTCAATGAGTGTTGTTCGAATTGAGCTTAATCCGAGTGTTTCTTTACTATTACCTCTTCAGACTTCATATTTTTTATTTATATAAAGGTTATGTAATACTAATTGAATTTACTGAATCCTCATTAAATTATAAAATAATTTCCAGCATGTATTGCAGTTGAAAATAATAAAAAATATGAAATCTAATAATCACGTTCTCCGCATTCTTTTCATTTTAATATCACATCAAACCGACTCACCTCCTAAACATTCATCATTTAGTCACGACCAATCATTTCGCTTAAACAAATACCAGCTTTCTTCTCACAAAAATTTAACCCCAATTGAAACTAAAAAATTTGGAAAGTTCTCGGGTGAAGTCGATTTGGTACCAACGAATGTGACGAACCTATGTATTTATCCTACACAGACGACACCCTACTATGATATGAGTTATCAGACACCAACCACGCTGGCAGCCGTAAGGGATGCAGCTACACTCGGTAACGTTGGATATTCGTTATCATCTGATGGAAGGTTCGCTAGGACGGATAATAATGCTTCACCAGTTCCAACGACGCTGTCGCAGCAGACTAGTACTCTAACTCAAGGACATCAAGCGCAACCGATATTGGCCGGTACAGGGCCGCCGTACTTCTTTGCCACTGCTTTCAATACCATCGCCCCAAATTACCAATTTGGAGCAATGTATACGGTAAGTAATATTTTATAAATTATATTGTGATATATTTTCAGTTCCAAGTGAGACGTGTAAGCTTAATATTTTCATGATGATCAAAAATGTTTCTTGAACTTTTGGCATTATTAGATTTTCGGGCCAATTACTTTTTATTTATATTAATTTCTCTACAATCATGTCACTTATGACTTAATTTCTTTGAAACCTTGATTATATTTTATATATTTATATTGTTCCATCATATTAAAAATGTTGCAGTACATAGGAAGAAAACCATGTAAAGGAGAGCACTGACCTCCAAAACCACGTTCCAAGACAGAGAATATTGCTTTCCTGTGTGCCACCAATTCAAATATCTTAGGGTATTGATAACTTATAGATAATGTGACAATAGAGATCAAGGCTAGAGTTTCTGCGGGGAAAAAGGATGCTTCTGGGCAGTTCTAAGAGCGCTCAAATTTAGATAACTCTCACGAAGGTCAAAGCTCACGATTTACAAGACAATAATCCGTCCCATAGACACATATGGATGTGAGACTATGACGACAAGTGAGCTAATTTTGAACTGCTGGGGACGTAAGATCCTGCGAAAGATTTTTGGCCCTGTTTGCGTGGAGGATCCGGAGGAATGATGAGCTAAGACAGATGTATGGAGTGCCAGATTTGGTGTTGTTCATCAAGCTGGGTCACGTGAATAGGATGCCTTCTAATCAATACCCGCACAGAGCCATCTATGGAGCTTCTGGTGGACGGCGACTGAGACGAAGAACGTGCCTTTGCTGGTTGGGGGACGTTGAAGCGGACTTGATCCAGCTAGGGGTTCGACGTTGGAGGCACTATGCACAGGATAGAAAGGATTGGCAGTCGATTTTTTCAGAAGGCCTTATTTCGCAAAGGACCGTAGCGCTGGTTAAAGAAGAAATAAGAAGATAGTGATAAATTTTAATAAACTACTCCACAGCATTCCACTCCATTTTTTGACTCGATCAGCTTTGAAACAAGGGCGTTGAGACAACAAAAATGATAATTAATTGAACAAAAAAGGAAGAATAATTCAACTTTTTTTTTTTCATAATAGCCTGAATATAATAAAGTATTAAAGGATTAAAAAAAGTAATAACAAAACTTCTAAAATAAACTGAACAATAATTTAAAAAATGAAAACAGATGATATAGTGATACAAATAGTCCACGTCTTCTAGCTGCGCAATGTCAAACTTAGTATACAGGGATAGTTTTACATATCTCTCAGTTTTCTAACTGAAAAGATTTGTAGGTCTTTCAAAGCCATATCTAAGAAATTGTTTTAAATAGTCTCAGAGAAATAAAACATATTGGAGTTTATTCCAGATATCTGGAAGGCTACTTGATCGCTTCACATAAAGAAATATTCTTTTATTAAAAATCTTCTATTATCATGCATACTGGTAGATTGTATTTACTTTGGTTAGACACCTTATGTATGTTTCATAATTTTTTGCAATACTTTGTTAATGGGATTTTAGGTGCCAATATTTTTGTATACAATGTGAAGCCAGCTCCTCTTATATTCATTTTAATCGTTATTTGATAGTTCACAATTTTTATGACTGATAGACTAAATTATACAGGCATCAATAGGAAATTTGAGTCAGCCGTGATTCTTATCTAATGTAGACATACTGAAACAAATTAAAAACAATATTATCTATTTTAAATTAGTACTTTCAAATCCGATGATGTGATTATTGATTCTAAATATAAAAAACTGTATTTTTAGCAACTGCCTGCTGCTACCAATGCGCATGGTTCCAGTAATAGCACTCAGTATTCTAAACCTGCATCATACAACTCAGGATATGGCAACTACGATTCCCTGAATCAATCTCAGGATTATTCAAAAGGCGGTTACGTCAGTAACACGCAGGGTCAAAAAAGTAGCGGACCAAGCGCTTCTTCAACTGGATCTACAGGAACTGATCTGTCAGCGATGTACGCTAAATCTCATACAGCTTTAGGAAAAGTTAATGTAAGTAAAGTTATCAGTATATCCAATTCGATAAATGAATGTAATGAATAATAAAATATCAATTAATTCTTACTATTCATTTGCATATACAAATAAACAAATCACTCCATATAATTTCTGATAATGTTTTTTTGGTACAATTTATTTGGTAAGCAAAGTTAATCATCTAAATTATGATACATTTACATACATAATGTGACTTTTAATAATAATAAGTAGGCTTAATTATAGTTTATAATAGTAAACTAATATAATAAATATCATTTTTTAGCACAATCAAATGGGCATCCATGGATGTTCTTCAGCTTGCAATACTTACATTATGCAATATAATATAACTTGATAAAAGTAACATTAGAGTGTATAGAAATAACAAAAAGAAATTTGTCAATCAACTCATTTTATGCATAATGTCTTCATTATTTATGTATTATGCATCCATAATGGAGAAAGTTTTGGTTGGAATTATTAGTTTATCCTTGAATGGCTGTACTTTTGTAGTGTGTTATAGAGCTTCGATTAATCAATTTTTGTAGTGGGTTTGATTAATATCATTGTGGAGATATATCTGATGCTGATTATATTTGCTGTCATTATGTTGCAGTTTTCTTACTTATGCCATGATTTTGTATATTAACCAACAAGGGATTTTCTCGACTTTTTTTCTTTACTATTTCTATATTTCTGTTGTTGATAGCTAAACTAAGATACTTTACAGTTAATGCCTATAGTATTATGTTAATGGTTTATTATGTGTTAGTGCATATTCAAAGAATGTAAATTGAGGAGTAGGTTTCAATCTCCCTCGAATCATTTCAACGTTCTGTTCATTAAACTTTGCAATTTATGCAATGTTTTTTTCTGGAAAGGAAGGGAGGGGCTGAAGAATAAGATGTGCTGCGTATTGAAATATATTCCATCTCAGAATTGCAAATATAAAGAACATACACCAAAAAAATATTGAAAAACAATTCAAATATTGTAGTAATATTTTTATTTAATTGTAATTAAGAAGTGATGGACTACGTTACTTTATTTATTATATAGTGCTTTGTTTCACAAGCCAAGATTTTTGAGAACAACTTCAATGATTTAATCACTGTGTATTTTTTGCAGTCCTACGAAAAACAGGGTTTCCATTCGGGAACGCCACCTCCATTCACAGGAGGAATTCATGGCAATCAAAGTGCAGGTTTAGCACCAAGTGGAACTGGTTTTGCTCCACAAATGTATATCAGCACAATGGCTCCTCATCAACAGCATCATACAACACATCTTATTCAGCAACCACTTCATCAGGTAATGAATGTTTATTTTTCATAAAAGTTAAAATTTAGCATGTTTGGCTTATCTTCAAATTTGTGTGATTTTTTTTTAAATTAAATCAAACTTTAAACTAAAAACGTTTAGTTACCTTATATCATATTCTTATCAAGCGAATGTTCTTAGCTCCATAAAATGTTCCTTTTTTACATTTTGAGCAACTGCAAATTTAAGAATCAAATTTTTTAGACAGGAAAAGAGATTACATAATGTTTGCAAAATCTGAGCTATTCCAAAATGTATATACTAGGTATATATTGAAATATCCGAAAGGTTTTTATTCTTATGATAGAAACATCGATAGATTTGAAAGGAACACTGAGTTAAGTGATTAACGATCTGTCAATTTTAAATTTCCTAAATGACAAGTTGTAATTTGTATGACGATATTTTTTATGAGTGATAAGTAGTTTCCTAGATTTGTACAGAAAAAATTATGATTTACATCGAAAATGGCATTTATGTTGTGAATATGTTGAAGTTGGATCTATTTAAGTGAAACTAAAATTTTGGTTATGACTACGGTTTATACTAAACATTGAAATTGTCTTGAGCTTGCACCTGATCTTCATGTTGCTGTACTAGATGTAATACCAAGAATTGAAACAGGATTTTCATAATAGTTTCATTTCTTTTGCTTCCTAATAAATGAACCCATGTTAAGACTGTTTTTTTAAAGACTTTTTTGCTAAAAAAAATCAGCTATCAGAGCAAGTAGAGGTCTACAATCTGCAAATTTTAGTGGTTCTTGAACGTCATCCTGTTGAGAAACACTGCTCTAGAATATATTGCTTATAATTGGTATTCTACCATAGCACTTAGGATTTTCTGAATGTATACAACAATTTTGTGCATCACTACTGCTCTACATAGGAAGTAATCACATTAACAATACTATTATTAAACATTGAACCAAATTTTATTATGGATAATATCATGGATCTAAGAATTTTTTTAAATATGTTACATTGGGGTTACATTTCAGTTGAATACTACCATTTTTTTAAATTATATATACATTTTTTTATGATTAAAACTTCTAAAGTTCTTAGGTTGATTTTTATTTGCTTCTAATTAGAAGCATTATCAAAAGACTTATGATTAAAAATAATCAAAAAATGCTATATAACTTCGATAAAATATGAAATAAAATTTTTGTTAAAATAATTTTTTTTTAAATGTCAAAAAGTATGTCATAAAATGACAGAGAAGAGTAATATTAGATATCGGTTTACCTACCTTAGATACTCAACGATATGCAAGTTTGAAAATTTAACTGAAAAATTATAATAAATTTGACTCATGTTTTTTGTTTTTTAAAAAAATAATTTTAACCAAAATTTTATTTCATATTTTATCGAATTTATGTGACGTTTTTTAATTATTATTAATCATAAGTCTTTTGATAATGCGTCTAGTCAGAAACGAAACGTCAAGATAAAATAAAATCAAAATGAAAGTCTACCTAAGAGCTCAAAAAGTTTTAATAAAAAAATATATATTCATATTTACTTGGAAGGTTGAAAAAACAAATATGAATTCCAATGGTGAATGAGATGTGTAAAATATACCAAAATAAATGATATCTACTATTCACCTCTGAAATAATTTTGAAATTCAATACTGCTAAAATGTATTCTGCCGTTCTTTGAAGAAGAATATTGAATTACATGTCAAGGTATTAACCAGGAAAGTAGTTGTTTTCTCCTTTTATGAATGGCAGAATACATTTTCGAAATTATTTCAGAGGTGAATAGTAGGAATCATTTAGTTTGATATATTTTACACACTTCATGTACCATCGGAATCTATATTATCGGCGACTATCTGACCAGTGGTTCGCAGTTGGAAGTGAGGATGGCGCCAGTTAGCATTTACTGGGGAATGATGCTCTTTGACGTTGCCTTTATTTCGGATCTCAAGTCCGAACGAGAGTTGTTAAACCACTGATGAAACGTAATAACGTCGAAACTATTCAATGGTTACAAATCTCTCCTTGCAATTGCAAGCAATTGAGGATGTTAATATCGACAAAAAGGTCGATTGACATCAAGCTCTTCAGGGGAGATGTAAATCAATATTCGTCAAGGCATTAGCCCGGAAAGTAGTTGTTTTCTCCTTTGAAGAACGGCAGAATACATTTTCAAATTTCGAAATTATTTCAGAGGTAAATAGTAGGAATCATTTATTTAGATATATATTTTGTATTTTATCATGCGGTAATTCTATCGATTTATTATTATTAACATTCAATTATTTGTGAAATAGGATGAAACAGCAGTCACTTGAATACATTTTATATAATATTGACTTTGCATGCATCACTTCCTTTGATTATTTAGTTTTTGTTTTGCTTATAGATGGATGTAAGGCACCAGAATCGACGCATGGTAAGTCAGTGTTCGACTCACCATGCTTTTTGTATTTTGGCTAAAATATGGGATTTTGCATGGGGTGCTTCTAGCGCTGCCATTAATTCGTTTCACATACTAATCTGTACTGTTAATTGAATGTTAAAACCTAATTGTGTTGCTAATTACTTCACAAAATAGAAAAACTAATAAGAGAATTAATTGAAAAGTGAAATGGACAATTTGAAATTTTGTGCAACAATTAATAAACCTTGTTTAATAGACTTATTTTACCCACTTTTTTAATATTACAATTCTTAATACGAAATGGGCCTGAATTATCTTCAACTTGTTTTTATCAAAAATCTTGTAAATCATTAAAAAATAATTATAGGTGAAAATCACTCGTATTTTAATGTAAACAAAGGTTATGGCTTTTCAGAAGATTGACTTTTGAAATAGATACCCAATATTTTGATAAGTGTTACTCTATTTCCAATGGCTTTGTTTAGTTTCATCAAGTTATATTGATGTTTTTACTGAATTGGCATTTAAATACATTATTCTCTAATATATAATTTTGAATTGTTTGCTTTTATTCAGTTTCAAAAATTCACTGTTTATATTTTGAATCCCTATATATTTAATATAGTTGTGACTATGATGATAGCATAACATTTCTTTTAGTTTGATTTTTAAATGATTGTTTATAAGTTTTAGTCGATAGGTTTTATTCATATTGATTTTTTCAATGATTTTGACTGATGACTATAATAATTTTTGCCTACAGTACACTAATCGAATAAGCATCTTAAAGAAACTTTCTTGTAATTAACAGCTACAGTTTGAAACTTGTGAATTAAAGAATGCTCATAATAATTTATTGCTGTAACAAACGTTACTCTCTTTCAAAACCATTTGAGTGTCACACTGACACTGTAAATACTAACTAAATACTACGTACACACGCAAGTTTATGACAAGCAGTTGTCATTATGTGTATATGTAACTTCAGCAACATTCATATAGTCAGTTCACTAAAAATTTAAAACTGTTCCCAAATGTAACTTTTTATAAGTATCAATAATACTTTTTTCTATTTTTAATTGACTGTTTTGTATTGGAAGATAATGTGATAAAAGTAAAAAGTCGAAAAATTGAGTGTAGACGAAATTATTGTATGCATGCAAAGTTAATATGGAAATGACATGAACAAATGAGTGAGAGAATTGAAGTGGCAACAGATCACCAACCCGATAATAAAAACAAATATTGATATTTAGTTACATTTGTAAATATCATCTGGGAAACGAACTGGTACAATTTGCAGTTAATAAAGTAGGATACTTAATTAGCTGTTTCATCAATTTTTTTCAAATAAACAATATGAATGATCGAATGCTTTTTAAAGAGTCTGTCCTAAAACTTGTACTTTACCCTAAATGTTTGAACATTCCACCTTCTAAGTTTTTAGTTCTCATTAATTAATTACTAAAAGAATGTATAATAACAAGCTCAACTACAATGGATACTTGCATTTTTTAAAAGTATTTATTTTTTTGTTTATTTTAGATATTTTGATATGAAGTAATGTCAGAATGTAAAATATTTTATTAAAAGTAAAAAAAATATCTAAATATTTAATTGAAAATCGCAAAAATTTCAAATTTTCAACTACATTTTGGTTTTCAGTTGTGATGGCATAGGTTTAATTAAAACATTGAGCAGTCTGCTTGATGATCACGAGGTTATTTAGTATTACATCTCACAGGATCTTCAATATAACCAACACTTTCAAACCATTTTTGTTGTATATTCGAATTTCTTTGCATCAGGTGTTTTAGTCGTTTAGTCCTCGCACAAAAGACCAGTTATATACCATTTTTCAAATTAAGCAAAGTTTAATAAAAACGCTTATTTTAAAATAACTGTCGTATTAACTTTGTATCACATGTTCAGTGTTTATTTTATACCTATGACATCAGGCAATGTGTCGATAATCTGAAATGTTTAAACTAGTTACAAAATTGTTGAATCTTAAAAATTTTCACTATAAATATTGATTAAAGAATTAAAATAAAAATTATATTAAAAGCTGTACATAAACCATCCATTTTTTTATCAAACCATGCAAGTACTCTATTTTATAATAAAACTTGATTTGAGTCCAAAAATCAAGTAATAACTCTTCTGCTTTCCACAACTCCCTTTTTGTTCATGGATGGAGTAATTTTATATCTGTAATTAATTTTTATAACATCAAGTAATTGGTATAAACATTGTTTATGTTTTCATGGAGAAATTCCATTGCTTTTGCCTAAGTCTTTTGTGTTATTATGCTATGTAGTCTTTAAATGAAACGGACAAAGTGTGAACTTTCACTTTTTATTATCATAATTGATTCTTTCAGTGTAGATAAGTAAAAGTGATTTCTCAAAGATTTGTAACTTAATTAATTATATTTGAAATGAACACTAAGGTCATAATCCTACCCCAAATGGTGTGATATAGCTTTTGCATTGGCTGGAGAAGGCTTTTCACGATTAGAAATATCATAATCATCTATTCCTCGACCATTAATGTTTCGCGATTTGAGTCCTAAAAAACTTGATGATGGTATTGTTGTAAGGGCCACACTTACATTTGGATCACTGAAGAAGTCATTCTATTGCTCACATGCTTATTTTTGACGTATTAGAACCACCTTTTGCTCTGTACAAGAAGATATATTTTTTAATTACCTTTAAAGGATCGAACTATAATATACCTCCATGTAGTAATTTTTTTCTAAAGATAAAAAAATGAAAATTATATGTTAATTTTGTTGGAAAATAGTTTTTATCCAGCCCCAGTTTTCAATTGCATTCATATTTCAAATTGTCTTTATTGCAAAATCAAAATACAAAAAAGAAAAAGAAATATTCTTATTAATCCAAAACATTTATCGACCGTTTTCTATTAATATCTTCGCAACAAAATGATTCATTGAATGTGAATAAAACAAAACCTCAAATTTTTGAATGTTCTGCTAGTCCTTCATCCCAGTATTAAATGTTGCTTTGGTAATAAGTCATATGCGGATTTATTTGATCATTCATTTCGCTTTTTTTTTTAGGATACAGCAAATGCCGCAGGTCAGCGTACTCAGGGGACAAATCAGGCTAAAGCAAGCAAACAACCCTACCAGACATCATATTGGAATCAAGCTTAAAATACGGGTACATACACAGTTGCCTGCTCACTAATCGCCGCATCCCCCTCCTCTCATAATGAAAACCAGAAGCTGGTTCCGACTTTGTTATTACTATTATTAGCTTGTAATAATAATTATTGTATTTTTTATTAGAAAACGTGAAAGAGTTGCAAGTTATTTATTTTTAGTCGTAAAGGCTTTTTTGACACTTTTTGACCTATTGTGAAATTTTATAAAGTAAAACTGAAGCAGCCTGCTATTTTTTAAATGTTTAAAACTTTTTTTATATATATAGGGTAAACGATAGGATTGTTTTTACTTTAATAAATTTTGTGCAATTTTTTTTCTTTTTTTGGGAATTCGTGAGACTTAATTTTGGCCAATGTGAGCTTAATTTTTATTAGCGCGGTCAAATAGAGTTTGTTTATTTTATTTTGTATTAAAGAGAGGTCGGGTTTTTCGATTTAAATTGAGCAGATGGAAGTCAATTCAAGTATTTCTTTTTTTTAAATTTTGGCGATATATGAAAAATATTTTTTTCTCAAGGAAGATAAATGTGCTGCTTCAAAAATGATTTTATTTTTGTTAAAAAATAACCTTTTGAATGATTCAATTGTGTTTTATTTTCATTTTCAGTAGGTTAACTCTTTATATTTAAAGAAATTGATGTTAGATGTTGATTCAGGATAAAGTCAGTAATTCATACTTATATATAATTTTATTTTAAAAAATATTGGCAAGTTATTATGATAACAAGCGATCTCTGAGGCCTCTAATATGCCATTTAAAATAATTACTTCGATTGTTTAGGTAATTCAGCGATCCTTTTACGCCCTTCCAAATACAAAATTCTTTTTAGATATTGACATTTTATTCACTTTTTTTCAGATCAGTAATTTATAAATATTAAGTGGAAGACAATATTATACGAGATATTTTTAAGCAGAATATTTATTACGAATCCTTGGTACAAGTATTTGGTAACTACGGATCGGAGTAGGAAAATTTGTAAAATAAAATTTTGTACTGACCCCTCCCTACGCGAATTGTGAAGTTTTGTCTGTGCATATACATCTAGTGTTAGATGGAATTTAAAAACAAATTAAGTTGGTAAAAGGCTTACCGATAGTGCACAGTTGCATGACTGATCTTGTATCGGTCCATTAGTCCTTCTAAGGAAACTGTCAGACGGTACGTTAAGGCATCGCTTGTTCCCTTACGGGACTGTGGCTCGAAATAAGTTTTTAAATACATATAGTTAGATTTATTAATTATTAAATTTAAATTATCTGTACCTATTGCTATTTGTATAAAATATTCACTTTTATTATGTAAGCACTGTATATGTGTAGTTGTTTTTTTGTATTTGCCAATAACCTTTTGAATTGATAAGATACACATACATACATTTTCGTTTTGAGATGTGTATTTGTTCATTGTATTTTATATTTCTTTTTTTATTGTAGAGATCGACAATGACAGGTAATAAAATCTAATTTATGTACAAAAAGTCTAATTATTTTTTGTATTTTAACTTTGTCCTAAAATAGTTTAGCAGAAAATTGTAGAAGGTGCGAAACACTTTGTAATAGTGCTAAAGTGATTAGAATATTTCTTTTTCGTAGCAACAAAAGACACCTTTTTTAGTCTACACTTTTTGCTAATAACAATATATCGATCGAAAGTACTGTAAAGTATCGATGATAAACGTACTGATTTAGTGAGGTACAGGCGCGGTCGGTGAATCACAATATTTATTTGTAAAACTTTGCAAGAAATAATATATTAAAGTAATTATTGTATGTTCACCTAAAATATGTTAGTTGTGATTGTAATAAATGTTGTTTGTTATTATTATGGGTCACTTCCTCAATTTTTTTTCTTAACGAAAATTTATCGACAGGAAAGGTTCCATAATCTAATAACAACGCTAGATCAGCCATTTCACGAGAACTGAAATTTATAAAAATTCTGCAAATATTTAAAATGATCCATGCTGATATGAATACATTGCGGACTATTTTAAAAATTTCCGTGTGTACATTATGGAAGACAATATTTAACCAGTTATTATAATTAACAAACCACAGTTACTGAATTAACAGGCTGATTTCAATTGTTAATCGTGAGGAGATACTAAATTGAAGGACAAATATTTCCACCATCACATCAATTACTTCAGTACCAGTTTTTTTTTCGCAATTATGGATTAAAAAAGAAGCTTATTTCAAAGAAATTCTTAGGTAGATACAGTACGTGTAATAAATTTATTGATTGACTTCTGGTCCCGCTCTCTTTTAAACTCATTCTATAGATTATTTTATAGGATATAAAGGTCAGGACTCTGCTGGTCACTCCATAACAGTAAATTCTTCCTCACTCAGGTATTGGAAAATTAATGCACTATAAAACCGACGTATATTAGCATTTTCTGGATGTATCATTGAATGGTTTAATTGATTTTCTACTTATTCGAAAACAGTACCTTTGATACGCTCCCTTTACACCTAAATAAGTATTATAAAGCAGTTTCTTTGGTGAAATTCATGTAATAAACCAAAACTTAAAACTTGTTGGAATGGGGTAGTTGATGACGGATATAAAGGAAAATGATGAACAGTGAAACATATAAAAAGAATATTTTTTTATTCATATACATTTTCGAGAAAATAATTTTAAAGCAATAAACAAAGTTTACAATTTCATCATTTTTGGGATAAAAAATAATTTACAAATTAACCTAAATTATGCAAACCCAAATTCTACCGCAATGCAACTAAAATTAAAGCTCTTTAATTTACAATGAAACATTTATTCTTAGACTAATATTTTATAAACTCCGAAACAAACAAAAAAATTACATTTACAACACACTTTGGTCTTATAGTACATCGAAATTTTTTTAATAGACGCTCGAGTTGAATATTTTCATTTCTCTACTTTTTACAAACTGAAAAATCACAGTCAATGTCTTGAAATTAGAAATAAAGAAAAATAAAGCAATATATAAATATGTAATTTAAAAAAAAAACAAAAACTATATATATCCTTAATTTGATAAAATAATTTCGATGTAATATGGAAATTTTTAAAAGAACTAAGCATCCTTCTTAACAATTTCGATAAGTTCGTTTACTGATTTACTCAATAATCGTAAGTCGCCTACGGGTCCGAAAGACATTTCCTTTTTAGTTTCTTCTGAACTAGTATTATCACAAGAAGTACTTTGAGTTTCTGTATCACTATCACTTTTAGTTTTACTAATAGTAGAATCGCCAGAAGCGGTTTCTTTCGTCGAAGAACTCGGATCGGCTTCTTCTTTTGAATTATTTTTATTAGGCGCTTCATCGCATTTATCTAGAAATAAAAAAATACCAGCATCAAAATATGACAATTTAAAATTACTCTTAAATATTTTCTCGTAAAATAAGAAATTCAATTCGTTTGTTGGTTTAATTTCCTAACAAACCATTACTATACCAACAGACAAAATTACATTATCTGGTCTTTTGATATGAACCAGCAATGTAATGAAGGCTCGAAGGACCAGACACTCTGAAATTGTGTCTGGGCTGTAATGGTTCCATACCAGTAGCTATTAATATTTTTGGCTGTAAATGTGAGATATTTTATGTATATCTTTAATGTAGTTCATCAATGAATTTATTGAAATAATATAAAATGTCAATATTTACCATCTAATTCAAATTTGAGTATCTCCAATTTAATGCTACTCTGTACTTGTTTGAGAGTAGCAAGTAATAAGGGTGGAGGGACTGCTTCTGGACTATTATATACCAATATTAAAGCCCTAATATCACCTGTAAGTCGTTTGGCCATTTTTAAAACATTTAAAGAACCAACTTGCTCGCTTAGCGATACAACAGTGTTGTCTATCATAGTTAGTGTTTGTTCGGTAAGGACGTGGGCAGATACCTAGAAAAGATCAATTTTCAAATATATTCTTATAAATGAAGTCATTTTTAAATTAGTAATTGTCATCTATTCAATATCTATTTTTGTACTCCCAACAGTGTAGTATGGAGTGGAGAATCCACTTTTGAATTATTTCTTAATTCCGTTTTTTACAAAGAAAATTAAATCTAAGTCATACAGAATTCCATACATTACTCAATCATGCTTGTTATGGATATTGTTTAGAAAAATCTTCAAACATGAATCTGAAAATTGGAACTTACTTTGGGAAAAAATACAGTCAAAAACTCATAAATAATATCTACATTCAAGGCGGGTCTTTCATCTAACAGTACTGCATCCACGTAGTCCACAAAATAGTTACATGTTGTTAACATGTTTATATACTTTCGATCTATATTCTGAAAAAATATAAATTAGCTTATTTTATTTATAGTAGGGTGAATATGTTCTGTTTTAATATTTTTTAATAACTTTTTTGTAATTTTAACCACTATTATAGAAAATGCAGATATTCAACAAAATATGTACAAGAGAAGTTTGAAAGATAACCCAAAAATAATTATAGGGCGTAGTTTCCTCCTCCGGGTGTCAAATTCTGCTTGATTGATGTGCTTTGAATCTTTATTTCCGTTTGATTGAAAGCATTTCATATTTCCAGGAATCTAAGGGATATCTCATATAAATTGTGAAATGGATTTTATGAAGATTACTTACAATCTGGGCTATATAATGGTCATACCATTGCTCAGATAACAATTTCCTCAAAGCTATGTTAGATGATTGGAGTCGAGTATTGTTATGAATGAAGAAAACATTTTCTGATATAAATCTGTAAATCTGCACTTAGATTTTTATATACAAATATTTGATTTGGAACTGGATGTCGCTAAATTGGTCTTTATTTGCATCAGTGACCTAGTCTTTGATTTCTTTCTGTCTCTTCAAACATTGTTAATTCTCTAAATCAACAATAGTGGAATTTTTTATAGTGAAAAGTCTTCTCCAACTAACGTAATATCTGCAGCACAATCTTATAGGGCAAAATTATGATTTTTATACAGATTGGTTTTGATTAAAATGGCATATTTAGATAAAATGATTCACAAATAAATCATTTCCTGCATGTTGGAAGTATTGGAAGTTATCTCTTTAAAAGGAGAGAAAGAAACACTTAAGGATATAACTAAATTAAATCGAATATAATACAATTATAATTAAGAACATAAAGCACCTACCTGAGCTTTATAAATATCCAACCACAATTTTGGAAAATATGTGGAATGTAATGGTACAGCTTCAAAACCAACAATAGCGCTTAAATTAATCAGTACTTCAGGGACAGAATCATTATTTACAGCTAATCTAAATATCATATCTATGAAATCGTGATAAGGGTTATAGAATTTATCCAATGCTAAATCATAATCCGGATCAACGCCCTGAAAAAACAAATAGAGTGAATATACAGAAATTTTACTAAATAAGTGTAATACACAAAACAGTAAATTAAATTTTGTACATTCTTACCCTGCTACATTCTAGTTGATTATGCGGTACTGTCATTTGTACCATAGGCCTTAAAGGTCTGGCCCCTCCTTTTCCAGTCAATAATGGTAGCGAGTGTCCTTTTCTTGGAAAATACGGTCCTAATGGAACTGCATCCTGACTGTCTTGAAAAGCCGAATGACAATGGGACAACAATGGTACCAGTACTTGCATAGTTTCTGCCGTCATTATCACAACAAATTCTTTAAGTACGTCTAAAATATAAGTTACATGAGATTATTATATAATATAAATTAATATTACAAAGTGATGTAAAAAAGTTTTAAATGTTGCATCACGTAAATGCACTTTTCAAAATAATAAATATGAAATGTAAATAATTAGATGTTTAGGCACTAGCGACATATAAATGCATTAAATTTAAATAGAAGATATCAGGAGTTTTCATCCCCTAGGCTCAGTTGAGGTTTGGCCGCCGTCACCCTGAGCACCACAAATTAAACTAACTATCAACCATACCATTTATTGTCAATTTGTGTGAACAGTGTTGTAAATAAATTCCTAACTCAAGGTTGAGTGTATTTTCAAAGAATGTGAAATTTTAATTAAAATAAAAGGGGTGTATTGTATTGGGATACAAAAATGGCTAATTATAAAATATAATTGGAAAAAAATGAGTCTAATAGGAAAACCTACGCAACAGCAAACTAAACCATTAAAAATGGAAACAGACCCTTTTTAAATTAAAAAATACGGATAAGAAAGATATTGCATTTTACATAATTCAATGACAATTTTTTCTTACCTATACACAAAGTTCTCATTTCTGGAGGATTATAGGTATTCAATAATGTAGCCAGCTTCCTTAGAACTTCCAACCAGTCTTTTGTAGCCAGTAAAATACCCCGAGCATCTTTACTATCTCTATACAATCTTATACATTGCATGAGATCTTGCATTATGTTAAGAATGTCCAACATATCACCTACCACATGACATGCAGTAGCTTCGTGTAGCATCAAATGCAAATTTTGAAAACACTAAAAAAATATTTATTCAATTTTTTCATTTATAACAATTTTCAGAAGAGAAATTCGTGAAATAATACTAAAGTATTTTAACACTGCAGTTCAACTAAATGGTAAATATCAAGTAGAACAAGAGATAAGTTTCAAAGCTATAATTTTTGCGTAATTATTAGTACTGTTAATATTTTAACAAATTCCAATCATTTACTATAACTGCCATTTTTTCTCATTAAAGCTATACAATACTGTGCTTCAATGACTCCATTCACTGCATATTATATTCATGAAAGTAAAACTTACTTCAAACACAATTTGTAAACCACCATTATAAACGACATAAAGTTTGTCATCATTCGTTTCTAATAATATCCTAAATGCTGAAATTAATGTACCCCAACTTGTTCTTCCATCAAGACACTGAAAAATTAATATATAATGGAAGTAAACATATACAGTAATAAAAAATTTTTCATGGACATATCAATTTAATGTCCAGTGAAGTTCTCACTACACTTTCACTGTAGTGTATGTTTGCGAGGATTTGTCTTTGACTAGGATGGCTTTCACTAATTAATTTTAAATTACGATTATGAATAAAAACCAATTTTTCTTAAACCTATTGTTTAGGGTTGAATTTATGGATTCAGAAAGACTGTCACAATAAGCTTGAGTTTAAAAATTGTAACGCCAGTAAAATCCAAACACTAAAAAATACTTTACCTGTAGGTAAGTCATCAATGTATTCTTTCTAAAACTATAAATTTCTCTCTGTTCTGCTTCTGAAGCGTCAGGATGTTTTATTACCATCAGTTGCATTAATTTAAATAATTCCTCTACAGCCTAGAAGAGAATCAAGATAATACGCATTTACATCCAATTTTGTTATTTGAATTAATATTTATATATACCTGTGGATATTGAGTTGGGTGAGGAGTTATGTTTTTAAACGCCCATTGTAAATTTTGATGTTGGGCCAAACTTCTAGTAAAAGCTCTGGATTGTTGGCACATCATTCTAAGTAAACCATAGTATGCTGGTAACATGGCTCTATTATACATCACTATTTCTTGATCATCGTGATCCGCTCTAAAAATATGATTATAAAGAGATGGTTCTAAAGTAGATTATGATGTAATTTCGACAATTTCTTTTGTTATATTTTAGGCACAAATGAATTTTACAAGAAAAAAATCTTTTTAGTTTGGCTGTCTGATTTATTTCTTTTTTCTGACCTTTTTTTTTATTTCATAGATTTTCCCTGATTATAGGTTTTACTTACAAGATGTAATTAAATGCAATATTTTTAGTCACATGCGCGTTTTGGAGCATCAATTGAACATTTTCCGGACAGTCTGTACAAACGTGATTCCAAAATGCTAGTAAAGTCTGTTTATTATGGTAAGCTGGTATGGACGGTTCTGATAACTTTGGGTGAAACAAATGCCACAGCTGCATGAAATACTGTCCAAACTGAAAAATAAGTTCAATCCTATAAAATATATACAAGCATTCAACAATTTCATTTTGCAAATAATTTATATCTAAAACTTTGTTACGGATATTAAGGAGAGTAAATTCATAAAATTACATTTACTAGTTTGCAGTAGATTCAAATGACTCACCATTAATTTCTCAGTCCTTGAAATGCAGCAATACATCATTAAAGCAAAGTAAGTAGTCAATTTCATAGTCCCATGTTGCTGCATATCGGTATAATGTTTGGCAGTTTGTAACAGTCTTAAGAGAGCGATATAAATTTGATGCAACACTGTTGTGGCCTCAGGAGATAATTGTGGCTCTCTGTTTGATCTATGGGTAGCTCTAAAACCTTGTCTAAAAGGGGTACTCGGAACCAATGATACCAATAGGTAGCCTGCAGCTAGAAACAGTTATAACTTAAAAAATTATAGATCCATTGCTATACTTTTTAGTTTTATAATTTAGATATTACTAAACAAAATATTAAAAGCAAAGTATTATTTGTTTATCACCATTACACAATATTGTAAGAAAATTTAAGAAACAGAAATATCAGAGTGAAATCGTTAACATAATTGTGTAAGTTACACTAGAACGTCACGATAATTTATAATAATCTTAAATGTTCCATTGGATTCCCACTTTTTATTAGAGTATAGTGGAAACGTGTAAAAGAGAATGTCTTTTTTTCACGTTTACTTTCTCTAAGTTAAAGCGCTATGAGCTGAGATATTGTAATCCTAAGAAATGTATATAAAACATGAAAATTTTGTCTCTTCAAACTACAAGCTATCTAAGAAATGTTTTTCAGATAACATCAGTTGCATGAGTTTTTTTAATGTGTAATTCTATTAAATTAGAAAAAAAATAAAAGCAAATAGTTAAACATTTCATGGAATTTCGAGAAAATTTCTTACAATACTCACATATTTATAATATAAATGTACCTAAGAATAAAAATAAGATTACTTACTGTTCCGCACTCTCTGATTATTATGAGCAATTAAAAAATGTTCTAGCCAAGAATCCATTGAGCCAAGTACCCAAGAGTGAACTAAACGATTCCTTGTAACTTGTAGAGCAAGCCAATCTAGTGCTAAATATGGACAGCATTCAGCGGCATCCCAAACTTTCTGAAGAACTAATTGTGTAAAACATGGTTGTTGGGATGAATTCTGAGCACTTGTTTCGGTGAGAAGTGTGAGAATTTTGAAAAATGGTTGACATCCCTAATAACACAAAAACCTTTATATATATATATATATATATATATATATATATATATATATATATATATATATATATATATATATATATATATATATATATATATATATCAATCTGCTATTGAAATTTAGAAAACAAAAAAACACACTGGATATTTTGAGTATTGTTATCAGTATGTAAAATAATGACCAGTGTTAAATTAACTTACATAACTACTTTAAATATTTACGAATCTAGGAATAATTACAAAGATGAATGTGAATGAAAATATATAATACCTTAGTAGTACCAACTATAATAAAAGTTTCCTATTTAAGAGGAAAGATGAGTCAAAATAAATATTATGGAAATAAAATATCTGAGAAGTATGGATTGAAATAAATAATGGAGATTTTAACAAAATAACAAAACAAACATCAATAATAGAATAAGTGAATAAGAATCAGCTGCATTGGTATAGGCATGTAATAAAAATGAAGACAGATAGATGAACAATTAAAATAATAGAGACACTATTAAAAACGAAGAAAGTAATGGATAGATCATATAAAGGAAGGAATAAAAAAGGAACAATTTTAGGATGATTAGAGAAGATAAAGGAAGAAGTGGGGACAATCTTCATGTAAAAGAAAAAAGAGAAGAAGAATACAAACATTCTTACCTCAGAGTTTCTCGATATAGCCTGTGATATCATACAGATGATTAACTGCGCCAATTGATTATTCCCTCTACAAATTGAATGAATTAAGTTTCTAGTCTGTTGTAAATTGATGTTGTCCTTAATCTGTTGATAAAAAAATGTAAAACCTTTGCCACCAGCTATAGCTGCATAGTCTTTTTCGCTAAGTTGAAGTTTTCCGCTGGAATCTCGACTTTTTTCAACCAGTGACGCTATTAGCGTAATCATTTTATCTAGAGAGGCAGGTTTATATTTGTCCGTTGGCATAGAAACTACTTCTTCTTCTTCTTCACCTTTGAAATAAATGAAGTTTCAAATAAAATTTACACTTGAATTTAATTATTTATTTTTTTCCCTAATCATATCATTATTACAAATGCAAAGTAACAAATATGAAAAACCCATTTTTAATTTTGATTTATAATTATCACTTTAGAATTGACAAATATTCGCCTTTTTTCGCTTTAAGAGGGAAAACATTAGTGAAAAAACTTTTACTGTACACTACAATTTGTGAGGCAAACAACATATGTACCCACCTTCACTAACATCTACAAAATCGTTTGATTTTTGACCCAAATAAAAATGTATCATGGAATGGATAGCACCTACTGCTAACAAAAATTTTGATTCTTCCTCTCCCATTTTACTAAACTCATAAAGGAATCCAAAATATTCAGTGAGATGTTTCAAATGAGCTTTGGCGCCATGTTCCATTAAGGATAATAACGTTTTGATAAACCTAATAACAAAAAATAAAATAAACATAATCAGTTTTAAATTTGGGATTAAGAACTAATGGAGAAAATTTTACCTAGTAACACATGAAGCGTTTCCAATTTTGGCAGGATCTACATTTCCATTCTCCTCTTTAGTCCACTCTTTTCCATCTTCCAATTGAAGGTACAATTTCGAATGTGATTGTTTTAGTCGTTGTATTACATGAATGCAAAGCCGTTGGAACATCTGCCTCACCATCTGATTTGGACATTTTAGCAATACCTGTATAGGCCACCAAGTGTCCTGTGCCATATGATCTAGGAACCATATGCACGCTTCTTGACAAGCGTTAAATTGTTTTGTGACTAGTTCTACCCATTGTACCATCGTCGGTTTTTCCTTGGCATGAATAAATGTTTCTAAGCAAAAATAAAATCAAAATAAAAAAACAAAAAATATGCAACAACAGTTTTACCTATGAAAAATGTTGTAGAGAGCTGAGCAGCTTTTTGAGTGATATTCGGTTCTATTGGTAAAATAGTTTGAGGAATATAACCGCATATTTGCCACATGAAATTAAAGTACGTATGTTCGAAAATATTTTTATCTTGAATAAAATGCATGTTATCCTGCCAGATCCAATCTTCTAATTCTTTACTGAGTTCAATGGTCATGGTCGGAGTGGGGGAACTTGCAATGTTTTCGCAGCTATCACCTGTCGTTGAAGGACTCCTAAAAGATAATATTTGCATTATTTAAAAAAAGCTAAGCAAATCATAACAAAATTTTAGTTCTTAAAAATACTATATCCTCACATCTATAATGAAAAAGAAAAGCACTCAAGGTATATTGGGTTTCCCATCACAAACAAAGTAGTGGAAGGTGTAGCCTGTTTTTAATTTGATCCAAATATATTTTGAATCTATTGATTCTACAGAAACTAGTGATAATACGATTTTCCACGAGAAATTTCATGGAACATACCACAAATTGGAAAACATTTTTTAAATTAATTATATCCTTACCTTTGATTATTAGGTTCAGCAATAGGACACCTTTCATAAAATAACATGTAAGCACTATTAGTCTTTTCAAAACTAAAATCCATAAATTTATCTGTGACACTATCGTATGTCTTACTAGTCATTTCTCCTCCGAAGCATTCAGCTGCTATTTGATTAGGATCAAATGGTTTAACTTCAGCATCATTGAAAAGAAACCATTTGTCTCTTGAACCGGCAGTACGATCTTTAATAAAACTATAGTAATGACCACCATCGGCTGTACCTATGAAATATATTATATAATAATATACCTACTGGAGAATTGTAACTTTTACAGTATTGGAAAATATACTAAGCTTAGGAATATAAATATAAGATTCATAACCAGCTCTGGTTTAATTTACCAGTGCAAATTTATGTAAGTATCAAAAAAAAAGCAAAAAGATGTATGTCAAATCCAATAGCTTTGAGGTTTATTGTGAGCAAAATACAGATCTTGTTGAAATCGTGAAATGTCATAAACAAACATAAATTAAAATTTAATTAACCAAAGCAAACCGAGTTCTAAAACTTTCTCACAAATTTCTACTATACTCTCATATATTTTGTATAATGTTTTCCAATACTGCGAATAACAGCAATTAGAATTAGATAAATAATATACATATTGTGACCTCTTACAATAGAATATAATTATATATATATATATATATATATATATATATATATATATATATATATATATATATATATATATATATATATATATATATATATATATATATATATATATATATATATATATATCTTACCTGTATGAACTGTTACCCCTATAAGATCGTATTCATACTGTTCATTTTCGGTGTTCTCATTATCAGTATTTTTCTGTTTATCCTCTTGGTAATGTTGAGTCATTAACTGTTTTTCTACATACCCCGCCATGTTCAGTCTCAATGGGAAGGAAAAGTGTGTATTAACCTTTTCTTTGAGCATCGTCAACATATTAAAAGTGTATCGCATAGTATTGAAACATAAAATGTGTGGTAACTTTTTAAAACATGCTCGTTTTTCCGCTCTCACTTTCTTTCCACATTGAGAACAAGTATACATGTTATCACCTTCGAGTGTATCTTTCACGGTTACTTCGTCTAAAGATTCGTAGAGATTTCGCATGTCGGCTACTTGACATCTAACTGTGTAAAATTCTTCTAATGTCCTACTCACGTGATCACAGTCTAAAGAAACTACATTATTGCTTAGAGTACCGCAAAATAAATTTTTAATAACTTCTTTTAAGGCAGGAGTCATCTCTTCTAATTTACTAACCTGTAAATAATAGTAATAAGTAGTTTTCTTGTCTTATACAAAATTAACTAACCAAATCTATGAAAAATTCAGCCATATCTTTTTGTTCGGCCGTATTCAGTGGTTGGTGATCCATAGAATACACTTTGCAGAAACTTCTCGGATTATAAGCTTTCCTTTCACTCTCTAGTAAATAAGCAAACATTCTTTGAAGTTCCTTAAGAGTAGGTTCATGTTTTGCTTGTTCAGTATTGGCAGCTAAGATGGAAGCTCTGGTTTGAGGCATCATATAGAGATGTTGCATACAAGAAGCCATATAACATGTTGCTCCCAAATTTGTTAAACCTACAATAAGTATTGCAATTACAACATAAATATAGCTAGAAAGAAGTATTCAGTATTTACCGACATAGCCACACTCTGATCTACCGTCTTCGTGAGGCCAATAATCCCAAGGATAAGGTGAATTCGGTCCTGGTTGGTGCTGTTTCAACAATTTTTCATGTAGTATGGCGAATGTTTCTGGAGAGCCTTTTACTAATTCTACCAATAAATCGAAGGCAGATGTTCTGGATCTGGGAGATTTGCATTTAGGAACATGTCGTAGTTTTGGGTTCGGTAAGGCAAAAAGAAAATCAAACACCTAAAAACATTTTTTTCATTCCAGAAATTTACCTCAAGGCATGCACAATCCCTTATAATCTATGTACACAAATTTCTATATGCTTGATGTTAGAATTATAATAATAAATTTTAAAAATGTGTTACTTATTTACCTCACATAACAATTCTTGACCCAATTTGCTCGATTGAAAAGGCGGTTTGTGTTTAAGTAGATTTGTCATTAAATTTAATAAACCAATCAGGCCATCATCATCTACAGTTTGGTGTCGTGTTTCGAGATAATCTCTAGATAAAATTGATCTTGCGATCTTTTGTGTTAATTCGTTTATGTCTATTACACAATTTTGAGGATCATCAAGACTTTCTTTCACCAATTCATCTGGTAAACTATCAACTAGACGAGATACTAGCCAGAAATAATCACGACAAGCGGGTCCGTATGGTTCTTTTCCTTCTTCAGGAGCTTGTAAAGCCTAAAGACATGCGTTATTAATTGAGATACAGATTAGGAGTACTATTTGTTAGTCATTGATTTCCAAACTTAGGATTTTTTTATCTTGAATAAAATAAAATTAACAATTTTAATGTTGTACAAAAATGAGCTACCAGAGATTACGAAAGTCATTACAACTATTTGGCCAACACATGTTAATGATAAATAGCTGAGTTTCATCAAAACGTCTCAGAACCATAACAAATGCATACATCAAACCATACTCTACACATACTTAAACATAATATGTTACCTCCATCTTTTGAGGTCTCATACTTTCGGCAGTCTCCAAATATAGTAATAATTGTGATAACATTGGAGCTATAAGACTATTTTCAATAGGTTCACGACTAGAAGAAACTCCTAGACACAATCTATAAATTGCTGAGCAAACTTCTCGTCTTACAGCTGGTTCTGGATCTTCCAATACCTAAAAAAATTTTATCAATTACAAAAATGTTTGATTTGTTTAAAAGTATGTATTAAATCCGCTTTCTTCAGGAACATTTTTAATTGTAATACATAAATAGATAAAATAACTGAAGAAATTACACCTGTACAATGATTGTCAAAATTGACACAATAGCTTTTCACTCTACATTGCCAATATTTGTTTTTAATGTAATTTTAAAGATTAACCGGAGTTACAAAAGCCTCTTGGTCATTTGAATGCAATACTTTAATCTATTTATGGCAGTTACTTTGCAAATTTAAATATTTCAACTGATCATTGGTTTTATTAATGAAAAATAGATAAGAGACAATGTGTGTGTGATATTTACAATACTAGTAAATAATATTTTGCATAAAAATGATAATGAAGCATACCAGTCTTTGCAACCAATCTGAAAAATTACTAGATTGAAACAACTCCACCCGAGCCTCTTCGCAGCAATGTAACCAAGATACTAACAAAACCATCGCATAGTGAACCACTTGAGCTCTTCCCCAAAATCCTGTTTTATAGTGATTAACGTCTTTAGGTCTTGACGCTTCTTCTAAAATACTCGTTATTTGTGCCAGCATAGATTTAGTGTCTATTAACGCCAAAAAACAATCGTTCAAGTTGGGGATTATTATTTTTTCATTGCGAGATTTTACTGTATCTTGAGATGTAGATTCAACTCCCAAATGACAAAGAATTTTAAGTAGTGAGGCGAGACAATCTTGTTGCCAGTCTGAACAATCAGATCCGTCCCTTTGAAGAATACCTAAAAGAAAACAGTTTATTGTAGCAATATTCAGAGATACACTAAGAAAAAGAAAAGTTAGAACTTAAGGTTGATATGTGGAATTTGTTTTAGTATACAATATGATTAATACGAGTGGATTTTTATATATTATTCGTAACTAAACCATAGATAATTACCAGACATGAAAATATCAAACAAATGGCTTAAGCCACCATGTTTGACAAACTTTCTGGTCCACGATTCCTCATCTCCATCACCTTCATCCGTATATTTTCCTTGATACATTTTTGCACTTAATGATTCCACAATATATAAAGAATACATAAGTTTTTGTGCACTAGACGGGTCTAATAATTCAGACAAGGGTATGTCCAAATACTTAAAACCACGTAATAGTTTAGGACTAGTCGGAAGTAAACTTAGGATGTCCCATACTCTTCTACTAAGAACTTGTGCCTTTGTATGCGGTAGATGACGCTAAAAGACAAGTTTTTGGATAAATGATAAGAGCTATTGAGATTTTGGTTGGTTTTTCTTTCTATAAAGTGTCTTCAAAGATTTCACACAATAATTTTAATGTCAAAAGGTAATATTTTATTATATATAATTATAAAAACTTACCCCTCCTTTAATTTGAATTTTCATTGAACTTAATGTGTGCATTAAAGAAAATAATTGCTCAAAGTAATTTGGCTGCAATAATAGTAGTGTAGGCAAACATTCTCTAGGAGGAGGTGGATGTAAAGAAGGAGCATCCATAAATTCTCGTTTTTTCATATTTCTCGACATCCCCACCGAAATGTAGACAATCTAATAACCAAAAAAAGATTAAAACAATAATTTATTGACTATTGATAATAAAATTCCTATATTTCAAATATAATATGTTCAGTTTTAATTTTGATAGATAATATTACCTGATTATCTTTAAAGCCCATTTCAGCTAAGGTTTTTTCATCACAGTCTATCGTCACTTCTTGGCCTTGTGTTATTATTCTTATCCATGTTTCACCGGGTTTAGTTTTACTTTCAGCAGAATCTCCTTTCATCTGGAAGAACAACTAACAATTAATATTAATACCTATAGATGTTAGTCCTTCAGAGGATACATATTTATTAATATATAATAAAAATTTGGGTGCCAATGAGGCTTATCGCCTAGAGGTACTGGTGGAGTGAGGTCTCTGAAATGTCATGCAGAGGGAAGAAACTCTGTCCTTCAGAAACTACTTTTTTTGGAATAAACTGAACTGCACAACACTGAGGCACATTTGGTATTTTCTTCAATTGCACCATTAAGTTTTTAGAAAATATTTAAATGTTGTTAAGCATGTATTAATTACTTTTGAAATTCATACTCAAATACCTCGCTCGCTGATGGCACCAACTAGTTAACATTTAGATCCGACTACATAATGTGTAGAATTAATACTTATTTTATTAACTTACTTGTTGAATTCCCTCACACCATTTGACAACTTCCGCTCTGAGTTCGGCTATATAGTCGCTATTAAATAAATCCAACAAACATCTTTCGGAAGAGCTCCCTGATTGTACAACTAACCTGATAGGAGTGCTGGGACGATCTCCTAATGAAGCTGAATGACTACCTATACCCTTACCTTCAAGTGCCCATTTTCTTAAATGAAAAGCATACCTAGAAAAAAACAACTAATTATTAAATGAATAAATAAAAAAACATTTATGACTTCAAATAGTGTTTGATTACCTTCTTCGAAAAGTTTCAATGTGCGTTTTCATTAATAGCAAAGCTCGTTGAATACAGAGTAAAGAAGCTTCTTCTGCACCAGTACTGCTAGCTGTCACATCTTCAGAAGCTGCCTTTAGATGTGTCATACACTGCCAGACAAATTGACCTTCATGTTGTAAATTATACCCCATGTAGTAACTATTTATGTACTGTATTGCCGCCATGCTTACTTCTAAAATTTATATTGTCGACGTTCAAAATTAATACTTTTCTAACTAATAATATTGATCATTATTGACACATAATTCAAAATTTACCTGTATTAGAAGCCTTTAAAGCTATTTTCCACATGTGATCCATTCCGACATTTTGATTTTCCTTCTTGTTATCGTTATCATTAGTTAGTAAATTATTCAAACTACATAATTGTTGAAATAAACTAAGGCAAATCATACTAAATTTTTCCGGCGGTAGACTTGGTAAGTGGTGGATGTACAGTCTTTGTAGAGCTTCGATTTTAAGAGCGTGCAATTCTGTAGTTTTGGTTTGGGATAAAAGCCAACTAAACAATTCATCTGAACATTCAGGATCTCGCGCTAGACATTCCCATAAGGTATCAACTTGATCAATAGTTAACCTAAATATTATTCAAATTAACACTAAAATCTATAAATTGAGAACATTACATGCTAATAACTGAACCATATTTTTAAAAAAACAGGGTTTATTAAAAATCAAACAATATTTTTATTTATGAAAAAATGAGCAATTATTGTTACATTATTTAGTACAGTGAGTCATCCATGTTTCTAATTACTGCTGCTTAAAAGTGTACTTAAAATCAGGTTTATTATTTATCTTGATCCATCTGATTTGTACTACTAGCCACTTGAACAAAATTCCTCTAATGTAAAGGAGGCATATAGTACCATATGTGTAACCAAACTATTGACACCTGTATCAACAGAAAGCCAGGATATTGATACACTCTCTAAGAATAATTATTATTAATTGGACAAGATTATGACGCATCATTAAATAAAATATTGTCCAGTTGACGTTCTCTTCCACTTTTGGGTAAAACAGAGATGGTATGCTAAGCTAAGCTGGGAAGTAAATTTTTTTGCATATCTTGACTAATGCTGTAATTACAACTACGGGAAAATTCTTGCTACAGTACAGTGCTTATTTTTGCTATTGTGGACCATCTTAACTTATAAAACTTGGGTGTACCCTCTATCAAAGTACAGCATCAGTGCAACAAAACTTTGAAGAGATATCAAAAAGAAATATACGTTTAAATCACTGGCATCAACTTAAAAATTTGAGACACTTATTTTTTTCTTTCCGAAAACTTTGCATTAATTGTGAAGCACAATGCAATGAATTTTTATTGCATAACATTTCAAAGAAATATTTTATCAATAACTTAGATTTTGAGTCAAAATTCGATCACTAATATATTTGAAAATTTCACTAACTTAAAATTATTGGGAGACACAACTGGTGAGAAAACTGCAGATAGAAAGTGGAGCCTAACTTGAACTTGCATTTGATGAGTGTACATTGGCAGCGATTTACTGGGATTGAGAGTATACACTTTCAAATTATTAAAAAAGTGTGTCATCATGTGATGTTGTCTGTCTGCCCAATGTGTTACATGATGCATATCAAGACCTCGAAACGATGTTAGTAGTTTTGGCAACATCCGTAATGATACAACTACAGACCTGAAATAAGAATAGACTTAGATAAGTCAATAAATCTAAGCCCAGAAAACAAATTATTCATCATAAGCAACTCAATATTTCAAAAATAAACTATATTGAAATTATAAATAGTAATAACATAAATTGTATAAAGATTTATAGTTGTTAATAAATTTGTTACACTTACATGTTATTGGCAAGATTATTCAAGCAACCTTCAATAAACTTCATTCTTATTTCTTTATCAGGAGTATAACAAATTAAATTACACAATGTCTTTTCTGCTTCTAAGGCTAATCCTTCTCCTAATTGACAGATCTTGTCGTCCTGTAGTAAATCCCAAAGCAACGTATTTCCAGGCTGACAAACATTATCAACTTTAAAACAAGCCGATAATCTTAAATCTGCACGAACCGGAGTTTTTTCTGGCGGATGATTGAACACATGCAAATTCATACCTGCATGTTCTGTTAATCTGGCAAGTTCATCTTCACAAACGGAATCTTCTCCATCAAAATCTGCCATGTTCTTCTCGGATTTATTGCTCATGCGTGAAGAATAGCTGCCTTCACCGTCACCTTCTACTTCTGCTTCTTCTCCACTTAACATTTCCAAAACATGTCTAAATTATAGTAACTATTTCAACCCCTTATTTTGGGGAATCTGTCCTGATAAATGAAATGAAATACGGAGGAATTTCGAGAAATATATTTCATTTGATTTATCATGTATAAATTATACATATAAAAAGTAACTAAATAGGAGGTTCCTATAATGTAAAAAACAAATTCGAAGGCTGTATATTAATAAATAGCATTAACAATTTTAATTAAATACCTCAAACGTTTTATCAAAAGTAATCAGTCAAAAGAGATAACAAGTCTTAAAATGGAAAATAAATATTAGAGTCTAAACAAAATGTTATGTCTTCTACCTTGAGTGCCTATTCATGTGTGTTTAGGTTCTGGGTACCTCGATGTTGAACGCACTAGATTTAAAAATATAGTTAGCTAGATGTGGCAGTGTATAAGTGAATTATCATTCATAAGAATAGAATAATATCAATATTTCCAATTATTCTTTACTAGTTACTAGCAATGTAAGTTATCAGAAAAAAATTTTTGAAGAGAAAAAATCTTCTGATTATTTGTTAATTTTGAGAATCTATTCTTACAATTTTATTAAATAATTTGACTTCTTAGTGTGATCTCATTATGATTCCTTATCAAAGACAAGTGCTTGTGAATACAGTAAAAGTTCCTTATTCGCGCTTCCTTCATTCGCGTTTTCACTATTCGCGGAGTAAAAAAATGTAACCCAATTCCTATATTCGCGGCTGAAAATTTCTTCATTCGCGTATCTAATAAGTACATACATAATAATAAAAGGATTCCAATAGGTATCCAACCCAATATCCTTTGTAAATGCTATCAAATGGACTAATAAAAAAGTAAAATAGATGTTATAAAAACTTTGCCTAAAGTATGTTGTTGTTAAATGATATTGCCGACGACTTCGACATAAGCCGCCTTCGCCGCAATCGGTGTTTTTTAGAATGTAAATAAACAGAATGAAAGCAACCTTATTATTCAATTATGAAGTACATATACATATTTTAAATGTTGCTGTTCCGTTCTACAGTAAAAGTCGCTTTGCATGCTTTTCGTCTTTCACATTCGTTATAAAAATTGTGATCGAGGACGAGATGGATTCGAGCAGATAGAATCAAGTGACATTCAGGAATTGCTTGAATCGCAAGATGAAGATTTGACTGAAACCGACTTGGAGGAAATGTTAAATTCACAACCTATTGAAGAAGAGGTTTCAACAAGCACTGGGAACGTGACATTTAATTTGAAAAATCTTAGTGAAGGTTTAAGAATGGCAAATGAGCTTTGCGATTTCTTTACATTGATCCGTCTATGGAACGAAGTCTTATTTTTAAGAGGCAAATTGCTAATGCGACTGCTCTGTATCAGTCTGAATTGAAGTAGCTTTTAAAAACTGCCAAGCAAGAGAAAATTACAAAATTCTTCAAACCATTGCCTAAGCCTAAAGATAATTAATCAAAATGTTCAATAACTTCACCTAGGAACGTATCTCCCATAATCCTATACAAATTACCATTCCGTATTCACGGTGTCTGTATTCGCGGCATATTTTTGGAACATATACCCCGCGAATAAAAAGCTTTTACTGTAGTTAAAAAAAGTAAAAGTCTGTTGAGATGTGGTAGAATAGAGTATCTGAGGAATCAGACAACAACATTCCCATAAAATTTCAAGTGATTGGGCATTATTTATCTCACAATCAATTTCTGATCGAAAACTTTTCCTAAAACTCAACCCTCTCAAAGTACCTATTTTCAGTCAGAGAATTTTGTATTTTTTTGACAGATAAACACAAAATAAAACTAAATTACAATGAAATAATAATGAACACCTATATATTAGTGGAATATGACCTTAAAATAACCTTAATTTGTCCTTTTTTTCCATAAAACTTCGATAACCAAGTTATCGTTTTCAGAGACTGAAGGTAGAAGTTTACCTTCAGTCTCTGAAGATGAGAACTTGGTTATCGAAGTTTCATGTTGTAAGAAAATTATTCGTAGAGCAACAATAAGAATTTAAATAGACAGTTCTTGGAGCTTTCTTTAAGTTGAAACCTCTTTTGGGCACAGGTTAATACTCTCCTTAAAAGTTACTTTTCCATTGATAATAAAAATAAACTCATTCACCAAAGGAAATATATTAAAAATATTTTATTTCTATGTAGGAGAGTGGCAAAACTTATTAAAAACATTAACAAAATACAGCATATATATATATATATATATATATATATATATATATATATATATATATATATATATATATATATATATATATAAAATGTTGAAGTATTCATATGAAAGTAAAAATAAATTATTAGACATAATACAAATTGAAATATAAGTTTTTAACATTATCAGCTACAGTTGAAGTTGAATACTAAAATGTGTCTTTTCCCAATTATTATCTTCCTCTTTGGTCCTCTTCAATTGTGCTCCTGATGAGCTGAGTAATCAAAATTTGAATCCTTATAACCTCGATGGCATGACTATGTTATTTTTCAACACTCTCATATATAAAAATGGAAAATAATTTCACTTTTTCTTCATATTCTAGCAGTATAGGAGAAAATTTTTCTTTACATATTTTTTGGATCTTAGGAATCAGGAATATCTAACATTACGTATATAGAATTAATAATTTGCTGACCAAATCAGCTCATAACTTGAATCAGGAAAGTGATACTCACTCAAACTATTAATGTAAATCAATACAGAATAAAATTTTTATGCTTGTTTGACTACTAGAATATGCCGATATAATTATTCAAATTCCTTCTACTTACTTAGACTTTTCAATTTGTACATACCCTGATGTTGAATGTATTGCTAAAAAATTTGGGCAAGCTCCCTCTTTTCCTAATTCACTACAAGAAGAACTTTCTTCTAAATATACAGCTTGCTTCACATTTACATCAAGGTTATTAATTTGAGATACATGAACATTGTGACTAATAATCTTCAAACGATCTTTTATTTCTTGGTCACTGTCAACCTCCACGTCGTTTAGAGCGTCTATGGCAGATATCCTATGGATGCGTTTGTGATTCCCTGTTTGAAAAAAAATTATCATTACATATAAAAGTACACTAGTTAATATCACTATTCTATGGTTCTGGAAATTTTGTGTGAACATATAGACACACCTTTTTGTCTTTTGGCTCTACTTTTTCTCAGCAGTTTTCTTCTTTTTCTCAACTTTGAAGGAGAATCCTCAGTATCAGCTTCATCCTGAGAACTACTAGATGGCATATTTTCGTCAACTTCCGGTAATATGTTAATATTTGACTGATTTTTTTTCCTTGGAAGTATTCTTTTTTCAGTTTTATTTTTACCTTGTCCAGACCATTTTGCATCAGGTGATGATTTTATACTTATTCCTAAGAATTTAATAAAAATATCTGTTACAATGTCATAAATACAAACATTTTTTTTTTCGGAACTTTCAAATTCTCAACTAATAATGTTCCAAACACAATTATACTATCTATTCTTCGTCAGATATGAATGGAAGGCTCGAAGGACCATACAGTGTTTAAACAATAAAATACCAGATAATATTTATTGCTAAGTTAATTTATTGTCTTGAATATGTTATTATGTGCAATAAGTAATGGAACAGAAAAATATAATTCTGACTAATATTTTATAAAAGGTATTTTTGTTATTAGTTTTATTGTTCCATACAAACATTTCTGCTTGCTTTGAATTGTGAAAGTATTTTGCATATTGTATTCAATAGTGAGCATTTGTTAACTAAAATTTACAGAAATTCTAAACAATATATAATTGTCGTAGATCTATTATGAGTACATTACCATCTAGTTCTGAATCTGTACTACTTCCATTACAGTGCACTCTTTCTATAACCTGTTTACGAGCTAATTTGCAAGGTGGAGGACCGCTATTATCAACTACGATTTGGCCATTTTCATCTTCATCAATTTCTACTCCATCTATATCTTCACTTTCACTTTTCCGGCTCTCGGATTGTGCTGAACTTTCCCCCTAAAAAAATATGTGATTCACTTAGATGATGTAAGAAAGACATGTTTATAAATCTGGTATTCCTATTCTTCTGAGATTCTTTTTAAATTGACAATAAACAATTTAAAAGACAAGAACTATTAAAATATTTATAATATGTAAAAATTTTTATATTTGTAAATTATCAGGAAGTAATAAAATCACAGTATGGATTATATATATCAGATAAAGTTTGACACTTTGTAAGTTCCTCATTCTATACCCAAAAACTTCCTGCACTCATTCAAGTGCGGTTTAATCACTTGGGCAAGCCTCACAACTTGCCTAATGACATCAAAAGGTTCAAGCCAAAGCATCTAATCAGCTTCTCCAAAGCATTTGGTAACGTCAAGTGGGGCAGGACGGGCCTATTAGAAGGCCTATGTGCTCAATGGCCCCTTGGTCGCCCAAAATTAACTATGAAGTATGAAACCAAAAACTTTTTGAAATAAGGAAGATGCAGTTGTAAACAGACTACATCTGATTTGGAAAGATAATTTTTATACCAGATTTGTAGTAAAGAAAACTTGTTATAATATAATTATACTTACATGTTCTTCTTCGGAATTACTGGGATCGAGACTAACACTGTTTTCAGAAGATGTGGTACATTTATGTAAGGGTATACCTGCATTTGAAGCAGCCACATTGATAAGACCTATTTCTGGGGCACCACCTCCTCTAGACCAAAGAGCTTTTATCAAAGCTGATGCAAGATACAATGTCTAAAAAAATTCAAATGCAAATAAGCATATTTAAAATCTAAATGTTTTTAATAATCTCAATCAAAACTTGAATCTGTTAATTAATAATAAGAAACAATTATGAAAGTTAGAAGCACATAAAAGCTGGAAATGTAACAAGTTTTAGTGTCCAACAGATGAGTATAGTTAAAAAAAAACAGACTTAAATACATTTTCAGGATTCTTCTAAACCTAAAACTATGTACATGATATTAAATAAGAGAAGTGATTTTAAAAATCATACAATCACCATCTTGATAGGATAAAAATCCAACTTATAAGAGTCAAATGGAATAGATTATTATATAATAGTCAACCACTTATAATAAAATATAGAGTAAAAGGAATACAGACAAGCTGGGAAAATTGGAAGAAAACAGTAAGGACATTAAAAAGTTTTTCATAAAACCATAAAAAATGAAAGCTAATAGAGCAGCAAAAAAAAGAAGAAATGCTAGCAGATGATAGTAAAGTAATACAAAGTTGGAAAGAATATTTAAAAATTTTTCTGGACATAACTCTTATGAAGAAAATGTTGAAGAAACATAAAATTTAGCAAGTGGCCATATCTGGATGCAGGTTACAGATGAATGTCCAATCATTTTAATGGGCAGTGGCACTTTCTACAGTTAATAAGGGCTTGAAGGCACACATTACTGACAGAGAACAGTTGAAGGAAGACTCTAAGCCTGAAATACTAAATAATGGAGCTATCTAATACATGGATACCTAAAAGATGAATTATTTGGCCAGAGTAGGTTTCTGCAGAGGACCCCTAAAATAAATTAATTTTTTGCACTTGTGAACAAGCTAACATGCCGGCGGGCGATACTCAATCGACACAATAAAACATAATAATTTCAGCAAGAGCAACAATTAGGCTGATTAACGATTCACTCGCCAGACAAGGATCAGCAAAACAACAAATAGACCCAGAACCCATTCGTGGTGTAGCCAAATGTGTAGTTAATGTGTAGTTAACACATCTGTAGTCTGCTAGCAAGAAAAACATGAAAATATTTGGCACATCACAAACTAAGGCACTTGGCACTGACCAATCAATTGCTCCACTTGTCCCGCTACATTAGTTGGCCTAGTGACGATCAAAGATTCAAGCCAAGGAACCTGATAGTTTCTTTACATCAATTTTGGTAGTTTTAAGCGGGACATAATAGGCCTATTAAAAGGCCTATGTTCCTGACAAAGAACTATGAAAGAATCTGTCTGGTTTCATTCAATTTGATTTTGATACAATGGATTTTTTGGAAGTATGTAGTATATCCCCAATCTTTCAACTTTATTTTATTGACACATTGCTGACTATTGAATATATTTTAAATCGAGAGAACTAGAAGATATTTATATTGTTATACATTTTGAAGAATTAAACTTACTTGTTCAGTGTGATCTTTAGGTTCAAGTTTAGTTAAGAGGCTGTATAGATGTAGAGTAGGTGCAGCTGCTAAATGTTTCACAAGTCCTGGCAACAAATCGTGGACAGGTTTTGAGCAATGTTTTAATTGTGCAGCTGCCCAAATTACATCCATATGTTCACAAGTTATCCTTCCTTCCATCGCAAGGAAATTTAGGATTATATGACTTTGTTTAATTACCTAAGAATAATTCAAATATACACATATACATTAGTATTAACAAGAATTTGTGATGATTGTGCTATTTGGATGATGTAATACATTTTAGATTAAGAAATCTATTTTCCAAATATAAACCTGCATATGTTATCTTGAGCATTTTTTAATTTAATATTTCTCTTTTTTTTACATAAAACTATGAACAAACCTCTACATGAAGATTCGGTCCAAATATATGAGAAATTATACTATTATTTATTAACCAATCTGCCATTTGTCTTGGAGCTGCTTCAGCTTCAGGCAAAGATTCTCCAACACATATTTCTGCCAATAAACCAATTTGGTTATTTATCTGCGTTATTCCTGCTAGTCTCATCGTTAGTGTACTTGAGATGAAGTATTTAAAAGCCAGATCTAAACCATCTATGTCAAATGCTACATGTGAGTCTAGAGGATCTTTGATAGCATTCCACATGAAATCTACATAAAAACAATAAAACATCCATGATTAGACTGGAGTCATGTATTTGGGAAAGAAATTGATTTTACCTGCCATACTTTTTATTGTTGTTGTGCGAAGATCTTGATCTGAAAGTTTGCACATGTACCTTAGAACACATGATCTTAATGGAACTAACATTGACACCATACTTTTGTAATTCATCCAAAGTTTTAAATTGCAAACTAAAAAGAAATGTGGTTTAAAATTCATTTAATTATGAATAATATGCAAAAATTTTAAATTATATACAAACTAACAATTTATTTCATTTAAAAAAGCTTTTAAATTTTTATTCAACTTTTGCTCTAGTTGCCATGCAATTTACAAGCAACCAAATTTCAGTCAGAATAAACGTTCTCATTTCTGTGGAAAAACTTACTGTCTTGTTATTTATGATTTAGTTATTAGAATTTATTTATTTCACTTTTAAAATTGAGACAATTGCAGCCCAAAAAGGTTTGATTGGATATAATAGAAAACAAGCAATATTTTGACTTTGCATGAAATTACATGTTGCACCAAGTGGCCTTTAAAAAGCAAAATATTTGAGTCTTAAATTGTGAAGGAGATAGCAACATGTTTTGAAGAAGCTGATAAAAACTGTGCCATTTCAAACTGAAAATTGATTGTGTGGGTATTGATAAAAGAGAAATGATCTCCTATATATAATATAATAAAAAATTAACTCACCTATTGATATCATAGCATGTGCAGTAGATATTGGTAATAATTCAGGAGATAATTGAGTGAAGCAGGTAGTCATTGCCAACAATCCTCCCAACTTGCAAAACCAACTAACATTTTTCAATAAATAAATAGGAATTTCAGAATCATGTAAATCACAAAATAAATTTAAATTTTGTATTTCTTGTTGGGTTAATTCATCCAACTTTGCTTGAATTGTGTGCTTATAAGCTACATATAAAGGAAAATTTAATAAAAATATTTTTGCAACCAGTAATAATAATTTATCACGTTCTAAAACCTCCGGATTTTCTTTTTCATCCTCAGGATTTTTAACTGTTTTAGCATCTTTATTTTCCTGATTATTTTCAGATTGTTTATTACCTTCTGTGGATTTTTCTGCCAAAGTTTTCAATTGACTAGCTGCCATATATATTAGCCCTTGTGTAATATAACTGAAGCGTTCAAGATTTTTTGGATCTCTGTAGCAGCACATACATTGTCTGAAACATATGTCATAGTGTGAAAGTATTGATATATTGTTATTTCATGTACTACAAGGTTTAAATTAAAAAAAGTATATGTGAAAAAATCAATATATAACAATTACAAAATAGACATTCTTTCATTTTCAATATTTTAGTAATAAAATAATGTACATAATCTTAATGCAATTTGAAGTCATTACTGTCACAGAATATTTATAAATAAAGGCAGGTTTTAAAAAACTTTTTTCAAAATTGAAAAATTTGGTAATATCAAAATATAAAGTGATTTCAAATAAATTTCTTCTAAGTTATTATTACCTCGCTGGCCAAGTCTGAGCATAAACATAAACAGTATCCACATCTCTGCCTGTTAAAATAGGTTGTTCACTGCTTTCCGCACAAAATTGAGCTTCATCTAAAACGTATATCGTGAAATTTATATGAATTTAATATCATAATATTTTATTTTGTACTAAAAAAATCCCGAATATTGTAAAAAGGTAATTTCTGCTTACATGAAACTAGCAATTGTAGAAAATCAGAGCATGCATCACACATTTTGAATGTTGTATATGAATTTCTGTCGACTTTTAGCCTAAAAATAATTTATTTTGAAGTTGCTTCATACATATATCCACTATTTTGTTGCATTCTATATCATCAAAATATTTTAATACCAAACGTCCACCATATTAAAAACGTACATAATAGAAACGTCAAATTAATTACTGACAAATGACATAATCAACTAGGCATTTTTGTCTGAATTCCAAAATATACTGACTGATGCCAAATTGTAATGGTTAAAGAATTAAGTAGTGACCATATCGTCGAATGTGTACCTATGAGTGGTAATTTTTGTTAGTAGTATTAATAAAAAAGCATTTTAAGAAACTAAACAATGCATCTCATCAATAAAAGAAATAGCTAGTCAATTCAACATGCCGGCCAATATAATTTGAAAAAATGAACAGTACGGCGTCGATTCATGACTTCATTACCGGAAGCCAGTATAAAATATTACATGGTATACTATTGCTAAAAAATTGTCAAAATATTCGAATGTGAAGAAACATAAGGAATAGTTTGTTATTTTATTAGTTTTCTTATTTATTAGAAATACACAGTTAAGTATTATTAGTATAATAAAAATAAAATTGATTTGGAAAATATCGATTTGGATATTCAAAAGTAAATATAGAATATTCGAAATTAGAAATATTTACCATATTTATCCATTATTTTCTAAAAAATGTCCATACTTTGATATATCAACTAATATTTGGTTTATTTATTATCTTTGGGGATAGAAATAAAATTAGGGTAAGTTGAGGTTTTTATAAGAGGCATGTTGTATAGTATAGACCTCTGAAATTCGATACCTCAGTTCTCAATTATTTGAATTATATTTGTTATCAATAAAATTTCAACGTTATAATTTAAAAACCAAATAGGTGTTGAAGGACATTATTTGAAGCAAAGGAAATTCAATCATGTACTATTGTTTAAGTAAGGTATGATGTGTTGTAAAAATATTCAACAATTATATTATGTTTTTATAAAATAACGTTGATACATTTTTTTCTAATCTCACAGTTTAATAAGATTAAAATAAATATTTTTGTTAATTATATGTTGGCATTATAGTTCAAGTTTATTATAGAAACATTGCAATAATTTTTTTCAGGCCTTTGAATTTGCAAAATCAATAATTATATTTATATATAAAAGAGCTAAAGTATTGAGAAATTATTCAATTTTTATTGAATTACAATTACAAGCATGTAATTGTTTTAATAAATCTTATATTGGTTTGATTTCAGTGTTACAGAGTTTGCCAGTACTATTAGTGTACTAAATTTTGTATGTGCCTTAGAGTGATTCATTTCCGAAAAAAATTTTTTTCTGTGTTCATGCAAAATATTAATCTACATTTACAAAAAAATCTCACGAAGTTTGAGCTCTTAATATCAATTTTTAGGACTTACAATTAAAATATATGTGGGATAGTATTTTTAAAAAGCAGTTTTTGAAAAAAATAAATTTTTCCATATTGGTGTACCAGTATGAGTTACAGAAAAAACTCTAAAGCAATTTCAAAGAGTCTAAAATTCCCCACAAGGCCCATCAAACTGATTTGCATTATTGTAAAAAGTGACAAGTAGAAATTTTTTGCACGTTAAATGAGTAACCCTCATTATTTTTTTAAAATCTTTTCATGCTAAAATATGTTGTCCAATATGATTGCCAAAAATTGTACTTTATTGTATTTTATTGAATATTCACGGTACAGAATAGATGGAGAACTATAAGTCATCATATCCACGAAATAAAACATTAAATCTTGAAAAATTTCGTTTATTAACAATATATACATAATTAATAACCTTAACTTAAATATCCTAGAAACAGCATACATAATTTTTTTAGAGGAATTAATTATTGTTCTCCAACTTTAACAAAAGCATTTTGTCCAATGTCTAAATTTGGATCATCATCTATGGAATATCTACGAAGTTTTGACATTAAAAAGAAAAACATTACAATAATAAACAGGGCCATTATTGCCAATATAAAATAACGACGACATGTTGAAACTTTCCCTCTTGATCGTAGTGGAGCACCAAAAGTTATCCTACAAAAAAAACTCTTATATATATATATATATATATATATATATATATATATATATATATATATATATATATATATATATATATATATATATATATTTGTTACATTTAATACCACTTAAACAACGTTAATGTAATTCTATATTACAATTCATTCAATTACATATCAACTGAAAAACAAATGAATATTTTAGAAATTTCAACCCTGTGAAATATTTGTATATAGGTGTTTCTACCATGAATCACTAATTTTATGTGTGGTAAAGTACTTTTCTAGCAAAGTTGCAGCTCTGTTGTAATTAAACTATAAATTTATGAGATGATTAAGAACTAACGAAAAGGAATTTGTTGATTATTTTTTCAAACAGAACCTCTTCATTGTACTATTGTAGCTTTATGACAATTTATAGGTTTCTCATGCAGTTTATTTAAAAAAGGATTATACTATGAGTAAAACTTTAACTCATGCTAATCACCAATTATTGTACTTTCATCTATTGTCGAAAATCCACTGTAGTTTCCTGTATGTGTAACTGGATCTTATAGATTGTTGGCCCTGTTTGTGAGAATGATAAATAGAGAATCTGGAGGAATGCTAAGCTGAGACAGATGTATGGCAAGCCAGATTTGGTGACGTTCATGCAGGGGGCGCGTCTGAGGTGCCTTCTGATCGATACCAGTGTAGATCCATATATGGAGTTCCTGGAGGACGGTGAATGAGAGGAAGACCGTGCCTTCGGTGGTTGGAGGACGTTGAGGCGGACCTGAACCAGGTAGGAGTTTGAAGTTGGAGGCACCATGCTCAGGACAGAAAAGATTGGCAGTCAATTGTTGAGAAGACCCTGGTTCTCAAAGGACAGTATCGCCAGAGAAGAAGAAGAAGTAACACATGATAAAGACTTGTTCACTTTTATTTCCATTCCACAATATTTTTTACAGTATATGATTCATCTATGCCTCATTCATGGAATAAATTTTTATATTTTATTTATTATTCAATTTAATTAGTATTAAATTTCCGAATTTCCTTTTTTTTCTGAGATAACTCCTTGTCCATATTATTATTTTGAGACATTAAATTAGAATGTTTTTTAATTGTTTAGGACTAATCTAAAAATTCAGTAACAAAAATGTATCCAAGAAGCTATCTCGCAAATAAAGAAAAAAGGTCTCAGAAAGTCTAATTGAATTTTTGGAAATTATAAATAGTCATTTAACCAGTATACAATAATATTGATGAAATAATTCTTTAAACAAGAATGACATCATCAAATATTAAATTATGTTTATCCATAATTTCTTTAACAAAGAATGGACTGCTTTGGTTTTGTTACACTCCAATTTAGGAAAATAATATTTAGATGAGATCATTATATTTTCAAATTAGGTCTTATGATTTCCTAGTTCAACTATAGTTAGATTTATAAATTAAGACGTATATACTCACTTGAACCAATTTCCAACAAGTTCAGATAATGGTTTTCTTTTGTATTTGTTATCATCGTGATCAAATCGATCAGGTTTAATATCTCTAATATCTTGAAACACTCTACGATTAGAAAAATTCTGAAAGTTGCCTATTCTATTGTCCTCATCCATGGAAACAATGGAATGGGAAGGACTTGAAGTTATACGCGGGGCCATATTCATATGATTTACTGTGGCTTTTACTTCCCTTTCTTCAGACAACTAAAAAGATAAATTTATGGAATATTTGTACTAAAATATACAATGTATATATTAAAAAATCTGAGATATTGCAAAAAGTGAATTAACTCCTGCATATAATCAAATGTACTTGAGTTTCATGTGTTTCCATTTCCATATATTTAGATTTAAACTATTGAAATATAATTAACGTTTTGTCAAAAGCAGACATTTTAAGCATAAACAATATGTACTGTATTCTTGATTTTGGTACATTCATCCAATTGTTTGAATCCTGTTTTTTCTTATTATTTGTTCCAGAAAGTTGAAAAGATCAGTGGTTAGGTTAGGGTCTCTGTGCTATTTTTAAGGTTGTTTTTAGCATGTTTTCATGGTTCCTGTCCATCTGTGTGTTGTGATAAAATTATATTGTTTTATTCTCTTTGTAGTAAATTTCCTCGATCCTATATTTAAGTTTTTTTTGTATGATGATTGTTCTCCTTTTGAACTATATAACTCTTACTCCGCAACATTCTTTTTATCTTAAAAATTCCTGCATAAATGCATGTAAAAAAAATTGAAATGTTAGCAATTTCTAATTTTACTTACAAGTGGCAATCCTAAACCAGCCCTAGCCCAATTGACTCCGGCCAATTTTTCTTTGAGAACATCTGCAACAGGGCTGATTAAATTAGAAGCGGGAAATAAAGGGCTTTTACATGAGGGGCATGTATATCCTCTGGGAGCTGTTGTTGGTGGTAACTGTCTTGAAAAATGATCCAAACAAGACCAGTGGAATACATCTAAATATAAAGGAATTCAGAATACTTTAGCATATTTTTTTAATTTGTTATTACTTACGATAACATGTTAATCGTATGCAGTCTTCACTATTCAAATCTTTACTGCACAATTCACAAATTGAGTTATAATCACTATCTTGTAGCCACTGTAGATAAGACTGAACTATACACTGAAAATATATTGATATAAAATTATACAAAGTTTATTAAGTATCATAAATCTTACAATGGGGTGATTTGTTACCATACAGTTCTCACAAACACAAACTCTATGTTCGAAACAAAATTGGTTTGTTACACGTCGCTTTGGGCATTTGCATAAACCCATTGTAATATATATATTTAACAGTTTAGATATGAATTGAATACCATGGATTAATATGACTTATTTAGTTTCTTGAAAACATTAGTTCTTGGGTGAAAAGCAATAAAAGAATGGTAGGCCACGTAAAGTGACAATTGACAGTACCTGCAATTGACAACAATGTATACTATATATACGCAGCCGACATAACGGACAAAACAACAAAGTCAAATGACAAATACTCTTGCCAGCTCCATAGAATGCATAATTCACTCATTCTTTGATATTATTATTTTCTAATGTACTCGTATTTTCAGTTATACTCATAAAAACTTGGGAAATAGTTCAATCCCTTTTGTATATATCTATTAATTAATTTGATTTGGAAAAAGTTTCCACGATTTTAAAATAATGACGTCACAGCCCGTTTCCTTTTTATGGACGAACCTTTTTTAACCGTGTGATACCATACATGCGAAGAAAATCAGAATGCCTGCACTTGTTAAGCTGGTTAGTGACGGTGTGAGTGTTTAGTGTCGTCGGTGATATTTGAGGTAAAGTTATTAAGCTTATATAAACTCTAATTAGAATAACAGTATTCTGAACCCCGACATAACGTAGAAAGTCGAAATACTTATATCTTTTCACTTATCAAAAGTAAAGGTATATAGCATCTATTTACCTTACAAGGTGTTCCACATTTTGTAATACCTCTATTTTTGAAATATACTTGTCATATCTTATTTCCAAATTTACAATGAACGTTGATAAAGTAGAAGTATGATTCACGCGTTTGGTTTGTATTCGAGTTACTAATAATTCGTATTACAGAAAAAACTAATTTACATTCTAAATAAATATGTGGAATTAACTCTGCTAGCATAATAACTTGGTAATAATCACTTGTTTTATTATATATTTACAGAAATAAAAATACATGTTAATAATTAAACATTCAAACTTGTAAATATCATAATGGGTTGATCTAATTATCATAAGATATTTTTCATATTACTATACTTATTTTAATATTTAATGAATTATTATTAGACAATTTAAATTAAAGTTCCCAAAGAGGAAACAATTCAATGAAAAATGTCAACACATTTCAACCTATTCTTAAAATGTTGACATTTTTTATGTTACATGAATGAAATAGTATGTACCCATGAATGTAGTTAAATTCAGTATTTGGTCATCATTATCTTAATGCTGGATTCATTAGACTGAAAAAAATAATATTGTTCTTTGGGTTTTTTATAATACTTGTTTCTTAATAATATGGTTAGGTTAGAGTACTGGCCTGCCGAACTTTTTAGAACCAAAGAACCAAATATGAACATTATAATAATTTGAAAAAAAAATTGGGAGCCAAATCTTCTTTTATAGTAAACTTTTATTATATCGAATAAAACTAAATTGAATCTCCTTGGAAAGTTTGAGTAAGTCAGGTTTGTATATGGTCATTTTTAATTTTAGTCAAGATTACAAGTTCTCATCAATAAGACATCTTCCAAGTTTAGTATTGATAATGTTCATATGTGAAAAAGATTGTTTCAAATATATATATATATATATATATATATATATATATATATATATATATATATATATATATATATATACGTGTGTGTGTGTGTGTGAACTGAAAAGGGAAAGAAGGAAAGAATAGCAAACACAAGCTTTTTCAGCTGATTGTAGGAGTCGTCAGGAATACTATTCCAAGTATTGAAAATGATCATGTATTCCTTCTCCAGTACATTCAAAGCAGACCATTTGTGTTGTGAACTAAGATCACACTTCTCCAATATTTTCAATTCAAAACAAAGATTTTCCAATTTAGAGCGCCATATCTCTTTTTTTTTAAATCCAGCAATTGAATTTCAAATCAACCATTTCAAAAGGCATAAAATTTCAACTTGTTTATCGTAGCATTAAGAGCATTTTTGACAAATGCTAGAGTTGTTCTGCTGTTTTAAAATTCCCGAATCCTGCTGAGAAATCCTTCCCTTAAAATGTTGTTTATAAAACAGTGTTTCTTGTATCTATTTTTTCGTTCAAAATAGCGACAAACCCTATTCTTACATCTGTCATTCTTTTCGCCCAATTTATTGAAATCGAAACATGTGGTTATCAAGTTTAATATGATGTCAGAGCTACACTTAAAGAGCTAAAGAGCCACATGTGGCTAAGGAGCTGCACTGGGTTAGAGCAAATATTTGAACTCAACTAGTTTAACTAAAAATATTATGTTATGTATCTATTAATAGATTTAGTTTAAATTTCAGGAACTATAAATTATATTCATATTGAACATACTGTTCATTATAACTGCCCTAACACTCACAATTACACTGTCTTGACAGGCGTTAATAACCATATTATCGTCTTCCGGGACCAAAGTTGGTGAGTTTTGGTGTGGAATTAGTAAACAATGTGTTCACTAGATAGATAGATAGATAGACCTGACATTTTTAAAACCCCTCTAACAGCATATCATAGAGTCAACAATGTTTTAATAGCATTATCTTGATAATTTTCAACTATCATTATTAAAATAGTATATTATGACCAAAATCGAACTGGACTTTAAATTCTTCTATGAATCTACATTTTTAATAATACTATGTGCTTTTGACATCATAGCATAAAAAATAGATTATTCACTCTGAGAAATTTATGATAATCTAAAGTGTATTGCATATTGCTTCTTTGTATGCGGTATAATTAGCAGTATTCTTTAAGTATTGAAAAAAATAGATTATTTCAATATCAGGAGGACAATATATATATATATATATAAAATGTATAGAAAAGCAGTAGTTATTTTTTAAAACAACATTCATATTGTAATGAGCTAATTACAGTTAACAAGAATGTTGAAAAATTCAATAAAAAGTAGTAGTAGTAGTAAATGTTCAAAAAACATTTTTTATAGGCATATTACTAATCATAAATTTTTGAAGGAGCGAAAAATCGGGAGTGAGTAGATAACGCAAAAATGATGCTGTGACATAAAAAAATTCTCATACGACAAGTCGTTACTGAGTTATAGACGTTTAAAGTTGCGAAATCAGAACTTATATTTTTAAGTATATTTTCTGAATTATAAATTTGAAATTATGAATTTTTATGTGTTTGACGGAATAAAGAATTCTACACTATGAAGGCCAGGGGCGGCTCATGCCTAATGGTTAACGATCTGTACCTTTTACAGGAACAACCTGTACAATCTAACAAAAATAAAATTTTCAATCGATTTTTTAACAAAAAGGTACTCTATAAAATTGATGGTTCAGGAGATATGTAGATTTTTAGATTGTTTTACATGCCAAGGAAGGTGTTTGTCATAAAGAGACATGAGGAAAAATATCATAAATTGTAATTATTCAATGAAAATACTTGAAATTGTTTTGAAATTTATTGAAATACAATGAAACATTTTTAATTAAACTGCATAGTGTCAAATATTGCCCTATTTACAAAAGGAAAAAATTTTAATTTAGAACAATTTAACTTATCAAATAAAAACAAAAAAAAATTATAATTAATGATCGAAGTGGGCACCTTGCATTTTGTTATTTAGTTTTGGTTTCATATGCATACATTTATGATTCGTCGCCTGTCACGATCTTATAGACATCTTTTGAAGTACGGCGATTGAATTTTTTCAGCATTTTTTGCACCAATTGACACAAGCTTTTTTGAGCAATGTTTTTGACAGTCCAATGTATCGCATTTATATTCCAGTCACCGATATAAGGGACACTATGCTCTGGTCTAATCGCGGTTTATTCTTTATTAAAAATGATTATCAATTCCTTTTATTGTATAAAATATAATATATTCTACGTATAAAAAGTATGGATGTCATGTAGCTAATAACAATTTATAAAGTCGCAACACTTGGAATTATAAGTAATAGTCCAGCAATGACTTGGTTCCACTTGAACCTAATTCGCTATAGTTAGCCATCAACCTAAAAATAAATAAAAACTTGATTATGAAAAGTTGTCACTCTTATTACGTAAAAATCTTTCGTGTGTGAAGTGGTTCGATCGGTTGACTGACATTAATATCGTCCCCAATATACGGGGCGTCCCGGAAGATTTATTCGTCAATAATACATGCTTTAGAATTCAGTGAAATTCCGTTATAATGAAGCGACGTACCGGTGAATCACAAAATAAAGACCATACTGAGAAAATAAGGTTTCGATAAGTTTCCTTCAGACTTCCAGATTGTGAAGCATTCCTGTTCCCGTTTCATTAAATTTTGTTACAATTCTGCTTACTTCTGACAATTGAAAGTCTTTCATAATATGCTTCGTTAAAAAATAAAGCACATGCTTCTTTATAACTTCGAAGTCTATTACTGTAACGTACCATCATTAGTGTTTTTGGATAGGATTGATATGATGCTTATTATAAGAGTGAAACTAACCAACAGTTGATTTATTAAAAAAATGAGCATATGTTCTTGTTGTGTAACTTTAAGTTAAGACATAAATCCCAATTTATTTTTATGAATTCTGTCAGTTTTTACTTTGTGATGTGTTTTTGCATTTTTTTTTAAATGAACGTTGGACATTTTATGAATTTTTGTATTGCTTTCCCTCTCTCTCTGGGATTGTGGAAATCAAACACTAAAGTGTGAAGTCACAAAACAAGCTGCCATTGAGTAATTAATTCGAATTGCAATTGAAGAGAATTGGAAAACAAATTTAGAATTATTTGATAATTTGGAAGAATCTGAAACGACTATGTTGAAATAAAATTATGCGATTCCGAAATTTTTTATGAAATTACTTATGATGTGGGACTTGGGCCAAGATGTTTCTAACAAGCTAGATTTCATTCTGGGTGAGCACCAGCCTAAAAGCCCTGCTTGAAAAATATAAGCCTGCAAGAAGACCTAATGGGTCTTGAATTAAAAAAAAAAGATAATTGCGCCATATGTACTACACAGATAGCAAGCAGACACACACATTCAAATATGTTATCTGTAAATGGAAGCAGTGATTCTGCATTGGACTAGCCGATATGGAACAGCCTCTTAATGCAATATATTATAATTTTTTCTATTTGTAATTTTTCAAATAAATAAATCTGATTGGATTACTATACCACTATTATACTTACTTTTGACAGTTATTATACATTTTAATTTTGGTCAAAGGACGTGCAATCTCAGATAAAGCGCTACTAAAGACATTGCGAATCACCACGCGCCTAACCGAGGGTTAAATATCCATGTTTGTCCAAAAATTCGGTCGTTTATGACGAATTTCTTCACGTAGCCGCCTCAAAACGGCCTCTTTTATTGACCGTTTGACTCTTTGGAAACGAATTCATGTTGAATTATACCACGCTAATCGAAGAAAACGATGAGCATCATAAATCCACGTCTCGCCACCAGTATCGATGCGTTTGATAAATATGGTGCTCATCTACGTTAAACTTTGCCACCTCTACTGGATTTTGGTTTTGTAAAAGGGTCATTCTTTTTGGAGCGACACGCTTCATACCCAAATCATTAATCAAAATATTTCGAGTTGATTCATAAGAGATGTTGAGAGTTTCTGTCATATGTCGGATGCCGATACGACGATTTTCAAACACCATTTTTCTAACTTTTTTAATGTTATTGTTATGGTGGATGGACACGATCTTCACTGAATGTTTTTTGCCACTCAATTACTTTCTACCGTGATAAAGTAGACTCAAAACACTTCTGCAGCTTCGTCATTTATTCCTTAGTCGTAATTGCTTTGGAAACACAAAATTCCAAGCACACTTGTTGCACAATGTCTAACCTAAAACTTAATTTCTAATTTTTTCTTCTTTAACCGGCGCTACGTCCTTGGAGAACCAGGGCTTTTTCAAATATCGACTGCGAATCCTTTCTGACCTGAGCATACTGCCACCGACGTCGAACCGCTAGCCGGATCAGGTCCGCCTCAAAGTCATGCAACCAGCAAAGGCGCCTCTCAGTCGCCGTCCTCCATACATGGCTCTGCACGGGTATCTATCAGAAGGCATCCCCTCCACGTGTCCCAGCCACCTCAAGCGCGCGCCCCAGACGAACGCGACCAAATCTCACTCGCTCGATATACATCTGTCTCAGCTCAGCATTCCTCCGGATCCACGCACTGTTCTCGCAAACAGGGTAGGATCAGCAGTTCAAAATCCGCTCACTTGCCATAGTCCATGTATCGCATCCGTATGTGACTACGGGACGGGCTATTGGCTTGTAAATTGTGTGCTTTGACCTTCGTGAGAGTCCTCTAAATTTGAGCGCTCTCTGGACTACCCAAAAGCATCTGTTTCCCTCAGCAACTCTTGCCCTGATCTCTGTGGTCACGTCTTTAATCTTCAGTTATCAAGGCCCAAAGAAATTTGAATTGGTGGCACATAAGGAAGCGATGTTCTCTGAGTTGAAACGTGGTTTGGGAAGTCAGAGTTCTCCCTTAGGTTCTCATATACATGGTTTTCTGTTCATCGATTTTAAGTCATCTTGATTTAGCTGCTCGCTCGAACTCTGCTCCTGAAAGAGCCGAAGTGCTTAGTGCCATAATGTCAATATCATCCGCATAGGTGAGGGTGCTGTGTGAGCCTATTGCAAATAATTCCTCCGGGAATTGTTCGAAGATTGTAACGAGCTGATGTTACCGATTCGATTTACGCGTGCAGCAAATTTGATCAGACCAAGTATAACGTGTTGAAATGAGATAAGCCTGTGGGACAACCTGTATTATAATAAACTATAAATGAAAAGTATGAAAGATGGTATTTCCTCTGCTGCAATTTGACCTTCGTTTCAGATAAATAATATTCTGTTTCTAAATTGTTTTGTCAGCCATAAAAAACAAATAATAAACAGTTGGCAGTGTGATTGTAAGAAAAATTGCTTTATCATCAGTCTGACCCAGAGATAACGCAATAAGGAGTAATTTATTGCCGAAGCGTTCTTAAAATGTTGATTTAAACAATTCGATTTCAATAATTTATAATCGAAATGCGATCACGATTCAATAGCGAGAAAGTAACCTTAAGTTTTAAAGTATGCTAAACAATTTCTACTTATATCGTTTAAATAAAATGGAGTAACAGTGAGAATGTAAAGGTTTGTTTCATTTACACTTTTTATTGTTCAAGGATATTTAAATTGATTTTTATTTATGTAAAATTAACTGAAAACTAATTTAAACCGTAGTCAAAAAATGAGATCGCAATAAATCTATGTCTGGTCATTCAAATGGCCGTTGCTCACTTGAAAAGTTTCGGTACAGCTTGAATGAATGTCAAGACCTTTATCATATTGAAAAATCAATTCACAATCATCAATGAAAGTGGATCATGAAGAATTGTCCAATATTCTTATTTATTCATGTACCTCACTGCACAAACCATTTTCATCAAAATATTTGATATTAGGTGCTTTCCAAGTTGATTTTTGACATACAGGGTATTTCGAAATTTAAGCGAAAAAATTTAGGAGGTGCTTCCTATTATAAAATTTCCTCAGCTCACCCTTTTCTGAGATATTACTAAATTTGGATTTTTATTTTCTTTTGTACTAAAATTTCAGTAAAGCTAGAAACTTGAAATTCTATAATTTTCGCGCACTCGCAAAGTACTAACTACGAGTATTTTTTCAATACTCCTGTTACATTATACGGGGGTGAATCGTATCACATTTTACATTTTTACAGACTTATAAAATATGGTGTTAATTTTTTTCTGTGGTTATTGGTTTTGAAAAAAAAATATTTATAAATAAAACAAGGTTTTCAATTTATTTTATTTCATAAAATTTAATCTTGAAAAAAGTTTTGATATGAAATAAAGTAAGGTTTGGTAATTTCACCCCTTTACAATGTAATAGGAATATTGAAAAAATACTCGTAGTTAGTTTGCGAGTGCATGAAAATTACAGAATTTCAAGTCTATAGAATAACACTAATTTTAGAGAAAAAAAAAACACAATTTGAGTCACCACCTTTTAAGGGTGATATCTCGGAAAAGGATGGACTGAAAAAAAGACCTATCTTAATTTCATACGAGCAAACACCTCCTGAATTTTGTCGTATGAATTTAGAAATATATCGTCAAGATAAGTTCCATTCCATATAGCACTTATTTGGCTTAACTTCTACATAAATTTCTGGTAAATCAATTTCAATTGCTTGAAATTGCTTTACAAGTTTTTCTTTGAATGTTGTTAAAGGGCATCAAATGGGTCCTAAAAATGAATGTGGTCCCTAATTTTTTCCGTCCAAACCTTAAAAGAGATGTATAGGTGGTGAATCGTTGGCATGAAGTAACACCTTTCTAGTCTGAGCTTACATTGTTCAAATCACACTATCTCCTCAATCTGTGATTACATTGGTTTCATCACAGCCAATTGGTACGCAACGGGTCAGGTCCGGACTAATCGGTGAATTGTGCATTAAGCAGAACACATGGTTTTAGGCTGGGGTGCAATAAAATATTAAAACAAATTTTTTGACTATTTTCGCTCCACCTTTTTATCTGTGTTGCTATGATACCGGTCCGGTAAATTTTACCCACCTGAGTTGGAATTTCTGGAACCGTTGGCGATATTCTTACCGTTTACACCAACACTTACAGTTACACTGTCTGACGCGCGTTTCGATAACCAAGTTATCGTCTTCAGATACTGAAGGTAAATTAAAATCTAATGACTTGACTTACTTGTTTTATACTGAATTTTCCCACCAATAAACCTTTTCCCGCGAAAATCAATTCTTTCAGGAAAAAACTCCTTGGTGGGAATACTCACATTCATTCCTTGACTAGTAAACTATAGAGTGGACTGTAAGAAATTGGCTCTTTGTACCTATTTAAGCTACTCTTACATGTAGCAATTTCAATGCTTTCAAATGCATCCAACAATTTATTATTGTATACATATTTTACGATTTTCCATTATTAATATTTATGTAATGATTGTGACTGGCAGCGTGATCGGCAATACCCGATTTTCCTATCCTTCCATATTTCAAATGAGCTGTGTGCTCTCTTAGTCTGCTCAATATACTTTCCGTCACAATCACCACACCTTATATCATATATACCACTCTTTTCCAAATTTGGTATTTTATTCTTAGAATTGCCCAACAATTGTTTTAATGTATTGTTTCATTTATAGAACAATTTGAAACCCACTCTGCTAAATATTCCTTCCAACCTTTTGTATAAAGAGGATTGAAAGGTATCAGAGCAAATTTTTCTTGTTTTTCACTTTGGGTTTGGAAAAAGTTGTGTCACATAGAGATTTCTAGAATTGTAAATAGGTTAATCAATCGTCTAGCTTTAAGAAATCTCTATGTGAAACCACTCATTTTCAAACCCAAAGTGAAAAACAAGGAAAATTTGCTCTGATACCTTTCAATTCTCTTTATACAAAAGGGTTGGAAGGAATATTTAACAGAGTAGGTTTTAAATTGGTTTATAAATCCAACAATATATTATTATATAAGAGATCCGTTATTAACTGGTTTAAAGAACACATAGCTCATTTGAAATATGCACGGACAGGAAAATTAGGTATTGCCAGTCACAATAAATATTAATAATATAAAATTGTTGGGAAATATATCCAATAATAAATTGTTGGATATGTTGGCTAATGAATATGAGTATCCTGCCAAGGAGTTTTTTCCCGCAGGAATGAATTTTCGCGGAAGAAGGATCTTGATAGGAAAATTTAGTATAAAACAGGTAAGTCAAGTTATTAGATTTTAGTTTACCTTCAATCTCTGAAGGCGATAACTTGGTTATCGAAACGCGCGTCAGACAGTGTAATTGTGAGTATTGGTGTAGTGGTATTGTTTACCCACCTGGTCAGATTAAGAACCATATAATTTAAAATTGTTTTATAATTTCGACCATATCAATATGATACATGGTTCTGATCGTTACTTTCGCTACCATATGTTATAATTTATAATGGTAGGTAAGAAATGAGTTGGTTTAAGGTTTTATGTTGATATTCCTATCCATTACCACATGATTAAATAATTATTCAAGTTCTAATATCCAGCGGCATCCGGCCAACGGAGCTCCCCGATAAGGTCAGGATCGAGCGGAATGAACATGTACTAAGGGAGGGGATATGTTTGAGCAACAAGTTATGACAAGTTATTTTCCTTGCGTTTATATACCTGATGATTCTAGTATTCAGAGACGAGTGCATGTGAGGTGTTACTGAACTAATGAGTTTCGAGGACGAAAATCTATTTTTAAAAATGATGTAAGTGAATTTGAACAACAAATAACTCAAATAAAATGTTTCGACTTTACATTTTTAAGTTATTGAAACACCTTATTGATAAAAGTGACTACGTTTAAAAGGTAGATCACGATTAAAATGATTGTTTATGAATTGTATACTTGTTTTTTTATTCATTTCCTTTATTGATCATAAGTGTGCTAACTATTGTTTCTTTTTTTGTCTAGGGCTCCAAAAATGTCCAACCACGTGTTGTCAGTATGTATATTCTGCTTTATATGCGCCACACATACGCCTTGTGCGTCGCATGCAGCTGTTAAACACCACTCCTTCCACCACAAGGAGTATAGCGATCCTATGTATTCACCGCTTATAGGTATGTAAATTAATATAATATAAATAATAACATATGTCAATGTCATTAAATTATCCTCGATTTATTTCGTCGTTCTCTAACTCTGTTTTTATTGAAAATTTTATCACAATTAGTCTGAACTAAAGTTAGTTTTTCATTGTTGCTACGATAATTAGTTATATTCTACTTGAGGGAGCAAAAAATCGGTAATATGCAGCGGTGTACCATTTGTATATTTAGTTGTATTACAATAGACAGAAATTATATATTACTTAACGTACGAGGTCTGACTATTAAATATCGAGACGTTACGAAAAAGGGTTTTATTATAAAAATTATTCTACATTCGAATGCTCGTCACACACACCTTTCCATACGTTTTTACCATTAATCGAAGCAGTGCTGAAGTCTTCTTTGGTGAGGGCCTTTAGGAGCTCTGCCGTTTTTTGCTTTACCGCTTCCATAGACTCAAATCGGGTCTAACCTTTCAAGGAAATCTGAGCAGACCCGTTGACGCAAGAGCTTTTGGTCAGAAGTCAGATTTTTTGGCACCAACTTCGTACAGACTTTTGTCATGGGTAATTCCTCGTGTAAAATTTTTCTAAACGTTTCTTTATCGGCATTTAGAGCCTCTGCAATCATCCGGATGCTGATTCTATGACATGCACGTACAATTTGGTTGATTTTTGGTCACTGTTTCCGGAGTTGAAACTTTAACAGGGCGACCTGGGCGCTGGTTATCTTCAGTGCTCTCTCGGCCCTCACTAAAGCGCTTACACCATTCAAAAACACGCGCACCAGATAAAGAATGTTCCCATAGGCCTCTTGCAACAATTTATAGCACTCAGTTTTTTCCAATTTCACGAGAAATTGAGTTTGAAACGTTCGTTTCAAATTGCTACTGCATAATAGTTACGCAAAACGTGTTTTCAGACCCGTCTAGGGCGCTCTCTATGCGCGCAGTCTCGTTATTTAATAGCCAGACCTCGTATATTATCATTCACTACCGCACTTAAAATGGATAAACCATTATATTTGCATTGTTTTTCTTTTGTAGTTAATAAACCATTTTGACAGGATTAAAAATAAAAAATACGACTATATCTCAAGAACTGCATTTTTGACCATATTTAAAGTCATAAAACCATATAAAATCTTTAAATGAGATATTTCCTAAAAAAATTCATCGAAATCGGATGATTTTTCGATTTTCTATAGCTTTTATGATGATTAAAGTCAGAAAACCATATGAAATCTTTAAACGAACAATTTTTTCCCAAAAATTTCGTTTTTTTAGTAGTGTAGATTAAAATATACAGTGCTTTTCAGATAAAAGTATCCACCTTTAATAACTTTTGTAATACTGGTATTACTGGTATATACTCCTCTTTGAGCTGATTTCAAAAATGTATAATATTTGTAGGTTAAAGTGGTTAGTTTATGAGATAAACAATTTTTCTTTTAAGAGCACAAATTTTACTTATTATTTACTTTCACCTTATTTGCCTGCACTAAAATGGGTTGTACAACAGTTTAAACTCTTTAATCTTTTTAACTGTGCTATTTATTCTACTTAAAAAATCCAAACAACAAAAAACTCTACTTTTTATTAAAGTTTGACATTGTCAACTAGAATTTGTAGTCACTATTGATAGTGTAATTTGATACATTATTTATTTTGTTTCTCTGAAATGGTTTACTCTTTGCAAGAAAGAATTGAAATTGTAGGTTTATACTACCAAAATAATAATTGTGCAAGAGCTGCTGCTAGAATATTTAACGAATTACATGACGGAAGACATGCAACTCATAAGTATGTAATTCAACTGATGGAGAAATTTACCACAACAGGGTCTGTTTGCAATAAAGTGCATAAGCGAGAGGGACTCGTAAATAACGAAGCAATCCAAGTGGCAATTTTAGGGCAAGTCAGCTTAGAGGCTCAACAACCCCAATCGTTGTCAACAATAAGTAGAGCGATTGGTGTTTCATCTTCTACAGTTTTCCGAGTTCTACATAAATTCAAGTACCACCCATACAAAGTTAAGTTGGTGCACGAGTTGAATGAAGATGATTTTGATCGTCGTCTAGAGTTTTGCGAATCAATGACGCAAATTATCAATAACAATCCACAATTGTTAAACAATATTTGCTTTTCTGATGAATGCTCATGGTCATTAAATGGCTTAGTAAGTAGGCATAATTGTAGATATTGGGCTGAAAGTGATCCACATATTATGCGTGAATTCCATACACAACATCCCCAAAAGTTAAACGTTTGGTGTGGTATCCTAGGTGACCACATTGTCGGACCTTTCTTCATCAACGGAAATTTAAATGGTGAATCATATCTTGAGTTACTCAGGGAAGGGGTTGACCCACGTATTACAACAATAATAGAAAATGATGATAACCTTTCCGAAGATTTACTGGTATTTCAACAAGACGGAGCTCCCCCACACTATGCTATACCTGTCCGACAATTTTTAAACGAAACATTCCCCGCTCGTTGGATAGGTAGAAGGGGGCAGATGATGGAGTGGCCACCTAGGGCACCGGATTTAACACCCCTAGACTTCTTTTTATGGGGGTATTTAAAAACAAAAGTTTATGCTACCCAACCAGAATCTCTGGATGATTTACGAGAGAGGATAGAAAATGAATGTCGACAATTAAATCCAGCCGTATTAAGCAATGTCAGAGAGGCATTTCAAAATAGATTATACCATTGTATGGAAGTGAATGGTACTCATTTTGAACACTTATTGTAACTTCATAATAAATAGCACAGTTAAAAAGATTAAAGAGTTTGAACTGTTGTACAACCCATTTTAGTACAGGCAAATAAGGTGAAAGTAAATAATAAGTAAAATTTGTGCTCTTAAAAGAAAAATTGTTTATCTCATAAACTAACCACTTTAACCTACAAGTATTATACATTTTTGAAATCAGCTCAAAGATGAGTATCCAAATTTTACATAAAAAATATGAAATTTAAAAAAATAAAGGGGATGCTGCTAGCGGTGAGGGGGTGGCTTTTCTAGTAAGTTTAAATAAGCCATAATGCTTGCCCCTTCCAACATAAATTGACGTGTTTTTGGATTTTTTCTAAATACCAGTATTACAAAAGTTATTAAAGGTGGATACTTTTATCTGAAAAGCACTATATATATATGAAATGCATTTGATGCTCCGTAAAAAAGTTATGAACGAAGTGCGTTTATGATCACATTTAAAGTCATAAAACTATATGAAATTTCCAGGTGAGATATTTCCCATATTTTTTTTCTCACAAATCCGCCGTAAAAAAGAAGATTTAAAAAAAATCCAGGGGACGGGGAAAGTATAAAATTACCAAAAATATAGTGGCATGTCCTTATCTCTAACAAATGCTATCAATAACATGACAATTTTTCAAATTTTTTCTATTTTAAAACTGATATTAAGAATTTTGCCTAATATTCGGGAAAGAGTGTGCCTTAACATTTTGCAAATATGTGGTCTTGAGAGAGATAAGCTTTATTGTCATTAGAAAATTTTAGAATTTTATAACAATTTGACTTAATATAGTAATTATAATATATCTTACTTCACACTAAATTGAATTATGTCATTCTATAGTAAATTGTAGAATTCTGCCACAGAATAATAAGGTCTTTCAAGCAGAAATGTCTTTGTCAATCTTCGGAATTTATTAAATGTATTTTCCATTACGAAGTTAGCTGATTGAATAATTTTTTCTGCACTGAAGATAATGGATTTTTTACCAGATCAGAAGTGGGTATAGTTAAGTAAATGTTCAAATTCGTTCTTCTAGTAGGATAGGCATGAAAGGGTCTCTGAGTTGAGTTGTGAAAGAGCTTGCGAACAGATTCTAAAATGAAAAGAGCGGGGAGAGTTAGACTTTTGTGTTTTCTAAAATAGATTTCGCAATACGTTCTACTAGTCAAACCAAAAATATAACGAATAGCTCTTTTTTGTAATTTGAAGATAGATTGGAAAGGTTCAAACTACAAGACCACCAGAAAGGCGTACCACATCGAAGATCCGATTCGAACAAAGAGTAGTAAGTTGTTAAAGCAGTAAGAAAATCGAGCTGTTCAGAAATAGATTTAATCACAAAACCATTGAAGGGCACCGTCAATATGTAGCTCCTTTATAGGGTTTAAACAGATACCGTTCACGTCAGACCAGGACTTAAGAGTAATGGGATCTTTGCCTATGGTAGAATGTGAAGGTTGTATATCTGTTTCTCTTATAATATGAATAAAATCGATTAACATATAATATCAGGTTTATCGACTCTAGCAACATAAAACATTCAGTTTCAGAATTTTTCCTTTTTCTATTCCGAAATCCCTGAAAATAACTTAAAAAAAAATTAAGGTTGCCATAAGAACAACACAAAAGCCGCCTTAAACTAAATAACATACTTCGGCTTGATGATTCATATTTTTCTTTTGTTGAAAACAACAATTCAACGTTCCATAGTTTGAAGTTAATTGTCAACTAGACATGTATATTTTCAGAATATTCCTAATTAAAACGCTGACCCTATTTTAAAAATGAATTCTGTCCCTTCCAAATACCCCAGTGAGTCTGCTGAAGACGGTATATTCTTTGTTATTTTTTACTTTAACCGTATTTTTTGCTCTTTTTAGTAAAAATAATATAACCACACTTGTATTTTGAAATTACTGTCGTAAAATGGGAGAGAAAAAACAAAATATATTGGTTATCTTTGGATGTAGGTATTTAGAGGCCATTCACCGGCGATGTCGACATTTGCCGGTCATTCGCAATATGAAATACATCGAGTTCATACATCCCGAACGAAAATATAATGCCAAATCATCTAAATTATAATAAATTAATTTAGAATTTGTCTTTAAATCTTATTAATTTTTATTTAACCGGTAAAGAAAAAGGAAATTAATTTTCTGCCATTACTTTTTTTATCATACAAAATTAAAATAATTTTTTAGATAATTAGGACATAAAATAATGGGAATAATGCCTTTAAATTAAATAAAATATGACTTGTTATTTCCAAATTTACCTAATTAAAATAAATGAAGGATTAGGAATAACTTGTTCAAATTATTTAAAGGGCAATTAAATGTGACTGTGTATACGATAATGGGAAATAAATTATCTTATATAATTTAGAGGGTGTCCGAGCAGTACTTGAAAATATGAAACCAACAATGTTTTTCGCAAGTTTAAAGAAAATCTAAACCCAAACATAGTTGGCGTGGAATGCTCTGCATAATGTCATTAACAATGCGGTGCACCACTGATGTGATTTACTGGAATCTAGATTAGATGTAGAATCCATCATTTTGAAAAACTTTTGCCACTCGCATATTGCGAATAGAATAAGTGGGGATTGCATTGCTCTCAGTCGATTATTAGAACTCTACGTTTAATAAACCAAAGAAAGAAAAAACAAAAATTTTGGGAAAAAATATATTTATTTTTCCAATCTCCTTTTAGCTCCATATTAACTGCCGATGCAAGCTATTCATTGTTGAAAAATCTTCGGCCACAGAGCCATTTTTTCAAGTCTGGAAACAGAAAATAATCCGAGGGTGCTAAATCTGGCAAATAGGGTGCATAAGGTAGCAATTCAAACTTTAATTCATAAGTTTTGGCTATATCACAACGGATGTGTGAGCTGGTGCATTGTCTTGATGAAAAAACACTTTCTTCTTATCCAAATGCGGCCGTTTTCGCTTGATTTTTTCGCTCAAAAGTTTGTATAATACTCGCCGTTAATAGATTTTCCTTTTTCAAGATAGTCAATAAAAATTATCCCACGCACATCTCAAAAAACCGATGCCATAACCTTGTCCGCAGATGGAACGGTCTTTCTCTTCTTTGGAGCCAGTTTTCCCTTTTCAGTCCATTGTTCTGATTGCCCTTTGACTTCGAGTGTTAAGTAATGGACCTACTTATCATCCATGGTTATGAAACGGCGCAAAAATTCGGCTTTATTTATGTGAAACACTCGATAGAAACAACTTCAAGAGGCTGTTTTTGTTCCATTGTGAGCAAACAGCTTTCTCATATCTAAATTTTCAGTTAATATGCAATGTTCCGCACTATTTGAAATGCCTAATCCATCATCCAGTACCGCTTTGAAGAGTTTCTTCAACATTTCTGGAGTTACCTCATTTGGTCAACCACTGCGATGGTCTTCGCAGGTCGTACGAGCTCTACTACCCAATATTTTACTGTTGACAACAAAAAAGCAATCTCCAGCGGGGTGAAATCTAGGTCAGCTTTTATATTGGTTGGGCTAAGGCCTTTCAAATACGAGTACTGTATCACATAACGATGACCAATTTTTTCCATGTTTACAAATTCACAAAAAACGTTCACTATTGATGGCCGTCAAATAAATACTGAACAATTTGGCGTCTTCAAACTTGAAACATATGCTGTATAAATTGTGTACTTCCAAATACAGTGGTATTTTTCAATAAACTAACGCCATCTCTAGATCAGGCCAGGTACTTCTGCGACCATCCTCGATTGAACAATACAGTCGATGATTCACTTACAAAATATGTATGATGTTATTGTTAAATAATAGAAGGTATTATTTGATCGATCTGGGAGGTTTTTGAAACACTTGTATAGACGCACTGATACTTTGATCTATAGTGTGGCAAAACATCTAAAAGGATTAAAGTCAAAACGATCTTGCCTTGCTATGCACCAGTCCTGGATGCTTTAAATAGACAAACATTTTGTATGCTTTATGATTCCAAGAAAGTTTTCGATGCTTCTACAAGAATTGAAAACAACTTTAACTATTTTAGAAAAAATAGAGTTCTATTATTAAAAATAACCAAAAAATGATAATTCTATTCTCTTTTGGAAACTAAAATCGTATCAGAAATCTCTACTGGTTGAAGTTAATCCTAATAAATGTTTTGCCACATTCTTTTGCTGGGGAGAATACGAGGAGTAGCAGTACAGATTTTATATAATTGCTAAAATTGGAATATCAAAGTGTAAAATTATAAAATGATTTATTTTATTTTTGTTATTGCAGAAAAATTCCACGATTCTCACCGTGACAACATACCGAATCTCGGTAAAAACTCTAACAATATTAAAGGAATAAATCATCGAAAAGTAAAACGGAGCAGTGACAGTAACAATAAAAGCGATAGTGTAAATAATAGTGATAGTGATCAAGATCATCTTAGAAAAATATTTTTAAAATACGGCGACGGGGATTTTATGACGAAAGAAGGTTTCAAAAAGTTCCTAGGGGATTTGAATTTGTCACAGTTTGTGATGAAGGACGAAAATCACCACCAACATGAGGACCACGATAATAAAGATACACACGATTATTTAGAGGAAAAAAATACTACTGTAAGTAATATTATTTGTGTATAATTGTGTGAATATTTTGATACGATGGCCTGAGGTCTTATGCACTGCATTGACGTAATTAGATTCCATCCACTTGTTTGGATAGAATTTGCTTGCTTAACTCGTTTAATTTTTCTAAGCAATTCCAAATGAGTTTGTATTTTATGATATTGGAGTTTAGAGACTTTCTTTTACAGTTTATTATGGAAGTGAAGTTTTTCTTAGAGCTAAACTTTTTCGTTGCAACGTCCCAGGGTTGGTCATTATTTAGTGATGTTTTCTCTATCACGCTTTCTAGTACTTTGTGGGAAATTTAGAATCACTTCTAGTGTAGCTTTTGGGCAAGATTTATGGACACTGTTACCTAGTCTATAATCTACGTGTTGAGACTTGAAAGCATTTATCTTGATTCTATATTTTTCTAACCATTCTTAAATTTGGTCCAATTGGTTTTGAAAGATGTTCGAATGTTCCAATGGTCGCCTTTGCAGATGCCATTAGGTCAGCTATATAAAGGATGTAGAGTATTGGTTCCAGAACACTACCCTGGGAGACTTCTGTTGTTATGGAAAATTTCGTTTCGTGTTTTTCAAAGGGATATAAGAGATTCTGAAGTATTTCAATTATAGATTTCTTCAATTTTTTAGAGGAGATCTTGACATAAAACAATAATACCATATAAATCTACATTGAATGAGAGAATTCTAGTTTTATAGTCCAGATAGTATTTTAAAAAAATGTTATATTGCTAAAAACTAAGAATAGGGAGGCCTTGTCAATCTTAATTTCCCGGAAATCCCTTTGCAATCCCTTTGGTCGCCCTAGCTTATGACATCTTCAAGAATTGGAAACTCCTCTGGATGTCGCTGACTTTGAAGTATCGCTCTTCCACTAGATCAAATGTGTATAAATAAATAAAAAACAAAAAACCTTAAAATCAAAGAATTATATTTGTTATCCCAGATCATATTTAAAAAAATGGATATCAATTCTTGGGATAGGTTTTATTTTTATTAAAATCCTTATATGCCATTTTATTCCAAGATATTGCTAATTACATAAACACAAAACACAGTAAATTAGCTTAAGTAAATACGACCCATATTGATGACAAATTTTACTAAACATTATAAAAGAAAACATAATTAGTGAAATTAATTACATTTATGTTTATAGTTTTGATTGACCTATACCATTTCGATGTAACATTTTTGTGAACTGTTACATATAGGTTTGATATTTACAACTAAATTATTTTGTAACTTTTTGTATCCTATTCAAAATCTTTGATATTCATTTAAACAATGTAATATTATAAATATATAGAAATATTTATATTTCAAAATTTAGAACAGAAAATTCCCTTTTTTATTTATTCTTTAGTATTCTGTAATGATTTGTCCATATGTTTAGTTTTTTCAATTTTTTTATTTCTGTTTCAGCTGCATTAAATTTAAAGCACTGTTTCTAATTCAGTATTTATTTCCACTCGGAATCTTTGGCAAAACTGTTGATTAAAGATTCACTAGATACACACCATCAAAGAGAATTGGTCAAAAAATTATCCAGAAACAAATCTAATTCGAACTCAGTTTTAATGTAGAGCGTTCTCTATCTATGATAGTAATGAATAACTATAATCATATTCATATATTTTTTACATTTAATTTATAAATCTATTTGTCATTGCCTCATTTAACTCAAGATGTTACGTGTTATAGTCTTTCAAAAGTCACTGTGAATATGTAGATGATTTTATCAGAAGCATACAAATTCTATTGGCACTTTAAAAACTTTACAAAAATAATAATATATCAACATTGATAAATGCCATATCTATTTATTTCTCAGGGGAGATAATCGTATATTTCAGTGCCTGCCAACGTCCTAATAATATCTAATATATTTGAAATTCAACCTAAAAATTAAATTTGGCAACTTCTATATGCCATAATTATTGGACCAGAACTAGCCTTACATAAAATAACTATATGAATATCTAAGGAATCTTTAATATATAGTATAACCTAAATATTAGTTGTTGTTAATATATTTTTCATATCAACATTTCACCTTGTTTCTGATCTGGCACTACTATTAACTATAATTAAAAATGGATTTATTATAAAAGTCGCTTGACATGAAGCAAGACAACTTGCAATGCCATACATGGCTCTGCGCGGGTATCGAACAGAAGGCATCCTGTCCACGTGTCCCAGCCAACTCAGACGCCTCTAAAACTAGCTTGCCATACATCTGTCTTAGCTTAGCAAAAATCTTTAGTAGGGTCCTAAGTTCCCAGTAGCTCAAAATACACTCACTTGTCATCATCATAGTCCATATCACGTATCCGTAAGAGACAACGGGACGGATTATTATCTTATAAATTGTGAGCTTTGACTTTCGTTAGAGCCTCCTAAACTTGAGCGCTCTCTGGATCTCCATTGTCATGCCATTATTATAGCCCCAAGATATTTGAATTGGTGGTAAACAGGGAAGCGATGTTCTCTGACTTAAAACATGGTTTGGAGGGTCGGGATTCTCCTTTACATGGTTTTCAGTTCATTGATTTTGAGTCCTCTTTCTTCAACTCCCCAACCGCTCCTGAAAGAGCCGAAGTGATTCGTGCCGTGATGTCAATATCATCCGCATAAGCGAGGTGCTGTGTGAGCCTATTGCAAATAATTCCTCCGGGATTCGTTCGGATGCTTCTTGCGGCATCTTCGAGTGAGAAACTGAACAGTGTTGTCACTAGTAGGTGTTCCTAACGCAAGCCTGTGTTCACAGTAAAAACTGTGCCTAGTAACCCGATACCTTCACCCTATCACAGGCGTTCCTCATTGTCATTCTTAGCATACACACCAGCTTCTTTGGGACGCCAAACCTCACCAGGTCCCCATACAGCTGGTTTCAGAGGATAATGTACGCCTGGCGGAAGTCATTGAAGAGGTGCTGATAATCGACATTGTACTCTAGTGTCTAACAGAATGTAAATATGTGAAACCGCACTAATACTCACCCACCTCTTTCTCCATGTACTCTACCAGGTTTTGATTCATCCAGCAGGTAAGTATTTTGTAGGATGTACATAGCAAAGCGATGCCCCTGTAATATGAACTAGAGACTATCTCGTCCCCTTTCTTGTAGATAGGGTAGATTCCTGCAACGCTTTACTCATATGGCATCTCTTCAGTGTTCCAATTTAAGAGGATTAGTTCGTTGAGGTCGTTCCATACATCCTTCCCGCCGTATTTGAGGAGATCGGCAGGAATGTCATCTACCCCGGAGGAGACTTATTATTTTTCAGCTTTTTGAAGATGCTAAGGGGTCGGAGGGTCCATTTGATCACTACTCTGGTCGTCGATCGCCCCAGTTGAAATGGGGGTGTCCTGGAAGCAGCTGGTTCATCTTTCAGCTATCTTTTGAGGGTCAGTTAGTAGATTTCCATCGGAATCCTTACACAAGGTGAACTGAGGATTGTATCCTGTCTTCATTCTTTTTAGTTCGTCATAAAATTTACATGATTTAATTTGCAATTTTATGCAAAAATCTAGTCACTTTCGACACCAAATATCACTCTGATCAGTTGATTGGTGGTAAATCTAATCTTGTTGCTTCTTAAATTTTTCTCTGGAATTTGAAAATTTGTTTTCTTGTATTGTGTACCTTGCAGTAGTATCAGAAGAGAAAATGGCAGCAATGATGCAATGGCAAAAGCCTTTGGCTTTGTTGGTTGTTTTGATCCATGACTCTTCATACTTTTCAATTCAAAATTCGTTTCCAAGATTTACTAAATGTAAATTTGGTTGCTTCTCATATAGCCTGTATAAATAGATTATAGTGTAGTAGATTAATTTCTTCAGATTTGAAAATTTATACATAAATAATTTTATATGTGAATGTTATATAGTCATAAGAAAGGTCAAAGTGTCAACTAAATTATATCTATAAAATTCTTATTGATCCCATATCTAATATTTAGTGTTTTAAAAGTGAGTCAATTGAAAAAAATTTAAATTTAACTTTTAACCTACTTTCCTCCACCATTTGAAAATGCACAGATTTAGAGATTAAAAATCTAAATATATCTCCAGCATTTAAATGGTTTTTGTATATTTTTATAATAAACATTGAAAGTATACTATTTTTATTAAAAAAAAAAAAATTCTCGTATACTTACAATTGTTTTCAGTTTCTGTTGTTCACTGTTTATTCTAGAATAATAATGATTAAGATATTTATAAACATTCCACCAACGTTTCATTACATAATTAAGAGAGATGATTCAGTAATAGCAGTTTTCTTTTATAGGAAAAGTAGACTCCAGACTAAATTGGCCACTTATGATAGTTCTTCTATAGACATATACAAATTCTTCTGATTAATACAGAATATAAGGGAGGTCCCTTTTCTTTCCTTCTCAAGATTACAGTCTTTGAAGGTATAGTCACACAGAGGAATTTTCAAATGACTGAAATATTTTTTCAAAGTAGAAGTGTATTTTTTAATTAGTCATCTGTTGTGAATTCTGTATTATATGAAACTGGATACAATTTAATTGGATACATTTAGTAAACTCCAGGATAAAATTAACGCATCAATCATATTTTTCTCGATATTCTTTATTTATTGATAACTTACTGTACTACAAGTAGGCCATAGACCTTGCTTGACAGTGACAGTTGTTATTTGAGTTAACTATAGTATCACATAATCTTGTTTTGATAGTGTACAAGTAAATCTATGTCGACATTTTCTTAAAAAATGCTGATTAAAGCAAAGTTTCTGTTAGAAGAAAGCTGTTGATTGTAATTGTTTTTATCATATGCATGTTTGAGAGTTCATTTGGGATTATATCAAGTAAAAAATAAACCCCCAAATAAATTTGTTAGTGGAGGTGGCAGTGCGAGCACCGACTATCCTGATTGAAGGATATTCAACGCGATATGTTGGTGGTTGGTTAGAAAGACATAATTTCAGCATCAGTCGCGTCGTGAAAACGTTGCACCAATTAAATTAATGATCGTTTTTTGAGACGTGTTTTTAGAAACAGGAGCATCACCAGCAATCTGCAAAAAAATGAATTATCAGATGCTCGAAATATCAATGTATCGTCTCAAACGGTCAGAAGACGTTTACATACAGCAGGGTTAAGCAATAGAAGACCAGTCATAAAACCCTTGCTTACCAGAAAACACAAAGTTCAGAGATTAAATTTTGCGAGACTACATCAGAATTGGATCAGATTGGATCAATGATAGAAAACGGGTTCTGTTCTTTGATGAAACTACAGGTAGGCTTAAAGCTCCAAATAGACGTGATCATACCTGGTGAAGGCAAGGAGAAAGATTTGCCAGCTGTAATATCTCTCCTAAAGTACCTTTTGGTGATGGTTCTAAAATGTTTTGGAAACGAATTTGCTTTGATGCTCGTACGGAATTTGCCCCTATACGTACGAGGTCTATGAATGCCCAATATTACTTAGACAACATTATTGTCGAACATGTAATCCCTTTTGCTCCGTTTGTTGGGCCTAAATTTTCATTCATGCTAGACAACGCTCGTCCCCACGTGGCTAGTCAGATTATTGTCAATATCCCTCTATTAGACTGGCCACCTAACAGTTCGGATATGAATCCTATAGAACATCTAAGTCATAGAGGTCGCTATTGAAGAATGGGAGAATAGACCTCAAATTTTTTTTGAACATTTGATATCAAGCATGCCGCGACGCGTGATTGCTGTGATAAGAAGTAGAAGAGGGTCTACTCTAAAATGGACCCATATACATTTATTCTCTTTTACTGATTTTTTTTCTTTTTTTTTTTTAATTTTTAATTTAATTTTAATTTATCCATGCATTTCCAGCAAAAACAAAATTTTATTGAAAAAATAAGGCAAATTAAGGTTATGTTAAGGTTATAGTTTATATACAGTTGTACATATGAAATTTATGATTTTTTCAGTGTTTTGAGATCCAACAAATTGCAACACCAGTAGCATTAGAATCTTCAGATGAAAAGATTAATGAAACATCTTTCTACAAAATGTGCCCCATTCTATTGTACAATTTAGTAAATAAAGACTGCATTAAAATAATTGATGATCACCATATTATGGAAGACGAAAATGCCCCAGTGAATAATAGTTTTGTATGGATGTGTTCCATACTCGCTATTGTAATTATAAGTGCGTGTGGAGTTCTATCGTTAGCTATCATACCAGTTATGCAGAAAAGGTGAGTTAAATGTAGTCAATAAAACCAACCAATTTCGTGTCCATTCATAAGACCCCCTTTCCTATATACTTTTTTTCCTTACAAATATGTAAAAGCTCTTTTTAATATATTTCAATCTTCGTGATATTTAATAATTTGATAATAATAGACCAGATATTTTGAAGGAAGTAAAAATATAGAAATTATTTAAAATTTGTCACAACATTTGAATTTCGAAGAGTAATTTCAACATTAAATGGAGAGCTCAGATTGCAAGTGGACCAAATCCACTTTTTGGACTGAGGAAGTAGTATTTGGCCTCAGTTAAAGTATATAAATAACTGGTGCTCAGATGGGGTGAACATTGAATATTAGATTGAAAGCCACCAGCTCTTTAATGAATAATAATTATTGCTGGGGACAATAAAAAAGTTTCAGCATCAAATAAATTTATTGAAAAAAAAAATAAACTAACATTAACTGTGTATCCAAAAAAGCACAACGAATATTAAGCAGTTATAAATTAGAAACAACAAGATATCTATATATGATAAAGATAGAACTGGGACTTATGGAAATTTGGGATGGTTGCAGTCCTGAACTGAATTCTCAGTTGTTGAAATTGAGTTGAATTTGTTTGTGGTGTACCAGTTGAGTCTTTTGGGTGTGGTTGAAACTCCAACCTGGTCTGATAATATCTGCTAGGCAGCAGCAAGTGCTGTTGTTTAGTGACAGATTGTTACTCTCTTTCAGAATACTATTGGTTAAATAGTATTCTAAAAGTTCTGAGGTCCAGTGAATCTTTTTTGCGAAAAGTTATTTCAAAAAATCAGTTCTGAAACTGATGAGAAAAGGACAGCCGACCTAAAGGCAGAAAGATAATTGCACTTAAGGTGAACAGAACAAACGCACGCAGAACTGGAAAAAGTTTCTATGGAAGCTGTGCAGGATTCAAAATATATTTACATTTTTGATCTTCAAAGAAGATTGCCATTCCCATAAGAGAAGTCTTTATATCTACAACTTTGGTATTAATTGCTTTACTAACAGCACTGCCTATATGCATATCTGAGATGAGACTACTGATGGAAGGGTCCTGAAGATCTAGTTCCATGCCTTAGGACAAATTAAAAAAAGGTCTATTTTTTGATTGATGCACTGGCAAAACAGGAATATACAAACTACCCTGACTATACTGAAACTTTTTCAAGATCCTCTATTGGATGTAGAAACAATTGATATGAAATTTATGATAGCAGATCACTTATTCCTTCCCATGAAAACTGTAAAAATGAAAAACCCTCAGTTTGACGTTTTAATAATACAGGGAACAGAGTTTTTGAACATAAAATCGCTTAAAGATTCAATAACAAATAAGAAAGAAGACACTGAGGGTAGGAGCATCAATTGACATTCAGTCACAAACAAAAAAGAAAATACTTAAGGTAGGAGCATCAATTGTCATAAGATACCTTGGTTGAGGTTTGAAAAAGGAGGACCCTTCCAAATAAAGATAGATAAATCTATTAGTGAAATTTAGGGGTTCCAAAACTTAGTCGTCTCCAAATAGAGCAATAAAAAAAGTAGGCCGGGAAGACCCGTGGAAGTACCAACCTTATTGACTGTACAGTAGGGTCAACTTTACCCAACCAGAAGTCAAATAACTTTCACAAAAAGGAGGACATGTTGTCCTTACAAATCCTCTATTTATCATGAATACTTTAGAACCAAGGAATCAGACAAATCGTCAAACCCATGATAACGGGCAACTGAAGAAAATGACACCGATGATGAGTTTTTTTTATCTCAATTAAATTTTCTATTCAACTTAGAAATGATATTTTCTAGATATTTCTTATTTGATTTCTAAGTAGATGTAAAAAAATGTATCAAAAACACTTAGAGTTGGTTTATTGTATGCCTAAAATTCTTCAGAATACATCTTAACCAAGTTCACTATTTTTGATTTTTTGGGGTTATAACATAAAATTTGGTCAATAAAACATATGTAAAGTTATTCCTTGAACTTGAATTGAATATATACTTTTTAAAAATGTTGATAGATAATTTTGTTATGAGGCTTTAACTTCAAACTAGTAGCTCAAAGGTCGCTAAAAAGGACTTGGTTCACTTGTTTCCTGAACCTGAAAAATTTAAAGAGCTGTATATCTATAAAACCCGTTCTCTTTTTAACAGTGTTAGTCTGATGTAATTGTTCAAAATATCAAATTTCAATTATTCTTTTAAGTAAGTTATTAGTAAAAATTGATATAAAACGATGACAAAAGTTGAAGCATAAACTTTATTTAAGGTTCTACAAACCCCTCATTCAATTCCTTGTTGCCCTCGCTGTCGGTACTCTTGCTGGGGATGCTCTTCTTCATCTACTTCCTCATGCTATGAGTACGACTCACGGCCGTAGTCATAGTCATTCACATCACTCTCATTTGGTGGAGGATAACAGTCATGATGAGAATATACAGAAAGGATGTGTAGCTATGCTGGGTCTAACGTTTTTTTTTGTCATGGAGAGACTGATATCACTTTGTGTAAAGTGGTGGAAAGGAAAACAGAAAAAACATTCTCATGTTACCGTCATTGATGATAGAAGAGAGAGCATTGATCAGAAAAACGAAACTCAATGCATGGATAAATATAATTCTTTTCCTTATTGTTATAAGGATATAATGGATAATCCACGTAGGTTTTTTTTAAATTTCCAAATATATTCATTTAATTATTAATGAAAGCTTTTGTTCTTTTAGACAATAATTTCTGTGAAACAGATAAAACGGCTACAACAGTATTGGATCCTGGTTCAAAATCTGACTCACAGAAAGTCGCCAAATCTTCCACTTTAGAGAAGTTGGAACCGAATAATCAAAACTTAGAGTGTCCATCAGAGTTGAATATTTGCACTGAAGCTAATAAAATGTTAACACCCGAACATAAAAACGACGATTATACTGTGATAGTAACAGAACACAAAAGTGAACATCATGGACATTCACACAAACACGGACACGTTCATTCTGCGCCAAAGAATTTTTCTTCAGTAGCGTGGATGGTCATTATGGGAGATGGGTATGTATTAATTATATGATATGATTACTTTTCGTGTGTTATAGTCTGTTCATCTTATATAAATAGGCTTATATGCAGACTATTTAGGTCTATAGCCTTGTAATTTCTCTCCACTTCTTTCGGTCCCTTGCTTTTTCTCTCCAACTCTGAATGTTTTTGTATTTAAGGTCATCTTCCACTACTTCTCTCCAGCGTTTTTTTGGTCTACCTCTTTTTCTCTTGACATCTAATATCTTCCATGCAACTCGTTTCAAGAGTCTGTCTTTGTCCATTCGTGCAAAGTTACCTAGCCCATTGTAACCTCAACAATATTAATTTTATTAAATTCTAAAAAGCCTGAAAAGTGGTACCAAAGATTCATGAACTTTTATTGTATAGTAAGGTTTTTCTTATTTATTTACACATTTTTTACTGTGGGGTGAATTGATACACAAGTGTATATTACTTACTTAATTTCTTTATACCTTAACACCAAATACACTAAACTAAATCACTTTTCACTAAATTAAGCATAAAGACTTAATATTAAACATTTATCTCTAATTCTTAACACACTAAATTATTTAAATAAACTGTTTACTTGTCCATTCTTATGTCTTTGGGATGCAATCAGATTATTAACTGACTAGTGTGGCATAAACGACACATAAAAATACTTTCTTAAAAATTCATTCTATAAAAAGAAGAATTTGTCTCCACTTCCGCCAGACTAGATTCTATACATAATAGAATATAACCGGCTTCACGGTCCATGTCGCGGACGAGTTCGTAAGAGTATCATATTTTCGAAACATCCTGTAGTCACTTTTGTCTGTAATTATTTACTGAAGTGTAAAGTGAATACGTTTGTAGTTTAAATACTTATTTTGCTTTAACTTAATTCGTAAAATTTAAAATCTATTCAATAGGAAGGACAGACAATTGAATTTGGAAATCATTTGTGGCAGTGACTCAGAAGTTAGTTTGATCTGTAAGGTATGTTTATTTCTTTTAGGTTACACAACTTTACTGACGGAATGGCAATCGGTGCAGCGTTTTCTGGAAGTTTAGCAGGTGGTTTTTCTACAACGGTTGCTGTTTTCTGTCACGAACTTCCTCATGAACTTGGAGACTTTGCAATGTTGTTGAAAGCTGGAATGACCATTAAACAAGCTATGTTTTATAACATACTATCCAGTGTCTTATGCATATTTGGCAATATTGCTGGACTTATACTAGGTATATGGTAGAAATAAACAGAATTTGATACTTTTTCAAAGAATTTTTTGAGTAAAAAAATATTTGGATTAAATATTTTTTTTTAGGTAATACAGAATATGCCAGCTCATGGGTATTTGCAGCAGCTGCTGGCATGTTCATTTACATCGCCCTTGTCGATATGATCCCAGAATTGAGTTCAGCCCATGAAGATGAGGGTAATGTGGGTCAAGCGATTTTACATTTGGGCGGCTTACTAAGCGGCTTGGGAATAATGGCCCTTATTGCATTTTATGAACACGATTTAATGACAGTGTTCAGTGAAAATTAAACTCGAGTGATACATTTTTATTTTCTACTTATTTTATAGGGATAAGAGTGGAGTTTAACAATCATATTGGTTAGTTTTTAAAGATAGTTGATGTGCTTTTAGTTTATAAATATAGATACAAGATAAACCGTATATTAAATTTGTAGATAGAATAATTTGAAGTTGTTTACATAACTATAGATAGAACCATCATTTTGTCCATAAATATTAGGTTTCACTAGTTATTTTATTCTGTATTAACCTTCTACTGCATAAATTATGAAAAAAAAAATATTTGATGGTCGTTTAGGCTTTATTTGGTAAAAAATTTACTTCAAAAATGAAAAAATTCACTGAAAAAAAAGTACAGTCTTATATGGATTCATATAAAGAATAAAAAATGAAATATAAATTTAATTGTTTGTCGTAACATAAGAAAACCATGCATTTTCTACACTTTGTGTAAGTTTTTTGGCCACAAAATTGACATTTTTGTTGGTTTTTCATCCATTCAAGCATATGGTCTATTTTGTCAGTTCTCACGGAGTTTAAAGGTACATGGAGCAGGACTTCCGTGCCCAGAAACAGGTGTTCCATCTCTTCTGTGCTTTACAGAACGCACTCTTTTTTGTGCCATTACATTTTTACCCGACTTTCGTAAGTGTTCTGAAACAGCTTGCTTGAAATCAAAAAGAGACATGTAAACGTCTGAATTGTTTTTGCACAAAAGTATCCAAGCATACACAACACACATGTCTATCATATGAAAAAAATATTCGTTTATACCATTTCTTGGATCTCAAATGAATTCTATACAAACCACATATAGAGTCCAATAAATTAGTTTAGTAGTCGTTGGTTCACTTCTCACTTAAATTGAAAGCATATTAACTGGTTTATTAGCAAACCATGTTACGGCACCAACAATCATCAATGGGAGCAACCTTTTCAATGAAAAATCCGCGTTCTTGTTTTTTCAACTCCTTTTCTTAAGAACTCTGCTCAGGTGCACTATACCTAGAGGCAAAAATGTGATCTTCGTAGGATGTATCTGGAGCTTAGTGTTATTGAACCAATTATCAAAAAAGATCTTTGATTAACATTTCTTAGTACTGTTTCAGTAAGACGAGTCACGACATTGCCGCTAACACCCATGTCTGGTGCATATTCAGCAAAAATATCAAAATCGTAACTAAATCCTGAAACAAGAACTTGATTTTTATATCCCCATTTATGAGGCTTCGCTAGGTTGTATGGTGGGAAGGTTATTTTACTATAGATATGAATATTATCATGCCAATCAATTGCTCCATTTCTTGTTTGGTTATGTTAGCGGGTTTGTTTATGTTGTCTTGTACGGACTTAAAATTAGATTGATTTGTTATAGTTTGTATGAGATTCTCAGAAAATAAATCTGCCGGTGTTTCAAGTTTTTCAATAAACTCTGGTAACTGCGCGACACCAATAAATTAAAAATTATTTTCATCAAAAGCCTTTAATGTTTTGGATTCCCATTTTATTTTTTTGCCTTAACTTTTTTCTACATGGCTGATGGAGGGTTAGTTTCATCATCAGAGCAATCACTATCTGTTTTGGGTATAACAAGAGATCGTTGATGACGTTGAAATTGTCTAGGGGAAACATATTCACTATCAGAATCAGAAGCTAATTCATCACCACTAAGCGAGCCGTCCCCAGAGATAGTATTAACATATTTGTGAGAGCCATAAAAACGAACAGGATCCATTCTCCACCTCTCCGGATCTCTTTTGAAAAATGTGTTTATAGACACTGATTGAATTTCACACAAGCGCTTAGAAAACTGAGGTTATATCGACAATGACGTTAGACCATAGACAACAAAAAATATTTTCGTAATGCCAACAAAATAATTATAATGTTCAGCAAGCGTGTAGTTATTGCTTGTGCGAAATAACGTGGAAAAAAATATTAAAACTGGTGAACAATATATGGATTTATCTGCGGTAGAGGGTTAAGACATATTTGCAGATTCTAAAAATCAGAAACAATTGTTCCACATGTCGTATACCTCAGCTTATAAGAAATTGCACTTCAACATAAAAACATGGTTATAAAAGCAGCACACAGGATGAGTTGTTGACTAGGATTTTAGAAAAAGTCAAAATTTCATTTTAAGGGAAAATATATAACTATCTTTAAAAACTTTTTTTTTAAATAAAAGTAGCTTGCGCATGTGGTTATATGTATCAGTATAAATAAATTAATTTCTTACAAATTATTGCCCTTTGTAGGTGTTTTTAAGTTATGGACTGTGTTTATAGCATTAAGACTTTTTATACTAGCAATGTTGACTATTTCTAGGAATGTTGGTTTTCTTTTGCCAACTATCAGTTTTGAAAGAAAGTTAATTTTTTATTATTTCTTTGAAATAGTTGATTTTAATTGATTTAATAAAAAACTTGTATTTATAATTATGTAGTTTAGTTTAAACAAACTCTTGAGTTTCAATGTGTTTTTGGAAACCGGTGCTATTCTATTCAGGGAGTATTTAAGCTTAACTTTTACATACCAGAATTATTAGTGGCAAAAAAAAAACCGGTACCAAATGAGTATTTGTTAGTAAACATCAACAGTAGAGTGAGAGAAACTGAGAACATTTTTTTGAAACAAAGTCTACTTCAAGTTTATGTCAAGAGATTAATTTGAAAATGTAAAAAGCCACAAATACAAAATATAAAATGGCAAATTCCTGTCAGAGATAATAATCATGTGTTGTGATCAAAAAGGCAGGAACTGCTTTATTTAAAAATATGTTCATCTAAAGCAGTTAGATAATTGTTCCTTGATTATTATAAATTTAACCTTAAAAACATATTTGTTTGACACTTTGCAAATAGAATTCTTAATATTTGACATATAGTAGACATTTTAACCCGGCATCGGTAAGATGGGGTATCATATAGCCTAGCTAACTTTAAAATGCTATAACAATTGGCTAACATACATAAGCTTCGCGATTTGTCGAGTGCTTATTTCGGTATACAGTGGATTGTCATAGGAGATATATGCATGTTTATTACCGCATCCACCTCATATCCCACCGTACGTTTAGTGTTTATAAAGATTTTGGTACCGTACCTTCTATTTTTATCTATTAGGCCATTATTTTTAAAGGTAATTATTTCATATTTACTATATGCTTTTCAGAAAAGAAAGTTTTTTTGTTCAGTATGTCTAATGAAAAGGAACAAAAGCGAATCTGAGGAACACGATAATGATTTTATTTGCATAGATCAGTGCTCCGCAACGTTTTTTTATTCGTGGCACACCAAAAGCTTTTTCTGGTTTTCACGGTACACCAAATTTAATAGGTATAAATATAATAAAACAACACGTATACACATCAGAAAATAATACATTAATTAATATTTTAATTCGTTTTATTTTACATATTTAAGGTATTATATGTACATAACATATATAATTAATTACAAAACTACAATAATACAAAAAAATAGGCAAAAAGGGTAATTAATGTGATACTTGAGCTTGTTTCAAGGAACACAAGTATTTTATATTGAGCTCGATATTTGATAGTCCAACTCGAAGTTCTTGATCGAGATTTTTTAAGCAAGATCGCTTATCATTTTGAATTAAAACAAGTGTCGAAAAGCTTTGTTCGCATGAATATGTTGTTGAAAAGGGGATTAAAATTGAAATAGCCTGTTTTGAAATTTGAGGATATTCATTCTTAACCGAAATCCAGAAAACATCCAATGGAACTTCTCCAAAATGTAGTTTTAACGTCCCGTCGTTACTCAGTTCAATAAACTCTTCTTTAAATTTAAGAGAAAATGCATCAACAGATTTTTTTGCATTAGTTGCAAAAGGATTGCGAATCCAATCATATTCTTCACTTTTAATCGAATGAAAATAGTAGTCGAATTTATTTTCAAGTGTCGTTAAATGGGATTGGGCCAGATCGATAATTAATTGCATATTTTCAATTATTGTATTATGAACCCTTTGAAACGTTTCTAAAGAGTTGTTACTTAGTTCATTCTGTCAAAGTTCCAGTTTATTTTTGAACCCTTGCAATTTGTCGGAACAGGTTAATAAGTTTTCATTCGGACCTTGCATTTTTCTATTAAGTTCATTAAGATGGTCGAAAATGTCAGCCATATATGCAAGTTTGGCGATCCAACTGTTATCTTCGAAGTGCTGGCCGAGTTCGGGCATATTTTGATTTAGTAAAAACTGATGCACTTCACAGCGAAGTTCAAACAATCTAGCCAACACTTTTCCTCGGGATAACCAACGTACTTCAGTATAAAATAATAAAGATTTATGTTCTGAACCCATTTCTTCACAAAGCATTTCGAAAATTCTTGTATTTAAAGCTCTGGATTTAATAAAATTTATAATTTTGATGCATTCATTCATAGTTTTTAAAAGTTGTTCTGGTAAATTCTTCACCATCAATACTTCCCGATGTATGCAGCAATGTGTAAATTGTATTGCCGGTTTTTTACAAAATAAAAAGTTTTCTTTTATGCAATCTTCGTCAACAAAACGTACAATTGCAATTAATTGTGCTTGATTTTTAATATCCGTTGACTCGTCAATTTGAAGAGCAAAATTGTTAGCTGCGATCAATTTCAAAATAAGCGTGTTCAAAATATCTGTTGACATGTCGCCAATACGTCTTTTAATAGTTTCAGCTGACAGTGAAACCTTACTCACTTCCTGAACCTCTTTAGGTCCAAGCATAACTCGCACAATTTCCATACATGCTGGTTTAATAAGTTTTTCTCCAATAGTATGAGGTTTCTTTTCACGAGCTATTAATTTTGCAATGTAATAGCTAGCTTCTACTACTTTATCGGAAACAAATACGGTCGACATCATAAATTTTTTTTGTTTTAAATTTTGAGCCAAAAGCCTTTGAAAATATGACATATCCTTTTTAGCACAATTCGGATGTTTTGAAGTTAGATGGCCATTTAGTTTACTGGGCACCATTGAGTCGTTTGTTAATTGTTCGTTGCAAATTACACATAATGGTTTCGGAGCCGCTTCATCGCCGCACCAATAAAAGCCATAACGAATGTAGTCTTCGGAGTATTTTCTATTCACAATCTTTCTTTTCTTAGCAATACTGCTTGTGCAAGGTTCATCATCTTCTGCCGTAGAAGTAGATTGTTTTCCAAATAAAAATTTATCCATATTGAAATGGGCACAAAAATAAATCACGTTAATAACAAACACGAATGGTTAATTTATAAACTTCTGCGATTTAATTTATAGGGGTAAGAAGTGATCTGGTTGTATGTGTCCAGTAGAAATTCGTATCTAACACTGACAATATTATATTAGGTTCGTTCTAAATCCTAAACAACGCTGTCTGCTGACTATTGAATTCTGCGCAATCACTATTTTTCAGGAACAGTCGATATAAACATTGTGCAGGTGGTTAGGAGCGTTTCTATTGGTTGTGATGACATTTTTAGCTAGAGCCGTATTCGCAAATTTAATCTACCACAATACAAGTTCGATCTAGTTGCTACGGCGTTTGAGCTTTTGTTGTAACATTGTATTTATGCTTGAAAATGTAAAGTTTTCAGTACGACCCACACTACAGAGTCCATCTTCTATTTACTTCTATTGACATCCATTTCTTCTATTGTGTGAATACATTATAGCAAGTGCTAAACAATTGTTATTTTGTTTATGGTTTTGCATTGAAATATAGTAAGTATATACAATTCGTTTTTATAAATTGTAAATTTGTATTAGAGTACATTGCATTAAAATAAATATGTTGTGTAATTTCAAGCGGCGACACACCTGTGTTTCAGCGGCGGCACACCGGTTGCGGAGCACTGGCATAGATGACTCTACAATGTGGCATACAAATACAAAAATTTAAATGTAAAAACAAGATCAGAAAATATAATTACTCATTTGCTAGGCGTGAAACGTCCTTTTCGATATTTCATGAACCACTTGAGTGTTGGCAACTCCTTTTTACAGATGCCATGCTATCAGATATTGTGAAATATACCAACCAAAAACTGAGGCAAAAATATTTAAGCTATAATTGGTAAAGAATAGGACCTTAGATGAACTGAAAGCTCTACTAGGGCTTCTATATTTAGTTGCTGTTCTGAAATCGAGAAGGCAAAATATAGACGATTTATAGTCCACTGATGGCTTGAGATTTGATATTTTTAGAGCAACAAAGGCCAAGAGGAAAGGTAACAGAGCTTGCTCTGATAAAAGCAATATTTGACATGTTTGTGCAAAATTGCTTAGAGGTCTATACTCCAAGTGAATATCTTACAATTGATGAACAATTGGAAGCACTTTGAACCAAGAAGTTTTGGAATGGATGAGGGATTGTAGACTGGCAGAGGAAATAGCGAGTCAATTGGCTTAAATTCATAAAGGCAACGCGAGGGCACACACGTTAATATATGTAATAAAAAAATTATTTATAAAAATGTAATAGCTTTGTAATATTTGTATCTAGAGATAATTTATAAAATTATATTTTGTTTATAAAGTCAGACATCCTACAACTACTGACACTGGACCTCCAACTCAAATCATATATAATATTTACATCACCCCCCTGGAATTATGCAATTTTCCAAAATGGCCCATAAAAAACATGGAGTTATCAACATTATTTTGAAGGTGTTACTGTGATAAATATTTAGGTTTAAAAATTAGTTAATTCTCATTGGATTTAAAACTTATATATTGAAAATTTTATTTTATTAAACATAATTTAATCTTCATAGAACTTAGGTAATTCATTTCCTAAAACTACTCTTCTTTCTACACCGGCTTCTGTGATGATTCCCAATCTGATTACCCCTCCTGAAGAACCATCACGTGACATTGCAAGAGCCAAAGCTGAAATTACATAAATATACAGTAAATATTTTTAAACAGAACATAAATATCAATAGATTAAGCTGCTTAACATGTACTATAAATCGCTATTTGTTTATTTTTTATTTGTAAAAACTTACTATTTGTAACAAATTTAACACATTCTTCTTTGCTCATGTTTTGTTTGAAATTTGCATCTACATAACCGTAAACATAACTTGATCCAGATCCACCAATAGATACCTCTTGCCTAACACACATACCACCAATTGGAATTGAATATACTTGTCCCCCTTTCTTGTTATCCCATCCAGCAACAAGTATTCCGGCCATTAGAGAATCTCTGTAGTTGTAGCAGAGCTCTCTGAATATTGCAGCACCAACTTCAACTCTAGGTTCTTCACCTAATTCCATACTAGAAATGTAATAGTAATTAACAACTATTGTTGAATAAATGAAAATTAACGTACCCGTGGAAGTTCAGGTGATATGCAACAATATCTGCAATTGCTTGGGTGTCTGCAGCAGAGCCAGAGCGACAGCAGTAAATACGGTCTGTGATTTTAGTAAGTTTGTCGGCTACACGATTCGCGATATATGCTCTATAAATAATTGTAATATAATAAGTTTTTTATTTAATTTTATGTAACTTACCCGGTAGTAGTACGAGAATCTGCTCCAATAACTACCCCTCCATCAAATTCTGCTGCCATTATAGAAGTCTTAAAAATATAAAAGAATAGAATGTTTTCGTAAAGATGAGTTAAAACTTACTCCAGTACTGTGGGCAGCATCTCTCCAATCATCTGGGTTATTCATCGCTGTATATTCATCAAAAACGGGAGACATTTTCAAATTCTATAACAAACGAATGCTTACAAAAACTACTAGTAATCGCCCAAGTTGACAGAATGACATTGGAAAACTTAGTGACACATATTTGACAGACATCAGTTATTCTTCTTGTTTTATTGGCGTTTTCCCGCTTCTTATTTACTCGCAATAGTGTTTTAAGCTAAAAAATTTAAATTAATGATGTTGTTTCGTCTCACAGTAACTTGAACTGTTGTTATATACTTAAATGGCCTGATATAATACGCTTATTTATATGTATATAACGGTTAACCAAGGATAATACCCAATGTCAAATAGGGAATCGCGGAACGCGTTGTCTTATACAAAAACATTAAATGTAACCTCACTTTTTTCACGTTGTATTGATACCAGTTGATTTGGAAAAGTATTAATTTATCAACGTTTATTTTACATTAACTCCACAATGGAAGAAGAATATTCAACAAAAAAGAAAGCTCATAGGGATCGGCATTCGGGTAAGTGGATAATTGATATTCTTAAAATTTTAATTTAAATGCTTATATTTCTTCGAAGGGAGAAAATCGGAAAAGAAAAAAGCCAAGAAAAAAGAGGAAAATGCTGATATGGATCCCAAGCAACGAAACCCCAAAGCGTTTAGTTTTAATTCTGCAGTGAGAGCAGAACGTAAATTTCGACGAAAAGAAGATATAAATACTAAAAAGCAACATATTCCCCTTGTTGATAGAACTCCAATTGAACCTCCACCTATAGTGGTTACAGTAGTAGGTCCTCCAAAAGTAGGCAAGAGTACTGTAATACAAAATTTAATCAAACTGTTTACAAAATTACCTTTAACTGAAATTAAAGGTCCTGTTACAATCGTAACAGGTAAAAAGAGAAGGATTACGTTTTTCGAATGTAATAATGACATCAATTCAATGATCGATTTGGCTAAAGTATCTGATTTAGTGCTTCTGCTATGTGATGCAAGTTTTGGTTTTGAAATGGAAATATTTGAATTTTTAAATATTTGTCAAGTACATGGAATGCCTAGAATAATGGGAGTGTTGACTCACCTTGATTTAATTAAAAATAGCAAGACATTAAAAAACACCAAGAAGACTCTCAAGCATAGATTTTGGACTGAGGTTTATCCGGGAGCTAAATTATTCTATCTATCTGGTATAATCCATGAAGAATATTTAAGAAATGAGGTGAAAAATTTGGGTAGATTTATTTCAGTAATGAAATTTAGGCCATTGCAATGGAGAACAACTCATAGTTATTTGATTGGAGACAGATATGAAGATTTAACCAATCAAGAGCTCATAAGACAAAATCCTAAATGTGATAGGAATGTTGCATTATATGGATACATTAGAGGAGTACCATTGAAAAAAGATAGTTATGTTCATATTGCAGGTAAAAATATATAGAATATGAGTAAATTGTTGTGTACAATCTTAATTTATTGTTTTTTTAAATAGGTTTTGGAGACATAAAAATTCATGATTTGTCTTTTCTCCCCGATCCATGTCCCTTACCAGAAGAACTAAAAAAACGAGCTTTAATAGAAAAAGAAAAACTAATTTATGCACCATTTTCTGGAGTTGGTGGTATTGTTTATGACAAAGATGCAGTTTATATGGAATTGGGTGGCTCTCATAGTCACAATAAAAGAGAGGATGATACAGATAACATTGTGACTAATTTGATAAGTGCAAAAGAAACTTTAGATGAAAAATTAAAGCATTCTGAACTTCAAATTTTTACTGGTGGTAAGAAATTAACAGCAGATGATGTGGCAGACAGTGAAGGTGATCAAAACAGTGTTGAATTGTATGAAAAAAAGGAAAAAAAAGATGGACCTTCAGAGTTGGATGATGAGTTGGATAAATTAAGAAAAAAATGTGTTGAAGTTGAGGATAATGGTAGAATAAGGAGAAAAGTAATTTTTGATGATGTCCTAGAAGATATAGGGTAAATACAAATTTTTATATTCCTTTCTTGTTGCTGTTTTTTTATTGTCCTATTCTATTAAAACTTTAATATGATTTATAGAGATAGTGAAGATGCTGATTCCAACACTGATATAGATGATGGAAAGGATATTGGAGAAACTTTTCATCCAGCTCACAACAAGGATATTGAAATCCATTCCAAGGTTAAAGACATTCTGGGTAAAATGGAATTTAGTGAAAAGAGAAAATTGGAGGACCAACAAAGTAGTGAATGCTCTGATGATCAGGATAATGATGATGAAGAATTTGATAGTGAAAATGAGAACAATGAAATTAAATGGAAGGAAAACCTTATGGAAAAAGCAAAAGAATCTTTCTTGCAAAGGCAGAGTACCAATAAAAATTTAATGAGGCTTGTTTATGGTAATTAACCCACTATTATTTTTTAATAGTATCAATAAGTTCAAAGTTTTGTCTGTTTTTTATATTGCAATTTTTTTGAAGACTTTCAAGAAGAAGAAGAAGATTCAAATAACAAAAATGATGAAATCGACGATGAAGAAGAACTTGGTGGTCTTTTTCGAAAAGTTTCAAAAAACCAGCACAATTTAAAACAGAGTAAAGATGTAATGAACTTAACAGAGAGTTCATTAACATTACCTTGGAATGTGAATATGAAAGACTGGACTCATCCAGATGTGAGTAATTTGTTGTATTTTTGAATATTCTATATGCAAAAAAATATAAAATAAAGACATATCAATGAGCAGTATATTTATCTGTAGATAAGAATAAACCATTATGTATGTGGATAGAACACATGACTGTGTTAATATGATATTCAGTATTTAAATGATAAGAAATTTATTCACATAAAATTTCATTGTTTAAAAACGAATAATTTACATGCCACCCTCACTTTAATTAATAAAAAGTGCTTCAGTTTACTAATTTAACTATCGTAGCTGCATTCCTGACTTCTATACAAAAACTGCTAAAAACATCAACTTGCTAATAAACTGTCACACGAACATGACACTCTCCAAAAAAATTTCATCCAACTAAATAACTAACTAGTGAAGTGAGATTTAATGTTGCAAATAATTCACCAAGTGTTAATTACTGTTTCTGTAAAGTCTTTACCATTTATCATACCACAGATTTAATTTAAAAAAATGTTGAATTAAAAACTAATTTTATTGCTTTGTATAATTTCTTCATAGAATAAGGAGCTCATAAAGAACTGTTTTATTACTGGAAAATGGAAAGATAGTGAAGATGCTAGAGAATTGCTAAAACTCGATGAAGCTCCAGATTTGAGTGATGGAGATTCAGAAGTATTTGGAGACTTTGAGGATTTAGAAACTGGAGAAACACATACTGCTCAAACTCAATTATCCAAAATTGACAAAGGAGAGAAACGAAAAAGAGAAGAATCAGATAATAAAGAAGACGTTGACGCTCTGGCCGAAAAGAAAAAAAAGTTGAAAGAAAAATTCGATTCAGAATATGATTCTCAAGAAAAATTAAGTTATTATGATGAGCTGAAACTATCTGCAGAAAAACAAGCGCAGTTAAATAAAACTGTATTTGAGAATGTACCTGATGATATTAGAGTACAGATTGAAGGGTTTAGACCAGGGATGTATGTACGGATGGAGTTTCAAGGAGTGCCTTCAGAGTTTCTAGAATATTTTGATCCCACATATCCACTAGGTTAGTTATTTATAAAAATATTTTTCATAGTTGTAAAACAATTTAATAATGATTGGAAGCTTCATTTAATATGAATATTATTTCCAATGAACAACTCTTCATTTTCACAGAGTACTTGAATTCTAATTTATAATTAATTTCAGTTATTGGTGCTCTGAACATGGGAGAAGAAAATGTTGGTTTTCTAAACGTTAAAATAAAAAAACATCGTTGGTACAAGAAAATTCTTAAAACCAATGATCCTTTAATAATCTCTTTGGGCTGGAGGCGCTTCCAAACAATACCGTTGTATTCAAAGTTAGAGGATGATTTGAAGTTTAGATACTTGAAATATACTCCTGAACATTTGACATGTAATGCTCACTTTTGGGGTCCAATTACACCCCAAGGAACGGGATTTTTGGCATTACAAACTGTTGATTCTCAAAGTGGTGTAAGTCAAATTATTTTTAATGTATAATATCCATACACAAAATTAAGAAACACAAATACAGAGCTCTTAAACATCTCATAACAAAAAATATCAAATCCCGAAGAAAAACTGAAGAAGTAGGTGAGTAGTGGTGGGAGCCAATTTATATTAATTTTTAATTAACACATTACGAATGTTTCAGTGAGTAATTTGAACAATTTTTTCTCGAAAGATGAAATTACTGTCAAAAATTAGTTGCAAATTTAATAGAGAAGGTAGATTCATGTGGGGTTTGTTAACTATAAATATATAAAAGAAGTAACAGAATTGCAGGGCTGTTAGTGAGGTCCTTAAAACAAAGATCCTAAAATAGTTCCCTCGTGAAACTCTTGTTTTATATTTCATTTTTTTACTTATTTGGTTATTTATCCGGACCATTTGCTCTCTTTTTAATGAATAACTGCCTATTAAATCTAGCGGCACTCTTCATATTCGTATATCCTCCAAGACACTGAGTAGCTGAAACTTATTAACAGGATCAAGTTTGCAAGATCTAGGAACGCAGCTAGAGCTTTGATATTATTGTCTAAAAGTATATTTTATTTTGCAAAACTAATTTTTTAATTTTTTTAACAATATTGAAATATTAATAACATATATAAATTACAGATAATAAAAAATATTGGATTTAGGATAGCGGCAACAGGGTCAGTATTAGAACTGGATAAAAATACAAGAATACTTAAAAAACTGAAACTTATAGGACATCCATTAAAGATATACAAAAAAACTGCTTTTATAAAAGGTAAAGATTATATAATGCTTTGAACTTAAGCAAAGATAATTATTTTTGTAGGAATGTTTAACAGCGCCTTAGAAGTAGCTAAATTTGAATCTGCTAGAATTAAAACTGTGTCTGGAATAAGGGGTCAAATTAAAAAAGCTGTGAACAAACCAGAAGGTTGCTTTAGGGCAACATTTGAAGATAAAATTTTATTAAGTGGTAAGATTTCAGTTTCAGTAACTTGATTTGAATTGTTCATTTCATGGATATGAAAATAAGTGAAATATGAGTTTTTTATTGTTAAGAAAAATGTAAAATTTGAATTTCAGATATTGTTTTCTGTAGAACTTGGTTTAAAGTAGATGTACCTAAGTTTTATGCACCTGTAAATACATTGTTATTCCCTTCTGATAAAAGGAATTCTTGGCGGGGTGTAAGGACTACTGGTGAAATAAAACGAGATAAGGGCATACAAAACGAAGCAAACAAGGACAGTCTTTACACTGTAAGTATTAACTAATAGAATATTTAATGATCATAAATTTTGTACCATACATACCATTAATTAAAATAAACAACATATCTAGTATAATAATAAATCCTCTCTAACACTTCAGATGAAAATGTTTTATCCAAAGCCAAATGTTGTTTATTTGTAGTTTTGTATTACATGCGAAGTTAAAACATTTGAGGAAGCCTTACAGTTTGCCTAGTGACGTTAAAAAGTTGCCAAGATGCATGATAAGATTTTCCAAAGACATCAGTTTTGTAGCAATGGTTCTTGGCCGCCCACTAACTAACTATATTTTATTGACACATCTGTTTTTTCATCTGTTCACCAATAATGTTATATTTAAATTTATTGTTATGTTTATTCCATTATTCTCATGTTTTCTTTGCTTTAGGTTTGCATCAGTTGGTTAGATTAGATTTAAATTAAATTTATCATCTAAACTAAATACTTTTCTAATTAGAATAAGCACAGTAAGCTATCCTTAAAAGATAGATATATGGAATAGCAGAACATGCATTCTTTTTTTATATCTTGAAAGGATTAGGCATCCTTTTCGATGAAAGTTCCCAAGCGGCAAAAGATGTAACATATTATATCCTAAACCTTCCTCATAATTCACTTTATCTATTGATGAAAATCAATTCAGTAGGTTTTGAGTTTATTACAAATAGATAGACAGACGTAACGAAGGTTTTTTTTATAATTTGTAAAGATTAAACTGTAATGAAAGATATTTTATTAATGGTATATGTATAAATTTAACTAGTAATATAATTATTTCCTTTTCAGCCCATCGAAAGGGAAGCAAAACCTTTTAAACCTTTGATTGTACCTAAAAAGCTTCAAGAAGCATTACCATATAGGGATAAACCAAAACATATTAAACCATCAGATAAAAATCCACTGGACAGAGTAGCGGTTATTGTTGAGCCCGAAGAACAAAAGGTAATTTTTGTTTTGATCTTAAAATATGGAAGATTGAGCATAAATATGAGACCAAACTAGAAATTTTTTTACTTATCATATTGGTATGGTTCAACAATTATAATTCATTACATCGCCAACTTTCTGGTTTGTATCTTTGATATTAATCTAATAATACACTGGTTACAGAAGGGTGTTGCCAGGCAGTTTGTTTCTAGATTGGTAACTTTCAACTGTTGAAATATAGTTGGAGGTTGAAAAATAATTTGAAATGCTTGAAAAATATAATTTTATTGAAGTAATGAGAAAAACATGTAACAATCAAAATTTAAATATTTTGTGTAGAATCATCAACATTGGGTCCCCCACATTTTCATTCCAACAGTGTATGTATGTATCACACCAAAACTGTAAATGTGATTTATGAAATAGACAAAATTGGTGTATTAGAGACTAACATTTAAAATAGTCTATAAAATTTGGTATTAAGAAGAATTTTACTTATATTAACAAGTTTAATTAAATTTATTGAATATGTGCTCTTGATTTTTGGTCCATTGTTTTTATAGAAATGATTTTTGATGTTTTGGTCCAACTGCTGTCTCTATAAAAATATTACTTGGCATTTAAAATTCCCATGAATAAATAGCAAATCTACCGAATTAATATAAAATTTGGTTTAACTATAAAAAGATTTTATGTTCTTAATAACCCAAATTTGAATATTTATTATTTGAAAAAGTACCGATTATCATTTTATATTATTTATAGTTCATTGAAATTTAAAAGGTAGATTTATAAAAAAATGGTTTTATTTTGTTTAAGGCTTTTAGAATTTTTATAATTGAATGTATATTAATTTATAATAATGATGATTTTTTAATCTGGAACTTTTGGAATATTTTGAAGATGATAAATATGGAAACAGAATAATATTTCTATGATACATTATCAAAATATTACTGTAATATAATATCTAAGATACAAAAAACAATGTATTAGATTGCTTATTATGATGCTATTTAAATAAAAATGATCAATCAATAGGTTAAAAAAATAAAACTGCTGTAACAAATTCTGAAATAGAAAGAAACTAATTTTTAAATATAAAATTTCAAAAATCTTTTAAACTGATACAAATGTTGAAGAAAAAAAAAAGATTTCAAATTAATACACACAAAATTCAGCAGTTTGGACATTTTTTTTTCATATATAAAAAATTAATTTTTGACAATTACGAATACAATATTTTGTATTATATGAGTGAATTGTATTTTACTATTTCTATGATAATACTTTATACGGGTCAAATCTCGATATAATGAATTCCTTGATATAACGAAATTTTTTAAATCTCCTCTTTATAACATACAATGTTAATTGCACTTCTACATAACGAATTTTTTTAGTCAAAATCAAATACTTCTAATATAATCTTTATACGACGAATTTTTTAGTAAGAACTTCTATATAACGAATTTTTGTCGATCCTGGTAAAAAAACCTCAGTTTTACGAATTTAACTGCTAATTTATTGAACTGTCAGTGCTTCCATATATTGAAAGCAATAAACGTAAAATCGTGTCAACACGTGTCCAGACATCATGTTATGGCAAATTGAATTGTAGTTTTATTTTATTTTCTATATATTTGTTAATGTAGTATAAGCAGGTTATACATTGACCAAAATTAACCAACGTTGCCTTTGAACCTCGTAATAACGAACCTCGCTATAACTTTATCCCAGATTCATTATATCGAGGTTTGACTGTATATCTGAATTAAAAATGTAGGGTAATGTCTTGATAAAAATAAGTTAGTTAGGTGGAATCATCAAAAATCATTTCAATACATTAATAAAATAAAAAAACCATCATTTATTCAAACAGACCTAAAGTCAAGAACATGAAATATAGAAACATCTAAGAAGTGAAAAATTTATTTCTATTTGTTCTCAAATAAATTACTAAATTCATTTTCCAACCTAACTACATTTAATTTTGAAGTTAAATGCCATGTTTCATCACCATTTATTTCTATCTGTTTATAGGAACTCGAATAACTTATTATTTCTAAAGAATTGTCAAAATCTAGATCTGCCACAGATATAGAATTTTCTTGATTTTTATAATCTGGTTGACAGTTATTATGCTGAGGCCCATTACATATTAAGTAAATGTCTGTTACACTTACGTTTTCAATTTGTACGTCATTTTCTTTTAGTATGATAAGTAGTATTCTTTCGGATACTTTATTCAAATGATAAGTTTCATTATGTACAGGTATGTTTCGTTTGTATATTCGAGTCACAGGTGATAGTTTAACAGTTTTTTCTTCCCAGTACCACATTTTCAATATAAATCCACTAATGAATCCTTTAGAAGAATAGATATTGGGTTCTATTACCGGAAATTTAAAACATACTGGTTTCATGATTACTGCGTTGTCGAATTTTGAGAAATTTAGTTTGGTATTATTAGAACTATACAGAGTAATTATGCTTTGACATTTAGGACATTGGTTGAAATTTTGAACAGTTAATTTTTTGTCACCTATTTCATAAAATGTTTCAATATCCTCATTGATCCCTATGTTAAGTTTGATGGCAGCACTAGAATTGTAAAATTTTGATTTGATATCAGCAATAGAAACTTCATAAGTAACTAATGTTCCTGGCATTTGTATACATTTATAGTTGATAGAAAATGAATTACTTGAAATCAAGTTTATAGTTGAGCATGTCGATGGTAATTTGATATTTGATAACGCTTGACCAGTTCTTCCTGATATTATTAAAAATCCACTTTTCTTATATACTGCTAGTAATTCATTTATACCATCTTTATCCAAATCTTCAATCTTAACAGGCATATCTAATTCTGGTATAGATTTTTCTTCTAGACTATGGGCATGCCATAATGCTTCCCCGGAAATAGTTTCTACCACTTTCAATCCGGTATTATCTACTACTAGGCAATCATTGTATCCATTGTTGTCAACATCGATTATACTGCAGTTCATTTGTAGTGGGTAACTTTCCTGTTGAAAATCCCAAGCTATAGCACCATTTGTTCCCATTATAGAGAGTATACCATTTTTAAATGCTTTTTTATCAGTAAAACTACCTTTATAAATTAAAGCAAGATTCCAGTTCTTCTGAAAAACACCTCTTACTAAATTTATGCTTCCTAATAATTCTATATTTTCATGTATTGATTCCCAGTTTGGTATTTTCAACGTACAGGTATTGAAATCATTGCAGGGTAGTATCCAAAGAAAAGTAATTATAGGTAAAAAACAGAATATTATAGAAATTACTAGAGCAACTTTACGTTTAGTGGAGAATTTGTGATGCAAATTTTTGAAACTGTCATCTTTAAAATCACTTATGTGACCATTTCTGGGTTGAGAAAAATTCACTTTGGGTTGATTTACACCATTTGTTAGATAATGTGAGGTATCTTCGGATCTCTCTTCTTTTTCTGAATCGGAATCACTTAACGATTGCGGTAAGGGAACATAAATACCTTGCGAGGAATGAGACATTTTTGTTTAATGAAATACATGTATTGATTTACATTTTCGGCTTTCGGTATTTATAGTAGATATTGATTTCATCCAAAAAATAAATATTCTTAATACGTCAACGGCAGATGGCGCGGTTTGTTGAAATCTGCCGAGGTGCGTTTTGCTGTTAATTTCACCATGCTGACACTAGAAGCGTTCAATACACTAAAACGGTCATAAACTTTTATTATAAATCTCGGTTAAATTTTGTTAAGGGTAGAAACAATGTTAGCATTTTAAGTCTAAAAATTGTGCTGACATGGTCCAGAGATTTCAAGCTTTCAAGGTTTCGCATGTGCTGTGCATGACGTTCGCGAACTCAGTCGAATTGTCATATTTCGCATTTTGATTTCAAATAATTCAAGTAGTGTTTAAGGAGAGTTCACGTTTATTTTTGTATCCAGTTCAAATCAAAATACGGCCTTAACCTAAAAAACTGGTGCAAAGGCGCATGAGCAAACAAAGTCGTTCGCAAAGTTTATTCGAAATAGGACAATTTCACATTGAATTGCATGCCACCTCGCCCGCAAATTACATTAGAAATGTACCTTAAAGTATCTAATGTTTTTTTGTTTATTTCATCCGCCGTAAACAATAAAAAAAATGCATATTCTAATAATGAGAACAATTTGTGTACATAAAGTGTCCGTCGAAATTAAATAAAGGTGGCGCCACAGTAACGTCTGGATAAAGTTTAAAAAAGTGCAAATATTATTTACGATCTGGACAACTTTTCACCCTTTTGTACATACAAGTTGTTAAAATTTTCAATAATCAGCTATGATATTAAGTTTCTTAACTCTGAATACTTCAATTTATCTACAATTGCTACTTTCATACCATACCCTTTGTCTTCACAAACGCCATTCTGGAAGATTTGTGAACTGTTATGCATCATATAAAACTTTTCTCCCATATGAAACACTTTATATATTTACAGTTTTCATAATACATTTTTATGAATGCTTTGATTGTTTTTAATGCAAAATTTCTGTTGTGATTTGCTTGTTTAAAATTGTAATATTTAACATTTGTTAGATTTCCACTATGATGAAAATGTTGAGAGCTTCCTACAATAAGAAACAAGAGAAGATAAAACAAGAAACTAAAGAGCGTTTGGAAAAACATCGTCAAGAAATAGAGAGCGTAGAAGCTAATAGATTGAGAAAATTGAAAGATATAAAGAAAAATGTTCATAGGATGAAGAGTAAACAAGCTAATAGTAAAGGGCGCAAAAAATGAAATATTATTAATAAAACCTTTTGACAACACTTGTTTTAATTTATATGTGAAATAACATAACAAATTTCTTTTTCTATAAGGTACCAACCATTTCCATTATCAACTTTTTTCCTTTTATTGTTTTAGATTATAGTTAAGATCCCTCTTATATCCATTTCTTCCTGTCTTGTCATCTTCCTCAGATTTTTTCGTCCATTTGACTTGATTTCCTGTATTTGATCCTCTCTTGATTTCCATTCATGTTGTCAGCCTTTTTTTCTATTATTGCTTTTTACTTTTCCAATATATTTGGCCTGAACCTTCTCCAAACCCCTCAATACATGGAAGAAGACCAAGAAGAATTTAGCATAAATATAAATCCCAAAAACTGAATAATGCTCAGTATAAGTCACCAATCATTTACTTAATTATTGAAGTAGATTGTTAATTTGAAAATTAACTAAATTTTCAAGAAGTAGTAACACTGACTATGAATTATAAGGTTTGTTCCAACCTGCTGGTCTGTACCTTTTAAATGATATTTTCTGCGCAATATTCGACTATACATGGTTCTTCATACAGTACTTGCTATCAATAAAGTATCAAAAAGTCCCATAAATGGTTTTTTGATGGGTTGGAACAAACCTATAACTTAAAGATGATTAGATGTGATAAGGTTGTGTGTAATGACTCTGGTGTTGTTGAAGAGTTGAATATTTTAAGAAATACTGGAATTCATAATAAAGGGGCCCTAAAAGAGATCAGTGCACTTTTCCCAATTAAGTTACCAAATATTACCATAACCACAGAAATCTGCATGTGTATTGTTGAAGATATAAAAAAATATGGAGAAAAACATTTAAAACTTATATTTTTAATAATAAACCACTTAGTACATTTAACGAGATAAGTATCTGTAGTTTTAAGATTTTTTTTATGTTAATAGTCTAAATGGCTACAAAAAAAGTACATAATGGAATGAACATCTATCTATTAACAATTAAGTGATACAAGTTTTGGAACCTATTAATATATTGCACATATCCAACTACTGGCGGTAGTTTTTGTGAATCTCTGGCTTGATATCATAGACCAATTTTAAAAACTCTTGAATCACCTGGAACATGAAAGTTAACAAATGAACACATTTTAAGTACCACTATTCCAATAGCTGACGGAAACAAATGTAATATACTAGTCCAAAAAATTGTGTGTTACACACCAATACAAAGTAAATGCCTGATCCCTGATTGGAACTATTATAGGCAATGACCTTTACATATTGACCATAGAATTTCCATTAGCTAAAGAGGGTCCAATTGTGTAGCAGAATTTTATCACACATTAGTACAAAAAATGCAAACTTTCTGCATATGTTGAATAATATTCAACTAACAATAACATTATCTAAAATATTCTTATGTTTGTGAAAAATAATTATTTTCATACATACTGTTGGTATAATTATTACTTTAAACATACATAGCAACTGATTGATAAAAAGAATAGAAAATGAAAATTATTAATTAAATAATAAAATAGCTGATCAATACATGAATAACCTTGAATGTTATAATCATGTGACTGGGGAGTTATACAATGTTTTTGAGAAACTCACAGGTTGTTTCTGGTTCAATACTGTTTTGTTCATCTCCTCAACCCTTCGCTTTGTATCTTGTTCAATTTTAGCAGCTACATCTTCCCGAGAACCCATGTGCTTAGCCTCAAATTCCCGGAATTGGCGTTCACGTTCTTTACGGTATTTCTCAATTTCATCTTGAGCTTCTTCTTTAGCTTGCTTTAGCCTCCTAGCTTTTCCTGAAATACAATTATTTTTTACAGTATCTCTACTGTCTACCAATCCAAAAATAAAAAATTTCAATTCAATTATTATCAATCAATGTTCTAAAACTGCTAATTTATTTTCGAAAGATCGTAAATCTAACTATTTTTTATGTCTCGTGACTGTCAACACCCTAAATTCATGTTTTTTCTAAATCAATTTCAACTTACGCTTGCGGGCTTCTGTGACTTTGTCTGCGGCACGTTTTTCAGCTGCTAGAAGCTGTTGAACACCTTGGCTTTGATGACTAGCCATATTTTTTTAGCAAATTATATTTAAAAAAATTCAACTTTAGTACCCGAAGATGATTATGAACTGACGAAGTTGAAGAAAGGCAAACTCTGGTCATATGATAATACGTCAAATAATGTAAATTCTCATAGCTACCAACTTAAGAATAATGCAATGTTGTCTGATCTTAATTCTTGGAACCTGTAAATATTCGTTTCCTTGGTCGATTTTTATTTACTGTATTCTAATCTTGGAAAATATATATTAAACTGGAGATACTCTCATTATTTCTAATATCTATATCTCATTATTGGATTCCCATTGTTCAATTATGTCCCTCTGTTGGCATTAATGTTAACTGAATAAATGGAAACGTCAAAATCTTATACGTGTTCAGGTTATAATGTTTAGGCTATGTGTACTCTTCTCAAAACATGTATATATTCCGATTTGTGAAAAAAGTTTAATCAAACAAAGATTGCATGAAATTTAGTTGTAGTAATGGGTACAGCTGTAAGCAAAAATTTGGAACTATCAACCAATGAATATTGCGTTAAGTATGTGGGAAAGGAACCTATATCCATAAATAATCCTTTTTGGAACACCTTTCTATCTTACAACTTGGTTCCTCCAACGACAGTGTAGGTGTTATTACGTAGATTTCAGTTTTACAACTTATGAATTATATTTGAAATAGATTTTGACAAAATTACTACCTTTTCAAAATATAGTTACACTAGTGTGATTAAAATTGTTTACCTAACAGTAAAGTATATTTGCATATCGTTTATGACAATATAGTATAAGAATAATCATCTTCAACGATACATTTACATTTTGGTATATTTTAAATATTGTAGAATCTATACTGTGATCTCACATTTTGAAATATATTTTAATAATATTAAGTAAGTTATAAGGAATTAATTTGAATTTTAGAAATGAACAATTGGCATTTGAATCAAGAATAGAGTCTTTGTTACAAGAACTATTGAAAAATAATCCAAATACTGGAAATTTTGGTATATTAATTCAAATATTTATTGAAAAAACTAATGAACTATTATCTGCTACAATAACAGAATCGTAAGTATTTATTAGATTATCAGATAACTAAACTAAGTGCACTTATTGACATTAATAAGTAGAATCAAGTTGAAAACTTTTTGAATTTCTGTTTATTCCTTTCCATACAGGTGTCAAGGAATCCAAATATAAACTATATTTGATTTTGTCTCTGTATCTAGTTCACATCTATTCAAAATATTCTTCTAAGGGAGCTATAATTTTTTCAACTTCTTTCTATCTACATCGCTGTATATAACCATTTTCTATTTTATGAAGTTTTTCTGCCCTTAAAATTTTTTTTCATAATCATTTTGTTTAATGCATTCTATATTATCCTTCATTGTTTAGGTATTTATAAATATGTATAATATTTATATACATAAATACATTTTTTATCTAGGAACTTATTCAATTGGCAACTTTTTAATACTATATTCATAATAAGATGTACCTTGAAATTTTTAACGGAAGTTCTAAAAGAAGAAGATTTAATGAAGCATATAGAATTAGGGAAAACGAGAAATGTCATGGAAGACTTCTTGGGATCATTAGTTGGAATAATAGTTGATGTACCTATAGATGATTACACATATCCGATCCACTTAGAGTCAGCAACATGTCTCTTACTCTGTCTTTCAATACAATATCATTCAGGTAAAATATTTTTTCCTATAATTAGATTTTTGAAATAATTTTTTTTCGTTTAGGAGGTAAGTCAGATCATAGCACCATTTATAGACTTATGATGAGAGGAAAACATGTAATACATGCTCCTATACTAGTTAAACGTTTGATAACTAATTTTATTGAGCAACGAAAGATGCCTTCTGGATATACTGGAAATGATGGACATAGTATTGTTTTAAGTAAGTGCATCAGTATTTTGAGAAAAAGTATTCTTTCTTTATTTGCTCTGTTAATTTCTCTCTGCTCCCTCTCTAATTCTCTCTATCTCATCATTTCTATTTTGTCATTTTTATTGTTAATATAATTTTTTATGTTAATATATCTACCCGGTTATCTATATGTTAATATATCTACCCGGTTATCTATTTCTCCATTTACATTTGTATCTACTGGCAGTACATCTCAAACTATTCTTATGTTTTATTATTATTGTATCACTCTTTTTGATATGCCACTAAAGTAAGCCGAGCAATATGAGGAGACAGATAAAACAATAAGCAGAAAATAAAGTGCTAATTAAGTGCCATATTACAAAATTTGTGCAAAATCAATAGATAATTGAAGTAGAATGCTTCCAGAATTAAATACTCCGTTGTTCAATGATAGAAAAAAGTTTTTTCTATTCTTGGACACAACAAAAAAATTGCTTTTTTGAGTTTTCTCAGCAGAACAATGTCATTGCTGAAGAATTATAGACTATTGTGGTTTCGTTAGTGCCTGTATAGTTAAATTCTTCACTAATGCTGATTAAATGTTGCAGGAAAAATTAATTTTTTTGGAGACATCACGAACAAAAATTGATTTAACAGCTAGCACATAGAGCTGAATCGGGCATTTGTGCACCAAAATGCAAGCTTTCCAACCCACTAGGAACATCATTCTTTATTTTTCAGATAGAGAGAAACCTCTTTAAGATAGTCAATTAGCATTGAAGGACCTGAAAGTAATTGAGTGCATGTGGAAAATTGCAAACAAACTCTAAAAGCACTAGCTAACAAAAACAAAGTAACCCTATAGTGGCTACCAGGCTACCAAGGTATACCAGGCAATGAGGAAGTAGACAGCATTATCAAAATAGGGCACAGATTCCATACCTAGGACCAGAGTTCTTTTGTGGCCTCATGAGATTCCATATCGATAAAGGACTGATTAGATGGCTAAAGAATCAGATGGAGTCTCACTGGAGAAATACTCTAGGCCGAAGACAATCCAAAAGATTCATAACCATAATTATCACCTAAGAAGTCTGAAGACTTCTCATGATAAGCAGAAACTATATCAAACTGGTGATGAGTCTTCTGAAAGATGACTGCCCACTGAAAGATCACTGCCCCATACCATAAGATGATAGGCATATCAGAAAATGACAACTGCAGATTCTATGAGGCTTAGATAGCTTAGAGGAGTAGTGTTACGTATTTTGGAAGCAGAACAATGAGATGTAGAGTCTTGTACAAAATATCTTTTAGGTATAGGTGCAGAGTGGCTGTAAAGCCAAAATGGCTCCCCAAACAATCTACAGTATACCTCAAAATATTCATATGTTAAATTTTCCAATGTCTTTATGTACTTATATATTTTTTTATTCTATATTCTATATAAAAAAATAACAAATATTTACTAAATATGTTACATAATTCCAGCTGTTTAGTTAATGAACTTGAAAATTCAATTAAAATAATATTCATGAGATGTACTGTCAAATCTATCTAAATATTCAATTAGATCTCAGTTCTAACTTTTCCTGTATTAGTTATCATTGATAAAACATGTTTTTGCAGATTTAGCTTCAAATATCTGGTCAGTTTTAACATTCAATAAAAAATCCAGTGAAGAAACAAACAACACACACGAACATCCTTACCAAGAATCACCTTTAGCAACTCAAAGTCTATTATTACTGTTAGTTTTAGTTCATCATTGGACTACACAGTCCAACCCATACAGAAATAGTTTATTTTCTTGTCTAGACAGTGAAGGTAAGTTCGTAAACTACAATTTTAGTGATATACGATTGTAATTTTTCATTTCTTGTAGATACAAATCCAGTACCACCATCTAAAGTGGCATCATTATTCAAAATAGATTTTAATTTACTGTACTTAGCACTTTGCAAAAAAGCATCAGGTGATGCAGCCACATTATTGTTGTATTTATTGTTACATAGAAATCAATCATTTAAAACATATATTCTGAATAGGGAAGATTTGGACCTTTTGGTAAGTAAACAATTGGTCTATTGATAGATAAAGTAATTTTAGGTAAATAAATTAGACACATTATTTTATATATATAATAATACTCCTGAGTATATGATCAATTTTTGTTTTTGTAAAATTTTTGCATATCTATTTACCTTAACCATTTATTTATTGTAATGTATTTATTATTCTTCTTATTGTTTGTTCAATCAAATAAAAACTCAACATCTCTTAAATTTTGTCAATTGCCAAGATTTTCTATGAAATCATAAACTATTATATGAATAAAATTTTAAAAAGTACATTTATTGTAAAAATATTCAACCAAATATATTTTTTATAACTTAATCTCATTAATACTTTTATAAATCATTGTATAGATAAGACTTTCTAAATACACATCATTATGAGTCTCGTAAAAAAAATCAGAAGGTGTCTACAGCATCCTTTTGCATAAATTTTATTTCAGTTTCAAACTAGATTGTTGTTTATTTGTGGCGTTAGGAGGTCATCTATTTGGTTGCACTTTCAGTGTTGACTATATATCTTTTTAAAACGAATATCGTCTTGATTTTAGGCCTCTTTTGTTATAAAATCAGTTTTTTTCTAATTATTGAAAGACAGATAAAAATTTAAAGTTTTGAAATATATATTTTGATGAAGACTGTAGTCAAAACGTCAAATTCTTATCTGTCTTTCAAAAATTATAAAAAAACTAATTCTATAACAGATAAGGCTAAAATCAAGAAGATTTAGAAATATAAACATATATAAAAGCTTTAAGAAATAAGAAATTAAAGAAATTTATATTTGTATCGAGCTATTTAATCTATGATGAAAGTAAATCATAGTTGAGATTATTCACAGTTCAATGTTTGTTCTGACTTCAATGAGGTTAGACTATCACTTTTACAAGTTTTTTTGAGTAGTGCCAGCAAGGCAATTAGGTGATCTAGCGTTTCTTTCTCTTCCTTATAGAACCTGCAATTATCAGTTTCTGCTGTATATAATCCCATAAGGTGTATCATATATTTACCAAAAGCTAGATAGATATTTTTTATATTTTACTCTATTAAAGTTACGAGGAAATTGTTTGATGTCACTCACCTGTAAGAATATGCCAGAGTAATTCTCTTTCAGATACTTTCTTCTCCTGAAACACTTGTAGGCACATTTCCCTATATCTTAAAGGTGTCAGGGGATTGCACTCCGTTTCTGGCATGTATGGTGGCCTCCTCGATTCTCTTGATTTCTGAGTGATGAAGAACTCAAACCAAAAACCTCATTGTTTTTGCTTAGATCTTTCTGAGCATTTTGAGATTAGCTTTAAATTGATTATTGATAGATTAAGTTTAATTACATAGTACAAAATGAACTCTGTCAGTAATTATTTTGTTTTTTTTTATATTTCAGATTGTACCTATACTAAAAAGTTTATACAATGCTCCCAATAGCAATTCCCATCATATTTATATGTCATTAATTATCATATTAATATTAAGTGAAGATGATAGTTTTAATGAAACCATTCATGATTTGGTAAATATCCTTATTTATTTTATTTCTTAAACAATTTCTAGTGAATAATTTTAATAAATATTTTGTTTGTTTTCAAGAAATTGAAAAATGCCTCTTGGTATGTTGAACGTGCTTTAACCGATATATCTTTAGGAGGTTTGTTAATACTTATAGTAATACGAACTGTGCAGTACAATATGCTCAAAATGAGGGACAAATATTTACATACAAATTGTCTTGCTGCTCTTGCCAATATGTCAGCACACTTTAGAAATCTTCATCCCTATGTAAGTCAAAGACTGGTGTCTCTCTTTGAAACCTTGGCAAAAAAATATAATAGATTGATATCAAGATTGAAGACTGAAAATTCACATAAAGACAATACAATAACCATAGAGGTAAGCAGGTGTTTTTAAAATAACTTATAAAATGTTACAATGCTTACCTTTTAGATCCATCAACAATTCTTCATAAAATTGAAATTGTTCTTTCTCCTTAATCTTCTCAGATGTTGAATGAGTGTACACATCTCTCTCGTAACCATTTCTGTCCTAGCCATTATTCTCGTTTTGATTTTTTTCTAATATCCCCATTCTGCATCTTGTCACAAACTATTTTTTATTTTTATCTTATCTTATTTCTCCTTAGGGTCCAATTTTATGCTTTTACTCTATTTACTATTTTTTTATTTCTGATAAGCAATCAGTCAACAAATCTTACAGCTTGCTTAATAACATCAAAAGATTTAAGCTGAGCGCCTGATCGACTTCTCAAAGAATATTGGCCTTTGGTAATGTCAAGTGGGGCATGACGGATCTATCAGAAGGCCTATGTGCTTAATGGCTCTTGATTTATTTAATGTTGCTATATCCCATTACATCCACTTACTCACATTTGAAATTATACTTCAGCCTCTGAAATTCCACAAATCGCGACTTAATATGTATATATTATGGTTCTGATTTTTTATATTTTTAGGCTGATCAAGAATCGGAAGACACTGAACAAGACGTATCCGTTTTGGAAGAAGTATTGAGAATGGTATTGGAAATATTGAATTCGTGCCTATCTACCCAACTAAGCAATAACCCCAATCTGATATATACAATGCTATATAACAAAAGTATGTTTGAAGCATTTAAAGATAATGTTGTTTTTCAAGATATCATTCACAATATAGATATCATTCTCAAGTATTTTTCACAACTTCTACACGATAAATCGTTAGAGCATGAAGTAGATGCTCACCAAGTGTTGTTAATAATACAACAGGGAGTTAGAGGCTGGCCAAAGGAGAGATTAACCGTAAGTTATAAAAAAAACATTTTTTTAGTTGATAATTATTTTTCTTTGTGATAGAGATTTTAAACTAGATTATTTTAGGAAAATTTAGATTTTAATGGCGATTTAATATATTTATTTTATTTTAGAAATTTCCTGACCTCAAGTTTAAATATGTAGAGGAGGATCAGCCCGAAGACTTTTTCATTCCATACATATGGGCTTTAGTGGGTCAGCAGTCAATTCTTCATTGGGTTAACGATAATTATCCAACAATTATGTTCGTTTAAATGTTTTGAGAACAATTCAATGAATCATGTATAAAATATATATTTAATGTAATAATAATGTGTATTTATGTACAAATTTGTAAGATTTATCAATATATTTTATGAATTAAAATTTTATTCAGACTTGTCCATCATTGATAAGAAATAAAAAAAATGTGATGGAAATATTTTTGGTTGAAGATACTTTGTGATGTAGGTGCAATAGACACTTCCTTTTAGTAAGACCACAGATCACCTACATTTAGATGGTTCATGACAATGTTATTTATTTTGTCAGGTGTACAAAGTAACCATCTAGTAGTGTAAACCTGAACTACTAGTTTCAGCCTTTGCAAAATTTTATTAAATCCGTAGATTATTTTATCATAGTTTATACTGGTAATGGTTATTAAATTTTCAAATTTCAAAGTTGTACATTTTTAGTTATATTATCACAAAACAAATGCATTTCGCCAATGCCGAAGTTAGGGTGCTTGCAGCCCTAGGCCAAATTAATCTAAACGGCTCCTAATCTGGCCGCCAGCGTATTAGGTGAAAAATTGAAATGTACCTTATTTCAATCTTACGTTAAACCAAGAGAATAGTTGAGATATATTTATATAAACACTGAAGCATAAATTCGAAAACATTGATTGGATATTAACAATTATATTATATCCTTTAACTTCACGGTGAGGAATCAAAGCATTTCATATTAATAAATAACGTTTATTTTAATTTTACTTCTCAAAACGCTGCGGGCTCCCTTTGCTTGCGGCACAGCGGTAAATCCGGCACTGGATTTCGCAGAACTAAATGCAAAAAATGGATATTTTGAGGTGTAATGTTATTATGATTAGAAAATATCGTGAAAGCATTATTTTCGTACAAATGAAATTCAATCAAATCGATTTTTTAGAGTGATATATTAAAATTAAATTTATCCATCAATTTTATTACGTTAAATCTATGTATTACTGTAGAACGACAGGCATATACCTCCTAACTTTATATGTGTACAAAAAAGAAGAAGAATTATTACTTAAAATTTCAAAAGTGCGGTTATAGTTGTTAAAATGTATTTACTTTTCACATTCGTCTGAAATATGCTAAAAAATGTCTAATAAAGTGGTAACCAATACTTTTCGTAGCGTTTTCAAAACTGTTGATAAAGAATTATTAAGATGGTTTCCGGGTCATATGGAAAAGGGTTTGAAACAAATGCAAAATAAAATAAGGTCCGTAGATTGTTTAATAGAAGTACATGATGCTCGAATACCTTTATCTGGTAGAAATGCAGATTTTAAATATACAGTGAGCGGAGTAAAGCCTCACATTCTGGTTCTTAACAAAGTAGACTTGATAGATCGTCATTATCAACATATTATAGAAGAGAAATTGAAAAACGAATATCAGCATATAATATTTACTCATTGCCGAAATCAAGATTGTCCTGGAATCAAACAAATATTCCCTTTAGCACAAAAATTGATTAACCAATCAGATAGATTCAATAGAATTGCAGAAGAAGATTATAATATTATGATTATTGGAATTCCTAATGTGGGAAAGTCGTCAGTAATAAACGCATTAAGAGTTAAATATTTAAATAAGGGCAAAGCCACAAGTGTTGGTGCTACCCCAGGAGTAACAAGGAGTGTTCTACATAAAATAAAATTGAGTGACAAACCTTTGTTTTATATGTTTGATACACCAGGAATTTTGTCACCTACAATTTCCAGTGTCGAAACGGGATTAAAGTTGACATTATGTGCTACGATGGCAGATCATTTTGTAGGCGAGAGAATATTGTCAGATTATCTTCTTTATTGGTTAAATAAAAATAACCATTTTGACTATGTTACGTATTTTGGACTAAGTGATGCAAGTGATAATATTTTAGAAGTTTTAACTCATATTGCTAAGAGCAAGAAAAAAAATATAAGACTTAGAGATCAAACAAATAATTATATTATTAGACCCGATTTGGATGGAGCTGCACAAATTATGTTGAGAGCATTTAGGGTAGGGAATTTAGGAAAAATAATGTTAGATGAAGATTTACTTGTGTAACAGTGTTTATAGTAAATAATGTAGAATATTTTAATAAATGATTGAATCATTTTTTTGTTTTTTCATCAGTTATAAATAATTTAAAACCTATATGTCTGTAGCAGATATTATAATATTATATTATAGTGGAAGATCAAAAATGTTTCACTAGATACCTAGATTGAACATTTTTTGATGTTACTTTTTAATAAAAATCTTCAAAATTTGACACATAAGACATACCTCACATCTCTGAATGAACTTATGTAACTAACAAGCTGACTTAACACAACTTCATCTGTGTCAAATAATAAATATTAGACCCTAACAATACAATTCTAAATCAAGTTTTCTTTGTTTTATCAGTGATTCACTTAAGTAGCATTGAACAAAATGTAATAAAATTTGGTAGTCACCACTTATATTATGTGGATTAAACCAGAATACACATTATTTGTATTTCTGGTTTGATACGTAAGATAAAATTGGAACTATATTAAAAAATGCTCAAAAAGAGAGAATATCAGTATTTCTAAAATATATTATTGTACTCTTATGAATGGTAAATAATTATTGCTCATCTACTTAGGTAAGAAATAATGGGTACTTGGTATTATTTTGCTGCAGAGTTATTGAGAGATGCATATTCAAATAAAACGACAATTTTGTTAAAAATTAAATACTTATAATGAATAATCCATCGTTCGCTAGCGGCTCGATCACAACATTCGCACAAGTATGAAATGTGTCATTTCCTTCTATCATTGATATAATATTACAACCATTACATTTACTATCTGTATTATTAGTTGATCCTCGATATTAATTCCACCCATACAGCATAAGACGGAACTTCATATATCTAAATTTTAGTGTTTGAGATAATGGTTAACCACTATAATATCCTAACCTACTGTTAACTACTGTGTACTACACGATGTGTCCAACGTTTGCGCCAATATTCGCGTTCCAACGTACAACTGAACATTAGAAGGAAGGCTGGATGCAGTGCTGCAATTACATGATGTTTACCTAAAAAAATAAAAAACGTGGTAAAAAAGTGATGAACTGCATAGAACAGATGTACTTAAATTCTTTTAAAAGAAATTGGATGATACTGGTAACTTGGTTTTTCAAACAAAACACGTAGCATTAACTCGCAAGAGAATAAGAACTGTGTGTAGTTGTGCCGGTTTCCAACTTCGTTTCAATGTTGGGTAGTTCTTTGACGCGGGTCAGAAGAACCGACTTTTCATGGCCAACGTCTGAAGAAAAATATTCGCCGAATGACGTGCGCACTACGACAACACGATGCATCTTATCATACCAGCGTCCAACGTTAGAAGCATTAGACGCACCGTGTGGTACCGGCTTAACTACAATGTATTTCCAGATTACTGTGAGCTTGTATTTCTTAAATCTTGGTAAATCTTCTCTATACTGATTAATCTCAGGTTATGAACACCACACATGACAAGTTGTTGTTCTATATGTGGCTTTTCCGCTTATAATGTAGACTAATGACATTAGTCAATAAAATATTACCTTAAATAATTTTTCATGGTTTATTTATTTCTTTTAGTTTGTTAAACGACTTGTAATATTTGATCCAAGGGGTAAAATTCATTATATTTCTAAATTCCAAAGTAATTATTGTTTAAAGTAATAATTATTTACGTGATGTTTGTTTGAATCCGTTCCTGGTTCTGACGTCACTTGTAACATTCTATTTTATGGAAAATTGCATCAGCTGTTAGTGAGTAGCAAATATCCAACACACCTATATTGTGAACCAATCAAATTAGAGTTCGAAGTCGGGCCCGTATCGGTGACCTCGAATATGTTACACAGAATTTCTCAATATTTCAAAGGTTGAAAACGATTTCTTTAGAATAGAATAGAATTTTGATTCTACTTGGAACTAGGTTATGATTTTAAAATTAGAAAAGATAGTTTTTTAGGATTGGCTTGTTGTTTTGAAATTTTCAGACTTTGCACTCGCGTGTCTTAGAAATATATTTTTTTGGTAAACAAACGGTTTTTAGAAGGTTACAAATACACGTGTCGGTAACTTATTCATAATTAGGTATATTTTTTTATTACTTTAGAAACATTTGAGAATTTGGTTCTGGCAAACATAATTTTTGATGGCGTTTGTGAAAAATATTTCAAATTTTTTGCTTTCTGCATTTTTCTGTTATAGTATAATTATATAAATATTACAGTTTTGAAGACAAATAATATATTTTACTAATGATGGCAATGACATATTACACAAATTATCTCGCCACCCCTCTTGGAACCCATTTAAGATCTGTTACCCATAAATTAAGTTATACAATGTCTTTTATTTTATGATCCATTAACGTATAGTCTCGAATTACCTAATTTCTGTCTTATATTAATGTGGCTGTGAATATTCATAAATCTATCTATTCAACTTCTACTTTCTATTGTAATCGTATTACATTGTAAGATTTATTGTATATTGGCCGTCCTCAACATCTTACTTAAGCGGTTTCATATGTCCCTTAGACACTTGAAGTTCCATTAACTTATCAAATTACTTATCCTTATATTTTTATTGATGTGTCGTGACGACCATAAATATAATCAATTATAGCTTTTGTATACAATAGAGTTAGTATTTAAGAAAGCATAAACATGCATAGATTGTCATATATAGTCTTAATATCCAACGAGAACAGTAGTCAGATTATTGAAACCATTTATTTATTTATATTTTATGTTAATATATAGTTTTTCAAAGTTGTGAATTCAGTTATTCAATTCACGTGTCAGTCTTTATAAATGTATAGAGCTTCTCGTACTTCGAGATGTAGCTATGGAGGTTTTCGTCTTAAGTAGATGCTTCAAAATTTAAATATTGATATAAAAATTGTAACATAAATATATTATTTATATTATTATGATTGTATATTTTAAAAAATATTTGGCAATAAAACAACGTAAACAAATAATTTCTTAATTTTAACATGGTTACCATGATATTTTTCTATATTCTTGGATTTTGTGCAATGTATTTTACGTAACTTTTTATGTTTTATAAACGATAATTTGTATCTGTAAACAATGAATATTATGAAAAATAAAAACATCAGTTACTAAGGAGACTGTTATTTATTACCAGAAATCGGAATATTTTTGATTTAGATACATAAATAGATTTTCAATTTATGACTGTACAATGAACAAGAGTTTGTTGATATCTGATACTTGCCAGTCGACTAGCTTTAGGTTAAAGGACGGGGTGGATCCTTCAAATATTGAAAGTAATCAAAAGAATACCAGAAACGTTTTGGCAGCTATTTTTTTTAATTCTTAGAGATGCGCCATCTGTCTAACAAGGCAATAAGCAATTGGTTTGATTTGTTACTGACATGTAGAGTCCCATTCCAATGAGTAAGCTCTTCAATTACATACCTATATCTGAATCTAAATCAACATATGCTTCTACTAAATATCACCGGGCAGTAAAAGTTTCACTCGTGTTTAAGCGATTACTCAACGCATTATGATGTACTGAGATGTCGTATGTTGTTGGAAACATAATAAGTAGCACCGACAATGCCTTTCAAGAGTTTGTGACGAAATCTCTAAAAGATGGCTGTGTTGGTGCTGCTGGCAGTGCCCCATAATTTTATGGGGCGATAAATATATATTTTTTCTAATGAGGCGTTTGTTTAAATATATACCAAGGTATTTAACATGCTGCTCTTGCGGAAGTTAGTAGTTATTAACGCCTAATGGGGAAAAAAGTCTACTATTCACCGTGAATGTCTTCTTTTTCTTTATCATCTCTGGTTCAGGTATTGTCCTCATTTTCAAATGAAGGATTGCGTACTTGAGATCTTTTTAGTCTTTTTGTAGCTTTCCAGATTGAGTGAGTTCTCTGTGGCCTCTGTTGTGTAAACTCTCCAACTATACTTGGCCCTGTTCTTTTTGTATCAAGTCTTTTAGCTCTTTTGTGGCTTTATTTAGCTTTCTTCTATTTTCATCAGTTCTGCTTTGCTGACATTTTTTGCGCATGTATCTTTTTTCTGCAATTTTGTATTCGACTATTGGTGCAATAACATTTTTCCCTTGGGGTATATCGACAACAGATGTAGCAAACTATGAAGCCAATTAAATCTTCTCTGTTAACTGATTTACCAATGTTTGTCTTCTTTTATCTTTAAAGGTTGATCTAAAGAAATTTGAGAATTTAGTTTATCTCTAAATATATTCCACTCTATTTTATTATTATGTTTAATTTACTTGAACTTTATGCTTCTTTTCTGATGGTTTTTAATTATCATTCATAGAAAAATGAAAATATGGCTTGAAGTCACTTACAAGAAACATTTAGAGAGGTAATATAATTATGCTAAACTCGAACGGTTTTTAGACGATATGTGAACAGAACTTGAACTATTAAATTGTGAAGTTATTAATTCATAAGACGATCTGATATTTTAGTCTATATAAGAATAAAATGAATGGCCAGTGAATAACTATGTTCTAAAAGCGACTAAAAGCTACATTTTTTTAAGCTAGTAATAAATTATAACAATATTGAGCCCCACAGGCTTGTAAAACATAGAAAATTTTATTCTTATATCAAGGATTATTTTCAAGTTCAAGGATAGTCACCGAAAGTACCTAGAGATGACGATGAGTTGCTTGAAAATAGATACGTATTATATACTTGGTTACACCATGTACGCCTTAAGATATACGAGGATAGTCCCAGAAGTAGCTGGTCTGAGTTAGAGATGGCGGTTGTTGCTTGTAAAATACCACTGTATAAGAAAGTACACAATCTATACAGCATATGTTTCAAGTTTAAAGATGCCACGTTGTTTAGTATTTGTTTGGCAGCCATTAATAGAGAACATTTTTAGTGATACGTAAACATTAGTCATCGTTATGTGACACAATAATTTTATTTGAAAGGCACTAGCGCAACCAATATAAAAGCTGAACTAGATTCTACTCTGGGTGAGACTGTTCCTCCTTATCAACAGAAAAATATTGGGTAGTCGAGTTTAAATGAGCCCGTACGACCTGCGAAGACCTTCATCGCAGTGGTTGACCAAATGAGGGGACGACTCCAGAAATGTTCCAGTACCACGTGGTACTGGACGATCTTCGACTGAAAGTGCGCCAGCTAACAGACATAGTAGGTATTTAAAAAAATGCGGTATATCGCATATTAAATGAAATTTTGGACATGAGAAGCTGTGACCAAGATGGATGCCGAATTTGCACAAAATGAAAAAAAAACAGCATCGTGAAAATGTTTCCATCGAGTGTTTCACAGAAATAAAACCGAATTTTTGCACCGTTTCATAACCATGGATGAAACGTGGGTCAATCACTTTAAGGGAGTGAAAGGGACTGAAAAGGGAGAACCCGTTACAGAGAAGACAAAGACCATTCTATCTACAGGCAAGGTCGTGGCGTCGGTTTCTTGGGATGTGCGTGGGATAATTTTCATTGACTATCTTGAAAAAGGAACTATGTATATTTAGTAAATTCTTTGGTTAAATGAAACTGTTCATATATTTATCGCTTTATTTTGTAGCTCTCTCAAGGGATGTAGAATATAAATAGCTTATTTTGCATCATAAACTGATTTTGTAAAGGATTGGCATTTCCTTAAATGATATATCTTTACATAATTGAACGTCAGAATGTCACAAAATGTTTATCTAAAAAGATATTTTTCAGCATAAATCGAAAATATAAGTGTTTTCTGGTCTAGAAAATTTGTTGTCAATTCATTTTAATTACTTTGATATGTCGATAAAGTTTTTGAAATCGGGCTCTCTTTCTTATTTTAATACGTTTATGAGATGTTTATTTGTGCATTCCAAGGTCAAGATATTCTTGCATAATGTTATAAATAAAACTATCTATAAAAAACTTCCTCGTACATGTCTCAATAGAAAACAAAGAACTAATGTCAGTGGCGCCGAATATTATAAAGTAGAGGGTCCGATTTTTCTCATTTCATGATTGAAACAGTAAAATTAGTAACAAGATCTTCATTGAGAAGAAATTTTCGATCTCCAATAAATATTATTGAATACAACCGTGTTCTTCTGGACATCCTTTTTTATTTTTCATGGACAAAATTTACGACCACGAGGCATGTTTACAGTTTGTAGAAGAGCACTGATCAGTTTAATTTAGTTATTAGAGTCTATGTAAGACATTGGCATCTTTATCATAGAGCTGTATTTCACCGATTCCTAACATTGTTTTTCCAATTTTCAGCTTTCATCCTCTTTAGGTCGTATTCTACCTAATCCAATCACCTTTATCTGGAGGGTCCAATCCCTTTTCAACCCGCTTATATTAACTTCATCTGTATGTGAGCTTGCTTCTTTATTTGTAACTCTCCTTTGTGGCTTATTACTGTTAGTATATCCCAACTCTTTTATTGCGTTTGAGCGGGCTAAGACATCAGCCTACGGATTCGTCGGTTATCGGTTCAAATCCCGTGTAAAAAATTTTTTTGTTAGAAATTATCACTGTAACTTTTCTTTTTACTATACTACCTGAATCAGAATTACTTTGGAATTTAATTACTTAAATTTTATTATGTTGTTCAAGAAGAATTTTACATTCTTGAACCCTTTGATAGAGGTTTACAATACTAAAGACTAAAAAATGATAATAAATCGAATCAAAACGTGGATAATAAATATAGTTTAAAAAATAACTTAAAACAAGCTTTTATAGCATACGAAACTAAAAAGTGAAAATATATCTAAACAAAACCGAAGAACACTCTTTTAAAGCACATCAAACTACAAAGTTAAGAATAATTTTTTCAAGTAAGCTTGAAATAATAATGAATACTAGTATTATTGCGAAAAAAGTGTAGAGCAGCGCTTTGTTCGATATTTCTCGTACATTGAGCCCCCGACACTTTTTCCACGATAATACTAGTATTTTTCATTCATTATTGTGTTCAGCTTATTTAAAAAAATTATTTTGCTGTGTTTTTTAGTCGCTTTTAAATTATCTTCATTTCCTTCTACTCTTTCTTTATAGATCTTCATTGTTACTCTTTCGTCTTTTATTCACTACAGATACGTTAAATTTTTATAACGTTTATATACTTTTTTTTGTAAAGCTTACTTCTATTTCTTCGAATATATCAATTCTTTAGTAGTCATTTATTTTCTCTAAATTTTTCTTTCAAAAGTGATAAACATTTTTTTTCTGATTTTGAGTAATAGTTTAAGCTTCAACTGTATAAGTGACAATGGGTCTAATTATTGTTTTATATACTTTTAGTTTTAACTTTCTCTATAATAAAGAGTATTTGATCTTATGAGCTGATTATTGCCGGCAGCGAGTCTAGCTTTTATGTTCATTAATTCATTTCTTTTAATAATGATACTTAATGTTTGTCAACTTTTATCTGTCTGTCTATTACAACAAATTAGGTTTCTCCTGCCTTCTTCTATATCTCTGCACCAATCAATTAGGCATTTTTCTATTCTTGACATTAAGTCCACATCATCATGTCAAATTTTCATCTCCTGGACATTAGAATCTCGTCGGTACGGCGCCTCTCTGTAGAAATTAGTTTAACACGCTGAACCCCAACCAAACTTGATAAACTTTCTCTTTTCCCAAAAAAATTTTTTTACACTTTATATGGGGTGTGAATCTAAGGAAAAATTTATTTGAAATAAAAATTTTGCCACTAAAATTTTCCCCCGGGACCAGAGCGGTTCTATGGACCATATACAAAAAACATATTTTGCACTTTTTACTCGAAATAAATCTATTCTTTATATTTCTTTGAAATTCCACCTTACTTGAAGTATGAAAAACCAAAATTTTGTTTGCTTTTTTATCCTTTGACGATGATTTATGCTTTTAAGCGTACAAAAATGTGCGATGTTTGAAATGAAAAATTTTAGTCAAATGGACCAAGTGTAGAGTAATGTTTCAAATACGGCCCAACCACACTGTTACACATATTCAAATACAGTCCCTTGGGCCATGGAGAAGGCTTGAAATAGTTTTTTAGTTCATAGGACAGCTCTGGGCTGTAGAGAAATTCAGTTGCGGACTTATGGATCGCACCGGGACTCAACGTGTTGTAAGACCGTGTTGAATATTTTTTATCTATCAATTAAAATTATTAAAATTAGTAATATGAATAATTCGACAACCTTGTTATATGATTTCTCAAAATAGTACGAAAAATACCGATGTTCAATATTTGGAAAGAAATAATTAATTATTATAATCAAAATAAAAATGAAATACACTTCCAATTTTGTGTTTATAAATCACATGTTTTTACAAGGTTTATTTTGATTTTTCAGCGTTTTCAACACCTATACTAGACTATTTTTTACAAAAGTAAATTTTTTGAAATTGCTACAATATATTTTGATAAATAATCGATGTTTCATACTTTTTTATATATAATTCTAGTTATTTTTGATCTATTAGTAGTTTTTTGGCAGCATTAAGGCTGCTTGACTTGGTGCACGACAACGTGCATGAAATTGCATGCTATTTTTGTTCAATATTTTGTGGTTTATCTGCAATAATTATATCTGCTGCTGTCTTACTTTTGGAGCTTAATAGACAAGTTGGTTGTTAAGCCAAAAGTAACTAGATTTCTCACTAGAGTTGTAGTTTGCAAGTGCGAGATCTTGCATGAAACATTCAACAGCTTAACTTCATCTGCGTATGCTTCTGATCAAGAAATATTGCGTCTTGCATTTCATTGCATGTTGTCTTGCGTCATGTCAAGCGGCCTTTATTTTTCGAATTTGGAGACACGAAGACACTGATTAAAATTGAATGCTATATTTGCGATATTTATCTAATGTCAACAATAACATCATATTATTTCCTAGAACGAATGAACAAATTCAATTTAATGTTATCTTTTCTCATCGACATAAACATGATAAAAAATAATTGGTTTCGTCTCACCCCGCCTCTTCTCCGCGCCACTGGAAGGTATTATGTCCCCTCCAATATTGCAGGAACGTTTTTACATATAAATAAAGACAGTAATATTGCAATATCAATCTTATTTAGAAACTCAAAAATATCTTGTCTAAATACCTAATTTGATTTTTATTTTCAATCAGTTTACCAACAATTCTGGCTAAGTTTAGAAAAATTGTTGCAAAATTTCACAGACGAGACTGTTTTGTGTCTAAGTCTGATAAAATATATTTAAAGTATATTTTTGGGTACTATTCTATGTACCATAAGTCTTATACTTAATTTTTGAGTTTTTTATTTTAAAGTTTTTTTTTTTGAAAATGCCTGTTCTATGTTCTATAGTTGGAACTAATAGGTAAGTTCACAATTTTTATATGGGTAAATCATTGTCTTTAAATTGTATTCATTTCACTAGAATTTCTGAAGGTTACTGACTCAAACTATCGACTACCTATATATTAAGATGGTTTACCACAATGTTTTTCGCTTTAATCAGTTTAGCGGAGTCTGAGGCTGCAAATAAATCTACTAATTTCACAAAATATTCAAAGTTCATTGTTGGTATGAAATTTGAATGTTATTTTATACTATTTTATCCCAAATTTAATTTTTTCACGCCTAACAAGTGTCTAAGTTGTATGTTCTTGAGGTACATTATGAAATTTTCAAAACTAAATTTAAAAAATATAAACATGGAAATTTTGAGTCGTAATATCATCATAACAATAAGATCAAAATAAATTATGAAAGCACTTATTTTCTCACTCAAATGGAATCATTTTTGACGTAAAAATGATCATAATTATTCAATTAATCATAATATAAACTAAGCATTTAGTAGATACTTGTAACGTAAAAATTTAATTATAAATATTGGTATTTGAATTGGCAACATTTAACGAGTTAAAAGTGAACATTTACAATGTTGCTTGAAGTCGAACTAATTGTTCCCGTTAAAATTTTCACTGCGGAATCCATTTTGTTTTTTATCGAGTCGTCTATGTAACCCTCCACAACTGTGTTGGATTTCCACCCACCGTGCTTTTTTTGTTTAATTATATCACCACCGGAATCCACTAATATAAACGCCGAAGAGCGTCGAAATGTATGCACAGTGTAGTTTTTTGAATTAGGTAAATTCAAATTTGTTGCGATAAGCGAGGGAATTTTTGAAAAAGTATTTATACCTACAAGTTGGGTTTTGCTTTTTCCATTTCTCTACTGCAAAAAGAAATGATCTGTTTTGACATTTGTGGGTCGTTGATTTTTATATTTTTTATAAATGTTTACCAAGATTAATCTATTGTTAGATATTTCACCAATAACAGTAAATCGACGTTGAACATGAGTTTTTGTATCAGATAATGTGATAATTAAAACATTTCCGATATTATTAATATCGTTACATTTCATTTTATATAATTCCTCCTTCCGCAGAGCTCCTGCGATTCCGAATATTAAAGCAACCTGAAAGATGTTACAAATAATATCTAAGCTTACATTAAAATCTTTTGCTGTTATACCTTATGCATGAGATAATGATCGTCTGGAGCTTACAACAGAAACTTATTAGTCGAATTTTTCAAGGAAAAATTAGACTATTACGGTAGGCATGTAGGCATGACTAGAAGAAAAAAAGGGGGCACATCATTTTTCCCATGTTTTGAGACCTCCTGAACATGATTATGATGGTTTTTCGAATGTCTGTAGTTTATATATATATATATATATATATATATATATATATATATATATATATATATATATATATATATATCTGTTTAAGGCTAAAATTCTTATTTTCGTCTCTCGAGCAATTGCCACGGGTCCGATTTGGTTCAAAATTAGCATACATGGCTTTTTTGGCGGCGGATTGATGTTATTAGAGTTTGGTCGAAGACAAATGAATATTTCGAGGGGTCGCAGTGCAAAAAAGTGGTTTTTGACCTTTGCTCACCTCTGCAGATCAAACGAAAAGCGACTGAAAAATGAAATTTCACATGTAGGTTCAATTAGTTGCGAGATGATTTCCTGTCTAAGGTCGAAACTTCCCATCTCCACCCCTCTCCATTTTATTGTCATTTTTGTTATATTTTCTTATTTTTTGGCCAGAAAAAGTTTAACTAGAGGGTTCGAAATTCGCATGCAACTAGGGGTGATGTTGAAGAATTGTCTTTGTCAAGTTCAAAGTTTTCTTCTTCAGTTCTTTTAGCACAAAACGCCCGAAATCATTTTGATCGTTGTAATTGTTCAACTGAACCGCCTCCTATTTAATGAATAATACGAGTATGATCGTTGCTAGGGTGATTTTTTTTATTACCCATTTTCGAAATTTCTTGTCATTATGACAATTTTTTCTTTGTTGTCAATTGGAATTGAACAAGAGGGTTCGAGACCACCGGGTCTATTGAAATTATGAATTTTCATTCGAGAGAGAGTTAACTTGTGAAATGAAAAGTTATTGAGGAATAGCAAATTTTCTATATAAAGAAATAAGATTGAGAATTGATATCATTTCCAAGAAATTCATTTCATGGAAAGATTTGTTTGTGTATTAGTTAAATTCTTCATTCGACGAAAAATTCGACTTTCGTGATGGAGCTCTGCTGCTCACGGCTTTTATTAATTTCTTCACGGGCAAATGTTTTAGATTTTTTGGGTCTATAGCCAACTGATTTATTTTTCAAATATGTAATGAGTTTCGAGTATTTACTGATGTCTACGTCGTTATTTACCATTAGGGTGCCTTTCAGTTTTGAATAAGTCGTTCAAAGTGATAAGACATTTTCGATTTAGTTTCAAAGTAAGCTAGTAACACTCTTTCTCTGTAGTTGCCGATTTAACAACATCTTCTGGTGTGCTGTTTAAACTTTCTTCACTATTACTCTCTATTAATATAAATATCATTCTAATTCGGGTAGCCGACGAGTGCACACGCATATTGTTCTATCTGGATAAATATTGTTATCTTCGTGCTAATTTCATATTAACGTTTTTATTCTACTGAAATCTATTAAAAACCAAATATCAACATGTGATCATTAAAATTCAATTTGCGACCGTTTATTTATTTTATTTTGTGAAACTATTGACTGCAAATAAAACAAGAAATCCACCAGTGTCGTAGGAGTGCAAAAGGTAACTGTTATTTTCCTACTATTTATTCCACAGGGTCCTTCTCCGACGCCTATTCCTTTCTGAACCTGAAACTTGTAGCTTTGGTATCTAGAGCTACTAGCAAAAATGACTACATTGAATAAAATAACCCAATCATCTTTATCTAATCTAAACTCTTCTCATGGTCCAAAATCATATGTTGATGCAACGTTAACAAAGCCTCCTCCCCTTACTTTTCCTAAACGCGAGCAAGCAATTATTATGCATTCTATCCCCAACACCGTTTTATTCGAATACATAAAATCTATAGGAGATATCGTTTCCCCAAAAAACATTACATTCGCATCAAGAATTTCTAACAACCGTATTTGCATATATCTCTCCTCAATAGCAATTTTAGATGATCTTCTCAAAAGTCACCATAACATTTGCATCAACTCTACAATAATTCCTATTCGAAGACTAATTTCACCAGCTAAACGCATTTTAATATCGAATGTATCCCCTACTATCCCACACTCTGTTATCGAAAATGCTCTCAAGGATATCGGACTGCAAATAGCTTCTCCTGTTTCATTTGTGAAATGTGGCGCGCAAGGAGATGAATATGCTCATATCATGAGTTTCCGTAGAATTACTTACGTCATCCCTGAAAATGATAACTTTAGCATAGAAACCTCGATTCTGATTACTCACGATGGTACCCCGTATCGTATATTTGTCTCTACTGATAAATTGGTGTGTTTTCTCTGTAAACAGAGTGGACATACTGCTGACTCTTGCACCAATCCCACACCATCTGAACCTCAAAATGACATATCCTGCCACTCTCCTTCACTACCACAATTACCAGCTTCTACTTCACTCAGCGGTACCTCTTCTTCCCCCCTGTTATCTTCTGAACCTCTGTCGAATAATAATATCAATATCTGATCAAACTAATGCTGAATCACCATCTAACCCTACACTTCCTCACTCATCTCATGACCAAAAAAGAGCTATATCCTCTGACAGTAATGTTGACACCCCCAGCCAGCTATCCCCCACAGAATCTCCATTACCAACAGACAACCAAATGCCCCCCCCCCATCATATAAAACATCACACAACACAACTAAGCCTTGTAAGAAAAAACCTAAAACGCTAGTCACCGAAAATCCTAAACTCACTCTCAATTCTCAAATCTCTATTCAGAACCTTTATAAGAACAATCCGTCCAATCTCACGCTCTCTGAAATCCAGTTAACGGCATTTTTAGAAAACTCGTACGGTAGTTCTGATCCTCTCAACGATGCTTTAGAATTTACTCCTAATATCCAAGAACTGTTAAATGATTTATCACTTCTTTATGCCGAAACAAAAGAGCGATCTCTGAAAAACCGTCTCACTCGACTCCAGAAAAAACTTAAGAGACAACTTAATCCTGAGGATCTATCTGATAACAAAAGCGTTTCTTCGGATAATCAAACAGATGATGAACACCCTAAACTATTAACTCCCTAAGTCCCCATTCAAAATTATTCAATGGAATTGTGATGGGTTTTTTCCTCGCCTGGAAAGAATCCAACAATTAATATCAGATATGCGCCCTGAAATCTTGTGTTTACAAGAAACCAACTCTAAAATAGATAAACTCCCTAAATTAAAAAACTATGAAGGATATCATTATGTTCGCACCAACTGCGCGAGAGCTAGCGGTGGCACCTCTATTTTCATTTCTAGTGAACTATTTTCCTCCCCTCTCCAAATCGCTACAGATCTTGAGGCTATTGCAGTTTCCACCTGGTGCCCAAATAATCTTACTATTTGCAACTTATATATTCCTCCTAATTACCCTTTAAAAGAAATAGAACTTTTCAACCTAATCTCTCAACTCCCCCAACCATACATTCTTGTAGGTGACTTTAACGCCCATAATACAATGTGGGGATCCAATATTACCATGGGAAAGGAAAAAACCATCGAAAACGTGATCAATTGTACTGGCTCATGCTTGCTAAATACTGGATCAAATACACACTTGAATTTCTCATCTGGCACCTTCTCATGTATTGATCTTAGCTTTAGTGACCCCAAACTTGCCCCTTCACTAAATTGGCATACCGCTAATGATCTATATGATAGCAATCATTATCCTATTATCATATCCTCCAGTATCCCTAACCAAAGTGATACTTTATCCAGAAGGTATTGGCGCTTAAACTCTGCCGACTGGACTAGTTATACGTCTCAAACGAAGTCCAACCTATCGGAATTATCTCTCACAGATGATATAAACAATAACATACTGAGGATTACAGATGATATACTTTCAGCTGCTCATCAGCACATCACATCAGCAAATAATATCTGTCCTAAACAAAAAACTGTCCCTTGGTGGAACTCCAGATGTGAAAGTGCTATAAAACAACAAAAAATAGCACTTAATTTTTATCGTAGTCATAAAACACAAGAGAACCTTATCAATCTGAAGAGAACCAGAGCCAAGGCTAGATATATTATAAAGCAAAGTAAAAAATGTTCCTGGAGAAACTATGTGTCTTCCATAAATGTTAATACAAGTCCCACCCAACTTTGGAATAAAATAAGACAAATTCAAGGTAACAATTCCAATTTAAAAATTCCGACTCTCTTATATAACAATAAAATAGTGAGTGAAAATGAAGAAATCAGCAACATTCTGGCCAAAACCTTTGAATCAAAATTTAAATGTAAAGTTAACATCACACCACCCTCTATAGACAAAACTACCTACCCATGCTCTACGACTATAACGCAAGATATCACCTCTCTTAACTGCGCATTCTCCTTCTTAGAGCTTACCTCAGCCCTCAGTAGCTGCAAAAATACTGCCTCCGGTCCCGATGACATCCCGTACATATTTCTTAAAAAACTCTCCAATACAGGTTTACGCAAGCTTCTAGAAATTTACAATTTTATATGGAACACCAATCAATTCCCTAGCCAATGGCGTACTTCTACGATAATTCCTATTAAAAAGCCTGAGCAAAATGTTACCTCCCCGAACTCTTTCCGGCCCATATCACTTACTTGTACCATGTGCAAATTATTAGAAAAGATGGTTAATAAGCGGCTTCTATGGTTCCTCGATAAACATAATTTATTCTCAAAAGAACAGTCGGGATTCCGAAAACATAGATCGATCCAAGACAATCTGGTTCTTCTCCAATCCCATATTTCTGTTGCCCTTAATAAAAAACAAGAGGTCATTACAGCTATATTTGATATCGACGGTGCTTTTGATTCTGTCAGTAGACAGTCAATTCTAAATAAACTAACTTCACTAAATATCTCCGGACATATATTTCATTTTATTCGGAATTTCTTAACTTTAAGGACATTCAAAGTCTTTGCTAATGGAATTTTCTCGTCAACCCGTGCCCAGACTGATGGTGTTCCCCAAGGATCGGTTATAAGCCCCACTTTATTCAATCTAGCAATAAACGATATTTGCTCTGATCTCCTGCCTCCCATCAAGTATGCTTTATATGCAGACGACTTGTCTATTTACTGTCCTGGCACGTCTACTCCTACTACAACTAATCTAATTCAGTCAGCAGTAAACACCCTAAGTAAAAATATAACTCGCTTAGGATTAACTTTTTCACAAACAAAATCCAGAATTATTAAATTTAGTAGACGACCATCTACATTATCTCCTACTATCCTCATTAACAATGACCGCCTTCCTGTTGTTGATCACTGTAAAATACTTGGTCTAACATTCGACTCTCGGCTCACCTGGAAACAACATATTCGAGAAATCAAAGGCGAATGCGGCAAAAGATTAAACCTTATTAAAATCCTTTCGCATTACCACTGGGGAGCAGACGAAAACTCCCTTATCAAAATTTATAGGGCCATCATTCGCTCGAAATTAGATTATGGCTGTCACATATATATCTCGGCCACAAAATCTGATCTCGATCTCCTGAACTCGGTGCATAATACAGCTGTACGCCTCTGTTTAGGTGTTTTTCGATCTAGTCCTGCAGAAAGCATTTACTGCGAAGCTAATGAGCCCCCTCTTTGGATCAGACGGCAGCAAATTACACGTTACACAACTCCTCAGCCTTGCCATTATTAAAACCTATCCCTTTAATTTTATCCCAGCTGCTTGACGGCGTCAACCTCAAACAAACTAGCCCCCTTCCTATCCCCTCTACTCCCCCATGGACTATCAACATTCCTAAATTCAACACATCCCTTATGAGATACAATAAGCATGCAACACCCAAACAATTAATTATAAATGATTTTAATGACATAATAATGAATAACCACTTTGATTTAGTGTTATACACAGATGCATCCAAAAATGAAACAGGAGTAGGCTGCTCTGTTACAACGTCACAAATTGCAATAAAATCTTCCCTTATCCCATCAACCTGTAACGTTCACACAGGTGAACTATTCAGCATTCTACAGGCCATCAATTCAATCTCTCCACCTTATAAGCTCGTCGCCATATGTACAGACTCACTTGCCTCTATTTTATCCATCCAAAATATATTTACCGAACATCCTATTGTCCAATCAATACATGACTCCTACCAGCTTATCTCATCCCAAGGAATAGCAGTTACTTTAATTTGGATACCTTCCCACATTGGCATCGAAGGCAACGAACTAGCAGACAAACAGGCAAAAATTGCAGCTACATATACCGTCACCGACAATGTAATTATTGGAAAGGATTTAAAATCACAGTTCAAAAGAAAATCCAGAGTTACATGGCAGCAGCATTGGGACACTATTAACACATCCCTACGTCAAATACAGCGTTCAATTGGTAACCAACCTATTATCTTCGCTGGTCTCTCAAGGCAAGACTTAACTGCGATTAGAAGAGTAAGAATTGGCCATTCAAGACTTACTCATGGATATCTTATGACTACTACTGCCAGACCATTTTGCTCCAGCTGCAACTCGTACCTAACCATGAAGCATATTTTGACCGAGTGTCGCAAATATACCGTCGAAAGACAACAGTTTCGGCTTAGCCAGAACTACAATGAAGTCCTTAACAACTCGGAACAAATTACCTCTCTACTTCAGTTTCTCAAAGATGTACAGCTGTACCACCAACTATAGAACAATTGTGTTACTGTGTATTCATATTGTATACTTGTATCAATGAACCATTTCATATTTAATGTATTATAACCGCTCCCGTGCAAGTGGCCATAGTAGCCGAGCACGTTAATTTTAAATAAAAAAAAAATATATAAATAATAATACTACACTCCTTTTAATTAGACACAAAACAGATTTTCATGAACGAATATCAAGATATAAAAGTGTGATAGTTTATCGGAGAAACGATTTGACATGAGAAACAATTAAAGCGTTCACAGCTAACTATTTTGATAAAACAATTTTATAATTGCGTTAAAAAATGACACTTTTTTCAAAGCGTGAAGAAATGAGCCGCTTCGGTACTTTTTTACGTTTTTTGACCGATTCAGAAATTACATTCTTTATGAATGCAAATGAACGAAAAAAAAAAACGTTAATATTATAACGGACGTAGAAAAAATAGATTTCCAAACAAAAGATTGCATAGAAGCATTCGATATTGTTTATATCCAGCAGTGGCGGCTCGTGATAAAAATTTTTAGGTATTTTGAATTGTTTCCAAAAACACTTTTTGTTTTGTCGGCTTTGTTAATTTTGTATTGATTTTATTGGCTTCTTTATTTTATAAATTGTTGGAATGGATACAATATAAGAAAAAAAATTGAAACACCAAGCACTATTTCATCTCTTCATCGAGTTTTCAGTATAATTTACTTTTATTTTCTTAAAAAAATTCGCAGTTTCAATTTTGAAAAATGTATTGAACAGCTCAAAGAAATTTAACATTTCAAGTAACTTAAAAATGTTGAGAGATTTTTCACTAAACTAATTTATACTTCAAGACTCACATCTAATTCCTTAGACAAATTTTTAAATCGCTTTTACTATGTTCTTGCAGAGTCAAAACCAATAAACAGAATTTAATTAAGCCATATTGTTTTATCCCAATTACACATATCTCATAGAATTATATATATAGATTTTGGAGTTATTGCGTCTTTTTGTCTTTTAACTTAAATTCTCTAGATTGCTGACTCCTAGTTCCGTCTAAATTTTATCGCCATTAAAAAGTAAGCAGGAAAATAGTATTATGAATTTTTTAAGACGCAAAAAGTTGTCCCACTACATTTTTAACATCTCTTTTGGATTCAAATTCTGAATCTGAATAAATAGTGATTTGATTGTACAAGGTCCGGACTAAATGTTGTGTGTGGTAGGAGTTCAATACCACCAAGTACGAGGATGGTTCCAGAAGTACCTGGCACAACAATAAAAACAAACCAACAAACATACAATAAAAAAATATTTATTTCTCAATGTAATCTCCTTTTAGCTCCATATACTTTCCCAGCCGATGTTCAATAATTTCCTTTTTATAATAAGAATCGCCAAGCTCCTCTTCATTGTTGGAAAATATTTGACAACCGAGACATTTCTTCAAGTCTGGGAATAGAAAATAATCCGAGGGGCTAAATCTGATGAATAGGGTGCATAAGGTATCAATTCAAACTTTACTTAATTAATTTTATTATTGATAACGAAGGAGTAGTCTCACCCAGAGTAGATGTTTACATATTCACTAAGAATGCTCACTATTGTTGGCTACTAACCAAATACTTAAAAACGTGGCGTCTGCAAACTTGGAACATATGCTTTATAGATTGTGTACTTTCTAATACAGTTGTATTTTTCAAGCAACTACCGCCATTTCTAGGTCTATTCCGCAAAACTTTTCCAGGATGTGGGTGAGCGTTGTTTTGTTACAAGCGAATCTGCTTTCGTTTAATTAGACCTGGATATTTCTCCAATAAAACAATCAGGTGTCTGCTATATACCTTGGTATTGATAGCTAGACCATCTGGAATGATTTCGAAGTACATTAAGCCTTCATAGTTCTACCAGATACACAAAAAGATTTTCCACTCGAATGGAGGAGCTCTTTTTGAGTCGGGCTGTGGTAATTGTCCTTTGTGTAGCTACTAACTTTTCATGTTGGGGTTGCTTCCATTTTTCGTTCTTTCGGTAGGGCGAAGAACTGTTTACACACCTCTACTTGACGTTTTGCTTAAATTTCGTTGATTCTTGTGGCATTATTTTTTCAACTTTCATAGATCTTTCCTAATGATTTAAAATGGCGATATTTGGTATATTTAGAATTTCTAAGGGAGTCCGATAATTGGTGAAAGCTAGTACTAGAATGATAATCTGTGACTTTCTTCATAACCTCAATATCCCTCGCCGGTGTACGACCTGAGCGCGGAGGATTTTTAAGAGTCATATCTCCACTATTAAAAACGATTAAATCAACCCTGTGCCTTCGATCATTAACTGTGTTGTCCTCTTAAATTTAACATATTTTCCTTGCTGTCTCGGTTGCTTTAATCTGTTATTTTCAATAATTTCTTAACTATACTTATAAAGGCGTACTGCGTTTTCACTAAACAAAGAGATAATGATTAATAGAAAGTGAAACTATTGTACTTTTAATAGAATTAGAGATTAGTCTTAACAATTTACTACTGGTTTAAATCGAGACGTAGGAATTTTCATGTCTGGCAACCGATATTACTTATGAAAGACACCTCTATATATAGGTACTGCATATTTTTTACTTCTTGTGGAGATAAATCCACCCCCTTTTTCGTTTTGTCTTTCTTTTTTTGTTTGGTAATCTAAACCCAAGACATAATAATATTGGTAGGCACAAAAAGTTACTAAAAGCGAGCAACTGAATAGATTGAGAATGTGGATGGCTAGCATTCCTGTCATCTCCAGTCGCCAAAACTCGAGCCGAAAGCCTCTAGGAGTCGCGGCGAGAGCTTGGAGCGGTCATACAATGTAGTATTTTACTTGCTTACTTAAATTAACATTTTTTAAAACTAATTACATATATTTATATCTATATTTATATTAAAATGCTATATTATAATATATGTCTTCATATTTTTATATTAGTAAATACGTATATAATTGTTAAAAATATTTACAAGGGAAGCTCCAGTTTTCGAAATTTTTTTCCTTGAAATGAAACATTGTTGTTGATTATAGTGCTATCAGAGTTTCGTAAATTATCAGTTGATATTGCATATATATACTCACAGCAAATTGTTTAACTAATCAAAAAGTGACGTCATCTAATTGTACACAAACTTGTTATCCAAACAGAATCTTGTTGAAAAACTACCTTATAGAAAAGATTGTACATTATCTTGTTAGATATATTTCAAATTTATGCAATATTTAAATTCGTTTTTATATTATTTATTATTAATTCACTGTAAAATCAGTTTCGCAAAATTTAACAAACCTGAAAAATAATAAGTATACTAGACTATAATCAACAAAACTTTGCATAGTCCTCTTAACCTCGTTTTGATCTCTTTCACAATCTGAACCTTCGGTCGTTATTTAAACTAGTTCATCTCTTGACCCGGGTGAAATATTTCCATCAATAAATCTAGTATTGTGAGCTTTGTACCATCATAAGAAGTTGATTTATATAATAAGTTCAACGGTTTTCCATTCTTTTCTGTCTAGTAGTCGCTAGGTGCTAGTTATAAAGAATGTGATGCTTTGTGGAAACAATTCTAATATTTGACTATCGTTTTTATCAATTTGTGGCACGGTGTTTTGTATTGGTAAAGGCCACTTGACATGATGCGAGACAACGTGCAAAAAATTGCATGTAATTTCTTGCAAGATCAAAATATTGCCCGACGTTTGACATCTTCTTGTCATAGAATCATGGTTGCCACTAATAAAAATTTCCTAGCTTCAAATTTTATTTAATGTTTTTTTGGCGCTTTGGAAATGAAAATAACAAATTTAGGTAAAGTAAACAAGAAATAAGGGATCAGTACAACACTGGTAATCATAATATCTTCGGCTGCCTTGCTTTTGGAATCTGATAGACAGAAATCAGCGAAGACCTGGCTAGATAGAGCATAGGGAAACGTGAGTTATAGAATTAGAAGAAAAAATATACGATAAAGAAACATTTGAAAAACTCCTAAAGGCCGCTTGACATGATGTAATACAACGTGCAATGCAATGCAAGGCGCAATAATTCTTCATAGAAAGAATGCGAAGTTCAGCTGATTCTTTGATGCAAGATCTCGCACTTGCAACATCATCGGTTTGGTGCCATTTTTATTACGTGAAATCTGCAATTCTAGGGAGAAATCTAGTTACTTTTGGATTAACAACCAACCTATCCATGCAGTTCCAAAACCAAGGCAGCAGTAGATATAATTATTGACAGTGATCTACTGACCACTTTTTCACTTCGTTACTTATATACTTAGTTTTGTTATCTTCATTGTTAAACTGGTCACAAAATAGTGAATAAAATTTTAGGTGAAGTATTTGTTTAACTCACATATTGAATTTTTATTGGTGGCAGCCATGATGCAATGACAAGAGACACGCGACGTGCAATATTCATCTATGCAATATTTTGACCTTGCAAGAAATTGCATGCATGCAATTGCACTATGACAAGCGGCGTTAAAGGAGTATTTTTGTACAGTAATAGCTATTTTTGTTTCTTCCTTTTATAAATAGTCGGTTAACAATATATTGAGTGTATATACCCTATCAACCGTTTAATGAGTTTTTGCTGGCTTCAAAAGTCTTCCTCTGCGCCCAATCTACTCAGATTATTGTCGTAAAGTTTCAAGGGTGTAGACGTAAATCCAAATTTCTTGAATAAAAAAATCCTCTTCATTTTACCTAAACAGCTTCTACATAGAGTTTTGAATAATCAATGTGGAAAGAAGCTTTTCATGCTAAAACACTTCCATATGATATGTAATGTCAACTAATTTCTTTCTATTCCAGTTTCAAGTTTTCCATAATGATTTTCGGAATTTTTTTTTGTTTTCTTTCTCTTTTAGATAATCCGAACATTGAGAATCTTCGTTGTTTTGTCATGGATTCTAACGTACATTATAATAAAGTTGAATTGACTGGAAAATGGTTGTATGATAAAGTATTCTCACAGTAAATGAGCACGTATTTATCAAACGATAACACTTTAGACCATTACTATGTTTATTAACTATATTTTTGTTACAATATTTTAATTTTATGACATTGTATGTTAGTACGAGGGTTTCCTTTAAGTTTGCAAAAAAAATAAAAATAGAAACGAACAAGTTCGAAATAAGTGCTATACTGCTTTTCGAAATATTCGCCTTAAGGTCTATAGTTTTTTGCATATGCTGAAACCAATTCAGGAAGCATTTTTTCCACTTTGAAAGCTTATATCATAGAAACATGATTTCAAAAGTCTTCAACAGCTTCTTGAGGTGATGGAATCCATCTGAAACATATCTTTCTAACATGCAAATGTTTATGTAAAATCGATTGCATTGTAATCCGTGATATTATAAGAGACGCCTCTATCTGAGTGTGAGTCACCTCTTTAATCATGTTGCGCACAGCATCGACTAAGATGAAATTCTGTAAACTCATTGTAATCTAATGTCTTTTTTGATGGTGTTACATTACCAAAAGCTGCACGAAGGTATTTTTTAATATCATAAAAATCTTTCGACGTAAGTCTTCACGAGTGATTTCCATTTTTGCACAAGCTTGATTCTTTTAAACATGCACTATTAACAGACAGACATTTTCTAAATTTCCACTAGCTTCGCAGTAACAAACGTCAACGTTTATAAATACAGTGGTACCACAACTCATTAGCGCTACCTATTGATCTATAGTACATACCTAAAAGGCTACTATCGTATCTATAACAATGAATTTCAACTTCACTCAATAGCGAATTTTCCAGCTAATTATTATAAAGTAATAATCCATGCCCAAAAATTAGTTTTCTATTTTGTTGTGCATTTCAAATATGGTTAGGTTAGGTTAGGTTAGGGGTGTATTTTTTAAGAAAAATTTATTCTAATGTGTCTTATGAGATTAGACCGCGTTCACGAACTATTGAGCTATCAAAGCTATTTTACATTTGAAACTTTATTTGGATAAAGTCGTGTATCAATGATTTATTTTCAAAACCAAGTCATTTATGTAAGGAAAACTATTAGGAACTATAGTTCCAAAATATTATATTTTTTATAAAAATTAGTGGAATTTTTATATGAAAAAATTGATCGTCGAAGTGTGTTAAATAGGGGTGGCAGCACATTTGCCTCAGGGTAAAATTTGAAGGATATGTAAATATTGTTTAGTCCAGGATTCTTGTAAAACGCAAATTGTTAAAATGTTCAATAATGAATTATGATATCATGATTTTAACTCGATATATTTCAATTCATATACAATTGCTACCCGTTGTCTACACGACCGCCATTCTGGAAGTTTATTGAACATTTATTTATCGTATATATCTAGACACTTTGTGAACATCTCTTCCATATGATATGCTCTTTCTCTTCAATAAAAAATTTAAAATATAATAATACTGAATAAACACCAACACTCACGATTACACTGTCCAACGCGAGCTTCGATAACCAAGTTATCGTCTTCATAGACTGATTATTAACAGTTCAACTTCAGTGTAGTGGTGGTGCAAACAGAGTATTCAGTATGAATATCGCCAACGGTTCCAGAAATTCTAACTTAACATAACATGCTAAAAAACGTGACTTATTTTATGACAAATCGTATAATATATTGCCGATATTTAGGGGCATTACTGTTTTATTCAAAATGTTGATGTTTTTATGTTTTTTAATTTGATTGCAGTTATGGAAATAGAACAAATAAGTCCTACCTAGATAAAAAGTTGATTGTCATTTGATTAAATTGAGTAAATTTGAGTTTTCAACATAAAAATTGCGAATTTGCTATTAGAGATCTTGTTACGTATATATTATTGTTTCTACCTGAAATGTAGACAGTGCGACGGTTGACTTTAATGAATATTCAAAAGTGGGGCTCCACACGAAACGAAGGTACTTTGAAGGTTGGGCAGACACATATTTTCCGTCATAACAATCACTATCTTATACATATTGAACGCCAATAATTATCCAATTATATCAAAATAGGCGATCATCTACAGTAATAGCACATGAGTCTTAAAAATAAAGATTAAGGGACAGCAAATTACTTCTATTGTGTCAAATTTTGAGCTGGTAGCTCTGCTCAGAATTTGTCAAGATGGGAGGGGATTCCAAAGGGCCTAGCCCCTGGGGTCTGAAGGCACAGCCCTCAGTGTACATTATAACTCTTCTCTTCTTCCACGAAATGTATGTAGTGTGATGCAAGTGATATTCCAAAATATGGCCCCCTTGATTATCACCTGGATGGTTACATCGCGGAATATCTGTTTAGACGCCTTTATGCTAATCACGCTGATTGCTTGCATGCGATGGCTACAGCGATTCGCGATTTTCATATTAAATGTAATTGTTAATTATTCTGTTATTGTTAATAATTCATAATAATATAACTCTTCATTGATGTATAAAAAAGTCATGAAGCAGCAAACAAAAATAATGTTAAAATATGTTAAAAAAATATTTTTTTCCCGATCACCACTTAAAAAAATGTTTTCACCATCTTAACATAACTTATTTTACTCCCTAAAAGAATCTGAAGTGCAGCAAAAAATTTTTGGAGTAAGGTTGGGGTCGAGCCCCACTTCTAAATATTTACCTTGACATTTACTGGTATGTGGTGTGCACAAAAAATTTTAACAGTAACTTTTTCATAGAAAAGTAAGTTTCAATATTATTGTTTATTATTTTGTAATTCTTGATAATTCATAATAATAAATAAAATTACTTTCTATTGATGTATGAAGAAATCAAAAAGCAGCAAACAAAAATTATGTTAAAAAGGAAAAATCACTTCTAAAAAATATTTCCACCATCTTAACGTAACTTATTTTACCCCTTAAAAGGATCTGAAGTGCAAAATTTTTGGAGTAAGTTTGGGGTAGAGCACCACTTCTAAATATCGTTCACTTTTACTGGTATGTGGTAAAGACAAAAAAATTTTTGCAGTAACTTTTTGTAGCATAGTTTCAAGATTCGCTGCATGTATTTTTGTGATATTTTACAAGAATAACCCACTGAATACTATTATATTTTAAGATAATTAGAAATATCTCATGTATACACCGGAATTTTCCATTTTACTTATTACTTATATAATGGAGATTAGTTTATGTACCTACTTAATATAACTAATCAATGATATCTAAGTTTTAGGTATTTAAGGTGAACGCGTACGTTTTCACATGAGTTTTCTAAAATATCAAATGAAATTAACCGACGTGTTTGTTCATTTCTTTCGATGCTTGTTAAAAAAATAAGTGATAATAGATTATTTTCAACTAATTTACAAATAACATCCATATCTGTATTTCGATTGCACATTAAAAATGTTGTAAATTATCTCTGTTTATCCAATATAAGAGGTTTTTGTGTTATAATTTGAATCACTGTGAAAACTTCGTTGAATGAAGATGAAACCGTTGTTAGTGATATTGACAAAAGGAAATTTAATTTTTCACAGATTTCCAACGGAGTTTGGAGCATTGACTAAAAATGGGAGACCGAAAGTTTCTGTTTTTGGGAAACAGATTAGAGGAATCGGTGTCGTCCACGGGGATCTTCAGGATTTACCTGAAAAAGTAAGTTTTTCATTAACGGGTGTACAACCGATACAATTTTAACACATATGTATATTTGTTCACTTTTAATAAATACCCATGAATAAACAAAATATAAAATAATAAATAAAAAAAATATAAATGTGAATGTTTAAATATTCTTTTCTTTCAACATATGAAATAATGCTTTTTATATAATCAGAAAATTTTTGATTGATTTTTATTATTAAACAGAATCATTATAGTCACAGTACAAAAAGAATTAATCTCCTATCCAAACTATAACATCAATAATTACACAACTACAATCAACTTAATGGAGCATTCTATAATGTAAATTATAAGTATGCTTCGGTTCGATTTTGACACAAAAAAATTAATTAAATCTATTAGAAAAGAAGGGAATCTAAGTAAAATTAATCCTAGATATATAATATATGTTAAGAGTCAGATATTAACGGCTTGACAAGCTTCAAAAGTACGTATTTGAGCAAAAAATATTCATTTCCACAAGGAAATCATGGTGCTTATTTATTTATTTATACAGTGCTTTTCAGATAAAAGTATCCACCTTTAATAACTTTTGTAATACTGGTATTTAGAAAAAATCCAAAAACACGTCAATTTATGTTGGAAGGGGCAAGCATTATGGCTTATTTAAACTTACTGGAAAAGCCACCCCCTCACCCCTAGCAGCATCCCCTTTATTTTTTTAAATTACTTTTCATATTTTTTATGTAAAATTTGGATACTCCTCTTTGAGCTGATTTCAAAAATGTATAATACTTGTAGGTTAAAGTGGTTAGTTTATGAGATAAACAATTTTTCTTTTAAGAGCACAAATTTTACTTATTATTTACTTTCACCTTATTTGCCTGTACTAAAATGGGTTGTACAACAAGTAGAGCGATCGGTGTTTCATCTTCTACAGTTTTCCGAGTTCTACATAAATTCAAGTACCACCCATACAAAGTTAAGTTGGTGCACGAGTTGAATGAAGATGATTTTGATCGTCGTCTAGAGTTTTGCGAATCAATGACGCAAATTATCAATAACAATCCACAATTGTTAAACAATATTTGCTTTTCTGATGAATGCTCATGGTCATTAAATGGCTTAGTAAGTAGGCATAATTGTAGATATTGGGCTGAAAGTGATCCACATATTATGCGTGAATTCCATACACAACATCCCCAAAAGTTAAACGTTTGGTGTGGTATCCTAGGTGACCACATTGTCGGACCTTTCTTCATCAACGGAAATTTAAATGGTGAATCATATCTTGAGTTACTCAGGGAAGGGGTTGACCCACGTATTACAACAATAATAGAAAATCCGAAGATTTACTGGTATTTCAACAAGACGGAGCTCCCCCACACTATGCTATGCCTGTCCGACAATTTTTAAACGAAACATTCCCCGCTCGTTGGATAGGTAGAAGGGGGCAGATGATGGAGTGGCCACCTAGGGCACCGGATTTAACACCCCTAGACTTCTTTTTATGGGGGTATTTAAAAACAAAAGTTTATGCTACCCAACCAGAATCTCTGGATGATTTACGAGAGAGGATAGAAAATGAATGTCGACAATTAAATCCAGCCGTATTAAGCAATGTCAGAGAGGCATTTCAAAATAGATTATACCATTGTATGGAAGTGAATGGTACTCATTTTGAACACTTATTGTAACTTCATAATAAATAGCACAGTTAAAAAGATTAAAGAGTTTGAACTGTTGTACAACCCATTTTAGTACAGGCAAATAAGGTGAAAGTAAATAATAAGTAAAATTTGTGCTCTTAAAAGAAAAATTGTTTATCTCATAAACTAACCACTTTAACCTACAAGTATTATACATTTTTGAAATCAGCTCAAAGAGGAGTATCCAAATTTTACATAAAAAATATGAAAAGTAATTTAAAAAAATAAAGGGGATGCTGCTAGGGGTGAGGGGGTGGCTTTTCCAGTAAGTTTAAATAAGCCATAATGCTTGCCCCTTCCAACATAAATTGACGTGTTTTTGGATTTTTTCTAAATACCAGTATTACAAAAGTTATTAAAGGTGGATACTTTTATCTGAAAAGCACTGTATATATATGAAATGCATTTGATGCTCCGTAAAATAAGTCCGAGGTTTAAAACGACGCTGTCATCAGGCTCTGCACTTGCAAAAGCACACCTTTACAGACGAGTTTATTAAACTTTAAAATGACCTTGTTATTGGCAAATTTCAAATTATTTTTGCTTGTGATTGGTAGTAGAACGTCCAATAAGAATTGAAACAGCTAATAGACTGTTACTGATTATATTTATTTTTACACTATATTCTGAATAAGATTTTACATTTCCTTGTAATGGCTCTAGCAGAAAATAAATCGGAAAGTTTTTATCAGATCTGAAGAAGGGTGTGAAATGAAAGATGCCAAAAGATATATAGAAAACAAAATTTATCAGTAGTTATTTTTCTGCCACTATTTTATCAAAAATAGAATATCAAACCCATCAGACTTCGAACTGACTCAATCGATAAATAAAAGATCTAAGCTTTTTTATAAAATAAACACAAACAAAAGGAATCCTTTTATTATTATTTTTGATTAATTACACATGATGTTGCTTTCTTACAAAACAGAGTTTTCCTGAAATACTGGTTTCAATTTGATATTAACAGACACACACAGTTATAATACAGTCTGCTGATCAATTTAAAGCTTTCTGATAAACTATATTTTTTGCTTTGTTTTGTGGTGCGAAACAGGGAAAATCCAAGCTAATTCCGCATACTTCCAACGACTAGACTTGCGATTTATTTATGGTCATCGCAAAGGCTAGACGTACCAAAAAAAGTAAACGTTTAAAATCGAATGGTGAATCCGTTGGAATCATCAGTATAAGCAGGATCAAGACATCCTCTCCTTTCTATTTTCGCCTTGTTCGCAATTCTAACAAAGCAATACGACTATTTTCTTGATCTCTGGTCATCAGCACGGTTAGCACGTGAGGTAGCTCTTCACACATTTGATTGACTGCGACGACCTAAGTCAGGTGTCTTCTCCTCTGAATCGAAAACTGAATTAATCAAAGTAAGGAAAATCCTCGCGCATTTAGCAGTAAAGTGTCACTATCAAGATCAACCATAAAAAAGAGCACATAACTTGAAATGTCACTATCACAAAGTATCACCGAAGTAAAGAAATTATCGCGCACGTAGCGGTAATCGTCACTCACATAGATAGATAGATAGAAGGATGAACTCTTTGTCTAAGGTATCGACCGACCTGGTTGCGTTCAGAAATTTAATTTGTGACAAAACGTCAAGGAAAAACAAAATCGTTGTTTTTATTAAGTTCCGAGCACTTTTATATTCATTCACCTTTTAAACCTTCTCTAGACTTCCAAATAGGTCCAGACGTTTCGAGATTTAACGAGACTAACGAACAGTAATTGTAATAAGATTGTAGAGACCTCGTGAGTTGTAGGTTTTTGTTTCGTGTACATTTAATCAGTCTTAGTTTTATTGAAAGTGGAAATTATAGCACTTTCACAGATGTTACCAATGAGACGAGAAGTGGCCTTATCATCAATTGGAGTTATATTCTGATCGAGCCAGCCTCTTAGCAATTCGGTCAATGTGCCCGAGCCATATGAAGAACAAGACCTACTTCGTGTCGATTTAGAGTGTTATTTCGTGTTTCTTCTTTGGATATCCTACACCGGCAGTACAACAATATGTGGATTGGGGTTTTATTTTCACATTTGCATCTTGGATAATAAGCAAATTGCGTGATGCCAATTGTCTTGAGATGTAATCAATTCGACGATAAGTTATAACCGATTTTGTTCTAGTTAGAGTCTGAGACTGTCCAGCACCTTGGATGACATTTTGAAGATGATTTTGGTATGTCACATGCCGGTGGTTTTCACTCACAAGTTCAGACAGCACTTGTCTGGTGTCTAGGGACCCATATAAACTGAACTTGCAGATTCGGAACAATGTTATACCATACCAGAAGTGATTACTATTGTCCATGTGATACGAGAGTTTATCCTGTCGAAGAAGATATGAATATGCTTGGTATTTCTATGCTTTTGGTTGATTATGTGATCAGCACGGGAATAAATTATAAGTATCTCTGCTTTGAAGATTGTAGTTGAAGGACGAGCCTTCCGCCGTTCTCGTACCTTCACTACAAAAAGCTTCCAGTTGTGTCTTGGATATATGTGTGTACTTAGAATCAACCTTTTGGACGGTTAATTTAAAAATTTTCCTTGGAATGTTAATTGTGATTTTTATAAATAAATTCAAAAATTAAATCCCATTTTATGATATAATATACATTAACAGAGATATTATTTTTATTATCAGGTACTAACAGAAAATATCGTTTCAAATTTTGGATTATTGACCATATAACCTTGAATTACGTCTTAACATGACCGGAATTTATCAATTTTAAATTGGATTGTGAACCATTGAATTTATATTTTTGAAAATCAGGCTTGTCTTTATTCGGATAAATAGCTACTTACTCTTAGTTAGATGCGTAGGAGACAGTATTTGTTGCGATTAAAACTTGTTTAAAAATAGATTAAATTGATGTGCGTCATTTTGTTACGTGAAACGCATGGGATTCCAATTGATAAGCCAGATAGTAGGACATTCTTGATAAAAAAAAGCAAATGATATTTTTAATAGAATATTAAACAATATTTACATAAAAATATTATTGATTTTGAAAGAATACTTTTTGATTTCATTCTACAACAGAATATTTTTACATTTAGTAAATTAAAATACAGGGACTACCACAATGAGAACTCAGCACTTGAAATTAAGTTGGGAAATATACTTGAGCATTCTAAAATTTCAATCATTTTGAATGTTTGGGTTCCTGTTTGACAATAGTTTAAGTTAAACATTGTTAATATTTCTCAGAAAATGGAAAAATTGAGTATTCAGGGTGATTGATTAGTGTGATAAAGTTCAATGCCTCTTTTATCGTTTGAGATATCATTTTTTAAATAAAATACCCTTTTTTATGTAAAAAGCAAGCACAAGATGGCAAAGCCTTTTACACTCGATTAATTTGAGTGGTGCCTGCCGTGTGAAGATGTCTTCGGATATTGATCTTGAATTTCTGAAGGTTATACTACTCGAGAAAGACGTGCTTTGGCAGCTGATTTCACAGGCTTTCACTTCTCCAAGAAATGAGTCCCGATAAATTGCTTTAGGCGGGAGTATGCTAGACAGCTCAAAAGAGCATTTGCTGTCCAAGTTTCTGGTCAACTCTGGATCGCTCAAGTCGAACCGATATCTTCTGTATTGAGTTTAGGATCTTCAGAGTATGCTTGACGACGAGCTCCAAATATATTTTATTGCTTGGACTTTCTTATAACAATAATAAAGGGTCGTGATGTGTTCTACGGGGTATTCGGAAATTTATAACCGATTTTCTATAAAAATCGTTCAAAGTTCAATACCCTGTACAACGTCAGAGAAAATAAAAAATGAAGAAGTGTTGCGGCAAAAGCATTCTAATAGTAGTAAAAATTTTTGAAAATTATTTATTTCGTTAATATTCATTGAATCTAATACAGGGTGAATCAAAATACTTCTTTTTTTATTAAGCATTCCGTATACCTAAAATTATCAGTTTATGAAATATTTTGATTTTTCCATGCAGAACAATGATTATGTACCTGTATCAACTTATTTAACAATTAATTGGCTAAGATTTATTTGTCGAAAACTGATATTTGACAATGACATAACATCATTGTTAGACCATTTCTATTTTTTCTGTTGAAGTAGAATTTGTCTGTAGATTCGGTACACAATTATTTTCTTATTGCAGGTAAAGTCATATGTGGAAGACAATGTGAAACTTTGCAAACCTGACAAACTCCACATTTGTGATGGATCTGATGCAGAAAACCAAAAGTTGATCAACATAATGTTGGAGCAAGGAACAATTAAGCCTTTGCCAAAATATGAAAATTGGTGAGTTGTTTATTTGCACCTTTTGATGATAGGAATAAAGAATCTGAGTTTTGTTTGTGTAATTGTATCATTATGAATATTATTTCTAAGAAACGGTCTTCTGAAGTGATTAGAGCTTTTTATTAAAACTTATTTAGCAGGAATGTTTTCTATTTATCTATAAACATGAACTGAATCTACAAAATAACTGATTATTAAATTAGTTCACTAGATTTATGATTTCAACGATACCATATATTTGAGTTATTCCCATTCTTAACAAACAGAAGTTGTCTATAAAGACGTGTGGCAGCTGTCGTGTACATTTACTATGATTGGTTATTACACAGATTTCACGTGGAATGCCACCTGCACCCCTGCCTTGATTTGTTATAGATTTTGATGAGCTGTGGCGAAAATGCCTTGTATCGATTTCGCTAAGTGTAAATTTCACAACCAAAGGTAGAATTGGAGATTAATATAGAGTTTTAATCAAGAATAAACAAAATTGCTACATGTTACAGGTCATAGTTAAATAGATATTTTTCTATTAGTTGTCACTCATGTGAAAATAAAACTTCCGATATTTGTTTTAAAGTTGATTTGCTTAAGAAAGTTGTGTAAACAAAAGAGAATAAAGAACAAAAAAAGATTTCTTAGAAAATGAAGTAGTGCTTTTGGCTAAGCTTGTGAAGAAATTTAAAGGAAGAGTCGAATGCAAAAAAGTGATGCGGTAACTTGGAAACAGAAAGAAAAAGTTTGGGAGGAGTTGGCAAGGGAATTTAATAATGACTATTTCCTTCGAAAAATTTAAGCCAACCAAAAAGCTGTAATATTTTATGTTTACCTAGCAACGATCAAATTTCAGCGATAATACTGCACTAGTGCAAATTATCGATAATTTGCACTAGTGCCAAATTTTCGTCTAGGATTAATAAACATCATTTGGTTTTAATTTTATATTTTAAGAAAAGGAACAATTATTGTTTATTTTAAATTAAATTTTTCTCAGGAAATAGTCTGCCAAAATGCCCTGTCAAATTGTCTCATAATTTGACATGCACAAAATTAAATTATCGACAATTTGACATGCACTCGGGACATTAATATTGAAAATAACAAAAAATGACAAGTTTTCGATAAAACCACAAAAAAAAATGAAGTGGACAATTTAAAGATTTGCTCTAGGACGAATAACTTTTTGTTTTCTCGGCGCGTCGACGATATTGATAATGTGTTCATCATCATTATCGAGTTCATCAAATATAAAGTGCAAATTTTCAATCATTTTCCCAAAACGCTTTATAATATCGTAAAAATATGAAAAATTTATGTTCGGATCCTATGCTTCATGTTAAACTGAAAGTTTAAACGACCCCTTGACCGCTGGTTAAACTAAAGTTTGTCGGTAAACGCCATCTAAAGAACTTGAAAAATAAACGGTATCTTTGGTTTAACGTGACGTTTGAGGTTTGAATTTTGAATCGAAGGAGCTCCCGAATATATATATATATATATATATATATATATATATATATATATATATATATATATATATATATATTCGGGAGCTCCTTCGATGTTCTTAGGGAGGTACATCTCCGGAATTACTGCACTGAGCATAACATAAACTTTCATTAGCTCGTCTTTGCTTAACTAAATGACTCTTTGGATCCAAGAGAATAAGAGAAAAATACATTCGCCTATTTTAGAACTATTCTGTGTTTCTGATTTTCCTTTGTTTTTTTACGATCGTATCTTGAAGATTTTTTTGGAAAACTTATAAAAGGTTGTGTGCTTCTTCGCCTGGTGATCAGCTTATTCATTGCCGTAAATTCCGATGCGGACGGGTACAAAGTTATTATTTACTAAGTGATTCTCCATTCCTCTTTTCAAAACGCTTCAACTTATTTCTCTATGATATCACTCATTTTTTGGTTTTCTAAATGTTGTTATCGACGATTATTTTTGGAGTCTAGCATAACTTATTTATTGTTTAAGGAAAGTATCTGCTACCGCTACTAGGTTTAATAAACTGTTTTGATATTTTCCACGACATATTCCAATTAAAAAATATCAATGAGTTTACGTAACATGTCAGAGATTGAGTTATGACCTTTATTTTATTTTTAGAATTTCTCGTCTCACCGTATTTTTAACTTCATTTTACGAACTTCTACTTGAAAATTTATATAAGAGGATTATAAACAGCACTTTTATTTTAATACTAAATGTCAGCGTTTTGAAAATTCATTTCAACAGCTCTCTAAAATAAGGGTCTACTTATACATTTTAACAAGTTTTCTAGCCTGAAAAAGTATAATATGAAAAATATTTTAAGAGTTAAAAAAGGAAATATGTACATTAAAATGTAGAATATTCAAAAATAATTAATTAACCATATTAATGTTAGGCGGCTTACACACTATAGCTATAATACGCATGCTTCATTTCCAACCGTTCCAGGATTATCGAAAAAATATACTTACTACTCTTATATTTTTTTTCATTTCTACGATGATTCTTCAAAATTAAACAGTAAGTGACTCTTAATGATACAAAAAATCAGTTAATGGAGTCGAATTAATCTCTATACTAACACTATTTAGTATTGGGCATAAGTGAGGCATTGAACTTTTAGTCTGAGACTATCCATAATTAACGAAAAGAAACAACACTCCTAGAAGGCTAGTATATTAGAGTAAATAAATAGAGCTAGTCACGAAGATAGAGTGTGATAAGAAATATATGCATTAACCAGAAACGTTAACTTTTGGAACATCAATGCAATAATTAGTAAATTGTGTATATTCAGGTCATGAATAAAATCTTTATTCTGATGCGGTCTTCATCTTTCATGTATTGAAATTATGGAAGGTAGAGAGATGGAGAACACTCTGTGTATATAGGAAAGTGTCCGTCAACATAAGTTAAATAAAAGTGGTGGTACATTAGCATTCACATTTAAGAAAGTGTCTTGGTGCGAAGTGATTTAGTACAAATGGAGAGGTCAGGGCATAGACACTTGTCTAGGACCAATTGCAATACAGTAATTTTATAAATTGGTAAGATTATTCCAATCAGGATCACCAGGAGATAACGTAACGGAATCTTTGGATTCGATTTTTACCGATGATAATACGAGTCTCAATAATTTTGACTCATAATCCTTATCAGGGTTAATGATTTCTTTCCGGAGTGTCGGCCTAAGAAGCGGAGTCTAATATACGACTGGAGTGAATAAATAAGTAATCTCCACTGCCATAACATGGCATTAATTTAATTAAAAAATTATTGATTGATTCAGATTCAAGTGATCCGACTTTTGTACCTCTTTACGTCTTTTCTGTTAACCGTGTGTCAATCGGATTTGGTGAATATCTTAAAACATCTGTGTTCACGTCTTTCAAGCAACTGACTTTTATCTAATTATTAGAAGACCCCTCTTAAAATGGATTATCGCGATGTCGCCGACTGACACGAACGTTACATTGGGTACTTAGCTGAAAGAATATGTATGAGAGAAAACAAAAAACGATAACTAAAGTAATAAGATGTGAAACTAGCAAATAGAAAAAAATATATTTTCCGACAATTATGCTGTCGTTTATCTAGGACCTTGGCTGTTTGAGGCTGGATAACTCAAATGGTAGCATTTAGCCGCCCGCAGTCCTTTGATGGTATAAGAATAGAAGAGTTTGACTGCTAAAAATAAACTGGCACAGCTCCGTATAACGCTGAAGCATTAGATGAAATGATAAGATTGCCGAATAATTCATAAGGCGATCCGATAATCTCGTTATATATAATTTAATAAATGAATTATAGTTGGAAACATTGAAAACACGCTTTTACAGTTCGTTGAAGTAAAAAGCGAAGAAGTAAAAAACATAATTTATATGATGAATAGATATCTGACAAGAAAATTCTTGTTGAAAGCTTTGTACGACATTTTTCTTACAAAACTATTCCTGGAATTGGGATTAAAATTAGTAAGAAATTAGAATTATTAATATCAAAGATCCCCTGCTTTTAGAACAGATTTTTTTAAAGATAATTTTTTGCTCTAATACACTGTAGCCATTGTTTTCCTCTTGGTGAAACTCTTTGGTTTGTTGGAGAAGTGTTGATTTAACTGTTCTTTGGTTTTCAGATTGTTGTACAAGCCCTATATACCATGTGACAAATGTTGCACTTTGTGGCCCTCTGTCAACGTTTTTGGGACCTAGTCGGTACACTGTTTTTAGTATTTCACCTCAGTTGTCTGTCATCTTTTGAAAATTCTGTAGAAAGTGTGGTGATTCCAAAAAATTAGATACATGCTGGACTAAGTACCAATATAAAGTGAAAAGGAGATTATGTTGAAAAATCAAATTTTTTGCTATTTTTTCATTGGATACCATCACACTTTATTCATATTATATCTACTATTTTATATTTCAGTTGGTTAGCAAGAACCAATCCAGCAGATACAGCAAGAGTCGAATCCAAAACTTTTATTTGTACTGAGAAAAAATCAGAAACGATTCCAACACCTAAAAACGGTGCAGTTGGAGCCCTGGGTAATTGGATGTCACCTAACGATATGGATTTAGTTGTAAAAGAAAGATTTAACTCATGTATGACGGGAAGAACTATGTACATAGTACCTTTTTCCATGGGTCCTATTGGATCACCGTTATCAAAAATAGGTAATTTAATTTACAGTTTTTATAGAGTGGAATATAGATTATTAAAACGCTTCTGTTATTCTAGGAATCGAATTGACGGATTCTCCTTACGTGGTAGCTTCAATGCGAATAATGACACGAATGGGTTCTAAAGTGATGAAACAAGTTAAAGACGGACAAGCTTTCGTGAAATGTTTACATTCTGTTGGAACTCCTAGTAACGGAATCGTAGAGGATCCTAGTTGGCCTTGTGATCCACAAAGAACTATTATCTTACACAAGCCTGAAAATAACGAAATCGTATCTTACGGAAGCGGCTACGGAGGCAATTCTTTATTGGGAAAGAAATGTTTTGCTCTAAGAATTGGATCTACAATTGCCAAAAAAGAAGGCTGGTTAGCCGAGCATATGTTGGTGAGTAAACAATTACAAAGAAAATCAAGTATTCTACATACCTATTGTATAACGGTATTGTATAACACTTAAAGGCTCATTTTCGCTTTTTAGATTCTGGGTATCACCAATCCAAAAGGGAAAAAACGATACATCGCAGCTGCTTTCCCTTCGGCCTGTGGAAAAACAAATTTAGCCATGATGACACCGTCTTTACCCGGTTACAAAGTTGAATGTGTAGGTGATGATATAGCATGGATGAGATTCGATAAAAATGGGCAGTTGAGAGCTATCAATCCAGAGAACGGTTTCTTTGGCGTCGCTCCAGGTACCTCAAGAAGTAGTAACCCAATAGCCATGGATACTATTTTTAGGAATACCATTTTCACTAATGTAGCATCAACTAGTGACGGTGGAGTATATTGGGAAGGAATGGAAAAGGAAATTGGAAGCGATGTTGCCATAACTGATTGGCGAGGAAACCCCTGGTCAAGACAAAAAAATATACCTGCAGCTCACCCAAATTCAAGGTAAATTAATGAAAGGGTAATTCATATAGAGAAACATTAGTTTGAGTATATTCTTTATAGATTCTGCACTCCTGCGGAGCAATGTCCTATAATTGATCCGGCATGGGAAGATCCAGAAGGTGTTCCAATTTCAGCTATTTTGTTTGGGGGAAGGAGACCAGCAGGTGTGCCATTAGTTTATGAGGCGCGAGATTGGAAGCACGGTGTATTTATTGGAGCTTCTATGAGATCAGAAGCTACAGCAGCTGCAGAGCATAAGGTTGGTAACAGTTAGTTTATCACAATTTTTTTTTTGGTAGTTGGTGTCTATTTATGTGGCAAACAGTTGAATGAAAAATCTTGTATGTTAAGTTAAGAAGAAATACAGTTCATCATTATACTACAAAGATATTTCAGAAAAGGCAAATGAGACAGCGAGTAGAATTTATGGAAAGGCAACTTAGTAAAAAGGCAAAATCTTCTGCAGAAAATGTTTTAGCTTATAGTACAATGAGATATAATAAATGCATGCATGCAATAAGTGTGAATGATTCATTTGAGTACTTGTTGCGTAATGTATTATAATTTTTATTATGAACAGTACATTTTAGGAATCCGTATTTCTTCATCATAAAATTGACGCTCGCATAGTTGCAATTTTCTCCAATTATTTACAAAGACAAACTTCTCAATTATTTCAGGGTAAAGTTATCATGCATGATCCGTTTGCTATGAGACCTTTCTTTGGCTATAATTTCGGCAATTATTTGGACCATTGGTTATCAATGGAAAATAAATCATCGAATTTACCAAAAATCTTCCATGTAAATTGGTTTAGAAAAGACGCAAACGGAAAATTCTTGTGGCCAGGTTTTGGAGAAAATTCAAGGGTACTGGATTGGATTTTGAGAAGATTAGATGGCGAAAATATTGCTGATGAAACACCTATTGGTTTAATTCCTAAGAAAAATTGTTTAAATTTGAAAGGTAGGATAAAATATTTTTATATAATATTAATGAAAGTTGTGTAGAAAATTTTCATTTTTCATGAATAACAAATAAAATAGAAAATTTGAAGCAAGTATGAAGTTAGAGATATGCACTCTGATGATAACTGAGCTAGTTCAAATTATTCGATCTATTTGATCACGAGGTGATTGCTCATGAAATTAAGATGAGTCTTTGTTGCATCAAAATTATTTCAGCGCACCCCGAGATATTTGCCTTAAAAGGTGGTGACTAAAATTCAGTTTTTATTTTTTTTTCAGAATTTCAGTGAAGCTAGAAACTGTAATTTTCGTGCACTCGCAAAGGACTAACCACGGGTATTTTTTCAATATTACTGTTACTATTTTATTTCATATCAAAACTTTTTTTCGGGATTAAGTTTTATGAAATAAAATTATAACTTTATAATAAAAACAATAGCCGCAGAGAAATAAATCAGTAAAGATATAGAATGTAAAACGATTCATAATAAATGCGGAACATTACCAAATTAGTCTCTTACGAGTGCATGAAAATTACAGAATTTCAAATTTCCAGCTTTAATGAGTTTTTATAAAAAAAAAAAAAAAAAAATAAAATAAAAACTCGCTTCTAGTCACCATCTTTTAGAAGTGATATCTAGGAAATTTTAAAATAGGAATTGAATTTAGAATATAGATTAAGGAAAGTGAGCTACAGAAAGTAAGCAGTTGTCCTGGTGATTTGGCAACATTTCAAAGTATGACTGAAGGAAACAAATTCAGTTTACTAGTATTTACATAAATAGCCTATTTACTTTTATTCACACACTCAAGATATAGCCAAAAGAGTTTCCCATTTCTCACTTAAGCTTTAAACATTTTTTCTTTTTTTCGTCAATCACGTACGTATGAATTATTATTGTCCTTGCCTTTTTTTCCATTTTCCTATAATTATATCGATGTAGAGCTTCTGTAATTTAGTGACAAACTTTGCGACAATATTTTCGACGTCTCTTTTGTTAAGCAATATGAGAAAACAGCGATCTACGTCAAAATGATGTTACTGTATGTAACTTGGTTTTCTTCGGTAATTTGCTTGTTTTGTATTATTTTTTTGTATTATGGTGTTGAGAAGACTCCGAAAATATTTTTTAGGCTTATTTCAGTGAAACTAATGCAGCTGCAAGCAGTTTTTTAGGGGGTATGGAAATAAACTATTAAGAAATTTAGAAAACTTGCATTTATTTTGTGCTGAAATTACGGTAGTTTTTGAACATTATTTTCATTGTTGCATTCAAGTGGAGTTAGCCCCTTTTCAATATAGTTTCCAAGTTTCCATTATATTTGCTTTTCGATTATATTTCCGCTAACCTACACTAAGTACAACTCTGCATAGTCGAAAAAAATGGACGAAGCCACGGTTAGCAACTCTTTTGGAAGCTACTTCACAATAAAAATGGGAATACTGAGGTCTAAAATTCAATAAATAACTTCAAAAACTACAAAAAAACTTACGGCCAAAAACATTTGTTTTCTCTACAGAGGCAATTTTTAAATGGCCATCTGCTGATTCTAAGAGTTCACTAGATTCCTCAATTGACCATTTTTTTTCATATAGAATATTTTGTAAAGATCATAACGAACGACAATTAGAACATATTTTGGTTTAAGGTTCATTTTAATAATTTATTCATTTTTCAACGGGAATGTTTTTGACTTTTTGATCTAATTTAGGTCTTTATTTCTAAAGATATCAATATCAGCTTTCGCAGTTTCGCCAGAAAAATTTCTTCTTTCTTCAATCTGAATAGACAAAAGTAGAGTGATTGTCAGTTTATTTAGTGACAAACAAAGTTCGTCACACTAATTTTTGATGCAGACTTTGACTTCTTATCCTACTAGTGTGGCTTCACAAAAACTTTAGCCTTGAATAATACATTTTATGTCATTTGTTTCTCAAATGATTATGTTTCATTTTTTAAATTAGTTTATTTGTTTTAGGCATAGAAGAAAATGTTAATTTGGATGAGCTTTTCAGCCTACCTAGAGATTTTTGGTTGCAGGAAGTGAAAGAGATTGAAAAATATTTCAATGAACAAGTTGGAGACGATTTGCCAAAAGAAATTTCGAACCAATTAGATAGTTTGAGGAAACGCATAACAAAAATTAATTGAAAATGTATCAGTATTATTTGAAGATCTTATTATTACTAGTTGAATTAAATGTTTAGAATCATGGAATACTTAAGATCGATATTGTTAGGATTTATTTCATTATCGTTATTTGAACAAATTATATATTTGCATAAATTGAATTTTTTCTCAAACTACTATACTTGAAATGTCAAAACTGTTCGGAGAATACTAGAAAAATGCCAAAATTATTACTTTTTTATCACTATTACGAGCAAAGCACTATGTTTATTTTTCGAGCATATTGATTTCTTAATAATTATTAATGTAACGTGTGAGAATAAAATAAAGTTTTTATTTGATATAATCACTGATCTTATCTGTATTAAAATTATTACCTATACCTCTATCCACATTCTCTCGAAGTGTGAAACAAAAAGGAAATCCAGAGCCCTTCGCCTGGGAGAGTATGAAATAGAAAACGACAGCTATAGCCATCCCACATTCTTTTTAAAGTAGTGGGATTAACATATCATCTGAAAATACTGGGCTTCCCAGTATCTTAGCAAGAAAAGGGTAAACAATAGATACCCCAATATCCACATAGATACATCTAGCGATTGATGGTTATTGAAGATAGAAGATATTTAAAGTAGAGTGAAAGAAAGTTAACGCGTAACATCATTTGTCATTACTTTCCACGCTGGACTTTCCCTCTCAGTGGCATTTAACCTATTTTGAATTAACAAAGATAGTCTGAAACAATTTTAGTAGCAAAGATTTCCAGCACGATGGTGCGGTGATTCCAAATCTTTAATTGTTTTCATAAATTTTTCATTATTGTCTTTTAAAGCATTCATTTTGTTAAATAATAGAAATCTTTTGGCATTTACACTTTGGGAGTCCATTCGCGTAAACTCTGTATATATTTTGGTTTCATTAAAGATATCAGTAGCATTTGGGAAAGACAAAACTCTTGTTGAATTTGTGGGTGTTAAATAAAGACGTTCAAGGGCCGAGCTTGTTGAAAAATGCAGCCGTGTAGTCGCAACCCGTATAGGCGTGAAAAGCGGGAGAAACAAGACATAAAGTCGAGCCTAATTTTATTGTTTTTGTTTATTGTTATATAAACTTCATCCTTAAAAGCATCGTACAGCAGGCAATTGCTATCCTCGTCTGACAAATTACTTTACGCGTTAGCTTCCTTTCATTCAACTTTAAATATTTACCATCTTCAACAACCCGCAACCCCTCATTTGCGGCCGGATTTAATTAGACAACCATATATAGTAATAAATAGGAAAAAATTTGCTTTAATTCCAAATATATAACATATATACCGTATAAATGTATCAAAATCATACCTATTTACACCTGATGCGGCATCAAAATGAATTTATTAAAAGAAATTACGAAATGGATTCGAAAAAGGGTTATTGAAAGTGAACAAATCGATTCTCACCTTGATCGATGCATTTACGGCAACGTTTTTCAACGGAGAGGTAGGCCCGACGAAGCATATCCTCTATCCTTTCTCGAAAATGAATATTAAATCTTCGAGCAATTCCAGATGACTCTGAATAGTCACGTGACCCTCAAAAAAGTACGGACCCACGAGCCCACCTGCTCACACACACACACACACACACACACACACACCAGGCAGGTTTAATTCTTCTTCAATGAAGATGTGAGGATTCTGGTGGTTCCAGTGCACGCACTTATGCCAATTGATCGTACCGTTAAGCTTAAGGTTGCTATATTCGACTACAATGGTGGAATTAAGGATCATCCTGACTGCAGCCGAGGTACCACTAACAATATTCCAATTTTCCATCGAAATCCTCCTCGTGAAGTGAGTGTAGGAGACGCGGACGATAAACTCGATAGTGCATTCGTTTCAGCATTCGTCATAAAGAACGATTGGATATTTGGAGTTCACCCGATAGTCACACTGCAGATTGTTTCGGTTCCAAAATTAATGCCAGCGCCACTGTTTCCATATTTCGTTAGTTGTTACAGATACCGGTCGTCCAAAACGCAGCGCGTCGGCAACAGTGCCCGTTTTTAAGAATTTCTGCTACGTTTTTTACATTAATGAACAATTTGGTAGCGGCGAGTTCGGAAATTGTTTATGAAATTCGGTAAACATAGTTTCGTAATACGAGTATCAGTTATTCATTCTGAAAACGAGTCTACTCGACGAGCACGTGTTATCATGACACAGATACAATTGTTCCAAGCCATAACATGCTTCATTCTAATCTTTTTCGACAGCGTTGCCAGACTTATGAGCGTTGCTGGACTTATGCCAACCTCTGTATTTGTTAGTAAAGTACCCCATGTAGTAATTTCAAATTTTTAAAATTTTTCCTTAATCTTCCTAAAATTCTTCTAGATATCTAGATCTTATGGCCAGTATATTAACTAAAGAATAGGGAGTATTGATATAAATAAAACTAAGTTTTGTTTTATTTAAAATAAAAATAATAGACTTTATTGTTTATAAACGATTTTTCAAAAAATAATAGGACTCATATCAAATATTATTTATAAGTTACCTAAGGAAAATCACACAAACAACGAACACACAAGGCAATTGATATTCTGATGTAGGCATTCACCATTTGATACCCATACTTAATTGCCTCAATTTTATAGCGGTTCCAAATACTTTGTCCCATATTGTACTGCTAATACCGAAGCCTGAAAAAAAAAAGAATAAAAATCATGAAAGATGTGTCTACAATTATGTACATTCATTTCTAGACGTGATACTTTGTTAAAAAGTAAGGATACTCATTTTCTAACACTGAATAATAAAGGAAATATAACATAATAATAATTGGGCGAATTGAAATTCTTTTCAAATTTCTACTAAATGACGTTAATATTTTGAGAGTGATTATTAGAATTTAGGATAATCAGTTTCAATCACGACGGATCCCATTTATTATGTAAAAACTAGTTTTGAAAATTGAAAGTTCCCACAACAAATTTTATGAAAACTATTTTAAATAATTAGACTTTAGACTCCGATTTTATTTTGGCTCTATCAATTTCGAGGGTATTTAAAGTAAATAATTATCCTATATTTACACCGGAAACAAATAGATTAGAATCAGTTGCAGTAGCAAATGAATCTGTTTTAGGAGACGAAATTGGTATTCTGATACCAGATATATCTGTCGTTACTACAAATTCAAAAAAGTACCCAAAAATCAGAAGGACGGAAAAATGAGAATAAGCAAATGAATAAAATTAGATCTAAAATATAAGGAGAAGAGAAAATGAATACTCAGAAGACGATACTCCTAAAAAGAAGAAGAAAAGAAAATCTAGAAGTAGAAGATCCAGTAGTTCAAAAGATAGCAATTCGTATAAAGGAAATAGAAACAAGAAAAAAAAACAGAATAAAACTAAAACTAGAGCAAAGAGAATTAAAAAGAGAAAACAGATACAACTGAAATTAAGTTGAAAAATAAGGACAAACCAATATATAAGACGAGTAAACAACTTACTCGTACATTAAATCAATGTTCTATGGAAGATGTTGAGAAAAAGCCTAAAAAGAAAATAAAAAAAAACAGGAAGAAGCAATTAATAGAAAGTCCAACAAAAAGGAAGCTACTCCAGAAAAAACTCCAAAACAAAAAAGAGTTGTAGTAGAAGATTCTTATGGTAATTCAGAACACAGTAAAGGTGAAATAATCAGTGAATATCAAATACAAAATAAGGAACAAATCAATATAGTGATAAAAAAAGAACCTGAAGATGAAACTTTCTTTAAATTAGCAACTAATAACGTCACCAAAGCACTTGATACTAACAACTATTGTATAAACTGAGAAAAAGGCGATCAAATTTGGGAAATCGAAGATGAAAATATACCAAAAGAAAAATACAAATTAAATTCTTCTTGCTGCGAAAGTGATGAAAAATTGTATGAAAAGAGATTGACAGAGAAGAGACCCATTGAAAAGTTCATAGAAACTAACGAAATAAATTCGAGATCTGGAAATACCTCTTAACATAAAACCTTTTAAAAAGAGGGAAATCTAAGTGGTGAAATTTGATAAACACCTGTATAACATGAAATTAATTATACCAATTCACCTTATTTAATGAATGCATGTCCTTAATTTTCCATTTCAAAATAAGTTTATATAATCTAATACAACTTTCTTTAATTTCTTAGATCCTTTCATGTATTTTTGTGGCTAAAACCTCTTGATTTTAAGTCTCTTCTAATAAAATTCAGTCGGAAGAGACCCGACATCAAGACGAATTTGTAACGTAAATACAATATTTTACTTTTGGACGTATTGCCAACAATAATGTAAATTATTCTAGATCACCTTGTATATTATTTCTCATTGTATAATTACTCACTAAAATAATTAATTGCTTGAAGTATGTTTAGAAAAAATTCATTCCTGGTATGTATTATGAGAAAATAGAAAATGTTTAAAATAAATACTATAGTTAATTAAACCATGTACGCTTTAATATATACAAGGATAGTCCCAGAAGTAACTGGTCTGAGCTAGAGATGGCGGTAGTTACTTGTAAAATACCACTGTATTAGAAAGTACACAATGTATAGAGCATATGTTTCGAGTTTAAAGATGCCACGTTGTTTAGTATTTGTTTGGCAGCCAACACTAGAAAAAATTGATTATTCTTATGTGATACAATACCTTTACTTAAAAGAAATTATCCCAACCAATATAAAAGCTGAACAATAGTAAAATATTAAGTAGCAGAGTTTAAACGAGGACGTACAACCTGCGAAGACCAGCATGGCAGTGGTCGACAAAATGAAGTGCACGAGCTATCAGACATTCAGACATAGTAGGAATGTGTGATTCTTCGCATATAACTGAAAATTTTGACATGAGAAAGCCATGCACAAGATGGGTGCCGTATTTGCTCATAATGGAACAAAATCAGTGTCGTGAAGATGTTTCCATCGAGTGTTTGGCAATGTTTTACAGAAATATAGCTGAATTTTAGTACCGTTTCATAATCATGGATGAAACGTCGGTCCATCACTCCACAATTTTCATTGACTATCTTTAAAAAGGAAAAACTATCAACGGCGAGTACTATGGGAACTTATTACAACGTTTGAGCGAAGAAATCAAGCAAGAACGGTCGTATTTGGTTAAGAAGAAAGTGTTATTTCATCAAGACAATGCACCAGCTCACACATCCTTTTTGCAATGGACAATATTAATGAATTAAAATTTGAATTGCTACCTCATACACCCTATTCGCCTGCCTTAGCCCTCTCGGATTATTTTCTGTTCTGTTACTTTTTTCCAAAATTTTTGTGTTTTTTTTGTTGTGCTAGGTACTTCTGGGACCATCTTTTAAAATATTGATGATCCATAAAAGAGGAACAATTTTTTTTCGCGCAGTTGTTAAGTGATTCGTGAAATTTTATGGATCCTATGAATAGTCACTTCTATTTAGTCCCAAAATTATGAGAAAATAATTTGTCAAAAACATTCAGTTTCTTCCTCCTAGAGGCAAAAATAATGTATAATATCCTTAGAAGGTCCAAGGATGTCCGATAATCGACGAGTGCTGATACTAGGTTGACTTTCTAATGCTTTTCTTGAAACATCAATATTCCACGCCTCAAATCTTAACTATTGAAATGATTAAACCAACGCTGTGCTGTTCGTTCATTAACTGTGTCTTCTCCTTTAATTTCACAAATTTTCCTTGCTGCCACGGATGCTTTTGTTTCCAGTAATGTCTTGACAATACGCAATAGAGAGAATGATTTAAAGAAACCAAAACAATTGTACTCTTCATAGAATTAGAGCCTAGTCTTCCCAAGTTACGAATTGTTTAATTTGAGGCGTGAGAGTTTTCGCATATGAAAATAGAAATACCCTTTGTATAAGATTTAAATAAATTAGATATAAGGAATTATTATAATAGAAAGTGATTTTATAACAGAATTTTCAAAAAATTTTGAACTTACCGTTGTCATGGTGAGCAAAGTGATGCTGATTGTGATATCGTTTTAAGTGATAAAAATAACTGTTTTCTTGTGGTGAACCATGGTGAAGATAGAAATGGATCATATCATAAATTACGTATCCTAAAATAAAAATATTATTTAATTTCAATATTTTTAATTAAATAAGGGATATTATTACATATTTTCATAAAAATTATTTATATTCATCATTAAAAAAAATTAGTGAAAAACATTTCTTGCTTATTTTTTATAATTATTAGTTTTATAAGAATAATTTTTTAAGAATATTTTCTTTTTTATTCACGTTCCTAACAATCATAGAATTCTAAACCACGTTTATGAACCATTGAGCTTTTGAAACTATTTTACAGTTTAACCCTTATTTGGCATAAAGCTCATGATTTATTGTACAAAAATTGCTTAGGAACTTGTAAAATCCAGTGAATTAAATTAAAAATACCATTATAAATTAAGAAAAATTGAAAATCGAACATTTTGTTCCATATAAAAACTAAACTAATTATTTCCCGCGATACAATAGAATATTTTACCGATTTTAATATTGAATATTGTATTGTCATAACAAATAAGGAAGTTTGATAAGTTAATTAAAAGTTAATGGAAATTTGATCAGAAAATGTAAACTGAAAAATTAACAGAAAGTTAAACGGTTCTTAAAATATACGCATTCTGTATAAATTTTCATCCTGAAAACAACATTTTTTCGATCAATACCGGAAAATGAACATCAGGGACCGGCAAAAGCTTTTTTCATATTTCCAATTGCTATTGGATAAAACAATATGAGTTTGTAATTAGGAGTGAATTCAAATACTATTTTTTTAATTCACGAATTGGTCGATAACTATTTAGAGCGTGCGCTGGATGGAGTTGAGTGTGCAAAATGTGAGGACCGCTTTCGGTGTATGGTTTTGGACTCAGAAAAGCATGCAGATTATGATTTTGGATGTTGCCAGGAGCCATATTGGTCAATACATCCCACCCCCTTAGAAATCCAGTAAATGGACTGAACACATACTTTGATATCATTATAACAATTGTTTTAGTGAGAATATCCAATTGATTTTTATGATTAAAGATACTTACAGATAGTCAAGTGAAAAAACAACAGGAAAATAAAAATAAATATTATTGATAAAAAAATTTTTTAATTCAAAAAAATTATAAATTATAAATTATAAATATTATTATATATAATTATAAATGAAAAAATGATAATTATCAATTTTTTTATTCCGATAATCTTTATTTATGTATTTGCATAAAGAAATACAATAAATATGTAATTTTTTACAAGAGCAAGCCATTGTCTTACAATTGGATGCACATTACACGGTTGAATCAACAATTCCGGCAGTGGATGTTTGGACATTTGTCGTGGGTACAGATTACCATCCTTCCTTTCTAGCCTAAGAAGGTGTAATCAATTGGCTGTAGTTGAGTTTGGTCAGCATTTATCCATACATATGTTTGTGCTGAAGCTCTTAATAGATGTAAATGTAGAGCATCTGATGTGCAAATAACTTTTAATAAATTAAACACACAGAGCGTTTAATGCTGGCAAAATACCACAAATATTTTCTCCAAGGGATTGTGCAGCCAAATGACATCCTGAAATGAATTTCTTCTTATAGGAACCGTCGAACCATAAATCTAAACAGCCTAGACGTGCAAGCTTGTTCCAGAAATAAATTCCGAGAATGAAAACATCTGTATCAGCACTAATGATTATGATATGGTCAAGTTTGATTCTCACTGCGTGCAATATGCGACAAAACATCCTTGAATCCGCTTCTAAATGGTTAGAATTCAGGTCAGGTACTTCAAAAAATAAAGAACCTTGTAATTTGAAACATTTTGTTGGATCATCAAATCCTTCACAAATATATAAGTCGCAATCTTCATTTATTTGTGCATATTTAGGGGCAGCATTACATAGAAATCGAACTAGCTGTAACTTATTTTCGGTGCTTGAAAGTTAGAAAGAAAATTACAATTCGTTGGGATTTTGGTGTGTTCATTTGAAATGATAAAATTTTTCATCATTTGACCTTTATTCCGTAAAGTTGATTCCATGTATTTTATTGAAATATCATCATATCTGTCAAATACATTATGACACACATACATATACACACAGATTATGAATTCTATTAAGAAATGCCTCTGCAAAATCACCAAATGTGCTGAAATTTTTTAATTAAATCCAATGAACAAAAAGTTATCACAAAACAAACACGACAATTCATTTATCTTTCGCTTCTTCACATTTATCACTTATAGTGACATTGTCCGCGCTTTTATTTAAATAAATTACACTAATAAAACAGTCGACCGCGAAAAAACTTAAATATTATTACTTAAATACGTAAAAATATGGGCAACAAATTTTTTTCTACTGACTACTCCAAGCGCTATGACTCAGCAACGTGCCGAGCAGGGAGAAACGGAAAGGGAAAAGGACCAGTACAGCTGCCGGCAACATGTGATTTTCTATTATTTAGGGTCTCAGATAAAAGAATTTGAGCATAGTTGCCGGTCTTCACATTTTGCATACTCAACTCCATCCAGCGCCTGGACTAATTTCCAGTATGCACCAGGTCCGAGGCTAGATTGCACGTATTCAGAAAAAAATCAGCATTAAAAAATTGTGCTTTACGAACACGACTTTTTAATAATAGAGGTGTTTTATTAGAACCGCAAAAGTACATCGAATTACGCACGAATCTGAAAACAGAATATGTTCAAGATCTCTATCTCTTCTTTTATTTACCAGTTGGAAACTTACACTATTCTTACATGCGCAGAAAACAACAACAACTACCTCAATGCAAAGATATTTATTTTTTACCAGTACTTACTATAATAAAATTGAGTTCACGCTAGTATGGGTATATACAAAATTTTTGAACTCACTGGGAGCAAATAACAAAGTTACTCTAATATGGGTCTATTGCCACACCGGGAATGAACAAGCTGATTACCTGGTGAAAAAAGGTGGAACAGCTCCTTTCATAGGACCACAAGTTTCTCATCAAGTCAGGGTTATAAAAAAATAGGAAAACAAGAAATCAGAAACATGGTGTAATGTCCTAGGTCTGGAACAACCGAAGATATTTTTTCTTATTCTACCAACTGGTCTCAAAAGGTATTTTAATTAGGTAAAGATGAGCTAAAAAGAGTTATTGGTACACTCACTGGACACCATACCATCTATGGACCAAGAGCATTGAAATAACACAAATGCTGTATCCTCAGGAATTACAATATGATAGAAGAATGTAAATTTGTAAACAATTATAGACTAGACATGATAATGCACTCTCTTTAAGTGAAAACCTAGAAACAGTATATGTTTGGAAAGGAATTATCGGAAATCAAGTTATAGGCAAATATTATTAACCGACAAAACTCTTAATGTAAGACGTTTTTTCGAATTACAGCAAGAAGACTAAGGATCGTAACTGTCTAATTTGTTTCTTAGCTTTTTGCATGCCAATTTATCAAATAGAGACATCTGATTTCAACAAGCCTCAAAGCAAAACCTGTGCGTGAGTAACTCAGTGCTATATTTCCAGTCTTACGGATTTCTTTTTAGGGAAATACCTGGAAAGCGAGTTTTTAAGATCAAACCGGCAAATGTGACAGTGAGTTGATGTTTAGTTTGTTGATGAACTTGTTTCGTAAGTTTTGGAATGTCCGATAATTCTAATGAAATTGTAGAAACCGCAAAGGAAGAGAATAATTTATTATCAATGAAATTTAAAGCTAAAAGTTATAAGAAATCATATGATCGGTTTACAAATTAGTAAAGGTTAATGTAAAGTATCAGTTCAGATACATTTCCTCTCGGGATATTTTTGTAACTTCATAAATGTAACATTGATAAATATATTTAAAAAAAGGGATTATCTTCAGTGATACCAAATATTTTGTTTCATTTTTTTGGATCATATTATTAGATGGAACAAAATAATAAATAAGTGTCGGTTTGAGAAAAGGTACATTAGAGACCTTGGAATCTCCTTGCCTCGATTTGCAAAACACGATTTTTTAGCTTTGTAAGATCACACACACTATCCCAAGGTTACATTATAAAAATTAAATGTCACTTAGAACTTTTCAGAAACACTGCTATGCAAAAACAAAAAAATTATACTTGTAAACTCGTATGATTTCGATAATATATTGGATTTTATGTACTTTGTAATGCAAGCTTTGATAAACTAAGTGTTATGTACAAACATAGACATAGAAATACTAGACTGAGCAATCAACAAAATTCGTGTTACAATATTAGCCCCAGATACAAAGAAAGTTACGGTATAATTATTTTTATCTAATGTTCATTCTAATTTCTTGTATCATATTCCTTCCATCGTACTATTTCTCTACTTCCTTATCTAATTTCGCCAATTACTGCATGGTGGAACAAAGATAGCTCTACTTTAGACCCGAGGCTGTTTCTTTTTAAAGTTGGCACACCTTTCCAATATGGAGAGTATACGAATCGGACAGTCTAATATAAATATGTCTATGTGTACAAAAATAAACCTTTTCTCGTCTTCTTTTTAGTTTTATCATTTAGTACTACTATTATTCAATTTTAAAGTAACGGAAGTACTAACCTGCTATTCCACCCGAAAGTACTAAAAGGTGTTTAGATTCTGGAATAAAAAGTCCAATGAATTTATATAAAATGTATACGATTATGGCGGCAGGAAACGGCGGAAAAACTAATCTTCTTGAATCGAATGGTACCTAAAACGAAAGGTTTGAAGAACTATAAATTATCTATGAAGTTCTTGTTTCATCTTACAACACCTCCAGATAATTTGTACGTAATTTCGAGGAGGTGGCGGTCGTTTTTAAAGGAAAATCTCATTTTTTGATAGGGAATCTAAATGAGTGTATTTTAGATATATACCATTATCTTTTCTGATTAGAGCAATTGTATTTTTTATACTATCCATAATGTTTCTTGGTAAAGACCTTGTGTAGTGTACGGAATCGTAAAAATTACATGAATTCTTCATCATATAACTTGAAAACAACGGAAATCATTCAGGAACAAGTTGTAATGAATTATATTGGTATTTGCGAGAATATTGATTAACAAATAAATGAAAAGGGAGGCCAAAAAGTCAAGTTCCTTTCTTAAATTGAAATCCCATCAATAAATTTTTGAATAATTCTAAATAATGTAATCACTTTCATTATAAATAGCAATTTGTCATCTAATTCACAAATTTTTAAAGCCGGATCGAAAAAATCAATTTTTTTTGGGGAAAAATATTTTCAAATCAAAAGTTTAGCGTTAGGATTGAATTGAAATTTTACGGTGTCGTATCGAGCGAGTATTGGCGGATGCAATACATCCCGCTTTAATTTTTTTATTTTTTCCAAAGTTTGTCTTGCACAATGAGGGCTTGCATTGTCGTGTTGCACATTGACATCTTTTCTGTTTTGTATTCGATTAAAGAGTGGCTCAGTCCATCCAATTATTCACAATAAAGATCTGCAGTTGGTTCAGGTTTCACTTCAATATAAACAAACTCGCGTAAATTGGTTGGTTCGCAGTCCTTCATGATGATTCATTTGGAGAGAGTAACAACAACCTTTTCGTCTTCAGGATAAGCGATCAATAAAGCGTTCTGTGTTGTAGTAATACGATGGATTTGATGGCTTTGTTCTCTTTGTACTCATTATGGAGGACCTAATCAGCTTAATTTTCTAAGCTTCTTGGACGTTGACCAAAGTTTTTAAAGAATGCTTCGATTACCTGACATGAATATATGCTTCCACTTCTGCCCTTAATATGTCGTTGTTTAATGTTGATAAGAGTCAGGAAGATTAAAATTACCAGATGGAAACTTAGAGAACCATCTTCGGTTTTTACAAACGTTATATAAACCTCATATATGTATTTAGTAATAGTATTACCATTGTGAAATTGAACAAGCATACAATGTCCGATATGATCTTTTGGTTTTTTTGCAACTTTTCCCCAAATTGGATAATAGTTATTTGTATACCAAGGACTGAAAGTGCTACTTTTTTGGACGAGTTTGAAAATTGCGAGACGAGTGAAGCGAGGTGAGCAACAGTCGAGTCCAACTAAGTAGTTTTTTAGCCGCGGCGTACACAACATTTTTAGACGACGCATAAGACCCAAAACTTTTTCAATTACATTAACTCAACATTACTTTTTGCAAATAATTAACAAATTAATATTGACATTGCAAATATCATTTAGTACATTATATTGTTCAATAAATAAAATGTTTATAATTATCTATTATTTATTTTCTTTCGCAGTGTAATTGATGAATTTTCCGTTGGGTTTTTCTCCTTTTTCTGATGACACCACTCCATAAAGAGCTCGTACTGTTTTTCGTACCTTGCATGAGATTTATCCTGCAACGAATTAAGAACGGCCACATTGCTTTCTTCGGTAAGATCAGGTGGCGTGGATTCGAGTAACTCTTCATCGCTGATGTTTTCTTTTTCTTCATTCATTGTTATTCAATAATTTAGACAAAACTTCGGATAAAACAAATAATTTCAGAAAATTAAAAATTTAAGGTTATGCAAAATCATTGAAGTGAAACTGTCAACTGTCAACATTAAAGTGGCCAGAGTCAATACAGAACCAAGACTCCTTTACAAACTGTTAAAAATCTTCCACAAAACTAAAATTTGTCTAAAAATCAAATCGTATCTAATGAATCGTTCTTGGTAAAACAACAAGAAACTCGCTGGGAAATATTCAAAGTAGACTCGCGTTCCACAAGGTAGCGTAATTGGACCTCAAGGGGTATCTTCAAATATACAAGATAATTCCAAATCAATACAAAAATGGTTGCAAAGATGGAAAATAAAAGCAAATGAGACAAAATTCACTTGTAAGGGATTTACATTACGCCGAGGGACATGTCCAACTGTCTTCCTAAACAACTAGAAGAAACAGACTCTACCAAATACCTAGGCATACATCTGGACACAAGGTTAACTTGGAAGAAACACATAGAACTAGGAGAAAAGAGTTTCGGTTCAAAATGTAACATTGTACTGGATAATAGGCAGTTTCTTATTTACAAAATATTATTAAAACCTATGTGGATCTATGGCATCCATCTATGAAGTTTAGACAGTAACTAGAATCTAGAGATTCTACAGCGGTTTAAAAAAATATAACAGCCGCTCCATGGTACTTCATTTACAAAATAATAAAGAGATTTGAAATGTGTTCAATAGTCATGCTGAAGTGGGTAGATTGAAGCGTTTCAAACAAAGCGACTTACTTTCCATATTCTACACGTTTTTGTATAAACTTGTCACATTTACCATAGTTTCTCATTGTTCGGCAAGTGGCGCATGTATATAATTTATATAAAATGATAGATGTTACTAGAAAATATATTGAGAAGAAATTCTAAGTAATTAGCATTTGAGTTTTTAGAATATTTAGTTTTGTCACCTCAACAAATAATATGAAACTATACTAAACAGCTTTATATTATTTTTAAGCTTGATTTTATATTTTTCAAATCAGAACACCATACGTACACAAGTTTGTATTTGATGTAATGGTAAATCAATACTTTTATGAACATAGGAAAGCTTGACAAGAAAATCAATGAACTATAAAGTCTTTTGTTTTGATTGTCCAAGCTTTCTAGTATGATTTTTTTTCCATACGAATTATTAATGACATCGATTAAAATAGTTTACTCACTTTATGATGCAGTCCATGGATTGTAAAATGAAAATATATCATAGCTTTGGAATGGCCAGAAGGTTCTATATGAAAAACCCATCTATGCAAACTATATTCAATCAAGGTCCACATTAGGCCACCCTGTATAAAAGCTAATACTACTGGCACGTATGGACTAGTATCTAAAATAAATAACCAAAGTTAGGTTATGGTGAACAAATTTAGGATTTAAAAAAACAAATCGTGCTAAAAAGGGTTTTCCTCTGACCACTTATGAAAATGATAGATTGCACACTTATTTTCACCTAAGAAAGTAGCTTATTTCACACATGTACTAAAAAAAATATAAAACATACATGTATTGAAACGCTTCTTCTTCTTATATTATATATGGTCCCGAACGATAGAGGGAATACCCGAATACAATATGAATCTGTCTTGGTGCCGAAAGGTAAAAGGCCAAATTTGAGAAGACTGAAGAAGTAGACAATATTATTTTTTGAGGTTAAATTGAAAGTTTGTTGTGATTTGTGTTTAAATACATACTAGTGTGCAAGATAATTAAAACGTTAAAATTAAATGTTATTACTATTTCTGAGTAATGTATAAAGTGGTTGAATGAAAAAATAATTTTTACGATTTTTTAACTTTTCAGCACAGGTGTTTATATACTTTTTAAAATATGTGTGATATTGGTTAATTGACTTTTTTATTTAAACTATACGTTTTTTTGAAGAATTTTTTACGTGGTCGTAGAAAAAATAGTGTACACAACTCTTTGGAAAGTGTATTTCGCACTCGTTATGTTTCAGCACTCGCCGCTACGCGCGTTGGTCGAAGAAATGATGAAAAAATTCAATCGCTGTGCTTCAAAAGACGCCTAAACGAAACTAAACTGCACACGACTGTATGAGACGACTCAAATCTAACAAAAGTTGTTCGCTCACGAAGTACTTTGAAGCAAATGATCGCCTGATTATTCGGAATAACTGCACATATCGTCATCTTTTCATTAGAGCAACACCAGCATTTTGCAAGAAATGTTCTAGAAAATGAAGATAACCAATTGCACCACGACACTGCGAACTCTCACACATCAGTTCAAACAAAAACGTTTTTGAACAGTCAAAACATGATTGCTTCTTATTCCGGCAGATCAAGAATTAATTACGATGTCAACGTTTTTCTATACCTGAAGAAGCGGTTGATGTGTTCAAATCACATGTTTTGAGCTTGATTGAGATATTATGAAAAACAATAAAGCCATATCCAATTAGAAATATTTGTTTTTATTTGTCTATCTCAAAACTTAAGTAGTAACTTTTGTAAATATGTAAATATCAAGCAGAAATAAAAACAACAACAGAACATGGTGTCGTATACCGAACGGTACAAACAAAATATGCCAGTGGCCTTCAATGTAAAAAAAAATGACTTATCGATAAACTCAAAACAAAATAATAATTTTTCGCCACAGATCATTGAATCTTTCATGCCATTGCATGGGAGAGTTGTATTGAAAGATACTTTTGAGTGCATGCGAGTAGAAACAGAATTATAGAATCAAGCTCAATCAAGATGTGATTGTGAAATGCTTTTTTAAGTAGTTTTCGAAGTTTCATACATACCATTAGTAATGAGAGTGTACTGTTCTGCTCCTTTTATAGTCAAATATATACAGATAGGTACCCAAACTATGGGTACTATATACCAAGGAGTTATGGTCATATATTCCAAAATTGGATTGCCGAATAATTGTAGATGTCTATCGACTGGCGACGTCACCCATTCATAATATTTTGTACCTAATTTTCCAACTTGACTAAACATTGGCTTGTCCCAATTAACTAACCTCTAAAACGGAAGATATTTTTTAGTTAAAATTAAGGTACATTACTTAGTGAAAATATAAATTTTAGTATAATACATTTGTTTAAATCTTTGCTGGAAGTTGGAATTTCTGGAACTGTTGGTGATATTCATCACACACCGTTTACACCACCACTACACCAACACTCACAATTACACTGTCTGACGCGCGTTTCGATAACCAAGTTATCTTCTTCAGAGACTGAAGTAAACTGTTATCGAAACGCGCGTCAGCCAGTGTAATTGTGAGTGTTGGAGTAGTGGTGGTGTAAACAGTGTGTTCAGTATAAATCTTTGTTGTTAAACTTCATTGTAAATAATTTAGTTCCATTATATGTTACTTATAACACATCTAAAATATCATCGAAAACGACAAAATCAAAAGGGTCACTGGAGTAAGCCTCTGCTGGGTACTTGGACACTATAAAGTGTAAGGGAACTTTAAGGCAGATAGACTTGTTGGTGGGACAATGGAAGAGAATATAAAATGCTATTGACACAGGAGTCAATTATCGCATGATATCCAGAGCGATTTCCCTAAAAATCAATGAAGAAAGTACCAAAAAGATTACAAGGATCACGAAATATTGAATCCAGAAAACTATTGGAGTAGTCACTGGACATTGTACTGTGTGCAAAAAACTTCAGAAAGGGGGAATGAAAATAGACAATTATTGCTAAGAGTGTAAAAGAGAAGAAGAGACGATCGAGCATCTACTCTGCCGGCACCCTACATTGTCGGAAAAATTATGTTAAATGCTGGGTGACGACATAATAGATTGTCTCGAAAAAATAGCAAAATTAGAAATGGAAAAAGTAGAAAACTTCATTTTGGGTTTGAAATGCTTAGAAATGGGTTATAGAACGGGTGGTTAGCTAGTTAAATAAATTTACAAATCGTCTAAAATAAACGCCTCCCAGTGAACCACGAACAAGGGTATTTTATTTGACTTTGTAAGGAGAAAAAAATTAAACAATGTGTATCTCAATAAAAGGAGAATTATTCAGGAATAATTAAATTTATTGGGTCATTATAAAACTTCTGATATAATATTTGGAACATTTAGGCTGAATGGGTTTAGATACCTTATTCATTAAAAATAGTAGTAGATATCCATTTCCTGGTATATCGTTTGATTACTTTTCTACTTAACATCGAAATATACAATAAGGAAAGGGCTTTTATTAAGGATGTGGCTGTACTTAACGAATATTATAAGAAAATTGTGGATAATTTAATTATCCGTCATCATTATCAAATCTTTCCGTGAAACATTCCTTTGTCCAGACTCAAAATGAAAAACAGGGAAAGGCTGCTCTTGGAACTTCCAATTCTGTTTATACAAAAGGGCTGGAAAACAGTTTTTACAAAGTGGGTTGGAAATTTGTATATAAATCCAACAATACATTAAAACAATTTTCAGGTAATCTTAAAGATAGAGTACTAGATTTGGAAAAGGGTAGTCTTACGACATCAGCTGTTATGATTGTGAGAAGAAGTATGTTGGGCAAACAAAGAGGTCTTATAATGTCCAGTTTAAGGGGCACCTAGCTCATTTGGAATATGGACGTACAGAAAAATCGGGTATTGTCGAGCATGATGTTAATCATAATTATCGAATAAATATATTTAAGTTAGAATTACTGAAGAATGTACCTAAAAATAAAATTTGGATGTATTTGAAAGTACTGAGATTGTTATATCTAAGAATAATTTAAAAAGGGGAAGCTAATTCTGTAGTTTATTTATAAGTTTTGGGAGGAGGTTCATTTGTAGGAAAATTTAGTATAAATAGTAAGTCAAGCTTTCTTTACAACTTTAATACTACTTCAAAGATGAGAACCACGACGTTAGCGTTAGTTAGAGTAAGACATAATAAGGCGATAGAAATTCTGAAAAAGTCATCTATATATGTTAAAGATTTACGCCTTATAGTTTAATCTCTAGTAGCATGAGATCGCTTAAGTTTAGTTTAGATCACTAAAGTTCTTCTGATGTTGAAATACGAGGAGGAGTAAAACAATGATGCATTTGGGTAAATAGAGTTATATACATGAACAACATTAGAAATAGTTAATACTATAAATCGACGTAAATAAGAATACTTTTGTAGTGTGGCACAACCTGCTAAAGTACGATAATAGCAAACATGGGAGCTAGCAATCGATAACGGTCACAACACATGAAGATGAAGAAGTAAGTCAAGTTAATAAGATTTAGTTTACCTTCTCTGAAGATGATAACTTGGTGATCAAAACGCCCGTCAAACAGGGAAATTGTTTAATATTTCATCACCTTTCTGACTACCTACTTCGAAAACTTATTCTTAAGGGACAAGTTCATGCTGACGTTTGTCGCTGGATTCGAGCGTTAAGTGCAGTACGTGGTACTAGTAGACAGATCGCTATCTGAAATAGATCTAGTATTAAATGTAAAGAGTCTCTAGCGTCAAAAGCAAGAAAGCAAAACAAATAAATAGTAATCAGTTCGATCAGCAATTCTCTTGATTTCAGGTTTCTTTCAATAAATTATTATTAACATTATTTTTTGTACTACTACGTAATTATTCAAACTGATTTAGGTTAAAAAAGAGATTTTTAGCTTTAACACTTAACGCTCTTTACATTTGGTACTGTATCTATTTCAGATCGTATTTTAATCTACTTTTTTCATGTGACTGCAATTGACGTTTGCATCCCGTGTGAAGCGAATAACACATGGATTTTATTTTTTATTTTATTCAATGGAACAAAATATTACGTTCGAAAAACATTCCATTTTCTTTTTTTTAATTTCTACTGTCAAATTACAGTATTCATATTTCTGATAATCTATAATCTGAAGCAAAGCAAATCCAAATTGTTCATTTGTGATCAAACGTTGGATTCAATGCAACAAAATAGCGTCTCGTAAATTTCAAATTAAGATAACCCAAAATATGAAACCCGTTTTCATAGCTATAAAATTGATGGTTAACTCATATTTGTATCAATGAAACCAAACGAAAATGTTGTAGAGGAGTATTAACGTAAGTATGAGTAGACCGTTTCATCAAACCGTAATCGGAAAAAGGAAGACAGAGGCCGGAAAAGCTTTTACGAGCTCTGATCTCCAATTGTTGAAATATAAGTAGAATGCATTAGTCAATTTCTTGGTATTTTGTGTATTATGTTGATTATGTGTTTACTTTCTGTTGTCTATATTACATAATGATTTTATAATTGAAATTCGACGGTGCTAGGTAAAATGAAAATAGTAACTAGACTCATATTTCGCATTAAATTGAAACCTAAGTTGTGTAAAACAATAAATACATAATTTCTGGCAAAATCAATATAAGAATGGATAGATGCACAAATAAAGAAATGAGGTATGTTAATAAAATGCAGTGAATCATAAAATCAAAAACTAAGTCAAATTTGAATCATTCTCTTAGTTTGCAATGCACTAACTTTGGATCTAAGACCCCGAGAAAAACTTTTCTTTATTTGAATGACTTGTATCTGTCCGTTGTAGCGAAAAACTTGCTTGAATGAAAAGTGCGTTGTTGTAATGAAGTTTTTTTTTTTAAAATCAATTAGAGTGCAGAGAACCTTAACTAGTGGACACAAACCCTCACTAATATATAATAGAAAATACTAGAGAGAAAGAAAAAAGAGAGGGAGGTAGATAAGTAGAAAAGCAGGGGAATGAACAATATACATATATCATACTTACTTCTAAGTCTTCCTCTGATTCATGACTTTTCCTCCTTCCTCCTTTTTTATATTCTTCTAAAAGGTAATAGGCAGCTTTTGAGTGGTCATAAAGACTCATAGGTTTAGAAACGTCTTTTTCTTTATAAGGTTTGACATAATTAATACCTCCTGGATGGTTATTTAAAAATTCGTATATATTATAAGACTGTTTGTTATATTTTACGTCAAAGTTCCCATCTTTATTCATTTTTTATCTGGAACAAAATTTTTAGAAGTTATTAAAAAGTTATCGCAATTTCTCTATGCTCAAGTTGTTGTAATTATATATTGAAATATAAATTGATTTAAGAGGTACTTCTCATCCTGTGAAGCACTTAAACCATGCATAAATCGTTTATAAGATATTGTGCTCCTAGGACGTTTTTAGAAGATAATGTCAAAGGCCAAATACTTGGGAATCATCCTCGACCAAGTACTGCTGCTGAAGAACCACGTAGTGGACAAAATAAGGCATGAGTACTGGGAGGATTCATCGGAAGAAAGTCCAAACTGCAGCTGAAGACCATGCTTCATATTATCAAGGCTACTCTTATTCTGATCATGCTGTACATATCTATAATGTAGTGCTGCATCACGACTAGCTCTTGAGAACTCCAAAACTAAGAAGAACAAGGATAGTAAAGATGAGGATTACCAATCTAAATGGATTGGCAAGATCCCGAGTAGGGACAGCTTTATCTCTCCAATGTTTTTCGACATGGTTTACTAAATTGTTTGAAATAATCGCCAATAAAAGAATAAACGTTATATATAAGTACCTATGATAATTTGATAGGGATAATTCAGATATTTAAACAAATATTTTCTTCAAAAGTATGAAAATGGTTAGCATCATTGAAAAACGTATATCTTCCTGAGACGTAAATACATTTTTTATCAATCAAGTCACGTGCTAAACGGATTGACGTCACAAAATGGTGAATAACAACATAAGTATTTTGATCGTTTCCATATTTTGACACGTTCGAGTATTTCAAAATGGTATCTTTAAATTTTCAAAATTTGCATCTTAATCATAAGTCTTTTGAATGGGAGATTTTGTTGGCTTACATAACTTCTTCTATAAATAGCTCGAACAAATTTGTTTGATTTCTATTGGTTTCGAATGAAGCATTTCTTAACATTTTAGTAGCTCTATTTCAAAAAAATATTTGTTGTTTTTTCTACAGTTGCTGGCAACGAAGATATAAGTGTACAATCTTTTAGTCAATGATTTGAATAATTTGTTTCGGAATACGGAAAAAGATATATCCTCAAATTAATTTTTTGCTAAATAACTACACGTTATGTTTATATTATCTGTTCAATAAGGTCTCTAACGGCTAGAACATGTTACCAACGTTGGATATTCGTTGATATCTCAACTTGTATCTGGATACATGTTGGGAACAATTTTGGACTACCACACCAAGATAAGATTTGTTCAAAAAATTGAGGAGACTGTTGCTGTTGCTGCATGTGCCGCATTCATAGTTATGGATGTAAAAGATGAGAAGAGAAAGTTATGACAAAGAGATTTTTTGAAACACGGAACATACTATGGCGATGACTTGATGTTTGAGTTTCTTTTAAACGATGATAATTCTGATATGAATAACATATGAAAATAATAATCTATCTTATATAAGTAAGTGGATGTTGCCAACATGTGATTCGGCGAAAAGACTGAGCATTTAGAATGGGATACAAGCAATAGTCAACAAATCTGTTTGATACCAAACCGCTCGATGTTACCGTGATAACCGTCAATTTTTGCGAGTTATTGGGATAAATGTTATTAACAATTTTGGCAACATGTAGTTGTATGAAGTATGAATCCTGATCTGCACTAGAGTTCACAAACCAGTATATTTGAATTTAGCCCGTTACCTATACATATTAGTAAAAAGAGTGAATTTTGATTTTAAAATCACCTGTTATCTGTTAAGGAGTACGAAAAACCTTGAAATATTACTTAATATTGTTTATATTCTAAATGATTATATATACACATTTTATAACGTGTTATATACCGGTATTTAAATAGCGTAAACCGTACGACTTGATAACGATATGACTAATATTAGATTATTTGGAGTATAGATTACAGCAAAATGTATACGAATATCACAGTGACTATGTCATCGTGTCCTTTAAGTAGTTTTAATAGAAAATTTGTGCTACTTTATCAGTGGCGCCAAACTCAAATACAAATAACAATTACTTTTGATATTTATTAGTGAAACATTGAATAAAATTTATTTTCACAACGAAGTTAGCTTTGAGGTTGTAGAATTCGTTTCGGCTTGTTACGTTTTTCCTCAAACATTTTGAATATTTGTTTGTTCACGTATTGTGGCACGTTTGGAAGAAGTTAATTTGTTATCGGCATCCCATTCCATTCGAAAAAGTCAATCAAACTCCAGTTTCGTTGCTAAATCGTCTTCTACCTATCTCAAGTATTCAAATCAAACTAAATTTTAGTACATTTGTGGTGATATTATTCTTTATATTCGTTGGTAACTTTTTCAAATATCTTTTCATTTTGCTTAAAACAAAAGAAAATTAATCAAGATAACTGGAATTTTTTTGTGAGCATTTTATTAAAAAGTAAAGTTAAAAAGATATTTGAAAAACTTACCGGCGACTATAAAGAATAATATCACCACAAATTTACTAAAATTTACTTTGATTTAAATACTTCAGTGTAGATAGGTAGAGGACGATTTAGCAACGAAACTGGAGAATAAATAAATTAGAAGTAACTACCGTGCCACAGTAAATGAACAAAGGAATATCCAAAAACGCCATGGCGTGTTACAAGGAGGATATCTTTTGATACAGAGTATAACGCAATCTTATCCCTTTTATAAGCATCAAATTTATTCAGTGGCTGTACATTAATTGCGTCACATGTAAAGAGTCTAATAATAGATTTTGAATAATTTATTTGAAATATGTAGATGCATCGGATTTGTATTGTTTGTTAAAGTTAGTTGGAAAAAGTGAAATAAAAAACAAAGAAATCCTTTCTTGCAAGATATTGAGCCGAGCAGTGGGAATGTAAATTATTAGGAATTCAATTCCATTATTATTACCTTATGGGAAAACGTTTTTTTAAGCAAGAATTGGCGAAATTATTTCCAAATTTCAATAGGGAAACTTATTACTAGATTTTAAGTTTTACTTTAATTTTAAGTAATTTACGTAATTTTCTCTTGAGATCGTCAAGGACCTTATTACATTACAATTACAAATAACGTGTTTATAAACTAGACAGAGTTAAAAATTTTTATGCATGTATGAAAGAATAGATAAAAATCTAATAATCAGAACTATTAGCCCCGAATTTAGGAACACTATGTAGCTATATGGAATTTTCTTCTCCAATACTCCATAATTGTAATCTACCAATAACTATTATGGAAACAATAAATTGAATTAAAATAATTGGAAAATATTGTATGACATACTTTCCGCGACATTGATAAACACATAAACAAACGTTTTATTTACATGGAAATATCATTTAGATGATTTATTCGCTTTACATAGTATATATCATCAGTAAACGATCCTGAAAAAGGATTATAGACTTATCGATTCGGGAGGCACGATCGGGAGTGTATACTGTGTGTAAACTGTAATTACTTTGTCTGGAATGGTTTGATTTGGAATGAACAAGTTACATTATTAGAAATGTTCCATATTTCCAACTACAACAGAAATCTATTTCTCAGTTTTATTTTTTGAGTAATACCTTTATGAATATTTTTACCTATATATGCACATTCCAATAAAGTTACATTTCAATAAATTGATCGGAACATATTTTATTACATTCTTCACGTGACATAAACACATGTGTTATTTATATAGAAACACTATTAAAACTGATTTATATACTTTTTATGGTATAGATTATCACTAAATGAACCTGAAGTGATATAGATTTATCGATATAATACATATGATCAGGAATGTATACTGTTTGTAAATTCTAACTAATTTGTCTAGGAGAAGGCGGACTTCACGCTAACTATCAATCTTCTGGATAATTCCGATGATCAGAAAATTGACTATTCGCAAGAACAACTGAAATATTTTCCTTGTTATTATTTCTGGATAATTTTTTTTAAAGAAAAGAAAAATCTGTAGATTAATTTAAAACTAGATATTGTATAAACGGTTTCTAATGGAATTGATTTTGATCCTTCTGCCCCTGCAACTTGGTGACCGTATCAATAAATGAGACTTTATTCTAAATCGGTTACTGACAAAAAATAATTGTTCGTATACAAATTCACCCAGATGATAATATTACTTATACTATCTGGCAAAAAATATCACATAATCAAAAATTCCCAAAATGTAAACTACATAAAACAGTTGCGTGCATTATTCTTAATATTAATACCTATTAATACTGTTTTTTTAAGACACCACATAAATTCCCATTTCTGAATATATAGTAAATCTTCGAATCTATTAGATAAAAGCTTTCGTTATTCATATGGGCTCGATGTGAATACCTGCCAGAGGAATAGAAAAATGATACAATAAAGGGCACGGTCTAATGGTATAATCTCGATTCCTAATATTAGAAATAGAATCCAAAAAGAAGCAAGGTCATATAAGTCACAATGAAAATAAAGTTTTAGTTTATAGAGGATGTTTTAGGACTTGATGCCTATAATTTGGGAGACGTGAAAATAATGCTGCGGCATAAAAAAATTCGTTTCTGGGTTATAGGTTTAAAAGTTACGAAATAGGAACTTATATTTGAGTATATTTTCATAATTTAAATATTTGAACATTATCAATTTTTAATGGAGTGTGTTTGACAGAATAAATAATTCTACACTACTATCTCAAGGCCAGGAGTGGTTCATGCCCAATGGTTAACAATCCGTAACTTTTCTGCTTGAACTGCATACTGTCGAACATCGTGTTATTTACATAAGAAAAAAATTAAAATGTAGAAAAATTTAGTTGGTTAGCCTATAACTTATCAAATGAAAACAAAAAAATGTACGAAGTGGGCACCTTGCACGTCTTAAAGCATCACAATGGAAGTTTATTCTATCGATCATTTCGTTCCTTGTATTTACCGGTGTTGCATGTATCAAGCTCTTAAGATATTCCCAAAAAAAAAAAAATCCATTGCATTAAATTCAGGGAACCGTAGTGGCCTTGCAAATGGACCTCCCCGCCTAATCTACCTAGTAGGAAAAATGTTATTAAGAAGATTTTTTATATTAATTACGAAGGGGCTTTTTTTATGTGACAGTATTATTTTCACATCATCTACTCACTCCCGAACGTTTTGTCCCGGAGCACCCTGTGTACAGAGCGCGGAGAAATAAATTCTTTTGCCAACAATTTATTCTATATAAAAATCCTGTAAAAGGTCGATTTTTGAACAGTGAGCGCAAATAATATCAGTTTTGAGCCGGTGAATGAATTGTTGAATCGCAATATGTGTCTTAATACCTCATTTTAAAGGTCTTTCAAGAATGTATTCAGCAGTATCATACAATTTTCACGTATTCTTGAACCTTTAGACGTCCTGTGATTTGAATATTTTTCACATGAACAATTTTTCTAAATTTTTTCTCAATTTTATTGATTGTTGATTAGGTGCTGCATCAAACAAATCGCATAACTGTTACTGAATTCTCGTTTAATCTTCAAATATAATCAAAAAGGAAATTTCTATGCGTTGGGTTTCACTTAGAGTAGCCACAATTTATTCCTAAAGCTTTTTTACAGAAATCATGTGTATATGAATAATTCTTAAAATGATACTTTAACTGACACAATTGCTATTGCATTTTTTTTTAAAGAATAAGTTATCTAAAATAATGAACTACAACAGCTTCATTTTATTAAACGATCTATTTCGGGATTTTTGTAAGAAATAAATTGCTTGAAAAATAATGAATTTATTCTGAGTTTATTCGCGATCTATATAATCTAGTCCACAAGTTCAAATCGGTGTTAATCGATTACTAAAATTATAAAGTTAGCTCATTGGATCCGGACTGATGGCTAGATCATTTTGCGTGAAAAGTTAATTAGCCCATAAAAAATTTCAAAATTGTTTGGTTTATCGTTTATAGTATAAATAATTTTTGAATTTTTAAAAAAAGATTCTTGAAGAGGAGAAAAATAGTTTTGATTTCCAGAACTGTACGTCAATTGTTTATAATTTTAAATCAACCCATTAACGCCTGGTATCTTTTTATAAAGAAATAGTTGGTTTTTTTTACTTTTTCAAATTATCACCTCAAGAAAATTTGAATTCCGATTTTTTTGTTTCATATTCCGAACTCTTCGAAATACAGGATGTTACCTTTTGGTAACTCTTAGCGCCTTGATTACCTACTTGTTGATATTTATCAAAAAATATGTATTAATAATTCTTGAATCTTGTTTTTTAATTATAGACCATAAAACCACCTCCATCTTAGGTGCTTAATTGTTTCTAACGAAATTTTTTATGAGCTAAATTTTTTACGCAGAATGATCTAGATATCATTCCGGATTGAATGAACCAATCCAAATAATTTGACACCGATTTGAACTTGTAGACTAGATTAATATATTTTTATCAATTGGTTGAGAACTCATCATACTCAGAATATTTTGAATCCCAAGAGAGGCATTTAAGTTTCGACTTAGTGATGTAGAGATATTAACTGGTGGTGTGTCTAACTGTTTCAATTACACCGAAAATAAGTTTGGCGGAGTACAATAAAACGAAATGAAATATTAAAACATATTTACGACGCCCAGCTTTAGATAGATTTTTATAAAGTCGCACTGTAACTTCTTTGATTTTTAATTTTATCGTATCATTTCGTATTATTTCTCAATGTTTTCTGTCATGAAAGTCCTTCCACTAATCTTTTCCCAGTTGAAGCTTTCTCCCACGCTTTTTTTATATTCTCTCATTTGTCTGTCGTCTTAAATAGTCAACCCAATGCACTGCAGAAACATCTTATCTTCTTATAAATATTAAATTTATTTCTTTTTGTTTTCGTGTCTATAAAAGGTCTGTCAATTTTTCATAGGATGCTTTTCAATTATTTAAAGAGATTTCTTAGCTTTTATGGTGAAATCCATGAACCACAATCATACACAATAACATGTCATATGACGTATGTATAGATGACGTTTTTCTTGTTTCATTCCTCTTGTTCCTGATTCCTCAAAGTTCTTAGCGCTTTATGTTCAGAATGTTTCTAAATATTACAAAAACTATTCAACTAATTCGAAGATTTGATATGCCAGAACAATTCTTGACGATGATTAAATTATGTCTAATAGTTTGCATCCGCAAGGAACTAAAGGCGACATATGCCAGTGCTGCTATTTGATGTTGATAATTATCCAGCAGATGTTCTATTGCCATTCTCATTTCCGATTTAATCGAAATTTGATAATCTACGGATTGAAATACTTGTTTGAGATTCTAAATAGGAAGTGAGGATAGATCTACCAAGCTATTGATGGTGGCATGTATACTCGTGCACCAAATGGTAGCGCTGGCTGGATATGTCTTGAAAAGATCCAGCAATCTAAGATCCCATCTTTATTTAAAGGCATTAAGGTTTCTACTACTTTCACTTTTTAGCAGGCTGTCTGACAGGAAAGTATTTAAAATGACTTTGTTTCCAGAGAAAATTGGTTTCAAATGAAATATTTGCTGTCGGTAAATACATTTGGAAATATTTTTTCAAAGATGTAGGTATGTAGCTCTTCTATATTCTATAATCAAAATTAATGATTTTCATATGGTGGATTTACATAAGTTTGCATGTCAGTTCTAACATATTTTTTGATAGATATTGTAGAACAAATAAATATTTCCTGCCAACCTAGATTAGTAATCACACTCAATGTATATGCTTGACCATTAGTAAATCGATAATACTTTTAGTATTGCATGAGTGAAGTTTGCCAGGATATCATGCCATACAAACATCGTTTTCTTTGTTAACGGTCAGAATGACAATTGAACTAATAAAAAAATCAATACGCATTGAGGTGAACAGAAAACAACACACCTGAGTATAGAAGAAATCACTGTTTTTAAACAAAGCTTTATAAAATTTTGAGAAAGAGATTTTTATGAAACTAAACAAATTTAATCGTTAACAATAAACCTTCCCAGCGTGCAAATTTTTTTAAAGTAACTAAAGTAACTAAACTATTTGCAAGTAAAAAATATGGTAATTCTACTAGCGTTTTACAGGTATTTATATCTATATATATATGCACACTCTCAGAAAAAAACAATACCACAGATAAGATTACAAAAATTATGGGCATGTAAGACGTCATATCGACAAAAGAATCTGAAATCGGTGCTTGTGACTAGTACAGCTTCTCAAAAATATTCTTTTCTACGAATAGGCGCAGTCAACAAGTAATATGTATTACATGTCAAATCTGTATTAAATGAAGGAATATGGCTTTTCGGAAACTATGATCGGATTAACCCAATTATGATGTGAATGGTCGGAAAGTAATTCGGATCACGTTCACTGTCGTTTGGAAAATGAAAAAAACAATCGTGTCCTAACTATATGATATCCTTTCTACCTTTAGACAATAAACATAGTTACATGGATTATAGATTGTTACTTTAGCCGAGAAAGTGACAAAAAATCTGAAAGGACTGAAGTTCTGAATATGATTACGAACTTATCTCAGTTTTGGAGCCGGTCCTGCTTCGATATAGTGGAATTCTAAAATTCGCCTTTTTCGAAATACCCTGAATTCGTTTGATCTCTGTTTTTATAAAAGTTTGCTTACATTGTTTCTTTGGAATAATTTATTTGTTTTGTTTCTTTATTTATCGAGATATTTTCAGAATTCTTTTGGGATATTTAAGAAGTTTATGTAGCTTACTACAATATTAATAATAATAAAACGTTAGGTAATTTTTTTAAGCCACATACATCAAAAAATAAAATCAATCAAGTGAAAATTATTTAAACATGTATAAAGGATTAAAGAGTAAATAACCGTAGTAAAAGTATTATATGTCACCTATTATTTTAGTCTTTCTTAAAATCTCATTAAGATTTACTCCATTTTTAATAAAAATTGTTTTTCATTTGTTTCCTAATTGAAATGAAATTGAAAATTTCCTAACCAACCTTAGGTTATAAGCCTAGTTAACGAACCATTGAGATATCGAAGCTATTTTATCTCATTCAAAAATATATATGGTTTATTTTACAAAAAATCATTATAAAATTTGTGAGATCAAAATAATTTAATTGAAAATACTAATATAGAAGGAAAAAAATGCAAAAAACCCATGAAATTGCTTCTTGTAGAGCCATCTATCAATGAAATTTTAAAGTGTGATACGAAAGTTTTATAACAAAATATTTCATATAAAGTTAAGTTAATTAATTCAAGCGATATTATTGGATTTATTACCAATTCTTTTATTATCTATTATTGTCATCAATAGCAGGAAAATATTAAAAATCATAAGTTTGATTGAAAGTTAGTAAAATTTGATTAGAAAATTCCATCTACGAGTACACAGACAAACTAACTGAGTAAATTACATAAAGTATGCTACATAAAATACATTATCCTATTCATTCATAACATACAAAAAGAATTTAAGAAGTCATTGGATATTAAAAATTGATGTTTCAGAAACTTTGCGACAAACCTGCATTCAACAATAATTAATATAATTTGTCCCAGTTACATTTTAGACTTTAATTATTTATTCACTAGTTGATTAACTCAATTCATAACTTTGAAAAATGTTATCTATTGAGAAAAAAATATAAATAAATAAAGTGGTTTCAATAAACTGACTACTGTACTCGTTGGATGTCAAGACTATTAAGAACACACTATGGGTGTATATGCTCTCTTAAATACTAATCCTATTGTATAGAAAAGCTATAATTAATTATATTTGTTGTCGTTAGAGTCACATCAATATAAAATGGAAGTGAGTAATTTTAAAAGTTAATGGAACTTCAAGTGTCTAAGGAATATATTCAATATTTTTTATTGATTCATAGCTTGAAAATCGTCCTAATTCATACATTTAAGTGGTGTGATTCTCTCACTTTTTTTGTATATTCGATTAATTAATTTCTTCCATGTCTGATAATATTTGAGGTCGAAACAATTTGGAAACATTAACTTTATTGGTTAAATTACTGAATATATATTTGAATATGATGAATTATGTATCGAGAAAAACATTAGTGGAATTAAAGAAATGGTATATTCAAATGGAGGAGCATTACTATTAGAGTTTTTTCCTTACATGGTCTTAGCCAATTTAAATTGTCATGAATGTTAAAAGTTCATTTTATTGTTAATAAAATCAATGCGATTTCTTTCGTTCTGTAGTACCGTCTATTTGAATGTATTTTCTCCCAGTTCACGTTTTATATTTTAATTACATACTTTTATCCTTTCGTTGCTTTAAGGCAGCTTGACATTCGCTTTATTTGATGGTATCCATGTTTTTAAGTGCAACTCAGGACGCGGTATCAGACCATATATTGTTATAAAACAAAGGAACAAAACTTTAGAATCTAGTAAAACATGATGTAGGGGCATTAAAGGATGAAAGTGTGGCGAAAAATTTGGAAACGAAATGAGCAAAAATCTGAAAACCAAACAGACGGAGATTGAGAAAACAATGAGAAACAAAGAAACCAAGCAAGATAGAGAAGTTTCAAAGACCTAATGAACGAATAAAAACAGGAGTACGGACAGGAACGGAAGAAAGCAAAAAAAATTTGCAGAGATAGAGAGAAAACGAAATCAACTGGAAGACAATTTTTATCAGGATGCAAAAAAGAAGTAAAATCAGATAGACATATTATAAAGGCAAAGACGGCTCACTCTTGAGGGAAAAGGAGCAAAAATTGACAGGTGGAGGGAATATTTCAATGAACAGCTGGATCATGAAACATGAGAAACGAGGAAGACGACTTTGAAGAAGAGGAAACAACGAATAAACCAGGCTTGGATAGTGGAAGCACCATCGAAATCAGAACTAAAGGAGGAATAAATAATATGAAGAATGGCAAAATGCTGGTAGGAATGGGATTTCAATAGAGGTGATAAAGTATTGTGGAGAGCCCTTGATGGATCGAATATATAATTTGAATAAACTTAGATTTACCAGGTCCATAAGGAGGGGGATGTGACAGACTGCGTGTTTCGTTTTAATTTCAGGTCTCTTATGTTTCAAAATTAGTTTTTTTAATAATTTTTAAAAGATAGATAACGTTTACTTTTCGACTTTTCTTTAAGTCTTTATCAAAATGGGATATTAACACTGACAATTTGCGTATTTATATTGATCAATAACTCACCTTCATCATAAACATCAAAATATGAATATAATCAAACTACAATTTCGTTCTAATAAGAAAAATTCATTTTTCCCTATTCCTACATCTCAAATATATAGCAGTAGTCGATTAAATTATTTTTAGTTTTATTAGAATTTACAAAAAATAGCTATACATCTTACTTAAATTATTTTGGTCTTTTTTATCATTCATATCTTTTTCGTTCTTATGAATTTCTAAAAATTCTTTTTCGTGTATTCCGTTTCAAAAATTTTTGAATCTTAATAATTAAATTTTTGTTTTTTTTTTGATAGTTCATGGTTCGTTAATGCAGTTTTATTTTTCTATCGTATTGATGACCTTTTAGTCTATTTTCTAAATACTGAGAAGTCTGCCCTATGTAGACAGCATCACAATTAGTACAAGGTACTTGATATATAATATTACTTCTTTTGGTTTTTGGTGTTTTAGATTTTATGTATTATGTCCTTTATGACTTATACTAATATCATCAATATAAATAGGCAAATTGTTAGTGTCAATATCATATTTTGATAAAGATTTAAAGAAAAGTCGAAACGTCAATTTTATCTATCCTCCAGAAATTATTAAAAAAACTAATTTTGAAACAGATGAAATTTGAAATCAAGAAGATTTAGAAACTTAAATATACTAATAAAAATACTAATATTTTTTTAAATGAAGTTTAAATCAAGATGGAGGATAATAAACTTCCCCTAATTCGTGCCAACTCGAAGAATTGACTCGAAGACAATTTATTTTCACTGTTCATAGCAGAATACGATCTACTTCTTACGTATATATGAGAAGAAGGATTGTTTCAAATTATTAATAAGAAAAACCCATGTAGACTGAAAATGTCCAAAAATATTCTTGAAAGTAAAAATTTTGATTTTTGAGATAATGTAGTGCCATGGCACGGGGGCACTTATTAACAAGCCGCCACCGATTCCTATCATATTCGAAAAGTTGGAAAGTATACTTCGTGTGTTATTTCACTCTTAACACCAAAGCTTTCATTAGTACAATTAAAATTCCATATCAATATAATCAGATCTGACAATTTTGTGAGCTACAGTCAAAAGAGTATATACAATGAGAAATGTGAATCTAACTAAAATAATTTACAATACGGATAACACTTTCTATTGATTATAAGCTTTAATTTTAAGACTGTTGAGTGCTACTACTTAAATTGTCAATATTTTATGAAGATTTCACTACATTTTGGATAGTAAGATTATTTAGACGCTATTCCTCGCCCATATTGCGCTCTCCAGGTTTTAATTGAGACATTTCCTGGTCGACGAGCTATTCAGATCATCCAATTTAACCCAACTAAACTTTTGTATATTGATATTTTGCTTTGGATTTATTTGGCTCTAAATTTAAGATGGCGTAGCATTTACTAAATACTGTGGTATTTAGCACATCTGAACGTCATTATTACAGTCAATTTTAAATATTTTCTAGGACTAAGTAGTATTAATCTTAAATAAATAGTGAGTATTTGACAATAGACAACATAAATAACGTTTGCATAAACATTATCAATTTATAATAATGGAATTATTGGGAAGGAAGAAATATCAGAGATAAAAATGAAGAATCTGAAATATCTCGAAAGAAAATATAGCTTCTCATCAAAGAACCAAAAATAATAAGAACAGTCTAGTATTCTGTATTCGCCTATAAATTATTTTTAATAGTGCAACATACCTTTATCTGATTATATCCAATGATGGTAACCACTCACTTGAAACAAATAATTAACTTAATATATTGGGGAGTTTTTGAAAAAATATTTATGCTAAATATGATCGGCGGAATTTTAATTTGAGTTATGAAACCTTTATCGTTATTCTAATTATATCCTAGAAGGAAGTCTAGGTGATATGGAAAAAATAACACATATACTAGCCAGTACAAAAACCAAGCAATCATTATAGTAAATGATTTGATTATAAGATAACAACGTTTATCGAGCCTTAGAACAAAATAATTTTCTTTCGTAAAGTTTTATATGTAATATTTTTTATTTAGTACAATCCGCAATCCAAATTGAAATATTCTATGAGCTAACCTGATACTTGAGTGCTATAAGATTCAATCCATTGATAAATTCTCCCAGCTTCCACTTGTTTCAAGGTAGTCATTATCGATGATAATCACCCATCCTTTCATTGAGGCAGCTGACTATTGTAGATAATAGTGATGAGAGATTTTTTATTTTTTCTAGGTGGTGTATACTGGTGTATATTTTGATATTTTCTCTACAAATATTAATCCAAGATTCTGGTCGTTTGGGTACATACCAAAGTGCTTGGATGCGCATACATTATAGTTGAGCTAAATCTTCTTTTCAACTATGTGCTTTTTCCACGTAATTCTTATATCTACGTGTAGACGGAGGTAGTTTTGTGTGGACACTATTCCCTTCTTAGTGTTAATGTTGAAATTTGCTAGCATTTGAAATTATATTGAATACATTTTTGGCATCAATTGACTGTCATTTTAGATTGGAGACTTTAACTAATCCATATTTAATAAAGTTGAATTATTTAAATATTTATAAATAAATATACTGCTTTATTGATAAATTACTATTTCATATTGTCTTTTGGAGTAGCATCAAATCATAACTATGACTATTGCAACGAAGAATACCACGGCAATAGAAACTTTTACATCGAATTTAGTTTAGTAACAAATAAATCAAATGATTTCAAATTAATTAACTTATTGATGTTTTAATTCAACGTCCGTGCAGTCAAATTTTGATGGTTAAATTTATATTTATAATTATATAAGAAAAAATTATAATTTTACAATATACTTCTCATAGAAATTGGCAAATATTGAACGGCCTCATTTTTTAAATGTATGTTACTTCGTTAGAATTTGAATTTTCCGATCAATAAATTTCACTCCAGAAGCTTAACTATATTTGCTGAAAGACCTTTTATAGATCTTGTGATTGTTACATACAATTCGTCAATGAAATTTTCAAGCAACTATTATCGAAAAGTGTCTTTATCGAATAAAAACATCTAGATCAAGTCTAGATAACTCGGATGTATAGGTTATTGATATCAGATTCAGAAGATGAAATCCTATTGACTGCGCCAAATACAAAAGTTACGAAGAGAGTGAATTTGCGTCCTATGTTATTTGATTGAAGTTTGTTACTAGACAAGTTATATTATCTTATCGAAGTAGAGATGAATCATGAAGAGGCAGAATGATCTCATACTGGCTCTAAGTAAAATGTTGAAAATTATTGTATTTTCACATCAGTCAATTTTATTTTCCGGAAATGATTAGGCTAATTTGTAAATGTATTCTAGTGATTGGATAATAATATATGGAAATGACTTAGAGTACATTAAAAGCAGAACTACGCAAATATAATCGTTTAACTACTTTAATTATTGCATTAGTGATTAAAAACCGAGATTTTTATACAATGTAATGTGTAATGAGCGCTTTCAAGGTGGATTTAAAGAAATGAAGTGATAATCTAAAGTTGTTTTATTTATTTGATGTCAATTTTTATCCTTGGGTTGTGTAGGATTAGTTCAATCAAAATATAGAAAGAACTTTATTCAATAATCATTTGCAAAATGATTAATAATAAAATGAAGAGTCAATGTCATCCATATTTTGTGGTTCACTCACTACTGGTCTTCCATCTTTCCCTCGAGGAGTACAAAATGGGTAGGGCCGGCATAGCTCTGAATGATAGATGCATTATAAATTGTATGTAAAGTATCAAATAAATTGTGAATACGAATAATTGATATTCTATGTTTCCTCTATAACAAAGAATGTTGATGATGACAAAAAATCATTCAAATTAAAGTTAGTCTCAGTTACCCTATGAAAACTTCAAATCATTCAATTTTTTCAATACCAAAGGGAATTATGAGCGAAAAATTATTATATTTGCATACTAATTTTTGAAAAGTTTTAATAATTTTAATAATATGGAATTGCATCCAATTAATCAGTGATTTGATTATGGGTTTCTTGGTAGTATGGCCAGTATGGAACACATTTGTAAACGATTGTTTATACAAGAAAGGCGAGATTTTAAAGAAACAACACCAGTTGCGAGTAGGGAGCTTTACGCAAAAGTTTTTTGAAATGTTTGAAAGCATACATTATCATGTGCTAAGAAAATAATAAATATTCAGAAAATTGGGTAAATTGAGTAATTTTTTATTAATTTATTGTTTTATTGCAGTTCATACATAACATATCTACAATATTTCACTTTTTCCTGAAGTATTGAGAAGAAGGAGCAAATACGAGGGTTGTCTCTTAAGTTTTTAAAATAAGTGAAAAATAAACGAACAAGTTCGAAGCAAAGTGTTCGATTGCTTTTCGAAATCTTTGCCCTCAAGGTTTATCCATTTTTGCATACGCTCACACCAAATCTGATAACATTTTTCCACTCTGAAGCTAATATCGTAGGAACATGGATTTGGTAGTCTTCAACAACTTCTTGAGGTGACGGAAATAGATGTACGCGCATCTTTTGTTTTACAGTACAAAAAATAGTCTTTATGCTAGAATTTGGAGAAAACGGATATTGAGATATTAATTCGATGTGCAAAAAATCGATTATATTGCAGTACGCGATATAAAAGAGTCATCTCTCTGTCTTGTTACTCATATAGCATCGATGTTTCTCGTTATGACAACCGGACGGACGCACAACCATGACGGAATTCTACAAACTAATTGTAAACAGTTTTCTCTGATGGTGCTTCAAAATTATATGAAGCGATTTTATGCATAAAAAATTATCCGGGTGATTTTTATTTTTCCACAAACTTACTTTTTTTAAATGTTCACTATTAACAACTCTAAACATAACAAACGTGGTGCCACAACTCATTAACGCTACCTAGTGTTCGATTGAAAATATTTAAAAGGCAACACTGGTCTCTGCCATATAATATGAGGTAGTTGAAGCACTGTTAAAATAAGCTATCACTCAACCAGTTCTATTTGTTATTTTAGAATTTTTCTACTCTTCCACTAGAGGGATAATGGATAAACCCTACAAAAAATTAGAGCAATGTGTAATTGCATATTTGTGGGAATAGAGGGTGCGTTTTTACATTGACACCCTGTAAGTAAAATTAGTTTAGCGATATTCACAATCATATTTATTTTTGACAACGAAAATGATAACAATGTTGTGAATAATCAATAGCAGGTTATTGGCAAGGTCAGGACCAACAAGGAAGTTTATACAAATGATTTTACCTTGGGTTAAGACTTATCTTTATAATCTGGTGGCCTCAACGGTAACCTTGGAGGACTATTGTGGGTTATGTATTCAGAACTAACAAATATAACCTATTTTAATCTCATACTGTTTTATTTTTAAATTTGAGGTAACAACATGATTTAATAACAGTAATCCGTTACTAGATTTATTGTTGTGAGAGTAGAAATGTTATCGTTGATAAAAGTCAGAATCCAATGAACTCTGAAAACTAATACCAATACCTCAAAAATATCTTCCATCAGAATTGGTTAGAGTAGAATAGAGGAAAGAAGGTATTTTGCATTAGAGATTAGAGTAGCGTTGAAGAGAATTAATTTGGATTTATAAACTATTACGCTCGACTAAGATTTCGCGTTGGAACCTATTTATAAAGTTTTTGACTTTCCTTTGTCGACGGGGATTTAATTGGCTGGATCTATTAGGACTAAGTAGAAATGTGATTTCACAAAAAAATATTTTTCGTATTCAGACATTTCATTTGCATGGTAGAAGAAAAACGTCGTCTCTGTTCCATTTGTTTCAAGTTTCAGCTTGTTTTAGATTTGTTAATGTGGTTTCTGTCCTAGTTATTATCGATGTGGTTATTGCTGCTGTGTATGCGTGGTCATATGACCTGTTTTCATTGACTAGGCGCTAGAACTTCGTAATTTGTTCAATTTATATTGAATGCGAACGAAGGTGTCAGGGCAGGCGCGAGCGTAAAAGTTTATAAATTAACCTTTAGAACCCCTGGTATAAAATGACAAAAATTAAGAGATTTAAAAATTGGTAATAATTATTATTCAGTATATCGTTTTCAGTTATTCATATCATGATTAAAGTATAAGTACCTAATACTTTTTTGCACCTATTGATTATCATTACGGAATTTTTGAATAATTATACTATTTGACGTTTCGATATGTTGTGGTCTTTATCAAAATATCAAATTTTTATCTGCTTTCAAAAAATTATAAAAAAAACTAATGTTGAATCGGAAGAGACCTAAGATCAGGACGATTTAAAAATGTGGTGTTTTTGTAGTGGGAATGTGGCAAAATTATGTATAAAAGTATAACTCTATGGTTGGGGCTGAACCGGGTTGAAATTTTTAAAATACTCCTTGTTTCGGCTTTTACTTTCATGCCATTTTCAAGAGAGGGGTGAGGACAGGGGGTTACTCATTCATTGGTAAAAAGTGACCGGTTCCGTGGTCTCAATTAGCCTACGCCACGAAACGATTACCCCTTTTGGATGGATTCCAAGGCCTTAGTCTGCCTACTCGCCTACTCCTTGAAATTTCACCGAAGAAAGGGGAAACTGAAACAAAAATGATTAAAATAAAAAAAAATATTATGCTTACCATGGAGAGCATCGTGGACACTAACACTATCAATGCAGCAGTCATAGTATCCACGGTATTTCAGATAGTAAGCATATTACTTTTTTTTCTATTTTAATCATTCTATATTTCTTTGTTTCAGTTTTTGATTTCCTCCGTGAATCGGGAGATTGCGGCCATGGAATCAACCAAAAAAGTGGTGATTAGTTGCGTGGAGTAGGCAGATGGAGTGCACGAAATTGGATCACTTCTTAGAAACGAAAGAATAACCACTCTATCCCCACCCCTATCTTGATAATAGCTTCAAAGTGAGAGCCAAAACGTAGAGAATTTTCAAAATTCCAACGTGGTTCAACCCATGAACGAAGTTCTTCTGTTCGCATATGGTGATTTGATTTTGACTTATTCCTTTTTACAAAAATTAAGTGTTCTAGATAAAAATTGAATAGTTTCTAATTAATTGATATGTAATTTTATTTTTTCCAATTATTCTGATACATGGCGAGAATATAATAAACATATTTGCAAAAATTTAGCACAAAAGTCGGTTATATATTTACATGAATAAAGGCACATATTATATTTAATTATTTTTACTGCCGATTAGAGGTATGTCTGTAAATTTCATGAAGTTATAGAATGCCATTCCTAACTATTAAAAATTCTTGATATATTTATAGTAAATAAAAATGATATGGATAATTTCTATCTGCAATTAAAGAAAATATTTCTAATAACTATCGTTACCTTCAATATAATATTCCGGACCAAATTGTTCAATTAAGAAATCTATAGAATACGGAAACAACAATTAATTGACAAAAAACTCAATGATTTACAAATTTCATGAATCGATCCAAAAACGACGAACATATTCAAAAATTTGCCGTAATTATTAGATATTTTACACGCACGGTATTGTTGTATTCATACTAATTACCGTACTGCAAAATAATGTTATCAAAGCCGTCAACGACGTACTGAATTTAACTACATGACTGTTGTTTTTAAAAACCAATAGAAAATAAGTAGTATTCAAGGTGTAATATATAAAACGAACGTTACAGAACTGTTGACTATTTCAATAATTTACTATAAACTACTTCCCATAATTGTAAATAGGCATACACATCTAATTTGTTAATAATTTTGAGGTTAGTTTAGAATATAAACTGATAATCCACTTTCTATTTTGAACTCAAATCCCAAATTTCCTACATAGTGTGTTTCAACAAAAAATGATCCCGCTTATAGGATAGGTAGAAAGGTGAGAAATAATTGGGGTTTATTCAGTAAAAATGTTTGTATTTTCATCGGTTTTCACGATAAACGGCGTCGAGGAAAAAATTTTTTCATTTTGCACGATTTTGCCGAAGCTACTGGCAACATTGTAATAATATTATAATTGGTGTTAGATTAAAAGTAATAACCTGGTATAAAAGTTACTGATTAAACACAACATCACAAGAAGAAAATTAAAAGAAAAACTAAGAACATAGAATAAAATGTAACGACTTTTTATTCAAGAGAAGACCACAATTTGTAGTCTATAAGATTAAAATCACATGACCTAGGAGGCCAATGGATCGCAGCTTGTACATCTATACCAATATATTGATTCAGAAAATGGTTACTTAACCAACTTTTTACCAAAGTAAGGTGGAACTCCATGGTTCATAAAAAATAGAAATCTTCTTTCGTTTAGCTTTAAATCTTCTAATATCTCCAATAAGTTTGTTTGTTTAAAATGCCAGAGACATATTACCATTTAAATTTCTAGGAAGAACGTGATAACCTATTAATTGGTTACTTAAAGCTGCTGTCCAACATTAACTTTAAATGAGTGTTGGTAATTTAATTTCCTTTTGACTTGTGGATTGTTATCACACCATTAGTGTGCATTATTGGAGTTAAACATACCTTGGGGGCTATCTTCTTCTAATGCACTTTTACAGGTAAATCGTTTGGAAAGAGCTTTTGGACTTATATTGATAAGGGCTGCTCTTTAAGTATCCTGCAAGTATTTGAAGAAGACGTATTTGTTTGTTGTTGGCCTATCAGAATAAATGTTTTATTGGTCTCACTTTTTCAACAACATCGTCCAATGACACTAAATGTATTTTTACTTGCTAAGTTTCTTCCAAGACATTCTTCTGCATAATGCGTAACAGTTTTAAAGAAATCATGGTTTCCAAAATCTATTTATCGTCATAACTGTCAATAAATGATAGTTTTCCATAGTAAACTTAGAGAAATTCAAGATATCTTCTTCATTACTTTATAATATCGATTATTACTTCATAATTTCCAAATCAAAATATTCCGAAAACCGTACTCAGCATAGAGCTTTACCAAGAGTACCTTTTCGAAAAATATTTAAATTTACTTGATTGACACATCTAACCTTAAAACAGTTATGTTCAATATTACTTAGTATGAAGTACGGTCTTACATAGAGATTTTGAAATGAGGGCAATAGGGGTGATTCATTTCACGGGTACTTAGTTATCTCACACAATGTCCGCCACTATGTCGATGTCGTTGGGATCGAGGAATGGATAATAAGTGAATGCGCAATGCAGTTTAACAGTGTTAAATTGTGTTAATCTAAATAATATTTATTCTTATTTTTATTAGAAATGAAGTATTATGAATAAAAGTTAATTTGTAACGAAATATATAAAAAAGTATTTTTTGATATAGGTATCCATTCCTAGATAGTGTGCCGAGTGCTGAGCTATGGCTATTCCAAACACTTCATACCAGCACAACATGAAAATACGCTACTCTGAAGATATTGGTCTCGGTTCCAAAACCTGTATGTAAGACCCTGGTAAGAAACGTGGAGCTAGCTCCCTCAAGAAATTTTAGATCCACAAATTCAAAAATAATAATAAAATCTCAGTAATCATGTTGACTGTTGAGTATATAAAAATATCCTAACCGTACTGATTTTTTCTAATAACGTGAGGCGAAATTAACCTTTATTCGAGCACTAAACTACTCAATATTTATTAGTTTGGTCCTAAAAACTTTGCTCTCGAAGAGAGAAGAGTAAGCGAAGAATTAATAAAGATAGAGACCGTGCCTTTGGTAATTGATAGTAGAAAATAGTGAAAAATCATCTCCCTATTTCCTCGAAGGAAGATACAACTACTTTCCTAACTTAGTATTACGTCTCCTTCGAAGAACGTGCCGTCGATTCTCCATTACTGTTAATAGCGACATCTCCTTCGAGGGTCAGCAGACCCTCACTTATTAAGATTAGAAACAATATTAGAGATAAAAGTACTAATTATATTTTATAATCTCCGTGACTGCGACTCGATTTACCTTACACGAATGGAAATAAGTATGCTACTAGAGATCAACTGCAAAAACCAAATAGCAGCGTTACCTGTTCTAATGGGACCTATTGTGGTGTGCAGTTTTATAGTAAAATATTAAATTCATGCAGTTCAAACAACTTTCAAAATGGTATCGGGCATAAATATTAAGTTTATTGTATTTTTCAATTTCTTTTGTTTTGGAAATTGACTATGTTCAACTAGAGGTATTTGCGAATGACATTGAATTTTTCTAGAATTTGTTTTTTGAAAATCTAAAAGATATGGATTGCGTTATTTAATCACTTTTTTGATACACATATCACTAACACCTAAAGTACTGATAAAAGTAATGGAATTATAGTCGATAATAGATTTGTACGATAATAAAATTTATATTGATTTGAACAAATAATGACTAAAATGATAATTATTTTGTCGCCAATGAATCATCTAATGTAACTTGAGCCAATTCTAATGTATAATATTTCACGAGGTACACATGCATCTTCTTCAAAGATTAAACGCACGAACTGATATTTTCCGTTGATTTAAGTTAAATTAATATAGAGAGCAATTGTGCATACACTCAAGAGTATTCGGTATTCTAAAGAGAATTACTCATTACTCAAGTGAGTAACTATTCGAATGAAGCGTTTCCTGGTGGTTGGATAGGAAAAAAGAATAAAAAGTATGTATGGGAAGTCCTTTTAAGAAGTATGTCTTGAGCATCTATGCCAATATGGGAATTAAGAAAGTAAACAGCGTATGGATCAATACCACCAATAAATTTAACAGAAATTAAATCACATACACATCTTTTTGAAAGAAATTGCAATCGAGGACTGTAATTAAACATGTAGAGATGAATTTTTATATAATATTTCCATCGAAGTTGACTATTCTGGTTTCAGAAAAGAGCAAATTATTCACATCACTTTATAATAAATCACACCGAAACAGAGTATGTTTAAACATTGCATTTATTGATATGGAGAAGGCGTATATTAAAAGTAATTAAAATATATTAAAGAAATCGAAAAAATGTGTAATCAGCGAATACAAAATTAGAAATATTCCTCAGAAAAGAAGGACTCCAGTGCGACCACGTACAAGATGGTATGAAACCTGGTCTTCATCATCTCAACTGCAGCTAGGCAACCATTGATGCAAACACAGGACTAAGTCCTAACATACGATGAAGAAGAAGATAATCCCTGTCCAACCAACAGCGACATTCTTTGAACTCTATTTGATGTATTTATATTATCTCATCGGCTCTAATACTTGTATCAATGGGTGAAATTAAAACCAACTGTCATCATTGTATCTAATGTTGTACCTAATTCATTTCTGATAAAAATGAAGATCTATCACTAACATATTAGGTGCACTACAGTGGAACACTTGTAATTCCGTGTCCCCATTGGTAACATGCTTCTGGCATTTTTCATTGAAATTATTGTGAATACTTCCAGACGTTTCAAATTAACAATTTTTATAACTGTCGAATACTAGATATTTCTATTCAGATGTCTGTTGTTAAAAATAGCTGGCGCTTCTCGATGGGTTTTATAATTATCTCCCACAATCAAAACTATTTCAATTTTATTCTCGCAGAGGCGCCATGTCTTAAATTTAATAAAATAGAGATGTTTGTTATCAAGGCATTTCAAACTAAATACGAGGTCTGGACATTAAATAACGAGACTGCGCGCCTAGAGGGCGCCCTAGACGGGAGGGATAAAAAACGAGTACTGCGTTAGGTACCTAGATATCTTGTCTATGCACGTTTCAAAACACGTTTCCGTCACTATTATAGTATTTTTGTAGTAGCGGATTGGAACGAACGGGTTTTTTCTCGTGCCGAAAACCATGTGTGATGAAAAACGGGAGCAACGAATCAATCTCAAATTTCTCGACTGAGTGCTATAAATTGTTGCCAGATGCCTATGGGGACAATTCCTTATCTCGTGCGCGTGTTTTTGAGTAGTGTAAGCGCTTTAGTGAGGGCCGAGAGAGCACTGAAGATGACCAGCGCCCAGGTCACCCTGTGACTTTTCAACTCCGGCAACAGTGACCAAAATCAACCAAATTGTGCGTGCAGATCGTCGAATGAGAATCCGGATGATTGCCGAAGCTGTAAACGCCGATAAAGAAACGCTTCGAAAAATTTTACACGAGAAATTACACATGACAAAAGTCTGTGCGAAGATGGTGCTGAAAAATCTGATTAATCACCAAAAGTTCTTGCGTCAACGGGTCTGCTCAGATTTTCCTGGAAGGTTAAAAAAAGATCTGCTTTAAAAGGGACCCGATTTGAGTCGATGGAAACGGTAAACCAAAAAATGGCAGAGCTTCTAAAAGCACTCACCAAAGAAGACTTCCAGCACTTCTTCGATCAATAGAGAAAACGCATGCAAAGGTGTGTGGCGAGGGGAGGGGAGTTTATTGAAGGCGATCATTAGAATGTAGAATAATTTTGCTAATTAAACCCTTTTAATAGCCAGACCTCGTATGTATTAGTAAATGAGCAATGTTGAAATAGAGGAGGCGGCAGTTGTATAATATTGGGTACAATAGTTTAATATTTTTTCACAGTTATCAATATTGTCGTATTTCACTCAATTGAAATTCATATTTCTGAACAAAACTTTTATAGGGCTTAAAAATTTGATGTTTCCATATCGAACTTAATTGGATATAGTATATAAAAAAAGGAATAATAAGGGGTAATATAAAAATTTAGTGCTACTTTTGTCTATAAAATTAACTATGGACACTTTTCTAATTGAAACAATAAAACTATGCCAAACATATATGGTATATGTTTCATACAATCCCAGAACATTTGTACTATCATTTGAGACGGTTCTATTTTATTCGCTTTTTCTCCAGCAACTCGTTATATAGAAAGCAAAGGATCATACTTATTTAGTTAGAAATTATATATAATTTGCTCAAAACATGTAGTGTTCTCTCCCATGCGTGCTGCAAATCTTTTAGTGTGCAGGTAGCTGGACACTAGATCATGTGGTTCACAGTCTTCTACACAATTACTCTATTCTTGTTATCTTCTGTTCAAATTTACCATTTTAGCACTGAATCTACCAGATCCTAATCTCAACCTATTTAGAAAATTTCACGACATCTTTACATCATAATGTTCTTTTAGTTTTCCAGAATTTCAGCCTGGTATTTTCCTCGGTGGTTGTGAATTACTTTGATGTTCTTATTTTTGTTATTGTGGGTATAGTTTGTGCGCATGTTCCACGTTCTTTTTTCCTGTTGTTTCTCTGCGAACATGCATGGCCTGAGTTCCACCAAATAAGCCATGCATATTCTTCTGTGGAAAACCATAACGCCATTGGGGGAGATCTGACGATAGTAGATTGGCTGCCTCGCTATGATCCAGCTAGTTTTCTGAAGATACTAACACTACTGGAGACTTTCAACTTCATGCAATGCTTCTGTGTCGAGTTGTATTGTAATTAAATCATTTACCAAACGATACTAAGCTTACAAGTGACTGCATTATTTCTTAAGTGGAAAGAACGTATTTGCGTTTTTGAAGGACTAGATTTGAGAGAATTTTAAGATTTTAAGGGTGATTTTGAGATTGTTCTTCATTTATCCAACTTGTTTGACTTGTGTGGCTAATTAAGTTCATGAAGATAAAAATTAGAGGTGGTTGTTCTTGAGAAACGACAAGAAGTTACGAATGTGTAGAGGAAGTCATAATGAGTTTTATCAATTTGGATCGATAGAGGAGACTTAAAAATCAATAATTATACTCGTTCGCATCAAGAACTGATATACAGATAATTTTTATTAGTATAAATGAATTTTGGAAAAATTGATTAAGATAATCGGTGCGTACTGAAAACACTTCATCATGATCTCAAGGTAATACCAGAGAAGCCTTGAATAAATAGCATTTTAACTGTAATTCTGACAAGGTCTATCATAAATTGTTCCAGATCAGTTGAAATATCGTTAATAGTGAGTGATGCCTTTAATCAAAGGCCAAAAATAATAACATTGCGCGCGCGGCTTGATAAACATTTAAAGATTGTGAACTTTATGAATGAATGGATAAACGGTATCTACCCGATTTTTGTAAGATTATGAGAAATGTAATTACCGATGAATGTTATTCATTGTTGAAAGAGGACGTTGAATTATTTGTTAATCGATAGAAAGGATAAGAGAGAGAAGAAAAATTGTTAGAGAATGATTATTTCAATTAATACTAGGTAATTACCTAACCTAACCTAAATCAAGGAGCAAGCACGGAGTTATTAACTAATTGTAATAATTGTACTGAATAGGGTTAAGCTCAGTTAGGTAATTATTTATTATTAATTTGTATAATTACTATATAACTATGTTTTCCTCTCTAATTCTCTCTAACGATTCTTTAAGGATTAAAAAAAATTAATCGTCCAAGTCTATTTTTACAGCACCAGGGAGTTGCATTGACTCTTATCCTTTCTAACGATTATTTAACAATAAGTATTAACGAAATTTTAAAATAAATAAATCAGGGGGCTAACTTCGCGGATATGTATTAGCGACATTAATGTTAAAGTTAAAAGATAACTTACCTATTCTGTTATTATAAAAACTAAACATCAATTTACACAAGCAATGACACGTATTACATAACAACTATATACCTACTTTTTATTAAATATCGACAAGGTACCCTATATTCCGGCATTATAATTCTTATCAGAGAAACACAAATTGATAAATATTGTTATCTAGTTGATAGGAATTCGCATCTTTTTGTTGGTAGATTAAAGTTGATTGCATTATACAAGAAACGAATGATATTTCGGAAACAAGCAAATCGTTTCTGCCACAAGGTTCATAAAGACAGTGGGATTATAAAGTAACTCAACTTGCTAACATTCCGATTCCTGTTCAGTAAACGCGGTTACTCTAAAATAGCCTATTAACATATTTTTGGGCATCGCAGTTGCCGAACGTTACATCAACGATAACATAAATAGCAAGTTAGAACGAGGAAGAAAAAATTATAAGACTAACTGTACCACACAAAGTGCAGATGAAATTACAACTACCTCAGGAAGTACTACTTATAATTCGACGGGTAAAGAAAATCCACATTTAACTTCTAATAACCGTAGTAATAATTATTATTGTATTCACAAAAATTAATTATACGTGATTAATCATTACCGGTCCGTTTGATAATTTACTATGACCAAGCAGAAAAGAAACGATTCATGTTAGGTCAAAATATGTATTCAAATTGCAATCAAATTACCTGAAATGTACTTTAGAGGATTGTGAAACTAGATATAACTAAAACGACCTTATAACCAGCGAATCATAACTGAAGATGAGGAAACTCTAGGCTGTATCTAATGAATTGCAGAACATCCTTGTACATCCAATCAAAAAAGTGTATTAGAATGATATTCATATAGGATTTTTCTGTAACATTATAAATAGATGGAATGAATTTTATCCTCGGGCAGCTAAAAAAGCCCAAGAGGAATCTCCCCTATTCGCCTTTCCGGCTGCTAGGAACAGTATACGAAGATCTCTCAGGAGTATACCTTCTTCTAGATAATTCCTCCATATCCATCGGATAATAAACCTTTCACATATAATTTGTCTATCGTCAGTTTTGCAGGTTTTCTGCGGTTTCCCTTTAACCTGGTGAACCGGTTTCCCAGCCCAATGGCCGACAATAGGGAACAAGCAACCGCATCTGTACCACTAAAACTGAATTTGAAATAGAAAAAAATATATCCAGACCGGAAAGAGCGGGTTTGGCTTAAACCAGCACTCTCTTTTCGTCTTCCTCTGGCCAATTGTGGTTCGCTTTTCTTCCTTCCAGCCAAGGCAACAAGCACAATCCCATGCAACCACCACAACCACAGTCCTGCAGAGGAGCAATTTCTATATCAGGGCAATTCCAACAAACCTTTCTTCTAAAAAAAATTTCCCTTATCGTATTTAAAAGTAACATTCAAATATAATTTGTATCTTTCTGTTTTTCGGCATAATGAATGAGGAAAATCATAAAATCAAATCCGTGACCTATAAATGTGGGTAGGATAAGTTTTAAGGATTGGATTTTAAAAACAAATGGATAACCAATAGAACAGATTATCAAATTTGATTAAAAATATTACAAGGAAAATAGTCGAAAAAATGTTTTTGGTGAGTCATAAACAATTGATTTGGTAATGGAAATAAGTGTTTTGATATAAAAGATTAATTGATTAATAGGTAAATTAATTACAAGTATTTTTGTATCAGGTGTTCATTGATTCAAATTAGGAATAATTTTCAATAATTTACATTAGATAAAACAACCACTGAGTTTTCCATTTTTTCGTAACACCTATTTATTCTTCTCATTTTTTAAAAAATTTAGTTAGATTGAGTTTGTGTTATTTGTAAAGGTCTAATGAAATATTCGTAAACAATGGATAAGACAAAATTTTGTAGTTTATTTTTCCCTAACTTCTTAGAAAGTTAGACCAATTGTTTTAGGGTGTTCTGTTGAGTGGTTCAAGCCTTGGATTTTCTGTTTATAAGGTTATAAGGTTAAAGTACAGGTTAGTAAAAAACTTGGAGATTATGGCTCATTCTCTGTTAAATAATTTGTTTTATTCAAAGAAATCGTGTGAACCACGTTTTTCTTTTCATTATTGTAATAAGTATGCGTACCAAGCGTTTACAAACCTTTGAAGTTTATTATTCCCTAACCACAATAAGCTTCTTAAGGAATTGGATTAATTGTTTCTGGGGATTGATGCAAACGTTAGATCTGCGATTTTTTCATTTATATTGTGATTTGTTGTTGCTATAGTAATGTATTATGTTGAGATAGAATTACCCTTTTCCAGAATGTAAAAAAACTTTATTTTTCCCTAACTTTAATAAACTTCTTAGGAAGTCATACCAATTGTTATTAGTTGTTCTGTAAAGTGGTACAAGCCTTGGATTTCTTTTTTTTTAGTTAAAGAGTAATTTCTTATCTCTATTGTATTGAAATAGTATACCGCTTTCTATTTCCTTAGAGTGTAGAGGTTACTGAAGAACCTGTGGATTATATTCTCCTCTTTTATAATTTATTTCATTTATATATTAGAATAAAATGGATGTTTAAATCTACTTCGGAGAAGAGAGTTATGGAATTTGGTACTGGAAAGGAGTAAGTATATAGTGGGGACCACTGAATCGATTACAGCGCGCAATGTGGTCAAATGATCTTCAAATCATGCTCTTAAAATAATGAATGAGAGATGGTTTAAAATAGTTGTTCAAAAAAAAATACAGACAGAAACAGTGTAGATTTTACATATTTCCAATAGTTAAGTAGAAAGTGGATAAAAGAAATAGATTAATTCCGTGAAGAGAAAAAAGTGAGTAATGTATGGCCTTATTCTGTTATATGTTTATTAGTTGACTTTAAAGCGTTTAAAATAGTATATAATTATAAGTTTCACGAGCTGGTTACACGTTAGTATTCACAAGATAACTATTGATGAACGAGGGAATAAAGTGATCTGATTAAATATTTGCATTGGTATAGAACATGTCCTCTCCTATACGGTTCGCTGTATCGGGAAAATGATTAATGATTGTGTGGTCGTGATTTGTATTGATTTAAATACACGCAGTAGTATATATTTCTATTAATTGTTTTATTTAAACAAAATTAGATAAATTTCAAAATTATAACGCGGTTCAAACCCAAAACCTAGTTTATTATCTCATAATTCACAACGAAAAGTATGTATTTGTATCCACTGCAAGCTTTATCAGATAAACACAAGTAAGAGTAAAATTGTAATTGAAATAAAAATTATATAGATATAGTAAAAATATAATTGTAAAATGATTATGAAAACTTAAGATTTTCATATTTTGTTTATCAATAATCAAAAGCTTATTACGTATAAATCATTTATTTAATTATTTAACTTTTGATAATATGTATCTCGAATTAAGATTTTTGTCATTCTAAAAGCAAATTTATGTTTTTCATTTTATTTGTTCAAAGTTCATGATATGATAATATTGTGACCATTTCTTCTATTTTCTAAATACTCTAAATAGTGATTCCCGTAATTTTTTGGCAAATTGAATATGTTTATAAAAATATGTTCTGGACCAAGATATTAACTTTTTATAATGCCCGTGCATTGTAGTGCACGTTAAATGACGTTAAATTTGGACAAATAATTAATACTTAATAGTGTCTGGGCATTATGACAACTAAGTAGCAAAAATAAGCAGAAAGTCTTTCATTATAATAACGTAAATAAACAAGAGGAATGATCATTGTGTCTTCAAAATGAGTAACGAAATTTATTCTATTGTCAAGTATTTAAGCTTATGATCAGTATTAATTTATACTTGTTTATTAAAGCCACCTCACAATTCTTAATCAATCAATCAACAGAAGTCTGATTAAGCTTGCCTAGTCGGAGACATAGAAAAGGCTCTTGACAGCAAGGATATTGCTCTGACAGCATTCATCGATATAGAAGGAGCTTTTGACAACAATTCACATCAGTGCATCGATAGGTCGCTAAAAGAACAGGAAGTAGAAATTCCCGCACTTCCACTTCCACTGTGCTCATTAGTTTTGAACCAAATAATCAATAAACTTTGCAGCCGTGGATTTATAGCTAAGCGCATGATCTAGTAGTGGTAGTAATGGGTAAGCATGAAGCATGATCGGCTCTAAATACAATCAAAAACTGGGGTGATGAAGACCAGCATCAAATCCATGATCACATACGGATGGCTTGTTTGGTGGTTGAAAACTGATCAAACAACAGCTCAGAAAAAAGTTTGCAAGATTCAAAAGCTAATCTGTCTAGATGCTACAGAGGCAATGTTCACCTGCCCCACACAGCTTTAGAGGTGCTATTAAACCTGATTATTCTTTACCTTATAGTGAGAAGAGAGGCATTTGTCGATACTTATCGATACCCACAGGCTAATTAAGACAGTAAAAGCTAATAAAGCTAGACAGCAGTGATAAACTAATGGAAGAATGTACAACATGCCGGACAAAGATACCCCATTCTAAATGGTAATTAACGACCGCCAATTATGGGCAAATAAAAATCTTTCGCAATTTCGAAATATATCTCTATAGTACACAGACTGTTGGAAGCTAGCGCAAGAAGCTGGATAGGGCATTTGTACTCCATACCTATAGGAACTTCAATCACCATTTTTCAGGTAAAGCTGCTAACAATAAACAAATGTGCTCAGGAGTGTTTGGATAGAAACCTTCTAAAAGACACATCCACATTCTTTCATATAAAAAAACGGTCTAATACGGGAGTGTAATCAAACTCTAAAAGCACTAACTAACAAAAACAAAGTAACCCTAACGTAGCTACTGGACCACCAGGGTTTACCAGGATATGAGGAAACAGACAGAGTTGTCAAAAAAAGGTTCCGTATCTAGGACCAGTGCCCTACTGTGGCCTCATAGGATGCCACATAAATAACGAATTGATCGTATGGCTAAAGAATCAGCTGGAAGTTTTACTGGAGAAATAATGCAGGCCTAAGTCAATTCATAACTATATCAGCTAAGAAGTCTGAAGAACTTCTCGTGATGACCAGAAGTGACATGATACTGGTGGTCGGTCTTCGGACAGGTTACTGTTCCATCAGATACCACTTTAAAGCGATAGGCAAAGAATGACAACTGTAGATTCTGAGAGCAAGTCATGGAAACAGCAGAGCATCTACTGCTAAGTACCTTGAACCTACACCTGTGGGACACACAATCCCCCGAAAAATAGCTTCCTTTGGGAGGATTCCATGTATTTTGGAAACATGACAATAAGATATAGCGCCTTGTACAAAATATCCTATAGATATATAATTAGTATTCGGATTCACTGAACATATAAGAATGTATGTTCGACATTGAAATAAAACAAAATACTTATTAGTTTTTATCACATTGTCTACTCATATTGGGAATTTTTCAAATTGTCTGGTAATAATGATACACTAATCCTCATATATATTCAATGGATTTGTTTGAATAGTTGTTTTTAAGTTGCTACCTTTATAAAATTAATATTTTGTTATCAAATGATTCAATTAATTTGAAATATATTTTCTTTTTATGCCAATGTAGCGTTATCGAAAAAAGCTATCTCAATTTCATATGAGCAATCATCTCCTGAATTTTGCCGCATGAATTTAGAGAGACCCCTTATATAGTAGCAAGAAAATTTATTAAATAATCTGAAATAAAATTTCAATTGGGAAAGATAAAGCTGCTTTTCTTAGAGTTAATCATTTCTCTACAACATCGTTTGATTATTCATGAAGCTCATTATTTTCGATTTTGATAAATTTTCCCACCAAAAAATTTTCATTCAAATTTAATACCTCGTTAAAATATTAACGTTTGTTTATACAGTGTAAAAATAGTTCAATCTATATATACTTCTTGATGGGTGAATAAATTTCAGTCATGTTTCTTGAATATACCTTATAAAATATAAATTTTACTCAAAATTGATATACTTTGTGCAAAGTTAGTTACTTGATGTACTAGTATTCTCTATTTCTAGAATTCTAGTGTTTACAATATAATCAATTTTGTAGAAAAAAATAGAAATATGTGTGTCGCTCTTTATATTTTTCATCGATATTTAACTATTGCATCAATATGTAACTTTGTATGATCGATTCAAGATGTCAGCACAGGAATCATTTTTAATGGTATTCATGAAAAAATCTCTGAGTATAATATTTTAATAGACAGAGTTTAAATTTAGAAAAATAAATAAGCCTATGAACATAATGGAATCGCCATGCGCTATAGAAGAAATTATTTACACCTGAATTGGGAAATACAAGACAAAAATTTATCTTAATGAGACTTGGTTCGATAGTAGTCTAGCAACCTTGAAGGCACTGAAAACTACTGAGTACACATCCAAGCTAGTATAGGTGTGTAAACAAACTTTAAAAGCATTAGGTACTAGGCATAAAGTCACCCTAAAGTGGTTACTATGCCAGCAGCCATCATACAACGAGGAAGCACACATTTTTGCCAAAAAAAAACAGGAAAACGAACAACACAACAACTAACTGAACGGATGGCTTGAGGATCAGATTGAATCTTATTGGAAAAACACTTCAAGCCTTATAAAATTCAAAAAATACATGACCATATCAGCTAAGAAGACTAGGGAACTGTGTGAGGTATTCAGGTATTAGACTGGTGTTCGGTCTTCTGATAGATACTGCTAGGTTGATTACGACTTTAGGACGATTGGTCTGGCAGAGGACAATAACTTTTGCCCATTTCACCGAAAAGTTTAAGTACCTCTAAGGAGTAGCTGTAACACTTTTGTAACTGGAACAAAACAATCCTGCTTTAGGGAAGGGCTTATGTATTTTGATGACAGAACAATTAGATGTAGAGTCATGCACAGACTATAATGCAAACATTCTAATGGCTTGGTAGATAATTCAAGGAATTGTTGTATGCCATAACCATATTTTATGCGTAAACTCGTAATAATAATAATACATGTAAGTAGCGAGAATGGTTGTTTCTTGGTATATTGATGATATCGCCTAAACAAAAAATTCTCAGCCGGTTAAAATGGAGATATGACTGCTTCATTATTTCCTTCCTTCCAATTGAATCATTATGAACAATGCGTTGTACCATTAGCGGCGAAAGGTGAGAATAACCATTAATTAAACGAAACATGATGACTTTTCAACATTTATGACTTCCATATGTATATATACCTAAATGAATAGTTGATTGAAATTACTAAACGCTATATTTCTAAAAATATATTAATACAGATGAAAAATTATCAATATTAATGTCCCGAGTGCATGTCAAATTGTCAAATTATGAGACAATTTGACATGCACGAGAGGGCATTTTGGCAGACTATTTCCTGAGAAAAATTTAATTTAAAATAAACAATAATTGTTCCTTTTCTTAAAATATAAAATTAAAACCAAATGATGTTTATTAATCCTAGACGAAAATTTGGCACTAGTGCAAATTATCGATAATTTGCACTAGTGCAGTTTTATCGCTGAAATTTGATCGTTGCTAGGTAAACATAAAATATTACAGCTTTTTGGTTGGCTTAAATTTTTCGAAGGAAATAGTCAATATTAATGTCCCGAGTGCATGTCAAATTGTCAATAATTTAATTTTCTCGAGTCCGCGAATGCGCACGAGAGGAAATTATGAGACAATTTGACATGCACGAGAGGGCATTTTGGCAGACTATTTGCTGAGAAAAATTTAATTTAAAATAAACAATAATTGTTCCTTTTCTTAAAATATAAAATTAAAACCAAATGATGTTTATTAATCCTAGAAAATTTGGCACTAGTGCAGTATTATCGCTGAAATTTGATCGTTGCTAGGTAAACATAAAATATTACAGCTTTTTGGTTGGCTTAAATTTTTCGAAGGAAATAGTCAATGTATAACTCTTTGGTTTCCTAACGGAGCTAAGAATTCACAACTAGACATTTAGATGTATTTAGTTTTGGTTATAAAGATCTAAAAATATTTAATGGATATAATATGAATTCTTCATGAAATTTAAATTATTTCTTATTTATCTATATTCGTATAATTTCGTACGTCACTCGTCGTCTTGACATTTTGCAAGTCACCAATTCAGTGTAAACAACCAAAATCACAATCATCGAGACCTGCATTTATTAAACCTTTTTTATACAAATCCTTTTTTATGACTTCCAGAATTTTTGCAGTCTTGTGATAAACTGTTGGTACCAGTTGCGATTGACTCAAGCTAGTTGTATGAATTTTTCATTGTCAGATTTCAACAGAAGTTGCATAAGTAGTTACATGCTCCAAGACATTGAACATAAGCTCTTCAATATATTTAATCATTTAATAACAAAATTGTTCAATATTATCCACCACATTTTCTATATCTGACATCCTTTACGACAACAGGCTGTTTTCAGGGTTTACAAAAATGCTCCAAGGAGAGAAATATGTTTCAAATGAGGAAATTATAGAAGTTATAGAAAAATAGTTTCATTGAAATTCCATAGAAATATTGGAAAAGCTTTGGACTTATTATATCATTCATGAACAAAATATCTTAACGACTGAAAAAATGTTTTTGTTTATAAATTAATTAATCAAAGTGTCATTTTTCGGGAATTATTTTACAGATTTACGGTATATATTTAAATAGCAATTCAACTGAACAAATCAGTGAATTCATTCTATGGTTGGATGAAATTAGAACACAGACGTCCTTCACCTTGTAACAGCTATAATATTAAATTATTCTTTTTTGATCAATAGCGTACGTAATGCAAGGACATGAAATTGGTATAGGAAGTTAAATTTGCATTAACTGTCGTTACATACAGAATGATTTTTATGTCGACAAGTTATATTTTCATATTCAAATAGCTGTAATAACATGAATATATACTGTGCGTCCATTAAGTATCGCAATAATTCATTATTATCTAAATGAAAAATAGAATTAGAAATTTCCCCGACAGGCCGAATTCAATTTCCTGTTGTTTTGGAAAAAATTGAACATGATATGAAGTTTAAAATATGTGTTTTTTTGTATACTTATCATTTATTCTTCTATTTATTATACACAATGATGTTAGGTATAAAATATTTCAATTTTTCCGACGATATGTATTTTTTCTTCTTTGTTAAATGAACTAGCAAGTGATCTTGAGAAGTTTTGATCCTATCTAAATATCAATAGAAAAATTATTAGCATACCTAATAGCATGTTCTATAATATAGAGTTTCTTGACTAGCCAAATGACATTGTAAATGTTATTGCTGATTATTTTCCTCCCGGACATACTGTGACATGTGTTATTTCCTCTTTTACAAAGTCTAAAGCTTTAACTAACCTTAAAAATTGAAACCCAACTTTTGCACCTGATGGTTCACCAGCATTTCTACTACGAGACTGTGCAGTTATTTGGTTATCAAATCTGGTAAATTCAGAGTGATATAGAAAACTAGTCGAGTTTATACCATTTTTAACAAGGATAATAAGGTTGTTATTGAGATCTATCACCCTAACACAATTATATCTAGCATTTTGGATTTGGAACTCTGCTTTAAGACGTTGTTTTCCACCAGGTGAAACCATCGATATGTAATTAACAACTTTATTTTTATCATGGTAAATCAACAATCACGAATTTAAGAAGCTTAACGCAATATACGACAGCACATTTAAATCTATACATATTTTTCCAAAGCCTTTCATAGCTTAAATCATGGCATTTTTCTCATTAAGCTGTCTAACATTGGTTCAACTGATTCATTCACCAATTTTTATATACATAATTCCTTACGGATAGAAAGCTTACAGTTCCTTTCCATGGTTTTAACTCCATCGAAATTAATGCCCAGGGCTCACTTACTGGGACGTATTATTTTTAATATTCATAATTGTCTTGAGTCTACAGTTCTCCTTAATGAAGATGAGCTAAAGCTGTATAATTTGATGATGAACATCGGTGATTGTCACTTACTTAAAACTGATATAGATATAATTTGTGAGTGGTTCGATAAAAATGAGCTTATTATCAAAATGTGATATGTCATCTTTTACAAGGAATCTTATCCCCATTTATTGTAATTAGTGCATTTCTAATAATGTGCTGAGGAGATCTGCAACAGTCAAACATGCAAACATTGACAGTAAGCCGAGTGGACTGCACGTGATGAACCGAATCCAAAGCATGGAAAAACGGAAAAGTCAACTGGCAATATTTAGGTATATTTTGGTTTGCGATTTATCAAATATCTTTTAAGCCACAGCTAGTATTACGTATCGTTATCGAAACGTTTGGAAGAAAAAAAGCAAACGGAAAATGGCTTCATTTTAAAAAGAAAACGGTGTTGTTTCATGAAGATAATGCAATGGGTCACGAATCAATAAAAACGATAACAAAAATGCATTAATTGGGTTCGTATACATTGTTAATACTAAAGACAATCGTACCTACTACAAAAATGAAAACAAAAATTTTATGATCATTATAATCGTTTTTTCTAACACAACTGTACTCATTAATACAATCAAATTCTATATATGAAAAAGATTTTTTTCTACGTTAACCTACGAACTTTTCAGCCCACTTGTAATATTACTGCTTACAACATTTTTATGCAATTTAAATCTATACCTACCATAATATTGCACTGTCGTTTTATTCTTACTTGAAAAACCAACAAATTCGTTGAAATTTACCGTTTTTTCAAATTATAATATAATATGACGTGTGTGTAGACATTACCATTTGAATTGCCATATTTCCCTTAATGAGCTGTTTCGGAAAAAGTATAATACAAAAGTGAATTCACAGGTGTTTCAATTTTTCTCAATTGACCTCCAGATAATAAAAAAATCGCGTATTGAATTTTTCTCCCACATTGTGGAGCATAGTGGGTGTTATGTTATGCATTCCTTGCATAATTCGGTCTTTTAACGGATAGTTCCAGGTGTATAAGTGTTAACTTTAGATTTCAACTAACTTCACAGAAAAAAATCCATAATGCACAGATCAAGGGATATAGCGGTCTGTAACATTGATCACCTGATCTGAGCCTATTAGACATCTTTTAATGGGGATATTTGGAATTTATACTAACATACATGCAACTATCTATCCACTTTTGTAGGAATATTTTGTTTTAAAAATCATGAAAAGCGTAATTTGACGGTTAACCATCATGTTGAAATCTAGATTAAATCAGTATTTTGCGGATAATTCACATATAACACATCTGTTAGAATTTCATCAATATGTGGTCTTTGCGTATGGCATCCATCGTGGATTTTCATCAAACCCATAATGGGTATTTTGCCCGTTTAAATAATACCTGACCTAGTCAGAAAATAGAAACGTCATTTGAATCATATTATCCCACAATTCAATTTTTCTGTAAAAGTTGTTTTCAGCCAATTCATGCTTAAGTCGTATTTTATACGAATGGTATTTTTCAATCCATCATCACTTAACTGCCCCATTAAAGTCATATTTATGTTTCACAAGGTGAATCTAATACTGATTTATACAGTCTTTGTTACAAATATAAATGAAAGAGAGAGTAGTTTTGTCCAATAAGCACAAAAATTATATTGATAATTACTGAAATTTTCCACATATGTTCCTTGTGTGAAAATTCCATTTGGTTTTCATTTATATTTGTTAATATTATAGTCCCAGTGAATTTACGTAACGTGTATTATATATTAACTTCGTTAATATTGTTTATAAATATTTATTTTATGATGTAACAGATGCATAAGCCTTCTAGTAACGCAATTAGGAAATGAATGTGTGCAATAAAATAATTCACTTCTCAATTTATTTCATCAAATACCCAAAATTAAAAGGTGAGTTGTAATCTCTGATATTTCATACTAATCCCATTTTATTAGTACTACACCAACATTAGAAATTACCGACGTACGATTCGATAACCAGGTTAGCGTTTTTAGAAACCGTCAGTGAAGTTGTGTACCTAGATTAAAATCTCTTTCCGAATCTATATAGTCTGGTGAACGAGATAATAAAACGAGAAAAATAGACATGAAGCAAGAGGTCATTAGATTCGGACGAACTTAAAAATTTCGATAGTTATGTCATAATAAGATGAAAAAATATGGTATTTAGCCTTTTGTTAATAACCTAAAAGCTATCACACACTAGATGACTACACCTAAAAGGATTTTTGGGGTCTCGCAAGGGAAATGGGTAAACAAATTTTCAAAAGCCACTTCTTTATTATTTCAATTATCTTGACTTTTTTAGTCCAATAATTAGATGTAATAGGTTAGGGGGAGAATAATTTATTTACATTAAAAAATAAGTTCAAAAATCTTGAGAGTTCTCTACATTGGTGTACGGAAATCGGATTTTTACCTCAACAAGATATTGCAAAAACCATAGGAAGAATATAACAACGCTGGATGAAGGAATTTTTTCTGTCATAAAAAAATCTGAATATAGGCACAAAATATCAGTACCTGAAAATGCTTGGTTGGATTAGGTTAGGAAAAAATTTTCTCATCCCCTTTCCTTGCGAGACGCCAAAAATCCTTTTAAGTACAATCATCTAGAGTGTGATAGTAAAAATTTGGAGCCAATCGATGGGTTCCTGTTTTTGGACCTCCAGCCATTATTAACATGTAAGAAATATTAAAAAAATTCCTAAAATAGGAGGATAGTTCATCTCTATTATGTAAAAATTTCAATTCAACAAATATTCAATAAAAAATTTGCAGAAATTATAGTATCATGTGGTCACTTGAATTAATTGACAATAACGACCAAATATATGGCTGCTGTCATTTTGAATTATACGAATTTAAGAATTTAAGAATTTAAGAATTTAAGAATTTAAGAATTTAAGAATTTAAGAATTTAAGAATTTAAGAATTTAAGAATTTAAGAATTTAAGAACCAAAATTCTCGTTTAAATAGTTCCCCGTTGATAAATACATAGGTATTCGATAGCTTCGAATATGTTTAAAAAGAGTACAGTTTGGTATTTCACTTCCACAATATCACATTCGCAACCTAATTAGCAAAGACTTCATCGTTTCACGAAGGTAGGTATATTTTGAGATGCCATGAGGCCATGGGGAGCTAGAGCTGACAGCACTGTATTTTTAAATGCCAAATAGGATTATCCATCAAAATATGAATTTGTCAAAAGAACAAGTGATTAATATGATCTATTATGATTCAAACATCCAAGTGAACATTAAAGTCTTGAATTGTTGCAACGCACATTTGGTGATCGATATCGCTTTGTGGGTTCTTTTGGTGTTCTTCTATTACTGTTGGAAATATTGAAAAAGATCCATAATACCTATCAAAACAAAAATTGTTTCTTCTCGTTTGGTGTCAGCTACAATTTCCAAAAGGCATAGCAAGTAAGAAGCGCGTGGTAGACGTTAGTATCGTTAACAAATACTAGCAATTGCGATAAAACAGAGGTATGCCAAGAAAGTTCTTTGTGCAGTTTCCATTCGTACTACAGGATTAGTGAAATCAATTATACTCGTAGATCAAGGTATGGTTACAACTAACTGGTACACCACTAAATGTTTACCTGCAAGTCAAAAATCGCGGGTTACTGTTGCATCACTATAATACATCATAGTTGGAACTACCCTATTCGCCTGATTTGGTTATATATGATTTCAGATTATTCTTTAACCTAAAGAAGCACTTATATTGTCGACGTTTCGTAAATGAGAATAAGATTAATGAAGAATTTCATCAATGTTTTGAGATAATTCTAAAATATGACTGGATACAAACTGTTATAGAACGTTGAACAAAAATAAATTAATTAATTCAAAAAAACTCATTGTTTTCTCGTATCTCAAAATATGTAATGTATATATGTTTTTTGTCTAATTACAGCATTAGCTTAGACTCTTTTTGATTTCATAATGTACAATAGAGATTTTATTGAAATTGTGCTAGTTTTAATGTGCTCTGGTCGTTCGCAATTATTTATAATATGTTAGCTATTATTGAAAAAAAAAAATGAATTATGTAACTAAGCGGGAAATTCAGCTACTCATATGTTTACACATCAATTTAAATTGAAACGATAGAGAATTTTGTGTTTTATAATGTAACTGTTTTAATCATTACTCAACATGTCTAAACAAAATTGAATTATTTTTTTAACGATGCACAGAATCTTTCTGTTACGAAGTTCACCAAATGTTATTCAAGCTTAAATAAAATACATGGAAATACGATATACAAAATAACCCAAAGTAATTTGTGGCGTTGACAGTTTCAGAGACGTAAGCTGAGGATTACGATCTTTTATTTAAGTCAGCTATTTTAATACAATGTTTTTAGTATTCAAACCACTAAATCTCAAAAAATGTTTTTCAACTATCTCGTTGGAAACGTAATTTGTATGAATAAATTATAGTACAGGGTGGCGCAATATAACGTACATATTGCATGATCTTTTTTAGTTTTAGTTCGGACGATTTACGAGAACGGTCGTTCATACGTCTTGACAAGGCGACTGTATGGATTAAGCCACATTACTAAATCTCCGAGTGCAAATTTAATTAAAATATGGGTTAAGCGTTTTGAAGAGATCAGTTCCACGTTTAAACCACCAGCAAAAGGTCGTCCAAGAACGTTTAGGATCACAGAAAATAATGATGCATGTGTCAACTCGGAAGCGATCAGTTACTTTAAACTTGTCGCGACGAAGCTAACAGCGAATTTTGAAGTGGGTTTCAAACTGCATCCTTATAAGCTCCAGTTAACACAGGAATTAAAAGACTTTAGAGCAAGATTGCCATTTTTTACGATTTTGCCTCAACTACTGGCAACATTGTTTATTGTACTGTAATCGAATTCTATTTAGGCCTAAAATTACTTCGAGGTTATAATTAACGTTTGAGGTGATATCACACATTTGAGGTCACGGTTGTTTTTCAGTTGCTGAGGGTTTTTTAAGTGATAATCACAACGAAAAGATTTTAGCAATAATAAAATTTTTGTGAGTTCTTGAATATACAAACTGGGTATCATAATTATAATAAAGAATAATTAAGAATAAACCTAATCAGATTGTAGACCTAATATTACTTCGAGGTTGAAATTACAATCAAGGATAGTTATTACATCACTTTCAAATTTTAAATTACAAAGTGTATTCCTATTTTATATTTGTTTTATAGCTACAATAAAGATAATGATTTAAAAAAGATTTATTTTATTAAATGATTGTAGGAACAATGTAGAGTGTGTTACGAGCAAAAAGTAACAATGTCGCTTTCGAGTAATTACCACGTTCCACTTTGTTAATCTCAACTAATAATGTGTCACATCTCGTTCACGATACGTATATAACTATTTATTTGAATTAATTATCAAAAAATATATAACAATTTCAAAACAGATTACGAATATAAAGTATTTACTGCAGCTTAGTTTTTTATAAAGTAAGGAATGGTTAATATGAAATTTGGTTGATTATTCTCTGCAGAGCTTAACCTATTATTGCGCAGAACTGTTTTTTGAAAATGTTTTTTGATTGATATTACGACCAATCAACTAAATAACCCAATTGAGTTACTTCAGATCACCAAGCAATTCAGGATTTAAATTAGGATAATGACATCAAATAGTTTTGTTATTATATTAATCAATGGAAAAGTTATTAATTTATTATTATTAAAAAAAACTAATACATTTCATCAATTTTTTCTTCACATGTCAACAATGGATTGTATAAAGGAAGTAAATTTTAGATTTTCACACGTTACACACATTTTACATTTAGATTCACTTTTCATAACTAAATGATTTAATCGCACCAAGTCAAACTTATCTCTTCTGAATAAACTAGGTGTGGTTAAGACCATAATTATGAAGAATGTACAGAACTCATTCCCTCTGGAATCGCAAAAGGTCTATTCTTGCAGCGATATTGGGGAATCCAGTGTTGACAGCTGATCTGTTGATCTCACTCCTCTTAAAAAATTCAGAATGTGTGAGGGCTGGAGATCTAGAGTCATTAGAATCGAGATTCTTTTTAAAATACCGATTCGCGGATTTTCGTCATTTCATCGAACCATATTCAATTTCTAATTGGAAATCAATTGACATTTACGCCGCAGATATATCCTGTAGAGGTAGTCTTCTTTAATTTACTTTATTTCCGCGTAATGTCCCTTTTCTCACAGGGCTTCTAGATTAAGTTCATTCAAGTTTTATTCTCAGTGTATCAAAAATATAAATTTGTGTCATTTATTTTCATTGTAAATTTGTAAACGCTCACTGTGTATAATGAAGATATAGCAGAATCATAAAAAACTTCTCAGTTTTTTCGGAAAAAAGGAACAACTTCAATTGCATCAAAATTTGAATATTTTTTGGCCATAATAACAGAGAAGTTTCATGAATATGAAAATAATAGCTCTGTTAGAAAGAAAAAAAATTTTTCTTAATGAATTCAAGCAGGTTACTGGCGAAAAAAAGTTACGGAAAACAACTTTTTTTCACATGATATTGTCAACTAAACCCCCTTTTCATTTTTTACTTATACACTTTTAACATTAAAAGTTTGTCTAAAAGATGGAAATTTTTTATCACTAGAAAATTTTCAACTGTCATGCAAATTTAGTTGCAATTGGTCACAACAATTTCTGATGAAATGGAAATAATTTTGGGAACTATTCAAAGCTGATATGCAAAATTTCTTGATTTTGAAGAACTTTATGTTCCGTTTACATAATCAGAAGTACAAAAAGCATGTATAGAAACGATAAAATAGTAGAATAAGATTTCGTTTAGTATTCGAAAGATATTTCAAAACCTCAAATTTCATAATTAATCTATTGGTAATGTACAAATCATTCCATAGCAAAAGAAATAGCGAAATTACAGAAAGCGGATTTCTATAGGCCACTGTTTCCGAAGAAGCATATCTTTTAAAATGACATGCCATGCCATGGACTGGAAATTTACTAATGAGATTGAATTCTATATCTACAACTTGATTGTTAACAAAATGATAATTTAGGAAAATAAGAACTTTCAAAAGATAAAAATTTCTATTGCATTTTACGATCCTAGTTCGTAGAGAGACTACAGACATTGAGGGTAGAATATCAATTTTCTTTGAAAGTTATAAATCATCAACACATTTTTTCCTATCATTGAGAAAAAAGTATGTTTTCTGACCATAAAAAAAACAATTTATATATGACCAAATAATTAGTAATAAAATTAGCTTTTAACTAACTACGTGAATGTGGATTTTGCTTTGGTTGATAATAAATAAATACATTAGCTGCTGTCATATCTTTATTCGGAAATTGACATTGGAGATGGGGTAACTCTATTTTGAATGAAATTTAACTAACTAAGAGAAGAGACGATTCTGTTTTATTTGTAGCGTATTGAGGAAATTACACACCGTATAAGGTTTAACTAACACAGGATTTTGTTGGTGGTGTTTAAAAGTGCATTAAGAATGGACTAATCTGCTAAATACTTATTTTGGAAGTTCTAACTAGGAAGATAGATAGCTTCAATTTGATATTTGGTTCAAAATATGAATATGAGAATGGCGTAACTTAACGAAATTATATGTCGCTGGATATAGTTAGTTAATTTTATCTTTTTGCATAATTTTGATTTGATTTAATATTATAACGATGAAAGAAACTTAATTATTGATTGTTGTCGTAGATTCATCGTAATTTTACTTGCTCCAATTTTGTAATCAGGTTAAATTTATAATGCGTTATCCACGTTAGGATTATAAATAGTTATACTTAATAAATTATAGTCTAAATATATTTTGTGTTTAGTTTTCGTCAAAAATAATATTATCTATTTATATAAACTTACCGCCAAAATCAAAAACCGTTCACGTTCGTCACTAATAAACAATCAGGCACATTGTTTTCAAATAAAAACAAAAGAAGTTTCCCCCACTGGAACCATACACAACACTAAACCACTTGAAACAAAACACGAAATAATTTAAAAAAACTTCTCGGCGGAAGGTTGTGTTCTAAATGAAAAGCTACGACTGACAGCGTTTTTGGCGCGATTTTATTTCTTGTGCGTGCGTTCCATGGTCATGGAAATTTGTGCGCAAACTTAAAACTAATATAGTCTAGGAATTTACATTGACTTTATATGCGATATAGTTAATGAGATGCTTATTTATATTCAAAAATGAAATATTGATCGTTATATTAATGTAAGGACGAAATAAAATATTTTTTTCTTCAATATATTTAACAACAATCCTTAATCCTTAAAAAAATCCTTACCTTACCAATTGGCGCTACGGTTCCAGAAGAACCTTGGACTTTTAGACAACTGTCCTCCATTCTTCTTTATGTTGTACTTTTCTCAGCCAGTTTCGGACGCCTAGTTCTTTTAGGTCTTGTTGCCGGTATACAGGTTTGACTCCTCGACCCTCCGGCATCCGTTCAACGTGACTAAGCCATCTTATTCTCGCACTTTTGATCTCTGCTACGATACTGGACTCTCCATATAGGTTGGAAGTCGCAGCATTAGTACGGATACGCCATTCTCCTTGGTCTTTGAATGAGTCATAGATGCGCCGAAGTATAGATGACAGGTTGTCTTAGTACTGTAAGGTAGATACTCTTTTTTGTGCAGTCTCGTTTAAAAATCCATTTTATATAAATCTTTAGGTGAGTATACACTTGAGCAACTTCTTTGGTTATGTTAGTTAAAATTTGTATCAACGGGAAGTAACAAATATAAATATTTCGTATCTACCAGTACAGTGCCACAAGAATAGCAAAATACTGGAGTTGGTTTACCGTTAATTGAGTAAAAGTCGAAAAAAATCTACATATCTACATATCTGAACATTTATGTACACATTTTAAGAGACTCGTAGCTCAAATCAGAACTACAAATTCAGAAAATCTCTACATATATGTACAAAATTCTTGTAATTTAGAAGTGGTTAGGACGGGATCTCTCTCAGACAGGATAGTTGTAAATACGAGAGAATGTAACCATTATTAGTCGATCATTAGACTTTTACAATAAACAAAATATAAACTAAATACAGTCATTATTTAAAAGAATCGGTCCTTCGAATTCAAGCAAAAGAATAAGCTCGCGAAATAGGTCCTGTCCAGTTACAATGGAATTTTAAAATTCGGCGAATTCGCGCGGCGTCTCTAATATTTTTTATAAATGTCGGAAGCGCCTTTGATTTGTCCTTTTAGAACTTTTTAATATAGGGGGCGGGTTATTTACAGTATTTCTTCTAAATAATTTTTATTTATTTATTTTCTTTGTTTCCTTTTCTTCTAGAGCTCTGTAGAATTCTATTTGTGGTATATAAATGAGTTTATGTAGCGTATAAAGTTAGTTTTAAATAAATAGTCGTGAATAGAACGAATTAGTAAAAGTAATATTTATAATGAAATTATTATACGTGAAGTGTATTGTATAGCGTGTAAATAAATTAAGAACGTAAAAGACAGTGTTTATTAATTCTCCCGTACATTAGGTGCATGTCTACTAGTATTTGTTACATTTTTGTTTCTATTTGGTTGAACAGCAACCGTATTCACCAGATCTGTCACAACCAAGTTATGTAGAATAGTCCTGTCAAATAAACCTTAACCGATTAATTACTTGGACCTAATTGTTAAATATAGTGTTGTAGTGCAACTACAACGTCGCAACTCAAACTTGTCAACCCATATCACATCAGATTAGTTGTCATTGTTACTAGGGGAACTTTGTGAGACAGAAATACCGGTGGATACCTTTATATCTGGATGTATAATCAAATATTTTTTAATAAATGTTTCTATGTTTATAAATCCATAGTAGCTTGTTTATATTGAATCTAATTTACTTGACGGTTAGAAATCCCTGTAATGATTGATGCATTTCCACTAGATAAAAACAAGTAATCTGGAATCGTTTCAAAGTAATTTTTATATTTTTGCATAAAATACATAGAATGTAATATTAAGCGAAAGAAAGTAAGGGATAATAAGTATACCAACAACTATCCGAACCGACATGACTCGACCTATTTACGCGTAAATCCATCAAACGGTTTGCTATTAATTTTATTTGTCGAGTGTAAAATCTAGGTTAGAAGTAACCGAGACTTTCCGTCGCCTGGGAGGTGGGTAACATGACAACTAAGGAAACATGAACCCCTAACCTCGTTGGGTTGTGCGAGTGCGTTCTACATTAACATGTAGTTTTTAACGTTTTGTAGTCAGGGCCATGCGATGAATGATGTAATTTCAGAATAATAGTTATAACAATACAAATCCAATATCACAATCATCCTTCGGTTCTATATTTTAATTTGGATCTTTAGAATTGTTGTATTTGAACTAGTGCATTTTCAGGACTTTTCAGAGGTAATTATTCTGTTATGTTATATACGAATAGTCTTCAGCTTACTGAATAAATTGCTTAGCTCATTCAGTATAATCTTCTATCTGCAACTATCACATAATAGGTGGATTAATAAGAATATCGACAAGTAATGACAATTAAATAAATGACGTGACGATTGAATAATACCCCATAGAATTGTCAAAATCATTCAATTGACAAGATTAAGAACTGTTATCAACCAGATACCGCGCACAATTACATGCAGCTGGTCAATACATCCTGCCACTGGGATTTGGGTGCGCGAGTTTTCAGCTTCTAGAACGATTTCATTGCTACCAGCACCTTCTATTTGCCGGATCTATCACTTTGCAATTTTTTTTTGTTTGGCATTAGAAACGACGTAAAAAGAACGCATTTTGAATCGGTTGAGGACATTCAAACAACTGTGGCGAGAATACTGTCGGAGGCTTCAGTCAGACTTTCAAAATTCCGAGGAAGATTGAAAGCCTCTACCTAATAATTTTATAATAATAGTCCTTAACATAAGATTTTCGGGTGAAAAAGTGTATAATAGGCAAAGTATATGATAATTAGTCATTGAATAAAAAGAACGTTTACATCTCCAAAAATACGTTTCTGTTGCGCAGTTCAAAATTTTGTTGTTGCGAAGCGTTTTCTCATAATTCATTGACCAGAAGAACACGAATTTGTTCTTTTTTCCATGTAGAGATGATCTCAAAAGATTAACCGGATAAGATGATTGCAATTCTTCTCTTGTGTCAACGATTATTTTCTACAAAGTTAGTGAACTTTCGCATTGGAGTGATAATAAGATGACAATCTTATATCCTGGTTTCCAATAGTATTTTGTGAGGAAACGATTAATAGGACGCGGAAAAGGCAAGAGATCATTTTTGTAGAAGATTTTTCATAAGAACAGTTTCGTCTACAGATCTAATAACGCAAGAGGCAAAATTGTTTTCATTTTTAGAGTGAACCATCATTGACTTACATGGAAATGAGCTTCACATAAATACATTCTTCTATTTGTTGACAATGATAATCACTTCTACTAGCATGTTTTACGCACTTTTCCCGTGTGGGTTGATTGTTTGAAGCATTTATAAATAATGTGTTTGGCATTTTTATGGATGAGCTTTTACTCTGAGGCACTATACAGTACTTGTAAAACGTAAGATTAATTTTTAGAAAACAGTTGACACTTGACATAGATGTAAACCGTTTTGTTGTGCAGTGACATCATTCAATACGCCATAACACTATTAAAGGTTTTCGAGGGAAATCTAAATTGTTCTTTTTAAATACAACATACGTAATGTAAATATTACTTTTTTTAAATATAGTTTTTTTGGGAAAAAGTTGATATTAAAGAATATAATTAACCATATTTTCAAATTTAGTCAACTAGCCCATTAACGACATAAGATTATTACCTCGGCTCAATTGAAATATTCACAAAAAACGAAATTGTCTATAAAATAACTATAAAATGTTTTATTTATGGTAAAATTGGTCGATAATCAATACTCATTACTTGTTCACAAACAATGTTGGAGCGCTTAGTTGCATTTTCTCGATGAAGTATTTTGTCTCTTTTGTTATTATGTCTGGGGTTTTGTTCTAAGTGTCTTGGTATTCAAATTATAATCAATCTTACTAAGAGAGTGTGTCCCAATTTTCAGCATGTTATAATATTTTTCACAGATTTGGCTATTTTTTGTCTTTTGTACTATAAATATAATTCGTAGAATCAGTCTCATTACTTAATTGTCAAACCGTGTATATTCAAATAGTAAAAATATTTACTTCATTTTGAGATTCTAAAGTTTTTATTTATTTATTTATTGTATATTTAACATGACGTCAGTGTAAATGTAAGTTGGATGTGGAAGTATACAACATGAGGAACTTCTAACCGATCGTTTAATATACAAACTACTTTTCCTAGTGCTTTAATATAGTATGTATAATACATGAAGAGTTTCTTACCAGTTAAGTATTTACACAATACTATTGAAAGAAAATCGAATATTCCATATTGTTCGGATATTTTTTGCATATGATTGTTTTCCAGAAGTTGAAATAAATCCTTTCCGGCATTCTATAATTATTTAATTATTCGAAGGCCGTTTTTTTTCAACCTCCGATTGCTCCGTGCAGACATTGAGGTGTCAGTCGGCGTTCTCCTACAGTCACATAAACATCTCCACCATTATTGATGCTCCGATGGCCATAATGATGTGCATGATAGCCAAGGACGCAAATCTGTTGTTTTGGCTACATTGGCGGCAATTTTCTTTGAAGAGGATATTGAAAAGTTTGTCCACAGATATGACAAATAGTATATCGGAAGTTGAAACAAAAACGACCCTCATATATTATATTATCTTATTAACTTGTCTTTCAACGATAAATGTTTAAAAAGGAATACGTGGGGTATGGGTTAATGAGGAACATAAATTATTTCGCTGCATTTTATTTCTAAATACAATTCTTTATCTTTCTTACAATTTTACTGAAACCACAGTCTTTGATATCTTATTAATTTAATATCTATATAAATATTATAAGCGATACTAGAAATATTTTATGTTTCAAGGAACAATATTGTGAACTAAAGGTACTTTCGAGTTTGTGACGGTTCGTTTCTTTTATTTGTTGAAAATATATAGGGAACATCAAAATTTTATTACTATATAAAATGCGATTCCATAAATTTTTATTACTTATCAAGTGATGATGAAATTGTGGACATTGAGATAGTAATTAATTAGTTAATTAATAATTTTTAGTTACAATTCATTGTAAAGCCACGTTTTTTGTCTGTTTTTGCTTATAAATCAGCGAGGAAATCGCTACGCTGAAATAAAATGATTTGTAGAGAATAGAAAAATCTACAAAACGAGGGGTCAAACTGTTAAATTCTATAATTATGAGCGATTTGATACTAATGGGAATATTATAAAGTGATAAAAATTTGAGTCGGACATACATTTGAGAAAGGTTACCTTTCACTGATATTGCTCATTTTAAGTCATATACTGCAACGTTGTTTGTAGACTGATACATTTAGGAATTTCTTGTCAATTTCCATTTTCTACAAACGTTCCACTCTTTCGCGAAGATTAGTTTACTTTACATCGTATTCATATGTTCGTTTTTGTTGACTATTTTTTGTATAAAAACTATATGGAATATCGAGAATTTCTTTGATTTTCAGATTTTTCACTCAGAAGTACAAAATTTTAACATGAAAGCGCGTAAACTCAATTTTTTGAAATTTTGCGCGTGTCTTTCGCGTCCAACTAATGCATATTTAATGAACAGTTAATGTATTACTAAAAATGATATAGCGTTTTAAAGGATTGCCAAAAACCTTCATTTCCCCTCCGGTAGAAAAAGAATTTATGAATTCATACTACTTAGGGATAGTTTCTACTACCGCATAGTCAACCCTCAGGATGGATTTTTTGATTTTCTGTTTTAGAATGTCTATTACTATACAGAATTTCAGTTTTCTTCTAGCTCAGATAGATTTTTGGTTTCTACCGATTAGGTTAACGATTTCCAGGAGGATGTTAAAATCGTATCGATGCATTCGAGTATAATTTTTGAAAAATGCATCTTTTAAATCATCTAGAATATTGTTTATAATCTAGTTATCAGATTAAGACGTCCGACCACTAATTTTGTAGAAAATTTTATAAATAATTTTTTTTTATTTCATTAGTTTCAAAGACACACTTAAATTTCTTTTTATTGCATCAATAAGGACCGGTACAAAACATATTAATCTGCTCATCTTCTTTTTATACTAGTTTTTATGTCACAATAACGCCATTTCAAATCTCTACAACTTAAGTTGAATGTATATTTATATTTTTAGTGACAAAAACCCTAACCGAATCAGTTGTGAAGCAAAAAACCATAGTCATTCATATTTTTTTAATATCTTTACCGAGCAAAGAATTTGGTTTTGCTTTTAGTGAAATATCTTTCTAGTGTAAAGTATAGAAATAAAACTGCTTTGTGCTATAACCCACTGAAATCTCATAGAATTTTCAGTCAAGATTATTCAATTTAGTAAATTATTGAAACAGGACACATCGAAAATTTTTTTGTAAATTCCAGCTATAATATTATGATATTGAGTATTTATTTGTGTACAAAAAATACAATAATTAATTCATTTAAAAGCAATTGTAAAAAAATCCTGTACGTATCTATATGTTTGTTGTCGTATCATTATTAAGTGGAGTCAGATCAAAATAATTAAAACAATTTATTAACTTAGACTGTAAAAACTATAATTGAACAAAGCCAATTAGGAATAAATATAAATTAAATGTCAAATGTTTGAAAAACTTTAGAGAGTTGTGGTAATTATGAATTTTTATCTAATAACAGGGAAAATTGGTTTTTGAAAGTGTTAATAGCTACAGATTCAGCAATAAATGATAATTCGGTTACAGTAGGTCTAAAGGAGTAAAGGACTTTCTATTATAAGAGCTGTTTAGTGGCATAAGTGACATTTTCAAAAAGATGAAGTTTATGACAATAGTGATTGCAGTTTAGAAGTTTGAAATTAAATTGTTCGAGAGAAATTCCAATTTACAACAATGATGTTTATTTTAATAATTGCACACTTCACCGTTTTCAAAAATATTAAGGTCGCAACCCAAAAATTGCATACTTATTCTATATATTTTTCCCAGTAATAATTTTTATAAGTTGTTTTATAAACATCAATCAAAAATTTACAAGCCTAAATAATAAAAAAGTCACAGGAAAAGGAAAATTCAAGATTTAGATATATACTGTGTCCCTAGACAGGCGGAAGGACTCGATTTAATTTTTTTTTAGAGTCTAGCCCTGCTTGGCTTAAAAGTAATTCCAAACATTTTAGTTTTAAAAACTAAAGTATTTAACAGTTTCCAAAAAAAAGTGCATTTTCTTTAATAGTTAGGTGCCATTTATGCGGCAAATAGGACAAAATATTATAGTGATAACTTGTTTAGAATCAACATTAAGATCACTGGCGTAAAAATACCCTTCGAGGTCAGTGGCAAATTAATCGGATGGGGCCCTTTCTCTCTCAATACAAAGAAGCTCAATCAACGATAAAGTATTTTTTTTATTTCATAATAAATTACTACCTAAAGGAGGCTCATAAAACGCTATTATAATTATTGATTTTCTAGTAATTTTAGTCTAAAGAAAGTACCTAATTATCACAATTTTTGTTAGTACACAATGTTTATTATGAAATTACTTTCTATCTGGCTTTCTGTTAAGCAAAAGTGCTAATGACAAAATCAAAGTTCATATTTCGGGCTGTGAAATGTTCAATAAAAATTGCAGCAAGTATTTAATGAGAGTGATGAAAATTTTTTGAGCTTATATACAGCCATTTCACTTCTATTGTCAATTACGGCCACGTCAAGATTCACAGTTTTTTCTGTGATGAATAGCAAATGGCGAGACGAAAAATACAAAGCTTTTCTAAATTCATTCGCTTATTTAATTTAATTTAAATATAGGCTGAAAAGATGTGCGATTATTCAGTAGATTTAATACTAACTTCAAACTGCCAAAAAATATGTTTTTAAAGATAATAATAAATAAAAATTGTACTTTATTTTACCTTTAACAACAAATGTACTTTCATTGCAGAAAAAAAAGTGACAACCATGTAGGGAACACAAGTATAATAGGCTTCGTTGTTAAATTGAGTGAACGTTTGGTGAAACTTTCAAGAAATTCGAGAAAATGATGAAATCATTATTTTTAATTACAGTCCATAAAAATTGTTCATATCTATCTGATGTATCATATTCGTCAATGTGAGCAAAATGAAATATTTCATTATTTCATATCTTATCTTTAATTTTATTCCCACATTAATCTATATAATCTCTAGTCTACTAGTCTGGTGAAAAATATGACGGCTTCAAAAAATTGACTTAATTACTACGTAGAAAGTTCTAGAACCCTTAGTGATTTTTATGTTGAAGATACTGTTAATGGTATCAATACAACACTCGCAATTTCATTGCCTAACGCTCGTTTCGATAAACAAGCTATCGTATTCAGAGCCGAACGGTTAGACAGACAGACAGTTTAGTTTTGAGTGTTGGTATGATAATGGTGACACAAAGAGTGTGTTCAGTATTAATTAGAAATCTTTCTTTTTTTAAAGGATACCTGTTCAATTTACATGTTAATAAATATTGCTTTATACTCATGTTTCTATAGTTGAGCTTAATTCCATATATATAGTGTCAATATTTCTGTATTTGACTAGATTTTATACTGGCACCTTATAATATCCGAATCAATGAGAATTGAAATTACTATTCAAAAGACAATAAGTCATTCCATCATAAAAGAATATGATTCTGTTTCGAATTGTTTCTAAAATTTCTAATATCAGTATTTGGTAATAAAAAATTGAACAATACTTTGTTATTAGTGGGCTAATTATCTACGCTCAAGATTCATACAAAAATATTTGTAATAAAAATGAACCATATGAACGAGAATGTAGCATTTTTTGTCATTTTTCAAAGTATTTAAAAAATACGTTATTCAAAATAAGTACTTTCATCTATCAAATTTGTACCAATTTAAATTCACATTACTTCTTGTCCTAGGTGAGTAACAAACACGACAATGCGATGTTAAAATCAAGATAATTTCTGTACGAATGTCTAGTCTCCATTGTCTCATTAATCTGTATATATGCAATTAGTCCAATTCCACACTTAGCTGATCATTGTTTAAACGACACCGGTATCTTTGATCCTTTCATGTAGATCATCAAGAATTGATATACTCATTCTAAAATAGTTAAAAAACTTGTTCCTATCATATCTTATATCTTCAAGAACGTCTCAACCTCTTCTCTTAATTGATTCATTGCATGAATCCAGTCTGTGTTTTATCCTCTTCTTCATCATCTTCTTCTATCATCATCGCTATGAGGTAATTGCGATTCATCACTATACGCGAACCTGTATCGAATGAAAGATTCCGCGTCAGCATCGGATACATGTCGATTAGAAGTTGTTTGGACATTCAGATAAGTGTGAAATTAGCCTTAAGCTGCGTTTTTTCTTCTTTTGCCGGTGGTTGTGACTACGACTGAGTAGCAGCAATTGGTTCGCAATCATCTTTCTGTTTAGTGGGATCGAAAATTTAGGTTTATATACGCAAGACAAAAATTCTATTGTTGCTCAATTATCAATGTAAAGAAATTATACAGCTCAGGTTAGTTCAAGAACTCCAAAAAAGGAAAGATATTCGCGTTTTAAAAAATAATGCATGTGCTTATTTATCTGTCTGCTTTCAACGTCAGACATTGGCGAACGACGGAAAAAGTTATTATAGGAAAACAGTCGCTTCTAAAAAAACACTTCTCACTGCTACTCGGTCATAATTACTGTCGACCGGTGACCGTTGAAGAAAACATGGCTTTAGTTTTATATTGTCACGCCGTTTCATATGTCTAATGTCAAGTTTGTCGCTAATCTAGGACAACCTGTTACAAAGAATCAAGCGCGATACACATAGACATCGAATATTATACCTAACCTAACCAAATTACAGATTTCTCTTACTAGATAATGTTACACTCTTTTCAATATTATTTGATCTGTTATTTTAGTAGCTAATAAACAAAATTTAATTCAAAATTTTGAGTTTCAAATTTTAAGAGCTACGTAGAACATTCAGTTATGTTGCCAAGTGGTAGACTAAGACAAACTCATATCTATATTATACATATTTGACATAGAAATTAGAAAAGTTATTTAAGTAAAGAAGTATAAGAATAAAGAAGCTGCTATGAGACAATATTGCATTGAGATTGTCCACATCCAAGTTAATATACATTTTTAAATATGTAAAACCATGTAATAGTCTTAAAAAATTTAACGTAACGTAAATGTAACGTTTACTCGATCACAATCGTACAACGTACAATATAAATAAGAATTCATAAAATATTCAGAAAATACGAGTATAGCCATAAATATTACATATTCAATCATCTCACAAAAGACCACAAGCAGAAATAATTAAAAGCATGTCGAAATATCTGGCAAAAATTGAAGGAAGCTACTGATTTATTTACTTCCTTTGATTTCATATAAGAGTTTTCGTGACTCTCACAATAAAAATGGACATTCATAAGAAAGCAGAAATTAACGTTTGGTGTAGCATTGTTAATAATAAAATTCATGTCCCTATAATTTTTGGCTACATAAATAAAATGAATATCTTTTGATTGGCGATAAAGAATCTATTATATGATCATTGTATAGTCCGGATTTAATATCGTTGGATACGTTTAGGACGTCATTCCTGGAGAATTAGAATCATTAAAAACAAAATTGTATCATTGTAATCATAACCACAATGAAGCGATGATAGTTGATATTGTTGATTTCATGCCACCCTCTATATATTTATTTTTTTTCATTCTTAATTGTTTCTGTAAACTGAGAATGATGAAAAATGTTATATTATCCGAATATATACAGTTTTGGGATAATTTCATATGTTGTTTGTGAGTATTTCTTATTTTTACACGCCTCATATTAGCTTCGACTTTATTTATATATCTATCTATTATTATTAATATAATAATATTATTAAGAGCCGGTGACATACAATCATTTCATAAAGTCATGCCACTATCATACCACATTTTTTATAATTCTTTTTTTCGAAAAAAAACTTGACATGTATACGTTTTTAAAACTGAATATTACACGGGTCATTCATGATCATCAGCAACAGTATGTATAATTGAAAAAAAAAACTAGTAATAAACCGCAGTCGACGATGGTTACATCGACGCTAACATAAATAACAAGTTAGAACAGGAAAGAGTAATTGTTGAAGTAAGCAACAAGAATTACGTAATTATAATAATCATATTGACGCTAGTTATTAATATATTACGTAGTTGTAGATAAAGTAGTCTATTCGCAAGGAATAGCTATTATTCGCTCATTGAAAAATATGCAATAATAACAAATTATGTCTATGCGTATCGTGGTTTCTAGGATACCCATTGTTTGTTTTTTATGTAAATCAAAAAATGGGCATCCAAATATTTCAATTGCTTTGTTGTATTTTAAAACACTGAACTGTTTATAAACTAAATTTAACACAAATAGATACTTAATTAATTGTAGCCTATTTTAGCGAGACCAATTAAATCCTTATGTCCAAATCTATTAAAATAAATGTATCAATTAGATATTATATACATTACATAATACGTGTATCGATTAGATTTGACATTTATATCGAAAAAAATTGCTCTAAAAAGTCTAAACGACATACAAGAGATACTTCGTCAGCTATCCAAAACTGCTTCTTTGGGTAATTACATCGACAAGTTTGAAACAGTCTCGTATTCTAATAAATTATATACACATTGCGGGCATTAACACAAGAAGTTTCTCTTTTTATTAATTTCTCCTAAATAAAAAAATTAAATATGTTTGTTATCAGCGTTTGAAAGATAATACTACATTTTTCATTTGAGTTGATTGTACCATGAGTTTGGAAAATTCACATTTAAAAAATATTGAATTTCATTTTTTTTAATACTTGGAATACATAAAAGTATAATAAGAAAAGTTTGAAACACAGAAAACGTAGGGATTGGATTTTTTAATTGTCTTGGATAACTTTTAACGTATATTTACATTTACAACTTGAGTTGTTAATATAACTTTTGCATAAATTCATAAAAAAATAAATTATAGTTCAAGAAAACCCAAAAACACGCTTTCATCAGTAAACAATTCAAAAAGTTAAAAATTATTTTTGCCATTAGAATACAATTACTCATTATAAAATCAATGTCAATATTATTAAAGCGTGGGGTGATTTGTATGACAATTTTAAACTAACAAATGATCTAATGTATCCTTAATGCGATACTGCGAAACCCAATGTTTACAGCTGATCTGTTAATTCGGCTCCTTTTAGAAAGTGTAGAATGTAAAATGGCTGTCGCTGCCAGAGATCTTCTATTTCAGTGTACTGTTCTAGAGTTTCGTAGTGTTTCACACTTCGAGAAATGTGGAAAGAGGTTTCGTCCTCTATGCAACAAAATCTACACGCCGCATTATTTGCTAAGTCTAGCGTCTTCAGGTGACCATTGAGGTGATAGTATCCCGATAGGACTCTTGTTATTTAATAGTTAATAGATCTGCCCGATTCCTAGCCCGGGAACTTACTGAAAATTATTCCCTGACTAGTAAAGATGGAAAAGCTCCTGGTCTTGATGACCTACCTGTAAATGCGTTAAAACAAAAATATCTAGATGAAATAACCTTATCCAACAGAAGCAATACCAAGGGATTGGATAAATTCAACATTTTTCACAATTCCAAATACACATAATGTCAGAAAATGCAAAGAACACCTTACTATTATAATAATGAGCCAGACGCTTAAGGTCTTTCTCAAAGTTATCTATTGTAATATTCATAATAAGCTGAAAGAAGATAAACATTTACACAATTCGGCTTTAGAAATGGTTTCGGAAAAATGTCTTAATGTCAACTGAAATGTATATGTCTGTTTTATCGATTATAATAAAGTATTTGATAAAGTGCGACATGTGTGTTCTTTCTCCGCTTCTTTTCAACGTCTACTACTTTTAGCGGCACTCTACTAAAAAACAATCTATGTCGTGAGACTACACAGTACTTCTCGTCGAAAACATGTTAAATAATGTGACCAAAGTTAGTCGAGAATATGGTCTGACACTTAACGTTGAGAAGATCAAATATATGATTGTCATCAAAGCTGAAGAGCCCAATGAACAGCTATAGGTGGAAGACGAAAGACTGAAAAGAGTCGAGTAGTATGACTACCTGGGTACTAGTAACTAGTTTAAAATAAGTCCGTACATCGTTTATGAAGAGCAAAAAGAGCTCTATAGCCCAGACCCTAGCTTGGAGCTGAGAACACGGATGCTCAAGACTTATGTACTCCCAGTTCTCTTATATGGCGAAGAAGCTTAGACACTCCACGCATACTGCGAGCAAAGACCATCGAAAAAAGTGCCTTCCATAGGATGATAAAAATATAATGAACATATCTTGTGACCAATGTTGGGAGAAAAATAAGGAAGGACGTGGAAAATTATTCATGAACTCAAACGAATAAAATTTCAGTATATTGGCCACATCATAAACCGTCCAAAATTTAAGATCCTACAGCTCATAATAGGGTGAGATTGTAGAAAAAAAACTATTGAAAAAAGAAGAAAATCTTGACTTAGAAATCTTGGAAAATTATTTAACGTCACATCACCTGAATTATTTACCACTGGAGCTTTCAAAGTTAAAATAGCCATTTCTCTAGGTTTGCTTGAATTATAAATGGTGATAATGAAATTTAGAACACGATGTCTCACGTTATTTTTTACTAGTTTCATTTCAAAATAGGTTAAGTTTAAAAATGTCATAGAAAGCACCGACGTTTTTATAATAATGACATTTATTTGATCAGTAATTTTATTCTTATACCAAAAATTATGTTTTACTTTTTAGTTCGATTTATAGTTTTTTAAACTATAATTTTTTACTTTTGAATCGAACTAACTCTAAAAGCGTGTATTTTAAACTGTATTAAAACTTAGAATAAATAACTCTAAAAGCATTCTGAAAGTACCTATTCAGATTTGTTGATGGTTGCATCTTGATTTTGTATATTTGGGACGGCGCGGTTACGTTGTCTGTTCACAAGCTCTATTCTATTTTCATGCAAAGAATGCAAAAAAAGTTCACGAATCCGGTTAGTATAATCAGATATTTTGATATTCTTATAAATTGTCGTCAATTTGTGTCAGTTATGAACATACAACATACTGATGAATCTATGAAGGATATAGAAAATTTATCATTTAAGGGAAATATTCAGTTTTGTTTGAGGTAGTCCTCCACTTAAAAAAATGAAATTCAAATTTTTTTTAACAATATCCTTAACATTTACTTCTCAATTAACATTGAAAAAATAGAGTTTTGCTTTTTAAACTTTTACTAGATTTCCTATTTTATTGGACTATTTGAAATATGGTACAGTGAAGACGAACAGAAAGGGATAACTGACGAGGTGATATTAGACATTCAAAACTTGTTCAGAAATTCTGGCATATGAGTATACACTTCTACTTGTGAAGGTATAGAGGTTCGATTGCACAGAAATGTATGTGATAGCTCTTAAAAAGTGCATGTGCATTTATAATAAATAACGTATTTCTTATTTGAGGGATGATATGAGACATAGAAATTGATTTAAACAGGAATAATTCAAAGATTTAGTTGGTTTCTCATTTTTGGACACGTACAATAATGATATACCTACTTAATAGTTATAATATTTTTTATCGCAATTGTGCTAAATCACGATATTTTTTATATAATTCATTAAGGAAAATTTTTCTATAAATAATTAAATATCTCATCTAATGGTACTAACTAATATCACAACAGTGTAATATTACGATATTAATTATATAAAGTCATCCAGATTCAAAAAATAAAAAAATATTAAAAAAAAATCACTATCAGATCAAGTGGTTCGTTTCGTATCATTAGTGGTGCATGCCACTAAGCGTTCACGGCGTGGAAAGAATTTTCAAAACTCAAGCGGCGCAGCTTGAAACTGTCTCATTATTAGAAACGGAATGGGATATTATAAGTACTTAAATTGAAGTTTTCTTGTGGCACACCATCAAATATTCTAATATCGTCGCAGAAGATGTTCTCATGTTACTTTAATGTAAGTTAGACATACTCCACTAAGAAATTCAGTGACTTACAGCTTGTAACATAACTTCTTAAAGCTTTTGCTTCAGTTTTTCTGTTTTACAATTTGTGATTATTTACCCCAACGCTCAAAACGCTTAGTAATCCATTCCACTTTGGTTTACAATTATAACGGTCAGAACTAAGTGGAACGGGAAATACAATAGTAGTGAACGTAATCATCGTGAAGACTTTGTAGAATGCACCCCTATTCTAAACTTCAGTATAATATTTAGTGTACCTGACAACATAGTGTATTGAAATTAGAATATTTAATATAATTAGATGTAGAATTTGTGAATGAATAAGAAGTTTTTGACACTGACAATAATAGTTTCAGTGGACTTAGATACAATAATCGAAGTAATAAGTAGAAAGGTAATCAAGAAGTGGAATTTTCGAAATTTCGAGGTTTGTAGAAATAAAAATTATGAAATAGAAGAAGAATACAAGAGGCTAGTGCATATGCGATGTTGTGCTGCACAGCTCTTAGAAGAATCAGAATCAAAAAAAGAATTACATAATTTAAATGATAATAATCTAAACTAACACAACATTTTCTATTACTTATCAAAAACAACATTTTTTTATTTCACAGTCGTCTTATGACACCCTGATAAACAACTTAGTTTAGTCATCTAGTTGAAAGTCTATGTATCTTTGGATTCTGCTACTATATTTATCTGAAATAAACGCGAACTGTCCAGCTCTTTGAACTGAATAACCATGTAGTATAATAGACTGTGTACGATTTAACTTGATAAAGAAGTTATTTTTAATTAAATAAATGATATTAATTACCAAATATTATTATAAAACCAACTGATGTTATTAGGAAAGATACGATACAAGAAAAATGTACTTATGTCAAAAATGATTGGAAATGTGATTGTAACAGAAAAAAATATATTATATTGTTCTCCCTGTCTACATTTTGGTGGCACTATAGTCATCCATGGATTAAGATCAACGAATATTATAGCTCAATTATATTTTATTATTGGTTGAATATATATACTGTCAAAAATTATTTGTTGTATAAAATTTCATGGAACATTAAAATGCGGACATGACGATTCTTTTTTCGGCTGAATTGGATGAATAGCGTTAAATCTGTTCAAATTATTTACGACATTTTTGAAAATTGAATAATTGCATTTTTTTAAAGACTATAAAAGTAAGTGCGTGAATTTTTTGTTGAAAACGAGCCTCTGCTGACAAAGATGCTATAAAAATATTATATGGAATTAATAGAAGAATAGATTTCCGAAGAGTAGACTACAGAGTAGGTACTGAGCAAGGTCTTCTTACCTGAAACGCGCGTCAGTGTAATCGTAAGTGTTGGTTTAGTGTAAATAGAAACAATGTGTTCAGTGTGAATATCAACAACAGTTCTAGAAATTCCAACTTAGGAAGTAGGTAGATAAAGAAGTAAAAGAAAAATCACAAATTTGAAAAAAAAGTGATGAAAAGATCGTAATGAATTTACAAGACAAATTTAAGTGAATTAATTATCAAATTAGAAAGTTTGTTTATCTTAATCAAGATAAATTTATTAATGGGAATAGATAATGAAAAAATTTAAATGTCTATTGATTTTTTATCAACAAAGAAACCTTTGAACCCAATACAAGTTATATGAATGATAAAATTTTCAATTGAATTCAAAGACATAGTAAATGATTTACTTAGTTTCATTGATATACGAGTATGGCCGATTTATTCTACAAAAGTTATTGATATTATTGTTTGATTATATGAATAAGAAAAGGCATTCACAATACACAAAACAGTCATGATTGAATATATCATAAGAATGCCAGTAGGTTTGTCGAACGAAAACTCTAATAAAAGAAATTAAAATCTCCCTACAAAGAAAATTTTTTCTGATGCTGAAAATATTTAGCAGCTGCAGAATAATGCCTCAGCAAGTCAACAAAAAAACTATTACTCAAAAAATATATTCTTGCATTGAATCAGTATATTTGAGATTATTCCACACATATAGAGCATAAATAATATTTGAAATGCTTGAGTATTTGATACTAACTTATACCATTTCAATAAGATGATCTGATCTCTCAAAGACCTAGATCATTTTCCTCATTGCCTCATATTCCAGTTTTCACTAGTATTGTCTACCATTTTTTCATCATATACGGAATATTTAGTGCATACTTGTATGTAGTAGCCAAGTTTTCTACTTAATTAAAAAATTCGACTTAAGGTTGTGAAATAATTATCGACTACTGATATAATAATTATCGCACTTTGTTTTATTTGAACCAATTGAACTGATTGTAAGAAATTACAGAAGCATTTACGTCGACATTAAACAATTTTCACAAATATATTCCAACATTTTCAAAGAACGTTCTAATTTCTTAATCAGATATAATATTTATTAAGCCCGTTTCACATACGACTGATAATTAGTGACTGCTAAAAAAATCACGGACATCTCTCACGTAGCGTGTACAGACCATCGCTTAAGGTAAGAACGACAGCTGAATGCGATGTTGGTTAATTTCCGGCTTCTTTAAGAAAGTATTTATTATTTATTATTATTATTGTAATGGAACAAAATCCCGCACACGCGAACATGTGAAAACAAGAATTGGGGCCGACGATGGTTTGCGATTGATCACCATCACTGATTATTTGTCCTTTGGGAAACGGGATAGAAGCCTAAATAATTGCTGTGTGCTTTTATTATCCTTTATTATCTATATCCTATTGTTGGGAGTATCTTATTTTACTAATGAAGTTATATAAAAGTTTATTTGAATACTGCTCACATAAATTTGATTGAGATTCAGTAAAAACGAGTGTGAGAAAAACCTATCAACATATCAAGTTTATTCCAAAAGTATCGAACCATTCTTTATATCTTCGATCCAAGACTTTCTAGCACTCCTATGGGGTATGAGCGTTAACAGTGAGCCTTTACCACTGGAAGTGTTCGTTAGTAAACGACATGCATTTGTTTACAGTGTCTTTTTTCTCTTTATTACATTTTGTTAAAAGTTAAATGAACAAATTTGTTTCAGTAAAAAAACTAAGAAGATTACGCCAGGTAGTGATTCGGATGTGATCCAGAAACAAACTGTCAGTGTTAACATTAGGATTATTTTGAACCGCCAGTGCCAAAGTCGCAGCAAAGTGAAGAATAGTGTGACTGGTTTATTTGATCATGAATGTATTATGAGATGTTACCTTGTGCAGCAATATTTAAAGACGACCAAGTCATATAACTTCTATTGTAATATTGATTTCCTCCCTTTGATTTACCAGATTTAAAATGGTGATGAAAGAATAGCAGCTCAATAACAAAGAGAAGGTTAATTCTAATATGACTCTGCACTGACGGCAATAGGGAGTATGCATGTATTTTTTTTAATATTTTTAATTTGCTTTTTATATAGTTATAACTTGATAAAAAATATATTTTATGTCAAAAAAGTCCCAATACTTTTTGAAATAATATTTTAGGTCTCGATTAAATTTGGCTTGTTATGAACGACGCTTTTTTCATAGGTATTGTATAGTACCCGAGTGTAAAAACTCTAATAGAAGGATACTGATAAAGTGTTTTTTCAAGTTCCAAGACATACGAAAACATGATTGTAATGGTGTAAATGGTCTATAATAAATGAGTACATAAAAACGATGTCTACTTCATTATCAAAGATGCTTGATTTTTAAAATTCTCGAAAATGAATTTAGACATAATATACTTAAGGAAATGCCAATTACATGGCCTATTATTACTCACAAAACGTAATATAGATTATAATACAACAGAAAATTCAATATTTCGAAATTATTTATAGGTTATGTTTTAGTAATTAAAGCTGATTGTAGATATTTATACATAAAAAATATAAAATATATTATAATAATAATTACATTGCAACTTTTACTCCTAAGTCAATGTAAAATCTTGATTAGATGCAAAATATGCACACATCATGAATGCATCTATTTTTGGTAGATTGTCTGATTGTGCTTTCACAGAACCGCTTTGAGTCATCTTCGCAAATATTTATTAACGTCAAAATAATAGTCAGATTATACACAACAACAATTTCTCTCGCTCAATTTACACTTTTTAATGATAATTTCATAAAATTAAAGACAAATGATGATTTTATGATAATATTGCGACTATAATGTTTCTGAGAAAAAAAATTTATACCACATGCATATTCCCTTTTGTGAAAACGTACTTTCAGGACCAATTCAGGAAGCGGAAACTTCACTAGAAATGTGTTATTTAATCAAATACGAACTACTTTGAATAACACCGATGTGGAAATAGGAAAGTAGCTTCGAGACTTTTGGAGAAACATCGTATCGTCTGTTCATATCAGTCATTCGGTTGAGGAGTATATAAATATTAAAAAATTAACAATTTCTACTAATATCATAATAATTTATTTTATAAATAAAGAAATTTTTATTAAAGGAGTTCATATAATTTCAGTAATAAGTACAAAATAATGTCGTTTCTGGATGATTTTTTACAGACTTGTTTTATAACAGAGTACCAATAAAGAAGTAAATATTCACAAGGTTAATTGATTTTAGATAATTTAGGCCATGATGCATGTACTTTATAGGAAACACAGATAAAAACGAATTAATTGTGTAGTTTCGACTTTCGACATTTGTCGGCACGTTTTGAGATCATTTACTCAAAAACTGTTTCATTATAGAACGTTAACACAAGCTAATAAAATTTAGTGAAAGGTAATAGTGGCGGTAAATTTGATTATATAGAACCAAATGGAAAGCTATTTGAATGCTCATCTAGGACAAAAAATGCTGATCCATTGTCAAGATAAACTTTTTGTCGAAATAGCATGAGCTTAAAATCTGAACAGCGCGTGCCATTTGCACAATACACTCAGCTCGCGTAATTTGTTTGTCAACTAAACTATATCTTCATTCCACCATGTGTTTACAATCTTCTCATTTAAGTTCCATACCAGATCCTTACCAATAATGCAAATTTTGCTAAAATTACTATTCCCAGTAAGTACACTTTCGGAAAGTGCGAAATTTTATAGTTAGTCACAAATTAATGGAATAGAAAAAAAGGAATTGTGTTATCACTTCCTATTTCCTTCTACATATTCGTCTCACGCAAAATCTATCAACTAATACGACGTCATTTTTAACTTTCAATTTACGTTGCTGGAATTTCTTAAATTTATCTTTAAAATTCTAAAAAATGGAAGGTAAAAGATTCGCAGTACAATTCGTATACATTTACGAACTGGGATGCGATTTGTATAGATTGGTGAAAGTGCGCGCTTTCCGCTTGTTTCGAGCTGTCGTTTTTTTAGCACAACTCTTTGTACGTTCGTAGGTCAAATTAGGAACCTATCTCACTGGGACGTTATGGCGACGTTTCCAGTTACGTAGCCATGGCTACCTCACCAAATGGAGTAGCCGGAGGCGACCATATGTCAGTAAGCTCTTTCAGTCCTCATATCGAGAATGGACGTGTCGTGCTTAGAAGAAATTGCACTTATTTATTATATGTGTCGCAAAAAGTTAAAAAAGAAGAAACCTAGGACGTTATGGGTCCAGCCTTTCATATCAGATCGAAGCTGAAAATATGTTTTTTCTAATATGAAGATTTATGAAAATATGCTTCACGATAATGTCAGTATCATCGTTTGATGACTTATTGAAATTATTTAGAAATGAACTGTCAAAAAAAGATATAGTTTTAAGAAAAGTCCAGAAGAATCGTCATCTCGTCTTTTTCTTTGAATATATTTACGATTTAGTCCCAATACTTTTTATCACAACACTTTCATTCTACGATGAATATTTCTGCATCGAAGCTCATTATGGGTCCGTCTTGACGACCGGTTGAAGACTGAGTGATTGAGACGCATCTTGCTCGTACACATTTTCCAGACTCACACAACGTGCCTACAGTCGCTTCCAAATTGGCAACGTTCCGAATTCGTCGCTAAATGAATAAAGGGAATGTACATTTCAATACGAATTATTTGGATACGTAGCCGGCGACGTCGTCATGCCTTTTTCTGTGAAGTAGGACCGTTAAGTGACGAGGGATGAGTTTTATTGTTTTCATGACGCTCTGTTATGTATTTTTTAGTGATTAAGCTCATCGAAGTAAATTTCTATTGTGGGATCCTCGACATAATCACTTCAGGTGCTCGAAATTAATAGTGATTTTTTCCAATGACTATTAATTTCACGAGTCTTCAAATCCATCATTATCTCCGCGCAAGTATGTGATCAACAATGTTTGAGATTTGAGATAATTTGTACGAAACACTACTATTTAGTTAAGCTAACATTCTATATGTATTGGACGTGTTTCTAGTCCAGAATGGAAAGAAAAACTTGAGCACGTGAGCGTGGACTTTATAGTAGAAAGTTCATTTTATGAACTTTCACGCTCGCGTTCGCGTTGAACCTAAATTAAACAGATTACGGAATGTGATTTACAAATACAAATGCCCGCGTTCGCGTCCCAATACCTAGCCGTCAACGCGGACGTGAACGTAAGATTTGATGAATCCAACTTGAATTTTGCTTCTAGTACACAAATTCCTCTGAGTTCTTATATTTCAGATTAGTAAGACATGATTAACGCCTTTATTATCATAAATTCAACTGAGAGAAATTCATGTAAAAACATTGGGGATTATAAATAATGACTTTGAGTCATTAAAAATTATTGAATTATGTGTACCCTGTTAACAAACAGCCTGTGTCAACTACCAACAATAATTGTACTCAAAAACATCTTTTTATTTTTAAAATCTAAAGCTGAATGTGGATTTTTCGGCCTATTGATGTGTCCAGTTGAAGATCGTCATCATCTGATGAATCGGAATCGTGATACGGCCTTAAATCATCTACGTCGTCTTCATAGAGCTAAAAAATTCACGATATTTAACAACATTAAAAATATACACGAAATTACCCAAAATCTTTTTTGATAAAATGACGAAATCAATGGTATAAATTTAAAACAAGCTTATATATTAGCTTGAATAAAAATAAACAAATATATACCGAAAAAGACCTGAACACAGAATAGTATTTAGAAGAATAAAGGAAAATAAATGAAACCGTATAAGCAATAAAACAGAAAAGCTGTATGGAGAGAAAATGTTAGTTACAGACTGATGTATTGCAAATTTGCTCATATAAAGGAAAAATAAACAGAAAGAAACGACATTCACAAGTTTGCTAACTTGAAAAAAGACAAAAAATATCTATATAAGTGGCTGGATGAAGTAGATCAGGAATATGTCAAATCTCAATATGTTTATTCACACTTGAAACTATAGTATTCATTGAACAATAAAATAACTATTTCATTATTAGATGATCGAGGCCATGCAAGCGTTCTAAGGTCAAACTATTTAATGCGCACATCAATTTGTGTCTATTTTTAGAGACACACAAATTGCACTAAATTGTCATTAAAAAATGTATTAGAAAACATGCTTTTTATACAAAAAATATGAAGCCTCTAGATGCAAATAAATTGGATCGAAAACATGGTTTAACGAAAATTATTTTAATAGCCAAAAGAAAACAATAACTACAGTTTTAACAAGCATAAATGATATAAGTCCATTATACAGCAAAAAGGCAAAAGAGAAATGACTCAATTCGACAATATGACAATTTCAACATTAAGGTTGGAGAAATAGTAGGAACCAGAAAGCAAAGACTGAACAGCTTATTAGTGGATAAAGATGGCAAAATAATCATAAACACTCAAAGAAAATTAAAAAGATGGACATAATATATACAACTTTTTGATGATAACGGAATAGCAAGATCAACATCAGAAACAAGGAATTTGGAAAGTGGATTAGATATAGAAGATATCAAACATGCACTCAAAAATACAAAGAATAACAAGGCACCTGGACCTGATGAATTACCGATATAACTTAAGCTGTTTGAGGAAGACCAATTACAAATTTTTTCAATACTATTTATAAAACTATCTAATAAGATCGGCTAACATCCGTTTTCATAACAATCCCCAAGAAAACAAATGCCCGAAAATGCGAAGAATATCGAACTATAATATCACTAATGAGTCACACGCTCAAGACATTCTTGAAAGTTATACACAATAGAGTTTATTGAAAACTGGAGGTGAGTATGAGTGACACTTAATTTGGTTTTAGAAGTAGACGTGGTATTCGGGATGCCCTTTCAAGTTCAATGTATTAATCCAACGTTGCTTTTATGTTAACAGTGAAGTTGATACGAGCTTTATTGATTACGAGAAGGCTTTTGATAGAGTCCGACGTGATGAATTGATACAGATACTGAAAGAAAAACAAATATATTATAGAGACCTCAAAATAATAGAATCACTTTTTCTTAACCATACTGCCAAGATGAATATAGAGGAAGAAATAACTGAAGAGATACATATGAAGTATGGAGTTTTAATATATATTCGTAATTATACAGGAAGTACTAGCAGAAGAAAATAGCGGGGATTCGAGTAAATGGAGTTCAAGTTAATATCATAAGGTATACTGACGACATGTCTTAATAGTGGAGAATATAGAAGACGTTCAAACAATTACAGAAAAGATAAGAAATGTCAGCGAGCAATATGGGATAGAAATGAATTTAAATAAAATTAAATATATGTACTTCAAGATCAGAAATCACAGTTACAAATTGGAAATAATCACTGAAAAATTACAGAAATAAAAATATCTAGGGACTTGGAATTCGAGAAATAACAGCACTAAAGAGATAAAAGTAAGAATTGTAATTGCGTTGGAGTTTCAGTTAATAACATAAGATATACTGACGACACTGTCTTATTAACGGAGAATATAGAAAACCTTCAAAGAATTACAGAAAAGGTAAGAAGTATCAGCGTGCAGCATGGGCTACACATGAATTTAAATAAAAGTAAATACATGCACTTCCCGGAAATTCAAGATCAGAATTCTCAGTTACAAATAGGAAATAACCACCAATTGAAAAATTACAGAAATAAAAATTATAGGGACTTGGATTAATTCGAAAAATGAGCACTAAAGAGATAAAAGTGAGAATTGGAGTTGCTCGCAGTGTATTTTATAAAATGAAAAACTTCTTTCGATGTTAAAACTTGAATAACGAATCGAAAAAGAGAATGATAAAATATTACATATACTCGATCCTTATGACAGCTAGTTTAAATAAAGCAATAATGAAAAAACTGGAAGTCTTTGAATTGTGGATATTGGGAAGAATACTACGAATATCATGGACAGATAGAATCGCAAATAAAGTGTTACACAAAATGACAACACAAAGAGAATTATTTACTACCATAAAAGCCCGCAAATTAGAGTACTTCGGTCATGTAATGAGGGGACAACGATACGAATTCCAGGGATTGATTATGCAGGGAAAGATAGGAGTAAAGAGAAGTATAAGATGACGAAGAATATCATGGCTGCGAAACTTAAGGGAGCCGTTTAACTGCACATCAAACCAATTGTTTAGAGCAGCTGTGAATAAAATACAAATAGTCATAATGGTCGCAAGAAGAAGAAGATACGGCATAAAACCATCTGTATCTGATTAGAGTCTACAGTTGATTTCAACTGGACACTAATAATTTATGTTAAAATGAGATAAATAATAATCGTGTATTTCTATTAAAATCAACTTCGATTGATCACTACGTTCCATTTCAGTTTTGACAACATAAAAAGTAGCCCGGTATCAATGAATGAAAGAAAAATAATATCGTCGCTAAACGTACAGATAAAAGTTTTGCGTTGTGGAAATACTATTTTCCTATTGAATGGACAGTAGATCTCCTGTTAAAGTCAAACAATTTTCTGTGGGTATATGGGAAGGAATATTTAGATTTTAGTTTTTGTGTGATCATATTTCAACATTAAGATTGTTGAATTTCGCGATATTAAAAGCAAACATAGTAATTCATCAAGTCATAATTGATATAAACGACCAAGAATAATAGTTTCAATTGAAGAAAATCATTATCAAAATATTGTGTATCTAAAAATTAACTATTACTTCATTAGCTAATTATTTTTATCATAAATATACTATTTCTCTTCTAAATTATGGTGATCTGGGTTAAGTAACAGTCTGGCACTTCAATTGTTGAATTAATTTTTAGAAAGTTCAAGACCTTTTTGAATTAACACATGTTAATGAATCGATACTAATTAATATTATAGAAAACAAAAAAGAAGAAAATACATGCGGCTATAAAATACAAAATATACTAGAAATTCAAGAGGATTGCCAATTCAAATTAGATTTGTTTAGTGTACGGTATCTATATACGAGTAGATTGCATTGTTTTATCATGAAATTCTGTTGTATATATTTCGCTTTAATTTTTAAATTAATTATTGACAATTCTTTTGTTTAGTCATGTTCTAATAATCCCCTTAAAAACTGAATTATAATCGCAACAAAGCACAATTTACAGCAACTTTATTTTAAAAATGATTCATTGTACTCGTAGATAACTAGATGCCCAAATAACAATATCACAGATAACATTAATTCCCAACAGTATGTGAGAAATAACTTTTAGTGAAATAAGATTTATTCATAAGGGTAGATTGATGGAAGTGGGTGTTTTAAATGACTATGTAGCGAAAAATTCTACAGGAGTATCCAATTTATTCAAAAAACAAACTTGCAAATGCTCTGTTAAATACGCGTTTGTTTCTGCCATCATGTTTCTCTGAAATTGTTTCCATTTTTTTGGAAACTGATAATAGTCAAAAAGAGCAAGATCAGTTGAATATGGCAAGTATGGCAATGAATTTTATACGCAGTTCTGTTAATTTTTTTGTAACAGTGACGGAAGAATGTGCAGGCGTATTTTCGAGGTAGAACAAAACTATATTCTTCAATAAATGCGGTTATTCGGCCGCAACACTTGTCAGGAAATCAGTATAATATTTGCCAGTTAACTTTCTTTTCTTTTTTCTTAATAATTAATAAATAGAAACTTGAAACATGACCCATGATCTTTTTTTCCGGAAAACATAATTTTTGCTTCCTTGAGAGCATGCTTCTCAAATGAAATCCGTTTTTCTGTATAATAATGGTGTATCCGATAGTCATCTACTGTGAGGTATCGATATAATAATACAATTCACTTAAATCGCCTTTGAATGCATTCAAACATTCCTTTGATTTCATGTGCCAATTTTAGAAGTAGAACGGAGCAATCTCAGAATAAAATTCATGTAACTTCTTCTCGATCTCTTCTATTGTTTTACCATATGACCATATGATAACTTATTTTGTCCATACCTACCCACCAATGAGAAGGGTTTTGTATTTATTAATGTTCACCGAAAAGATTAAAAGCGCTCTTCAGCAGAATATAACTATTGATCCTCGAGGTATTTACTAGTTCCATGCTGAAATTTATGAAATTCTGTGTCGTCCGAGAAAATTGCTTGTCAAAAACCGCTGGTGAATAGACTACAATGAAAAACTGTGAGGAAATTAATTCTTACTAAGTTCCATCCTCGTATGTATGGAACTAAAGTTTTTACAATTTTTTTTACTCGATATTAAATTGATATAGAATTCTATAGAATTGTTCTAGTAATATTTATCACGAACAAAATTACAATTATTCGGATGTTTTTTTATTAAATATATTTTTCAACATTTCTTGTCATTTGGGCATGTAATTCTATAAAAAAATGAGCATACAATATACGAAGGTCATTTTTTTAAAATAAGAATCATTTTGTAACTAGGTTGGGCTATGAGAAAATTGACTTATGACGGTAAATTACATTTCATGCTAAAATATGCACATTTTCCACTTTTTAGCATTTGCATCTATTAAATATTTAATAAGTCGTGACGCAAAAAATGACTTTAAAAATGACCTTCGTATTATAATTGCCTAAAGGTACAACGCCTATAAATATCAATGGACTGGATAACGGTTTAAATGCAAACGATCAATTATTTATGATTCCTGCGATGCTTTTAGAAACAACTAAGCTATATAGTCAATTCTATATACTTACTCTATACTTCAAAGTCTCCAATTGTGAATTTATTTTTGAGCGTGTTCGCAGCTGTGAGGCAAGGACCTTCTGGACTAGTTAATTGCTCCTGAATCGAATGAATGAATAGGTACTAGTTTTAGCGATACATAACAAAATACGGAACTAATCGAAAGTTATTTCAAATACACACTCATTCATAGTCCTATTTCATTTATTATTATTATCAATTATCAAATATCCCAATATTTTGTCTCGTTCAAATTATAAAATTAGTTTCTAGTAGGTCTTCGAACTTTGAACCTTAGACGTCGTTCTTTACACTATCTTCAACCGTATTTCAGGTGATATGGGCGAGACATAACTTCCTAGATACTTCGTTGATCTGTTCTTTCAAGAGAATCAACTATTATGTTTCTAAAGGCAAAAGTCAAACTCTTTATCTTTGTTTTCTTTGATTTTTGGTCTACCAATTCACTACTATTTCAGCTAATGACTTCCGAGCAAGAAATCTTATTATAATTGCTTCCTTTGATTTCAAGCACTTTGTTTTTTAACATAAGTTACTCACATTTTCATTTATTGGTGATGCTACTTTGCAACTATAAATTGTCTCACCTTTATCGTAATTTATTTCTGACTCACGAATTCAGTTTTCATAATTTTTGGAGAGAACAATTAAACAATGTAATATATACAAAAACATATCTTTTTATGAGGATAGTCTCTTCCACTTTTCTTTTGCTACTTATTCTTCTTCAATTCTAGTGGGTGTTTTTTAGGCGATGGAGCTGACGATTCTCAAATCAAAATAGAATTAGAAGAAGATCTGAAGATCTAAATTTATGCATCATCGGCGGTAGGAACTGAAGTTGTTATCATCCACTACGTGGAAACTTATGCGTGGTCATCGCCAATATGAGTTTAGTTCCAGAACTGACGCCAAGAGGCAATTGTCTTCACAAAAACTCAATAGTGTAGTAAAAACTTTAACAAGTGACAAAGCTTTCGAATAGTTTTATTACAGAAGCAAATAAAATAGCGGAATATTTAAAATGTGCTTAAATACAGTGTGAGCTATCTAGCTAAATATAATTACTGATAAGTTATTCTCAAAATTAAAGGACTCATAGAATGAAATCATCTTCTAATAGAATTAAACGTTTCCTTGCAATTGGTTGATGTAGTGATTTGTAAGTTCTTTTCTATTCAATCATCATACAAGAGAGATAATAAAGTCTGTAAACGTAGACCAATATGAGGCTCTTGATGACTGAGCTGTCAGCCTTTATGAGTTATTGAATGGAACCACAACTTTAAAAAGTTGAAGTTGGTTCTATTTTTTTTTGACCGCGTAAAAAAAAGAAAGTAGGGTAGAGAAAAAATGAACCAGCGCATATAAAGCTTAAATAAGCAATATGAACGCTATATTGAAACTTCCTAAGGGTCTTATTGATTTGCATTTGCAACAAATTCAACAAAACAGATGTTGCTGCGTTGCTGAAACGATATTACACCATTCTGCTTTTCAGTGCTTCTGTACTACGCTCAAACATTCGCTTTGAAAGAAAGCACCAATCGTAGAAGGTATGAAAAGATATCAAAAACTCGAATGCGCCTATTATGATGATTGGAACGTCACAGTTGACCATCACTGCAGTACCTTGCAAAATCGCTAGCATGTTGATAATTTTGACAAATTTGTGATGATTGAAATTTATAATTTTTTATTGCTTGTTCGGTAACAAAATGGGTGAGTAGAAAAGCCACTTCAAAATTTGACAATTCTCAATCATTTTAATCTGAGACATGGACAATAATACTCATTGAAGAAGATTAAGAATCACAAATAATCATGTATGAACTACTGTTGAATAAATATAGATACCACAAATTCCTATAATTAGAACAAAGACCATTAAAATAATAATATACTAATTACTTACATCAACATCTGTGATCATTTCTTTGGTAGAAACTGTTGTATCTATTCTTCGGATAGATCCTTCATGAATATTAACGTCTAGTTTCAGGATCTGATACCTCCTCAAGAGAAATACTATAGGAATAGGTAGTATCCCTGCCAATATCATGGAAATAGCAATAGCCATTACCCATGTTGGATAAGGTGTAGGTTTAACGTCACCCTGTGAAAGATTAAATAAAAAAAGTCGTGATCAAGATAATGATGAGATATTTCTTACATATCTTCTTGGGGATATGAATTATGATTTAAAATTTTTATATACTGCATTCTGTTCAAAAATATTGAATAATTTTGAAAAATTTTGATAATCCAAAAACCAAGGTGAACTTTTATGTTGTCAACTTGTGGAAACACTTTTATCTAAAAAAATCTTCACCAAACTTCCTTTCTTGTACACATATTGTAGAAGTTTCAATGAAAACTAAAGGAAACTTATCGTACTTGCCTTACAACTTTTTCTTCTTATGCTATGGAAATAATAATTTTGACTATACAAAGTTAAAAGTGAACCAGAAAACGATGATACGTGCAATGCTCAACATCTCCTTGAGATAGATGGAGAAGTTAGTTGTCACTAAATTGTCATTTGGGCTGATACAAATAGTAGGCGAGTCAGATCAAAAAGCAGGTAAAAACAGGAAACAGAAGGGGTCTGCGGTTTGAAATGAGTTTCTTTAATTTCATACAATTTATTCAAACTAAATACGAATATTTCAAACGAACAGCATATTTAACAAAAGAAAGGTTGCGTATTCAGAAAATGTATACAATTACTCCAATGTTGTTTTGGTATAAACAAGTTGATAAATTGTCTTTAATTCGAAGGACCTCGTATTACGAAATGAAAGTTATAAATATATGATACAAGAAAAGTTTACAAATCTTTGATATCATACGAATTTGTTATTACAAAAATGATGTTTTTTAGTTTTTTGTTCATGTTCAAAAGTTGGAATCGTATTTTTCTTCAGTTTCATATTTTATAGATGTTAATGTGTTAATTTTCCGATATAAAATTTGTAATTGGCGCAGTCAATAGAATGTGTAATGTTGTGAAAATACATTTTCGCATCGTATCGGTTTTTATTTTTATTTTATCTGGTTTCAATAGAATCCCAAAATAATTGTAATGTACAATTTATCACTAAATTCAATGAAGGCAGATGTAGGAATTCTAGAAGCTCAAATGTTTGTCAAGCTGTTTATTTTTTTATTTATTTTATATGTGGAATTTAGATACTAAACAAAATGTCGAACAATTTAGAGGATTTTATTTTGGAAATGAGTAACAGTAAGATAAAAATTCACTCGAATATGCTACCAAAATATTTATTCCACATTCCTGGGTATTGTAGATATTGATATTTTAATAAACATATACTCACTTCTTCTTTACTCCACGCTTGATATTTTGGACTCTCTATGAACATTTGCACAATTGACGAACCCAATATAATCATCATTATAACCGGAGCTAAATACCTCCAAGTAATCTGCCAATATAGTCCAGGTTTAGTACCGGTCATTTCAAAAATGTCTTTAGTAAATTTTTCGTGACCGTAAATATATGTAACTGCCATCATCTCCAGAAAGGCGACAACCACCAAACCAATAGTTCCAGCGAACGAATCGAACATACTTAACCAATATTCGCCGGCTCCTGTTGTGAATATTAAACCAACGGAGAAACATATCAAACAGAGAGCAGCTAAAAAAGTAATAATTTAAATGAAGTATTATTGTTAATGACGAACATATAATAGAATAATAGTTTTTTTAGTCCTTGTGTATAGGCGTTTGTATGATTTAATCTGCATTTTATTTTTACCTGTAACGTAAATCTTGCCGACTCTTTTAAATATTTCTATATCAAAGACAGTACACAGCATTCCTTCCATCATTCCGATCTGAGACCCAATACCAAGAGCTAGAAGCATCATAAAGAAAATTATTGCCCAAAATGGTGCTCCTGGTAATTCGACGATCGCTTGGGTAAACACGATAAAGGCCAGACCTGTACCTTCTGCCGCCTAAAAATTATAATCTAGATATTTATCTTATTCTATAAGAAATATAAAATCTATGAATATTTTGTTCCCTCCGGAATCAGAAAAATGTGTATCTCGGTGTATCGAAAAGTGTCTATTGAAAGAAAGCAGCAAATTAAGGTGGAAGAATTTTAAAAAGAGCGCCACAAACTAATAGTATAGGATCGTAAATTAAATTCTTTTTTGAACGTCATAACTATTTCCAAGAAACTATTAATATACAAATTCATTCGAAAATTGTACATAAAATATATAACTGCTAAATTCATATCATTTCCACTTGCTACACTAGCGCTATTTTGGCGAGTCTTCGTATTATAATTTGCTGTTCACAGACACTTTTTCAACTAATCCCCCATACAAGACGGTTCTCCTTACCTCTACCCTCCATAGTGACATTTTAACATACTATTGTGGAATAAATATCTATCTAAATGATTTCGAGACAAGACCTTTCTATTAGTGACAATTTAATGTGTTATCATTTTATCATTTTACTCTAGCTTGATCAGGTTAAGTCAGTGGTCCTCAAACAAATTATTTCAATTAGTGATCTTTTTTTAAATGTATTTTGTGTCTGATTGATTATGGAAAATAATAAATGTAAGAAGCTGTAATATAAACAATAGGGTAGTTTATGGAGGAGATTTAATTATGAAAATCATTTCTTTGTTCACGAAAAACATAACCATATATTCAACGTACAGACAAATTGTAAGGAAAGTGGTTTGATTATTTACCTCCAATTTGACATACAAAATAATTATAGTAATTTTTTTATAGTAATATTACTTAAAAGTTTTTAAATTTTCAAATTTTCCGCTAAAACCCACATTACTATGTGGTGGTGCACTGACGTCAGTATTTAGTAAGCTTGTAAATAGTTAACGACATTCTTTTAACCCACTTTCCCGCACGCATTTTAGTTTTGAAAGTGTCACTTTCCCGCACTAGTGCGGGAAAGTAAAATTATGCAAATTTTGACCTTATTAGATAGTTTTTTACTTCGGAGGTTATAACTATTGTTACTAAATATTTTTTATATAACCATGTAATTGTTACTAAAACGTCAAAGTTGTTCAAAACTTCTTGGGAGTGACCGAATAAGTACAATCTTTTTCTAAATTAAACCACATTAAACCGATACAATAATATTAATGGATTCATCCGACGAGGAACTTCCCGAACATGAAACTAATTCCGAGCTGTTATCTGCCAAATGACTTAAAACCGTTGCCGTCACCGTCATCGTCATCTTTATGCGACATGCAACCGATGCCATCCTCATCGACGTCATCTACCTTTCAGTTGAAACTAAATAACTCCACTGGTCCGGAAATTCTTACTAGTCTACAGAATGCAACAAATTGTGTTTTCAATATTAATATTTATAACAATTAGTAGTTTTTAGTTAAAGTTTTGTATATTATTATGTTTGTTGGAATAAAATAATTTTTGAAAAATGGGTTGGTATACTTTTTTGTATATACGGTCGTAGAAAAAATAATGTTCCTAACTCATGCGCAAAGTGTCTTTCCCGCACTTAACCGCTTGCCCGAACTCTGTCCCCAACTGCAGTCGCGTGCGGGAAAGTATCACTTTCCGCATTTGTTAGGAAAATAACTATTTAAAACTTATAAGTAGTATATAGTGCTTATGAAAAACTATTCATTCCCGCACCTACAACAATAAAGGAATGAAAAAAGTGGTAACAACTTGTTCGAAGAGATTCAGAAAGTTCGATCAATATCGACTACAACTTAAATTTATATTTGTCTAGATCAATTTAGTGTTAAGTGTAAATTGTGTAATGCAGATGGAACGGTCTTTGCTTTCCTTGGAGCCGGTTCTCTCTCCCGGTTCAGTCCATTGTCTTGATTTTCTTTGACTTTTGTTTCGGGTGTGAAGTGATGGACCCACGTTTCATGCATTGTTATGAAACTGCGCAAAAGTTCGGCTTTATTTCTGTGAAACATTTCCAAACACGCTGTTTTTGTTCAATTGTAAGCAAACTTGGCACCTATCTTGCTTACATGTTTCTCATGTCCAAATTTTCTGTTTATATAGGATGTACCCACTTTTTGAAATGTCTACTCTGTCTCCACATTCAGTCGACGTTCACTCAGTCCCGCTTTGTGGATTTTCGTCAACATTTCTGGAGACGTCATCTCATTTGGTTAGGCTAGACCTCACTTCTCACCCAGAGTAGAATCTAATTCAGCTCTTATATTGGTTGGACTAAGACCTTTCAAATAAAAGTATTGTATCACATGAAGATCACCAATTTTACCTCGTTTACAAATTCACTAAAAGCGTTCAGTATTGATGGCTGCCGAACAAATAATGAACAACATGGCATCTTCAAACTTGAAACTTGATGTATACATTGTGCACTTTCCAATACAGTGGTACTTTTCAAACAACTACCGTCATCTCTTAGTCAGGCCAGGTACTTCTGGAACCATCCTTGTAGCATTGACAAGATGATACTATCCATTTTAAACAATTCGCTTTCTGTTATAAATATTTTTGATTGAAAAAGAAAATTCACAGAACAAAATTTAATTTTAATAATCAAATTACTGTTGCGCAGCTAGACAAAAACAAAGTAAATTAAAAGGCGCGTACCTTATTGGGCGTTTAGCATTAAGAGACTTAATATATTGTGTGAATTCAAACGATTTATTTCATTGAAATTATTATGTTTTTATGTCAGTTACCAACTGAAGAGTGGTTTCCGCAAATACCATAGCGTATCTCTGTATTTGTCAAGGGCAGAAACATTCTCGAGAAATTCCCAGAGCTTTTTTGAGTTCTAAATTCAAATTATTGTGAGCAACAACTATGGATAGTTATCTTATAAATATTATTTTAGATATCGTTTACACTACTAACTACTGACGCGCGTTTCGATAACCAAGTTATTATCTTCAGATACAGATAGTGTAATTGTGAGTGTTGGTGTATTGATGGTGTAAACAGTGTATTCAGTATCGTTTATGTAGAGACTCTATTTTAAATCGACGAGTTTACTAATTTACTTATTATACCGGTTATGATATACTCAACTTACCGCATCTAGTTCTCTTGCTAAAGAACAATCGGTGACGTTGAGGGTGTTATTAGCATGAACAAGTGCGTTTTGATAAGCCACATCGGACACCATTTCCGGAGACATTTTTCTCAAAATTCCATGAGTCATTAAAATATTTTTATTACTAAAAAAAAAATAATTACTGTGTTGAAATTTATGAAAATCCCACAAAAAAGTTGGATTACAAATTCTATTTATATGTCTAATATAGGTCGAGGCTGCCTACCAACTAGGACCAACCTAACATATAACCTATTTGTTCCATTAATGATCTAATAGAGTGAAAACTTGTTTATGCAGGGTGAAAAAATCTATAACTTTCGAAACCTATTTTTTTTTTATTAAACAATGTAAACCTGTCTAAAAAAGAATTAATAATTTTGTAACTAATTTAGATATAGATATTGTACATAACCCCATCCCCATTATAATACTTTCTAGCTTATTTGTAGTGTATTCCTATTTTATTATTGGTCATTCTTTAAAATGAATATATCATATTATTAAGGTGAGGAAAGTTTATGTCATTTCCTGATAATGAAACGAGATCCTGCAGTTAGTCCTTTGCTCTATTACAGAGTTTCAAGTCTCTATTTTCACTTAAATCTTAGAAACTATTTTCACTTACCACATCTTAGAGGCTACAAATATCTCAGAATAAGATGCTCTAAAGAAATTACCACCAATAAAGAACAATTATATACTTTTTTTAACCATTTGTAATTTTTTTTTTAAATTTGTGTATTGAAAAAACTGGCTGCCCAAATTGCCCAAATTCTAAATTGTCACACAATGTACAGGGGAGAATTAAAAATAGACATTTCGATCACGGGGCCAAGTTTGCTTAAAATTCTTATTATAGTCAGTTGTGCGGAATCGGTGTCCATTCGTTGTTGATATAATTTCAGCGAACAATCAAGAAGAGCAATTATGGAAACTATAGGAAATACTGTTGCTAAGGCAAGTATTGTTCTCGTACCAAACACTAGATTTTATATAAGATAATTAAGTCAAAGAAAATGACGGAAGATTCGAGGCAGTTTCTAAAAGTAGGAAATCGGAATTCTAATCGAAAGATTCTGCTATAAATGTACTCGGCGATAGTAGGTCTGGATACAAGAGAAACATTCCTTTTAAATTGCATAGACTGGCTTGGATATGTACAATCAAGACCAGAACATGTAAACCGGTTGTTTTTATTGGGAAGCGTGGCAAAAAGAATTCAAAATAGGTGTCATTCAAAATGAGGATCATCTAGGAAAGTCTACAAAAAGATCAAATATGGGACATGCTTTAAGACGAAATAGCGGAAAAGTTTACCTCAAAACTAAACTGCCAGGGCCGGATTAAGCTAGGGGCTTGGGGGGGCTATAGTCCCGGGCCCCAGGTCCAAGAGGGCCACATCATTTGGAAAACATTCTGTATTTTTGATGTTTCGATACCACAAATCTAACGTATTGATATTATTTTTAAAATTTTAATTTATTGAAAATGCTTATTACTTTTATTACTCTTGTTTTTCACTATTTTAGCCCCGGGCCTCAAAAATCTTAATTCGGCCCTGTAAACTGCACATATAAATCGGATAAATGGCTCCATTAGAACAAACAGAACTGGAATAGGCACCTACGGACCCAAACCCAAGCACTAGCTTTTAGGCAATACATCAAATATTTTTCAAGCAGAAACAAATGAAAAATGTGACTAGTTCAGTTTGAAACGGAATTATAATGAGATCATAATTTTGGCCAAGTAGCTATTAACGCTTTTAGCTCAAATATCATAAGATCCAAGCTAGTTTAGGAACACCCAGAAGAGTTAATCAGTTGGGTGATAATAACACAGTTACCCTCCAATGGGTTCCAGTGGTAGAAAGAAGTTGAATAGCAGACGGACTTACTAAACTGCTTCTGAGGAATTGGTTACAGGACAATAGAAAAAACACTCAAAAAGGAGAATACTCTATAGTCGTTGAGGCAGGCAAAGATATTCCTGGTAATCTATGATTAAAAAAGATGATTGAATATACCACTCGAAGTAAGAGCAATTTACGATTATTTACTGGAGGGTCACTGTGGCCTCAATGGATAATGAAGGACGCAAAATCTGGATTAGTACATCAGTTGTGAATACTGAGCATTTCTGGTATCACAACAAGAAAAGGAAACATAATAGATCCTCTGGGTCGCAGTATATATCACACTCTGAACTATAAATATATACAAAAATATAGAAGAAATTTCTTGGCGTTGTCAAAACTACTAAAGAAAATCTGAGAAAGCGTTAAAATCATAAATTCAATACTTAAACAAGCAATCTCTCACACATTATGCAACTTAGTTTCAAAGTGATATTTTAATCGCAATAAAGGTGTATGTGTCGATTCTATTTTTAACGTATGTTAGAAATGTAATTGATGATACTTGCGATATATTAAATGAACGAACATATCCATTCATTTCAGTACGTCATAATTAACGCTCGAAATAAAACCATAAAACCTATAGAATATTTTATAAATAGGTATACTCAAGTTCGATTCATCTTTGCAATTAATTTCAATTTCATCTGACTCATATAGTACATGTAACGACAATTACATCAAGTGAACTCTTCTTAGGTATTCTTGACATTAATGAAACTAGTACATATCCAATTTTCAAGTTATTATCTTTATATTATAATTTTTTCAATTCAGCATCATATCACAAAAGAACAAACTTAAGCTCATTGTTTTAATAAAACTCTAGTTCAAATTTTGCTTATTACATATGAAACATATACAGAGTGTTTTTAGTGTGACAAAGGCCTAAGTATTATGTAAAAGAATATTCACAGAAATTTTAGATTATAATCATTATAGAAAGCTTTTTTCTCAACATGATTTTGACATACTTTGGTTGCAGCATTTCATAAATTGAACTATGGAGAGGTACATAATTGAGTAGCGCCTTAAAATTGTTATGTCATTTTAGGAAAATGTGTGAAATCGCATTCTTATGAACTTACACGACCAAAAGTGTTAATGATTGAGGTATTGTACGTAAATTTCAATAAATTAGATATGTAGGAGATGTAAAAACATCTGTACATGTTCCCCCAGTTAGTTCCAGGGAAAACACTACTATTCAGGACTCACTATTGTACTCAATAATAAAACATCTAACGCTCATTACTGACGCGAATTCTGAATCAGGATTTGAATTTACACGCTCACAAAGTACAATTGACTCTAAAGTGAATGGTGATTTTACGAAGCACGATGGGGCACACTGGGGTGGATTCGTTCATAAACAGAATTGCCGCATTTGCATGGGTGAGAATCCACGAGTGATTTTTAAAAAGCAACCACAAATAGGGAATGGTGTTTGTTATCATGTGATGATTATGTTTTTTGTGCTCATGAATTGAAATTATTGAGTTGTACGATATGTGGATCCTACAGACCAACGATTTTTTACATGGAATTTTCAAGAATCATATCGATGTTATTCTATGTTTCACAGAATTGTTATTAATCCTTATAATAAATCAAGATAATCCTCTGAAAATATTTTGTATTAAATGCAATTAACATCCTGCGTTATGGTTGAATTTTCCTTTAGATTGTGTGATAATATGCTTAGAAAAACTCTTTAAGCTTCTGTATCTTTCAAATGCTACAAAAAAGATTTTAAAGATTCATATATTCGCTGATTTTAGAGTAATAGGAAATGTCTCATTGGATATCATACGTCAATCGATGGAATGAAAATTTTAAAAATACTCACTCGATTATACATTTATCCACATTAGTAACAGCTTTGAATCCTAAAATAGCAAATATAACAACACTGGCATAAATTGCCGTAACAGCGTTACAAATCGATACCAAAATAACATCTCTAACACAATTATTTTTAGGGGTATTGTACGATCCGAAGGCGATCAACGATCCAAAGGCTAATCCAAACGAGTAGAATACCTGAGTAGCTGCATCGAGCCACACTTTCGGCTCCATCAATTTCTCAACCTAAAATTAAAATATGCACATCATTGAAATGAAAAACTGAAAAAATTCTTTTAAAATCACACAATACGATGTATTAGTGTGACTTAGAAGGTTAATAAAAGCAGTATCAGGGTTCCAAATACATCAGTTTAAGTAGAAAGAATATAAGTTGAGAGTAATTCATTTCGTAAGAAGTTTGAGGTCAGAAAATTATCTGATATACGCTTATCAAATCTAAAATATCAAAGCTCAAAATATTTATTTTGATTCTAATTACATTTAAAATCATAAACCTACAAGAAAGCTTATTTGTGAAGGTATTAAGCTCTTTTCAACTTATTTTATGTTTTTAAAACCTTGTTACCAAAAAATATTCATTCATAGTATAGATCAAAACTATTTGCAAATATATACAATTTATCGAAAGCATACAAACCAGTGTAGTTTTTCCTTGAAATAACTTACTTTCGGTGTTAACATGTGGGCTAATCCAGCGCTGGCACCTTTAAGTGTTATTCCACGTATAAAAAATATTGTTAGTACTACGTAAGGAAAGAGTGATGTGAAATAGACAACCTAAAAGCAAGTAAACTTATAAGTTAATGTGTTTTAATCGAACTCAAGTAGATGGCGGTGGAAAACATAGGGATGTATTGAAATAATCAATGATTGCATTCGGCGAACGAAACCGTTTAGAAACCTTTGTAATAATCTAGCGGTATTGTTCTGTGTCACATACGATATAAACTCAATATGTTCTGGAACAAACGCTATACTTCGAGGAGCTTTTAATTTTCTCGAAACTGAAACTTGAGACAAGTGAACAAAAACTGAGATAGACCGTAAATCGTGAAATGAATTGTAGCTGTATGAATTATTTTCCATAATTTCGTTCTGAATTATAACGCGCATAGACATATAAAAGTTGGTAGTGATGCATATACCTCGTAATTCTTTAAAAATAAACTGGACAAAGTACCAGCACGATTACCACTTTATGATGTGACAGTTATCAAGTTCATCAACCGGAATAGCCTCTATGTTGAAAAGACACCTGTCACAAAAAACAATTGAGAGAAAAAAAACAAAGGCTTGATAGAGAACGCTACCGCTACCGCTGAATGCTACCATTGTTTAATTCGTGACATTTTTTGTGAGATATTTTTCAGGATGGAATAAAATGCTTCATAAATTAATTATAATTTAAATTATGTTGAAGTTTTACAAAAATATAGTAATACTTCGAACATAAAAATACCAGAGCGTTCGCCAACTTATAGAATGTAAGTTTGGTTGCCTATTCTAAAATTCAAAAATTATACAGGGTGTTTCTATATTCTACCGACAACGCTTTACCGCAGAGAGATCTCAATAAATGATTCATTTTAATATAGGAATACAAACCCTTACGGGGCCTAGTTGCTGAGATATATGGTGTTCAAAATTTTAAATCAAAATCAAAAATTTGCCATAAATCAAGAACGCCTTCAATTTTTTTTTTCAAATTTGGTGACCAATATGCTTTTTAATAAAGTAATATTTTGACATAAACAAACTTTGGAAAAATTTAACCAGTGGCGCGCTGTCAGGATTAGTTGTCAAACAAATAAAAATTATTCATAATCTCAATTTCAAACAAAAATGTATTAGTAACAAAATTGGCAATGAAAATAATAATCGCACAAATTAAATTTAAACAACACTGTATTACAACAATAACAAAATTGAATAAATTACAGTGGTTTTTCAAACAATTGGACGCTTACTTCAATTACACCGTTTTGTCATTGAAAAACGTGAAATTGTGAATAATTTTTATTTGTTTCGAACTACTTATGCTTTTGGAAGAAATTTTGGATGAATTGTTGGAGAATGTATCGTTAAATATTAAACAACACATGTGGTTTCAACACGATTTGGCATCTGTTCATTTTGCTGCAGCGGCAAGAAATTACTTAAGCAGATGTTTTACAGAAAAATGGATTGGTCGGGATGGACCCAATTGTTGGCCTCCAAGATCACCTAACTTAGATCCTAACGATTTTTTTATATTAGGCTGTATGTCCTTAGTGTACGAATCATTTATTGAGATCTCTCTGTTGTAGAGCGTTGTCGGTCGAATATAGTAACACCCTGTAAAATAATTCTAAATATTTTAGTATATAACGCTAAACTGAATAATTTGGTTGATTGAAAATATCTAGAATTACTTTTTTAGATTTGAGCATACGGTTGAAAACTTGTTTTATTAAAAAAATTACGTAGATTTTGCCCCCTTATTCATTGAGAATAGGAAATTAAGTGAGAGAAGTATTTTTGATTCCTAGAAACGAACTTTATGAATAAAAAAAATGAAATACGTGAATTAATATTATTTTACCTTTCCAGAACTCTGTATTCCTTTCATCATGATAAAAAATACAACGAGCCATGATAGAAGTAAACATAATACTATCCACCATTTTGGCATTCCCGGTTCTTCGATATTAGCTGAAGCATCTAGAGTTACTCGGTACCAAAAATAAGCTGTTGCTGATGATTTATCACATTCGGCATCGATAGTACCATTATATATAGGACACGATTCCCAAGGAAGTGGATACTAAAAATATAACATCCTTGAAATAAAACACACATTTTTACAATTTCGTTATGATAAAACTGTCTTTAATCCTATTTTGAAATATAATGCGTTACTGTTCCACGTTACATCTTCTATATATCTAAAAGTGAATGTTTGTACATACTTTGTAGAATCGTAAACTATGCATTTGATGATTGATGATCTTTAGTAAAGTTATTTTTGATAAATGGCGCCACTATCAATAGTCTGTTCAATTGAATTGGATCAAATATGTAATATTCCTATATGGAGAGTTGGTATGGGAAAAAACATCCTTGCGTTACGGTGCCGACAATATTCATTTTCTCTCTCGTTAGAGACACTTTATCTATACTGCGCATGCTTGAGAATGCACAGAGCCGAGCTGAAACCTCGGAAGATAGAGAAATCGTTGTCATTCTGTCTTACTTAGTCGGAACAGCCTCCAAAGATAAATTTTCTTTAATTGAACGTTTCGTGATATGTATCTGTTTAATGGATTTGGATGAAAAACTTTCTAAATAATTCAATAATATTAAATTGAAGGGACATATATCGCGAGCGAAGTTACGACGCTAGTAACTGAAAGTTATACGTAATAAACGATGTATTCAATTAAAATATAGGGTATTCCGGGATTTAATGCAAACAATTTGGGAGTGAGTAGATAGCGTAAAAATAATACTGTGACACAAAAAATTTTCTCGTTTCTGATTTATAGGCATTATACATTCAAACATTGTGATTTTTTAAAGGATGATCTATCTGAAGGTCAGGGGTGGCTGATGCTCAATGGTTAACAATCCGTAACTTTTACAGGGACAACCTGTACAATCTAAAGATAGCAAAAATGAAGTTTCCAATTTTAACAAAAACATACTTTTTGTTACTCAATAAAATGTATGGTTGAGGATATATGTAGATGTTTAGATCGTTGTACATGCTAAGGGCACCGTTCGCCATAAAGAGATATTCTGAAGAAAATTATCATAAATTGTAATTATTTATTTAAAACACTTACAGAAGATATCCAGCAAGACTAGCCTACCCTTGTTAGTTTCTAGATAAACAACGAGTTGATAATACATTTGTTGGAAAAGTACTGTTTACTGACGAAGCTGGTGTCACACGAGACGGTTTTATTAATTCCTATAATTTACATTTATGGGCTGATGAAAATAAAACAGAGAATCAAAATCGATTTTGTGTTAATGTGTGGGAATAGTGGGTAATAATTTAGTAGGTCCATATTTTTTGATAAAAACCTGAATAATCAGCGATACTAAGACTTTCTCCAATATGATTTTCCACCCATGAGACATGTAGCTCTTGGATGATTAGGCCCCTTTCCATTTCCTAAATGATGTAAAAAATCATTTTAATACCATTTTTCCTGATAACCGTTTTGGTCGGGGGAGTCCATTTGCATGGCCACCACGTTCCCCTGAAGTAAATGCATTGTATTCATTTTTATGAGGATATCTTAAAAACTTTGTATATGCAACACCGGTAAACACAAGGAACGAAATGGTCGATAGATCGACCATTTGATCGATAGAATAAACTTCCATTGTGACGTTATAAGGCAGAATCTTCCAATTTCAAAAAAATATCCTGCGTGACTCCGGAAGTGTATAGAAGTGCTAGGTGCCCACTTCGAACATTTATTATAGTTTTTTTCTGTTATTTGATAAGTTGTAGGCTAACGAACTAAATTTTCCTACATTTTAATTTTTTCCCTATGTAAGCAAGACGATGTTCGACAATATGCAGTTCAATTAGAAATGTGGATTGTGTTCAGTTTAAGATAATTTTCTTCAGAATATCTCTTTATGGCGAATGGTTTACTTGGCATGAACAACAATCTAAAAATATACATATCTCCTAAACTAGGAGTCGTATGTCATAGCATTATTTTCACGTCATCTACTCAGTACTGAATTTTTTGCACCAAGTCCTACAATACCCTGTATAATCACATCACAATCACATGACATCACAAGAGAGTGGTTTTTAAAAGAATTTAGCACAGTTGAGTAAGAAATAATGATCAATTATTCTCGATCGCCCGAGTGGTATTCGTCACAATTATATAATGAATGATCCGATAATAATAATTTTTTTGTAATGTAATGTAATAATCAACAGTGATGTTCATTGCTTAATTTTATACTTGAGTGACAGATGAAAAATAATCAGTAATTTGAATAATTTTTTCTAAGTTGGCTCCATATTCTATGAAACTTGATTCGAAGTTAACAATAATCAATTGTTTTAATATTCGGTTTGTTTTTCCATAAAATCCTTTGAAGTAGATGCAGTGGACACTTGTCTTGGCATTCTTTGTTCGACATTAAACATTTAGAAGCTCTGCGCAGTTTTGGAGAAAGAAAAAATTGTTGTGAATCCAAAACCATTCACTATAAATGTTAACTTCGTTCTTGAAAAATTCTTCTTGACATAAGGTTGCTTCGTTACCACGACACGCGAACTTGACGGCAGATATTTAGTAGACATTTTTTTGTAAGCCATCCGATAGTTATAAACTATGCCATTAGCTTGCTTCATAGTGAAAGCACAGTCGCTATGAATACATAACAAATGTTAGTTCAAAGTTTCCTCTACAAAATCATATTTTCGCTTTTGTCCGAATGCCGAAAACTCCTTCCAAATATATTTCTGTGTTTTAAATGTGTGTAGAGGCATTAAAGATCCAATTGATTTGCTTATTTCTAATCTAAAGGCAATTTCAGATAGATTTATAGCGATATTAAACGGTTTTTTAACAAAATTCGCATCGCATAGGCAAAACAAAATAATTAAGCTACATTCAGATCAATCTGTTTGCAATATTTTATTATTTATGTCAATATCTTCTCAATTGTTACAATTTCGATTTATTTAAGGATATTTCATCTAATATTATACACAATCCAATTTTTTTATGTATGAAAATTCCATTTTATTTCATTTAAAGACGTCAGTTATTTTATTGAGGTGATCATTTTTAACATTTTGCAAAGTGGTGTTAACAATTTCAAATGTTTCATTCCGTTTTCCCAATATTATTTCTATGAAGTTTTTTTTATGTGAACTAATGGGTTGCGAATATTCATAGTATTTTTGTGCAAAAATAAGTGAAAACAAATAAATCGTCACTACAATTGCATTATCAATAAAATCTTACAAAACAATAAACAGTACCTTCAAAAAATGGTTGACATTATTTCTATATTTATCGTAAATTATATTAGGTTTGTTCTAACTTCCTAGTCTGGACCGTTCTTGGATAAATCCGCGGATGGTTGCGGAGAAGAACATTCCACCATCCCCTGTCATTTTGACAGGTCCTTATCTTCATTCACGTCGCAGTTTTGTGCGTAGTCTCCTTCTTCTCCCCTGAGTTCTATGGGGGATCCTAGGAAGTCTTATCTTTTTGTTAAGAGTTAGCCCTTTGGCTATCAACCAAGTATCGGAAAGAGCGTTCCAGCAATGGTTCCCAAACGATACCTAAGTCAGTTGGAGCACAAAACAGAATCGCTCGTATAACGGTAACTGCTGGGTTGGAACATATAATCTCTATTGCGTAGAATCGTTACTGTACCAAGGACGGTTTTTTAATGGGTTGGAACGAACCTATTATATTCATCCTAAGGGTGATGAAAGTTATATTACAATTACCTATGTTGTTTCAACAAAATGTTAATTTAAACATATTGAATTTTTAAGGAAAATTATACAACATCTAGATAAAATAGTTAATGTTAAATTACATGATTCAGGTCAAAAACAAATTTCATTACGTCTCTAAAATAAATACTTAATCTAGAACTAACGTTAAGGTATAAATTCAAATATCGATATTTTTGAAAATGAAGCGATATATCGAAAAATTATATTCGTTTTATTTCGGTTTATGTTTCGGCTATATTAATGTTTCATATTCTTCGTTATATCGTTTTCAGATGCGACTCTATGATATGCACAATTTTTTATTGTATGAAATATACTTGTGACGAATGATCCTTACCTGAAAACTATTGAAAAGATAATAAAAGCACCAAGTGATAATCACGTTATAGTACAGTGCTACAAAAAATGTAACTATACAGGAAGCCATGCCTATACCGCCCAACCACGGATGGATGGTACTCCATACCCCTAAGCATCCCAGTCTCATTTTTTGTCCGATTCCCAATTCTATAAGAAACAGAGGAACGCCCTCCATAACTAACATTATGGCGAATGGTATCAGAAAGGCACCTGAAATAGAAAAGTAGAAGATCAATAGATACAAGCTATATTTGAAAAATATGTGCAAAATTACTTATTGTATGAGAAGACATAAAAACAGGGACAGAGGTGTTTTAAATTTATATTATAAGTTGAATTTATTTTATATCGAAAGTACAATTATGGAATATGCAACGCAACCTATTTTAGAACTACTATTTACAATAACTGCTGACCTCCTTTTTTCCCCAGATTCTAAAACCAAAACTAAAAATGTAGCAGAAGGTATTCGAAATGATTAACCTGTATATGATTTAACATTTTCAGGTTGACGAAGATTAGCTACTGTTTAAAGTATCTTATAAAACTTCCTAATTTTTTGCTATAACATAGAGCTGAATAGCATTCTTACTATAGAATGCTAAATACGAAAATAGTCAGTAAAAAGCTGTAACACATAAAGTCTTTTCATTGCATTAAGAAAACCACATACAGTTCATCAATACAAATCAAAAATACTTATTTATAACACATTTTATTTTTTTCATTTATAATGAGTCATATATTGCCTCAAAAACCAAGAGTTAGTTGGATTCTATCGCCCTTGGTAACAAATTTCCATCGTTCTGATATTTTACAGAAATATTTCTCTTTTCCTATCACTGACAACTCTCGAATTCTAAGGAAAAAATGACAAATGGGAATTGAAAATGTAATTTTCCAAAGATATTCGACAGGCTAAAGATTATTGATTAGCTGTTCGCAGGTTGCATCTTTATTATTGTCCATAAATCGGTATGAGTTTCAAGCTCTAGGCTCTTACGTTGTAAGCTTTTCTATAAAATTATTATCGCCCAGCAACTTTCTAGTTTGTGGCCCAATAAAAATACCCTCCTTTGACTCTGAGCTGGGGAAAGATTTTTTTAGGTATGAATTCGAAGGAAAAAGATATTTTTGGATCTACATGGCAACTGGTGTAGATGATTTCGAATTTCGATTATGTAATAACACAGCTTTTTTATTAATTTCAATGAGTTTATGAACAACGACATTCACAAGGAGAGTGCTTCATATCGACTACCTACAATAAATCATCAATATCAGTACTGGCACAAAACGAATATTGGAAAGTGTCAAAAATGCGGTATTTCTAATAGTTGTAATTTTCTTTGTTTTTGATAAGTAATCTACTCTCTTTAAGAAGTTCTGCCTGTAGCAAATCACTTACTCATTTAATTCTAATCAGGCGTGATATGAGGTTGCTACACTATTCCTTGAAGCTTCCTGAAAAACCAATATTATGCTCATTAATTTCAGCACAATATCTTGTCAATCCAAAGGCGCCGTCGGTTCTGGTATGTCTGCATTGTGAAGAACAGGTATTTATTGATTGATTGCAAGTTTGGATATTTGATCTTATGCTTTTCTTTTTAGAATAACCTTCAGTTACCAGATCCCCATCCAGTTCACCTAAAGAGTGAACCGTATTGACCTATGTATTTCTGGAGAATATGCGAGGTTCACAAATTCTCACTTTTACACTCTAACACATTCCTCTGAACTCAACTTTTCTTCAATAGTTTTCTATTTTTGGTGTATAATTTTAGTTGGATCACATTGGCTTCAAAGAAAAATGATGAAATTTGGAATTACAGCATTCACTTATTGAATTTTTGAATATTGAAGCAAAAATAAATGGTTTGAAACACTTCAATGGTCTCTATTCAGATTCTGAGTCTCAATTAAGGGTTACTCACATTGTGATCTGTTGAATAATGGATTAATTATTAAAGGTGGAATGTTCTTGATTATTTTCCCCGAGTTATAATATAACACCAGTAGATAGGAGTGAGAAGAATCAGGTATAAAAATAGATGAAGTCGGGAAAGTCATTGCAAATGCAAAAAATGGAAAAGCTCCCGGTCTTGACGGCAAAGGCGTAATTCCAACGGATAGGACCTATATCACACTGCCTAAAAAATCAAACGCTAAGCAATGTAAAGATCACCAGCACGATAAGTTTGATGAGTCAAGTATTGAAAATATTTCTGCAAATTATACATCAAAGAATATACCACAAAATAGAGGAACACATTAGCAGTACACAGTTTGGCTTTCGAAAAGGACTAGGAACTAGAGATGGTTTGTTCAGCGTTCAGGCCTTAGTGCACACGTGTAGAGATGTCAACCGTAACGTATACTTATACTTTATAGATTTTGTGAAGGCATTCGACAAGGGCCGTCATCATAAACTAATAAATATTCTACAGGTAACTGGAATTGATAGCAAAGATATTACCTTTATAGCGAATCTTTAATGAAATCAAAAAGCAAATTTACGACTCAAAGATAAATTAACTCCAGATATCAACGTTAGGAGAGGAGTCAGACAGGGCTGTATACTGTCACCACTACTTTTCAATTTATATTAGGGACATATATTCTGAGAGGCCTACCGCGAAAATGTTGAAGAAGGTATAAAAACAGCTTCCGGTACGCCGATGACACTGTCCTCCTAGCTGACTCAATGGAAGATTTACAAACGTTATTAGATCAAATGGTTGAGAAATGTCAGGAGTATGGAATAAAGTAATGACGACGTTATGGTTGCAAATGAAAAAGGAAAGAGATTGTAAGATCTGTAGAGACCAGAAAATTATCTTACTTCGCACATTTAATACGCAATCCTGACACATATAGTATATTGCATCTTATCATCCAGCCAACATGGTCGCCAACGTCCGATAACGGACTCGGCACTATAAGAAGAAGAATAAGATAGAAGTGTTCATACTAGATTGGTTGATTTGACATGAAATGCTTTTAAAATTATTCTTCCATTGTGATTGTTTTCTAAATAAATTTCTAGCTTATCCTCAGTACATCTTATTAACTGTGTGAATTTCAAGTTCTATAGGGTAAAATTGCATTCGTAAGAATCAATCTCTCGAAATTGCAACGACTGGCAATGAGAACATACAAAACAACTGCACTAGAAGTGTCCTAAATATTTACTTAGAATGTTCAAAGGAGTAACCAGGTATAGGCCGATACCTCCCTTAAAATGTGCTCAAACCTCAGGTCCAAATACTTAAAAAATTTAGGTTTTGACAAACAATTACTTAAAAATTCAGCTGTGCGTATGAATAGGATCAAAACCCTATATAAGGAATAAACCGAAATATACCAAGTATTTTACAAGTAGAAATCAAGCAGCCATTAGAGTTCTGAGGATGGATAAGAAACAAATAAGTTACTGGCCTAATATACAGAAGTTGAGTCAGACAAAGACACTCTTGGGAGTCTTCAACCAAATAATATTTACTGAATGTACCCACTTAAGTAATAATAATTTACGAATATTAACAGGAAACTTGTAAGCACATTGCTGCCTTTGTTGACACGCTAGGTTTAGCAGAGGATGCAATGTACAAATTCTGTCACAGGTATAGGAATAGGTGTAGATATGTAAAAGACTATGGAACTAGGGGCCCATGGAATATAAAATTAAGATCCTCGGCAGCTAGAGCTATTTGACATTTTGAATGTTCTAAGAGGAATATTCATTTGTAAACACTAAGCATCCCTAGTGCTTCCTCAAAAGATCTTTTTGTAATTAGTTTTGTCATTCACTTTTCTACAGTTGTCACTCATACATAACACTATAAAGACTATTTTTTTGTGATGCTGTAGATGTTTTATCTTAAAAAATTAGTACAATATTTCTAGTTGTCATTTCCAAATAGATGGTGATGTTTTGTATATATTCAAAACAATTGAAATTGAATTTTCCAGATTTGGCGAGAGCTGTATGAGAGAAAACAGCATTCTGCAGTTTTAAGTCCTTCATTTTCTCATTGATAAATTACTTTATTTAACAATGAAGTTTTCAAAATGCTACTTTCCTAACATTTTGTTTTATTTTCCAAAACGAAGAAGCAACAGCGCAAGCTTATCGAAAATTGTACTGAATTTAGTAATGAGTGCTCAAGTTTCATAATTAATTTGCTCTATTTATTCCTAGATATTCTTCATCCAGATTAGTGAAATAGACGATGAAACTGTTCAAAAAATCGATTAACATCGACCATAAAACACTATTAAATCGTTTGATAAAAAAGAAGCTGGATATTCCTTACTAATTAACATCGAAAAACTTGAATCCTTGCTGGCACAAATGAGTACTGGAGATGAAATTGTATTACGTACGATAATAATCTGTGAAAGAAATGATTAAGCCTAAAGAAGCTTTACAAATAGTTACGACGCGAAGGAATCTTAAGTGTTTGATGGAATTTGATATATATCTATAGTTTGCCATTAGCCGATATTGAATTAACTATCAAGAAGTAATAGCCAAAATTTATGAACAGGAAAGACTAAATCATTCGACTGACGCTTCTAAGACAGTTTGTTTTAGAAGTTTTGTTCCATCCATTATATAACCCTTTGAAAACTTCTATCAGTAGTGTAGACTTCAAAAGAGGTTTATGAGAATCGGTGAGAAATTCTACAGTTACGAAATTGTGATTTAACCAAATAAAAAGTGAAAGGTCTTCTATCCAAACGACATATACATCATTGAACAGTATTTATAATTCACATCAATAAATCAACTTTGAAAAAAAAATGAATTAAAATGAGAGTAATCCTCAAAAAAATGTAAATTTGAGATTAAATTGGAAATAACTACTTAAAAGAGATCGAGCATGACATTCTGAGCATAAATTGAGGACTCTTCAACTTTCCCATGTTTTTATAAAGATTGATATTAGATTTAAACGTTGCAAATATTTTGTATAGATACATGAATTATTTATTGGAATCGACCTAAACTCAAGATCACTTATTCACAAGAATAAGAATGTATATAACAAGATCATGAGCAAAAACGGTCGAAATTGTTTAGGCATTATTTACACAATAATTAAACGTTGTGCAGATCACATAACAAACATATAACCTCTTGAAATTATTTTCGATAAGTAGTTATAAAAGTTTTCGAGTTTACCTACGTGATGATTACACCGATAACGCTGATTATATCGAAATAATATGTATCATCTGTATTCAAAGAAAAGTAGATAAATAGAATATTCGTGATCGAATAAATCCAAGTTGAATTTATACTGGATCACTACATAGAAAAACCAGAATAACAGACATTCTAGATAGTAAAAACGGCGCTAGGAGGCACTGGGTGGCACAAATGGAAATGCAAAATTCAAAGGTATAAGATGACATTCTCGAAACTTTTAGAATAAAAAAAATTCATAGAAAGACCCAGGAGATGTATAGACGACATTGTCGCTGTAGCCGGTGAACCACTAAAAACAGAAAAGCTTGGAAAGAAGGCAAAAGTACTTTATGAAGAAAAAAAGTTGGAGTCTCTGTAACGCATAAGTTAATTCCTTAAGTTTTGTAATCTGGAGAGCGTGTCAGATGCTAAACTAATTTCGTTATACGAATACAAGAGTACACTTCTGAGTCACTTCTTCCGATGTTTTTCTTTCAACGTCTCACGTAAGTTTGGAACTAAATTTGCATGATAACCATTTGTCATTGTGAAAGTTTCTTAGCCTACTATTGAACCAAACAAAGTTTAAATGTCAAAATATTTTATTACTGAACATATTCTGCGAATCTGCAACGTCTGCAGACCTTTCAAAAAAAATGTTTCTTCTTGCTCTGCAAACCAAACTTCCACAGCTTTTATTACCTCCTCATTGGAAGAAAATTTACGACCTTTTAAACCTTTTTTCAGTTGAAGAAAGAGATGATAGTCGGACGGAACCAAATCTGGTGAATAAGGGGGGTGTTCTAGTATTTCTTCTAGTTCTAGTGTTTTTTCCGTAGAGTGGTCAGTAATGTCGAATAGTAATCTCCAGTTATTGTTATACCCTTATCCAAAAAATCAATCATGATTACTCCATGGCAATCCCAAAAAACAGAAGCAAGAACTTTTCGAGCAGATTTTTTAACACGAAACTTCTTAGGTCTTTGAGAACCAGAGTGTCGCCATTCCATCGATCGTTGCTTTGTTTCTGGATCATAGAAATGTACCCAAGTCTCATCCATAGTAACAACTCGGTTTAAGAAATCTACATCGTTTTCAAGTCGAGCACAGATCGAACGCGATGCTTCTACCCTTGCACGCTTTTGGTCAACATTCAAACATTTGGGGATCCATTTTGCAGTAATTTTCACATGTCCAAATTGTCGTGAACTATATGATGTACGCGTTCGTATGAAATAATCAGTACTTCAGATATCCGTTTTTGTCCAATTCGATGGTCTGATAAAATCATGTCATGAACTGCATCGATATTTTCGGGGACTGACACAGAAATTGGCCTATCCGATTGCTTATAATCTTCAATGGAAAATTTAACTCTTTTGAAGCTTGCAGTCCAATTTTTCACGATCACATACGAAGAACATTGATCACCAAGGGTATTAAGCATATTTTCGTAAATCTGCTTACCTCTTAACCCTTTTAAATACAGGTACTTAATGATGGCTCGATACTCCAATTTTTCGATTTTCAGAATTTCGGTGGACATCTTTTTTCTTTTAATTTATTGCGTAACTCTGGTTCATTTTTTGACGTCAAACTTTACACTGACACTTCTAATAAGTTATTGTTCGTTGCTATGGTAACGCAATATTTTGTTTATGCACGGAACTGGTCTAGGCTAACTAGATATCAATACATCCTCGTATTTCCCGTTTGAATATCATCTACTCAAATTACGAGTCAGTTAGCATGACCTATCACGTTAAAGATTTTTTCAGCGGTGGTGTAGTTGCCTCAATAATTCCATTTCTTACTCTCCATTTTGATTTATACATTATAGTGATGACATCTTCACTCGTTACTAATCTTGCAAAAAAATTTACTTTGTTTTGTTTTGACTGTCTTTTTCAGTTTGCTTGTGTGCATTCGGGTCAGACAAACAATTTTTCTTGTTTACGCAGAACTTTCTAGCGGTTCTAGATCCTTCATTTATATGTTAGTCTGTAGAGAACTGTCCACCACTTTTGAACTCACGTTCTCACTTTTTTAGTATGTCAAAATTCCACTAATGTTATCACCAAATCTTTGTGAAGAGTTACATTATGGTCAACTTCTTGGAACGCAAGTGTTTGATCACAGCGTTTTAATCGATGCCATCAATTTTAATACTGAAATGTGCCACTTTCGAATTCGGGTTTCACTCTAGATATGCTTCAACAGCGTAAGACTATAGAAGACAGGTTACAGTATAACATGAAACTAGATATTTTGTTTCTATTTACAACAAATAAATATATTCGTTAACAATGATTTATATGATAATCACAATTACACACATTAAAATTCATTGCATATTTTAGGAAGAGCAAAAGAAAAGACTATGTAGAATACGAAGATGAAGTAGACCAGTTTATACTGATATTATTTTAGTATAATTTTTTATCATCCTTACCTCCACCATTCTGTTGACACAAATAAGGAAACCTCCATATATTTCCTAATCCTACAGAATAACCAATAATGGATAAAAAAAATTGCAGTTTTCCAGACCATTCCGCCCGATTTGGATCAACGTCGGCAGCCTGACTACCTCTCGATATTATGGAGCCTCTAGGGCCCTGTAGAACTATTGTAACTCCTTGCTTACTTTTTGGTTCTGCCGGTGTATTCACACCATTGTTTAATGGCGCTAATTCATGCCCGTGTTTCGTCATCTCTGATTTTAATGCTTTATCCGTCATGTTATCAGTCTAATGAATAGGCACTACTGTCCAAATTTGGGCACATAGATTCAATAAACGTCCAACTAAAATAATTCTATTTGAATATTGTTACGTAAATATTATAATAAATAAATAAATGTAAAATTTTTTATCGTAATTACTTTATTCTCTAAGTACTGGCTAGATACTTATTTCTAATACAAATAAAACTAATGTTCGATTATGACATAAATAGAATAATCTTGAGGGAAAATTGTACAGAACAGAAGGATCTAGAAATTATGCGAATTGTTCTGGTTACTTTGGAGATACAGCATATGAGAACAAAAAAATGAGGCACCACATTTTATTTCGCATGTGAGAAAGAAAAAATCGTAGCTTTATATAAACAACATTTAAATATAACAGTTTTTATTGAAAATTAAGCTTCTGTCATTCAAATAATGGTTTTCATTGATAATTATCTCTTTTCCATGCGGAAAAAGTTTCGTTTCCGTATAAACAATTATAGAAATTGAAATAACGTTTGGTAATCGATATCTTCGTAAGTCTTTAAATAAAAAAATAGACAAGTCAGTAAATATTTGAAGACTGATGATAGAGGTAGCCAGGAATTTGCGATCGTAACTGATATATTTGGTGGGATTCACCAAGATATAATCATTGGTGCATTTCGTGAAATTTATATGATGTAGGAATATTTTTTATGTACACACCCGTCGATAAGATTGTAAATGAATGATTTTTTTGTTATCGGGCGACCAAATTGAATATTTAAATCAATTTTGCAACATTATTGATTAACTTTTCAAATATAGTTTCATCAACATGTTTCAATTTAGTATTTACGTAACCAAAATTCTTAGCATTTATACAAAGAGTCCCAATTTTACCTGTTTGAAATTAAAATATAATAATATTATAATGCTACAATCGGTACGATGAATTTTACTAAAACAAGTTGATCTATTTTTTTACATTTAAGGTGGAACTGCAGATCGGAGAACCTCAGAGGCCACAATTATTGAAGGAAGAATTATAAATTGCATCCCATAAATATTCCACGTAAAATGAAATCAATTACTCGATTTTCTAAATTCTCAACCTGATCCTATCTTTCTGAGAGTATTGGTTTCACAATGTCGATAACCTATAATTTTAAGACGATCATCCCCCTTAGTAGAAGCTTCATAAACAAAAGGAATTTTCTATTTATTTATATATTGGGTCCAATATCAATAGTCCAATCTTATTGTATGTGATAATTTTTCCTTTCCCTTTTTCTTGGCCCAACTCTATGCGCCACCAATACACCAAGATGTGTACACATCGAAGTTGGCCATAACTACAGATTAGTAACAGTTACATTGCGAGTTTCATTATTTTCATCTGTTTTTCCATGACTAATGGAATTTGTACTTGTTCTGTCATGCTAGAAATTAATAACATTTGACGGTTTCTTTCTAAATACGACTATTCAATGCTTATTAAACTCCCTGTTATCTATTCTAAATCAGTGTAAAATCCTCGAAATGTCCTAACCGATTCATGAAATTGGAAGCACCAGTTCCTACGACAAATTGTCTAAAGATGCTAAACATAGTTAGAATCCTAAGCAAGGGCGGATCCAAGGTCTTGACAAAGGGGGGTCGTTAGTATTAGGACGAGTTAATTACGTTGTTTTTACGCAATTTTTACTTCAAACCTCAATTCCTCATCGACTTTGAAACAAAAAACCAAGTTAATTAATCAGGGTCTAGAGAGGGAGAGTCACGAACCCCCTGGATACGCGCTTAATCCTAAATCATTGGGCACCTAGTACTGATTTATTGAGCTAATTAGCTAACTCATACTCGTTTCACATGCTATCTTTGTTCTTCCAATCCTGCTAACTCGCTACTATTTTTACCGACCATCCAATAGTCATATATGACATGTACCAAACTATCTTTACTGGTAATCTAGATCTCACACTTGAAACGAAACTGCCAATAATCTTTTAATAATACTACAGAAATGTGAAGTTCAACGTCAAACAAAATTATTGACGCGATCGATGGAGCAACAGCATGACTCTACACCCTTTCACCTACTACTTGTATTGTGTGTCATAATTTTCATGCTTCTATGACTGTCCAGCACATTCTTAAACAATACTCTACCGCATACCAATAGTTTTATCTGAAGCCTAAACCTTAGGGAAACACTTAACAGCCTTACAGAGATTATGGAAATTTGAGAGCCTCTCAAATATCATTGTAATAAAACTCAAAAATCGAATATTTCTAATAAATTTTTTGAATTTGAATATCGGAATCAAATCTGAATAGATCGAATAACGGAAATAAGGAGGTGCTTTCATTTTAAATGATACATACTGTAGATAGTTGTGAACAACAAATGCCGATTGTAGCAAATGAAAAACGTTTGGAATCTTTGGATAGATACTCCTACCGAAAATTGACAATTCCACAGGAATATCTCGTAATTCCATAGAAGGCAAATGAGATTTATATAAAATCCGAAACATTCATTCAAGCACGACCTCTGTAGTGGACTAAACATGTAGCCGACATATAAATAGAAAAAATTGGCATTGGAGGCTCCACAATATTAGGGAATGAAAAAAAGAAATTGTGAAATTGTCTAAAGTCCACTAGTTGTTGTACTTCAATCTTTGTATAAAATTACGTAGTTTTATTATATAGCTCAGGTTATAGGTCACTCCACATTGAGAAATGGTAGGTCACAAACAGAAATGATACGATAAATTTGAATACAATGAATCAAAAATTTAACACATATATATCCGAAATGTGATTCTTAATATTGTGTTTTCCTCTAACTCATAACAAAAAATACATTCCTAGAAAGTATTCTAATGAAATTCTAAACTCTATAATAAATAAAATTGGGACACTCTATATATGTACTACCTATATGATGGACATTTAATTTGAACAATTTATTAAATTTGTGAAATCGATATACTACCAAGTAAACCAAATACACATGAACTTTCCAATACGCACTCCCACAACTTTATGTAATTTATCGATATTTATAACACTCTAATTCACTAAAAAACTCCGTTTGCTATGTAAAAATAGTATCTCGGGATTTTTACCGCACGTTTAATAATTTTCCACTAAAGTTTTGGGCTCACTGTAAATGGTAGTGAGAAGCACCTTTCCAAAAATCAATATGAAGCATGTGCTTGCAAGGGAAAATCACCCTTAACAGTTGGAAAGACCAATCAGAGTAGGGAGATACATCCGAAGGTTTGGAGGAGACTAAAATCGGGATCCGTTGGGGTATTTGGAGTTGATAGAATCAGGGAGAGCAATACCAGGGTGGGTCTCAGAGAGAAATAAATATGATATTTATTTATAGAAAATGTGTTTATCATATACAATGTGGCTCATTTATATTGAAATTTTGAAAATTCTAAAATTTCAAGCACTCAGAAATACAGAATTATTTAAAAAAATATCTATGTCATATTTTCCTGAACTAACACTTACAAAAGAAAACCCGGTGTCATTAGTTGGTTTATTGATCAATATTATTTAGAATAATTTACCATATATAGAAGACACGAATAATATGTAATATATATATATATATATATATATATATATATATATATATATATATATATATATATATAAATATATATTATTCGTATATATATCGTCTTTCGGTTTCTAACCACTATCCATCTCCATCTTGCCATAAGTCTTCTGCCAGTTCTTCTGCATTTTTTTATCTATGCCCTCCCTCCAGCTTCTTCCATGTCTTCTTCTTTGTGGTGTCTACTTTAGGACCTGTTTAAGTATTTTATTGCCTGAAATTTTCTTTATGTGACCATACCAGGTTAGTTCTTTGGTTTTAATGTCATCTATTAATTTATATCTGTCTCCCGTAAGGTATATAATAAGCCCAAATATTTCAATTTTAGTTCTCATAGAAGTTATATCAATGATTTCTCGTAGTTCTCATTTTATTCCGTATCATGGTTGAAAGATGCACATTAACGGAAAAAATAGAAAACTATAATAGAATTGTCAGAGAGAATATTTAATGCGAGACATGCAGACACTTTTTAAAAATTAATCCTGTGCAAAAAGGGCAGCAGAAGTGAGCAGTTTAGTTTACTTTTGATATGAGTGTGAAAATACCAATGCCATCCAAAACATAACAGAAGTTTATGGTATTGAAGCAATGAACTAGAGATATTTAAGATGTACGTATGAACGTACATATCAAAGAACGCTCAGGTTTGTCGTTCGTAGTGACTAAGGATTTCATCCTTACTCCAAGCAGTTATTACCTTTTCCTGCGGCTCCAAAACCATCTAGGTGGTTAGGGACAACGAAAAAGTGAATGTTACCATCCTCACTTAGGTGTACGAGCAGAAGGAAGACTTCTTTGAAGGTTTTAAAATTTAATTCAAAGAAATTACAAGTACGTCATATTCTAGGCAACTTTGTAGAAAAATAGGCAATTGTAAGTACAATACTAAATTTACTTTCATAATTAAGGGCATTCATCAATTTTTAACCAAAATTACGAATAAATCACAAAGAGTTCATCATTATTTTTTTCTCAATAAAATATTATAGAAATTTCAGACAAGTTGGATTTTCTTGCAATAATTATACTTATAATAATGTTGGAGCTCTAAGAATACACATAATATGTTATACATCATTAAACGTATCGGTATTATATTTATTTCGAGAAACGGATCTGCAAAATCCAAACGACAACGTTTACATAGTCGATGAAAACGTTTCGCCTTGAAATTGTTGGGCTTGTACTGAAGAAGTGGAACTCGTAGAGGGGTAAACTGGAGAGGTCAGTTATGGTGAACTGATGTTTGGGTTTCACTCAATTCTATATCGGGAAAATCAATTTTTTTATAGGTTCAATCCACTCTTAGTAAAAACATACATAATCCTTTCAATTATAAGTACAATGTTTTTCTGGATTGCTTTAATTATTATTATTCGGAATCGTAATCTCATTGATAATTAATATTATATAACTGCGAAGAAAATTGTATCACAATATCAAATATATATTTTGATATATATATATATATATACCTATATCAAATTATATATCAATGATCATCTCCAGCTGTTACACGCTTTGATTATAGTGGCCCTTTTTTGATTAACTACATTTATAGAAAAATGGCCTAAATTCATCTCTTTTTCTAACGTTCTTTGTGGTTCTTTGAACTACTACTACTTATGATGAGTTTTAAGATTACACTCACTGTTGACCTGCTTCGTATTGGCTACTAAATAACGAGAACAGCTGTAAGATTTTTGTTATGAATTCATACATTGTCACTTTGAATATCCACTTCTTCTCTGTCTTCACAACGCTCAAAGAGAACCTTCCATTGTTTGAAATAGTGCTGGAAGCCTTCTTCAGTCAGCTTCTCTTAATATAAATTTCACCTTGAGAACGATATAGAAATAGCTCATAGCAATAATGCAGATAAGTTAACAATGAGATGCTAGACTTGGCTTGAAACAGTTTGAGAGGCAATAAGGAATATTGTCCTGATGGAGAATGTCTTGCCTTTTTCTTCCGTACAGATCGTTTTTTACAGATTTGCAATAAAATTTTCACTTGCATATAACTGAAAGAAATGGGTTGAAAATGTTTTATATGGTGATCTCTATTATCGATCAGACCGGCGATTTACATATACTGGTATACTTGTTAATTTCAAAGATGCCATAACAAGTAATTTTAAAAATAACTTTGATTAGATTTGCATTGTTCATATTTTTATATCAAAACTTTAACGTAATAAATGCGTTTGTTATTTTGGATATACATTTCCCTGTGACCTTACAGAGCTTCCTGAAATTCACTGAATTATTGATTGTAATACCTCGGCATTAGTCGGAATTCATCGTTATAGTAGTACGGTCAATATTTACTCCATATTTCAATGGTTATTAATGAAAAAAATGAAATGAAAAATTTGCTTTTATATTATATAATACGTTAGTTAAATAAATTGAATAAGCTTCAAAGTGAAATTAGTTTCATGATATATATTTAGTGTCAAGTGTAAAAGGCACAATATCAAGTCTCAGAAGTATGTATGTGTTGAAAAAAATATTAATTTTCACATGGAAGTCCTACTTATTTTAATTAATTATTGTAGCTAAATTTTAGACAAAAAAGAATAATAGGAACACAAAATACATCTATTTCAAGTGAATCTGTCCAGTTTGGAAAGGATTTGAAATATTTTTAAAATTTAAACTCAAAATTTTTTCGCAATTTGGTGGATTCATCCGAAATGAAGAAAAAGGATATAATAAATAATGCTATCTACCTTCCCTATTTAATATAATAAATAAGAACTTGTGTAAGAAATTATGGAATAAAAAGAAGATAGAATAATGATAGAAACTTCACCAAATTCTTGTTACCCACAAAAAAGTGCATGCGGAAAAGAATGGTCTCAAAAACGATCCCAAAACTACCAGTGTAAATAAGTTTGTATCATATAATCTTGATCGAAATGGAAGAGGTTACAAAAATAACACAAAATAAGCATAACGAAGCTGAGGAAAATAAAAATAAAAACTGAAAATTACATATATTTCAATATATGGTGAAAACTAAAAATTATTACAACTGTAGTTGGCAGTTTTGATTAGATTAAGAAGGCTAGCGATTTTAAAAACTCAATTTTTGAAAGAACGAATTAACATATCAATGTTTCTATGAAAATTAGTTAATCGAATCTTTCACATATTTGTTTGAGCTAGAAAATCAGTAATAATAAACACGTATATTAGAATTTTTGAAAATTTCATCCCCTAGTGTATAAATGGAAAGAAATTGTGTATGACGCCATTAGACGCCAATTAGTGACCTTTAGGACCCTGGCTGGAGACTTTCCTCTGGAAGTGGTAATAAAAGTCCAGGTATATATAACTAGTACTCAAATGGGAAGAACAATTAATATTAAATTGCATGCCATCAGCTTTTCAATGTAACGACATGCCACCGTTTTTTAGTGAAATGAAATGAATATAAATAAAAAGGAGAAAAAGCTGGAAACCCCTTCGAAATAATTTTGTTTCCTAAAACAACGAACACAACATTGCAAATTAATAAAAATTCTTAGAAACGATAAAAAAGTATCAGCATTAGTATATTTATTAAAAAAGTAATAAAATTCACATTAACTGCGTATTCAAGAGAGTACACAAAACACAAAACAGTTATAATTTAGAAACAACTCAAATTCATATATGCTAGAGATAAGTAATGAAACTTATAAAAGGAAAGCAGATTGCAGAATCCGAAATTAAGAATGAAGCAGAAAATTTGCACATATTGAATGTTGTAAAGTGCGCATCAAGAATTTTTTTTGAAAAAATCAACCTCTCATAATCTCCACAAACAATATTCACTAACTTTTCACAACTACCCTCTAAAAGATTAAAATATGAACTTTATCAAAAAAATCAGACATAATTTTATTAAACTATGTTTACGAACACCACCTATCAGTAATTTTTATATTATTGTCTGAGTATTCAATAAAACTGTGTGCGCAAAACTGAGTAACTAATAACGAATATAAAAAGGAAATTGTAGACTTTCAAGGGGTATCAGAAAACAGAAGGTAAGCATAAAACACAGAAATTTGAGTTTTAAAAGAGACATGCTTAAAATATTTTATATATGTCAAAAAAACTCATCATAATGCTTTTCAATTTCTTGTAAAAGGTCCTGTCAATTATTTCATTGTCTAATGATTATCTCCAACTACCATATTAGCTTTGGAGGTTTATCGACTGAATGTTTAGTATCAGATTTTGTATCAAAATTCTCAAATTTTTATCTGTTTTTTTGTTCATTTTCTCATTTCTCCCTCTGGTTTCTGTGTACCTACTACTGTGGCAAGGGTCTGAATTAAAGATACTTCTTTTTTCATACTTTCATTATACCACAACCTTTATTCCCAGACCAACTTTACGTTTCTAGTAACCATATTACCTATTAGAATTTTGACATATATATTTTCATAATAATTTCTATTGTTAATAACTAATAAATGGTTAACGCACTAGATTATATTGTACATTGAGTTGTTCAATATTTAAAAATGTGCCTATTAATCTACAAATCTATACTATGGAGTGGAAATTCCTTTGAACGATTGCAAAAATGTATGAAGTAAGCTCCTGTCAACAAATATCGTTATCAACACTTAATCAATTAACATAACCGCTGATAAAAAATATGAAAATGATGAACACATAATGTGAATTTCTGTTCAATCAATTATCAATTACTCGTTCAGACATTAGTAGGTAAATGTATACCACCCAAAGTTTGGTAACTAGATTAACATATTATCATGAATATATGTGCCGATAAAACGTATGATCTGATGACAATATGTGTAAAATTATGGATATTTACAGAGCATTGGACACAAACTAAACGTGATTAGGGTAAAAAAAAACTGAAAAACACGCTTCTAAAGCACAACAAAACAAAAAATTGAAAATAATTTTTAAAATAAGCTTAAAACAAGGATGAATAAAACATACTGGTGTTGTTGTGAAAAAGCGTAGGGCGCTAGATGTACGAGAGATATGAAACAAAGCGCTCCATTTTTTAAAGCAAGAACGGGATTTGAACTCACGACTGGCGAATCCGGAGGTTGACGCATCAGATCGCTCGCCTAACAAACGCAATTAAAGTGGTAGGATATACTAACAGTAATAAATCACTTGCTCTTAATCCAAAGGAGAATTACAAACAAAAAAACCACATACAGGTCCAATATAAGCGTGTTAAATAAAGCTTTTTCAACTTCAATATACAGTTCTTCAAAAGCTCTAAACAATTAGTTTATTATTTGTTCATTGATTCTTAATATGATTAATTGGAATTAATGATAGCTAATACTTATTTTCATTGTAATATTAACGAATTGTCTTGCAGACCAACCCTATCCTTTTTTTTATCCTTTTATAATTTAAATTATATTATCGTATATTAACTTTTACAATTATTTACTATTTCTCACCTACGTTTTAATCTCTCTCCAAGATTTGTCATTGTCTTATAGCATTTTACCCATTACCATATTTTATGTTTGCCTTGATCTTCATTTTTTTCTTTTTTTCTCTATATCTCTATTTAATATATTCTTTTCACTCATTGATCATTGTCTATTCCCCCAATATTTCCATAGCAGCATGGTTGCCGGTAGTACGTACCTTCATTCTTCTTCTATTCTCGTATATAATAAATGGTGTTACATATCTTAATCTTAAGAAATTTTTTGACAACACATTTCTTGTTAATGGCCTATTACATCTCAATTCATTTTTCGACCATATAATTTTTATATGCAATTCGTTTCCTAGTTTCTCAAAACATTATTGCCAATTATTTCTTATCTTTCACCTGTTCTATTTGCACATTGTCTATTTCATCGTTCGTATTAAAATTTAATTTCCTCTTACCAGTAATTTGTGTTTTGTTTGTATTTTTTTCATGCATCTTCCATCACAGCTTCCCCCATAAGTTTTTTATGTAATACTACATCTTCTGCAAACACCTTCAACTAATTTAACAACATTTCTTCTATTTTCTGTTCACATTTGTTTGGTGATTTTGTTCTATATGTATATAGAACAATCTTAAGTCTATAGTTGATTTAAATTTATTGAATTTCAGTTTACTCTGCTTCATATATATTTGACATAATATCAATGATTCTATACTTTTAAACATATTGTTATTTCTTATTGCTCTGTTAGCTTCTAAATGTAGAAGATGTCCTTGAAGGCTTTTTACTGATTCAAATCCGCTTTGTGCTTCAGAAAGTTTCTCACTTTCTCCTTCATGTCATTTGTACTATTATTATTCTCATATATTTCATTACAATTATTCCAGTTTTAGCTTAGTGATTTCTCTCAATTACTCAATTCTCTATTGTAATACAAATTTATATGTTTGTGGTCATTTTGATTTATTAGCTGTGTTTCTGCGATTTTTAGCAGTAATTTCTAGGGATTGTACATGAATTCTTTCTACATCGCGACTCAAAAACAATTTACCATTAGCTTATTTGAAACATTGACATTTCTAATTTCTCTTCTTCATCTTTTTCCAACAATAATTACAATGTTGCCAAATTATTTAAGTCCATTTTTGTACATTTTTGTATTGTCCTATTTTCTATTCCATTCACCGTACTGTGTAAAGAGTAAGCTGGACAATTCCATCAAGTGTAAAATGACTATATCCTAGTGAACAAGAGATTTAAAAATTTAAGTAACGACATATCCTGGCGCAGACATTGTATCGGATCACAATTCTATAATAGCCGATATTAAAACCAAGCTCAAAAGAGTCCAATAAAATTAAAACTAGATATCACAGAGAACAACAAATCACAAATTGAAAAAGATATCAACAGCCAATTGAGACACTTTTTCAAAATAATGGAAAAACACATTGAAACGAGTCCAAGACACAAAAAACAACAGTGGATGACTGACGAAATCTTAGAGTAAAGAAGACGGCAGAAAAATATTAGTGAAAAATATAAACAGATACAGAATATAATCAAACAATATATAAGAGTGGCCAAAGAAGATTGGATGAAAGATAAATGCATTGAAATGGAAGACAAACATGAGAGTTACAAAATATTTTAAAAAGTCAGAGAAGTAGCTGGCCTATACAACGAGAAGACTCATCATACCTTAAGGGATTCAATAGAAAAAATTATTATAGATGAAGAAAAAATTCGAACAACTTGGTATGTGTATATCAGAAGAACAAACGGCATTTGATGAAGACGAAGGACCAGAAATAATAAAGTCAGAAATGATACATGCTATAAAACATGCAAAAAACAAGAAAGCTGCTGGACACGATAAAATTCCAATAGAGATGCTAAAGCTTATAAATAAAGAAAACATAGGAATATTAGTCAAACTGTTCAATAATTTTTATTCAATCGCTAAAATTCCAGAAGACTGGTTAAAATCCGAATTCATAACTTTACCAAAAAACAACGTCCAAAGCACTGTAGCGACTATAGACTTATAAGTTTTATGAATCACACTATAAAAATATTCTTAAGAATCATCCACGCTAGAATCAGAAATAAGTGCGAAGAAGATCAAGACGAAACCCAATTCGGCTTCAGAAGTAGGTTGAAAACATGAGAATCACTTTTTGCACTGAATATATTATTACAAAAATGCCAAAAGGCATCGAGTACAAACCGACAAGTTAATAAATATATTAAGGGAAAAAATAGTTGATTGACGTAAGAATCATCGAAAAATTAGCGCCAAAGAACGGGCGTTCGAATCAACGGAAATTGACAAAAGAATTCAAAATCTTAAGGGGAGTCAGATAAGATTGCATAACTCACCACTTCTTTTTAATTTATATCCAGATCTTTAAGCAAGCTAGACACAACTTATCATATGGAGTAAAAATTAATTGTAAACTTATAAATACAATCAGATAAGCGGAAGATAAGTTGTACTTGAATGGACGGCTACAGGTAGCTCATACAACATTTTTAAAAATAAGATCACTCTTTTCTAAGATAATCTAAGATAATTTAAAATTTCAACTCCCGAAACGGATGATCAAATGTTACATATGAACAGTTCTCTTGTATGGTGTCGAAGCATGGACGTTAAAAATATCTACCATTAATCGCTTGGAGGTTTTTAAAATGTGGTTATAAAGACGCATGCTCAAGATGTAATCCTTAACAGAGCAAATGCGGTTCGTGACTTGGTGAATAACATCAAATGCCTGAAAATAGCTTATGTGGAACACATAATGCGTGGTAGCCGGTTTAATATCCTCCAGTTGATTATGATGGGTAAAGTTGAAAGTTGTAGAGGAATTGGAAGGAAACAAGCCTCTTGGTTGAAGAATATTAGAGAATGGACTGGGATAAGAGAAGCAGGACAGTTATTTAGACTAGCTCAAGATAGAGATAGTTTTGCCATGCTAATCACCAATGTCAACGGGACTTGATACGGTACGCTAAGAATAAGTAGTGAATGTTATTACATTTATAAATGTTAACAAATTAACATACTTATTAATGTAATAATTAGAACATATGATTAATAGTACGAAAATAAAAATGAACTAGAAATAATTTGAGCCCAATATGTAATAAATATTCTACATATTAGAAAAATAGAACGTATTATAACTGAAGAAGAATTACAACATAATACTCAGTTAATTGGATTGTCGGGTTGGAAAATTAAGGAACTTGCTATATTTGAGATATATTGAACCATCACTTCCGATAAAACAGATCAACGTGTAAACGTAGATAGTTTAAATACGACAAAAATTGCCAGAAGAGACAGAGAAAGACGAACCATTAAAGGGCACAAGTGGAAGCGTCACGATTACGTCATACAACGCCCCTGGATCAATACCAGACACGCAAGCAAGAATCGACTTTTGGGGTTTCAAGGTAACAATAGTACGATATGGAAATTTGTTAGAAATTTAATATATATTTATAATTAATATTCATTTTAATTATATAGTTGAAGGTAGAAATCTTATTATAACAGAGAAGGAAGCAATTATCAAAGTATGAATGAAAAGCCGTATAAAACAATTTAAATAAAAACACATATAATGACATAATCTCAAATTGTACTATTTCAGATCGAAAGAACGAATTCGGCGAAATAGTGTGTTGAATTTCACCCAAAGAATTCCCAGCGACCTTGTGATCGTCTCGGCCAGGTATTCGACTCTCTCCAATCTTTTCAGCGGCGAGTAATCATTATATCCATTAACATGAAATATTTAATTCAACCAGCATTACATTAAAATAATATTCTTTATTAATCATTCTACCCTTACTTGAAATGTTGAGAGAATTATTTTCTAATTTGGTTTGGTATTCAAGCGTGTTTTAAAAGCTCATCCAAGTTTTTGGCGCAATATATGTTGCAACAAGACTACAGCACTACACAACATCCTTCCATCTACGTGAGAAGCTGTGACAGAGAAGTCTTCAGAGAATCTCCCAAAATTGTCCGTCAAGCACATCTTCATCGACTATATACAATACTTTACCGCAGATTAATCTGAAAACCAACCTCAAGGAAACACTCAAGTGTCAAACTTTCAAATAAATCAAGAAATTCTTTCTTGAGGTTACCCAGCTGTAACAGTCTTTTACCCTGCGCTAATGATTAGCGCTGTGGAGCCACATTAAACTGCAATAAAAAGCGTGTTTTTGTTTGTTTCCTAGAGTATTAATTATTTTTTTATTTAATCTCTATGATTTGCCGATTGTGACCTGAAATTAATTTACTGAACCTACATCCTATTTTATGCTACGTTATGTTATTCATGCTATTTTTAAAATTATCACAAAGATTATGATTTCCCTATTATTGCCCTGATTAATATTTGCCCCCTTGTTTGTGGAATTCACTCGTTAAAAAAAAAGACAGAAATTTAATTAGCATGGAGTGCTTCAAGATACGAGATACGGGATGATTGGTTAATTTCGATAATATCTCTTTCCTGTCGAATATAATATATATCAACAATATTATACATACATATTATCATTTATAATTGCAATTAGGTAGTGACAACATCTGGTAAATAAAAACTAAAAGTATATTTTATGTTTTCAATATCTTGCAAACAAAATGAAATTACTTGTAACACTATTTGTCATCTTGGTTATTGCAAAAGGTAAGATTTACTTTGAATACGAGTTTATTTTATTCATTGTACTCACTAAAATTATCACATAATATTAATAAATTAATAACAATACTTTATAATATTCTCCATTAATTAAGTGTTTTAGATAAATACACGCAAATCTAAGCATATACGCAATAAAAGTATGAGAGGGGTTGAATATAAAAACGTCCTTGGACCATTTTGAAAAATTTTTGGAAAATCGTGAAAATGAAATTATGATCTAGAAATTACAACAATTTTTTTAAAATTCTGGTTCTATAATATTTTAAAATATAAGAATAATTATAATTTAATATATTACCAAACATTTTAGAACAATTACACTCATTTAGACCTATGATCGCTAATATTTTCTGACATCATCAAAAAAAGTTTAATTTCTTTTGACAATTTTGGAAAATTTTTAGAAAATCATGTGAGTTTCAAGATGTACTAGAAATTCCAACAATTTTTTAATTTCTATTAAATTATTTCGTTTTAATTCCTTAGTATTCTAAAATTCATGAATAATGATACTTTTATATATTTTTTGAGTGATTATACCTTTTACTTTAGATAAGAAACAATTTGAAATTGAAAGATAGACAAGAGAGTTTTTGATTTTCAAATTTACTTTTCAGCATATTCGATTTCTAATTTCACAAATTATAATGTTCCGTTTAATAATGTCTGATGCGTTCGGACGTTTCATATTTCAATTTTCCGTAGACGTGTATATCTATAATACTTAAACGGATTAGAACTTAAGAACTTCCGCAAAATATTCTTTATTTTCATTAATTTCATTAATCAAATGCTTTGGACAAGCCTTCTAAAAATCAAAAGATGAGCAGCTATAAGCATGCCTTCATGGAGACGAAACAAAATTTTAGAATATTCTGAAAAAAAATATCTTCACTATTAGTTTCACGAGCCCTAATAGATAATAAATATTAAATCGACCAAACTGAAATAGAAATTAACTTGTCATATATTCAAAGTTTATTATTAACTCAACGATAAACAGACCAAATATTATGAATCAAAATTCAATCCATTCCGAGAAGTTACCAATTAATTTATTTATTTATTATTTTGACGAGATGACTAAAATGGTTGCATTGAAAATATTTACTCTAATATTCTTAAAAACAAATTGATTTGTGTCGTGATCGCTGAAGGTGAAGGCTGGCTCTAGTATTTCTCAATTTATTAATTTGCTATATTCGCTAGATTTTGTAAAATGCCTTATATATTCTACACACTTTACTTGAGAGGAGTTACAACCTTCACTGCGCTCTAATGTGGTAATTTGCGACGAAAACAATGGCTAGGATACTCTTGTCGATTACCCCGAATTTATGTTACCAATTTATTTATCCCAATGGCCTGATTAATAAAAAAGCACAATTTTCTGTCTTAAAAGAGATATTATAATTGAATATACCTTCCATAAATCCCAATGCACCGAATATTTATTAATGTAAAAGCAGCCCATAATTAAAATTCCTGTTGCACCCTAAAAACTTTTGCTAACATCTTCTGGTTCGATTTCTGGACCCTATCTTATTTTGGAACCAAAGTATCGGACTTACACCACTTCTTAGTCTCTTGGTTTGATAATGCGATAGAATCAAGTTTCATCTCTAATTATAAAATAATGTACAAAATTATTTTATTATTTCACCAAATTTTCTTTACATGTTTTTGTTCCAGTTTTATCGAATGCGAATACATTTTGAGCATATCCTTCTCTAATACTCTTTATCCAAAATATTCACACTGTGATCATATCCTGTTCTGGTTTTACTTCACGTAGATCATCTTCTAGGCTTATATAACCACTTCTTTCTTATGTTTGTATCGATGGTAAAGAGTCCTCATACACTCTATAATCATTCATGATTTTGTTCTGTTCCTAAACCTTCTCAAACTAAGAATTTTATTTCTGTATTATAGTTGTCAATTTAAACCTTTAAAGGGTTTAAAGGGTAGAAGCCTTTAAAGTGATAAAAAGTGGGAAAAAAATATGATAGTATGATTGAACCCATTGGAAAAGAAACAGAATATAATAAAAATAAAAGGAATTTACAGGCAATTTGAGGTCGAGAAGGAGGAGAGGGTGAGTTTTTACATGTAAAAACGGTTAATTTCAAATTCCGGAGTAAAGTCCAATGGAAAAAAGTCAAATAGTGAAGGTAAAAGGATGTATAGCTTTTGGATTGATACTTTTTTTAATATCAAAAGAGCACTCTAATTTTTAATTGAAATTCTTCCGTCAAAACATCTACTTTTTTAAAAAAATTGGTGAGTCTTGAAAGACTAAGACCTAAGCGGAATTTTTTTTTCATTATGTACAGTTTTTAAATATCTATTAAAATTTTATATAAAATCTATATCTATAAAATTTCAATAGATAACTAAAAATTGTACAAATGCTTAAAAAAAATTCTGATGCGAGCTATTTTGCCTTTTCCTAGAAAATTTCTACGGTAATGGTAATATTTTTTCACACCATAAAGAAAGTAGAGATTTCAACAAACAAAAATTTAACCGATTTTTTAAAAGAAGCTGATATTTTGACCGGAGAATTTTCGATGGAAAATTAGGTTGCTCTTTCGATTATTCGAAAAAATTATAAATAAAACAGTTGTAATCCTTTTTATTACCTACAACTCTGCCATTTGACTTTTCCTATATGACTTGTAGTCCTAAACCTTGCATTATTTTTATCAAAAAACCTAATCTAACCTAACCTTCCCTTTCCCTTCCCCTTCTTGAGCTCGGATCGCCTGTAAATTATTTTTTATTTTATTATTATTGCATTCTCCTATTGCAATGGGTTTCATACTATTATCATTTGACTACTACTTTGAACAACTAAGAATAGACTGAGAATATTATTTTATTTGAATTAGGTATATTTTATTTCGACATTAAAATTACTTCCTTCTCGAGGTTAGTGTGAACAACCCTTTCATAAATCAATTTATAGCCCCATTATTGCTTATTTCACACGTGTTCATAAGTATATACTTCCACGAAGTGCCATTCTTTAACAAACAAAAGAAATTATTGAATTGACATTTATTTTTCTGTAACTTAACTTGTTAGCTTTTATAAGTAGGAAAACGATCTTTGTTTTTTTTTTAATAATGTAAGGGTTAATCTCGCAACAAACTTTTTTTACTAAATCTTTCCCAATCGAGGTATTTTTTATAAAAATTTAAACCTATTTTTTCAGATGATACACTTAAGGGATAATTTTTTACTATACCTAATATGAAAATTCTGTCGAGTTAAATAAACGAGAATCGACGGAGTGAAAAATTATCGTTTGAAAATATTATTTTTATGGACGGCTTCCTGTTTTGATACTGATTGTTTTCGACATCAATGAAAATACAAAAAAGTAGAGTACTCAAATAGTTCTTTTGTAATTAAAACTGATATTCTTATATTCTTCTAATATTTATTTTACATATGTTTGTAACCAATCTCCATCTGTTTAGCGTAGCACATACAATAAACTAATTATTTTTATCAAAATATCGAACATTGATCTAGTCTGTGAATAAAACAGTGAGTTTAAAGCCTATCTCATCCACAAAAGGTTAAATTTAGTAATAATTGTTGTAAAGTGCTCTCAATATATCAAGTAGACATATTACATTGTGGAGAAATTGTTTATTTATGCTTTTGATCATATTTACTTAGTTTATGATACTATTTATCTTAGTGAGTACGTATTTTGTTTTTGTATAAAAGTTGTTTTCTCTTTTTAAGTATAGATTCATAAAAAAATTATGAGTATACGTAATTTCATAGTACAATCGCAATTTATTGCACAAATAGAATATCTAAAATAAAGCATGTTTGATGTGGTATTGATCGTTGAACATATTTTCGTGGACTGTCGAGAACTCTAAGAAGATGAATTCTCCAATGTAGTGAAAAAAAATCCTATAACTCTAGTACAAATACATTATAGACTATAATAATGTATATTGAATGTTAAATTGAAACGTTGAGTCAATAGCTATGAAAGCTATGAGATGAAAATGCACATTGTTTTTCTTCAGTAACAATTTTGGTATTGAAACGTGAAGACGACCTTTCAATTCAATGCAACTGAAATATAATTTTTTATTAGTTAAAATGTTTTTGGACACTTTCATTTTTTTCAAGGTTGAAGGACATTCCGACAATCTCTCATCCTTAACTCATTCATTTCCACTTTTAATAATCTGTTGAGGTTCTTGGGTACTTTTTCAGAATAAATAAAAACTTGTTGCTTCGTTTAAGATACCTATTTGTCACTTAACAGTTTCTATTCTTATATTATGACTTTTTTTAAAATAAATTAGTATATTATCTATGCACACTCTCATCTTATCGGTATCTATTTTTTAGATTCAAGAATATCTTTATCTATTTGATTGATGTGCTTAAAATTCAATTGGAAATTTATTGGCTATCTTCAAAATACTTATCTGGTACTACCTCACTTTATATTTCAGATTTTCGAAAAAGCAAACTATATTTCAAAACATTTTCTGGATCTACCTTAAAGGAATGAGTCTGGGTAGATCAAAACTCCTTTCCTGAAAGTTTAACCTTTTTTTCATATACTACTCTAATTCCATATTGAGGTAGTGATTAGGTGATTTATTTAAGCTGTCGAAGTACGACAATGCAGCGTCGTTCGACAGGATCGGACATACGTCAAAATTTTTATCATTATTGCTTTTTGTACTCGAGTCAAAGCACTCGAAATGAAACGAAGTTCAAAGATGAAGCATGTAACTTCACTAATCGACTCCCCTCAGTTTGCTTCTATTGAATGTGTATCTTGTTTGAGGATAAAGAGCTCTTCTTTGGAAAGCAGAAGATTAAAATCAAACAATGCCGTTCGGTATTTATAGAAATATTATCACTTGCACATATTTTCCGTAGAGCAAATAAAGAATTCGATCTAAATACGAATGAAATTTTGTCAAGATCAATTTAAAAGATAGAGAAATATATTATTCCTTCTTTAAAGTAAAGCTTAATGTTCTTCATAATATGCTAGATTTAATAATAACCATAACCAAGTTTTTTACTATAAACAGAATCATATAGCATGTATCTTATAGTATAGTATAATCGTTATGGGAATTGAAAGAGTCGGATAATGCGAAAGAAAAATCAAACAATTATTTGAATCCATATTTCTCTTATAATAATTTGAAAATAATTTTTAATAGATTTACAAAATACTTATTTTAGAGTCAACAACTACCACATCTAAGACTCAGACGACGGGGACAAGCTCTACTGCAAATGAATCTACTCCCACGAAATCAACGTCTTTTCCACCCACTGGCTCTGAATCAACTACAAGTCCATCTACCGATTTTAAGCCACATACCACTACTTCCGAGACCACTACCATTAAAACTACGACTACAACTACCAAGCCAACTACGACTACAACTACAACTTCTAAGCCAACTACAACTACAACTACTACTCCTAAGCCAACTACAACTACAACTACTACTCCTAAGCCAACTACGTCTACAACTCCTAAGACAACTACGACTTCTAAGCCAACTATGACTACAACTTCTACTCCTAAGCCAACTACGACTACGACTTCTAAGCCAACTACGACTACAACTTCTAAGCCAACTACGACTACAACTACAACTCCTCCTAAGACAACTACAACTACAACTCCTAAGACAACTACAACTACAACTCCTAAGACAACTACAACTACAACTCCTAAGACAACTACAACTACAACTCCTAAGACAACTACAACTCCTAAGACAACTACAACTCCTAAGACAACTACAACTCCTAAGACAACTACAACTAGAACTCCTAAGACAACTACGACTTCTAAGCCAACTACAACTACAACTACGACTCCTAAGACAACTACAACTACAACTCCTAAGACAACTACAACTCCTAAGACAACTACATCTCCTAAGACAACTACAACTCCTAAGACAACTACAACTCCTAAGACAACTACAACTCCTAAGACAACTACAACTCCTAAGACAACTACAACTCCTAAGACAACTACAACTAGAACTCCTAAGACAACTACGACTCCTAAGCCAACTACAACTACAACTTCAACTTCTAAGTCAACTAAGACTACAACTACTACCTCGAAACCAACCACGAGTGTAACAGAAGCGACAACAGTTAGTCACGCTGTAAGTACAAGCAAACTGTCAACTCTATTAATACTGTTTACTACTTCCATCATATGGGGTATAATATAGTGAAACATTTGTGTAAAGGTGAAAATGAGTACTAGGCTTTATTGTAAATATTTATATTTTTTTATATCGGTAGTTAGCAATAAATAAAACTATGTATTTTGTAGTTTTGGTCGTTTTATTTTTGGGAACCAATTATTTTTCAGTAACAATATAGGAATTTATTAAGAAATGAAGAATAGACGTTGAAACATCAAGTTTAGAACACCAAATGTTTGCTTTTGAATAAAAATAAAACAAGAGGTAACAAGTCGTACGATAGAAAAATAATAAAATTCTTAGGAATAATATCAGACAAAAAGATGAGCGAAGCGATTAATAACCAAGCTTGGCAAAAATGAATCGAGAGTATGATTTCGGAACGGAAGTTAGCTATAGTATACTGTTTCAATATGAATACTTTCAAAGAACAACCAAATTGAAAATAAGAATACTTATACTTGTTCAATTAATTCCCTGGCGCTGATACGTAGTTAATAGAAAGCTTGTAAAACATATTATATACACTTAAATTGTTGATTGCCACAGTCCCACAAAAATAACATTTTTCAACTAGTTGGCAAAGCCTTGAATCCAATATATAAGTGAAAAATATTAGACAAATTATATTCCCTTATTTAAATACATACCACGTTCGTTCTGAAAATATAAAGTCAAATCTAATTAAATTATATTGACAGTGATTAATGAGTGATTAACACAAAATTAATCAAGTTCATCAATACACACAGCAATTGATATAATAGAAAATATTTGTTTAAAGAAAAAAAGTTTGAAAATTAAAAAATCAATAAACCTACTGGCCACTTCTCGCTGACTCTGGCTTTGTCGCAATAGAGTGGCCGCTTGAGGGCGATTTATTTTTAAATATAATCTTCTTTTTGTTCAATATACTCAACCGAGCAATACTCTAACTTTCTTAACCCGCCTGAAATAGTTATTTTCCTAACAAGTGCGGAAAGTGATACTTTCCCACACGCGACTGCAGTTGACCCGAACGACGAGGAGCGGAGTTCGGGCAAGCGCATGAGTTAGGAACATTATTTTTTCTACGACCATATATACAAGGACACATTTTTCAAAAATTATTTTATTCCAACAAACATAATAATATACAAAACTTTAACTAAAAACTACTAAGGATTATAAATATTAATATTGAATACACAATTTGTTGCATTCTGTAGACTAGTAAGAATTGCCGGTCCAGTGGAGTTATTTGGTTTAATGTGGTTTAATTTAGAAGAAGATTGTACTTATTCGGTCACTTCCAAGACGTTTTGAACAACTTTCACGTTTTACACAATTACACGCCTGGGTTGTCATAGCAACTGATATCAAACCCGGGTGGTTTGATAGTTGTTTTGTGACACTCCTTTGAAGAATGTACAAGGTTATATAAAAAATATCTTTATTATTTTATATTTTCAAAAAATTAAAGATGCTACAGAAAGCTAGAAAAAGTTTAAATTTTATTTGATGGACTATTTCGTAAATATTTATTTACCTGTAGTAACGATAGTTATAACCTCCGAAGTAAAAAACTATCTAATAAGGTCAAAATTTGCACAATTTTACTTTCCCGCACTAGTGCGGGAAAGTGACACTTTCAAAACTGAAATGCGTGCGGGAAAGTGGGTTAAAACGCACGGTCGTAGAAAAAATACTTTTTCCCTAAGTCTGCTAAGTAAGCCTCCATTTGGAAGCAAAAAGAAGTCGCACAGTGCCTAAACTAGAATATAGACTAGATGGGGCTAGATTGGACAGCACTTTATATCCCATTCGACTTCGACCCATTTTTTGTTCCATGTGAGCCGGTACGGTATGATGATGAATCATATCAAATATGACCATTTTTTACTTTAATTCGCTTTCTTTAGAGCACCTTGCCGGGTGAAATCCACTGCATCCTTGCCTCTGAAATGGTTTCACGGTTGCGCTTGTTGTCCGGAATAAGCAAATGAAGCACCTTTGACACTGATACATTTTTCGGCAGGATATAACTCACGCACTCTTTTGAAATACTTACCAATGTCAGCGGTCTTGTGCACGCACTTTCAAGCTGCGGTTCTATTGTGGTTCGCTATCGAGAATATGTAGTATCAACACACTATTTGATTTCCAAAAATAAGAATGGAATCAACGAGAGATATTGCTATTTTCACATCATTCTATAATCCACCAACACACCCGCGTTGACACGAAATATCAACAGTAGCCGACATCATTTATATAACGTGTTCAACAGTAAGTTTGAGGTTTAACAATATGGTCAGTTATTTGATGACATCTGGTAGCCTTGATTTTATTTTGTGTAAACAATTCTTAATCTCCTCATCGCTGGTAGATTTTATGTTAAGAGACTTGAAGCTCCAAGAAAATGAACGCACCTTAATCAAAGGTTGAAGATGACATAATTGTTCAATGTTGTCGCAAATTAATTTATTATCATACCAATACAACATGGTAACTTTTATATATTCGAAAATGGTGATTTAGTAGGTATTCAGTACAGTAAATAATCACTGAAAGTATCTTCAATAGAATCTGTAGAGGTAAGTGAGTCTGTAATGTGCAATTACCAGTTAAATAAATTTCACACCTTTTGTTATATGCTCCGTATAATTGCAAATGAATCGAGTTAAAATTCAAATTTTATTTATTATATGTACTTTTATATAACATAAGTAACTTATTATTTGATAAGTAAAGTATGCTTAACGTTTTCTTGAAAATTCTAAATATACACAGCCATAAAGCTGCAAAAAAATATAATTTATTAGGATTGGGATTAACAACATTCGTATCTTTTACGTGCTAAAAATTTTAATATAGTTTCCATTTTAAGCAAAGTGAGGTATATATTTGGGGTAAGTAATATTTTATTCAAATATTACAAAATAATAATAGTTTTTTTTGTACCTAACTATTTTTTCCCATGACTAGAACACAACCAAACACAATAACATGCGTTGAGGGGATAATAAGATACACTAAACATTTATAACAATTCTTAACGATTATATTTATTTCGTTATTATGCTAGTTTTCTACATAGCCTCCCTTATTTAATAAAATGAATATGTATGTTACTTATTTCTAAAACATATTTTGCAGTATGGATTGAACCAACCAAAACATAGTGAATATTATGGAATATTATTGATGTTACTGAATGATTATCACACATCCAAAAACTGAAATGAATTGAAAAGAAAATCATCTGCATAAATGGTAAGTTTTTATTCATTTTATTTAATCAGTCTTAGAACTTGATCCAAATGCACTACACTACTCTTTATTTCGTTTCAATTATGCCAAGTCAGATGGTTTTGTTCTCTTCAGTCGTCTGTGGTAATTTACTGCATCGACCAAGAGTGAGGCACCACTCTTGGTATGTTCATGAAACTTTTCCTCGTGTCTTCCTGCTACTCTCTTGAATCCCCTCTTGCACCTATGCTAGTACGAAGAACTTTATTTTGAAATTTTTGATTGAGGTTACTCGGAAATTCATATAGGCTTCAATATTCAATATTTTTCACTACAAAACCATTATACGTCTTAATCACAAATATTGTGTAACAACCTCACAATGTTCTCTGACCATAAGAATGGTCGAGGAATTTAGAATTTGAAATTGCAAGGATATGCCTTTTTTTATTTAATATACTACTACCTGAATGAAAATATTGCATTCCTTTTGTGTCCATGTAAATATTAAATTAAACTTATTTCATTTCACCAAGAAAGATATTTAATATTTCCTTAGAAATGATTTTTTTACTTTCCAAATAATTTTAATATCTACGTAGACGACTATGTTAAAGAAACTTTCTATTTTATTATGAGAGCACTTCTCATGTACGAGTGCGAGTGGTTTTTTCCGCTTTTCAAATAAAAAAAATTAAATTAGCATGAAATGTTGAAATGAATCACAGCGATTATTGAAGAAAGAAGATGAATGAATTTGTGAACTTCTATAGAAGTGTCCGATACAACAAAGAAAACACAAAAGTTTTTGGAAACATCGATGTATTTTTCAACATAATCTCTTTTCAGATCTAAATATTTTTCCAATAAAGTATGATACTCTCTTTGCACTCTCTTTAAGCACTTTTTTATGTATTTGGAAACATAATACGGTCTACTAAGTAGCAATTCTTATTATAATTACAATTTTTTGACAGTTGTAATAATTAACTTGTGAGCTGGTGCATTGTGTTGACGAACCTTTCGTCTTTACCAAATTAAGGCTGTTTTTTTGTACACATGGTATTGATAGAGATTTCTGGAAACTTAATTTTAATGGTAAACTCAAGGTATCCACCAAAATTGAGCGTTGTGGAAATTTTTGTTATTCGACATCTATTTTATAGTTTAATTTGATCTCTATTTTTTGATTCGATTTATTTGGACTACTACCCAAGTTCCTAGAAGACTGATGCGCTTAAGACTGAACTTGTCAAAGCTGTCTCAGGAGCATATAACAAAACATTTCATTAGTGTGAACTTCAAAGATTAATATTGTGATAAATGAAAATAGAAAAAAATCTTGTTGACATAACTTCTGTTTTTTCTGGATTACTTTATTTGTATACTACAACTAACATTTGTTTCAAGTAATTAAAGTTTATTATATTACAGCGATAAGGGATTGTAAATAACATATGGATATGAATTTATTGTATTAGAATTTCCAAGCTATAGTAACTTATCATAATATGGATCATTAACACACACTACTACGTATAACATAGTATCTCCATAAAACACATCGTACGTACGCTTCTTGGATAATTGAAAGTATTCAGTGAATAAAATTTGTTGTGGATTTGAATCTTTATGTTTCCAAAAATTATTATGTCCATGATATGCTTTCGAGAAACCAGTAATGCAGTAATAACCTACAGAATTCCAGTCTCCTAAATAAATATATTTTTTCTAATATCTTCGCTCTAGGATTATGAGATTTATTTTATTTATTTATAACATGGTTTACACGAATATCTCTTAGAGTTATTTATTTGCGCATCTTCAAATGTTTGGCAAATGTTTTTTTCGACCAGTGGATCATAGCTCCGACAAACTCGAGGTTAACGCTGCTTTCTAGTCTATCTACTTAATGTCACTGTCATTGTCAGCCATAAATAATTCAATAATCATTTGAATTCAGTATAAGTGTACTTAATGCCTACTCATAGAAGTCCTATCGGAGCACTGTCGCCTCAGTACACACCTAAAGACGCTAGACCTAGCAGATAATGCAGCGTGCAGATTTTGTTTCCCAGAGGACGGAACATCTATCCACATTCTCTCGAAGTATGAAATACTACGGAGCTCCAGAGTACTACGCCTGGGACGTATGAAATAGGAGACGAAAATATCTGGCAGCCATAGCCATCCCATATTCTGAATTTTCTAATAGGAGTTACAGATTAGCTGGGCTTCCAAAATCGCAGCAAGAAAGAGGAATACAATGGATACTGTAGGTCGCAGTGTATATGATGCCCTAATGTCTAAATACACACATATATGCCCCCTCAGTTAAATGAAATTCAGAAAGCTGCCATTATTGCCATATTAGAAGATGGTTGGATGGACTGAAAGATTTGATAATTATGGTATGACGAAATTATTTTCTAAATTCTTACCAGAGCACTTAATATTAGTGAATAAGGCAACAAATGTCAAGTAAATTTACACAGCTAAAAATTATTGAAAGCTATCCCTAGATTTGTATGCTCAATGAACAGAAATGTACTGGAACTTTGGTATTACTTTCATAAATTCTAATTGGAAATTTGTATCTTAAATCTCTTTACAAATATTTTTAAGTGACCTGTTGTAAACTTTTTAAAACATCTCGTGATTTTATAGTGCGCCAAAATCAAATTAAGTTGAAGACACCAGCTTTTCAAACATAAAACTGAACTGGTATAAGAATTTACGTAGCGATCCACCTATAGTATTTTTCAATCATTATGAACATAAAAATCAATCGTCAGTCTTAAGTAAAATGCAAATAATAATATTAGACGACAATTGGGGAGGATTCAAATGGAAATACCGTATCATCAACAAGGCTTTTCTCAACTATCTGGTCATCATGAATAAACTTCAATATTAAGTCCCTTTCACCGTTTATATTCAATTTTATTTTGATTTCCAGTGTATTTTTTGTACAACGTCATATTTTTTAGATGTTTCACACGATTTATAAAAGAAAGAATACGAGATCACCAAACAAATGAAGAGGTTATTGTGGATGAATCCGTTCTAAACGCTAATTGTGAATTAGCGACTGTTTTGAGAAACGTTTACAACTACGTTCTTATCCTTTCCAGTTATTATAGACTCTAAAGCTTGCATTCTATAGTTGTTATAGTTTATGAGACTCGCTTTTTCGTTAAAATAGTTAGAAAAGTTAGAAGTTAGAAAATAATGAACCAGAGAACTTTTTACAGAAAGATGCTGCGCAGCCTAATTTGCATAATGAAGTACGCTATTGGATTGGTTTCAAGGAAAGTGATGACGAAGCTTGTTTTCCATGGTTTTTAAATCGGATGCCTTATGATTTGTAGTAATAGGCGATCATAAATAACCGTGTATTAGTACCTCAACTTAACTGAATTAAGAGACATGATTGAAGCAGCTATAACAACATTTATTCAAGAAACCATGTCAATGAATGGTGCCCACATTTAATAATTGAAGACTTTCCCGTGAAACTGTATTTATCGACTGATTTATCATGCACAACTGTTAGTTTAATTAAATCACCACCATTAACGCTTAAATATCCTTTACTTCAGTGATATTTTATCCAGTTAAAAACCAATACTCAATTGTCTTCTATTACAACTCCAAAATTTAATAAACTATAACAAATAATTGGAGAAATGAGTTATCATGAAATATTATTCACAGGTCAATAAGCTTATTAATGATATATTATACATATTCATTTTGTTTTATTTTTCAGGCGGCTAAATTATGGAGTGTACGAACTGCTCTTCTATTTCTTCACAGAGCAGCAAAATCCAAAGAAGCTACCGCAGAATTGAGGACCGAAGACAACGTTCTCCTCAATTTATTCACTCCTGCTCAAGATCAAAATAAACACGATGATGAATTCATTGATTGTGGTCCTTCTCCTCCCGCCGATGAAATTCCTTTCGTATTTGAGACATTCGAAGATCCAGGTTACGAAAATGAAGTCAAAATATGTCAACATACTATAGAGCAAAATATACTGGAGCACATGCAGAGCGTTTTTGGTAGAACCAGTCTTTTAGAAGAAATAAGTTCGAACCGAGTAGATACGAAGAATATTTTAGGGGTTTTTTTCGGTGCTTCACGTATAGAACTGAATATAACTTTCTTGTGGGCGTCGTTTGTGAAACGATGGGATCTGTTGGAGAGTTTATTGTATTTGGGAGCAGAATTGAATTATTTTGAACCGGCTCAAGGGTTGAGTGCACTACATCTAGCAGCTTTCAGCAATTGCATTAGTAGTATGCAGTTTTTAATATCCAAAGGATGCGATATCAACGCTTTATATAAATGTTATACCCCTCTACATTGCGCTAGTTTCGGCGATAGTGTTGAAGCTACTTTATTTCTAATCAAAAATGGCGTCAATATTGATGCTTTCACCAATACGTTATATGAAGAAAACGAAAGTGCGCTCCATTGCGCAGTTAGAGCCAATTCTATAAATTGTGTAAAAGTTTTGGTAAGACACGGTGCCGATGTTGATTGTTCTGATTACTCTCCAATACATTTGGCTGCCGATTTAGGAAATTCAGAATGCATAAGATATTTATTAGATGGCAAAGGTGCGAATGTTAACGGTAAAACTAAAGAACAAGAGCAATCTCCTCTACATTTGGCTTCAATGAGAGGACATAAAGAATCCATATTTGTTTTGCTTTCTAGAGGTGCCAATCCAGACTCAAAAGATCACATGGGACAAACATCTTTGCACCTTGCTGCTAGAGCTCAAGATATAGATTGTGTGGAATTGTTATTGTCCAAAGGCAACGCAAATCCAAATATAAGAGACTATGATCGTCGAACGCCTTTACATGCCGCTATAGGAAAATCTACTAGATCTAGTAAGATCATAGAAGCACTTATACAAAATGGAGCTAACCCTAACGTTGAGGATCAATATGGATACACACCATTACATATAGCTGCCCTAAAGGGTTTTTCTGAATGCGTAGAAACTTTAATTTCCCATGGAGCAGATGTAACGGCAAAACATAAATGTGGTTCAACTGCTTTGAGTGTAATTAGAAAAAAAGTTCCAGGTACTTTTGGTATGTTTGTCAAAAAATTGGATCAGGCTATTACTTTGCACAATACTGATACTTATAATAACGAATTAGAGCTGAGATTAGATTTCAGGGTGATATTACAGCATAACAACCCGGGAGAGATTAACTTTCTATTCACTTTAGTAGAGGAAGGTTACAAAACAATCTTACTGCACCCTTTATGCTCAGCCTTACTCTATATCAAATGGAGAAAAATCAGAAAGTACTATTTAGCGAGGATCTTCTTATATTGTGTTTTCATGTTATGCTTGTCTTTGTATGTACTGACAACGCTTGCTCACCATTGTTATAATTATGGAAAAAATTTCAAAGATTTGAATCCGGAAGATGTAATAGAACTGTGCGAAAAAAATTCTTTACTGGGTTCTTTTTTAAGAGATAGTCCTTTTGTAATGGAAATGCAGTGGTTTGTTTTGGTAGGTATAACATCCATAGAAATTCTCAGGAAATTATATGGTATTGGTGGCTACCATTCCTTAAGACAATATTTCTCTTTTCCTGAAAATATAATTGAGTGGTTTGTTATCGCTAGTGTGTTTGTTATATCTTTTATATATACTGGTAGAACGTATCTTTGGCAAAATCATGTTGGAGCTTTCGCCATATTACTAGGTTGGACTAATATAATGCTAATGGTAGGACAGCTACCGGTTTTCGGTATTTATATTGCCATGTATACTAGAGTTCAAAGTGAATTTGGTAAATTACTTTTTGCTTATTCCGGCGTACTCATAGGATTTACTCTAAGTTTCTGTGTCATATTTCCAGATTCGAATTTTTTTGCGAACCCGTTCATATCCTTGGTTACCATTATAGTTATGTTATCAGGTGAATTGAATTTAGATATTTTAGTCGATGATAATCCAGATAATCCTCACTATTTATTGGAATTTACAGCACAAGTAGCGTATATAATTTTTGTTTTGACTGTTACTATAATTCTCATGAATCTTTTGGCTGGTATAGCAGTAGATGACATTAAAGGATTACAAAAAACTGCTACTCTTTCTAAACTAGTGAGACAAACTGAGCTAATATCTCACATGGAGAGAGGATTATTCAATGGAAGTCTTCCTAGGTATATTTTAAAACGTTTACACGTTTCAGCTTTGGTATCTCCGAAACCTTCGAAAGTAGTTTTGAACGTCAAACCTTTGAACCCAAAAGAAACTCGACTACCTAAAGAGATAATTAAGGAAGCTTATTATGTCTCCTTGAAGCAAAATAATGCTCCTTATTACAACCACGTTCTAAGTGAACCTGGCGAAAATTATTGGTTTAATAACGACATAACTAAAAAGGAACATTGCTTAGATAAACATTCGTTATCTTTGCTCCAGAGAGAAATGAAAAAGAAAAATGAAGAGCTTGAAAATTTGAGATTATCTATTCAAGAAATGAAGAGAGCTTTTGATGATCACCAACAAAATATGGAACAATTTATGAAAATTTTAGTACATAAAAGAAAAAGCAGTAGATGCTAGCAGCTTATGCCTAATTTGACAAATTTCTCAATCATTTTTTCAGGTATGGCATAAAAATTGATAATACTATATTAATGTTTTGTCAACAAAGATGCCCTTACGCATATTTAGACGTATGGAAGGAAAATATAGAATATACAAAATATATTTCTAGGATTCGGGACTACCAAATAATTTAATTCCATAAAAAGATCACCAACCTTTATAGGAAAAATTCATTCATTTATAAATCGTTTAATTATTAATTATAGAAGACTAGCGATATTCCCAGGTCGCTAATTCCAAATATCCATATTCATTATGGTCAATAGAGAAAATAACACTCCCTACGAGAGTCGGATATTCGTCACGCTTGATCTTTAATAAACTTATCAGAGAAGATAGAATTTAAAAGTTCACTAAATGCCTATAGGCAAAATGGTTATGTTAGGTTAGCTTTTCTGCTCACTTTTTTAAATGCTCCGTGATTGTAAGCATCTTCCCTCCTGTTTATGAGGATCTCCGTTCCAATAGAGCTCTTGGCTTTTGGCATCACTTCCATGATGTTTCTCCCCTTTTCAAGACCTTGCCTTTGGAAAACGTAAAATTTTCGCAAACAATTAAACTTTTTCCACGTTCACATTCAATAACTGAAACCGACATTTTTCAATATGAAAAGAAAATGGACATGTTTATTTCAGATTTGAGGTATATATACCTAATAACTATTAACCTATTGTTCGGAACTAATTTTGTATCCTTTTATTTGAAGAGATTAATAATTTTCAATTGAAGGATTTCTAATTTGTATTTTTGAGCAAGAAAAGCAGCAATGAAATGATAGATAATTACGTAAGGTTAGGTTCTGTTGAACGATAGAAATATTACAGATAGTGTAAGTCTGATGTCCTAATTTCGATGAGAAAGAAAGAGACGAAAAGGTTACACTCGATTCTATATGTTTCGCTCTATGTTTGGGTAAACCTTTCACTCTATATCTCTCTCGTACGGACTGCAGTATCTTAAAGGTTAAACACACACAAAATATGTTTTAATGGTGAAGATTATAAGTCATATGTACAGCTTATTCTAACAACAAATTTTTCTTCGAAAAAAAATCGTCATTTATAACCGTGGACGGGATGACACAATTTTTATGAGTTAATAACCATGGCCATTATGAAATTAATTAAACGAACGACCATCTATCATTGCTGCCTTCCTTGCTCAAACATATAAATTAGAGATCCTTCTATGAATAATGAGTTGAAATAAATGGATAAAAATTAAATTTCAAAAATTCAAATTTACAAATTTGAAAAGCTTACATTGTTGTTTATTTTTCAATATAGTCTCAATTTTTTTCGATACACTTTTATAGACGGTGATGCATTTTTTGCATTCCTAAGTCGAAGAAGTCTCCCGCAAATGAGTTGAGGAAGCGTGTAAGCTCTGTTCGGACTTCATCATCCCTTCTCAGGCCACCGGGCTACGGGATAAATCCGGTTTGAACAGGGGATGGATCCATATTAACGACCTATGATCGAGCGTTATCGGGAAGGAGGACTATTCCCTCCGGCGATTCAGGATTGCTCACAGGAGTTTGGTCATAATATCTATCTGAGTTTATGGTCGCCCCAGATTCCATAACCTTTCCTGCTGACTCCGTTGGTTTGAATTTCTATGGTGGCGGTGATCCAGAGTGACGCCAATGACCAGATTGTTGTGTTGTTTCGGGAATTTAATGAAACCCCCACTTTTAATTTCCTGAAACAAATTCTTGTTGCCTACCCCCTCACATTGTTGACAAATCTTACGAGCACAGTCAAGGCGTTGATACTTGTCCGTGAGTCGGCATCCGAGGAATCCAACGAACATTCACCTCGCGATAACCTATCGTTTCTGTGAAAGTTCTTTCAATTGTGTCATAGGAAGCTTCAGAAAGGCATACAACAAGTTCACGAACAGTGACTATCCGATTTTTGTACGGTTCACTTATCATCTTCTGAACAATCGTATCCGAAACCAGCAGTCTCTCACACTGTTCTTTGTAGTGATCTTCCGTGCGACCATCCGCAAAAGACCTGGACCATTCGAATGTTTAGGATTTAATTTAACAGTGACGATATGTATATCGTCATGTCAATCATTACAAGTTGTACTTCCTACAACTCCTTGTGTGGGATCAAAGTTCTTTGTTTAAATTGTTTTTCAATAACCACATTCCCTTTTTTACTGGTTCAGTTCCATAGTTCTAAGTTATAGTTCTCCTACTTGGCGAAGATAACTGGTTTCACACCATGTAAATAAGTTGTAAAACATTGCAGTGTTTTGTGACCTACTCTTATGAATTCTATATTTCCATTTCTCTCCCGATCATTAAGCATTTGATAACTTAATTTCCCCCATATTTTGTAGGTACTCAATATTGTGTTTGAATGTTCATGTCATTTCTTTCGATGAAATGAAGGGTCGTTTATAGATAATCAGCAAATCTTTTAGAAGCTTGGCTTCTTAACTGATTTCAACCTAAATTCTTTTTTACTTTTCTCTGTAGCATATTCATTTTCAATTTGCAATTTGCAATTTGCCAAAATCTAATTGATCTGCTCTTCTTGTGATATGGTACCAACTCTAAGCAAGCAGGGGCTGAAATTTATAGAGTTTGTAAGTTGTAGAAAAGTTACCTCCTTTTTTGTTCTCCTTATTTTCGCTGTACCGGATTCATAACTATTTATTTGAGGAGATATTATCAACTCTTTACAATTTACTGTAATTCTCTCTGTTATCTTTATTGAATCTATATTTTTTTAGAGTTATTAGGTAGCCTTTCGTGCCCATTTGACCTACTACTTTTATACCTACATTACACTAAGTTTATTACTTCATATTAAACCTCAACCTCATCAAGTTAAATAAAGCTTTGGTGAAAAAATGGTAATACCACATCAATACAACAAAAAAATGTAGTTTTCTGACTCTAAGGAAGCTGATCAAAAAGAATGAGTTTATCATTGCAGAAACAAATTTAGTCCTTTAGAATATCATTATAGATATGAGCGTGAAATGAAATATACCGTCAATTGATATGATTAGCTGATTTAGCAAACATTTTTTATTTTATTATCTAAATCTGAGTTGGGCAGATATACTCAGTTTTTTTAATTGAATTAGTCATCGCATCTGCTGATCTCATCTCAGATTTAGATAGGATTGAATTGATAAAGATGTAATATATCGGTTAAATCAGATATGTACCTAAACTGAAACATCGTTTTTTGATTTTATTAATAAAATATTGAAACGAAGGAAATTTTTATTTCTATACTCAAACTATTCTCTTATCTCGAAGACCGAAAATAATTATTTGATAACATCAATCCATCGACATTTCGATTATTATATACATCATTCATAAAATGACTAGGATTAGTCATATCGGTTTTTTGGTGGAAATTAAAATATTTGTTGATATAGTAAGAACATTTTGAAATTTGTCAAATAGCTAGAAAAACTATTAAAGTCGCTATGAATTTATTCGGAATAGCTTTAGTTTAGAAACAAGTGGAAAAATTCGATTTTTATCGACTCTGACACGATGAAAGCGAAAAGCGAAAACACTTAACAGGTAGTCTTAAAGACTGGTCTCTTAATATGAATTAATTGCACCAATTATAAAGAAACGATTTGGAATATTCCCACAAAGTATCTACAGAAAAAGTATTTCCAATATTTTAAACAGAAAATATACTTGAAGATGTATTTTTTTAGGATGCTAAAAAGCACGAAGCTGATAACCGAAGCGATCGACAAAATTGTGGAAAACTGTGATGTCAAATCACCGAATGGCTTTAATGAAAAGTTGCATCATATATCAGTCTTCGAACTCACGTGACGTGGCAACGAAGTCTAGTAGGATTTTTCGAAAACGAAGTCGACCACATATGGTGAATTTATATACATCGATGGATACATCTAGGCTTGGCTAAACTGGTCTACAAGACTTAAGTTTCTACAAAGCTCGTATACCGTTTATATGGATACTAGTAAGAATACGCACACTGTACAGACAAACATGGTAGATGTGGGCATTAAACTTATATCGGCTAATGTTAGATATAATAATAATATAGCTGACAAAGACTTCTTTACCATTCATATATATATATATATATATATATATATATATATATATATATATATATATATATATATATATATATATGTGTGTGTGTGTGTGTGTGTGTAAGTGGTTTCTTATTAGGAACGTGGCAACGAAACACCAAGATGGAATAACTTTAATGTCGTCTGGGAAACAATCAAGATTTGTGATGGCTTTAAGTATAAATTCTTGTTGCTGTTTATAAAAGAAAAGATCAAAGGCAATATCAAAGGCATCCGCATTCGTCAAATTTTAGAGTTCCATTATAATCGTCTCCACGGTCTCCACAGTTGAAAAAAACTGCTATTTTAATTTTTATAATAACTCTTGAATTGTTTTATTTCGTGGCTGCAACAAAACTTATATAAAATCCGTTTCTGGTGTCTCCAATAGCTAATAATTTGAAATACAATTTTTTCACAAATCCAAAAATTTATCGCTCAGTTTGTTGGTAGAAAAAACAATGAATCACTCATAAAAATGTTTATTAAAAATCAACAAATTCAAAAACATATTTCCTTATTTTATACAGTAGCTGGTATCTGGAAAAAATGAAACAAATTAATAGTCTCAATTCACTTGAGTTCATATTTGTTTAGAAATCAATTATCTACACTTACTATTTGTAACTTGAATAATCCACGGTAAATAATTTGTAATTCGAGTACAAACCCCAGGTTTAGAAGTTGCACATCCGAGTCCATAAGAAATCACACCAATAAGTTGCAGTCTCAACGTCTCAGGATCTTGCCATATCACTGGTCCTAAAATTTGTACAAACAATGATGTAACAATCTTATTACATAAGTATTTTAACACAAAAGAGGTAGAAATGTATTTAACGATGATATTATCTACTTAAAACTGTATTTGGTCAAATTCACACAAAGGCTTATATACATTCTAGTTTTTTAAAAAGACAAATAAAAAAGTCGTTGCTCTCTTGGCTCGAGAGACTATAGTGCAATTTTTACATTTAGCAATCTGTAAATATTAACAAAAATTATAATTTATAAAAGGAAGTTCCCAAGGAAAATTCGATGTTCCGACCTGTTGCGGTCTTTATCGAAATATTACTTGACATTGATAAGTTGCAAAATTATATTGATATTGATAACCTACAACATGAAAATTAATAGCGTTCTCTCATTTTTGAGAAATAATAAATGAAGTGCGTAAAACTTTTCTTCAAGAACTAGTGCGTAAAGAAATATACATTATAAATTAGTGCGGAGAAAAACGTATTATGAAGGTCTCTGTCGTGTAGTGACTAGAGTACGAGGCTCACATGTTGTAATAATTTTAGATGGCATTTATACATGCTGAAGAGATGAGTTGAATTTAATAACACAAATTCATGTTCTTTTGTTAATTTGTTCTAACCTTGATAAAAATGTTCAAAATATTAGTAAATATATAATATATTTTATAAGGAAAATTACCAAATTACCAATACACTTCTGAATTTTCGCTAGCAGAAAAAATATTATATGCAATTCGTGTGTAAAGGCCTTTTTGAACTCATGTGATTGACAATCTTCTCATTCGTCGACAAAAGGCTACTTTACACACTTTACCTAAATAATTATTCGGTTAAAACTGATTTCTATTTTGATAGAGTTATCAATGTAAAGTAATATTTTTATAAAGACCGTAACATGATGAAACATCAAATTTTACATGGAAACTTCCTTATTAAAAACAGAAGATACTTCTATGTATCATCAGTAGTTTTTATTCGACTGATGTCGAATATCAACTAAAACCTAGCCTACATCTATCTTCACGTATTACTTCACAGAAAGAAAAACTATCAGTTTTTTTTCTTTCTTCCTACTTTCTAGCGGCTATTTTCTATGTGTTCTTGAACTAGATGACTTATCTGTGCTTGATCAACTCAAATCACTATGTACCGAGCTATACGGGTATATGTAAAGAGTGCAAGCTACTCGTCCTTAGGAACTCCGGGATAGTATAGGCAAAATTTCAGTATATTATTCTTGTGACTTACAAATTCAAAAACCAACAGTGACTTATCCTTACATTCGAATGTTCTGTTAATTGCAGAAATTATACGTGTTTTGAAATATTTACATGTGATAAAACTTCCATTCCATTCTATCTAAATTGCTTAGTGATGCCGGCATAAACTTTCTACTCTCTAACGATGGGAGCCAAAATGTGATTGAAGAAGGGGTCGGATCTCCTGCTGTTTGCTATTTAATTCTTATTACGCCTACGTCTATGCTCGAATCCAAACAATTGTGATGAACATGTGAGGTAAGGTGACATGTGTACACAACGCAATCAAATATTAGATCAGATTACAGAGTCGATTAAAATTAGCACCTGATCTTTCAACATATATATACGAGGCTAGGTTAGGTTAGGTTGAATTATTAGACGTTTTAGATAAAATGTTGGCACCTATCACCGAAGTTGATGATGAAGTCGGGATTTTCAAAAAATCCATAAAATATAGTCTATTATTGATATAATATTCCGAGTATTTCGTTATTCTGGTAAAATCTAAGCCCAAGTGAGGGCTCAAAAAAAAGTCGAGTGAATGTAGGTACAGCCCTGGCGCTTTGCTTAAGTCTTTGCTAGTCTTGGCAACTTAGAGATAGAAATAAAGTCGCGACAGTTCTTTAATTTAATATCTTTCGATATATGAAGTTTTATATTCAACCAAATTTATGGAAAATTAGGCTTAATAATAATCTACTTATTTAATATTTAATATAATCAAATATATTTTATTACAAAACTGCTCTTCCTTTTTATCAATGTAAAGAGAAACAAAAAACTAATTATTCTAATTCAATATCAGTTAATAAGGAATCTTTTATATCTTACCTCCAGAATCTTTTTGACAAGCATCTTTATTTTGAGCATAGGTACAAATTTGATTTGGGGTAATGATATTATCGGGTAATTGACTTTGACAATCCGAATTGGGTACTACCTGCAATTCAACTTTTTGCAATATATCTGATGACGGTCCGTTGAAAAATTCCTGGCCCCAACCTTTAAAATAAAAGTAACATCATTCCAACTCAATATTCTACACATAATGTTAATAATAAATTGATGTCAATAGGATTAAAATATTGTTTAGGGAAAAATTGATGAGTGGCGTAGCTAGTCGTAGGCGAAATAGGTTCTCGCCCACAGCCCGGCACTTGCAATTAAAAAGAAAGAACAAAAGAAAAATGCAGTTATTTCTACACTTGAAATAGATAATACAAAACATAACTCCCATAGTAGCCTTTCGTTTATGCAAACGTTGCGCATGTGTCTCGATTGTGTGAGTCATTTTTAAGAAAGTTTTTCCTTTCCCCGATTATTTTTTGAGCTTCGCCCGTAATAATTTTATTGTTTCATTATAAATGATATCTTCCGAGACTAATCATAAGACAAATATATTATCTTCGTTTACTTTTACTACTTATGAAATTGTTCCTAATTATCTGCGTCATTTAAAAGTTATTGAAAATACTGTGTGATGTACTTTTTTGGAATATTCCAATAATTTTTTGCCTTATCAAAACATGAATAATTAGGAATATTTTCCAAATAACGAGCTTTTCAATGGTTTAGGTATACTATTTCTAAATGCATAAAGCAGCCCTAGAATGAGTTTGCTTCGCGAAGAACTTTAGCCCTTAATTTCCCAAACTTTAAACAGATGATTCAATATATAATTACAAATAACTTGGTAGATATATGTGAGAATAGTTTCAGTAGAAAGAAATTAAAAATTATTGAAAACTACTTGAGACAGAATAAGAAGAAGAACTAACTTTCTGTTTTACTACTCTACTGTACTACTTATTCTAACATCTGCTTCTAACATATTCTGATCTGTAAAATTAATTACAAATCTTTACTAGAAGACATTAGTTAAGCAAAGATTATTACTTTTGTAAAAAATTATCACTTAAATAACTAGATAAAATCTTTTTCTGTCGCATGAAAACATGTTTGATGAAATAATTTTTTTGGATACACCTTGGGAACGAAATAAAAGGAATCTTGTAATACGACTTTGCCCATGTCTATATTTGTAAACGTAAAGTTTGATATTGATTCAATTAAATTGTGTGCACATTGTTAATCACTACGTGCAAATCCGAGGTATTAAGAAAATGTGAAAAACAGTAAAAGTTTCAAGATATCATACTTTTAGAAGACGTGGTTGTTTGGTCGTAAACGCCTTAAACATTCTATGTACACTCAGCAGCTTTTTCAAAAACCTATTCTGATCCTGGTATATAATTTTGTTCTCCACGTTAAGCAGGAAATTGCTAGAAGATTTCGTATTTTTTCTTCGACCAGCAGATCAGACATTGTTTTTGAAGATAAATCGAAAATGGATATACGATACTAAACACATTGTCACCATTTGGTAACTTCTGTAAAGGTAAACGTTTAAAATGTGTTGATAAAGTGATTGAACAGCAGTTTGGTAACTTCTGTAAAGATAAACGTTTGAGATGCGCTGATAAAGTGATTGACCACAAGTTGGGTAACTACTGTAAAGGTAAACGTTTAAAATGCGCTGATAAAGAGAGTGAATACGAGTTAGGTAACTTCTGTAAATGTAAACGTTTAACATGCACTGATAAAGTGATTGACCACCAGTTCGGTAACTACTGTAAAGGTAAACGTTTAAAATGCGTTGATAAAGTGATTGAACACCAGTTGGTAACTTCTGTAAAGGTAAACGTTTGAGATGCGCTGATAAAGTGATTGACCACCAGTTTGGTAACTACTGTAAAGGTAAACGTTTAAAATGCGTTGATAAAGTGATTGAACACCAGTTTGGTAACTTCTGTAAAGGTAAACGTTTGAGATGCGCTGATAAAGTGACTGACCACCAGTTTGGTAACTACTGTAAAAGTAAACGCTTAAAATGCGCTGATAAAATGAGAGATAAATGATATTTGAAGCTTTCCAATACATTCTATAACATCTCTGACAGCTCAATACCTGGACATACAAATGGACAAATGGACATATATAGTTTTCTCCTCTAATATAGGTACTTTAGATACATTTTCCATATATTTGAATGAATTCTATGTTAAATAGGTGCTTCATTTTGAGCGTTGCATTTCTTGCATCAAAGTAGAAATAAAAGTACATAATTCTATAGAGTAAATGGTTATCATATTTCATTCCAGATTATGTTTGTCCACCTATATTCCAATGTTTAATACTAACGGTGTATATAGCCTATGAACCACATCACTCGAATCAATAAGATCCCATCTGGATTGAACTTCTGGATGTTGGAAAGGAACTATCGAAGAAAAGTTTTAACAATCCTATCAGACATTCAAGCAGTCAAGTAGCGATCAAGTCGCAAATAATCAAATCTCAGTTGATCATAGAATTTTTAGAAATACTGTATGAACGAAGCAAGGACAACAACAAGGGTACACAAGGGATTAAGAAAGCAAATGATTTAGCAAAAAAGTTTTTAAAACATGGTTGAATGTTTGTGAAAAAAATAAATTACTCACCTAATATTGTAACATTATCAAAGGCAAATGTATCAAATGTATAAAGGAACGGCAAACAAATTGGTCCTACATACAAAGAAAATTCAATATTTTTCATGGTTTTTACAATCGCCAAGTCATTTGTTTGGGTGTCTGGATCGAAATAAGGATGTTCCCAATAATTTTCTGCTCGATAAAGAGATGAAGCTGAAGTATCAGTGCCTGTGGAATAATAAATATTTTGTTAATAATTACAATATCTTTGATATGTGAATTTAGACACAAGTAAGTGAAATGAGGATAATCTTAGAAGTTCACATATATAGGCTCTCGATTCAAAGCAAAATAATTGAATATAAGCTCTTGTTTGTATATGTAGATAGGATGTTTGTTAGCTAATTTATTCGTATATGGATTTAAACTCGAATTTACCCGAAGAAAGATCCCAATCTCCGACAAGAACTCCCATATTTTCTAGTTTGACATTTCTCATGCAGTGCGCCGCAGTTATCACGTATCTATTGGAAATGATCGTGGATCCGCAAATAACTTCGCTAACAGCAGCATTTACTATTCCCGCCATTGCAGGATACTCGTTCACGAGAGTTGGAACGCCTCCCACTATTTTAGTCTGGAAATAATATATATTGTACTTTTTACACTTTCTTCAGTAGTAGCTACATGAACAATATCTTATTTAAAGTACTTAAATCATATGTTTTAAAAGGCAACGAGAAAAGTCAAGTGTATTATAAATATCAACATTTTAATAATTCATTTGGCAGAAAGAATCAAATAAAATTACTAATATTTCAGAACTACTTGCTTTAGAGACCTCAATAACACGCCATAAAACCAAAAATTGTTTCATTTGTCTCTTGAAATAGTAGTGAAAATATTATTTCACTTTGTAATTGGTTAAAATACAAATCAAATTCTATCGGCATGAACATTGCAAATATTGGATAGGATTTTTTTTTAAATACTCTCATGTTCCCAATAGATATCTTCACAAATGGAGTTTCGAAACAATAAAAAATTCGTAATAACCATGCAAAATTTCCAGTTATTTAATTAACACAAATAATTAATGCATTTGCAGATCATAGAAAAATTTATCAACTTCTGATGAAATTCGGGAAATTCTGAATCCAAGTTAGTATGATTATGATTATCCATCAATGGTTGTATTATGAATATATTTTAGATTTGCATTTTATTCGTTTAAGGAAATTAAATGCTCGTAAAGCATTTAGCATTTAAACTAGGTCTAGCCGACTATCATACAGAGGTCGGTACAACTCAGACAACGCTCTGGAAAAATCGGGCACACTATGCGTTATGTTTGCGGAAGTACCTTAATGTTCATATTGGAGAGTGGACAGGCAGACGAAGATTGATTGAGTGGCCCGCACGGTCATATGACCTGACACCATGTGATTTTTTCCTGTGGAGTCTTCTCAAGAACCGCTGCAAGAAGATAACGCACCCTTCCCGACCTACGAACTTCAATTGAAGAAGAATTTGGAACCCTTCACAGACAGCTTGACATGCTTCGGCGGACCTGCTTCTCCGTTGAAAAACGTTGCCGTAAATGCATTGATCAAGATGGATACGCACATGTTTTTTCAAAATATATTTTATCTATTGGTATTAATTTACACAGCAATTAACCGCAGTAGTACTATCGATCTCAATTTTTGATCTCCACGAATTTTTTTTAAGTATATTGTTAACCATTTGATTCACATAAATTTAGTTCGAAAAGTATTTGTTTGAAAATCGAAGCAATATCGATTTCACTTAAAACATAACATAAAACATAATCCATCCCATAAAAATGCGTGTATAAATGGATTATTTGTTAGAATTACTATAAATTTAGACAATAGATAATAACAACAAGTTAGTTACTTAATTTAGTTGTTTACTAAAATATCGCAGTAGTAGTATCATTGAGAAATTTATTGTTGTCCAATTACTTACACCTCTTTTCCATCCACAATCGCACGTACTAGTTGGAGGACTAGTAGTTGATGGAGGTTCAAAATTCTGTATAGCGGTTAGAGAACAAACAAATCTACCACCTGCACTTATGCTGCTGGACACCAAACCTATTGAACAACACATTAATATACGTTTTAGAATAAATATTCTGTAATCGAAGTCAAGAGAATGGATCGCCATAGATGTCAAAATTGTCATTATGAAAAATCGATTAAGTACAAAGAGGACGTTAAGTAATTTTTAGAAAATACTCCTGTTGATTTATCTTTAGCTTACAACCGAAAATGACCAAGTCAGGAATTAGCTATTTGGAGTTGATATGACTAAGTCACTAATAAGAGTGGACTGAGTTACCAAAAAAATTTACCAAGTCTTGTATGTCATGATAAAGTCGACCACGGTCGGTTCGTCGCTCGCAACACGGTCTTACATACTTGTAGGTCTAGAAACAAAGCACGATTTTATATAGCGGCTTGGTTCTCTTGCTGTCCAGATTCTAAGTGCTTAAAATAGCCATGGTGGGTGCTGCTATCTAGAGATCCCAGAGATGGACGTGGGTAAGGCACGGTTACACGTGAGACAAAAATAAAAATGGTAACAACATGTTTACAACTATTATTATGTTAATACAATTTGACACCATCTCTTGATTACAACGCCGACCTGGCGGCAATAGAGTGAGGTAATTTAGCGCTCGTTTCCAGACCTGTATGTAAGACCGTGCTCGCAAAACATGCTGTAAAGATCTTGACCAATTGTCAAGCACCAGTTTTGTAACGTTTACAGACAAATGACGGACATGACATGACCAAATTAATATAGTACTCTCAGATAGTTATTGCAATGTGATTTTAGAAGTTTACCACAATTAATAGAACATGGAAAGTATTTAAAATATTGATTACCAAATTTACTAATACAATTACAAGATTGAAAAGTAGAAAATAATATTAACAAATTTAAAACTGGACGAAGAAGTAAAAAACAAAGGCAGGATAGGAGTCATGGCGGAACATGGTTGGTACGTATGTCGTCAGAAATAATAGAGTTAACAAAAAATATATTTTAACTATCTCAAAAGCATGGGCTTCTGAATTTTATTTAAATTTTCTATCTTCCAAGAATAGTTTATGTTGTGTTATATCTTCTCATAAAGCGCTCACACTTTTGGTATTGTTGTTAATTTTAAATTCTTTTCTCAACTCTTTTATTATCAATTTTTGACGTCATACGTACCAACTTTGTCCGCCACAACCCCTATCCTGTCTCTATTTCTTACTTTTTAGTGCACCTTCACAAAGTGTGGTTTTTTTATAATATATTATTTTGACAGTCTGAAGTTTATAGTGTGTCCAGTATGCATATCACCAACGATGCAAGAAATTAATTTATCAAATTTTGTGATGCATTAATTAATTTGAAGGAAGGATAATAATAAATGCCGTAAATGTTAATGAAAATCAGCTTGAAGGTGAATTCGTAAAAGATTGTAATTCAAATCACGTATTAAAATTTTTTGCTACTTTTCTATATTCTATAAAGATAATGAGAATTCTTACCGATAGCAACTAAATTTGCATTTGAAATCAAAGAAAATGATCCAGTTCCGCAGTAATTTCTTGAATCAGCGAAATTTACATCGCCACTTAAAGATATTCGCAATTTATCTCCACTGCAGTTTTTAGTCTGGAAAAGTGATTAAATATCGTAATTATACCACATTTTTGCTAAACTATATCTTAAATGTCGTACTTACACTGGGCAAATCTACATCTTCACACGAAACGACAATTCTAGTTCCAGGCTGACTTTGGCCGGTCCACAAGCAATTCGTATTTATAGTATATTTTGAAGGATACTCCTTGTTATAAATGTAGTATTTGGTTTTCACGGTCAAGTATTGGGAATAATCACAATTAGGATCAACAGCAACCGTTTTCAACGTTAAGAAGTTTAAAACTGATAATATATTAATGAGCAAGACGCCGTTAAGACCTACAAAAATAAAATATAATTTAGTAAAAAATGGAACTATTTAAAATTTGACTGGATAATTTGTGTAGTAAGCATAATTCCAAGGCTCTTTTCCTAAATTAAGTTGTTCATTTGTAATTTGTTTAGTCTTAAAAGCCTCCCTTATTTATCATATATTGTTTTTATGTTATGTTACAAAAGTTATCTTTGAAATTGTTTAGTGATTTTAGTCGATTGTAATGAATGGAGAAAGTGAACACATTTAAGTATTTCCAAACTCTACGTTTCCAAAATGACGAATTATATTGACGAAAAGGATCGGGAAAAGTTATTATCTATCCAAGGAGGACTTCAGCACTAATAAGAGAAGACAAATTTTTGTTCCAAACATACGTTAAGGACAAAAAATAAAAATAATTATAGATAGTCATGGAAGGAAGAACCTAATCCTGACAGAGTAGCAAGTTACAATTTTTTTATGAACGGTCTTGTACAAAATATACAGAACCAGAAGCTAATCGCGTTCGTATTATAAGTAGTTATTTGCTCATAAGTTACATTATGTTTTTTTTGGCACTTTTGTGTGCTAAGAGTATAATGAAACTGTACAGCTAAAAACGAAGTTTTTAAATACAAGAATCTAAATTACTACCAAGATCTTTCAGCATTTCAGAGGCATTTCACCAAGAGGCAAAAATTTAACAAAACAAAAATATTTATTTCAATTTGCAGACTTTTCCTCCGAATATAAAACTAAACAATGAAATAAGATAAGGGATCAGCATCTGAGAAGATCTCCACCTAACAAAGAAACAAGGTATACTTTTTTATAATCATTTTCATTTTTCATATTTCAAAAGTGTATATGCTACACTCAAAGACCGAAAACGGCCAGTAGCCATTTAAATCAGCCACAACGCGTTCTGTGCGCTTTGCGTTTGTCAAACAACGCGTTGTGGCTGTTCTGATATAGTCAGAACCTGAATGAAATTATTTTAAATTTAGAAGACGTCAGCCCACGTAATATAATGCTACTTATTAATAATCACGCTTTTATATGTAAAGTCAATAGTTAATATAAATTATTGACAGTCCATTTTAATAGAAAATCAATCTTCGCTGCATATCCACCTATTTGTTTTTGGATGAGGAATTGTTGTGTAGTTTTGAATTGCATTGAACTTTATGTTTGACGCAGTTAGGTTAGGTTAGGTTAGGTTAGGTTTTGTCCTCCCAGCGTACGACACTCCCGAGGATTGAGGAGGGTGGTTTAGTGGGTGAGAGTCCCACACAAACTCACAGCATTTGCACCCGTCCGTTGTGAGGAAGGCATAAGCTTCCACCCTACCTCTGGGCAAAAAAAAAAAGTTAAGTTAGGTTAGGTTAGGTTAGGTTAATTATATAAACTATTGACTACATGGATATAACACATATATAAAAACTTTGTCATTAAACATTTATTCAAATAATGAGTGTTGTACTACTTTGTTACCAAATGATTATTAATAAGCAGCATTATATTACGTGAGCTGACGTCTTCTAAACCTAAAATAATTTCATTCGGGTTCCGGCTTTATCAGAACAACCACAACGCTTTCTGGCAAACGCAAGGCGCACAGAACGCGTTGTGGCTGTTTTAAACGGTCACTGGCCCTTTTCGGTCTTCGAGCGGAACATATATACTCAATCCAGTGATGCTCTAAACTTTTGAGTCTTTCTACATAATAGTTGCCTAAATAGGCGTTTTTTTTGGCGTTCCGAATACTTGGAATTTTCAAATGGGAAAATAATTCCCTATTTATATTCGTACAAATTCTATCGGCCTTTCATTCAGAGAAGTCATTTTTCAGGGTATCTGCAACTACAAACTACACTAGAAAAGTGAGTTTATGCTTTTGACGTTCAGAGCGTAGAATGTTGGTGAAATTCGACGTCAAAAGCACGTACAAGTGCGATTATTGTGTGCGTTATTACATTTTCTCAACAAGTTGAACTATCTTTGACATTTATGAACGTCTAGTATCTCCGTATACAATGTGCAGCTCCTTTTTCTTTGCGTAGGCGTATTGTCTTTTAACATATCCCAATATTTGCTCAAATATATTCCCCAATTATTTTGATAAGTGCTGATAACTTTAGGTCGAAGTCGGAAACTTTGTAGATACTCCGATGTATAGTAAATAAATTGTAAGCGAATTAGTATTCTTTATAAAATACCAATTGGGTGATTGGTATTTTATTGTTATTGTTAATAACTCACTAATGATTGATAGAGGTCGCACTTTTAATTCCTAGAATCCAATTTTTCATCCCAGATAAATGTAACATTTCCCCAAATCATTTATTTATATATTTTAATAATTTGAATGATATATTTAGTGATCTAAAGTAATAGATCGAAACTTACCCATGTTCACTTTTTTTCTTCAACAACAAAACTATTTTTCATTATTGCCCTACAATCTTATATAGCAATACCTACTTTACTAATTACTTCACTTAAATTTATTAATACATTTTTTATCTTCAAACTAGCGTAATGGATCAGAGCTGGCATAATTAACAATTGACACTAATTTGGAAACTTGTAAAATACTTATGTGTCTTCCCCAATCATTTTTTTTTAAATTTGTCCGCCAAAACTAACCTTAGAAAATAATGTGAATGACTTATAAATCGAAACTAAATATTTATATTTAACAGAAACGAATTTACAAAAAACTGATTCAATAAAAGATTTTTTTTAGAATTATTTTTTTATTATACTTATTGTGGATATAATTACCTACTTCCAAACAATGTTTTCAACATTGTTTTTGCTGACAGATGAGATTACGTGAAATTGTCAGATGCGATGTAGTTATGACGTTAACTAAATCAAATATGTTTATGTATGTTTATCGGACTGAAAGATAAGCTCAATGAAACTGTTTAAGATTCCATTAAATATTTTTCACAAAATATTATTTTAAACCATGTTTGTTATTTTCTTAGAAAAAAATTTTCATAACCGAATATGTTTATCAACGAGAAAACTATCAATAATCTACAATAATAAAAATAATTATTAAATTATATTGGTTATATCTTGTCTGACATATATTAGTTAATGCTAATAATAAAGCGGTCATTACATCAAGGCAACAATTGGCACCAAGTAGCATACAACAGTTTTCGGGTAACCTAACCAATTACACCATCAAGTTTATTATGACTTAAGACTGTGTGTCCAGAAAGGGCGAAATTGCCGCGAATCCTTACGCATAAGTCTCTATGCGAGTTGGCGAATAATTGGGAGTAATTCGCGTTCACTACTCCGGACTCTGAGAGATACTGGTAATGACTTGTTTGTATCCATTTGGAATCACCTGACTGTGCTAATAGCACTTTAGGGCGCAGAGCTTAGGAAGAATTGGTTTTAATAAGATACAGATGATTCCGAAGAAAAAGAAGATACTTATTGGTGATTTACTATATTAATTGATTAGTTACCGATTCGTTCAACGTTCAACGACTGACTGAATCCGTCACCGAAAAATAAAAGATACGCGGCCAGTTCGCTCTTTCTGAATGAGGTCTAAATAACATAGAGTAAATCATTCATAAAAACGTAACTAAATGCGTCCAACATTCAGTACTAATTCCAAAATTTCCTCTCACGTTAGATAAACACTCAATAGAAAAGATAATCAATCCTATTAACAACGTTTCATCTGTTTCTTTATGAATTGTCCACTAGTCGTTTTTGTAGGTGTTTTATGTTCTTAATAAAGGCTCTTTATTATTTTCTTCAAAGTTGAAAATACTGCTTCCTAATTTTCCAAAAATATGAAACATTTCCCTGTTATCCTTGAAATCTCTCAACTATTGATTCCAAAGAAAGTCGTTATTCCGGTAAACTTCTATAAAAAATTACAGTTTTTTCGTTTGGCCATTCTATGACAACATCAAAAATAGCCATATCTTATATATATGGCTGCCAAAGACTTCTTCTATTCTTAATAAGCATCCATTTTTAGTTAATAGAACGCAGACAAAGAGTATTCGTGACGAGTGTATTTATTCCAACGAAAACTTTTATGAATATATTAAATTGATTGGATGTAAATTATTATCCAGTTACTCAGTTACTTATACTTAATATTAACTCTAGACCTTCTCATATGCAGTTAACTAGAAGTTCCTTAACGGGGATAAAAGAAAATACTGTAATTTCATCTTTAAATAATGCAACGACAACATCGATGTTCTTCGAACGTTTGTTTTTTGCTATTAACAGCACCAGTTGAAACACATTTACTTCTAGTAAAAGCATCCGTAAAAGAAAAAAATATACACGAAACTAAAGGTAGAAATTCTCAGTTTAGATAGTCCATAGTTACTATTAGTATTTATCATTTGATACTTACCACGGACGAGTTTGCTCATTTGTACCTGTACAGAGAGTATAGGGACACTAATTGTATTGTAAACGATGACCACTGAGAGTCACTCAATGAACTGGTTAGCGGAAGGGTGGTTGGGCTACCCTGGATCCATAAATATCGGGAAATAATATTGCCGACAACCTGGCCAAGTTTGGAACCACTCAACCGTTGACAGAATCTGAGACTACAGAAGTTATTCCTCATTCGCAAATTAATGAGCACCTTAAGTAGTGGAAAAGGAAAAAAACAAAAAAACAACCTTTATAGGTAAGATAAGCTTCTCAAACTGGGCAGCGAAAATACTGCAGCTGAATATATAAAAGTCAAAGACTTTGAAATTGTTAAGCTATTATAAAGACATGGAAGGAAATCCTAGGATTTGACCTAGTAATAGAGCTTCCAAGCTGTCGACACCATCATATGGTGTCTGACGCAACCGATCTGTAATGGTTCGACGATCCATCTGGACAAAATTATTGGCGTACGAAATCGGATAAGTTGGATTTCTTTCAACTTTTTGTCCGATATCATATCTACATTTATTAAATGATTAACAATTAATATACTATATTGCATAGTATAAAGCTAGGCATTGAAATGTAGAAAAAAATCTTCTAATTACAGGCTACAGACTAATTCGGGAATTTAAGGTTATGATTTCGTGCGCTGGTATTCAATTCTTCGTATGGATAGTTACTTTTGTTGGAATCGTGTCATCGTAAAAAAATTGCATGGCTAAACAAAATCAACAACTTGACAAGTTAATTCTGAAAACACATGTTTGTAAAAAATATTCATTTTTTTAAAGAATTTAAATGCACTCGAAGAAAAGCTAGCGGACTTTATCCTGAATAAACGATGTTTTTGTTATGATAATACAGTTTCATCAACATGTATCAGTTTCACTCCTAATACAACAATATACCATTTGAGAAATAGTTTAGATAGGAGAATCAGATAATAAGATATTATAGTTGTCTGATCAAGATTTTTTAGAATATTCTACATAATTTATTGGTAGAAAGTCTTCAATTGACATATTTCCAATTGAACAGAAAATAGTTTCATGTCAATAACTAACAAAGCACCACAAATACAACGGGTGAATGTATTAGTAAATTCTTGGAGACTGTTGATAAAACAATTTGTGAGTGTATAACTCAGTAAACGACGTTACGCTAGTTCTTAGTCTTAGTCAAAATAAAAATTCTAGAAAGATATTTTCACATTAGATTAAAATATTATGTCATTATAAAGCACTGTTTGTCGTCCCATGTTTATAAAACACTGAAGACCACTAGTCAGAAATAGTGATGTAATTGAAACATCCAAATATTATTTCAGCTCAAATTTTACTTAACTTCTTTTGTCTTTTTATATGTTGGTGACATGCAGCAAAATCGTTTTATTGTGGCAAATACGAAGTTGTATTCTTCAAAAAAGCACAATTTATTATACATAATGCAAAGATAAACCTAAATCGCATACTCATTCCATTGTGCGTTTACATATTATTTGAATGAGTTTTTGAAATTCTAATCATGTCGATGAATTCAAAGTACAGCTATCAGATAATAAAACTGATGTGGAACTTGTCTTTCCTGTAAACAAATCGATATAACTCTAGCATTCATTCGTATTAAAATTGTTTCTTCAATTCGTTGGAAAAATTTGACGATAATGTACGGTAGAGCTACAATATTTCACGTGCAACTGGGACTAATAATGTAACGAAAGAATATTTAACGTGCGCTCGTGTTTTTAAACGGTTTAAGCATTTTCAAAATGAGTAATCAGATTCGATCTGACCTTCGGTTAAGTACGGTAAGTTATACATGTCAATATTGAGCCTATCTTCAATAACAGCCAAAAGAGCTTGAAAGTGCAAATCAGTATCAATCAGAGATAACACTCTTCCAATACAAATCGTCACACTCAAGAGTTGCTACTGTATAAGCACTGCAATGCTGCAAAACAAGAACTAAAAGAAATTTCCCATTACTAGCAAAAAGTAAATTTTTAATTCTTAGTGGTCGGCTTGTAATATCTTGTTAAACAACTGAGTAAAGTAGATCAGTTGAAAAATCCACTTACCTTCCGACTAGTGCTGTTGTAGTATTATTATTAAACTTGGATATACAAACGTGATCTGCTCGCTCTTTTCATGATATAGGATGATCTTCGGTAGTCCTGGCAGTGTAGCCTAACGCGTAATACGGGAGGTATATTCCAAGTAAATAGTTTTATTCGTGATTTTTCGAACTTCTAGTTCTTTATGATGATTTGAACTGAATAACAATATACTGTAATAGAGGGTAAGAAAAGATAGAATTTTAAACGAAAGGTAATCTTTTACCAAATATTATCATAGAAAAACTGCTATAAGATTGAATTTGTAGTTGTGACTTTTTGTTTTCTCATAAGAAAGCTATGAATGAATTTACGTTTTAGAACCGAATTTAGATTCTTACAGCCTTACAAAGACTTCGTTTCTGTATAAATCTAATCATTATACGTAATATATTCCAATTTCTCAATTGTAAAAAAAAATTTACCAATTTGAGCCAGTTTATACCTGACCGAATATTATTTTTTTTTTCAAGGGTTCCGTTATCTATGTACATGGTATTATTTTTTAACTATTGGTGGTATCAGCATTCACTTATGGATATAATTTAAAAAACAGCGTGAGGAAAAATATCCTTTGTTAAGGAAGCTATAAATATCAAAATTGAAAGGTCACGCTTCATGAAATTATTTTAAAACGTAGTTATAAAAAAATTATAAACGTTGGGGCTAAAAGTTCAGTTAACCAATGAGCTCTAGTAAAAATTTCGTTATAAAAGAAGATGCGAAAAAACTGTTTTTATGATAAAACTATAAGTAAATGTGAAAATTTATTAATAACATATTTTTTCATGCTCTACTATTCAAACCTCAGTCTCTGAATGTAATTTTCCAAAATATATTGAGACTACTATGTTTATAAATCAAAACTAAATCAAACAAAAGTCTCATAATACTTTACAACATTTTTTTAACATTCCTTTTAGACTTATTGTCCATAATTTACTCTCATGGCAGACCATTATCGCGTGGATGAAATAGTTGCTAGTGGGTCCGTTTCAAGTTTCATTGAGAGTAAGCATTTTAACCGCTGTAGCTTTAGGACTACAAATAATGTATTGCAGATATTTTCTTACATCTAAAAATATTCAAATTTCTGAAGATATCAAAGAAGAATTGGAAAGATTACAAAGTTGTCAGACACCTTAATATTTTATTCACAATGTAAGCTTGAATGACTATGCTATTTACGAACAACAAACATTACACGGTGATCATGGCTAAACAGCGTAATTTTATATTATTCACAAAAACCTTATTATTATTTGTAACTAAACATGAGCATTCGTGTTGGCGACTTCAACTTATACCTTGACATTTTACCAAAAATTACGAATTCAGTTTTCATATTCAATCATCAAAATTATGCAGACCTACCCTATAGGGTTCAAATCGGGTAAACCCAATAGCAGCTTTCTGATTTTAATTAATTCAATACTTCGATAATGTTCTGACTTTTACATGGAAAAACTGTTCGATTTTATTTCTCGGTTTTTCATTTTCCTCGACAGAGAGCTTAATATTCAGTATTTATAAAAACCGATACAGAGCAGAGGGATATAGGGGAGCCCTAAATATAGGATGTGCAATTTATGATAAGACTGTCAGATATTGATTAAGGGTAAGGTCAGTTTTTGTGCGGGACAACCTGTATACTAACTTTTTTCCTGTATTAAAAAGAGCGAAACATACATTGCGTAGAAAATAAAATAAGTCAGAGATAACATTATTTCCATTAAAGTGAAGCTAGAATTACTTATAACTTTGAAGAATATAACACACAAGCCTTGTATGCACTTCCATATTTATTTAAAGCTTTTCTATAGCATTTTATATGGTGATCCATAACGAATAATGTACCCCTATATGTATTGTCTTGGCGTTACCATAGTAACGCATCGTAACAATCAAACATTGTTTACATGGAACTTCATAGTGCCAAATATTTAACAAAGACACTAATAGTGTCATCAACTTTTTCAAAGTGTTTGAAACTTTTCTAACAGTTTCACTCGATCTATTCTAATTGTACATGTAAGTATGAAGTATTTCACTGTTGAAAAATTCTATATGGTATAATATATATGTAATATGTTCAGAGATATTTAAATTCGTAGCAAGTTATAAATAAAATGACACATATAATTATGATATTAAATTAATGCTGTAAGAATTTGTAGTGTGGTGTGAATAACCTTCGATTGATGATGTCGGCAATACTTTTTTTATTTTTCAATTCGCGATATTTCTAGCTAAATTGAGTTATATCAATATACAAACGTATATTGATTCGAATTAGTACAATAATATGGACTGATACAGATATTTATAACAATATATTATTCGTAGAGTTTCGAAAACCATTGATGTCACCGGATTTGTTTAAAAAAAATAAGATTATTGGTTAATATCATATATTTAGATGAAATAGATTCAGAGATATGAATGAACTAGACATAATATCAACACTTATTGATATGATGAACCACTTAAGTACCTATGTCATATACGAGTAGTGTTCATTCAAACGCATTTATTTTTTGCTCGGGAAAGGACGCCGGTGCCTTACAGCATATGTACCGGTAGCGTCAGCCTAAGAGGCTGAGGATTAACCCAAGAAACTGAGCCACAAACTTAATTATAATGTTGAGAGAAATATTTAGGGATCACTCTGCAGAAGGACCTTCGGTTATACAGGGTATATTCCACCGATATACATTTCGATTGTTAAAACTCTTTCACATAGGGAATTATCGTGTGATGGTCTTGTATAGAAAAAGTAAAAACTAGAGTGCAGCTGAACAGAGTTAGGCGCCTCGGGTGAGGTATCACAGGCGTACGGTCCCAATTGAGAGCCTACCAGACTTTCCACCTAGCGATACAATCCGAAACTATGAGGACTTGTAGACACATATCACCGACTCAGGAGACTTTAAACTCTAAATAATGAAGCCACCTGAAACACGGATGGCTCCAAGGTAAATGGCGAAGTGCATTCCAAAATAAGTGAAATTTTTTCGCTTAGGGAACATGCTATCTCTTTCCAAGACGAAGTATTAGCTAAAAACAATAATATCAATCTGTTCAGACCTCAGAGCACTATGCGAGTGACCGCTATAAGGTCCAGATGGTGTCTGGTCACTCAGACAGACCAGAATCAGCAAAACCATCAATATAATCAAAAGTGTCATCTCCTTACTATAGACATAACGGAGAAGGAAAAAACTGCAGATCATATCATTGGTGCTCAGCGTGGTAGGTTCATTTTCTTTACCTAGTGAGTTAAAAGGTTCAAGCCAAGGTGTTTTAAGTAAAGCATGACGGGAAAATCAGAAGGAGTAACGCTCTCTTAACGAGTATCAACCGAACTATAGAAAAATTTTTATGTTAGTTAACTAATACGGATGGCGTCACCGGTGAACCAAAGGCTCTTGACATCATGAAGTTTTGGTAGTTGGATTTTATTTCTAAATTTCTTATATTTTGGAAAGTTACAGAATATTGAATGCAATGAACAACTTACAAATGTTATAATATTTTATAATATTTTTCAATGTTTCACTTTTTTTAATCGAAAGAAATTTCTTAAATATAAATGGTTTCTCTCCCAATTTCCTTTGAATAATAAGAAGGCGTTAAAAAATTATACTTCTCTTCCCCATTGTACTAATTTTATTCAATATACATTTGTGTGAAGTACTGTACCACAGATATTAGAAAAAATATGGTTTTTTAGCAAATAATGATTTTATTCATTACTTTATTAATATTAGCCGCCATTTAACATACATAATAACATACATGCTTTATAAAACTACTATTTAAACTGACTTTGTCATGCCAATTCTGGCAGAACCGCCCATCGGGGTAAATATGTAGGTGCTAAGTAGATGTAGATAGGCCTAGTATACTTTTGTACATGAAACATTGAATAGATGTCTAATTTTTTTTAAGACAAGTAGTAGAATCAATGAAAGTTGATATTTCAGAATCACTTCAGCTTTGAAATGCTGTTAATGAAATGCTTCCATTATTTCAAATAATTGCTTGTTCTCGTAACCAAAAAAATATGACTGAAGTACCTCCAAAGCCCAGAAGAACTAAAGCCAACGATAAAATTAATGTTCCAGTACATCGTGCCCAAGAACATGGTAATAATAGACTAAGAACTTTTTCTGGTAATTTCAATTCAGCAAAATATTGTAAAGAAGAAAAGCCTCCAAAAGTAAGTACAGTATCTGTTGCATTTAATGTATTTAATAATCATAATAGAATCTATTGAGATAGATGCTTCCAAAATTTATAAAGAAACAGAATAACTGGACATCATTGTAACAGATTAATTTTGCAAAATATTTTTTCAAACGTCAATATTTGTTACATCTTCAGAATAAACCAGACATCAATAATTGTCCTTCTATGTGTTTCTGAGTCTTTCCCGAAGTCTTCCACTATCAGATCTAGCTTTACATGCGAGCCTTTGGTCGAGGATTATCATCATTTATCCTTTTTATCATCATTTATCCATTTATCATTATTATCATCATTTATTTATCAACATTGTTGAGATGAGAGCTTTAAGCAGACACGTGGGATTCAATAATAAAAATGTTTCGGTTGCTAGTCTTTTTAGGTGTTAATCTCAGCAGCTTGCAGATTGGAATTGAATTTGCTTCCACATTTTAGGTGAAAATTGGACCTTAAACGGATCGAAAAGAGTCAGCTTTTATTAATAAGCCCTCTACTAATGAGGAATTATAGTTTTCTGTTACTGTAGCAACCCATCCATTTATTCTCTTCATCTTCAGATAGACTTGCACCGAGATACTTGAATTTATATATTTATTCTTATATTAGCGCCAAATTCTACTAGGGAATATTTTCTTTGTTCTATGTTTGGGCATTGAACGTAAGAGATGGTATTTTGGACATCATCCAAATTTTCCAATTATTTGCTATTCTAGCGATCGGAATGAATGGAAATCCGAGGGAGCGATCCTGGGCCAGTATTGTGGATGAGGCATCCCAATTCATTGATTATTTCCAAGGTCCGTCTGGCACAGTGGCGTGCATTACAGTATTGCAGAATAATGCCTTTTCTGGTGAAAATCAATACTTTTCTAGATTGATTCATACAATCTAATTGTTAATACTGAAAATCTGTATAAACAGTTTTGCTAGGTTTTAGTGCTTCCAAATGAATAATTTTGCTTGTTTGTTCATTTATTCATTCATCTTTTGTAGCATAACAGTACCCCGCAACTTGTTGTAAGGTATGAAGAAAAATGTTCTCTAATACATTCAATGAAGACTAAATCCCAGGTTTGAATAGCAGTTTCAATTGTCTTAGAACCTGGAAGGAAGAAGTATATTGGGAGCGTGTCTCCTCTCCCGTTTTTTATATTGCTTGGACCAATTGGACCAAAATATTCGATTTGTTTGCGTTATATTTTAATATTGGCCAAGCTGCGATGATAATGGTTCGAACAGATTTTGATTATTCACTTGGAGAGAGTCACTGTTTTTTGAGTTCTGGAATATCATACAGGACTCATTTGTCATCTCATTCAAAAAATAATTTTGTATGGTGCTGTTGAAGCAATACGTTGCATGTGATGAGACGGTTGTCTTTGTTTTCTTCGGACATAATATCATGGGGGAACCAAACACCTGCTTTGCTTGATTTTCTAATCTGCTAAAAATGTTCTTGGATGGTTAATTAATTGTAGCTAAGGTTGTTTGATAGTTCTTTAATAGTCTGATAACGATTTGCTGTCACTTCTTACCAAGCATGTCAATGTTTTTTATCTTCTTGATGGATAGGAGTCAAAGAAAGAAAAATTATCGGGTCTGAATAATCTTCTGAGTCTATTTAGTTATTTAGAAGTGAACAAATCACAATAACCTTAAAATATCTTTGACACTATTTGAATTACATAACGAACTGATAAATGACAATCATATATCGACATGCGCACAAACAACATTATTTTTGGGTCTCACTGAGATTTGGATAATAGAATAAGAGATTGTCAAACAGTATAAAATTCTTGTTGTAGTCAATTTCGGTAATTGATAATGATGAAGATCCGGTCCGTACCGAAATAATAGTGGAAACCATAGATCCAGGTATAAATTCCAAAATATCAAAACGACATTTAGCTAAAGACAATCAACGGCTTACCGAAGAAAACAGCGAATTAATTCAAAGATTTAATGAACTCGAAGAATTATCTGTTAGAAAAATAACGAAACTTAGAGAGAAGGTAAATATATTACAACTAGCGAATGCTCATTTTAAAAAAGACCTACAAGAAATAGAAGATAGTTACAATCAAGTTGTATCTCAAAATGAAATGCTGAAAAATGAAATAGAAAAATTAAAAACATGTGAAAAATGTGAGGAATATAGGAATGAAATTATTAAATGTAATCGTGAGAATGAGGAAAGTCAATATGATAAAGAAATTTTGGAAAATAAGAAAAAGGAATTGTGCGAAGATGTAAATATGCTTAAAATTGTTGTATATAGGTAAGTTAAAAAATTTTGTTTTAACTTGTAGTTTAATTATTGAGATTAGAAAACATTGATAGATAATGTGATTAAAAGTTAGTCCTTTAAGAAAAATAGAGAGAGAAATGATTTATTGTCAAAAAATTTTTACAATTTGTACATAAGAGCTGGTAAAAACTGAAAAACAAATATAAAACTAACTAAATGAAAATACAAATAAAATAAAATCTAAGGTAATAGTAATAGGTAATAATAATTAGTATATAAGTCGTCAAATTGAGTCGCACCACACGTACCCCAGAAGGGAAGGGCATATCGGAGATGCGACTCAATAAGGGCATAATAAACTATTAACGAGGTGGATAAGTTCAGTTCTTTGGAGACTGATCATAGCGCAAAACAGGAGGAGCTTAATTTTGTAGATTAGACGGCAATATGTAACTCTCATTTCAAGGAATTGAATTGTCCACAACAAGCCCTAAGAATTGTACAGATTCAACGACGTCAATGCTGGTGGTATTTAATAAAAAAGGCTGCAATATATTTTTATGCAATAAAACTTTGGTTTTAGAAACGTTGAGACAGATTAGAATCGCACCATGATTAAGGGGGGTTGGGTCACTATATATGGTCCTATGAAGTTCCGTGAGATCAGAGTTGCTCCAGGAGAAACTAGTGTCGTCTGCAAATAGACATATTTTACCACTGATGTCTAGATAGGCGATGTCGTTCATAAACAGAAGAAAAACAATAGGGCCTAGTATTGATCCTTGGGGCACTCCACTAATTTTAAAAAAATCTTACATACCACTGTTTACATTCTGAATAAAATTGGAAAATTCAATATATTGGACTGAACGCTAATAAAAAAAAAATCAATGGCACACATCGTATAATCAGAGATTTTCGATAAAGATTTAAGGAGAATTTTTGGAAAGTCAGTTATGTAAAACGCAGATATTCATTTGCACAAAAGTAAGAATTGTACGAGAGTCGGTCAGTCTGGTCCTTCTCTTTGCTTACCCTGCTGAGTAAACCTGTGAAGTAATGTTTTCCAGATATTACGAGATTCCATCTCAAACATCGACATAAATAAATCGAAATCGAAAATAGTTCAAATCAGGTTTTAAATGTTACATCATAATGAATATAAATAGAGCAAAGTTATCAAGTCCAAATTGAGTTTCAGTTTAATAATTGTTCATATAAAATATTATGTGGTGTATTGAGTGCAAATAAGTTAGAATCAACTTGTAGAAAGTGATTATATGTTATATAATTACAGTTTGAATTTTGTAAATATTTTCAATTTCTATTCTCAAGTATGAAAAAAAAATAATTACAAATATGAATTTTAGTTTCTATTTCTCTAAATAAGGTTCTGATTAGATTCAAAATATAAAAAAGATTCTAACTGGCCTCTCGGTTGTCAACTATACTTCCAAGTTATTATAAAAACACTATTAATTATACAGGTAGATCTAGAACTAGAAGCAAAAAATTTGAGAGTGAGCAGATGACGTGAAAATAATGCAGTGACACAAAAAAATTTCCCATACGACCTATAAAGTTGCGAAATGAGAACTCATAATATTTAAGTATATTTTCTAAATTATACATTATGAATTTTTAATGGATGATTACGTATGCCCATGTAGGTGTTTAGCAAAATAAATAATATTATCAACTCGTGGTCTATCTGGAAACCAAGAGCGTAAGCCAGTCTTGCTGGATATCTCCTGTGAATATTTTCAATAAATAATTATAATTTAGGATAATTTTCTTGAGAATGTCTCTTTATGGCTAACGGTTTTCTCGACATGTAAACGATCTAAAAATCTACATATCCTAAACCATAAACTTTATTGAGTTAAACAAAGAGTACCTTTTTGTTGAAGAATCGATTGAAAAATTTATTTTTACTATCTTTAGATTTTACAGGTTATCCCTGTGAAAGTTACGGGTTGTTAACTATTGGGCATGAGCCGCCCCCAGCCTTCAGATTGTAGTGTAGATTTATTTATTTCGTCAAGCACACTACGTGGACATACGTAATCATCCATTAAAAGTTCATAATGTTCGAATTTTAAATTTAGGAAATATACTTAAATATATGTTCAGATTTCGCAACTTTAAATGCCTATAACTCGGAAACGAGGAGTCGTATGAAAAAATATTTTTTATCTTTCAACATTATTTTTATGGCATCTGCTCACTCCCGAATTTACCGTTATATTACCGTTAAAAATCAATATCTTCTTATTTTTATATTAAATATTTCACCAAATACCCATTTTTAGGTTAAACTTGCAGTTAGAAAGATATCAAGATCTTTTACGTAAAAATCATATACCAAAACCTTCAAATGAGCTTCCTCACAAGAGAGACATTCTAGAATCTTCCAGTAGAGATATTCTATCAGAAGTTCACAGGGACCACAAGCATATTCCAATCATGTGGGGTGATGTTAATAGACATACTTTAGGACCGTTATTAGACGCGTACGAAGACACAATTAAAGAAAAAGATGAGATCATTGAAGAATATGAAATAGAAATGTGCAAGTTCACAGGTACCATATTTCACATAACTTCATGTAATTTTATTCCCTCCTGATTTTATTGGAACATATACGCGAGAAAATATTGATACATATTAGTCCTAAGTCCTTTTATGTGGTTTACATCAATAGATAAAGTAATGTATGAGAAAGGTTTTTGGAAATAAACTCGGTCCATTTCCTGTTATGATCAATCAACATTACTATAAAAAAGAAAAATAAGAAGTCAGTTATAACAAAAACAGAGGCTTTGGGTTAAATAAAATATCAATGAAGAAAATGATAAATGCATGAAAAGAACAAGAAAGTCTAAAAGAGAATGCCCTGCTTTTAATAAATAGAGTGAAGAGTCAGAAGAAAAATACGCCAGACAAAAAAGGAAACTATTTCAGGAAACCAAAAAAGGAAGCTAGAACAAGTTTAACTAATATAAATGAAAAACATTTCAAAAATTAAAAAGCGTCATCATTCATTAGAAACCATAATATTTAACTCGTAACCGATGATGAGGAAGTAATAGTTTTGAGAATATTTTTTAACTTGTTGAATGGAAAAGGAGATTAAGAAACAAAAATCCACCGAAACTAAAAAAGATAAAAGATACGTTGAAGAATATTATTAAGTCCTGGTAGCTATAACTTAACTGCAGAAATGTTTAAAAGCAGAAGTAACTAAAAAGTCAAACCGACGAAAAACTCTTTATATCTATCTGTTAAGGATAGTTCATTATACTCATTCTATTTTCTAAAAAATATTCATTGCGGTAATTGAAAAGGTATCTAAATGAATATAGTTTTAATTATCTTCAACATAAGTTAGTTACCTTCTTTATTCCTTCTACATTTTCAGTTATCGTGAAGGGTTCCAACTACTCTTCTCCCTAATGTTTCTCCTACTAATCTTCACATTTCAATTAGAGTTTTTCTTTCATTACCTCATATCTGCCTTATATTGACTATACAATTTTGTCTCGGTTTACATTTTCTTTTCCTGATAGTACCTCCTGCTTAGAAAACTTGATTTTTATTTCCGGAATGCTGGAAATTATTGACTCTTACTTTTTTATTTATCTCATTTCTTCATTATATTCATTTCAATTATAAATGTTACTATGAATATTGTTATCGTGTTGTTCATCTTCATTTTCCCTTCCATGTCAATATCTCTATACCCCATATTGGTCTTGTTTTGTGTGTATAGTATCGTTGTTTGTTTTTTTCTATTAGTTATTTTTGTCTCCCATCCCATCCTCGGTCAATATAGTTCCTAGATAGTCATACGCCTTTACTCCCACTCTTTCCAGTGTTGCATTCTATTTCATTTATATTTTGGTCCTAATTTGCTTGTAATTTATTACCACCACTTTGGTTTTGCGGGTACAAGCACAAATTTATCAGCTTCTGCATCCTATTTCTGGTATTTGCTAATACAACCTCTAGCATCCACGGACATTGTTATAATTTTGCACACGACATAATTCAAAAATAAAGCTTAAACAAAAATCCAGTGATAACATTTTCTTACTCTACATGTTCCGCAATAACAATTTAAATAATAAATAAACATCGACGTAAACCTTAACATTTCGCACACAACTCAATATTGATACAGATTCGATATCAATTAGTATAAGCTCGGAACATGAATCTTATTCGGATTCCCATAATTAATATTGTTATATACTTTTGACATATCCTTGTATCATTACCTTGCATTAGCTTAATGACAAACATATTTAGAAATATCAAATACTACACTTATACAAATATATTTAAATTCATTTGATACAGTTTATCAAATTTTCCAACAAATAATTCTTTTAAATATTTTTGGTGCACTCTACCGGCTTTCAAGGAAATCTGAAATTCTTAATCAGGATAAATATTAAAGGTACCTTTGCATACTGTTGCTGTTTTTGTGTGTGGAAGATAGATGGCGGTATAGATTTCAAAAAGCTAAAGATATGAAATGTATAATGAAATTTAAATAGTTGCTTTCCAATTGAGCACCCGATCGATTCAATGAGATCTATGTGTTAAGCATAGTTACATTTTCCCATTGCTTCTCAAACACCAAATAGATGTTTGGGCTTCATGAGCTTCAAAATTGCGCTTGAAACCCAACCCAAAGTGTAGGATTGAGAATATGTAGGCACTTTTTTCAAATTAAAAATATTATTCTCTTACATTATTGGATACAGACACGAACTCAGAATATGAACGATTAAAGAAGGTTATCTAGAGTAAAAATTATAATTCTGATCGCTCCATACAGACGCCACGCAGAAAGAAGAAAGCGAGCATGCGTAGTAGGCGACTGTGAAGCTCTCGCATTACGCACTCCGCCATTGTTGACATTCAGGTGTCAGTCGGCGTTGTGCTACAGCCACGTAAATATGTCCGCCATTATTGAAGCTCCAGCCAAGTGTGAATTGCGAAATTTGATTCGTTTTTTACAGGCTTAAGGTCGTAGTGCTGCAGGAATCCATCGGAGAATGAGTCGTGTGTATAGGGAGAACTTCATGAGTGATGGTGTCGAAGGTTTAAAGATGGTCGTAATGATATGCATGATGAAGGGGAACTAGGACGCAAATCTATTGTTTCAGATTACCTGGTTCAACGAGTTGAGAGAATGGTTAAAGAAAACCGCAAATTCACTATTACTGCGTTGTCTATGGAATTTCCAGAAGTTTCAAGATCCGTTTTGTACTCTATTGTTACTGAGCGCTTATGCTACATTGGTGGCAACTTTCTTTGAAAAGGATATTGAAAATCTTGTCCACAGATATAACAAATGTTTCAATCTCTTCGGTGACTAAGTCGAAAAGTGTACCAATTTTTTGGTAAAAAAATTATTGTTTCATATGAACTTGTCTTTCATTTATAGCATATCGCAGGTTGAAAAAAAGGGGCCCTCGTATAAGTACTCAAAACCCAAAGTTTGTTCCACTTATTTCTTTTCTGTCAGCTCATGAGCGTCGAATCCATGAGTTTCGTGCACAAAGTGCTTGATAAATTGGAAAGCATCTAATAATTCTAAGAAATCTAAATTATGGTTTGCACTGATTTGAGTGCATCTACGAATTAAGTGATTTTTATTCCATGAATCTTCAGAGTAGGGCGGAAAGTTTTTTAGGCTTTTTTAATATTTACAGCTTATTTCAATTTTTTTATTAGGTAAATTGCGTGAAATTGTTGACGAAAATGAAACTTTGTATAAAAAACTAACTGAGGATGAGACCTGTAGTAGTAAATTAAGCGTAGAACTAGAAAATGCGAAAAGGGATTTAAAAAATACGAAGGAGCAAAATGATGCTTTAATTAAAAAATGCTCTTTGAAACAGGACAAATTAGAGGAAGTTTTGAGAATATACGAAACTAAAGGTATAATATATACTTTAGTTATCATCTAAATTGGTATTTTATGTAAAAGTATATTTTCCAGTTGAACAAATGACCCGCGATTTTGATGTCTTACATGGTGAATATATTAAGTGCAGAACTGAAAATGCAGCTTTAAAAGAAAAATACAAATCCTGTACTGAAGCCCAAGAAGATCTCAAAAATAATATGCAAAATTTCATTCCAATATCTGTACATAGCGCCAGTGTCACTGAATGTAAAAAGTATGTACATTGCATAATTGAGTCTTGATTACACTATGTTTGATAAGGAATTCCTCTCCCTCTCTTAGATCTTGCAACACCTCTGCGTATCCTCTTTCACTTGGTCTTTTTCTTTTTTTTTTGTTTCTCCTTGTTCTATGTCCATTACTTTTTTGGTTGCTCTGAAAGATGGCTTTCTGTATGTGACCCAGCCACTCTATTCTTTTGGAACTTATTATTTTGCCTTGTTCTGCTTCTCCAAATGGATTCTTTATTTAATTATTTATTCTCCTCAGCCATAAATCTCCCGCCTAATATTTTTCTCTCCCATATATCTAGCTTTTCTTCCTCTGTTGGTTCTAGAATCCTTGCACCACGATACACATGCACGGTATGCCTATGCGCAGGCACGCACAATGTAACGTCACGTAGGAATCAAAATGTGAAGTATAATATATGCTGTATACCTGTTATAAGGTTTTAAATAGTGACAGGCTTTCTTATAGTTACAATATTTCCTAGTTTGTGCGTCATTCTTACAATTCATTCACTCATCTACATTACTTCTTTCGTATATACGTCTGCTTATTTTTCTTTCCCTTCTTTTCTTTTTATTCTTTAACTATGGCTTAGTTCCCAGCAATACCACATGTCTTATTCATGGTAGATATATTATTTGTTTGATTTTTTAAGCTTTGATATTTATGGTCATATATAGATACTTAAGTATGGCCTTCAGTCTGAAGTAGAATACCATTGTTGACGGTGGATGGCCTTGACGTACTTCCACTTCTATTCCAAAGTATTTTTTGACATTTTTTTATTGAGTTGTGTCTTGTATCCTATGTCATGCATAACCATTCCTTTATAATTACCATACACTGTTAGGTATAATTTTTCCTAGCCATATCTTGATAGTTTGAATATTTCTAATAATTGCTTAATTATTCTTGATCTTTCTTCATTATTGGGTAGTAATGAATCCCAAACATCTTCTTTGCATTCTCCTAATCTTGTAACCCATCTTCTAAGGCATTTATAAGCTTCCTTCAAATATTTTAACATTTTCATGTTTAAACTAACTAGAAGGTTTTCAACATTCAATTACTCAAAAATGATTTTAAGTGAAGTTGGACATATATTTTTGAAATTAGGCAAAAAAGATAATTTGACAAGAATCAAGTTACTTGAATAATTCCTCATTCAACAGCAATTTGAAAAGAAAATTAAACTAAAGCATGCATTTCAGGTGGTATGAGGAACTAAAAGTGCAGTACGAAGCCGAAAAAGAAAAATTGATGAAAACCATTGAAACGCATGTTAAAACTATTGAAGAATTGAATAGAGAAATTTCAAACAATGCAACCATTAAACAAAAATTCGAAAATAATATCAGCCATTTAGAAAAGCATACAAAGTGAGTTAAAAAAATTCAGGATCCGCATTTTTTTCAAAAATTGTCTCGAAAGATTTCTAGAAATATATATTTTCAGAAAATTAGAAGCAAAAATACTCGAATTGGAACATAACCTTAACGGTGTTCACCTATCAAGAACTGCTTTGAAAAAGCAGCTACACAAAGCGATGGAGTTTGCTAAAGATATGGTGGCTGAACAAGAACAACTTTTGAAAGCTTTAAATATGAGACATCAAGAAAATAAAGTTGTTAGGAAGATTGGATCTGAAATGGCCTCTAAAATGGATTTACTTAAAAGTCAGTTGAAGGTGAGAGGGCAGTTTTTTCCAAAATTTAATTTCTATAACCCAAAGTAGGGTTATAATTATGGAAAAACAAATATCCATATACATTACACAATTTTTTAAACTGCTATGAAAAATGAGGTATTTCTCATAGCTTAATTTCAAAAGGAGATATTGCTTGCACACTGTGAGAAATATTATTTCTTCCGACACTTTGCCCACACCACATACATTTATATAAAGAATCAACAAAAATCGACGAAAACATAGTTAGCTATTGTCATCTTTAAATAGTTGACACAACTGTCACAACTATAAGTTCTTTAATTTCTTAAGGTAGTTTTCATTCGTGGTTTGATAAAAATCGTAATTTCCATTAAATATTATTTTAGTAGGACATAATTATACCAATTTATAATAAATAATATGGATACTGACAGTATTGACGATATTAATAATACTCCGTCAGAGATATCGAAAAAGCAGCAAAAGTAACTTTAGATTTTTTGCCGGAAATTTCAAGAAAAAACTATGAAAAGCCCAGAACGTTCACTGTAACCGCAGAATTTTATGAGATATATAAAAAATATGCTGCTCTTCGACCGATTGATTTGCCAGAAAAACGTTTTTTTAAAACTACCAACACGGAAAATGTACTAGGCACGTAGTTGGCATTTATACAGCTTAAGATATTCTTCGGTAATAATTTTAGTAAATGCAGGAGGGGACATATTAACCTTGAAGTGCCATGGAGGATGGCAATTCTGTACCGTGGCAGGAGGATACATCGAAGAGACTATTAAAAATAATATTAACGTTGCCAGTAAAATCGTCAACTCCTTTAAAAAACTACTAAAGCCATTTACAGAAATGGAGACAGAAAATACAACGTATATGAACAATCAACATCTAAAATTAACATAATAAAAAATTTATTAAAAAGAAATGACTATACAAAATTGTAAAAATTTCCCAATCAACTACAATTTTAAATAATATTATTTAACAGTTGAGAGGATACTTTAGTATTATTTTGATTTTACTAATCATAAAAATAAACATTAAGTTCCATTACTTTTATTCTTTCAATTTGTGCAGTTGTAGAAAAAGTATAGTGTGCAAATGTGGGAAAAGTACTTTTCTCATTTGTTGCACAATATACTATTGTGTTACATATTTAAAGTGTGAAAGGGAAAGTTTTGCGTTTCTCTCAATATAGGGTGTTTTATAGGATGTGCAGAAAAATGCTTGGCAGGAGTTTGCAACAGTTGAACAAACAATCAAAGGACAAGCAGAAACTATCGAAAATATGAGGAGCCAATACGAGAAGGAAATTGAAGATTTGAAAAAGATCATTGAAACTTATGAAGAAACAAAAGAAAGTAATATTTTATTAAAACCTGAAAATTTACAAATGGCTCATTATTTCTTATTAAAAAATAAGTACAAATAAATATGACTTTTGATTTTACCAACTTATTTATACAATATATTTTTTTAATAATTCATATCGAACACATATTCAGAAAAATATGGCTATCCGATGAAATCTAATGGTAACCACATCTAATGTCATATAATGGTGCTCATGACCTTCCTACATGTATAAGCATACATTGTAAATACCTGTTTCAGTACTGGTATGATTTTCCTAAAGCGGTGGGAACTACCATCTTGAATAGCACCATGAGCTTATATATGACTTTTCTTGATTCGCTTGTACCTTTGGTTAGATCATTCTTTTTCCTCCCATAACTTATCTTTGGAATATTTATATAATTATATTCCAATTAACAAAAAAAAATCGCAAAAAAGCTAGAAGCTCTCCGAACAAATCTTGGCTTTGAACTAATTCAAACACGGTATGTCAAAAAGATGCGCTGAACGCTTTCTTTGGAGTTAGATGTAAACTGAATCAATCTAATACAACATGCAGTTGGTAGTGGTCTATGGAAGGTGGAGTTTCTCATATACCAGAAGAACTGAAAAAGTGTCCAGAGGTGTACGAAAATCCTTCCAGAATGTCGCTGGTATAGATAAAAAATATGGTATGATTATAGGAATTCTAGATGATTAGCATCATAGTTCATTATTGAAACCTTCAACAACTTGATTTGTACAAAAGTGTGAGGAGCGAACCAGGGAGCTTGGCGGCTTCTTTTACCCTGATGCTAATGTTGCGCCACCTGTATTTAGTACATTTTTATATACTCAGATTGTTCTCCTTACATTTTTCCCTTCATACATTGTACTTATATATTGTATCGCAAGTTCAGTAGTGATATAATTTTTAATCTTCCAATTAATCATGGAGACACTAAAGTTAAATTGTAAGGTAATTATATTTTGATTTTTGAAGCTCCCTTATTGGTCTATGTAAATTTTGCAAACAACCTAATCTAATCCTAATCTTCACTAATCAAATAGCTCGACATCTACCACTGTCAACTTCACTCTTAATATTGGTACCTAGATTTATTATAATCTCATTATAGTGTCACAATAACACTAAAACGAGGCCGTTAAATTGTAAGAAATTGATTGACAATCTACCATTTAATTATAATATCATTATTGAAGATGTTAATTTTTCAATTACTATCGAATAAAAATTATATTTAAACTACATATTTAATTAGTAGACAACTACTAGAACGAATTGGTACTGCCATCTATTACTTATAGATTGAACTGCTTTTAAAATAAATCTCTCCGATTCCCATAGATGTCGTTGTGTGAAATAAATATGTTTATTATTTGAAAAAAGTTCAAAATACTCGTATGGAAATACATATGAGTAAGATTAAGAAATAGTGTGGTCAATATAATATATTTTAAATCAATTTTCACAATAAATATTTTTTCTTGTTCTTTCTTACAATTTTACAGAAATATTTCACCTTTTCATAAGCAAATATCCTATCACGAATTTAAGACATTGAAATATCGACATACGACAGTTTCTTTTTTCTGTGATTTATAATAGTTTGTTTTTTATTAATTACCTCCCACATTACATTTATTATATGCGCTATTAGGTTAATGAAAGAAAAATAAAATTATTGAAAGGGCAATTTTGAAGACAATGATTTATTTTAACCAAGGTTAAATTAATAAAAAAATGTGATCAATTAAGTCGGTATTACACGATATGTGTGGTTGTAGTACGCATGCCATGTTTTATTTTCAACATTAGCCATGGAAAGTCCGTCAAAGGAGTATCTAACATTGGAACAAAGTTGGAATCAACTTGTTGTACAACTACACACACTTCTTGTCCTCTTGAATGTTAATGCTACGTGTTTTGTATGAAAAACCGAAGTTGCCAGTATCATCCACTATTCATCACATTTTTGCCACGTTTTCATTTCTTTAAATAAGTTTCCAGCCTTCAAACAATGTTGGCGCAAATGTTAGACGCATCGTGTAGTAGCGGCTTCAATATAAACGATATTACCATTCATTTACACATGATTCTAGGCATCGTTTCTACTAAAAGATTAATTTATAGTCCTATATAATAAATAGTATAATTAACAGATTCCTGAATATGTATTAACGGAGCCACTAAAGGTCGTATTATTTATTATTATAAATTACGTAATTTCAGTTTAAATTTGTCCTAGAATAATTGATTTATATTCGTGTTTCAACTATTGGGAACAAAAACAAACCTTAATTTAGGCAATATTTACGTGTAAAAAAATTCTATTAAAATAAACGTTCCTTCATAAAAGCAGACAAATATCAAAGAAAGGACGTAAACTGTCCCAACATTTTTTGTGAGGCTCAAGCAATCGGGGATCTAAATTCGGCCAAATTAACTACCTGACCTACTGTTTTACAAAGGTCTTAAATTCATTGGTAAATTCGACCAAAATAAAGTCACAAGTACATGAGTTCAAAAGGCAGATAAGTATCTGAAAACGGAAAAAGGACAATAGTTTTCAGAATAATCGGTACACACTAATTTACATTTTAATAAATAATATACTTAAAGCTATCCCTAAACTAGATTTTGATATATTAGATAAACGACTGGGAATATCCAAGTATAGAGGGAATATAAGATCAAAATTCTTGGAAAATCACTTTTGGGTATATAAAATTTTGTTTCTTCAGTTACTACTGAATTATTTTCGCTCTGGTGACAACATGGAGGTGGAGCTTGAAGAAATTTTTAGTCTTCTTCATCATCTTTCTAACAAGGATCACCATATTAGTAGGCTACTGCCTGTTCATTGACAGCATATCTTTCCCCTTCTGGATAGTTCATTTTTACGTTCTTAACTGTTTGTCCCAGAATTTTCGTCTCTGTCTAACCCACCTTCCTAGGTCCTGTATTCCACTTTGTTGTTTATTCCATACCGTATTATTTCTATATCTCTTAGTATTTTCATTTCAGCTGTTGTCATCGTCTGTTGTATTCTACTAGTATCTGGTCTTGTTTCAGCTGCGTATGTAATGATAGGTCTTACAGTCGTTTTATATATCTTGATTTTACTTGAGTTTTACTTTTTTAAGTTATTGTAGACTTTATCTTTCAGGCATTCCGTAATTCGAGACGCGTTTATTACTTGTTCTCTTATTTTGTTGAAAAGTTTCCATAACTCGTTATTTTCGCTTCCAGTAATTCAAATGATTCACTTGCTCGATCATTTTTAGACCGATTTCCAACTTACATTGTATCGGCTCTTTGGAAATCACTAGGCATATGGTCTTCTCTGTTTTGATAAGCATGATACCTGCTATCTGGTCGATTTTACTACCGCCCAATCAATTGCGTGAGTCTGGTAACGTTTACAAATTTGTTTTCAATATTTGAGGTTTATTAAAAGTTTTGTAGTATTCTGGAAGATGTGAGCAATACTTGGAAAATTTAGTGACCTTCTAAATCTTACGGCAAATGCCTTTCTTACATTTTTTGACTAGTTATTATAATCATATAATTTTAATTGTTGATGTAGTGGAAGTAAACGAGTTTGCTGAAAAATACTTTCGTATCTGCCCGGCATAAAATCAAAATAAAAATACGCACAAAAAATATCTTCTTTCTGGGTTATTGTCAATTAAGATAACCTAGCCTAAGCTAAGTAAACCTAACCTAATCGAGGTTAAAGTGGATCTAACCTAAACAGAAAATGGATCCGTTCCCGGTCAACTGAAAATCATTAAGATCAAATTTTTAATTTGAATGTAAATAAAAGTTGCATATAAAAAACTTTCACAGCAATTATTCTCCACTTTTTTCTGACTATAAATTGGTTTCATTCAAAAATCCAATTAAGGAAGCAAATCCGATATCCGGAACCCCCATAAATGGATTCTAAGATTTTTAAAATGCTAAAGCGGCGTGTTTTTATTACAATTCTAAACCGGGAAGATACGGAGGTAGAGCGTTTTCTGAGTTTTTTTTTAGAGTAATATGTAATACATTTTTTTGAAGCAACACTTATTCAAAATGCACAAAACTACAAACACTATTTATAGCTTCGCCGATGATAGCACACTGGTTTCGTTATTCAAATCCACCGTCCCATTAAAATCGGCTACTACCCAAATCCGACGGCAGCAACAGATCACCGCAATCAATACAAAACATTCTGGAATGAGGTGGAAGCAATCTGATTGAGTTCAATGCAGCAAAGATTCAGGCTTTTATATTTACAAAGAAAACTGGCACTGCAGCTCAGTATTTGGTCCTGTCTGGACATAAAATTTCACCATCACCGCAAATTCGCTTGTTGGGTATTGAGGCTGGTAACAATATGTTCTGTGATAGTGATGTGGCCAATTTAATTAAGGCCTCTCACAAAAACTTGAAGCACTCTTCAAGATCTAAAAACTATAAACCCCGCAACAGCTTATAATCGTCTTCAGGGCCCAGGTTCGTCCATCTTTAGAATATTGCTCGCTTATTTGGAGCTTGGCTCTCAACCATATTCTGAAGATGGCCGACTCAATGCAGAAGAGAGCAGCTCGACTTATAGTCGATCCAGAGTTGACCAGAAAGCTGGACAGCTTAGAGCAAAGAAGAAAGGTCGCTGACCTAACTATGTTTTACCGGTACTACTACGGCAAATGCTCTTCCGAGCTGCTTAACATAATCCCGCCTAGAGAAATTTCTGCAAAACCTCCTAGACACCGAGTTCGCCTGCAGACGCCCGGAACTTCAATTTATCGGGTCTCAATCCTTTGGAGATGTTCAAGTCTGTGGAATCAGTTACCAAGGCACGTCTTTTCCGAACATTACAACCTACAGAAACTGAACAATATGTCCTAGGATAGTGACGTAGCCAATTTCGCTAAGGCAGCTCGGCTCTCAAGCATATCCTGAAGATGCTCGACTCAATGCAGTATAGAGCAGCTCGACTTATAGTCGATCCAGAGTTGACCAGAAAATTGGACAGTGTTACTATGTTCTATGTATGTTCTGTGATAAATTGAATGGAATAAAATGAAAACGCAGAGTGATAATTACTTTATTTAATTGCAAGGTAAAACTTTGGTGATGTAGAAAATTCAACTAAAATATCTAAACTTAAGCATATTTATTAACTAGCAAATAACAAATATGGAATTAATCCCAACTAATGAAACAAAAACAAAAAAAACACTAATGAGATTTATGGAATTGTGATTTTTCACCGACTATTGTTTTGGATCTTGGAAACGGAGAAAATGATTCTGGCCGAAGGCTTCAAAGTTTGGAGACCCCTGGCTTAGAACATAGAAGGAAAGTGTCCGACCTGACCTGTTTTACCGGTATTATCACGCCAAATGCTCTTCCGAGCTGTGATCATAATCTCGCATAGAGCAATTTCTGCAAAACCTACTAGACACCGAGTTCGCCTGCAGACGGCCAAAACTTCAATTTATCGGGACTCATTCCTTTAGAAATGTTCAAGCCGGTGGAATCAGTTACTAAGGCACGTCTTCTCCGAACATTACAACCAACAGAAGTAGATCAATATCCACAGACATCTCCAAAAAAATTAATAATTGTTGACGTAAATCTTGATACAATTGGTAAGTAATAATGATTTTAAAAAAAGGTGAAGATGACAAAGTTGAAAAAAATTAACATATAGGTACAGAAATGTGTTGGTTATATATAAGTTACTACTAAGTTTTTTCATTTTCATTTTATTTAAATAAATATCAATTCGAAATTAGTAACTTCATCTTTTGGTGAAATTATAAATCCTATTGGTTTCTTATGTTGAAATTTTAAAGTTTTTTACTGAAAAGATATAGCCTTGAATAATCGTCATTTGGAAATGTTTAATTATATGTTCTACAATATATTTTCATAGCGAAAGACGTCCATTCCAAACGACGGAATGGAGCCAGATTCATTAATAAACTCACAACATAAAATGAAAAACAAGTAACTGACCTATATATTGAGAAGTCTTGGCATCCCTTTTAATATTAATTTATTTGTCTGCAGCTTATCGAGACGAGCAATATTGATTCCTTACAAATAAAAATATAAGGTAAATTTATACAGCTTGATAGATACGCTAAATAAACTGAAAATTGTAACAGTATAAGTAAAAGACACAGACTGCATCAATGTCGCTATGCCCTTTCATCATATGCATCAGAGTACCTTTTTCCACTGAATCAGTCAATTAATTGATTAAAATAGTAGAAAGAGTTTCCAAATATAACAAAAGGAATTTCATATGAGCCACTATTGAGAAGTGGTGACGGGTTCGAAAAAAACTATTGCGATAACGTGACAGTTATGACTACGTTCTTTGCCTTTGGACAAAAGATGCATCGGCAAGCCTGATAACGATATAGTTGTAAAAAACAAACATCTGTGTGGCTTGGTATTTGACTGGAAGCCCGATTAGGAGCTGCTGGAATAGATCAATAGCTGAAAAGAAGATGATCCAGACAATTGTTGAAGTTTCTAATAACAGGGGATGGGAGAAGTTACTCGTAAAAGTAAAATGGATGGGCTCAATAAGAGAGTCCCGTTCATGATGTACAGTCATTCTACGAGAAAGAAAGGTATAATGCAGGGATGGGGAAACTTTTTTCTTCGCCTACCAATTTTTTCTAACGAAATATATGGCGGGCCAAGTTGAGGCATTACATTATTTACTAAAATAAAAATATTGCCTTAATTTTTCTGAAATACTAATTTTGGGTCTGGTCTTTGTGGGAACATTTGATATGTGGAACTGTTTTTGTTTCTGCATGAATTCATCATAAGCCGAAAAATTTGTGATGCTGAAATTTTAAACAATGAAAAAGGAGGTCATCTGAGGCCTATTATGAAGACAATTTTTTCATTATTGAAAACGTTTGTTCGCACAAATAGCTTGTTCCAAACATAGCCATTATTTTCTGGGCGTGGATACCTATATTTGGGTATTGTGTCCGAGATAAGGACTTATAAAATTCCAGTTTGCTGGTGTTCAAAAATACTTAGCTCAAATGGGTAGTGCGTTCGACGACAGTAGGACTTACGGGTTTTATGCCTGACGTGTACTGCCTTTACTGCCAATTCAAGAGAATGTAATTTAAAAAGAAAATTGTACTTAACTTTTGTTTGCTAGTCGCGGGCCGGATTTCAACGATTTGCGGGCCGGAGATGGCCCGCGGGCCGTAGTTTCCCCATCCCTGGTATAATGCAACGAGGTTAGAATAGTTATTCTCCTTTCTCTCACTATAGGAGATAGACTTTAATAATTTGTTTTAGTAAAACATTGAAATTAAAAAAAAAAGTGAATTAAAAGATGGGCCAATAATTTTATATATATCCATAAATAAAACTTCACCTAGCAGTATTTATAACAAAACTACAACAGTATCTTTTTACATTTAGGATGTCAAAGAGATGACACTGATAAAGCGAAAGAGAAAACATTCCTTTTTTCTTAGAATATATTATAGAAAATTGCAGTAAATATTCTTAGAAACTTTTAATTCGTGAAATTCGAATGCAGGTATATTAAATACTAATTAGAAAGTAAACATTTCTATTTACAATGTATACAATTTGGAAAAATATTTCACTTCTATAATCCAAGAACTTTGTGCTGCGCTCTATATATGAGGCGATTCAAAATTTACTTCTGACCTCATTTATTACGTAAAACTCATTTAATCCAGCTTATATTTTGAAGGACAATTTAAAACTGCCAATTCGTCGATTAAATTCCATGAGTAACCAAATTGATTTGTTGGTTCTATGATGGTGCTTCTGCATAGAAAATTTCTCAACTGTTGAATTTAAAGACATAAACCCATGCCGTGGCTTTTTGTATCACCGTATCTAACTTTTTTAAAATTCTTTTCCTCGACATTCTGTTGAAGGTGATCCACATACTTTTCGCAAAACCTGTAAGATTTATCAAAAAACTTTAAATACAAATATTCATTGTATTTAAAGGAAGTTTTAGATTCTTGACTTTTGAATTATACAGGATATCCCATTTCTTCAGTATCGACATCAACTTTGGAATTTATAATTGAATACCCTATATTTTTTTGCGTTTTCGGATTTAGTGGTAAAAAGGTAACTTTCATAGGCCCAATCTTTTTGATTTCCGTACGCTTAGGAAATATTCAAGGTTATTTGAATTTTTTTTGAAAAATCATTATATTTGGAAAATTTCACAAGATAAAAATGAAGCTGGAAAGTATCATTTGCAAAATTCATTTTTAAACTCAAAACTTAGGTTTATTGAATTTTCGTTATTTTCGCGTCTACAATCATATTGGGTGTCTTTTTTTACTGTATGAGTTTCTAATTTTCAAATAAAAAAATCTCATTTTTTTGGGTCGGTTTCATGAAAGTTACCTATGTTTTTACCTCTAAATCAAAAAACGCAATAAAGTATAGGGTGTTCGATTAAAAATGTCGATATTAAAGAATTGGGACACCCTGTATAAACCAAAAGTCAATAATATAAAAATTCCTTTGAATACAAAGAACTTTTGTAATTGAAGTTTTTTGATAACTCTTACAGGTTTCGAGAAAATTTTATGGGTCACCTTATGTTTGACAACCTGTACTTAATTTGTTTCGGCCTTTATTAACAGAAGGTAGTGATTCAAAGATGAAATTTGAGGCACGTTTGTTAAACTCAAATGAATATTCATAAAAAATTTTGTAAAATATAGTTTATTATATATTGAAATTAAAAAAAAAAATGTTTTAACTATGTATCGCAAATATAACCAGTTATTTTGAATTAAAATTTGAATTACATAGTCCTTTCACACAGACATTTATTCTAAAAAAGCTGGCAATATGAATAGTCAACTTTTTCTTGTGTTATTTAAAAACCAGTCAGACTAGTTTTCACACTTGATTTTAATTTAGAAGTAACAAGTAAAAACAAGTTTAGACCTTGCTGCTACTGTTGAAAATCTCAATAAAATATTCATAGAAGCTGCATCACCCCGTATAACAATATCGTATTGTAGTTGAATTGAACTCCACTGCTGTGTCGACAGAGTAGCGCTTCATCCTCCGTCGCCTAGAAGCCCGCCGGCAACGCTGCATTTCAAAAACAAACGACAGTTCCTTCTCTCCGTTCGTTTCGTGACGAGAATCAATTCCATGCATGTGGTTTGCGGCATCTTGTAACTTGTAAACAAAAGCGTTTCGGAAATCTGCGAATAGTGTGTGCCCTTTGTTACCGGTAGAATGATATCTGATGCGAACGTACGAGCTTATATTTTAGTAAAAATTCGCTTATTTAATCAGTGATGTGTGTACTTATATCGATTTTTTGACATAACCTAAAAACTGGTGATTCACCCTTCTATTACTGGGTTAAATTACCCTTTACGACCCCTTCAGTGTTTTGTTTTTAATTTTAGAATACGTTCCCTGATCCGGATATTTAAATATCGAGTAGGCTGTGAAAACGTATCATATTTTTGATAATAAATGATTAGATTCATCAGTGTTAAATTTATGAAATGAAAACAATTTTGAAACGTGAAAAAACAAATAGTAACTGTAACATTCGGACGATTAGTGCGTAATTTAATGGTGATTTTTTTTATATCGTAATCGTAATAGGTAAGTTGCTTTATTTTTTTAAATGAGATATATTGAAATTATTGTATAACGACTTACGTGTAATAAGTTTATTAATGGTACATTTCGATAAATCTTTGCCAGTGAATCCAACTTATGTAAATTAAAAATAGAGATATTAGAGTTAGCCAAATAAATACGTACAAAGAAAAATTAGATCGCTGTTAATTGTTATGTATATACATCCCACATACAGAGTTAAATGTTAAACTATTTGTCAACGTATTAGCTTGATTGTTGATAAATGAATAATGATAAGGTGTAGAAGTCCTCGAATGTAGAAATTTTCAAGGTTCACCATTTTCACAATTTGTAAAAACTTACTTGTGTTTAGTGGTTCAAATTAAACTAAGGTTAAAGTATTTACCCAAGTGAATTTAAACTAAGGACGTATTTAATGAGTTTAAATTGGCAGTATTTATATTTTTCTATTATTTAAAATTTATTCAATAGTTACATTATGATATTATTTATTTTTTAGTTGTTACTACTTAATTTTTTAATTATTTGATCATTTCAGCTTATCTTGTTCTATATACTTATATAATTATATACTGTAATTATAGAGAATTTTTAGATAGAAGAAAAATATTTTGAAGGTACTCAAAAGTTTTCAATACATTTTTTTGGTACCAATTAAGATGGTACTTAAAGTCATTTGTGACAAGATTGTTATTTCATCTAGTTTACAAGATTTCATAATTCGGAAAATATTTTATTGGACTTTTGAAATAAAGTTGACGACTACGGTTAGATTAGAAACAATCCACAAATTTTGGTCTTATTAAATTTATCCTATTTTCATGTAAACATACTGTGGTGATTGCGCTGTTGCCATATTGTATTTAAATTTTCTATTACCTTTGTTCGCGGTAGATATCGTGAACAAGTTCTTTTACCAGATTCATGCGCAGTTTGAAATTGTACGTTCGCGATGCTAATAAAACATGTTCAGATTTCTAATCCCGAACGTGTTCTGAATAAGTCCAATATATCCTCAGAAATTGACGCTTGATTGAATTTTGAAATCCATGAATTTTATGTTTTTACAAGAAACTACACAGCTCATAATCAAGCTGTCAAAGATTTCGTTCCAATGAACGCATTAGTAGTTATATTAGCTAAGCATCAGATTGTTGCTCTATTACTTAAAACACAACATCTTACATCTTACTCTTTAATATTCAAAATAGCAAGAAAGTGTTGAACTATAGAAACCAAATGACAGCGTTAACTAGTGATTTTCATTTCGAAAGAGATACTGTGAATAAGTGGTTGATACACCGCTCTGATGAATTGCAAAATCATCGAAATCGGTCACAAAAAATTTTAAAATATTTCTAATAACATACGAATATGGTACATAATTTGAAATTTTTTAAATTGAAATGTGGGCTTTATAACGTCTCATATGAAAGGTATTTTATTCCTTAATGGTGTATTAGAAATCTATGTTTGTCTTAAAAGATGAGGTAAATCGGCAAAATTCTTGATATTGGACGCATGAAAATCCGAACATCAAAAAAAATTTTATACATGAAGATATTGGTATACCGTCAAAGTATTCAAAAAACCATATGGGTATCTTGTATTATGGAGCCTAAGTGATGCTTCCCGAGAATTTTAGAGCCTATATAAATAATTTTGTGACATATCGTTAGGAGAGTAAATACTCGTTTTTGTCTATAACGAAGTGAATGTAATTCAATATTCTTCGAGGCGTATAGCCAGGAAAGTAGTTATTTTTTTTCTATATTTCCAAATTATTGTTTATTATGAGGTATATTATTTACAATATATCAAACGCACTCTTAATTGTATTTAACATTTAACTATGATAGGATAGCAGGTTTAGAACTAGAGTTGGCGGTAGTAGATGAATGTATACTTCTACGCATCAATTAGCAGGGTTAATTGTGGTTGTCTTGAATTCGAATTACGACTCTTGGAATAAGAAGGTATTTGTCTGTCCTTACGGGGCCCAAGTATGTACAAACTGATCGAAAAATTATATTTTTCATACTGTTATTGACCTATCATAACATTTTCAAGCTGTTGATTTATCAATAGCATATTAACAATTTTCAGTCATGAACAAACAACATTTGTCAACTGGTAATAAAAATGATGATAGTGCTTTGGTTTGCGAGTGTAATTGGAAATGGAAAAGTACATATTTTTTTAAGGATGCGAAATTTTATATAAAATTAAAATCAAAGTCGTTAGACGGCCAAAAATGACAAAAAACTTTTTTATCTTATAACTTAAATATGATATATTCCAATGATTTCATCGAATTCGTCAATCTTATCTACAGCGTCGATTTGAATGATGATGGATTGATATTAGTTAGTGACATAGCTTATAAATAGGAGGTATTCTAAATGAACCTAATCGTTAAATATTTGTTTAAAAAGTATTTGAACTATCTTAAGGCAGTCAGTATCAGCTGCTACCAAACTATAAACTTTTCAAACGATGTTACTAAAGATACAGAGAATTCTACCTCAATAGATAAGGGTTCAGAAATAATTGACTAAATCAGTTCTTATGTACATGATATTACATTAGTAAATTCTTTATGTCGTTTGAGCTAAACATTCTTGGTGAATGCTAGTAAAATACTCTAGAAAAATTTCCGCATATTTACTGCTACAACTCGTAATGATTTTCATCCACTGGGATAAGGTCACGCCAACTTGGGACGGGGATATTTCAGGTAAACGAAAAGGTAGTCCGAGTACATAATATAAATACTGACGGATTTATTGAGAATATTACCTGGAATTTTGCGCCTAATCCAGTTTGAAAAATTGGGAAATCCAAAAATTGAGGTCTAGAATTTCTAAATCCTTTAGGTCAGGTTAGATTACATAACCTAAATTCACAATTTCATAAATAGTAGATATCTTTTAATAACTGACCGAGAAGAATAATTTTTATTGGACAGTGATTCAATTAATGACATAATTACATTTGGATCTGAAATAAATTTAAATTGTTTAAAAAACTCAGGAACATTTTACTTTCAAATACTGTCCAAACTACTTTTTGTTATGTGTTTCGAATGTAAAATATTTTTTATTGAAATACACTGTAAATATATATTTAATTTTTGTTTTTCATTTCATAATTATAATCCCAAGCTGCATAATCACGAGTTGTCTAATCTTCATGACAACTACGATCACGAGTTGGCACATTGTAACAGAAGTTAAAATTTTATGTCAGGTATTAAAATCATGAGTTGGCGCACGCCCATTCAAACATGCACTAAAATTTCAGCCACTTTGGACGCTTAGTTTATCTTTAACAATGGTAGTCGTTATGAAGATGTTTCTGAAAATAGTAAAAATAATAATAAATAATAAATAAAAGATAATACGGCTACGCAAATAAATAAGGAACTGCACTATCATTTACAAGCGTTTACAATTTTTCAGAAAACGAATGCAAACGTTGCGGTACCAGCTTGTCTGACGACGAGCGGTCGAGACGACCAAAAACCACGACAATCAGCGATCTCATCGGAAAAATCCACTAAATGTTACTGGATAATCATCGGATTAAGATTAAAGAGATATAACAGGCTATCGGTATATCAAAAGAACGCATTTGCCATATACTGACTGAAAAATTACGCTTAAGTACGATTTGCGCGTTGTGTGCCGCGCTTGCTCATATTAGATCAAAAGCGCAACATTTCCAAGCCCTTTTGTCGCTGTGTAAGAAGAAAAAACGGATTTTTTGCTTGGTGGTGTAAAGGAAGAAATTGCAAGATAGTGACCGTATTCGAGAAAAAGAATGTGCTTTGACAATTATTATTGCAAATGTTATAGTATCGATAGATTGAGTGTATAGACATAGGCGACTATGTTGAAAAATAAACATGATAATAGAAAAATAAGTCTTTTGTTACGTCGAAACTTTTAGATAACCCTCGTAAAACTGTAACAATATTTAGTATTCAATAATCATTCTCACTTAAAATTAAATATTTCGCTTAACACCAAACAAAAAATCGCAAAAAAGTCACTCAACAACTTAACATATTGCGCGTTATTATGATGAAGAGTAAAGCAGTTGAGCAATTTTACAGGCCTCTTTCTTTAGTCGCAAAAGATTCCGTACCCCTATTTAAATTAACAAGTTTGTCCACTTCTACATCTGTTTTACAATCGAAGAATCCTGATTAGGGTGACCAAATTATTACCATGTAAAACAGGACAATAAATAATATACACTATCGGGGCTTTAGTCTACGCTAAGGGTATGGAATAGGGCCTACAGGTTCCTATAGTCTATATCGGAAATGTATAGAGCAATAAAATGGGGAATTCTGTCCAGTTCGGCTCAATTTCGGTGTCGGCCATAGGTATAGAGGTCTGGAAATATTGTGTAGGGATTACTTAAGTAGTAGATTTTACAGTTACGTTTTGCGTTTAACAGGTACCGTTTAATCTTCTTTTAGTGCGTCTGCCTAATTCCAACCCTATTTCAGATTCGGCTTAACCATGCGCCGTAAGGGCAATGGTGGATTACCCAAATTTTTTAGACCTTTATAAGTATATTTGCTTAGTCTAACGCTTCAGTATTTGCTGTTAAGCCGTAAATAGTGTTCACAGTATTATAAGATTAGTAATAAAATGGCGTCATTTACTCCAAAAAGATGTTTCAATTATTCTCCACTATCAGTGAATGAAAAACTTATTATTTTAAATGTAGACGAATGCATAAAATACGGTTACCCGAAATTTACTGTACAAGAAACTGTCGATCGATGTTCCCGAATGACTGGAGTTGGAAAGTCCACCGCTTTTAAATTATTGCGGAGAGAAAGATAGCAGATCAAGTGGAACCTCCTAAGAAAAGTCCAGGCAGACCAGTAAAAGTCTTTGATAAAGACACCAAAAGTGTAATTCGAAGAAAAGTTCACACTTTTTATTTTAAAAAAGAAATACCCACCCTAGATAAGATTTTAATAGAACTTTTCCAGGATGACAGTATTCCGTTGATACTAAAAAACTTGTATGGACCACTTTAAGAAATATAGATTTTGCCTGGGAATAGCATAACTGTAAAGCATTTTTACTGGAAAGCGATGAAATTGTTTGCTGGGGACGAAAATAATTAAGAAGTATAAAATGGTACAGTACAGAGCAGAAGAAAATCTTTTATCTTGATGAAACGTGGATTAATGTAGTTTGTACAATACCAAAGATGTAGCAAGACAAAAATATAACAAATGCTCGCCAAGCTTTCATGGAAGGCCTTCAACGGGTATTAAGGTGCCTTCAGGTAGAGGGAAAAGACTAATAATCGTCCATATTAGAAGCGTGAGGTATTTTAAGAAATACATCACAAAGTGTTCTAGGATTCAAATCTAGAAATAAAAAACAAAAATGGATGAAATTTTGCTGTTAATAGATGAGCGTAGAAAACTAAAAAAGGACATAAATAAGTACAGAAACTTACAGAGACTCAAGAGACTCATAAGATCAAAAATTAGAGTTGTAAAAAATGAATGGCTTAAGAACGAGTGCAACGAAATAGAACAACTGCAACGAAGACACTATGATTTCAACCTACATAAAAGATTAAAGGAAGCCGCTGGTATATTTAAAAAACGAAATCTAGGTATAATAACCAACCAGGACAACCAGATAGTTATGGAAGATCATAAGAAATACAGGATATGGGAAGACTATGTAGAAAAACGTTTTGACGACTATAGACCAGACCAAACCAGAGAACTCGATGCAGAAGAATGTCTAACTGGACCTTCTATTACCAAAGAAGGGGTAGAAAAGGCTGTACTAGTCGCTAAAAACAATAAAGCAGCTGGTCCAGATGAAATACCATCAGAAAGACTGAAACTACTGGACGAAAGGGGCATTAGAGTGCTTCACAAGCTGTTCAACAAGATATATGATACTGGTCATTACCCTGAACAGTGGCTTTCTTCAGTTTTTATTCCTATTCCAAAAAAATCGAACGCAAGAAAGTGTGAAGATCATAGGCTAATTAGCCTTATGAGCCACTCCCCAAAAATATTCCTAAGAATAATACATCAGAGATTATATAGAAAATGTGATAATAATATAAGCGACTCGCAATTTGGATTTAGACAGGGGTTAGGTACAAGAGAGGCAATAGTCGCAACACAGGTCCTTGTACAGAACTGCTATGACCAAAGAAAAAATGTTTGTCTATGCTTCAAAGACTACGAAAAAGCTTTCGACGAAGTTCAACATCATAAACTTATGCAGCTCCTTAAAAAATTGGATTTGGACGAAAAGGACATTCGTTGTATCGAAAATCTGTACTGGCACCAAAAAGCGCAAGTCAAAGTAAATCATGGTCTAACTGAGCAAGTTCGGATTCGCAGAGGAGTACGTCAAGTATATTGTCGCCGCTCCTGTTTAATATATACTCTGAAGCCATCTTTCGAGAGTCACTTGAAGATAGAGACATTGGGATCAAAGGGAGTCAATGGGTCAACAACATACGTTACGCCGATGATTACAGATAATATAGATGACCTATAACAACTAATTAATATAGTAGGCGGACAAAGCCAAAAAATGGGATTAAACATCAACATCAAATAAACTAAATTCATGATTATCACTAGGGAAGCGAATACGTTTAGAAAATCTAAAGTAACATATAATGGAAAACCTATAGAACGGGTAGAAAAATTTAAATATCTAGGAACATGGCCCTATGAAGAGTGGTCGTCGGACGGTGAAATAAAATGCCGAATTGAACAAGCTCGAAGTACATTCATAAAATTTAAAAATTTATTTACATGTACCGAATTTGATCTTGATCTTAGACTGAGACTTGTGCGGTGCTACGTTTGGTCAGTGCTTCTTTACGGGATGGAGGGTTTGGACCCTTAAGGTAAAAAACATCAAGAAATTAGAAGCATTCGAAATGTGGGTATATCGTAGTCCATGGTATCCTAAAGATACGCCAAAGTGAGGAATGAGGATATTCTCAGGCGTATCAATAAAGACCGTGAAGAAACAAAAGATTGCATATCTTGGCCATATAATGCGAGGCCATAAATATCAATTCCGTCAGCTGATAGTCGAGGGCAAGATTGAAGGTAAGAGAGGATTGGGACGGAAGAGGATGTCATGGTTGCGGAACGTGAGGCAGTGGACGGGTATAAAAGATATTCAGACATTGATCCATACCACTAGAGATAAAGAAGCCATGAAAAATGTGGTCGCGAACATCCATTAATGGATAAACATTGAATGAAGAAGAATTGGAAGCGAAGAGGGATTTTTAAAAGAAGATTTGCTAACCTTTCATTCGTGCCATACGGGATATTACCACGAGAACATGGATTCGGATGTTTTGGAAGACTATTTTGGTAAAATGATAAAATATCATCCGGCTGATTCAGTAGTAGTTATGGATAACGCAAGTTATCATTCTTGACGCATAGAGAAAACTCCAACTTCATCTTTGAGAAAACAAGAAATAGTTTAATATTAGTGTGTTGAAAATATTATAAAATACAAAAAAAATCAAGTGTCAAATTTCTTTTCAAGCGTAATAAAACATACGATTTTCGAGCTTTTCACGAAATTAATAATAAAATGTTCAAGCTCGTATCATTAAAGTTATTTCTCAAGTATAAATACACAACTGGTAACAGAATTAAACAACATACAATATATTTTCAAGACTTGTCACTGTGCCGATGTTATCAATATATTTACTGACCCCAACGGCTGCTAGAACTTCGTTTTATATATTATCATTATATTCTACAGTCTTCGATTCCTGGAAATCTCTAGGTTACCGTAAACAAACGAAAAGGTTTTCTTAAAAATTATAAAAGTAGGTCACAAAAAGATCCACTAAATTTTAATCTCGCCAACATATTGGAACCGGATGGTTTACGTCCGTGGACGAGTTTGTCACATCAATAATATCTTTTTCTCTTTTATGTGATCATAAAAGTGACAACAATCTATTTTGAAGTTATATACTACTTAAAAAAAACTTCAGTATTGTTTCGGGTGTGAAATGATAGACCCAAGTTTCATCCATGGTTATGAAACGGTACAAAAATTCGGCTTTATTTCTGTGAAATACTCGTCCAAATGTCCAAATTTTTAATTAATAAGCATGTTCCGCATTTTTTCAAATACCTAATAAGTTTGCTAGCTCGCGCACTTTCAGTCGACGATCATCCAGTACCGTTTTGTAGATTTTCTTCAACATTTCTGGAGTCGTCACCTCTTTTGGTCGACCACTGCGATGCTGGTCTTTGCACATCGTACGACCTCGTTTAAACTGTGCTACCCAATATTTTACTGTTGATAATGAAGGATCAGTCTCACCCAGAGTAGAATCTAGTTCAGCTTTTATATTGGTTGGGCTAAGGCGTTTGAAATAAAAGTATTGTATCACATAACGATGACCAATGTTTGCAAATTCACTGAAAACTTTAGAAATTCTCGCATGACTATGTATAAAATCTATTCACTTAGTCATAGTACTTCTCATGACATTGAATTAAATTGAAGTGCAATAAGGGGTTACGACCTATAAAACGCACCCTTTTTAAACATACCCCACCCTTATATTTTATTTATATTTACATGCGTGACGTAATGAAACGAACGTAATATTTATTTTTACTTTCAGGGAAAATATGCTCTGAATAATGGATTTTGATAAGGACCCAACCTTACAGGAGTGGACTAGAGAACAACCATTAGCAGTCCTAGCCTTAGATAGCGCCGATAGAGCGGTTTTACGTATAGCAGGTTGGTTAAATAATAAGTTTTAAAAATTATTTTATTATTTAAACCGTGCATACATGCTTTACAACTTGAATTTTTCATTCAATCCTCTTCATATGAAAATTTTTTAAATAAGAGTTATTGTCTCGTCATCAGAAATGTTGGAAATAGTTCGGAATCACAATAAAAAGACGCTAATTTTAACTAGATTTATGAATTACAAAAAAACAACAGTTCCTTTTAATTATACTGTTCCCAATTTGAATATAAATGAAAATTGAATGAATAAAACCTGACAACAATTTTTTTTGACTTTTTATTCATGCCTCGGTCGAAAGTACGTACTACATGGGCCGAACCTTCAACTTCCAGCCTTTATAGCATACTATTTTCTTATCGAACGTCTTTGCCCTCTTTAACCAGATCTCCAACCCTAAAAGCCGCGCCCAAAACGAAACCTTTGGCTTAAATCATAAGTCCACTTCAAAAACCTGAACTAGAAGTCAACTAACCCATTTCTCAATAAATGGATTCCACAACATAGAAAACGCTAAACTAACTTGTTTAAGGGTTTATCCCAAATGTTTAATACAAAAATAAACCAGGAAAAATGTTATATAATCTAAAGTTTGTTTATTTATAGTATTATGTGCATAGTGAACAAGTATATACACATAAATTGATTAATTTAGCTACGTGTACATAAAAGAACAAAAATATATATTTACGTATATGCAAAAAAAGTTTATCTTAACGAAGCTTTATCAAAATTAATGCTGTGTCATAAAGAATGTCTCAATACTTGTCAAATTCAATGTCGACTTCCTTCTCATAGCAGTTACGTCTCCAATTCTCTTCAGTTGGAATATCTGCGAGTTGTCTAACTCTTCTTGACGTTCCAAACACCGAATCGACAAAGTTTGGAATGATTCACCATGAGATGGTCCCAACTCATCTTCTGGTTTCTCATTTGCATCATGGTCCTCTGCAAGGTCTTCATCACGTAGTAATTTTTCAACAACTTCATCGTCTGTCAGTATGGATGGTTTATTCCACGACTTATACAAGGTGCAGCTTTAACTCCATTCCATGCTTCGATCAACATATATTATATCTGCAGCCTTTTTGTTTTTAGAAATATAGTTTCTTCGTCATTTGTATCATCTAAAAGTAGACGACGCGATGCCTGAGCTGTTTTCGGTTCAGTTTTTAATCCGGTTCCGATAATCGACGTATATCATTTCTCTCTAAATTGATTTAAATTTAATTTACAAATGCCCAATTTATTTATTTTATTACAAAAACTCATTTGTTGTTAAAAATAACGTCGTAATTTGCTGGTACTTGAAATTGTGATAACATCTCCTAAAACTGGAACAATCAGATAGTGCGACTGTAATTTCATACATACGTAACACTACATTATTATGTTATAAAGTGATACTCATGTTAACCATGAACTTTGAGTACGGAATTTGAAACATTTTAGTTTAAAGGTTGATAACATAAAATGCAAACCTGTATTATACTGCCAAACCGTCTACATAATATATTATACTTGATATTAAACAACTTGTTGTCAACTTTACATTTATATGTAGGAATTATGCATATCCAAATTTAAGTAAGGTATAGTCTTTCTAAAGACAATGTTAATATTTGAGATTTTGGGAAAATTTGGGAATGTATAAAATTAATTAAAACTTATATTTAAGTACATTTTCTAAATTATACATTCGAACGATAAGAATTTTCAATGGATGATTACGTAAGTCCAAGTAGTGTGTTTGGCAAAATTAATAATTCTACACAACTATATGAAGGCCAGGGGCGGCTTATGCCCAGTGGTTAAGAATCCGTAACTTTTACAAGGATAATCTAAAGATAGCAACAACGAATTTTTCAATCGATGTGACAAAAAATGTACTTTGTTTAAATCTATAAAATTTATGGTTTAGGAGCTATGTAGATTTTTAGATCGTTGTACATACCAAGGAAACCCTCCGCCATAAAGATACATCATAAACTGTAATTATTTATTATCGAAGATCATATTACTGGCAAATAATCTACTACTTAATATTCATTTAAAAATTGTAAGCGACTTAATTTACTGTCAGTTTAGTATCAATCTTTTCAAAACCTGTCATAAATAATTATCTCATCATATTTAAAATTTCAATATGGCAGAATTTACCAATGGTTTGGCTTCTGGTAACTCGTCAGGAGCCAGAAGGTTCTATACTGAACGCCTTCCGCAGAATTATACCCGACTTCATAGAACTTTTGTTAAGGGATTATCGCAGCTAACGGAAAACAGGTTTTTCTACATAAATTAAGTAAACTAGTTTTCATTAGTTGCAATTGAAGCTGATTCCACAACTAGTCTACGCAAAATATCACCACAATTAAAGTGTCAACGACAACTATTCATAGGATTCTCCAAGAGCAACTTCTTTATCCCTTTCACATCCAAAAACGCATGTCATGGAAGTAGAGGTTTCTATATAAACTATGAGTTGATAATACATTTGTTGGAAACGTATTGTTTATTTATAAAGCTTGGTTCACACGAGACGGTTTCATTAATTCCCATAATTTACATGTATGAGCAGCTGAAAATCCTCACAAAGAATCCAAATCGATTCTGTGTTAATGTGTGGGCAGGGTTAAGTAGGTCCATATTCTTTTGATAATAACCTTAATACTATAACGTAGACTTTCAAAGAAATATCCTCCGTAGTCGCCGGATGTGTGCAGAAGGTGCCTATTTCTAACATTTTCTATAGTTTTTTTTTGTTTTTATTAGAAGTTGTACGCTGACGAAACTAAATTTTTCTAAATTTCATTTGTTTCCTTATGTCGTATGTCACAGCATTATTTTCACGTCATCTACTCACTCCCGAATTTTTTGCAAGAAGTTCCGAACACCCTGTATAATATCTCATATAAGTTTGGTAGAAAATTATATATTTTTTTCATTGGTTACATATTCACAGCTACCAAAAACATGCGTGTTTTGAAGTTTCTATGATAAAATTAACTCGATAAACGTAATGACACATTCACAAGAATCATAATTTAAATGTTTCAATATCAACCACGTGGTTCGTACATTTCACCTTATCATAACGAAAATTCTTGTACGTACGATTGACAATGTCAGATTTGACATATTCGCATCGTCACACATACAACGCTCAGTGCATTTGAATTGAACTATGACTCAAATAACGTGTGTGGGAGGCCTTACACTTTTCAAAACCCAGTCGACTTGATGCTCGCGTAAAGCGTATTTATTTTTCGATTAAAGAATAGAAACGTTTCTAAGGTAAAGAAAGTGAATTCTTTATAAGTAACATGATAATTCAGGTTTAGTTCGTGGTATTATGAAACTTGAATTTTTTATTGTAATTAATATGGACACGTGTTGTGCATGTGATGTTTCTATAATTATTATGTATTATTTTCATCGTAAGATTGCGTGTATATTTTATCCAAGGAGAACAGACTATAAAAATGAAAAAATATAATTTGAATCATTTTTTACTAATTACTTAGCATAAAATGAATAATTTACTTGAAATTTGATATCTATTATTAAGTTGTTTTGTTTATTAGCTAGGCAAGTTGATTAATTTTTACTTTATTTCATTATTAACAGAAAAAATTTGAAATTCAACTATCAAATATTTTTATAAATATTCCTCAAAATATTCCTATCATTATTTTAGATTATTAAACAAAATATAACTTCATTTTATCGTAAAGTCACTATACTGTAGTTCAGTATTCCGCAAACATTTTGTGTTAAAGGTACACCTGGGTCATCTGATACGACAGATTCGCGTCCTTGGTCCCCTTCATTCTGCACATCATTACGGCCATCTTTAAACTTTTACTCATGAAGTTTTACCCATACATGCGACTCATTCTTCGATAAATTTCTGCAGCCTGTAGAAAATGAATCACACTTCGCAATTCACACTTGGCGAGAGCATCAATAATGGCGGACATGGCTGTAGCAAAACGCCGACTGTCGCCTGAATATCTACACAAAGCGATCGAAGGTTGAAGCAAAAACGGCCCTAATATATTTTTGAAAATAGCATATAATATATAAGTTTCTTCTTCAACAAATGTACTGTGAACTAGTGTACTAATATAATCTAGCTTAACCTTCGTATTATCTGCTAAATTTTTTACTTGTTTAGAAATAGAAATAGAATCCTGCTGATTTGAACATCCTTACATATAAATAAATTCTTGTCTCGTAATGAAAAATAACCAAATTTAGCGCGACTGTTGTATATAAGGTCAAGAACATTAATATCATTGAAGTAACTCGACGCCAATATATCAGATTTATTGTCTCGACCGTTGGCGTCACTTGTCCTGAAATCGATTGCTGAAGTTAATAACTTTAATAGTTAACAAGCAATAAGATCCAGCTAAGTATTTATCTGATTTCTGAATATTAAACCGCTTCGTTAAAAATTTATTGAAAAAATATGTCTAGTAAATAATAACTTGGTTGTACTGTTTTAATTAACTGTTAATTTGCTTCAGTGATCTCGAAATAATTTTTGCATAGAAAAAAATCACACACAGATTACTCATAATGAAGAAGTGTATTTTAAGAGAAGAATATTAGTTAATAATTCTTATGAATCGATACAATCAATTTTTTACGGAATTACCTTTTATTATTGAAACAAAAAATTCGTTTTTCGGGTATAAGCAACAAATAATTTGGAATTTTTGGAACCATTTACCTCTGAAGAAGGTGACTCGGTTGTAGAAACAGTGTGATTCTTAGTGTTGGTGTAGTGATAGTGTAAACAGTGTGTTCAGTAACGAACTGCATGCCTAAACTCTCCCAATATTATCATCATTCCCTTAACTCCCCACAAACAAAATTGGTTGTATATTGTTTCCTCATTTAAATTAACATATCTAATTTCCTGAATTTCTCTACTCCCGCTATGACATGTCTTTTAGAGTTTTCTAATTGACTTCTGAATTTTTTCATATAGAGACACATATTAGTTTTTAATATTTTGACACATACTTTGTGCTGTCAATGAGCTCTAGGTCTCATATAGTAAATAGAATCAATTCGCAAAAATTATTTGAATGCATATGTGACAAGTATCGACAAGTTCTACACTGCTTTGCGTTCCAAAGCTACTGTACACGAATGAGGCATCACAGAAATTCAACGCCCACTATACTGCCATGATTTGTTCTCGTGCAACTTTTTTGTTAGCAAAGTTGAAGGCCAAGTAAAGGGATAAAAGATTTAACTTTAACTAACATATAATAAATTGTGACGCCGAAGTCAATAGTGGCTATCAAATAACGATCAAATGCCAAAAATAGTTTGCATGAGCAAGTCAAAAGTAACAACGATACTTATCTGCTTCTTTGACAGCAGTGGTGTGGCCCATAAGGAGTTTGGTCCACGACACACCGTAAATCAAGTATTCTATCGTGAAGTACTTGATGGAATTGTAAAGAGGGCTAACAAAGCACCATATCATTGTGCGTTGATTGCGACGAAGTTTTTAACTTCCAGAATGAATCTAGTACAACAACAACTATCTGCCTGTGACTTCTTTCTCTTTACTAAAATCAAGGATGTCGTAAAATAATCAAATTTTGAAACGGTTGGAGGAGATCTAAACGACTGTTCTAAGGATAGGTTCCGAGATTCCAGTCAAACATTTCCAAAATGCTACAATTCATTCATTAATATCGTTAATGCAGAAGAAAATTACTTTGAATCTAGACTATAATAATTTACAATCGGTATACATACTACCGATAAAGAGTTTGTCCTTTCTAAGAAGTGCTACTCAAATGTACTACTTGATTTGTAAATATTATTACCGATAGAGATTGCGTACTTTACGTTATTTTACATTTTATTTGAAATTATCTATGAGGGAACAAACCAGATGTCGAACCTTGTTCGATCTCAAAAATGCTCTTTAAATAATGCAGGACTTTATGGAGCTCATTTAAAGTAAAAGAAACTAAGGTTCACACATTTAATTTGACATACTTGTTGTCAAATACGCATAAGTAGGTGAGAAGTTCAAATTCAAATTGAAGAAATAAGAGATAGAGACACTTTAGATTGTTTTGAGAGGGATGGAATATATATGTAGGATATAGTTAATTTCAGGAACTACCCTGAATAGGAAAAGTTTTCCTCTGCCGAGTTAGAGTTGTGGTAATTTTTACGGTTTCTTGTATTGTTATATCAAGTTTTCGATATGTGTCCTCACGGCCACATAGGGGGTTAAAAAAGACGAAAAAAAAACGGAAACAATGGTAGAAAAAATGACTCGACTAAGCAAACAGCATTTGATGTTATTGGGTAAGTTAACTGTATATGCTTTTATATGTAGAAGCAGATTGTATTATCCCTTATCGTCGGTCATTTGGCTGATGAACGGGTTCACCAGGTTACAGGATAACTCCTAGACTGAATAGATAACAAGAGAGATAAACTTGTTGGTTAGGGATGAGGGATATAGAGGTTTCAGGGAATGTCCTTGATATAGGAGAAATATCGTCTGTAGGGCTCGGATTGTGGCGGATTATAGGATGGTACTGTGGCATCGGCTGTAATAATGAGAGAAATAAAAAATAACTCGACGAAACAAACAGCTTTTCGATATTCCGGGTATTTCATCTAAACCAGTGCCTTCGCCGCATTTTAGAATTCTACTTATTCAAACAGGACCAGCTCCAGGGAGATGACTTGGTAACAATATGTTTTATCGTAAATTAGAATAAAAGAATTTTATGTTAATTTTTTTTTAGGTTAATATCCACTTTGAAGAAGGCCGCTCTAATTATAAATCTCTTAATTACGATTATTCTCAAGTAATAAATAATTAAAAGTTTCATTGTTATTCCTATTCCATTTTGTTCGTTATTTTATGCATAGTTTCCCGCATTTAAAGTAATAATCATTTTAACAAATCACCACCGTGATTTTGAGTTTTATTCGTTGCATGTTAGAGAACAATAATTAACTAAGGCCGAATGGTTTTAATTGATCCAAAGGTTGCGTAGAAAGTAAATTCATTTACGGTTTTGATTATAATTCCATCATAGAATACAAGGATAAATTGACTGTGAAGCAATCAGATAGAAAATAATGAAAAACAGACATTAGGAAAATTGCAGTATTGCCTTTACGGTGCCGTGAAACGTTCGATATACAGTACCAGTTATAGTTTATCCAGTACTAGTTTATATCAAATGAAAATTAAAAGCAATCATTGTAAATGATTGTATCGTAGATACAGACATTTATTTGAAAAAGTCTAAAAAGAGATTTAATAATTTTATTTTGGCTTTTTTCATTTAAAATATCGAATGTATTCATTTATTCTTTCGTCCTTGGCAATAGTCTTCTATTCCTTATGATATTTAAGTTTTGTGCTCGCAGTTCCTTTGTTTGTTCTGCCCATTTCTTTCTTGGTATTCCCCTTCGTTTTTATTATTGCCTTCTACTTTCGCTAGGTTTTCTCGTTGTTATTTTTGTCTTAATTCCAACGATAAATCGAATTCAGCTGTTTCTTGTTTATTTTTTATATTAAACGTACTTATTCGGTTATTTTTTTTTATTTCCATTGTGTTTATTATTGTTATGACGTAACAAATGATTAGAGAATCAGACAAAATAAAAAAAAAATAAATTGACCATGTTTCACGAAAATCACCCCAAAATTTAATATTTTCGGTTTAACATATTGTTTAAAATTATGGAGAAGAGCTAACAAAACAAGATTCCAAAATATCATTCTCTATTATGACCTTAAAGACATTTTTGTTTTTTGACATTGACGCCATTTCAACTGATGCACAAATTCCTACTTTGGCCCGAATTCACTTAATTTTCTTTTAAAATGATTGCAGTTCAGGCAGTGTTACACCATACACTGTATCAGTAGTGTATGATTCGTTTATTCGTCAATCCATATAAATGGAAATAGGCTTCATCACTGAAAAAATTGTAGCGTCCTGAATGCGCAATCTTGTATGAATGTAAATATAGATTTTAGTGGAGAATTTCCCCCGCAGAATGATCGGAATGTTCAAGAAAAGATGAGTGTTTTCGCACAGAACGCTATGATGACCTCAACATTGAAGCTTTCACAACTAGCTATGATGTCTGAAGTAGCAGAGAGAAAATTGCAAATAAAAACTTGACCAGATTAGTTGAAATTATAGACGTAGTAATGTTATTTGATGTATAAGATTAAAAATTATGTTTTACATATGAAAATCGCATTTGATTTTTAAAATACAATTGTAAAAAAACAATATATTCTTTAATTAACTTAGTGTTGTGGAATTCGGAAATAAAATTTATTTTTAATGTTAGATGATTTATCAAATAAATAAAATGTTAATGTTTAATGTTTAAAAAATTCAAAGAAGGTTATCTTCATATTTTTTATATCCTGTATTAAATTTTAAGAATATAATTCCCTATATTATTTCATAGACAAAGACAATTCTATTACTGTTTTCATGTATTAGTTTTATTAATATGACAACGTCGTAATAGCTAATTTCACCCCTTGTCTCTCCGGCTGTTGTTGCTTAAGAACCATGCAACAGGCCATACTTAGTTTTGACGCACATGCAGTTTGTCTTATTTCAAGGACTTTAACAAACTCTACAATATTCTTTCAAAATTGTAAGAAAACAGAGAAGGGCGAAAAATTTTTGATTTCAAAAGTAGTTTTGATGGAAGGCAGGACTCTCCAGGCATTCTGTATTTTACAGGATTTTGACAGCATAATTTTCAATAGAAGGGCGAAAACAGCATCTCGATATAGAAGACGTTTTAACTCCTCTTCGAAAACTGTAACCTTATAAGTTCAAAATCAATTACTAGAGCGGGCTTCTAAGATATCTCACCATTTTTATCAAAACATGGTGACAAAAATTCAACCCAAGATAATGATGACTAATAATTAAAATTTCCTATTAGCATTCTTCTTATTTTCATGCCGTCTTCTCATTGAGACCACGTTTTTAAATGCGTCTCTGTCCCTCGCAACATGAAACAATTCTCCGACGCTGAGATTTGTCCATTCTTTTATATTATGGAGCCAGGATTTCTTCTTCCTGTCGATACCTTTCTTTCCCTCTACTCTGTCCTGCTTTATGTTCTGTAGCAGCAGGTATTTGTTGTCGTTGCGTAAGATATGTCCTATGTCTTATCTTAATAATTATCAACAGCTTTCTTTTGCGACCAATGCATCTTAGTACTTCGTCGTTGATGATTCTGTCAGTCCAGAGTATCTTCAGAATGCGTCTATAGAGCCACATCTCACATGTCTCAAGTTTTTTGATCATTTGAGCTTTCAAGGTCCAAGGTTCCACTTCGTACAGCGGTACTGACCACATATAACATTCCATGAAACCTATTCTGACGTGGAGGTTTAGATTTCTGTTTGCAAACAATGAGGAGTACTTGACAAATGCCTTTCGAGCCATTTCAATCCTGACCTTGATGTCTTCGTCTGAATCCATTTGAGCGTTTATGACTGAACCAAGATACTTAGATTTTTGCACCCATTTTATTTGTTTTCCATTCAGTGTGAGAATGGGATTAATATTAATATTTTCGTTTTTATTTATAACCATGAAGCCCCACATTTTCACATTCTCGGTTGTAGTTGTGGGAAAAGAACGCAGCCTTGGCGAAATCCCTTTTGAATTTCGATTTAGTATGTCTCCATGTCCTCAACACGCACTAATACCGTTTAATTGTATTAGATATTTTTGATTTATCGTATATCGCTTGGATCTAAGTTAATAGTTGTTGTTATTAGCATTCGCTGATATTTTGCTTGACGATAAGTTCCCAATTTGTGATTTTTTCTCTCACAAATTATTTTCGAATACAAAAACTTCTCTTATTTTTTTTTATTTGTACAACAACTTGTATTAAGTCACATTTTTGTCTTATTTTTTTTTGTGCATAAAGGTATTGGTCCATCAAAAATTAAGCAAGAGAAACTAAACAAAATTTTGGATCATGAAGTAATGGTGTCATGCCATATTCTTTCCTAATCAATTTTTCATAAAAAAAGAGATAAATAACAAGGTCTGTTATGCATGAAAAACGAATAAAAATAATCGTTTTTCGCTCTCCTGAAAAATATTGAATTGGTGACTCAATACCATTTTGTTCTGAGGCCTATATTATAGTATTTGTGCAGTAGCGGCTTAAAACGAACCGGTTTTTTTGTCGTGCCGAAAACCATGTGTGACGAAAAACAGGAGCAACAAATCAATCTCAAATTTTTCGTTAAATTGACAAAAATTTCGACTAAGTGCTATAAATCGTTGCAAGAGGTCTATAAGGACAATTCCCTACCTCGTGCGCGTGTTTTTGAGTGGTGTAAGCACTTTAGTGAGGGCCAGATCCCCTGTGATTGTTTCAAGTCCGGAAACAGTGACCAAAATTAACCAAATTGTGCGCGCAGATCGTCGAATGAGCATCCGGATGATTGCCGAGGCCGTAAACGCTGATAAAGAAACGGTTAGAAAAATTTTACACGAGGAACGAGTCAGCTCAGATTTCCTTTAAAGATTAGAAAGAGTCGATGAAAGCGTATAAAAAGGCAGAGCTCCTAAAGGCACTCTCCAAAGAAGACTTGGAGAATGCCTTTAGCCAGCACTGCTTCGATCAATGGAAAAAATGTATGGAAAGGTGTGGCAAGGGGAGGAAAGTATAATGAAGAGGAGCATTCGAATGTAGAATAATTTTTATAATAAAACTCTTTTTCGTAACCAGTCTCGTTATTTAATAGCCTCGTATTTCGTAATTATCAAGTCTTTAAACTAATTTTTATGTTAGTTACAAAATTTGTAAATTTAAACCATATCGAGGTCACAAATCATATCTTAGGTAATAGCAATTTCTTAGAAAGATCATAAAAAACTGATAAATATCGATGTCTGGAATTTTTAATTACCATTCATTTTAGGAATAAATAATTATTGCATATTTAGTAATATAAAAATATCTTTCCAATATAAATGTCTATATAAAAATATTCAAAGAATCCAAATCGTGGGTTTAACCAGTTCGTGAATGGCTTGCTCATTTTTAACATCCACTGAAACGGACACACAAACTAGTTGAAGCCAGTTTCGGTTTGTCACTCCAACCTCATTGTGATAATCGTGAGAAGCAGTATTTTAGTGAATAATAGTCTTGTTCAATATAAATGAATCAGATTTTTTCTGATAATTGTTAGTAGGAATCTTATTATTATTATTAACGACGAGAATGATGAATTGTATTCTCATTCGTTATTATATAGGATTTTGATTCTTTGTTACGCCCAAAGAAAGAACACATCGATAATTATAGTGTAATATATAATTTCTGATAATAAAAGACTACCGAAGAATTGAGAAAAGACCGATAAGAAGCAAACAAACTCAACTATAGGCTTAGTTCTACAAATTAGGGTCTTTAATAAATTTTTTTGTTATTCTCACTCTAACAAATTTTTTCGATACAACCGTTGATTACCTCCAGATCCGGGAGAGAATAGAACTAGAATTATTTGAAAACAATGTTTGATTTGAATTTTTTTAAAAAACAAACTTATCTTCACAATTACAACTAATATATTTGCCCACCTGTGCTTTTTACTTGTTTTTTTTTTGAAATATTTAATGCTACGGAATCGGTGCCCTCTTGTCATGTGTGAAAATGAGAAAGTCACACAGGCCAGGTCAGATTATTAAACTACGTGGGAAACCATAAACATGTCAATTTCACCCATCTGTTAAAAGGAAATGGCTGTATGTGTAGGTACATTGTTATAAATGAAGAACCAATGCCTCGTCTACCAAAAATCGATTCTTTTTGTAGTACTGGGCAATGTTCTTAACACTTCATTTGAGAACGATTCCGCCTACTGGTTGCTTACAACGACTTCTGTCCTCAACCGACATTTTTCGCATATTTGTGAGCTGTGAACTAACGTTCTCAGCGATACATTGTTCGCTGAAACTTGAAATTATATAAAACGAAACAAGAACAGACTAATGCCACTTCGATATCACAGAGAGCACTGGACTGGTAATGAGTTGCGCTATCTGACGACTTGTTAAAAAATCTCCTCTTGCGGCAATACTACTCCAGTCTTTATTGGGTTTTCGTTGTATGTCATTATTATCTTGGACCATTTTCAATTAGTTCCATAATTCCATTGAAGTGTAAATTCAGTAGCAAAGAACTTGGCACCTTTCATTAATCAAGAAAATGGTGCAGAATCCTGAACAAATGATAGTCAGACAGTGCAACCAACTTAATTCATTTCTTTTAGACTCGTCGATGATGCGGGGTTCGTAATTTGTGATGTAATACAACGCCCGTTTTATTAACCAGCTCCGAGCGCTTCTTTAGTATAGTATAATTATAAATTTTCGCACTAAATCGATCCTTTGATAATGTTTCTGAATTTCATAGTAAATAATTTTCTTCTAGTCCCAACATACACATAGAATCATCATAGGGGCCGTCAACCCGTGCCTCATATTCCTTGGTGTTACTTTACCATAATGGTTAGCGCTTAATGGTCTCAAATTTTATCCATTTTAGTGTACATCTAATCTAACTTTCGATTAATAACTCATTTTCATTGCGATCTGATTAAATATCCCATATTCGATACGTTTAATTAAATTCCATGCTCATGCGGATCCGAAACATCATGTTTTTTTTGTATACCCAACTTTATTTAAATGATTCCAAACTTTTAATAGTTGATGTGCAGGTTTGACAGCTTATATGCCAATCTTTAAAATGCTACCGACTTTTCCAATCATAATCCAGCCACAACCAATTTTCCACAACGGAACCATTCAAACCAATTTCGTAAAGTACGAAAGTTTTAGTATCATTACTGAAAATTTTCTGCATGTTTAATCTACCTATTTTGCAGTGGAAAAGCATCACAAGCATATTTTTTCAAAAAATAATCATAAATATTGACTAAAAAAAATAGAACCTCAAATGTCACCTGTGAACATGTTCCAAATTGACTCAATCGGAATAGTGATTCTGGATATAGCGCCGCCTCCGTTAAAAGTTTACCGAGATAACAACAACAAACCGAAAATTCATAAAAACAAACTAGGTTATAGTCCATAGTTAGGTTTTTTGAGAAACTAAAACATTGGCTTATCACTAGGTAAACTGCAAGGCTTGCCAAGTGTTCGAACACGGCATTACGATGTTTTTGATGCTAATAGTGGGAAGATGACGTCTTAGATGACCGTGTCCAATCAAAAGGCCAGTCACTTATCGAATTTCACACCCGACAAAGTGGAGCTGTTGTTTAATAAAGAAGGCAGAAGGACTATCTATGCATGCTTTAGCTTGTCTCATATCAAAGGTTTCCCTCCGTCTGGTTTACAAGCACACCACTGTGAGATACAGCGATCCTTTTGGAGACACCAAGAAAGGAATCCTGTCCCATTGGTGCATTTGCTGGTCCCAGTCTGGCGAATTGTTGACCGAGCAAGGAAACCAGCTAGGTCGTGCCGCCGGTACTTGCCAGCTCTCGCAGGATAGTTTAAATGACGTTTAAACATTTAAATATTATACTTATATCCCAACTAGAAATGTTTATAAAAATTGGATCAAATAACTAGTAGAGGTCATCTCCACTAATCAAACAAACCCCTATATATAAGGTTAATTGTCCTCATTATGGATTATTATTAAATGACTATCGTTCTCTCAAACCTCGTTGATGAACCTTCTAAAAAAGTCTAGTTTTTTTAACCGATTTAGTCTTCATTTAACTAAGTTTCATCTACATAGAATTTCACCATCATTTTGAAAATATTACCTACTGGTGGCGGAGGTACATTTCTACCTTATCGCCAAAATTTATTAAAATATGTGAAAATAAAATAAAAATAGAAATCTGAGTAGTGCCCTGTTGAGTATTCTGTGCACTCTATACCTAATTATAATCAAAATAAACTGTCAAATCATCCATTTGATTAAGACCGATTCAAAACTGAATTAAATTACCGAAACAATCTAATAGAACCAACCAAAATACAATCAAAAATAAATTTTATCAATTAAATGATCGTATTATTAACAATTATCAACGCCTTTCAAATAGCATGCTTTAAAACATTGATTGATTTCTATTAGTGACAACTAGGTACTACTGGTTCACAAGAAATAATCATTAGTATAGAAAAAATATTGTATACAATAAGAAATGAAAGTATAAAAAGCTGTGAAATTCGAATATGCAGTATATTTTTAACAGTGGCGATTGAGGGACAAAATTTTAGATGATCTGTAATTCGATTTATCTTGTAGAAGGTTTTTGGATTTTGTCAAATTTCATTTAATTATATCCAGGTCCGTGCTGGAAAAATGGATTATTGGAACTGTAGTCACACAAAAAATATGAATCACCAAGCACTATGTCTTTACCGAGATCTTTAATATACTTTAATGGTTGTCATACAAAAAAATATCAATCCCACACACCGAGAACTCTACTATACTTCGCTACTTAACTTTTGTTGTCTTCCAATAATATTCGCAATTAAGTTTAAAATCATTACCTTAGTGTATACAATCACACACTCTATCATAGTATATTGTTATTGTCCTAAAGAACTAGACAGTGCAAAAAGTCGCGAAAAAAGCTATTTACTCAGCATCTATTTCATATTGCGCTGGACTGAATACAGAAATAATTAAATCATGCCTTCGTAGTTTATGAAAAGTACGCGCAGAACACGTACGGTACGTTGATTATTCAACTGGTCTATGCTGCACTTATTCAGTCCACGCTTTAAATTTTTCATAAATTGAAATAAGTAGATGTCAAATAATGCTTCTAGTCTGTTGAAAAGACCATATGCTACTATGTATTCTATCTTTAACGAATCCGCGAAGATTGCGTACTGCGCAGATTGTTAACAGCTAGAATTTAGCTAGTCAACAGCTAGGCGTGGCTCTTGGTGGAGTACGCTTTCTTCGTCTGTTACATTCCGCTGCCTCAAGACTCAGGTGTAGCCAAACACAAACTAAATTTCAGCTGAAAGCTATCTTCACATCTTCGCGACACTTCTTTAACTCCCTAGCATAATTTTTTAATTGGTTAAACCTTTTAATTAGGAGGTAGTCTCTCACTGGCTTAATTTAATTGCTTCCCAATATTTCTACATGAAATAAAGTTATTTTTTTTCCATGACATCAGAACTAATCAAAACTTTTTACTTCTATGCAAAACATAGAAGGTGTTTATTACTAAATCTCCATACTTAATGACCGTACGCCTCATTTCCAATCAAACCAAATGATGGACCAAGGTGTTATTGGAGGCTTTAAATGGAACTACAGATAATTAAAAGGGTGTTGTTTATATAAGTACAGAAGAAGTTTCGTCACATAAATCGCACAGAAGGAAGCTTGCTTGAACTTATGAATCAATCTCCAGATTTTGAAGATTGTGATCATGAAAATATTTATGAATGACTTCATAGAAAACGATAATTACAATGAAGAAGATGCTTATAACATTGATATTCACCATCAAGTTTTTCACTGAGTGGAGACAGCAATTACTATCCTTGAAACTTATGGCGGTCGAAAAATTTCTAAACCTATTCTATTTTGTACTTTTTTTGTGCTAATAGAATTGAAATTTGAGGTCAAATTTATATTATATCATTCTGCAAAAAGATGTATGAAACGTATAATTGAGAATGGATCGAATTGACAGAAACTAATGGCATATTGAGTGCATAAAAGAACTCTTATTTTCCAAAGATTAGTATTTACCTCCCTAATTTCAATCTCTAAGTACAGAAACGTTATTGTTTTTCTTTCAATTTTCCTGTGTTCTAGAAGACACATCATTGTTTTTCTTCAATTTTTTTCTTATTCTGGAGGACACAACGACTGCTACTCGTTTCAGCAATTTCGTGAAATTTTTGCTGAACGATTAAATAGGGCTTTGAAAGATATTTTATTAAAACCGTACATTTAAGGCAAACAGATTTTGGTCACTTGCGTAACTGTGACACGAAACACATCTACTCTCATCTCACTTTTGACTCCAACTTAGACATGTGGTGTTGTTCCATTAAACAAAGATAACAACAGCTGATATTTCGACTATGACGGAAGTAAATTATGTCGATTTCTAGTTTTGAATGGAACGTTAGTTACGTCCATGTTCCTCTGTATATGGGATGTGTTATATTGTCTATGGGTTTATTTCGTTTTGCCACATTTTGGTAATGAAGTCATTATTCTCCTGGAAAAGCGATATAATCGACGCTCTACAATATAATGAACTACATTATTATGTTTTTCATTCGTTTAAAAATAAATTAGGTGCATTAAAGTATATCAAACCAAATTTTGTACGTACACAAAATGGAGTTCATTAGTGGACAAAATTTAAAAATCGCAGGAATGAAAATAACTTGTATGCTGTTGAAAGAGCCTAGTTAAGAATAAGTAACTGACAGTGAAATAAAAATAGCTGAAGAAGTAAAAAGAGTTTCTAAATTTAGCTTTCCATTGACTTTTAGGAAACAATGAAACAAAACGAGTGAATTGGTTTGGGAAACGAAGTGCGTCGGCAATTTTAATTTATACGTGCTTTTGTTTCCAATTTTTTTTATTGTTGTTAGTTAAGTGATAAATTTTAATTGATACAGAGAAAGTTGGCTTGTTATATTAGTAGTGTTCGCGTCAGATATGTCAAGACCTCAATTTTTTATCTAAATAAAACCTTATTATAATGTGGGAAATTCACAAATTCCAATTAAATGGTGAATAAATTCTCATAATAATCAACGGTACATAACATAGTATTCCAAGAGTAAATTATTATTTTCGTTCATTTTTGAATATAATTAGTCCTAATTGGTGATAAACGATCGAGAAAATTGCGAAACAGCCTATTACGAGGATCACTATTTATAAATTGATAACTAACAATATCAGTGTTTCCCAGTAAAATACTTCACAGTTACAATAATCGCGAACTATTTGCCTATCTACGAGATTTGTTCACAAAGTAAGTTTGCTTATAATCAAATAGATGAAATCTTTATTGGAATAGATAGAACGATCAGTATAATTTAATGTTTGAAGATAATTTCAGGCAAATTTTGTCCACCGCTTTAGAGAGTTCATGCGCAAGGTTCAATTTTTGCACACTACCTCCAACATATCGGCCGGTATTTCACGAACAAATGCTTCACTATTGGCTTATAGTGTGTCAATCGTTGTTGGTTTATCCCTGTAGACACTAGCCTTAACATGGCTCCACAAAAAATAGCCCAAAGGCGTTAACTCAAACGATCTAGGCGGCCAATTGACGGGCCCCAAATGTGCCGTGTGGCAACGACATGTCAGGGATGTCCAATTCTTCCATTTTCAGCAAAAAAAAAATCTTCAATCATCATACGGTAACGCTCGCCATTCACAGTAACGTTCCGGCCATCGTCGCTTTTGAAGAAATACGGCCCGATGATGCCACCGGCCTATAATCCCACCAAACAGTGACTTTTTCAGGATGCATTCGTAGCTCTTGCAATGCTTCTGGCTGGTCTTCACTCCAGTTGCGGTAATTTTGCTTTTGACGTATCCATTCAACCAGAAATGAGCTTCGTCGCTGAACACAATTTTTCGATAAAAAAGTGGATCTTCCTCCAACTTTGCCAGCGCCCATTCACCAAATGTTAGACGTTGTGGGAGATTGTGTGGCTTCAATTCTTGCACCAGCCGTATCTTATAAGATTTTACATCCAAATCCTTTCGTAAAATGTTCCACGTAGTGGAGTAACAGACGCCCAATTACTGTGAACGGCAGCGAATCGACATTTCACGGTCATCAGTAACACTGGCGGATACAGCCGCAATATTTTTTTCGGTCCTCACTGTACGTTTGCGTGTTAGTGGTTTAATGTCCAATAATGTAAACTGGGTTCGGAATTTAGTCACAAGTTTCCGCATAGTTCCCTCAGTGGACCGACCAAACTGTCCATAAATTGGAATAAGTGCGCGATGCACTCTCTTAACATAACATGAATTTTGATAGTAAAATTCATTAATTTGCAAGCGTCGTTCGTTCGTAAGTCGATTCATGATTAAATTCTAGACTAAACTGAACAATTTTGACAAAGTCATAAGACACGATTCACGCGTGGTTTGTCAAAAACGATGTTGTCAAAAAGATACCAGCAAAAAAATCACTCATTTTAAAAACCCATTTTATAGGCATTTTTGTATGCCTTCTTCCTAGAAGGTTGTGTTTCCAATCATGTTCTTTCAGATATTTTAGGTGCTTAAGAGCGAGGTCCGGGCTGTACGGAAGATGATCAAACACTTCCGAGTCTACTTCCTGTAGTCCAAGTCCAAGTTTACAGTGCGAAGTCAGACATTATCGTGGAAAAAAACAACACATGTACATTGATTGTTCGATCAGCAACATACCTTTCATGTCCCAAAAAACCGTGCAAATAAGTGTATGAAATGTCGAGATTTCCTTTTGCTTAACGTTGGAGACAAAGAGCATTGATTGTCGTTTAGTTTCTAGGATGTCGTAGGATACCCAAGTTTCATCCCCTGTGGCTCTCTGAGAAAAAAAATTATCACCGTCTTTTTTGTAGCGGGTTAAAAAGTTGATTGCCTTTGGGTACCCAACGTGGGCAAAGTTTTCAAAATTCCATGAAGTAATTGCGAGATTTTCGGAAATTGTAAACTTAAGATTTTCTTCAATTGGGTGAGTGAATTCATCACTAACCAAAGACCACATCCTTTTTATTGGGTACTTGATCACGGCTTTAATTGAACTGTCAAACTGTCTGACCCGTCTCGTCTAAAGATTGAATCACTCATTTTGTTCGCAAACCTCTCAGGTTTGGCAATTTGGCATTTCACTGGTATACCTTTTATTGCACTTAGAAAAGATCGAGTTCTCAAATAAACAGAAACGGAACTCATATTGTCGATATACCTCGTATATACTAAGTTACCACAAATGTATACAGTGACTCATATTTTCAATATAGACCTTTGCGGGTTCAAAAAGACAGAGAGATAATAGTTACCTCAATTCTAATCTATTTTATCTTAGTAGTATCTTCACCTAGATCCACATCTACGGGTTTATCAGTTATTGCAATGCAATTATCAAAACTCCACATATTCTGCACTTCTTTCTCTTCATGTAGGATACATTTACATTATATATTTACAGTTAAACTGTTGACGGTACTACTAAGCAGCTTTAACTTGAAATTTATTTCTTGCTACTTTATTTTTTATTTAAGCCCACGTAAGTTAACTCACAAAGTGGCAATCAAAGTACAATTGGGCCTCTTCCTACGTGGACGACAGAAACGGTAGCAGCGGAACCTTTGATTCGCCAGTATATCCTAAATTATTCTGTCTGACGTAAGCGTCAATACATCTTGAATAAAGCAGTTTCACAATGAGCTCTAAAAAGAAAATACCTAAGAAATTATTAACCTCAAGTATCGATTTCGCTCCATTTTATCGATTACATATTTCATATATTTATCTGAATGACATAGTGATAAGTTTAGCTTTTCGAATTTCAAAATTGTTTCATAGAATTTAATATTTTTCTTGGCAAAATAATCTGCAATCTGGGCTTTTTTCCAGTGGGTGTTTGGTAAGTTTTCTAAAATCATTATCCATAGTATCAATTTTTCCTTCTAAAAGTTGCAAATTTCTTTTCTTTGGCGAGTGAGTTTCATTCCTTAGGATGAGAACGAAGACTTTTGCTTTGACATACACATAACGTACTAAACCATTTAATCCTTTTAACAATCCAACTTGGTCGCTCGGAACTGAAACCATGTGATTGTCGGGTCGACAGACTGTTTCTTGGAGTTTCCTGAAGATGCCTTATTATTTTCCAACACAATATCTTGCAAAGCCAAAGATATCCTCGGTAGTAGTAGGGCTGCATTGTGAGGAACAGGTCTTATGGCAGATTAGTAATAGTCATGAGCGAGACTGGACTTGGTCTTGCAAAAAATGTAAAACCAAGACCAGCTAAAGGCTACCAAAACCAAGACCGTTTTTTAATATATGTTTGTATAGTTTTATAAATCAGAAACTAATTTTAACATAGATTTCAGCGACATTCGATTATGAATGAAAATGGTTTTAATTCCTTTTCAAAAACAATTTTCATTTTAAGAAAAAAAATCATTTACCTACCATTCCAAAATACATATTCCACATCCCGCACTGATGTAGATAATATATTCTGGCTTCTAGGTTTTGATATATTTCAAACTGATTTTATTTGGATGGTTTTGTTTACTTATACTCTTTAGGATCAATTATAAAATGCAAGACTCTTGCAGCAAGACCAAGACCGGTTTATACAAGACCAAGATTAAGACCACATATGCGACTGAAAGACCAAGACCACGCAATACCAAAACTAAGCCGGCCTTTGTCTTGCATTTGCTCATCAATAATTAGAAATTTGGATATTTGATCTTATGTTTTTCTTCTTTCAAAAAACCTTTAGTGCTCAGGCAATACTATCAGAACTGCAAAAGGCATGCTTCTTTTTTTTTCTCTCATCCACTAAGCTAATGTCACTCTACAGATGACACAGTACTCATGGGGACCACACTATCAGACTTGTGACTTGTTAGAAATTCTCCACAAATATAACAACTTGTTAGGAGCAAAGTTTGCAACTGCACCCCACTTTTGTTGTTAAAAAATTTCTTTACCAGCACCGAATCATTCATTTTAGAACTCGGCAGACAATTAGAGAGGTTCGTTGAGTTATTCGTGAGTGGTATGGGGAGCTATTCATAAGGGGGGAGGGATATTTGCCTGTGGGAATGTGCGTCTGTAGGGCTGGAGTTGTGATGAGCTTAAGGGGGTCCAGTGTGAACTGGAATGAAGAGGAAAATTAAAAAAAAAGAAGAGAAGAGAGGCTCAAACAATTGAACGGCTCTTCCTAAAATGTACATATTTTCTTTTGTTTGTTTAGGTAGACGGATATAGCTGCGGCTGTGTTAACTGAATATAGGCATAAATAATGCAATATATAAAATCTTTATACCTATAAATACAGGCTTAATCACCAACCCCTCATAAAATTTAATACCAGCTACCCAAAAAAAAACTAAAGAACATATTGAAAAGTGGTACATAAAAAATCTTCATGATTATTTTTACTATTATTTGCAGTACGATAATTGTGTAAACTCTATTACAAAATTTGTGTTTGCCAGTGTTATTAAATGGGTTCTACCCGGTTGCATTCGAAAATATTCTCTGTAATTTTGTTACATAGATGTAAAAAACGATGCATTTCCGCTGCCATATTAAATATTGTCCACTATTTAATAGATCTAAAATCCAAACAATCAATCAAGTTGTCAAGGTCTCCTTTCAACTTTACTTGATGTAACCGCAGGTAGCAAATATATATATATATATATATATATATATATATATATATATATATATATATATATATATATATATATATACATCTTCGAAAATATTATGATGTATACTTAGTGATGGAAATGATTCTATTGAAATCTAAATTAAATTAGTTAATGTTTTATTAGAACGAGATGAGTTAATTAAAGCGTTAACTATTCTGATTGAATTCTTCTACTTGTTAGACGGATAGTTTTTTGTTTCAAAGAATATCGTAATGTCATTTCATTTAAAGGAATAGAATTAGAAAGAAATAAATGCGTGAAATTACATTTATTGTAGTAACAGTACTATGCTTATGAATGAATGAATGAACGAATAAATCCAATATTAACTACGAGGGTGGTCTCAGAACTGTATAAAAAATTTATTCAATTTTCAACAAAATCTTCTACTTCCTCGATGTTCAGTAACTGTCTTGTTTGCAAATAGTTATTTATGCAACAAGTGATTAAATTAATACCTTTTTTCACAAGTAGGACCGTTTGGTCACAAAACTTTTTCTACTTAGAAAATTTCGACAAAACTTTTATCAATTTTTATTTTGTAATGTAAGAAGTTGCATTACTATTGGTACTTGAATTAGCAACATTTTACGAGTTCAAAGAAATCGTCTATAGTTGTATTAGTACTTGTTGGATTGTTGGTAGGATCGTAGGAATATTTACAATGTTGATTGAAGTCAAATTAGTTGTTCCCGTTGAAATTTTCACTACGGAATCCATTTTTTTATTGAGTCGTAACCCTCCGCAACTGTGTTGGATTTCCACCCACCGTGCTTGTTTAGTTGGATTATATCACCACCAGAAGCCACTAATAGAGACGCCGATGAGCGTCGAAATGTATGCCCAGTGTAGCTTTTTGGATTAGGTAAATTCAAACATATTGCGATAAGTGAGGGAATTTTTGAAACGGTATTGATATCAACAACTTGCTTCTATGCTGCAAAAAGAAATCTGTTTTGACATTTGTGGGTCGTTAAAACATTTCCGATATTATTAATATCGTTACACTTCATTTTATATAATACCTCCTGCGATTCCGAATATTAAAGCAACCTGAAAGATGTTACAAATAATATCTAAGCTTACATTGAAATTTTTTGATGTCATATCTTATGCATGAGATAATGATCGTGATTAATTTCTTCACGGACAATTGTTTTAGATTTTTTGGGTCTATAGCCAACTGACTTATTTTTCAAATATGCAATGAGTTCCGAGTACTACGTCGTTATTTACCATTAGGGTGCCTCTCAGTTTTGAATAAGTCGACCAAAGTGCTGAAGACTTCCACATTTTGGATTTACTTTTAAAGTAAGCTAGTAACACTCTTTCTGTGGAGCTGTTTAAACCTTTTTTAGTACGTCACTCCATAAAAGAATTATATTCCTTCAAATACTGTTCCCTGGATTTCTCAGTGAGAAGATTCATAGTCGCTGCAGTTGCCGATTCAACATCTTCTGGTGTGCAGTTTAAACTTTCTTCACTATTACTCTCCATCACTAATAATAATACTACTCTTCTTTTAATTAGACACAAAACGGATTTTCATGAACGAATATCAAGAAATAAAAGTGTGATAGTTTATCGGAGAAACGATTTGACATGAGAAACAATTAAAGCGTTCATACCTCACTATTTGATAAAACAATTTTATAATTGCGTTAAAAGATGGCATTTTTTTAAATGAAAAGCGTGAAAAAATGAACCGCAACGGTACTTTTTTCACGCTTTTTTACCGATACAGAAATTACATTCTTTATGAATGCAAATGAATGAAAATAAAACGTGAATATTATAACGGATGTCGAAAAATAGTTACTATTTACCAACATCACGTTCTTTTTTGCCAAGAATTCATTTTTTCAATTTTGAAGACAGAAAATAATCTAGGCTAAATTTGGTGACATAGCAATTCAAACTTTGAAACGGATTTGTGAGCTACTGATAAATTGGATGAAAAGCTCGTGAGGTAGCACAGAAAAAATCTGTTCTTTTTGGATATAGTTTGATTGTATTTATCAATAAAGTTGCTTCCGAAGGCGATACAACGATTATAGCAACAAAATAAACTTCAATTTCTGTGATAACCTATTCACTTCTATTCAGCTAGCATCCTTTTGAGATATGAGTACAGAAAAAAGTCGTTAGGGGTCAGATCGGTGTATACGGTAGATGCAAAAGCCATTCGAAGCCCAATTCATGCATTTTTGTCATTGTATATATGATTTATCAGTAGGAATTTGTCGTTAAAACGCTCCAATAATGCCATATAATAGTCGTTGTTCACGGTGTTCAAAATAATAAAGCAATAACCTTACTAGCCGACTTTTTCGTTTTCTCACGCTTTGGAAACAAAGCTTCAAACATTGCTGAGTATCATCAATTCGTCTTGTTATTTCTTGAAATTATTTTTCATCCAAAAACCAAAAGCTGCTTCACTAAAAATGCTTCAACTCTATAATATAGTATAGTATATGTATATAGTGACATAATTATCAAAATTTGGATCACTATCAGCAGTATAATAGTTTTCTTCAATTTCATTGTTAACTGTATAATAGTCAGCTTTGGGATTAATTTCTTGGTAAGATATTTCATATTCAAGTGCATTCTGAGAAAATTGATTTGGTTTATCATAATAATTTTGGCTATTATCAGTATAATAGCCATAACTGTAATGAGATTTCTTTGTTAAATAAAATTCGTGTTGGGCCGATTTCCCGGTTGTCCCTGAGGTCTATAATTTAGATTTGGTTTTACTGTTACTGTTACTGAAGGTTTTAATTTTGCAGGATATTTTGAAATTGTGAGCTCGACCTTTGTTGAGAATTTTGACTTATTTGATTTTGTGAATTATGAAACTTCGCTGAACACCATTTCTGCTGGATTGTATACAAAAGCGATACCCATTTATCCTAATTATCATCAAAAATCAAATCAGTAATATTTTTATGTTGAATATATTGTTTTGGACTTGGTAAGGAAGCCATCTTCAATTGACTTGTTGACTTAATTTTTGATTCTAGATCATAACCATGACTCAATAATCATCTGATAGAATCTGGATCAGTTTCAAGCTGTTCTTTCAAAGTCCGACATGTTTAAACTCTAACTTCTTTCTGATTGTTAGTCAGTGACGGATTTAATGACATAATCTGCTGTAAAAACTTTCTTGAGCACAAGACCCACTATTCACTGACATTTTTTCGATTGTCACTGCACAAAATCTGGAATTTTGTCAACAATTTCGTCAATTTGGACAATTCATGGGTGTCAACAACGACGTTTTTCATCAATCGATATTTTGCAGTAAACCATTCGTTCACTTCATAGAGTCATCTTCGTGAGCTGTTTTTAAACATTAACACAGTTTCAGTAGCATTATGACTGAGTAGAAGTTTCTCAGCTGTACGTTTGTAACTTGAAGTTGACCCCATAAAAGATCAAAAAAATCAGAGTTTTATATGCAATCAAATATTTGTTTTCTTCTTTTTAGAAAGAAATCACGGAATTTTGTTAATCACATTTTTCACGATTTTCCGTCTTCATATTAATGAACTTGTTTACGTATGTAATTAGGATTATAAGCACCGTAAGATTGTTTCTTAGTATATCATAAATATTCAAAAAAATCGCTAACATCTAAGAATATAATTAATGAAGTAATCATGAAAAAATGCATGCTAATAATGATAGGTTTGAAGGTAATTTGAAATTAATAGTATCTAAAAAAAGGTTCATTGTTTTAAAGCTAGATTCGGTAGGTAGATTTCTCACATTAGCATTTGTTTTTTTGAGGTTAAAATTATAGTGGTTAATTGAGCAAAGTTTATTAATGAATGTATACTATCATAAAGTTGAAGAGTTTGTTTGGTTGAACGCGATAATTATGAAGTAATATTGGTACGAATGGTAAAATGATTATAAATGATGATAAAAAGTATTGACAGTGCATTTATCGAAAGGCGATTAAGAATAACTGAGGCGATTTTGGAAATCTCGTTAATTCCTTCCGTTATCCTAAATTTTAAATCAGCAAAATTGTCTGTCTATTAATATACTTTAAATTTCAAATAAACCCCTAAGAATTAATCGAGAGGAGTCAAATGTAGGCACTAAGAAGTTAATAAAAAAATATAGATAAACCTCACGATTAACTGTGCCCTCAAATGTGCCAATAATTTTATTGTTAATGATACCATCCCAAACGTTCACTTTTTTACGATATTGAGTGGGAGCTTCACACATCCTGTGAGGATTTTCTCTGCTCCAATATCAACAGTTCTGTTTGTCAACCGTTCCGTTCAAATGAAACGTCACTTCATCGGAAAAAACTATTTGGTCTATTAATTGCAAATCTGCGATCATTATGTCCATCATCATCCACAAAATTCTTGCGTTCTATCAGGATCATCTTCATTTAAATCCTGAATCAACTGAACTTTGTAAGGGTGGTATTTTTCTTTATGCAAATTTCTCAAAATAGATGATTTACTTACATCATTGTCGGCGGAAAGGTCTCGAGCTGTCTTATGCAGATTTTCCTCAATCTCTAAAAGTACAACTAACTTTTTTCATCAGTCAATTTAACATTTCCACCTGGTTTTTCATTAATATTTACATATCCAGTTTCATGAAACTTTTCATCAATTTTGCTAACTATAGACTGCGAAACATGTTAACCAGGGATTTTAATATTAAAAATTTCCTTCTTTTTAGTTCTTGTTTTCCTAATGCGCAGTATGTAATTCATCAACTGAGTTAAGACCGTTGTCGCAAGTTGAATACTATACTTTGTTACAGTTGAGACACGGCTAGTAATTTAGTAGAGTAGCGATTAATTTTTCGCATGCGAACAGTATAAATTAGTAGAGTAGTTTAGTATAGTAGCTTAGTCAAGTTTCTATTTTGCATATCGATTAGAGTACCCAAACTAATTCAGCTAACGACTAAACTGTCATTAGCTGAAAATACCATGATGTCACACTGGAATGAAGATACGACATTTAAGTTTATTAATGAGTATTACTAAGTACTAATGATATACGAGGTTAATGAAGTTTCCGACATTCTGAGTGCATTAAAGTACTCTAAAGGATCTTCTATATGTAGCTCTTTCAAAATATCAGAAGTTCCGAACGATTTTCTTTTACTTATCTATCCATTTTCTGACCTAAATGCACTTGATTGATTGATTGGTGACGTTTCTTCTTCAATCTCTTTCAGAATATAATTTTTTCTAGCTTCATTTAATTCCGTACGACGTATTTGCTTGTCTATTTTGAAAGTTACCCTAAATAATGCTTCAAACACAAACCAATTTGAATGGCAATTAGGAAATTTTAGTCACGGAGATAACCGCGTTGAAGGTGCGTTTTCCTGATGGAAAAGTACTTTTTTCTAATGCGGTAGCTTTTTACTATTTCTCCTTTTACCCCATAAAACAAGGATGTGTAATACTCTCCTGTTAGTTTTTTACTTTTCTAAAGATAGTCCATGAACAAAAACCTATGATTATTCCAAAAAACGGTAGCCTATGCAACCGTCTTTGCCTTTTTCGGATGAGGTTCGCCCTTCGCTGTTTTGATGGCTGTTATCCGTTTCAGAAATGTAGTGGTTGATTCAGGTTCCACCTGCAGTTACGGATCGATACAAAATTCCGACTCATTTTATTTAAATCGAGTCAGTCTGGTCTGAGAAATGTTCATTGGAATTTTGGTGCAAAGTGACGTGCATAATTCTTCATTCAGACGATGCCGATACCATATTTTATATCTCTTGCTTTAATCTCACTGTCTTCTAGTACTAATTTGTGAACTTTATTGGTGATATCGCTGGTTATCGCAGTTTTTGTCCCTCTCAAACGCTCATCATCATTCAAGCAGATATAGCCAAGTTTGAATTCAGCTGCCCAAATGTGTCTGATGTGCTAAACTTTTAGTTGCGTAGGCGTATTGCTTTTTCAAAACAAATACTTATTGACAGCTGGATACTCAGATATTTTTCATTTTGAGAAAAATATCTTATACGATTGTCAAACAAATTATAAACGTCCCACATAAGTGATATCTTCAGGTTAAGTGGAAACATTTTAGATAGATACACAATAAAATAAAATATGTGAAAGATACTTTTGTGAAAAAAATTAATTTTATAGTTGACTTTCGAACAAATGTAATCTCCTTCCATTTTCTCCATACTGAATTCAAAACTGTATTTAAAAACCGTTCATTTGACCGATAATCCTAGAACGCGTCCTAAAATCCTAAAAGCGCTTTTTCCTTCTTAGATCTTTTTTATGATTTTTGGCCTCTTGATAGATAATTAGTTTCAAAATACAAATTGAATTTTACCTTCCAAAATATTCCATTCTTAATCAAAATTATTTTTTTATACCTAATACAAAGAAGCAAGATTTATCAAACAATGGTAAAAAGACCTAACTTACCTAACCCATTAAAAAAATATTGATGTCGTCATAACTTTGACAAAATTGATGTTTTATTTCTGCACTTATGTAAAGATATACTGTTTGGTGTTATCTTTACATTTTTTGTTATTTTGTGAATTACTTCATCATATATCTACCGATGTTTATTTATGTTTCTGAATTTTCTTGATTTTAAGTCTCTTCTGTTTCAAAGTTAGTTTTTTGAAAGATATATAAAATTAACGTTTTGACTTTTCTTTAAGTCTTTTTCAAAATATGATATTGACACTGACAATTGACAAACATAGATCACCTTCATCAAGAATAAGAATAAAATCAAACTAGAATTTTGTTATAATAAGAAAAATTAATTTTTCCCTAGTCCTTACATCTCAAATATATAGCAGTAGTCAATTTTTATCATTTGCAGCTTTTTTGTTCTTACGAATGTGAACCATTTGTAAAAATTCTCTTTTTCGTGTATTAGATTCCGTTTCAAGAATTTTTGAATCTATATGAAAATAATTGAATTTATGTTTTTTTGATATTTCTTGGTTCCTTAATGCAGTTATATTTTATTTATATTATATTTTATCGTATTGATGACGTTTTAGTCGATTTTCTTAATATTGAGAAGTCTGTCCTATGTAGGAAGCGTCACAATTAGTACAAGGCACTTGATATATACTATTACTTATTTTGTTTTTTGGTATTTTCGATTTTATTTTAGTGAAATATTTGGGTAATGTATTATGTCCTTTATGACTTATACTAATATCATATTTATTGAAATAATTCGATAATTGTCCTTGTACATATGGTAAGAAAAAATGTTATATGTTTTGATGTTTTGCTTCTGTCTTGTTTTTTAATTAATTGTAGCATCTGTTTATCCTTTTGAATATGTTATTTATAATTTTTTCCGGATAATTATTTTCTTTCAATGCAATTTTTGCTTTCTGAATAGTTAAACATCTAAATCTGATAGTTGGATAGATCTATCAGCCAAACTTGTTATTACTGATCTTTTTTGTGACATAAGATGATACGAATTGCAGTTTAAATATCTTAAGGACCAAGTTGGTTTCTTGTACCATTCCGTTCTTATGTTATTGTTAATATTATATAATGTGACGTCAAGAAAATTGATTCTATTATTTTACTCGACTTAGATTGTGAATTGAATTTTTCTATGATAAAAATTGAATTTTTTATAATTACGTTTTTAATTTGATTCTTTGCTACGGCAGTAATGCAATCATCTACGTATCAGAAAAAGAATATTTATATCAAGTTTACTTAGTACAGTTTCCTAAAGATCTTCCATTATCAATTATGCTATAACACTTGAAATGGAAGCCCCCATTATATAACATTACTGACACCTTTTATATGTTGATTTTATGAGAATTATTTTCAAATTATTTCCAATTCATTTGATTTCAATGTATGGATTAGGTTAATTAAATAAATACTTTACTGTACTGTACTTTGAACCACTGATGTCATCCGATAGCAATACCTGGCTACTGATAATTAAGATAATATGGGATTTTTAATTTTGTAATTGAATTTTTCAAGTGGTTCACACGTGAGTCGGTGAAGTAATATCTATATTTAAGTGTCAGTTCAACCAAATATTTATGGCGATTATTCACAACACTGTTAATTATATGATAATTGATGCTTTGTTAGTTCTAGTAAGTGCTATAAGTAGACTTCGGCAACTTTTATTCAATAAATTTCATGTTTGAAGAGTAAATAAGTTGGGTCACTTCCTGAGTAAGTTTCAAGGCAGCTTATTTGTTGTTTAACGGTTTAATAATAGCCGAAGAAAATTTAAATTGAGGACAACTGTTAAAATAAGGATATTGACATAAACTTGAAATTTTGTAGAATTAACTAAATATATATGTATTATTCCAAAGTGTGAATCGCTCTGAGATTTTGTTTGCTCCACTTTTGCATTGTTCACAGTATACATCGTACGCTCGACGGATTTAGAGGAAGTTGCTGCTACTGATGTGTGCATTTGCATATTATAATAATGCCTAAGACCATGCGTTATAATTTTTCAGTTTATTCTCAAGTTTCTTAAAATGTTCTGTTTGAATATACTTTTTCCTAATTCGTTTGTGCAATTTATGACAATTTACAAGTTCTTACCTTACCTTACCAGAAAATTTGTGAAAATTACAATTATTTACCAATAAAATAAAAATTTTGGAAAAAAATATAAAACAATAAACAGTTTTCTTTGAGTAGCAAAGTGGATATCCAACATATCCTTATTTTCGTCCTTTGGGGACAGTAAATCTAAAAATGACTTAACATAAATTTTCTTTCAAAAGATATTTAAGAATTTTTGAATGGAAAAAAATACTACATCATCCTTGGCGAATATGTAGCCCATAAAGAGCTCGGGGAAAATATTGTGGATAGATCTTGTAACATGCCATTCGGCTTTTCTTAAAAAACTTGAATGTTAGAATATAAAAATCCGAAGTGATTTCTGTGCCACAATACGTGAACAAACAAATATTCAAAATGTTTGAGAAAAATGTAACCAACCGAACAGCATGTTACATCCCTACTCCTCAGAAAAAAAGAAATTCCAGACAACTCACCAGTCTACGAAGATAAGTAGCCAGAATAACAAGATTGTGGTGATTAGCAACAAGAAAGTATAATAGTGGTCACATGCTGAAGAGACTAAATGGAAGAATAGGAAAGAAAAGAAGTGGAAAAAGCCGCCTCCAGCCCCTGTATGAATAAGGCCCGCGATCGCAATGTGTTACAAAAAGAAAAGTCATGTTTTTAAGAGCTTTTAGACTTCATTCGATTCCTCTGCGGATGTTTTAAATATTCGTACTCTCAAGTCTACGGATGTTTATAAGTAATTTCAAGAGCAGCGCGTGCCTAGACAAGCGAGAGAGAAAGACAGTATCGCCATCTCTTAGCAGCAAGCGGAAATATCCTATTATTTTTGTCGAGAACGATAGAATCTTCCACGTGCGTCGAGTCTAGACTAGAACCTTCCTTAACCATATAAAACGAGTGCTTTGGCGTGACATGAGTCAGTGGAGTCGGGTAATCAAAGCGATACGGTTGGAAAAGGATGTTGGAAGTCAATATTCGATTGTCACATTAAAAAAATAAGAATCGACACATTGCATCTTTAAAATCTAAACTTCAAGGTCAACAATTGATGTTTACTAAAGCTAATACACAGAGTGAAAATGCCCTGCAATCAAGTTTTATTGTTGCCTTTCACTGAAAGTATATTGAAAGTTGCCGATATTTCATTTGTATCTCAAAAGTCAATAATTCAATAAAAGTCAATAATAAAATAATATAAATTATTTCGCTCTCAAAAAACACTGTTGCTTCAAGAATAAGTGATTTATCTCAAAATTTTGTTCTTCAACTGAAGGAGAAAATTAAAGAAACCTTTTTTATATGAGGAATTAACAGTAACTGAAATAACTATTAAAGGGCGTTCCATTGACAGGTACTACAACAGCTAATGAGATTTATTCTGCAATGGATCATTTGATAGCAGAATATGAACTCGACTGGACTATACTTAGCAGCACAAATATGGATGGCGCTCCTGCGATGGCTGGCAAACATTCGGGCGTTTTAACTAAATTAAAACAGAAAACATTAGGGAATTTTGTGGGATTTCACTGTATAATTCATCATTGACGTCCAAACATTTGAAAATGGATCGTGTCATGCAACCTATAATTAAAATTGTAAATTTTATAAGGTGCAGAGGACTAAATCACCGAGAGTTCAGGCAATTTTTATAAGATTTGGATGAAAAGTTTTCTGATGCCCTTATTTCACCGATGTTCGTTGGCTCAGTTGAGGAGTAGCTTTAGAAAGATTTTTTGCATTACGTAACCTCATTCAAGCTTTCATGTTAGAAAAAGGAAAACCAATTGATTATGACAATGACTAGTAGATTGATTGTGCCTTTTTGGTAGATATGAATAAACACTTGACTGATCTGAATATAAAATTACAGGGTAAAAATCTGATTGTCACTCAAATGTATTCATACATTCAAACCTTTGAAACAAAGTTGAGGCTGTTCATTTTTTTTATTTTCAATCTGGCCCACCTACAAATTCAAAAATTAATATATAGATATTAATATAGAACGTACCTACTGCTTTCGCGAAATATCTTGATTAATTCATTAACTGTATAGCAGCGCTGCCACCTTAGCAAATTTCGCTCCGCTTAGCGAATTATGAGTATATTTGGTTGGAGCAGTCAGACCCCATGTAATTTTGAAAGGCGAGTTATTTAATCGCGAGCAGTATACCTAAGATTGAGAATAATCTACTTGAGCAGTAAAAAGGTTAATAACGTTTATTTGAATCAAATTATCTTAATAGTACTGATTAAAGTGATGACTAAACCTTGATCAAATCGTTCGTCGCACAGAGGAGGTAAAACCAGCTACACCAATATAACATCTAAAAGAATAATTAATTTTGTAAAACTTAATCCACTCTAACCTAAACCTGTTAATTACGTACTTCAACTATGGACTGAAATGAAACATACAGACCGTAAAGATCGAAAGTAATTCTTTTATTTACTAAATTACACGATTATTATCTTATAAGCTTACTATAATATGGTTCAATTTACTTTCAAACGTAACAGGTAAGTCGGTATTATTATGAAACTTCGTTGATACATAATTTGCCTTGGAACAGGATGTAATTTCCGACAGGTGCTAATAATGTAAGGTGTTACTAATAGAATAGATTTAATCGGTGTTTTGATAAACGTTTTCGAACATATTGGCTTAAAATGTATCAAATTTTTACGACTATGTTCTGAAAGCTGATAGAGCCCATAAATTTGTTTTTATATGTTACTTCCATAGAGAGCGCTAGTTGTAGTAATCGATAGTAAAGTAATGATAAAATTATTAATAAGAAAAAACACAAGAAGTAAATCAAATAACAGCATCAATAGAGGGTCCTAAATACAAATCTTAGGTGTATTCAGCACTTGAGTTTATACTTTTTGACTAACAATATGCAATTTTTCGAATATAAAAGTTTCAAAAATCTAATTATCGTCATAACTGTTAATAAATGCGAGTTTTCCATGGCAAGATTTTAAATAAATTAATGAATTTTTGTGAAACGAAAAGAAATCCCAATTTATTCACATAATGCAAACTTATCAATAATGAATGTCGGTTGTTGCTTCATTATATTCAAATCAAAATATTCCGAAAACGGTACACTATATCACGTTTCATTAAAAATACGCTTTTGGTGTAAAATTGATTCTAACCTTAGAAAAGTTTGTTTAATATTCATTACTACTAGGTACGACCCGTGTAACCAGAGAGTGAGATATAAAAACAAATTGATGGTATGGATCAGCTTTCAACATATTCGTACTCCATCACAGTAGTAATCGCAAAATCTTAAAAAAATGTGTACACATTATTTTTTTCAACGCACATTATCTTGAATACGTATGGTATTATGAAAATCATTTTTCCACGTATCGTACAATCAGGGTCACCTTTTTTGGATTCATTCGGTATGAAGTATTGGATTTTGGAATTTTTTTCAAATAGCTGTAACTGCAAATATTTTATTCAAAAGTCGCACCAAATCTCTTAGGGTATTAAGAGCAACTTCAATTTTTCGAATGAGATATATAGATATATAAAGGAAACCAGAAATTAATGTCGCATCATTAAATGAAATTCAAACAAAAAACTTCTAACTAGATTTAAACTATAATCAATAACATAATCACTTTCACTAATATTTAAGAAAATGTAGCGATACTAGAAAGGGGAAATTCGAGGGTACAATATCGATCGAATATGATGGATGAGGCAATAAATTCTCGATTCCAATTTTTTTAACGGATAAAAGACTACTTCCTACTTTAGAAACATTCCTCAAAAACTATTTTATGTGAAGTATCTCTTATGTTACAAATTTGAAAAGAAGTTATTGGGAAAATTTGCTTAGAATCAACATGTGACTATACCTAACTATAATTTTCAATATTCCTTGTAATAAAAAGTTTATTACAATTTGCATGAAACTAATTACTGATTATGGAATGTTCATTGTTTCATACGTTTTCGAAATTGTCGAAAAGCTGTACTTGTTCTCTAGTAATTGATCGAACCGAGCGAGTTATTCTGTTTGAAATTTTACTGTCTTCTTAGAGAACTAATAGCTTATCCTTTTCCATACAAAAAATCCATCATTGTAAGGTCTATGGATCTAGCAGGCCAACACATCACACTTAATTTTCCAAATCATCTTTCACCAATCAACAATCTTTTGTGTAGAATGAACAGGGCATGTGTCATGTTAAAAAAATGATTCTGCGAATGTTAAGAACTTTGTCAATAAATCTTTTCGTAATTTGTAAGTTAGTATACTGGTTGAACGTACCGTCAATAGAAAAAAGAAAAAAGCTCGAATGACACGGTACACCAAACATGTACTTTTTTGAAATACCACTTTCTTGCTTTAATTACGTAAAGAGGATTTCCTTTGTTCCAATATCGAAGGTATTGAGAGAAAAGTACATTAAAATCAGCTCCCCTGCAATGCTTTGTTTCGTTATATTTTTCTAAAGTATGAGAAAGTTTGACTTTGTTTGCTTTAGCTATAAAACGTTTTACTACGTATTTGTATTAACACTTTGATTTCTAAGTGACATTTTAGGATCTGCATCTGTTGAATCTAAGGCACCTGCATCATTTTCATCGTAAGCTTTAAAATCTTTATTCTTAGAATGAATGTGAGGTGCTTTGTATGACATTTCACACTAACATTTTGTAACCAATAGATCTAAGTCAACTTCCCAGTTCGGGGACTATACAAATTATTTTTTCACTGAAAATTATTCACTTCTCTATCCATTACTCCTTTTTTTCCCGATTTTCTTAATAACCTCGAAATGGCTCTCTAGTGTAAAATGGTAGTCTTTCCCGGTGGGTCTCTTATGAACATGACCGAAATATGAATGCAGTACGTGTCTCTAGGATAGCTTAACTGGTAAATCTTCCACCGCGTAACCAATAGATCTGTGCTCTTTTCCCATTTCCGGTCTTCCTAATTATTATTCCGTTACTGAAAATGGCTCACTAAGTAGGTGTCTCTTTTTCTTTTATTCTCAATTTCCCCATTTACCTAACTCGCACAAAATGGGGAAATCAACATTTAGCACTAGATGGCACTCGTAATAATTTTTTACCAGTTTCATCCCGGAACATAACGTTAGCTTAAAAATGTTTTTATCAAAAAGACAAATTTTATCATCGGTAATGTTATTTTTATGCCATTATTTTACTTCTTAGTTCAATTTGTTTTTTTAAACCCGTCTTTAATGTACAGATGTATTGATGGTTGCATCTCGATTTTGTAAGTCTGGAATTGTGCGCTTATGTAGGTCTCTTTCTTACTATCATGCAAAGTACACAAATATAAATTTATCAATCATGGCGAATCTAAACAGGATAATCAGATCATCATCATTTTTCAAAATTTAAAGTTATATTAGGAATTAGTCTTTAATAAAGCATATCTGGATGATAATGTAAATTGAGAATTTTCGTCTTCTACAACTTTTCGGAGACATAGTATATATTGAACATATAAACATTTGTAATGTTGAGTTCTTTTGACCTCCCATGTCGTAACAACTTATCCCGCATATTAATAATGTTTCGCAATCGCAATATTTTCTAATTAATTAATATCATCTTAGAAAGGTTCAATGTGACCTACTTCTAATGATTTCTGTATTTTAGATAAACTAATTGTAACCGCAACGGAAAAGATGATACGAATTTCTTTAACTGCTACTTCCTATTCTTGATTATCAGTATCCGCATTTAATTGTTTTTGATTTGTTTCCTCTAGCGTTAACACGAGTCTCGATAGTTCGATTAATAATTCTAATTTTGCAAGTAAAATTTTCATCACTATATATGCACTGAACGAAAAAACGACAACACTGCGATTACTCTTTTTTTTCTTAGGAACATAACTACGATTCAAGCGTTGTTGGTCGATAGGAGTCACATCAAAATTACCAGATTTGAACCATCCTTAGCGTTTCTCAACGTTTAAATCACTTGCATAAATATGGTAAATGTTTTTGGTCGCAGTTGTTATCAAACTCAAAAAGCCTTCAATGCTGGGTATGCTGTTCAGGTATTTGGCTGGCCATTTTACTTTTATAACGCCAAAACTCTGTTATTCAATTATTTAGAAGTGAACAAGTCACAATAACTTTGCAATGTCAACAACAACCTTAAAGTAGGCAGTGATTTGTTGCATTGAACTTCAACTTGTGCATCTTCCACTATAGTGAACTCACATTGGTCAACCAATTTAGTTAAAATTAAACTAAAGAAGCTGATGTGATACAGAAATGCAGTATATACAAAAATTTTAAAAATGAGATTTTATCCTTGGCATTCCATAAAGGCACTTTGTTAAAATTTTAAAAAATGCCATATTACCTATATTGACCATATTGACATCAACAACAAAAATACAGATTATTACTTAGTAAAAATGCAACACCTCGCAGTGCTAATCATAATCGTGGTATCGCATTGCTACTAAGCAAGTATCGTGTGTTTTGTTGGTCGAAATGCAGACTTGTTGTTTATTTGTTTAAGTTGGTACGAGTTACTGGAGTAAATCAAAAAGACGCCACAAGTGATTTCATGTTCAAATACAATAACCATTTTGCTTGATAAAGTCAAAATAAAAATCAGTGCTACTTCTGTTTTTATATATGCTTATTCACTATTTTGAACAAGAATGTATATTGCAGCTGACACCTTAGATCATCAGCTGGAGCTGCCAATGTTAATGGAAAGTGACACTTATCATTTTTCGGAATTGTTAGATGCGTTCGGAAAAACAAATAAAGGTGTAGTTATTACAAAAAGATTTTCATACTTGGTTTTCACATGTAATTAAAGAAACAGGTTATTAGAAATAGAGAAATTGACCAATGAGAAGAATACGAACCAACCAATTACTTATTGTTAGACTTCTTCATGTACAAACAAATAAACCAAATGATACGAAATGACCAGCGCCATTGAGTACAATTCATGGATTTTTATTAATGAAACAAGAATTTTCCATAAAAAAAATTTTAGAACCATGACAGACAAAAGAAAAAAATTGGCATAAAATTCCAATAAGAAATAAGTAATACAAATTGCGACACTAAAAAAGTGTTTTTACTTTTTGTAAAAAATATAATTGGGACGGGTAGATAGCCGCATTCCATCTGCCGGTGCCGGTTATAACTTAATATAGTGGAAAATAGTGTGACGGATACATAGCTGCAAACTATCTAACGCCGCTGATATTAATAGATGGTGGATGGCCCATATATCATCTATTGTACTAGATTATTTTGAAAGGAATTCAATGTAAATATACAGAAGTTCTTACAATACTCTAGAGTTGCAAGAGCATTTATAAGGAATGAGCTCCCAGTAGAGCGGTGAGTTGAATACACGGCGAACGATATAAGCCACTCAGGTAGTAAAAAAGTGATTCTAAAGGATTATGTTGTAATTAGTGTGAGAAATTGTGTAATCAAGTACTAGGTGTGAAATTAACTCGTGCAGATAGAAAATAACCTTTTATGTTTCAACAGTATCTAATATAAAATTGTAGTATATTTGGTAAGAACACAGTACTGCATTGATCTTTAGGAACCTAAGGAACAAAGACAAGAAACACTTTTCCAACTTTTGTATGAGGTTGCCCAAAAACAAAAATTTGTTTTTCTCTAATATTACTTTTCTAAATACATTACGACATTTCTGTCAATCACGTGAATTGTCGAAATATATAAAATGCATTAACGAACCACGAAATATCAAAAAAATTCGAAAATTCTTGGAAATCTAATACACGAATAAGAGAATTTTTAGAAATGGTTCACATTCATAAGAACGAAAAAGCTATAAATGATAGAAAATACTTCAATAGTATAGAATAGCTAAGAGAAATTAATAGCTCTATATTAATTGAATTTAATTGATGACTGCTGCGTATTTGAGATATGAAAACTAAGGAAAAATTAATCTTTCTCGCTAAAACAAATTTCTATTTCGATTTTATTCTTATTTTGATATTCATGATGTAGGTGATCTATTGATTAATATAAATACGCAAATTGTCAGTGTCAATATCATATTTTGATAAAAAATAAAAGAAGTCGAAACGTCAAATTTTCATCTGTTTTTAAAAAATTATAAATGAAACAAATTTTAAATCAGAAGAGACCTAAAATCAAGCACGAAAATAATAATATCTAGTGTAATTACTTCATGACAAAAGTTTTTATTAAATGTCCCGACGAACAGGTTAGATTAATCTATTCAATTGACAATTATATGAATATTACAGTATCATTCGCTATATATAGATATGACATTTATTCATATTCATCACATAATGTTGAGATTATTACGTTATTGTTTTGTAAAAAATTAAATTATTGAAGTAAGAAATAAATACTTCTGATTCAATGTTAACTAGAATATAAAACCGATTGTATATTTTAAAGACATTGTAAAAAACAACAAGAGAGCCTATTTAATACTACCGTTAAACAAAATATGTAGGTGTACGTATGCTTGATAGGATGACAAATCAATGTAACTTAGGATTCCATTTGCATTCAGCAAGTGTGTGTACAGATATTTTCTCTTCCGATCCACAGAATATGCAGTCGTCTTTTGGGACCAGTTTGAAATTCTTGAGCTGTACATTTAGGTGGCAATATCTGTTAGAATCTCTGTTATACCTCTTTCCAAAGGAGGAGATAAAGATTAAAATACTTACTACCCATCTATTTGCGTTTTTAAGTAACAAATGCACACAAGTCTAAACAGTCATCACTCCACTGCAACAACTTTTTGTGATTTTTCTAATGTGTTAATCATAACAAGTTACTTAACAAATTGCAGTATTATTTCTGTAAAATTCTTAGGGTTTGTTGTGGACAATTCTTTGAAATGGGAGCTCTTCCTGTTTTGCGTTAAGATCAGTTTCCAAATAAATGAACTTATCCACCTATGTAACATTTTATTATATCGCATCTCCATCTCTTGTATGTGTGGTATGACTCAAATTGAGCGAAACTACAAAAGAAAGCTGTACATTTAGGTGGCAATATCTGTTGTATCTCTGTTGAAACTCTTAATTCACATGACACAAATATCTGTATATTTCCAAGCAGTTGTATAGTTTTCAAGTGTGCTGGTTTGGGTTGATGCCGATTTACCTTAGGCAAGATGCCACTCGCCATGGTTTACGTATTGCCAAAACTGTACCAAAGGAGCAAAGCACAAGCTCGTGGTAAAATTTTTACAACTCTTGGAGTATTGACTGCTGCTTTGAAATTCGTGCTTCCCCCTAATGAAGGAGAGTATTGAAATAAAGGGAATGCAGTAGTATGACATATGTTCAAAGATTCTTCTCACAATAAGTATTCGATACAACTCAAATAGTGTGTGTAATTCACCTAGTTTCCATCTAGCACGAAATATATAATTAACCCAATATGATTGCTATATTTTCGTTTATTTGTCTCATATTCGTAACATAGTGGTCGGTCATAAAGCATTGAGCACATAGCTCTCTTGATAGCTCCACTAGAAACTAACAAAGATCGATGTCCTTTGTAAAGTTATTCAGATATTTTGGGTTGACCCTTACCTTAATGTTACTAGGAAACTGTTGGGTTTGTCCTAGTGTATGTACTGATCATTCACCGATGATGTGAGCATCAATTTCTCTGTCCTCCACACCCCAGCGGAATTTCGGATCTCTACAATATCAATATGGCGTTCTAGATTACCATGACCAAGTGGAGCAATTGATTGCTTGATGTATGCCTTCGCTTGTACTATTGAACTTCGCAGAGTTATTCTTACGAGCAGAATACTCAGAGATGTAACAGCTACACCAAAAATGGGTTCTGGGCCCATTGGTGGTTTTGCTGATGCCAGTATAGCGGGTGAATGATGCTTGTAATTCCCGTTGTTGTCCGAGTGACCGGGCATCCAAACGATCGGGACCTTGTAGCCACCACTCATTTGTAAGACTTTTTGCACAACGTTTCAGCCGACATGCTCATGCTGACAAGATTTAAATTACTCTGTTTCTATGAATTCGAATAAGTAGCGCTGATTCATATTCAATCACAGCGAAAATTTCGCCTAGGAAGACGGTAGTATGTTTTCAAAGTAGTGAAAAATCGGTTTTTTGGGATATACCCAACATAAACCGGCTCCGGTCAAGCTTTTCATTCCAGATATTTCCATTTTTATAATATACAAACTACTTATAAAAAATCTTGTAATAATAAAAATATAATCCTCTTCTGGTATATACACTTGAATTCAAACAAATTTTTATCTTTTCGTTTCCCATTGCTACTACTAAATATCTCTTGATATATATTAAAGAGGTGACTCGTGGTCTAATCCACTGCGACCTTTCCAAATTTAAATTTAGACGCAGAAATTTCGAAAAATCTTCATAATTAAGTATGTTATGATGATAGAGGCAATGAAATCTACTTTCTGTAAACAACCCGCAGCAGATTAATGGGAATATCTAATCTTTATTGTTAAATTATGAACCTCTGCTTGAATGACCCGCTTTAAAATGTGAAATTATATTTCACAATGTTTCGGTAAATTAGTAATAACTGACAACTGCCGACTCTCATGATACTATTTATGGTTTATTTGCTTATTATGAATTTGAAGTTATCGTGATCGTAAAATAAGTAGAAAACACCATTAATCTCAATTTGCATATTGTATCATAATTAAGGACTAAATGTTAATTAATTTAAGATTATCATTTAATTTGATTTGTAGCTTAACGTAACAATTCACGTATCTAAACCGAAACACTGTCATTAGAAGCTTAATCACTTTTACAAGATTTTGGTTGCAGTAACTTACATATTAGTCACAGTCATTTTTATTAAAACAATTTCAGAATCATCAATAAATTACGTTCATTTATAAAATTTCTATAATACACAATGTGATTTCCAGTTGGGCTCAAAGTATAATTATGAAGATTTGGTGCGGCAATAATAAGACATTTGGTAAATCTTTGGAGATCTTTACAACTTAATGTTAACCTTTTTTTTCCGCATACCGCATTTAGTACGCAACACTTTTTTATCTAAATATCTATCCACTTATTTTCTTGAATAGATGTGTCTCTAATAGGAGACTCGCTAATTCTCGTAATGTTGGTCTATTGTGAATGATCTAAGAAATAAAACTTCTTCGTCGAGCATATAATCTCTACTACTAATTTACTCATTGTTTTCTTTATGCCCGTAGTTTTAGCAGAGCTTCGCATTACAATTCATGACATTAAAAATAAATATGTACTCATCTGGTACTGATGGACTTACATTAAAAAGGTTTTCTAATCTGCCCGAATGCACATTAAATTACCTTACCACTTTAATAAACATTTCATTTCAAAATGGCACTTTCCCAAATTACCTTAATACGGCAAAAATTATACCTCTGCATAAGGGAAAAGATACAGATCAATTGCACTTCTTCCCAAGTTATCTAAGATCATAGATCTAGTGTCTGACGTGTTTTTACATTTTTTTCAAAAATGAACATGGTACGTACAATAGATTGATTAATTAATGCAGTCTTCTCGTTATAATCGTTATCTCGTTATATAAGTCAAAAGTTATGAAAAGATTTGGACGAAAGTGTTGAAGGGTCAATTCCGTTTTTTACTGCACTTTGATATGAATCAACTGCATGAAATACTAATAGCATTAAAATAACAAAATGTTGTAGTTGAAATTAGAAACAGTATATTGCTGAGACAAATAGAATAAAAGAAGCAACCCCTATTAAATTCATCATTCTGTTGTTTGCGAATCCACTTCAACGAATCAATTATTACCACCATCCCCAATGTCGACAGAAATAATCCTACTACTACATGGTTCTACAGGGTATATTTTGTTCAAAATTTTGTTTTAGTTGCGAGGAAATTGTTCAATTTTATTAAATAATCAAATCACAAGCAATTAATAGAGAACAATTATATCGCCATGAATTGTTACATAAAAAAATGAAGTGGGATTTAATTAGATTCTGGAACTAAACGATAGGAAACGAAAACAGGAAGTATGCCCACTACATTATTATTCAACAGCTATTTTCATCGTCGACAGGTACGAATCTTGAAATATCAATACCGATAACATGTTAATGTTCAACACTAATTTATAAACATTGCCAGTCGGTAATTCAGGAACTATAAACACTTCATTCCCTTTGATGCGACCATTAAGATGAAGAATAGCTGTCCGAAATGGAAAGATTTATAATTAAATCCTTCTCTAATGTCTTTTTGGAGATAAATTTAGATCGGTTTATTTAACAGATCTTAAGCCCGCTAATAAATGTAATTAGTAATAATTTCAAAAATGGAATATTACATGAGGCGATATTTCTTAAGTTGGAATTGCTGGAACTGTTGGTGATAATTATATTGAATTATACTGTTTACACACAAAATTACACTATCTAACTAACCAAGTTATCATCTTCAGAGACTGGTGAACATTTTACCAGTAGTGTTAATGAACGGTTAACATAAACATTGTGATCAGTACAATTTTTTTATTAATGACTTCTCCATCTGTTATAATGTCACGGAAACAAAACTCTTCATAACTGTCTCATCTCCTCCGTTTTCAACATTTTTTTACCATATATCCTGTTTCCAATCTCGGAGCGTCATCGCTTGCACCAAATCATCTTTCCGAGATCTGAGTTTTCATCCCATTTTTCTTTGTTCCGGTAATATCCACACTAGTATTTTCCAGCTGTCGTACTTGGTTCTCTTCACGTATCCACCAACGCAACTCAGTTGTCTGTCTCTTTGATACAATACCACACTATTTCTCCATATCAGCATATATATCCTCTTGGAATATAGTTACCAGTATCTGATTCCTCAGAACTTGTATCTTAGAAAAGGCTTGTCGCAATCAAACATACTTAGCCCAAAACAAGTTCTTAGCTAGAATAGATAGATAGATAGACAAGTAAAATGACAACGTTTCGTGTGGTAAGATTACTAACGAATATTTTTTTTCAATAATTTTTTTAGTTAGTTCCATCCAAATAAAATCCATTCAATATTCTACCTCTTTTTCTTCTCGTATTGTGACCGTTATCGATCGTGGCTCTCATGTTTGACTTGATTTAATGCTGTGTGGAATAGCTCAGTTGTTGATTTTCCGATCTGCCCATTATGTTGGCTTGCAATACCAAGTGAAGAATGTCGTACCTTACAGAGATCATATCACCAAGGTACGAGGGGGTACCCAAAAGTAACCGGAATAGCATTGCCATGGATGGAGCTTTTGTAGTACTGATTTCTGCCGCTAGGGCCTGTCTAGCGCAACTCGTCGCCAGTTCAGTGCTGTTCGTCACTAGTGACCGTTTTTGCTAGTGCTGTTTCACTGCTGCTTCGTTTTTTTGTTGTGCCGCTGTGAAATTTTGTTTTCTACTCGGTAAAAACGCTGCTGAAACTGTTGTAATATAGAAAGTATAGAGGTTTTCTCTCAGTCATCACTGTTAGCCAGTTTTTGGTTAAATATAACATGGTTCCGCTGCCCCACGCACCTTACTCACCTGACCTGGCTCCGTGCGACTTTTTCTTGTTTCCACGCATGAAAAACGGTACGAAAGGACGGCGATTTGAAAACATTGAAGACATCAAGAAAAGAACGAGTCAGGAGCTTGCAGCCATCTCTAAAGATGAGTTCAAACAATGTTTCGAACAGTGGAAGCACCGCTGGGACAAATGTATTACTTGTAAGAGAGAGTAGTTTCAATGGAATAAGGTTTTTTTGTAAATATATAGCATTTAAAAAATAATTTCGGTTATTTTTGGGCACCCTCTCGTATTAAAATTTATGTCTCTTTATAGTGTTGACTATTTTTTAATTTTTTCTTATGCTCAATAACCTCTGTGTTTGCAACTCTATCAACAACTTTAAAATACGACGATAAACCCACATCTCAAACTTTTCAAATGTTCCTACCTAGAAGCCATTTATTACATATATGATACGCGCAATAACGAGGATAGTCCCAGAAGTACCTCCCTGACCTAGAGTGGAGGTAGTTGCTTGAAAAATATTAGAAAGTACACAATCTATTCAGCGAATGTTCCAAGTTTGAAGACGCCACGTTGCTTAGTACTTGGCAACATGTTTCTCTCATAAAAAACTAACGGGCGTAAGGTAGAGGAAGGTCCCAGAAGTACCTGGCCCAACAAAGAAAACACAATACTTTTGGATAGGGCTAAATCTAGCGAATGGGGTGCATGAGGTAGTAATACAAATTTAACTCCATTAGGTTTGGCAATTTCAATAATGGAGCTAGTGCATTGTCTTGATGAAACAACACTTTCTTCTAAGCCAAATCAATTGTTGCAATAAGTTCGCATAATACCCGCGTTGATAGTTTTTCCTTTTTTAAGACAGTCAATGAAAATGATCCCACGCGCATCCCAAAAAAACCGACGCCATGACCTTTCCTGTAGATGGAACGGTATTTGCCTTCTTTGGAGATGGTTTTCCTTTTTCAATCCATTGTTTTGATTGTTCTTTTGTTTAGGGCGTGAGGTGATGGTCCCAAGTTTCATTCATGATTATGAAACGGTGTAAAAATTGGCTTTATTTCTGTGAAACATTTCCAAACAAACGCGACACCCATTTTGCCCACAGGTTTCATATGTCCAAATTTTCAGTTAATATGCGATGTACCGCACTTTTTGAAATGCCTACTATGTCTGCTAGCTCGCGCAGTTTCAGTCGACGATTATCTAGTACCACTTTGTGGATTTACTTCAACATTTTTGGAGTAACTCACAACATTTCCCTCGACGCTGCTTTTGCACTGCGCTGATAATTCGAAGCATCTAAATGCTCATGTAGTGACATTAGGCACGTATGGGCCTGTTACTACTAAAAAATTTCTTCAACTAAGATTGTGTTTTCTGGAATAGTCACAGGACCTCCCGCACATTGGTCTTCTTCTAATGATTCTCGTTTCCGGCGAAAGAACTTGGACCAATTTTTAATTCTTGAAAATGACACACACAGTCACCGTAAAATACCTTCATTCTATTTTTGATTTGTGTTTTTGTTAATCGTTCTTTAGTCAAAAATGAGATGAGACATTTTTTAAAACAACTTGATTGAGTGGTCGCTCGAGCTCTACTATAACACAAAGTATCTAAATTAAAATTATTTTGCGCACATATAAATTTTAAAAAATATCTGAAATTGAACTGAAAAATTATAAATATTGCATTATGCGTTCAAGTTCTTAATTAAAACAGTTACACCCGCATTAAAACAATTGGATAATTTCTATTTATTGCTTCAAAAATTCAAATTCAAAATGTGGTATATAAAAGATGTTCATAATTAGTATTCTGAACTCTTTGCAGAAATGAACCTTAATAAAAAGAACAATAACCTCATAGCGTGGTATTATTTATTTCCTTGGTCAGGCTCAACTATTTACTCACATATTTACTCACAAAAGTACGGAAGTAACTAATCAACCGAAAGCCGTTTTATTTATATATTCATGTCATTTCAATTTTGAAATGTTATTCCTGAAACTTGGAATGTTTTTGACAAATTCTCCTCAAATCGTATTTTGCATATAATAATAATGTACACAGGATGTCTCAGTTTAGAAACATGAAGTCCTCGGCTTTCTTAGACGGCTTTATTGTCATTTTCATGGCTATGTTTGTAGGTTGTGTGTAATTGCGTAACTACCAAATATTAGATTTTTATGTTTTCATCAATTACAAGACAATAAAAAGTGAAGTGAATCGAAAACATGTAACCAAATAATTGACGCTTATTATTTCAGATAAGCAAATGCTCGTAATGTTGTCTATTGACTATTTGACTAAACGATTAGAACACTTCCAATGACTTATTCTATACTAATTTCTTATTCGTATATGTATTTCAATATTTGCTGGTTTTTTCTCAAAAACTTTTTTAATTCCCTTATAAAAATAAATTCAAAATCCGCCATAAAATTTTAACTTCTATTATAAAGTGCCAATTCGTGATCGTGGATGAAGATGAAGATAAGACAACTCTTGAAGGAAGATTATGCAACTCGGGATTTTAATTATGTTTGAAGCTTATTCGGTAAAAGGCAAAAGATCAACGGAATGTAACGTTCACTGAGAACGCCATGTATGGTGAACAACTGGAAAACGAACTTTGGACAGTATTCGAATGTGTCATTCATGTAAAATGCTGCTGAGCTTTTTAAACAATTTAAATTTATTTCAGATCCATATGTAATTATGTCATTAATTGAATCATTGTCCAAAAAAATATTCTCCTATGTCAGTCCTATATATTTATAGAATTGTGAATTTAGGTCATATAACCTAACCTAACGTAACTTGAAGGATTTAGCAATTCTATTCTATTTTTGGATTTTCCAACTTAACAAAGTGGATCAGGTACTAAATTCCAGGTAATATTCTTCATGAATCCGTCACTAGTTGTATTATGTACTTGGACTACCTTTTCGTTTACCTGAAATGTCCCTGTCCCGAATTGGCGCATCCTTACATCAACAGAATCTCGATGGTCATTGAATAGCTTCCCTTTCTATCTATCGATTAATCAGAGTAGTAGATCAGGGATATGATCTCAATGATTACTTCCCTGGCAGGTCCCCATTACCAATTATTTGTAAAATTTCAATCTCTCTGAGCATACTGTTTATTACACAATTATTGTCCTGTCTGACGAACGCTCTGTTAACCCAATTATCTTCTTCAGAGATTGGTAGATTGTTCATTTCAGTATATATAAATATACTGAACAATTTCTTCATGCCAACGGACTAATAATGATTTATATTTACAAATTTTAAAACAATTTGTGACAGTTGAAATGTCTATAATTTTAAATAATCTATATATTTCGTATACACTGTCTATCGAACATAGAGCTAATATTTACGATATAAATAGCGATGTAGAGAGCTTATCAAGAGGTCCCGAACTCTTCATGAGGGAGTAAGAACATTGATATACCACTCTCTATCTCTCTCTACTCTCTTCTTATTGGATCGCCATGACATCGTTACCTTCTGTCTCTCTTTCAGTAGTACAATTCCACATCCTCTCTATCTTTAGTATTATTTCTATGGTTTCGAATGATATGCTCAAAAAACAATTAATAGTTGTGGAAAAATATTATATAAAAAAGTAATTATAATCTTAACTTAAAACTATCATGGATAAAAGCTATGAGCGAAATCCATGCCTTCACATTATGTTTATAGATTTTAAGCAGGCTTATGACACAGAAATAAAATGTATGCTGCCTTTAATCCACTAGGAATTCCGAAAAAAATTGAGAAGTTAGCAGAGTAACGACTGTTGGAATTGTATCAGACAAATTTAAGGTTGAAAAGGGATTGAAACGAGGAGATCCAATATCGACAGTGGCTTGTAATCTGGTGTTGGAAAAATTTTGACGAGATAACAAGATACAAACCACAGGTATCAATAAAAACAGCAAATAATTGCATATGCTTTAATAACCCAAACAAAACAACTGAAAAAAGCATTGTGTAAACAGAAGAGGCTGCAAAAATTATGGATTAAAATTAAACCACGAGAAAATGAAGTAAGGAGGGCAAGAAATATAAGATAGAAAAAGTTTGTGAATTCGAATACCTGTCATATAAAAATGAAGAGCGGACAGAAATAATTAAGAGAATAGCCAAAGGAAATAAAGCCATTAGATCATTAAGTAAAATGATAAAATCAAAGGAGTTATCAAGAGCTGCCAAAATTAGAATATAACAGTTACAAAAGTGAATGAAACATGCGTTTTAACAAAGGCTGAAGGAACAAAACTGGTTATATGAGAAAGGTGTCGAGAAAAATTTTTGGGGGAAGAACAATTAACGAAGAATTGAGGTATTTCTATAGATACCCATCAATAGTAATATGGTTGGGGCATACTAAAAGAATGCCGGGAAATAGATTTTCAAAAAGGGCCATTGAAGGAGGGGAGTCCAAAGAAAAATGATTGGATGTAGTTTTGAAGGACATTAGCGAGGTAGAACCGAATGGAGAGCAAAAGTACAAAATCGTAACCTGTGAAGAAAAATTGCGAAATCGTTTGAAGACCGATGAGAAAAGAGGAATAAGTCATGGGCTCTAAAGGCCTGTAGTACTTTAAATATATATAATCATGATCTGATCTGTTTTAAAAAAAAGAAAATCTTCAGTTATTAGATTTCTTATCAATAAACCAAATAGTATTCAATCTAATTTGTGATAAGATCACAAGTATCAATATTGCTGCGATGGAATATTGAAGAATATGAATCAAAAAATAATTACCTAAAAACAAAAGAATAATTAATAGCTCAGCGGATGGCTATACAGTCCCTATTAAATAATTGTTTCTGGTTCAAGGTCTTGTGAATAACAGACTGCTATAATATTTTTAAGAACTAGCGCTCTTTATTAAATTAATTCCTAGAAGTTACTGATGTGACTATCCAGTAATAGATGGCGCATAAAGTATAGAGATCAGCTAGAAAATATTAAATAGATTTAACTATTTTAATTCCGTATTACCATATCATCTATCTCTTTGTATAAGTCATCGAAACAATAATAATTCCTTATGCTGACAGTAAAAATTGTTTTATACCAAATATATCCTAAACACATTCTACAATCCTGTTCTGATTAAGACGTAGATATGATTGCGGCATTTTTTGAAAAATGGTTCACTGACCGTTTGCTACAATTCTGTTAATTCTAGCTAACACAACTCATCATTCCCAAATATTGAGTAGATATTGAAAAGTATAAAAACTAGGTACATAAATGCTATAGAAGTGGTTAGGAGTGCATGAAAAGCAAAACGTAAATATACCAGGATGGTCCCAGAAATACCTGGCCTAATCTAGAGATAGCGGTAGTTGCTTGAAAAATACCACTGTTTTAAAGAGTACACAATCTATACAGCATATGGTTCAAGTTTGTTTGGCATAAAATCCACAAAGCGGTAATGGATAATCGCCGACTGAAACTACGCGAGCTAGCAGACATTGTAAGCAATTCAAAAAGTACGGTACATCACATATTAACTGAAAATTTGGACATATGAAAGCTGTGCGCAAGATGGGTGCCGCGCTTGTTCACAATGGAATAAAAACCGCATCATGAAAATGTTTCCGTCGAGTGTTCGGCAGAAATAAAGCCGATTTTTGCAACGTTTCATAACCATAGATGAAACGTGGATCCATCACTTCACGCCCGAAAGAAAAGAACAATCAAAACAATAGACTGAAAAATGAGAACCGTCTCCAGGCAAAGACCGTTTCATCTGCAGGCTGAGAAGAAAGTGTTGTTTCATCAAGCCAAAGCACCAGCTCACATATTCGTTATTGCAATGGCCAAAATTAATGAATAAAAGTTGGAATTGTTACCTCATGCACCCCATTTGCCAGATTTAGCCCCCTCGGATTATTTTCTGTTGCCAGATATCAAAAAATGGCTCGGTGATCAAAGATTCTCTAATAATGAAGAGGTGATTTCGGCAGTTAATGGTTATTTTGAAGATCCTGACGATTCTTATTATAAAAAGCGTAGGGAACATAGGTGGGAAATGTGTATGGAGGTGAAAAGGGATTACGTTGAAAAATAAATATTTTGTGAATTCCAGTTAGTTATAGCTAAAGCAACTTAGCATCCTCTAATATTAAACAAAATTCCCCGTATACCAGTTTTAAAAAAACATTTTATATTAACATTTATAAAAATTGGATACATAAACATTCCTGAAACGATTCCCACAAAGTTGCTACAAATTGTAAATTGAAAAACGAGCAACATTTGCAAGATTCTTAAAAAAATAATCATCAAGAATGCCTCTGTATTGTTGCGAACAAGTTTGCAAAATGGTTCCCTAGGCCAGCCCTATCCAGCTACTATGGAATTATAGAAATTCGGTGAATTCGCGCAGTGCTTTTCGGGTGGTGTCTTTCACATTTTTTTATAAAATACATTTTTATATGATTTTTCAGTAGCAAGCGGTTTATTTATAGTATTTCTTCTACGAAAGTCTATTTTATTTCTTTTTATTCTAGAACTCAGTAGAATTTTATTTAGGTATATAAATGACTTGTGTAAACGCCGTTAGTAACTTTTAAATAAATAATCGTATTGAAAAGAACGAATTAGTGAAAATAATAACAGAAATTATTTAAGTGATATTTATAAGTAAATTATTATTAGTTGAGTGTATTGTATAGTGTGTAAATAAAATTAGAAGGCAAGAGACAGTGTTTATTAATTCACCCCACGGATAAAAAGAGTGTAAATAAATTTGAAAAACTTTACAGTACTTTTGTGTGGTTATTGCTGTAGAAATGAAAAAAATACTACGTAAATATAATAGTTTACCTATTTAAAGTGCGGTATTGATTTGGTAATGATGTTTTGAAAAATTGTTATGAACAAGTATTGAAGGAAGAAAATTAATATTCTGTTTTCTCACTCGTATCGCCAATAATCATCAATCTGGACGATCCAGTTCCGAAAAATACATTTTTGTCTATGATAATACAACAATGGAACACCGCTCAAGACTTCAGAATTATTTATTTTTTGCTTCCCACATAGTAAGTGGGAAGAGATCCCTAGTTTAAATAGTTTGAATTTTTTTATTGAGAAATCTAGTACTTTTTAATTTTGTGAATTATTAATCTGAAATATTTTACAGTATACATTGTTTTAGATAAAATTAAAATTTGTTCAATATTATTATACAGGTATTTATTAATATATATTCCTGTAGCTTCCCCAATTATAACTTGTTACAATAGCACTCACCAAATATTTGTTTTAACTTCACACAAATAATGTACTCCATTAAATAGAACGTTCGATTTACTTCCGACCCACGATATTGCAGAATTCTAAAAAAATCGATGTTTTGATCTCGAAGAACTGGTCTTCACTGGTCGCTGGAGGTTTGATTCTTTTTAATCCATTGCTCGTTTTGGACGTGCTTTGAAAATTTTTCAGAACAAGAATATTTACAGTTACAGAAAACCGTTCTTTGAATAGGTTGGGTATGGAAATGTGTAAAGATCTGATACATTAACGTTGACATCGGCATTTTAACAGCACACAATTTTACATCGCAATAAAACTAAAATATCTAAATAAGAATCTTCCTTTTTATATGTTAGTTTTGGTGCTACAGAAAATTTATATAAACAACTGAAAATAATTAAATTAATATAATAGAAAAATGACTTTTTAAACATTTTTTTCCAACTTTCGCCACTTATAACAGAATTACCGTTCAAGGAATTAATATTCTATCTTAACTGAAACAATAACTTTGCAATAACAAGGAACTCACTTGCGCATTCATTATAAATATTATCAGTCTGCTTCGTTGTTGACGCCTGTTCAACAAAAGTTTTTGTTCCCCTCCATTATAATAGATGCCATTTGTCAGGGAATTCGCAATAATTGACTCTGGATGAGACAAAGTATAAATAGCTCAAGTTCATCTCGTATTAGGCTGATATTGCTGTTTAGAATTGTGTATGACAAAATATTATCATAAACTCGATTAGCTTTTATCGTCCTTTGTGGATAGTCTTGATATTGGGGATTAACAAGGAGAAGGCATGAGTGCATGACCGTGGGGTCGGGGATTTGACCGAATTTTTTTGTGTTGTGACGATTACTTTTACAGACAAGTTAAAAATTTCATAAAGCGCTTACAAAATTGCAGTGTGTTGTTAGATCAGAATCGTGAAATCAATTTCCGGGAAGATTGCATAAAAATTCACTCGATAATTCATCAATTATCGTCATCTATTTTCCAATACGCTTGGTTTACCTCAAAATTGTCTGTTAATAGAAATATGTTTATAAATATTAATGAGGCATGTTTTTCTACAGCTGTTTTGCAAACTCCCTGCGATTGTAGAAAATCTGCTTTCATATGTTGTGTAAGATGTCGCAAAATTATTGTTTTTACGATAATTACCACTGTGGCTCTTGCCGTAATTATTATATGAAAAAAAAACCTAACCTAACCTAACCAATTTTTTTTTATAATTAAATTTATTATTCTCATTAAATTCCCATTAAAAACCCAATGTTCCTCCTCATGTTATTGTTTTATTAGATATAAAAAATGACAATTTTATATAAATAATGTGAATGATTCTTTTAAATAATGTAGGGATAGGAAGCGCTTTGAATTATTATTAGATTAACAAAAAAATTGAGAAATTTAAAAAAAAATGAGATCCGAAGGACGAATCGAAGGCGAGACCTCCGAAGCATAAAACCGACCCCTAACCGTCTAGACTAGATTATACTAGGGGTCCGCTTTCCTTTAGTTTTGGACTATCAATTTTCATAAAACAAGTAACATGCACATTATTAGGCGACTTTTTCAGCTCCTGGACTAATAGCAAATTCATTCGTTAAATAATAACCAAATCATTCGGCATTCGAATGCTCGTATCTGACACATCTGAGGTATCTTACCGTACCGTAAAGTCGCCTCAGTTATATAACAAAGTCGCACATGCGCTATCGCCTAACCAGGTGCCCAGTTCACTCCGACCCGCTACGAGAATAACATGTTTTACCTTACTACGTGGGCAAAATCGCCGGAATGTGCATATGTTGAATTAAACTAGGGTGTCATGACTGTCAAACAAAAGACTGCAGTGTCAGTGAATGAATCCAGTGTGTTTCGGGCCAAATATTTACCGGGTTGAAGGAAAAAGTGTTTACAACGAATTTTGCGGTCAAATTTAAGGTTAGAATAGAAGGTTGTTGGTGTTTTGCATCAACCTACAGTTAGATTTAATCATATTCTGGCGATATTTCTAACGGTATTAGGAGAAAATATGCAAAAATTACTTGTTTTAAATCGTTTTTGACAAAGAACTGGCAAAACATTAATCAAAACAATTGTGATATCATTGAAAAACTATAATTATACATTTAGATTCGAAATAAAATTAATATTAATAATCATGACAACCGTTCGACCATAAAATGATTGGATAATCATTTATCCTTTCAACTATATTATTAACGTTGATATTTTTTACGTGTTTAATATATAAAAATATCGGTGGGTTTGAAAATATTCATAAAGTAGTCTAGCAACTTGTTTTATTATTTGTTGTAGGTAAAAACTTGTTTATTTCGTCTTTTCGTTTATTTCTTTTAATTATAATATAAATTGTACCATCACATTCAGTGATTATATTGCATTTAAAAGATTATTTTTAATTAATCAATCACATATTTTAAATTAAAATACCTGTTCAACATAAATAGATAAGCAATAAAATCAGTGTCAAGAGATAATATTTACATTTAGAAAGCATTTGGAGTTCACAGATTAGCAAAAATATTCGAATTTTGACTTTTAAACAATAAAAATGATTATAATTCTTCATTTTATATTATAAAGAAAGCTGATAATGCTAAATAGGTTGTAACCTTACTTATGACATTCAAAACAGTACATTCGGCAGCACCTCCCTGTTATTTTATTTTTAAATAATTCATCTTCATGTATTGTGTGTCGTCTGTTTGTAAAGCTGGTTGTCTCGATAACAAAGATTTTTTCAGGAGAACCAATTTTTTGTTTCACCTCGAGAAATTAAGGTAGAATTCCAATCTCTTGTTAAAGTGTGCCTAAGATGATTATGAAGCACCATAAGGGAAAGTGCACGAAGTGTACTAGTTTGCAAGAAATCAAAAAAAGTTAACGTTAAAAAGCGGGGTTTCAATTAAGAAGAATCAATCATAATGTTTCTTGTAAACGAAATTTATTTTAGGTTGAGTAAAGTTATGAAAAAAATATATATAGAATAAAGGAAACTTTGATTAGGTAGATCGTCTTCCTTAGACTCTTACCTTGTAGACTAGAAATGTCAACCAAAATGTTTTGGTGAAAAATCGATCAGTCATCAGTGTGCTACAATCTGGTCCATAATGCTCCGTCAGTAAGTTTCCCACATCACGATATTTTAAGTGCTTTATCACAATATCTGTAACTACGTGTTCTTCACCACCAACTTAATGGCGCCAAATTCATCTTTGTAGAAAATTTCCCATATACGATCTTTTCATCCTTGTATTTTATTATCAAAAATTATTTCACTGACTTTCTTCCAGTAAGGATCGATGTAGTCCTTCACGGGATGATTGTTGAATTGATTTTTCAATATTCTTCTACAGCAGTTGAAGCATTCCCTTTACAGAAACCATAAATTATTACAATAAATGAATATTTTATAAGTGAATTTTGGAAATTTATTAAAAGAGCGCTGTATTGTTTTACCCTGTATTATTTTTTATATTCGACAGTTATTCGCTTTCCTATTGTAGAACATAAATAATTTTTGAACGGTATCTAGTGTAATTAATTGTTTGTGGTATCCATTATCTGCAAGTTTTAATTACAAAATAATTAATTTTGCTAGAAATAACTACTGTTGACACAGATGAACACTTTGAGTTGCTGATGGTTTATGTTGAAAGAAAGAAACTCCTCGACGATGTTATATAACACAAATGGTATTTCATAGGTTGGAACAGTTCATTCTTCAACATAAGCCATGCACCATAACGAAAACCTGCAAGAAAAAATAACATATATGCAAACTTTCAAAATATTATGATAAGACTTAAAATTAGTCGAAACGTCAATTTTTATCTATATTTCAAAAATTATTAAAAAAAAATAATTTTGAAACAGAAAAGATCTATCATCAAGAACATTTAGAAACATAAACATATCAAAAGCTCTAAGAAATTAAAGAAATTTATACATGTATATAAACATAAAACAACTACTTTCCTGGCTAATACCACAAAGAATATTGTATTACATCCTCTCCGAAGAACGTGATGTCATCGACAATCCGCCGAAATTGACCTCCCTAATAGCAATTACAAGGAGAGAGTCGTAACCACTGACTAGTTTCGACGTTGTTGCGTCTTTTCAGAATGGCGTAACGACCTCTCGTTCGGAGTCTCTAATTCGAACCGAAGACACAACCAGCCGGTGCTGGTACATGATTCATGTAGTTTAACATTCCTCAGTCTTCTGGCGACATCTTCACTTCCAACTGCCAATCATTTTGTTTTTAATTACTGAGCATACCTCATATATAACCTAATAATTTAATTCATATATCGCCGTCTACAGCAAAGATCTACATGACTAATTAGAGATAACAATTTCGGCGGATTGTTGATGGAATCACTTTCTTCGGAGGAGATGTAATTCAATAAAGTGCTTCAAGCAGGCCTTTTAGGCTTATAGCATGGAAGTGATTCCCTTCCACTGTTTCCTATTTTTTGCTTTCGTTTTCCAGTACTGCATTCCCCTCTCTCATTCTCTTTTAGATCTTAGAGATGATGGACATCTCTGCGTACCATCTTTCCCTCGGTCTTTTTCGTTTTTTTGTTCCTCCTTGTTCTATGCCCATCATTTTTTTTGTTGCTATGAAATCTGGCTTTCTGTAGGTGACCCAGCACCTCTAATCTTTTGGAAATTATTATTTTCCTTAGTTCTGCTTCTTCAAATAGATTCCTTATTTCATTATTTGTTCTCCTCAGCCATAAATCTCCCGCCTAGTATTTTTCTTTCCCATATATCTAAAATCCCTTCCTTTGCTTTGTTAAGAATCCACGTTTTGCCTCCGTAGCTCACTGTTGGTCTTATTATTGTTTTGTAAAGCTTCGCCTTTCTGGAGATTTTTTGGGATCATATTATCACATTCAGCGTTCTCAACTGTTTACTTCCCCTCGTCATCCTCGGTTCCAGATTTTCTCCCTCGTCACCGTCGTCCTTAATAACCACTTCAAGATATACATAACTTTGAACTTATTCTAAGTTCATTACCTTTTTTTCATTCAGTTGAGGTGTTGTCATTATCATGAACTTCGATTTATCGTCTTTGACTCGTAGATTCACTGTCACTGCCATTTCTATGAAAGCACTGCAGGTTTCCTGAAGCTCGTTTTCCGATGTTGAAAATATTACTACATCGTCTTCGTATGCCAGTAGTTGCGTTATTCTTGTTTTTAGTATCCCTGTTCTGTTCGAACTGATTTCACGTACTATCCTTTCTAATACTATAATCAAAGCTTAGTGGATACAGGATCTTCCTGTTTTAATCCTGTGTTGGTCTGGTTATTTTGCGTTAGGAATGTATTGAATATATTGTCTTTCTAGTGATTTCTTCTTAATGCATATCAATAAAGTTTCTCAATAGAACAATTCCGTTTTTTTTAATATTGAAAGTTATGTATGTTACAAAGGGGGCATAGGAATTTTAGAGAGACTAAGGTGGGGCTAAGGAAACACTGGTTTGGCCTTATTCAAAAGATTGTATGATATTACTTTGACTGAAGCAATTCAATTACAACGTATTTTTACACGAACCCGAAGTATGGAAGACACACAATGCTTTGGTGAACGATGCTCTATTTCATATTACAGGAATTATTCTCAACAGGTGAATTGATACTTATGAACCCTTTATCTTCTCGCTCTCCAAATGTAACACAATCTGTAGATAGAGAAGCATGTCTTAGCGTTTCACCAGTTATCATCCAGGTCCAAGAACGCTTTTAACAGTGTGCAGAGAATAATTTTGAACTCTTCCTCTGTCTTATATTGCATCCTGTTTAAATACACGCTTCATGTATATCTTGTTTCACATAGAAAATGATACGCGAAGGACTGTTAAACGTTATATAATTTTGATGCGTCACTTGTTGCCACTGAAAGCAGTTTTTTCTTTCATTTTTTAAATAAGGAGTGATACATGGAAAGGTAAAAGGAGAAGAAGAAACAATAAGCGAAATCGTATACGATAATAATAAGACATTTGTTTATAAAATTACACTGAAGTTTGACGTTTTTCCAATTTTATTCTGTAGTTTCCCTCTTTCTTGCGTTGCCCATCCTTTTTTCTCGAATATTCTCGCATGTTCCTCTTTTAAAAACAATCCCCGTATTTATATAAGTTAACGGAAAAAGAAGAATAACTTACTAGTTGAACAATCTCGTTATTGTAAGTTTGTTGAATTTAATATTTATTTAAAAGAAAAACATGAACTGCTAATTAAAAAAAAATTAAATTATATATTTGTTCGTAACTAATTGTTACTATTAATATTTATTAACATAATTTTTCAACCATTTGCTATATTGCTCGTTATAAATATGCAATATTTTCAGTATCGCTCATATTTCTCTTATTTAGAATTTCATTGTTAAGTAGTATATTAAAAATTTTATTAAAGTCAGTCAGTGTGTCGTCTATTTTCATCGTTGCATAAAATAAAGACCGAAGTAGGTCGAAACTTCAATATTTACAAGTTATTTTGAACTGATTAACATTGAAATGAGACCTAAAATCAAGACAAATCATCTCGAAAAACATATAAAAAGATCTAAAAAGAAAAAAATTAAAAATTCGACTTTCTAGAGATGCGTTAACTAAATACATCAAATAATACAGGGTGCGCCAGAGAAACTTACTTATTTGAAAAAACATCCGAGCGATGAGTTGGGGAAGTACAGGAGAAGGAAGTCCCCAAGTTTCCCCCCCTCTAGTCAGCTGCCATCATGCTCTAGGTCGAGAAAGCAATGGGCATTCGCCGTTGAGAGTTACTTGTATAACAATCGCTCAATTGTTGCCAAACAAAGTGCCATCCGCACTAGTTTTGAAATTCCTCCTCACAGACTTGTTCCTGACCGTAATTCAATTCTGTCGTGTGTCACCTCATTTCAGAAATGTCGTTAAACCCAGACCTGGACGTAAAAGGACCACCAGAACTTCGGAAAATGTCGAAAGAGTGAAGCAGTCAATTCTGCGTTCTCCTCGGCGGTCCGCTCGCAAACATGCAGCTGCTCTGGGTATTTCTGATACCACTGTTCGGCGAATTCTCCATGAAGACCTTCATTTTCATCCCTATAAATTGTCTGTTGTGCAAGAATTGACCTAAAGCGATTTTGTTGCCCGCCAAAATGCATGTGAACTGCTGCTTGACAACCTGCCTCAAGATGCGGTCGTTTTTTTTAGTAACGAGGCTTTCACATATCGGGCTGCGTCATCAAACAAAACATGCGTTATTGGAGTAGTGAAAATCCGCGTGAAGTTCACCACCAGAAGCTACTTCATTTCGAACGAATTACTGTCTGTTGTGCGATATCGGTAATGGGAATAATTGGTCCTTATTTTTTTTAAGAAAACGAACGTGCAGTTACCGTGAATGCAGCTCGTTACAGTAACATGGTCGAGGAATTAGGGACGTTTGGTTTCAGCAAGATGGAGCCACAGCACACACAGCACGAGGCCCAATGGATTTATTGCGACAACATTTTCCCGGCCGCCTCATCTCTCTCTCAGAGGTGATCTCCCATGGCCGGCGCGCCCTCCAGATTTGGCTCCAAGCGATTTTTATTTATGGGGTTATTTGAAATCCCTTACTGGTTTATGTCGATCGACCACGGACCATTGCTCACTTGAAGAACAATATTCGCGATGCCATTGCCAACATACCCATTGATATAATGCGAAGAATGGAGACGAACTTCCGAAATCGCCTAAATCAGTGTATACACAATGGAGGTTGCCATTTAACAGATGTCATTTTCCTCGCCGAATGAAAAAAAACTTGGGACATTCTATTCTCATATAAATAAATAATTAAAACGATATTTGAATTTTGTTTTTATTGACCTTTCAAATTAGTAAGTTTCTCTGGCGCACTCTATACAATAGGCCTGCGGCTCGGGTGACAAAAATCGTGGACAAGAATTCCCTACTTTTCTCCCGTGGTGCGTATACTATTTTTTTCTTTCGCCTGGATGAAAAGTTCATCCTTGACGTATTCTAATTCACTATCAGAATCGTCTAAATTATATGATAATGAAAACTAAATGTCGCGTAAAGCAAACTGTAATCGAGAGTAAACATTTCGATAAATAAGTCATTGCTACGATACCGGGAGAAAAAGAAAGTTCTTCCCGGGAGAGAATAGGCCACTTTTGTCCCGCATACCAGGGTAGAAAAGCGAATTTTCATCCCGGCAAGAGAAATGCTATTAATTGTAAGTTATTCTTTTAGTATATAATGTATGGGAGAGTTGGGATGTTTTGGATAATATTTATTTGTCGTTCCATAATAGGAATAAGAAACCGTCTACTCTTAACTTGCAATAAATTGTAGAGGGAGCTATTAATCAACTTGAACGTTAACTTAATTAATTAAGTATAAAGTACATCAGTGGAAAGTGTACTGGTTTCTTATTTTTATTAAAAGGTGGATTTACCAAATACTCTTCTTTCCTTTGTCTGTGGAACAACATGATCAGAGAGCATTATTACATAAAAAAAGAATGGCATAGTCGTTGGTAGATCCAAAAAACATTATTCTACCCCTTTTACACATTAAACAGAGACCTAGTTCGAGAGTCTTTTTTGTTTTTAAATATTTAAAACAAATATTTTTCAAATAGCGTTTTTTATGGAAGTACGTATTTGTAGATCTTTATGTATTTCCATAAAACCAACAAGACAAACACACCTTTTTCTTGTGCCCCATAAACCATTTCCTGTTTCACGAGAATTATTTTTTCAACATTCCACTCCTTGAATAATCTGTAGGAACTTTTATTATCATTGGTTTAAAATAAATAATAGACTACACTCAGTGACATTTGATTTTAAGGGTACATCTAGAAGAAATAATTTATCGACTTGAATAAAAAATTACTAACACGTATTAGAAATAAAATTTGGAGCTTCCGTAACTAAATAAAAACACTTTTGAACACACGTCAATGTATCGACAAAAGGAGGTGGTCGATGACTGCTTGTAGCACCTCATTCAAACTGTAAATTCGTGGATTAACTGCGCCAGAGCCTGTGAAGGAAAAAATGGACAGTCTTCTATTCTATTCTAGACTACATATTAACGACACTTCTTGGAAAAACTTCATTCAGTTTTGATTTCCATCTGACGTAAAATACTCTTCACTGACTACATAAACAATATTCAGAAGAGTGAGTTTAAAGAGTTCTAAATTTTCGTAGCTGTTCTTACTTTTATTTTATGATTGAATGAAACGAAAACTTGTCCAACATATTCTATCTATAACCTATGAGATAATTATCTTTTCATAATTAAATTTTTCCAAAGAATTTTCTTGGATGTAGATACACTTTTATGGAATTTATAACTTACTGTTTCTCAACTGCAACTTGTTAAAATAATCTAGCGTTGTCTTTGTATTATACCAGACTCTTCCTTTGCCGAATAGAATACGAAATGTTTTTTCCACTGATTTGGACTTGCTGGAAATTCAATGAACAGTTTGGAAAAACAATTGATACAAGTTTAACGAGCTAAAATATATATTCAACATTGTTTAGATATTGGCACATACTTTGATCTTTCGAAGATTTTCTGAAACTGGCAATATCAGCACAGATTCTCATTAAAATTTCAGCTATTTTGGATGCTTAGTTTCTCTATGACAATCGTATAAGTTCATCTCTGTGAGTATTTTTCTGAAAATAGAAAAAAACTGAGTGTCGAGATATCATTAAATATTTGAAAGAGGAGTTAGGTACTATTTACGGAGACCCTGTACCATCATTTCTGACCATTAAATTATCGGCAACTCAATTCTAACACAGCCATATCAGCTTGGCCGAAGACGAACGTTAGACACGGCCAATAACTGCGACAACCAGTGATATTATCGAAAAGCTCACCGATTGTACCAGACGACCATTGGATATGGGTTAGAGATAGAAGAGGCTATAGGTGTACCAAAAGAACTTATTTGTCATATGCTGACTGAATAATTATGCAAGCGTAAGCTATCCGCTTATTGGACGTGGGCTCATTTAGGACCAAAATCGCATTCGAATGAACTCTTCCCAGTCCTTATTGACACGATCTATGCAGTGCATTCCTGAAATGAAAAATCAATCATCACAATGGATTACATAGGGAAAACCTACTCCAAATAAGGCAAAGACGGTTTTAACGATCGGAAAAGTGATGCTAACCATTTTTTGGGATAGTCGTGGGATTGTGTTCATGAACTAACTTGAAAAAGATAAAACAGCGACTGCATTTGAAGAAAAAGAAGTTCCATCAGAATAATTCATCTGTTCACACTTCAGTGATGCACTTCGTATTGATTGAGAACCCCTAGCGACTTTTTCCTGTTTGCTAATCTTAACGGAGAAAGACTTTAACTATTATTTGAAATGGTAAAAAAGATTAGAGCTTCGTTGGAAAAAGAAATTAATCAAAATTGTGTAAATTAAAATATTTACAAAAATATAATTTTATCAATTAAAAATTATAGTAGAACTTGCTAAATATATTCCAACATTTTGTTAATTTGTTTTCATTTGTGTTGCTTCTTCATTTGAAATATCTAAAGTCAATCAACACGGAACTGAGAATAAAACGACTCTAGAATTACGATGTTAACAGTAACATCAAATTAGCTCTCGGTATCAATATCTGAAAATTCTCAGAGAGAGAGAGAGATTGGTTGGATAATTTTTAGGTATGATGAAGGAATTTTTTTTATAAAGAAAAAGAGGAAAAGCGAACCACCATTGCCCAGAAGAAAACAAAAAGAGAGTTCTGGTTCTGGCTCTTCTCGGTTTGGGGATATATATATTTTTTGTTTTTCCTCAGAAAACCTGCATCACCGACGATGGACGAAGTGTGTGCATTATCTGATGGATATGGAAGAGTTCTGAAAATTCTCAATTGCCTACTTTTAATTCTGATACCTCTTTATGGTCATTTCATGAATTATTCAATACATTCTGTTATTGTTTTATTTGTTCACGTTACCAAATTTGCCAATGTCTAAAATCTCACCAACAAATTGTTGACTTTTACCGTGTATCGCAAGTAATTTTTGGCAGTGTAGATTATATTATGCAAAATACTGTTGGTATGCGCGAACATATCTAGTTAACCTTGAAAGAGCGAGCTCCATATATTAGAAGCTGCGTCTAGAATAATATAGAAGTACCTGGTCTAGCGTATGTAACAACATATTTTTAGTCAATGAAACTGGCGAGTATCACGTCATTTGACTTACTGTCGTTCTATATAAGGAGTGTTTAAATGTGTCGGTTGTGACCATTAAAATATTGTATATGACACGTAGGGTATGAAAGGTTTTAAATTATTTGATTGTTATGTAATGAATGACATTTTAATTCAGTCGTTTTTCTTGAATTCAATGGCGTATGTATAAAATATTGATGATATTGCTTGTGAATATAACTAACAGAGGAAGAACCAATTTTATATGCTTATTTTAATAGTCCTGAAACAGTAAATCCTTTATACCTACCGAAAATTAAAGAAACAGTCATTCAATTTCTGGAAATTACTTTTTGTCCTCATGGAATTTTTGCCAAAACATTTATCTTTTAATTATTGATAGCACCCTATCAATATTTCCAGTAAATGAGGAAAAAATATGGAGGACACATTCTTTGCTCGATTTATTATAAAAATCGCGAATTTGTTGCGATGCATTCACAAAATGGAGCACTGTAAATAAACTAAACAACTTTCAAAACACGTCTATCAGTCCCAAATCTAGTTTCCAATAATACAGTCTAATAATTGGGAGAAAAAAATTGATTATAGAATGTAAATATCAAACTGACGAATCTCCAAGCATGCTCATGAATCCTAATCCAACTCTCAATCCTACAGCCCAGTAATTGAGAAAAGAAAATGGAAAACACATTTTTTGTTTTACATATTATGAAAATCGCGAAATTTTCTAAATATATCACAAAATAGAGCACTGTAAATCACGCAAGAATTAAATCATAAGTTCTTCCTCATTTATAACTTTGTTGGACGACTCCATCGGGCAGATCTTCCAATACATCATCATTTTTATAATCAAAATTGTTCTTGAACAACACAAATCTTGATTGGGAATATCTAAAAAAAACTTTCTGCATAATATTTCCAATTTACTGCATTTGGTAAAAATTTGTAGGAAAATTCAAAAATAAACTTTTTCAATGAACCAAACTAACTGCTTCATTCATTACCTCAAACCATCTTCCTATTATTGTTTTTTCAATGAAACTGGTTTGCAGTGTAGCGGTTGTATGGTTTTAAACAAACCATTGAGCTATTGAAACTATTTTACATTTGAATACTCATTTCGATAAAGACTCATATGAATAAATCGTTTCACAGAAAAAAGAAAAGAAAGAACATTTAATTTTATATAAAGTTAATTCATTCACGCTCTGTTACCTATAACGACAAAATACACGTCTAAACACAGACAAACTAATAAAAAAAGTAGAATAAAGTAAAAATAAACATCTTTTTTATCTAAATAATACTAAATATCTATAAAATAAATTTAAGAAGGTATAAGAAATAAAAAATAAATTTTTTCAGTTGTCTTAGTTTTAGATTTCTTCTGAATGAAAATTTTTAAAATGCGATAATAAATTGAAGTTTCAACATATTTCGGTTTTCATTAAAATATACAATACAATATACAATTTTTATAATTATTTCAATTAATAGGTCACTTAAAACATGAATATCAAAATAAAAATCTGTTTCAACCAAAAAAAAAATATCTTTAGTTGTCATATTTCAAAAGTATGTAGCAGCGATGAATTAAGATCTTAACGAAATTGTCTCGAGCAAACTTAACATAATTACTTCATTCTGTTTCTGTTATATCGATGCATAACTGGTGTACCAAAAAATGAGATTGAAATGGCATCAAAATCTAACTTGGTCTGTTTTAAAATATAATATTCATTCAGAAGAGACCTTAGATCAAGACAATTTAGGAAAAAAAAAGAAATAAAGAATTAAGTCATCTTGTGACACATTTAAAACGTATGACAAATTCCATGGGTACCTAAACACAAACAGGTGTATGTAAATAAATGAAAATTCTTTTTTAATAACGCAAAGGACATTACACAGTCTAACCTACAATTAATCTGGCATACAATAATTAGAAAGTAATTGTTTAAATGCGCATTCACCATAACGTTTTGAAAACTAATAAATTAGCAGTTAACGTATTTGGTTATACGAGGTGAAGTCGAACTCCCACACGATAATGATGTCACAGCTTCTTGATTCTACAATGACATGAAGTAATTTTCTATACTTTCAATTCAAATTCGCCGATATTTAATATCGTAAATTTGTGGGCGATGCTTTTGTCTCGTTCGGTATTAGTTTAAGGGGAACGAGTTTATTTAAACGGGAGTAGATTTGAAAGGTATTGTTTTATACTTCTACAGGGTCATGCTTAGAAATCGAGATATTTGACTGACCAAAAATATGATCAGAGAAATATAACATTAATAACTGTGTCTGCATCAGGATTTGTTACACTTTACTTTCGGTCACTTCACATTATTGTTAGACTCGTTATTCTTTCATACATTGAAAAAACACCTACAAAGAAACCAATACCCCAAAACACTTTAACAGCAATAATTCCACCAATGAATTGAACCACCGTCCTCGTATTTTTTTATAGTTCTACTACCCTAATAACAATTAATATTCTGGATCGTTGTTGTCGTTTATTATATATCCTTGGCTCCTGGCAAACCAAGAATCATCCACACAATAATATTAATGAAAAAATTACAACAACAAAGAAACGACATGATCACCATCAGAGTAATCCCCTTTCGAACTAATACATGACGTGATCTCTCCAGGTGTTGTTAGCAACTCTCGTAGTCTTTGATCGAAACGCCCTCATTACAGTTGGTTGTAGGCTTAATATGCTTTTTGTTTAAGAGAAAGAAATCGTTGCGCGATAGATCCGACGAATAGGATAGCATTGGTATCACTGGAATATTTTTGAAAACTGAATTGTGTCACACTCAAAGCACAGTGGCAAGATTCATTGTTTTGATCCATGACAATGTTGAGCGCTCTCAACATTGCCACTGTTGACTCTAGTACTTCGTTTCGGGATCGTACTAATCAGACCAACTTTTATTATCCCTAATAATGGGATTGACTTCTTGCCTGTTCCAAACAGTCTTCGTTGCTCGATGTCGTTTTTGCTCTTCTGAAAGAGTTTTTGAAATCATTTTTGCACAGAGCTTTCTCATTCCGAAATTTTGGGTTAAAATCTGCTTGTAGGTTTTACGGTTGATATTCAATTCGTCGAATATCATTCAAAACATTAACTGACATTCTTAGTGGATTAGGAAGCGTATTCTTTCACGGGCTTCGATTGAAAATGAAATTTTGTCTGTCCATGTTTGCGACAAGCTCCACTGACACGAGTGTTCATAACACACACCGCTGAGAAAGAACCGATGATCGCACGGAGGTGGAAAAATATGTATGGGTGGAGCAGGTTTACCACATTATGCAGTAGAAGTTTTGTTGTTCCAGGGTTATCACAAAAGCGGCAAAAAGATCACTTTTATTACCTAATAATTGAACCTTGTACTATATACAAGGGCAGATCCAATAATTGTCAACAAAAGTCTGCGCGATTTTGATGATGATTTTTTTCTGAGTACACCTAAAAAGGAGGTTTTGAAAATATGAGTGTAATATAATCAGATCCGGGCAAAAAAATTATTAATTTAGTTTCAGTAATTTATATCTCAGCTTTTTTATAACTTAGTGTTATAGCCATCTAAAACCAATTAAATTTTTGAAAAATCGTTGTTTTCAGATATCCAAAACTTTTATGAACTTGGATTTCTCTCAAGGAAAATTGCTTTGTTATATTTCTAAAAAAAACTATTAATTCAATTAGAGATTTGAGCTTGTGAATATTGCATTGTTGAAAATAATTTTTGATGATGAATTCTTACATATCAATAATAATTATTTAAGGTACATATGAACATGTCATTATTGTAAACAATTTAATAGTTAACAACGATTTTTCAAAATTGGATTGGTTGTAAATGGCTATAACTTTACCAAAAGTAAGCAATTAAGAAAGAGTTTAGGAAATTTCATAAAAGTACACCTTAGTAGACATTAGCTGCTGGTCGTGCCTTAAGGGTGCGTAAAATAGTGTTATGTTAACGGATAAAATTTAACCAAAACAGTTATTTAGTTGGAAGCCGTCAGCTAAGCCTAATATAGATTTCCTCAAAATAAATATTTTTTTCTAAAAATCGGGGGTCTACTAAGAGTAATGCCGATAGGTAAGGGTTTCTAAATTATTGAAAATTCGAAAAAAATCAAAAAATTCTCCCATGGCCGGATTTTGTCAAATCGGGCTAAAATTATCAGGATCGTCTTCTTTATTAGTCCATTAAAATGTTACAATTTAAGGGCCGAATATTGCATTGTTTAGAAGGCGCAATTTTATTTTTGAAACATATGTCGGGGGTCAATAGAAGCTTAACCTCAAGTTTGTTGGGTCGCCACCCTTGTACTCCGGCCGCCATCTTTGAAAAAGGGTGCAAACACTTAACACTTAAAAAACGCGCCTACAGAGACTCTACCTCAGAGATCAGAAATAAATTATCCTTTTTATTTTCTTGAAATAGTTACAATGAAATCAATTATTTAAAAATAGGAACATTTGTAGTGATTGTAAAATGTAGTATATATATGCAAAAGCTGACACTATTGTCTTTCCGTACTACAACGGAAGTAATATTTTTTATTTATTTTCTTCGACAATTTGATCGTCTCGAGGTTTAATTTCGAAATTAAAAATTCCGTATGTTCCTAACACGTTTTTTTTTCATATTTACATTGTTCTCAAGATCTACTCTGTGTAATTACATATACAATACATACAAGGCAATTCGTTACAACAAAAAAATTGGATCAACAAGTAATACGTGGGATGAAAACTAGTTTTATGAATAACAGTATTACTTATACTTTCATTCGGGTGTGCGACAAGCTTAGAAATGGTATTTATGTGCAAGTGACCGTGACGTTACGATACGTAATTTGGAAATCAACCGGTTCGAAGAACTGTTAATAAGAGACACGTTCGATGTGAATCATAACTCTACATATGGTTATAAAATTGATTAAAGAATACATTTTTTATTTTGGTTCTCTATAAGACAATGAAAAAATATATTTATCAATAAAAGAATCGCTATAAAAATCTCATTGTCTCTGAATTATGTGCTGGTCTGCGCCTAATCCATGAAATACTTTACTATATTTTTCTTCAATTTTTTCCATATAGTGGGCTCTTGTCTCTATTTGGAGCCAAAAAAAGGTTGAACTGAAAAAATTATGAAATTTCTATTTCCATTAAAATAGATCTAGAATGCTGATTCTATGGTCCTGTCCGGAACTAGAGGCAACGTTGTTTAGTATTTGTTTGGCATCCATCAATAGGGAATATTTTCAGGGAATTTGTATACATAGAAAAAATTGGACATCGTTATGTGATACAATAATTTTATTTGAAAGACTTTAGACGAACTAATATAAAAGCTGAAAAATATTGGGTATCAAAAATTAAACGATGCTGCGAAGACCAGAATCGCAGTGGTCGACCAAATTGTGGTAACGACTCAAGAATTGTTGAACAAAATTCAAAAAGCGTTACTGGATAATCGTCGACTGAAAGTGCGCGAGCTAGCAGACATAGTAGGCATTTCAAAAAATGCGGTACATCGCATATTAACTGAAAATTTTGACATCAGAAAGTTTTCGCGATGTTTCTATCGAGTGTTTGGCAATGTTTCACAGAGATAAAGCCGAAATTAAAGAACAATCAAAACAATTTACTTAAAAGGGAGAACCAGCTCTAAAGAAGGTGAAGACCGTTCCATATGCATGGTGTGTCAATCGCTTATTGCAATGGCCAAAATTACTGAATTAAAGTTTGATTTACTACCTCAAGCATCCTATTCGCCAGATTTAGCGACCTCGTTTTATTTACTATTCTCAGACTTGAAAAAATGGCTCGATCGTCAAAGATTTTTTAACAATTAAGAGGTGATGTCGGCTGTCAATGGCCATTTTATGAAGCTTGACGATACTTGATATAAAAAGGGTATCGAACTTATTGAACTAAGTGAGCTAAAATCATTGAAAAATAAATAAATTTTTGTTTCCTTTGTTGATCCAAGTACTTCTGGGACCTTCGTCGTAGTAGGCATATGTAGAAAATGATTTCTTCCTCAAAGTTACCAACGGATGCTTTGGAGCTTGAAGATTTTTTCAAAGAATAAAAATACTAATTTATAAATTGACTAAATTATAGTGTCTTTCAATTAGAATTACTAATTTCATCAAATTCTCTCGTATATTTGTTAACAGGGGATCAAGATTTTTACCATGTTCCTGAAACATTAATAGAAATGAATTTGAATCTTTTCGCTGCCCTTGACGATGCGAACTTGTTCTATTTAATAATTTCACGTTATGTAAATATAGAAACAAACTTATCTTATTCAGAATGTACCACAACGTGAAAACTCATAGTAAAAACAATTTTATATATATACATATATATATATATATATATATATATATATATATATATATATATATATATATATATATATTCTTTTATCGTCGGCTTTCATGGTTATTTCGCCGATCTATTGTAAAATTCTCACGGTTCAATGCGTGAAAAATTATCAAAAACAAATTGGTAATTGCCGCAGCAAGTAGGCGATAACCATTTTATAATTAAATAACTAATAGTTCGCGGTGATAATTAAGGTTGAAGGTCATAAATAAAAGAGACCTTAATATCCATCGTCTTTGAAGTCAGATTTTCAATTATCATTTTGTTGATGACAAAATGTCTTAATGAAGGATGTTTCCTATAGTTTTCTATAAAAACCGCATGTTAAGGTTGCAAATCAAGTTGATATCAACATTTTCCAGTTTTTAAACGTTCAGAAACGGTCAGGATTCTTCGTAATTCGTAAATAATAGTAAAACTGAACATATACTTTCTATAATAAAAAGTTGTTTCAACTTTCTTTGTATTTCGTTTTAATAATGAAACGTGAAATTTTTCGAATGCTCAATCTAGTGTTACTATGTCTAAGATACAAAAGTTTTTGACGTTTTCCTAAGAGTTTTCCAATTGTCTAAATTGTTTGCTAATTACTAGGAGCAGGTACAACAATACAACTATTGAATATTCCAAAATTTTCTCCCAAATTTCCATTTGGTCTGCAAAAAAATAATTCATCATTATTCCGAGGTGGGATTTAGAAAACTAATATATAAACCAACACATTTTTAATCTACCTATATAAATTTTAGATTGAAGTCGCTATTAATTATAATAAACTGGATAGTAAATCTAGATTTTCACTTCAAATTTTCAAAATTAGAATTGAATTTGATCATTATCAAAACAACAGCGCCGAAGTGTAAGCCAAGAACTGCTTGGAATATTTTGAAAATCACAATCAATGGAATATTCTAATAGAGTACTTCCCAATGAGAATATCAACAAGATAAAATTTTGTGAATATTGATGATAACAGATGAATCTACATATTCGTTACGTAATCCGTCTACCGTAAAATAATAGTTTCTGGAAACATTCCAACAAAATTGAATATTTCAAGTTTCAGCAAGAATTTGGCAGGACTAAATCATAGATCCTTTTTAAATAAAAGGTAAGGAAAGAAATACTATCAATAGAAGGATTTCTTCACATATTGTTAGTGAGACCAAATAGCGTCCCATATCACTAGATTTATCCCCAAATCATTTGCTCAATATTGAATTAAAAATGCAGTATAGACAAATTGATTTCTTCACTTTGAGTGACAGTTTGTCCTCCCAAATCACGAAATTAATCCCCAAATAATATTTTAATAGAATTAGTTAAAAAGAAAATGTTTATTAATATGTCTACGAAAGAGCTACAAATATTATCAAGTAAAAACAAAAATAATCCAACAATAACAATTGCCTGATGTGTGAAATGCTAATCATTTAAAAGATATGGATTATTTTTTCTCTTATTATAATGACTACAAAAAATTTCATATTGACTCTCTGCTTATAAACTAATGAAGAATCTTTAAAATAACGAGAAAGAATAATCAAATTAGATTTCTTTTCGGGCTGATTCCGAATCAGTTTAGGTATTGATAGCATGTGCATTTTCAAATTTATCGTTCGCGGAGGGAAGAGTCATTAGCCAGTGCACGACATGTGCGTATACGATAACTGTAAACTGATTTCTAACTATTTACTATTATTTCATTCATAATAAGTGAAGAATCAAGTACCAACTTGTAGTCTGTTAAAAACTAATAAAAAATATCTATTGAAAGACATGAATGAATGATAAAATCTTTAGCTTGTAGAACATTAATGATCAGTTTTGGAAACATACTAATTGCTTTAATTACTGTTATAAAATATATAATTTACAAGTGATCCTACTATTGAATTTGGTAGAACTTCACATCAAAATAAAATCAAAATCTGTAAGCAATTTATTTTGACACAAGATGCGCCCTATAATTCGATTTACCACTAAATATCTGTTTTAAATCTTTTATGATTTTATTTGAATCCACTTGTAAATGAGATAATTTTATTTATTTAGAAATTGTCTAGCTTTTATCGCCCTTTAACGCTAATTATTGGTTTTAGTACCTTTCCTTACTTCTAACTTCTAGGTACTTTTAAAATTGTTTTATTGCGTATTTACAATTAGTACTTACTACGAGGAGGTTCAATAAGTTCGATATCTTTTTTATTATAAGAATCGTAAAGCTCCTCAAATAGTCATTAACTACGAACATCACCTCTTCATTGTTGAAAAATCTTTGACCACCAAGGCATTTTTACAAGTCTAGGAACAGAAAATAATCCAAGTGGGCTGAATCTGGCGACTAGGTTGCATGAGGTAGCAATTCAAACTTAATTTATTAATTTTGGCCATTGCAATAATGTGTGTGCCGGTACATTATCTAAATGAAAAAAAAGTTTCTTTTCAGCTAAATGTAGTCATTTTTCCTTAGTTTCTTCGCTTAAACGTTGCAATAAGTTCGCATAATAATTGCCATTGATAGTTTTTCCCAATTATCCCAAGCGCATCCCAAAAACCGACGCCATTATCTTGCTTGCAGATAGAACGGTCTTTGCCTTGTTTTGAGTCAGTTATCCCTTTTCAGTCTACGTTTCGTCCATGGTCGTCACAAAAAATCCTCTTTACTTCTGTAAAACATTGCCAAATACTCGATGAAAACATGCGCTGTTTTTGTTACATTTTGAGCAATCGCGGCGGCACCCATCTTGCGCACAGCTTCGTCATGTCCAAATTTTCAGTTAAATGCAGCAATGAACCGCATTTTTATGTTTGCATACTCGCTCAGTCGAAAATCATCCAGTACAGCTTTATAAATTTTCTTCTCACATCGTCCTCTCATTTGTCCTACTACTGCGATGCTGGTCTTCGCAGGAAGTACGGCTTCGTTTAAACTCTGCTACCCAATATTTTAGTGTTGATAACGAACGAGCAGTCTTGCCCAGAATAGAATCTAGTTCAGCTTTTATATTGGTTGAGCTATTGCCTTTCAAATAAAAGCATTGTATCACATAACTACGACCAATTTTTTCCATGTTTACAAATTTACGGAAAAACAAACTTGAAAATGATATTTTTCAAGCAAATCCGTGCTTCGTTCACTTTTCAGTTGATCTGTTTCTCAATATAAGTATAATTTTCATATTCATTATTGAAGTTCAGGATATTTATTTCTTTTTCAGCCTACATATCTGATTACCGAAATAACTAAATGTCAATCCCTTACAACACAAAACATCCTAAAACTCATTCCCACATAGATATAGAAAATGTTTTTAATAATACTTTACTATTACTTAGAATTTAGATGGTTAAACTTGTTTTTATTGCTCTAGCGAATTTGTGATTATAGTTTAGTACTCGCCCGACTGATCCGTGAAACGATTACTACTGATACCTGTACCAACTCAAAAAACTGTTTAATTAATCTCTGCTGATAAGGAGGATTGTTGGGTACTAGTTTAATCAGCTTAATTTTATTCAATTTGGATAAAGGCCAATTGCAACAAAACATGTACGCAATTTTTTGAATAGCTTATATAAATGTAGAATCGCTAATATTAGGTCGGTGACACAATTAGAAATCGGTCCCGAAAGTCCACTAACCTAAATAATTGAAAATTTGCGGAAATAACTAGAACGATTAGACAGTAATGTGAAAACATTATTTTGTTTATACATTTTTGAATTTAATTCGGAAACTATATGAGTCTCTCAAACTATTTAACAGAGATAAACAAAACACTTTATTCATAACGAAGTTTTCTTTCTTACAGCGGCGGACCATAAAGGCAACGCTATTAAAAGTTGAGAAAGTGCATGGACTATAGCGTTCCATGATTTTTACACTTTTATATTTATAAATATCTCGAATGTTTGAAATTTGTGATGAATGAATAAAATTTGGTATCATCTTTGAATGTTTTTATCACTCACAAACAAACAACGACGCAAAGTGAAGAAAATAATGTAAAATTGATATTGAAAAAACAAAGACTGAGCAATAGTGGCACACAGATGATCATAGAATTAAACAGTTAAATATAGAGGCAATCGAATATAAATAAATAAAATAAATACCTACAAGTAACGATAGAAAAAGATGAGAAAAAACTAGGCCAAAATTAACGACCGACTAGAAAGTGCTAGGAAACTATACCACGCGCTCAATAAAACGCTTATATGATAAAAAAACCATTATAGAAATAAAATTAACAGTATATATAAATAAATAGTGACAGCCATGGCGCATATCCCACGATAGTTATCACATTGTTTGCGATCTCTTTCTTTGGAAAACGATGTAATATATCCTTGTTGCCATTCTTGTCATGTTTTCCAAATATAGTTTAGTATAGTAGTAGTTTTTCGGATTTGTATTTGACTAATCCCACTCCTGTTTCGGCCGCTTTTCTATTTTCAATTGATCGTGTACAATCTTCGATTTAATCAAACTTAACTTATTCTGTTATACCTTCGTCATCCTCGATCCTCGATATGTCAACTTTATTTAAAACTTTCATAAAGACATCGGAAAAATTGCGGAAGCTAACACCATACTTCGTTTGTATTTCTATGTAAAATAGTCTAAAGATGCGTATTCACTCCCAACATAACAATACGAACCAACCAAACGCCCGCGCACTACAAACAACAATTTTCGCGCGCCGTCTGAACAACTTGTAACAAAATATTTTGGCGCGGATCGTTCCGGTGTTCGCTGCGTTCCCACCAGTTCCCATCAGTCCGTGTTTGTTAGTGTGTTTGTCGACATGGATGCATCTGATATTACCATAGTCGCTGGTGCTTATAGAGGTCTTAGCGGGAAATAAAAGAGAGAATAAAAAGAATAGAACGAAAAATGTAGGCAAGACGCTCTTTTTGCCCCGCAAAATATAGTGATCTAAGTTATATGGCAAGAATCATGTTTCTTTACTTTGTTATAATATGTGCCAGTTGTCGGATTCCATAAAATAGACTGCCTTTCAAACTCATCAATTAACTTTAAACACTTTTTCCCGCTCCACTCCATGTACAGTTAAGATTGTTACCCTGCACAGGTGGAGAGAAAAATAACACTAGTAACTATCCGTCCTATCGAATTATTATCAATATTATCGAAGATAATTGAAAAACTAATGAAAAACCGTCTATTGCCTTTTCAGTTTCACCATAAAATCTCAATAGTTGGCTTTCCTACCTGACTGAAATTTATACATTACTTAATAATAAATTTTATTCGGCTTCCGTTTTTTGAGATTTCGTTAAAGCTTTCGATTGTGTTAATCATGAAATTCTGTTTAGAGTATTATAGCATTCGAGGTGTTTCTTTAATATGGTTTGAATCTTCCATGGTCCGTACATGAGGAGACCTTGGCGAAAAAATTATCCTCTGCTTGTTTTGCTATTAAAACTGTGTCCAAATCTCGTATTGCTTTAACAACTTACTACTCGTTTTTCGAATTGCATCTTCCCTACGGTTCGCCTTTCTGATAATCTTGTAGTTTGAACCTTTCCAATCTATTTTCAAATTACAAAAAAGAGCTATTCGTTACAATTATGGTTTAAGTAGTAGAACGTATTGCGAATTCCTATTTTGAAACATACAAAATATTAACTCTCTCCGCTCTTTCCATTTTAGAATCCGTTTGTTTGGTTCGCAAAACTTTCACAACTTAACTGAGATACCCATTCATAGCTGCTCCATTAGAAGAAAAAAATTGGACATTTACTTAACAATACCCACTTTTGATATGGTAAAAATTCTATCATCTTCAGTGCCAAAAAAGTAGTCAATCAGCTACGTTCAGAGTTAAAAATGGCAAATACATTTAATGAGTTCCGAAGATTGACAAAGGCATTTCTACTTGAATTTTGTGGCAGAAATCTACAATCTCTCATAGACTGCATAATTCAATTTAGTATGAAGGACGATATTATTTGTATTATGATTATTATTGAGCCAAATTATTATATTATATTATCTAATATAAAATTGTGCCCCTTTGTCCATTTTTTATGACAATATAGCTTATATCTCTTTGAGAACCACAATCGCAACGAACGTTAAAAATTGCCGTATCCACTGAACAACAGCGAACGCATTAATTCTCTTTGAGCATGTCCCGTTTACCGACAAATTTCCGAAAATGTTTTGTACGTTCTGTTCTGTTCGGGGCAACGTAGCGACTAGAATTTGATACAGCGCGCGCGGTGTGTTTGGGTTGTTCGGAGTATTTGCCGCAAGTGAATACCCACCATAAGATATGAATGACTCTCTTGAAATCTTCACTAAAACTTAAGGGGGGGTATAAGATTTTGAAAGCGAAAAAAGCATATTTTTGTGATTTTTTTCCGGCGACGTGAGTAATATAATTTTATGAAATTTAATTACATATTATTGTACAACTTTTCAAGTATGTTAGAAAAAATTTCAATGTGAAATATTGATGAATAATCATTTGAAACAAAAAAAATGATATCCATTTTAGAGGAAATGTATTTTTCGAGATAATCAGATATTTTTATATTTTTTTGTAACACTTGGAAGTGAGAATTTGTTATTAAAAAATACAAAAATATAAAAACAAACTCTTTCTAATTACCTGTTGATTTATATGAAAAAGTTAGTTCAAATTTTCAAAATAATCAGTTGAGTAGATTTTGAGTTCGAATGGTCACGAACTACGGGAAAGGCAGTTCGTTTAACACGTTGTCACTCCGTTAGTTTCACTCGGATTGACTTAAAATTTGAATACAGTATTCTCGACATATTGTTCATTTAGAGAAAAAAAAAATGCAAAAAACCTTATCCCCCTTAACGTTAATTAAAACATAGTCTCGTTTTAGTCACGAATTATGAAGTAAAACAATCATTCAATAAAATTGTCAATACCTTGGACGAATACCAACAATTCTTTTCACATTATATATATATATATATATATATATATATATATATATATATATATATATATATATATATCTTGTATCGGTCATCCGTTTAAATTGGCAATGACAAACCTACATAAATTCTAATAGAAAAACAAAAATTAATTAGGAATCAATAAACAAATATCTCAATCAAAATTATCTAACGAGGCGTACTAGATAAACATATCCCCTGTATATCCCGTGGTTGAGTTATCTACATTCAGCACCTACGTTATGCAGATATCTCGGCCTACCTGATCAACGTGTAAGTTCCATAGATGGTCAGACTCGGCCGCGTGATCCTAGTTTGTTTTCTCGATTGTCAGTTGTCCACTGATTCTCGAAACAGTTGAGTAGCTGCGCGGCCTGTGTAAATATCTGCGTGTTTCCAATATTACCATACCTGATTAGTGTCGAAAATAATAGAAATTTTCAGTATATAGTGAAGGTTGGTTATCGCGTATTTTGGTGAACTGTGTTTATATCTTTTGAGTGGATCTGTCACTTTTATCATTATTTATAGGTTATTTAAGATAAAACTATTATTTTATTTATTATCAATCATATAATTAAAAAAAAATAGAGTTCATATTATAAGTAATAGCGGTTTGTTAATTTTTTCTTTTTCTTTATCAATTATTATCTTTCTGTTTAATCAGCGATATGAATTATTTTGATTAATTTATAATTTTGCAAAACTGTAAGTATCATTTGTTTAAATTAGATTATAAATAATAATTTTTCAACAAATAAAAATATTGTTGTTCAAATATTTTTCGAAGATACGAATTTCTAAATTGAGATATTTTCTAGTTCAATCTACTATGAAAACATTTTCTCTACTACATTCCTCACTTGTTTATATTTTATTTCATTATTTTTCTTGTATTACCACCATGTAAGAAAACTCTATACCTATGTAACCAATAAAATATTAAAATCTCATTTTCCGGACAGTGATTTTTCAATTTGGACATTGAAATTCGAATGTTCCATTGGAAATCATATTTTCGTTTCAAGTATTATTTTGTAAATAAGCCCGTATAGGAAAAAGTATTTTTATATTAGTATAAATTTCAGTAGAGCTCATAGATTTGATCATAAATTGTTTTTTAAATTTTTCATCATTTCTCAAGTTCCTAAAAAGGGTTAGTAGAAACTGAAAAATAATTGGGATATGCTTACTACAAATTTTCGTAACGTTTAACTAAATTTTATATGTTTTTGAAACTGATACATCCCATGAATTTGTTTTTATATCTGACTCTCATAGAGGGCGCTAGTTACACGGTGAGCACCAAGTACTTTTTCAAGATTAGATTCTTTAAAAAAATTCCGAGTGATTTTAATTTTACACCTAATTTTAGTGAAGCTCGATACTGTGTATCCTTTTCGGAATTATTAATTAGTATGCATGATGTGAATTAACAATTCTCTATCGCGTAAATGAGACCTTAGCGATAAAACGGATACACGTTAAAAATTGGGATTAATGGTTTTCCTTTCTGATAACGTTCCCAAAAATCAATTAATTTTTCTAGTCTTTATATGTTTTGTCATGGAAAACTGTCATTTACTGATAGTTATGACAATCAGGCAACAATCATTAGATTTTTGAAACTTTGTTATTGGTAAAATTTGTTGATGTTATTATTATTAACCTGAGGGGTGACTTTGGACACTATTGCAGCTGTTGAAGCAGACAAAGAAGACAAGAACCGTTAATAAAGGAAATATTATTTTAAATTCAGTTGTTCGAGATCCAAGAGTGTATGGAAGCACAAACTAACACGTCTTCTTCAAGTACCTGGAGGATACTTAAAGAGGAACAAATACATCGTTATAATTAAGGTTAAGTCCAAGAGCTCTAGCCATAAAAATGGTTAGAGTGGATTTTTGTCGTGACAAGATAGGACAGGTTTCAATCCAATTATCCCTTTATCTTGAATTCGGATAGAGTTACGAAATTTTTTTACTAAGCAAATCCTAATTATTTTTCCATTTTCTGCTCATTCTAGAGGCATAGTCACTTTTTTTAAACACCTTGTGTGTATAACCCTTTGTCTTCTAAATTTCTCTACTTTCCCATGTGGTTAGTGGCCTCACGCCCACTTTTTTCTCTTGTCTCCTTGATTCCCAAACTTTCTTGACCTGTCTCTCATTTTTTCATCGAGGTTTGTCATATTCGTAAAGTTTCAATGATAAGTTTAATTCATTTTCAAAGTCAATTTATAATTTTATTTAACAATTGCTCGTGTTCAACTCCTTCCTGTTCTAGTTTTTGATAATATATGACTAAATCTGTGGAATTTTAATCGATTAAAAAGCTATTAGGGCTACAGTATTTTACCAATATCGGCAATACCGTTATAAAACCAATTTTGTAATGTATAAGGTAATTTCATTTAAGAGATTTGTCGATTTATTAGAATTAGTGATGGACGTCTAAATTCTAGATATAATGAAAACTTTGAGGGAGTGTAAGACTTCGATCAAGTTGTATAACATATTATGATGATCTAAAATAAAAGATTGAATGGATTTACTTGATGATGAATCACTCCTTTTTCTACAAGAAATTCATCTTGATCATGAAATATAAAAGCAATGGAGAAGGAAAAAGAAGAAACCTGAAAAGGCAGGTGGAAAAGTGAAAACCTATTTCTTTCAAAAGTTTCCATAATGTGCTTCGACTCATTTCAATGCAATCCTTATCCTCTCGAGGAGTGGCAAGTACTTCGGAAATTCTATTCTGAAAAAGAACGCATGTACTTTATTTCGATGTCTTTCTTTGAAATGCTAATTCCACTGTGTCATCAACTCTTTTACATAAATGCGTATCTGCAAATGATTTAAAACAATTAAATATTCATGTTTTTCCACTCACCGATTATCAGGCGTTTACAAGGCCCTCCCAAATTTTCCATAATCACACTAGAATTCACAATTGACTGCAAACTGCTCTTGAATGACCAAACAGTAAGCTTTTTAACATTTATTCATATTTATATATTCCAAATATGCGAATTACTTTTCCAACTGATTATTCTTATTTAACCACTCTACACCGAAAGCAGTGGCCAAAGTTTTACCACAAATACACAGAACAATAGTACTGATTTAGAAACTAGGTTCTCATTAGTTCAATAAAGTTTTCGGGTAGTTGGGTAGATAAGAAAAGATCCTTACCTACCACTTAACTAGAATATACGATGTTTGTACTACTAGCGAAGCAAGGTGCCTTAATCATAACCTATATAATATTGAAAGAAAGAAAATATTGTACTATTGGTACACCATAGTAAGGCTAAACTAAACAATACTATGACCAAAGGATATCGAAAGTATGCAGTAGCTAGATTTGCACCAAGAGCGAACTCAAACTGATGGAAAGAGAGTGAAAACAACGATCCATATACTTATAAAATGAAGGACATTACATAATCGATACCCTGTATTTTACTAGATACAGCATATACAAAATGAAATCGACAGATATGATATCCTTTAGTCGGAACTAAAAATTTCTCATTTTGGTGATGATTGAACTGAATAAGAATATATAGAAAAATAATGGATGTTTCGTATGATCCAGACAATATATGTATATAACTCGACCCACTTCCATATAATTAAACAATAATACTACGTACAGTTTGCGTCCTCGTTCTTATCTCGGTATTGATAAAAATATTTGATAAAGTGCATATCAATTAGAATATAGCTGATGGGTAAACATCGTGCTGTGATTGTTGTTATATTAAAATTAAAATATGGATGACCATTATTTTCGGTTACACAACATTGTTCTCAATACGATTGAGTCTTACAATTATCTCTAATTGATATCTATGTTAAGGAATCTTCTCATTTGGATTGTATTGTTTGATATTTAGTTGTACAATTGATTTTTACTAAATTAAAAGTAACTAAAAACCAGAAAATAAAAAGCATTTTCAGCTATTATTTCGATCTGAACTGATACAAGTCATGGCGATGTCTTTTATCCAGATTTATCCAGATTAGAAACTATGAACGAGATAACAAATGCCACCGTCTGAGAACCACATCAAACCGGACTGCAATGCTGCAACTGCACGATGCGTTCAACATTCACCATCCAACGTTGACTGAACATTGGATGAAGGCTGTATGTACAAAGCACTTGCCGATATTGGTCTAACGTTTAAAAGCTTCCATAATCTCGATTGTTCACTAGATTACTTCAGAATTGTGTGGACGTTTTCTGAGAATAATAGAGTTTCACATAATAGCGAAAAATGGATGATGAAACAATCGCAGTTGCTGTGACTGTACTTATACTATCGTGCACTAAATTATTATTATTACGTGCACAGAAACCAAAAAAGAGACGTGAAGGAGATCGTAGATGTTATCGTTCAACATTAACTGTTGAAGGAACCATCAGGAAAATTCATAAACTTTTGTCAAATGTCCGCAGAAGATTTCGAATTCATTCTTTCAGAAATTGGACTAAAAATAAAAGAGAGCAGATACCAACAGGAGGAAAGCAATAATGATTCAAGAACGGTTAGCAGACACTCTTCGATTCTTACCTAGTGGTGATTCCTTTACTCTCCTTGCATATCTATTTAAGATATCACATCAGGAAATAAGCCACATTGTATCCAATATTTGTGAGGCCATTATGGATACATTGAAATATGAAAAGTAAAAAAGAATACTTAAATAATACTCTATTTATTATACGAAATAGAAATAAAAAGAATTACAAAAGGATTAGTTTGCAAATATATATAATTATCTTGAAAATTGCAAATTAGTACTATTTTCGCCTATTTTCTCATTACAAGTTTCCTTAGTCAGGAACCCATCAGCATTAGAATGAATGTCAAGAAGATTGTCTCTTAATGGAATACTTAGATCCTGTAAATTTTGAGTAGATCCGTTTTGAGGAGTAGATGGCTGTAGATGCGATGGAAAAGTGGAATAAGGAGAACGTGAATATGCGTAGGATGAAAGAGAACAAGTAGAATGTGAAGAGGTGTGATTATGAATGGAATACCTTGTGACAGGTATGTCAAGGGAACGGAACAGCAATTGACTAGAAGAGAAGCTGGGAGGACTTTGTACCCTTGAATCTAATTCTTCTAGCTCTGCTACAAAAATCAAATTATCAATTTTATTCTGGAAAAGTAGACGAGCCCGGTGGCAAGATTTGCGCAATTTTTCGCCTAGTAGTTGCCCAAACAACATAGAAAAACATGAAAAATCTATTGTAAATACTGTCGTAATTTACTGTTGGAAATTAGTTAGAACGTTTGTTACCGTTAGCGATATTTATACTGACTACACTGTTTACACCACTACTATACCAACACTCACAATTATACTATCTGACGTACGTTTCGATAACCAAGTTATCGTCTTCAGAGACTGAAGGTAAACTAGAACCTAATGACTTGAGTTGACCTGTTTTATACTAAATTTTTCCACCAATAAACCCGCGAAAATTGATTCCAGCAGGAAAACCTCCTTGGCGGGAATCTTCACATATTAAACTATAGAATGGGCTGTAAGGAATTGGCCCTTTGTCTCTATTTAAGCTACTCCTATATTTAGATAAGTCAAGTCATTAGGTTTTAGTTTACCTTCAATCTCTGAAGACGATAACTTATCGAAACAGACAGTGTAATTGTGAGTGTTGGTGTAGTGGTAGTGTAAACAGTGTATTCAGTATGTACTTAGCCCAGTCATATTAGGGGTTTTACCTGGGAATAAAATATAATAAGCTGAAAATTAGTATAACCCTTTGTTTTGTCTTTCTAAATATTGTCTCAAAAGTCACCATTGCTATCGTGTCTGCGTCTTAATATATTGAAGTTCAAAGGTCATCAAAATCGTATTTTTTTGTTAATATCTCGGTTCCTATTGTTTAAATGAAATTTGTATTTATTATAAAAGTTATAGAGTATAAAATTCTCTACAACTTTTGTTTAAACTTTTTTTTCCATACAACCAACCATTTTTGGGGTAGAGCGCGCAGAGTGCGCAGCGTATAATTATATTGGGCTCATTTGAGTAATAGGAAGCGAGATATTCGCAAAAAACCGATTTTAATTACCTTTGACCTTCAATATCGTATGACGCGGAGATGATAGCAATGGTGACTTTTGAGACAATATTTAGAACGAAAAAACAAAGGTCTATACCAATTTTCAGCTTATTATCTTTCATTCAGAGGTTTCCCCTTTTTTTACCTAATACAACCGGGCTAACTGTTGGAAGCATTGGACGCATCGTGTTGCACCGACTTAAGACATATACTGCATATAACATTCTAACCAATTAGTACAAACCAAAAAAATTGTAGCAAGCCCAAAAAGTCACCATAAACTCAATTATAACTAAAATTTCTATAGTATTGTTATAGGTAAGTATCAAAATTCATTTTCTGTCTTTAGTAGTTATTATTATCGTCGTAGATAAATTATAGAATTTAATTTGGTTCGAAATATCAACATTGCTATTCGTATTACGTTATAGATGTTTTTTAAGAGAATTTTTAGTTATTTTTTTTTTGTTTTATTGGTTCTTTTTCTTCACACACAGCACCTCTTAAATATAATCTCGCAACAAATATACAAACAAGTGATTCGCGACCTTAATCAATTTTCATAAAGTTTCGACGCAAAATAAATTTGCATTTTAAATGTTTTTCACATTCTATTATATAAAATCAATTGTAGTAGTATTTAACACATCTTTATATAAAATGTATGATTAATATATAGAATACAATAAGCTAATATAAATGGCCTTACAATACTCGTCTTCTAAGCAAATACCAAAAAAAAATATAAATAATCACAGGTGATTGGTTTTGTTTTGCCAGTATATCGTCATATTTAATTATATCGTATTAGTAAGATTTAGATAAAATAAGTACCTACAGATAAAGATAAAAATGACAGTGATCTCCTAATGTATTTTTTTGAATCAGCAAAAAATTTACATGATTTTGATAATAATTATAGAACCTCCTATACATTTTTGTGTACAATCATGCTCGATGTCTACAATGCATTACTAACGGTAAATTTAGTGAATATAATTTTCAAACAATAATTTTATGATCGTTTTTGAAATGTTCGGTCTAATGTACCTCGATACCGAGTAATATATTTTCTATACAGACTAATTCACAGAAATATCGAAATGGTCAGGTCAGTTCAATTGGTTTACATTTACCCAAAAACAGTCTAAGGTCGATGGATTTATATTCATTCATCTATATAAATGCATAAAATATAGTGGAAAATGTTCTTCTTGTATTTTGAAATAGATAGGGTGAGTAATTTTTGATTCATTCATTTATCTTCTTCGCAGTTCGCTGTCTCCAATTGCCGAAGAGTCTACTCTAATGTTGCTTATTATGGAGCAACTATCAATAGGTATTTGAGCTTTGATTTCTATCTCTTTGAACTAATATTCTATTTTGAATGTTTCCCTTTATGATAATTATTAGTGATTCCTCTTTTCTCTCGTCTATTATATGATATATTTATATTGGGTTTTTCCCTTTTTAATGCAAATTATCAGTTATTTTCTCGCATTAGTTCAAGTATATGATCTTATATGTAGTTGCTTCATATTTATAAATGCACTTCTGGCTTGCTAAATTGTTGCTCTAAGTTTCGGATGCGTTGAGCAATTATACCAACTACTATGTGTTGTTCGTCATCTATGAATATTTTATACCAGAGTTTTTATTTATATTTGTGACCTAATACCAACATAATTTTTTTCATTCCGACTGATGCTGCTCCAAAATATGTGTTTTAAATGCAAAGATGGCTTCTGCTAACGAAAATCTTTGACCAAGCAGTATTTGTTTTGGTGCTGAAACAAAAGTAACTCCTTGGGTGCCAAATCACAACAGTTTGGTGGAATGGGCCATCATCTCTACATAGATCTGATAAAAAACTTGTTTGCGCAACGATGTGAGATTTTACATTGCTATGATGGACAATGATTCGCCTGTTCTTTGACAGTTTTGCACCATTCAGAATTGACCGACGTCACTATTATTAGACGGGTAATGCCAAAAAATAGGCAATTTTTTTGGATTTGCTATTCTTTATGTGTTTCTTCTGCGAACGACTTTTGTTGGATATAGATTATTACTCTTTATTTTCTACAGCCTTTGATGTACCTCTAGCACATTTTCCAATACACCAGTGGACGCAAGCCTTTTATTGCTTGTGAACACATTCTCGAAATTAAATGACAATGTATGCTACTCATACCAATGCCTAAAGATGCCTCTTTTTCATCAGTCATCAGTCACATGACGATTAGTTCAAGAAGGGCATCGATGTAATCAGGTACAATGACAGTTTTTGGACGATCTTTCAGATCGAATGTTATAAAAAGTACTTGCACGAAAGTGTTTACGAGTCATGACCATTTTTACTAGGGACTGCATTTTTTAAGTACCTACAACAAACACTAATCGTAAATGGCCAATTATAACTCTGTTTAACATACAAAATTTACTATGAAATTGTTAGTGACTGTCAGTGTATTGTAAAAGTCAACTAAATTAAGCCCTCCTATTGTATATTCAATGTTGGTAAAAGGCTGATATGATTTACATCCTTACCTGAACCTTCTTCTTATAGCAATGCATTCTAATTTCATGATTGAAATTTTTTTAACTTCGGCATAATAATTCCAATTTAGTTAGTAACAATGCTTTATCCAACCCAATTATTCTTAGACTTAGTCGAACGCTTTGAGGTAGTCTATAAATCAAGCGAATTCGTTTATATCCATGTGAGAAATGGAGTATGGAAGCTTCAATAACTTCAAATCCATCTATATTCGATTAGATTTATTCATTGATCAAGTTAAATATCGATTATATTGTGATATAAAGTATTCAATCAAAATATTTTGCTGATTCAAAAAATTGGCTGAAATGTTTTTCAGTGTCAACGAAATATCGAACAACGAATCAATAAATCGAATCGCAACGTATACATTCCAAAAAAATCGAATTTAACAGTAAATTAACGAAAATTAATTAAAAAAAAAGAAACTAAAGTGTGCGCGTGTGATGTTTTAAAAACCGATTCAGTGAAAAAATGTCAAATCAAACTTACTACAAGGAGAAACTAGGCTTCGATCCAAATGAAGCCTACTTCGACGCTCCTCCTGAAAAGTACAGAAGAACCGATGAAAAACCACATGGATATGAGGAGAACTTAACCAAGTTCAAAGGTACTATTTGGGATCTTTTTATTGAATCTTTAGAAGGTACGGTGGTGGTTATAATTTTTCGTTTGGCCTACTGTCGCTGTTGATGTTCTGTTAACAATTTTTGGAGTGGTTTGTATTTTTTAGAGTTCTATGCAACAAATATTTTAAGATTTTCGTGACACGTTTGACAGTTGAATTACATTACGTTAATATTTTAATAGGTTTTGTGTAAGTACTTGGTAATCTTAGAATATTTGTTATAGTCTTTATTAGCTGCAACCAACACCCAACACTTTTTTATATAAAATGTATACATTACTTAGAGCAGAAGTTCCCAAACTTTTTTTCCTCCTATCCCACTTTCAAAATACTTATTACTAGTTTTAGTTGATACATTTACACCATATTACCAACTCGTCAAAAACTCATATCTAATAATGGACATTCAAGTATACTCCTATTGTAAAGCTTCCCGTGGATCCCTAGGGGTGTACCTGAATCATTTTGGGGATCACCGACTTAGAGAATCTCTTTAACGTGTTATTAAGTTCTAAGATACTTTAATACATATCATGAGTAATGTCTGTTTTCATATATGAATATTCCTACGCTTCGATTTAAACATGTAACTTGTTGAGACTAGTCTTTCTTTTAATCATTTTCTCTTTGTTTATTAACGACACAGTACGAAAATAGTAGTAGTAGTACCAGAACTTCCTCGTTCCTACTAAAAATACCATACCATTTCAAATAATTAAGTAAGATCTATAAAAGTTGTCGAATAGTGCCACACGAGTAGAGGTGTGTAAACACCTCCTTGATTTTTTCATTATACGCATTGCATCTTGCAATGGGAAATTATTTTGGGTTTAAATAAGATAGAAAATCAGTGGATTTGAGCGTAACGTCTTATTGTGTGTCTGTTATCAAGGTTTAGTGTACTTCGAAATCATTCCAGATGGTCGAGCAATCGATGCCGTCGTATATAGTGGACATCTGATGCGGATGTATGAGGTTTTATTGGAGAAATATTCAGGTTTGGTTAACCGAAAACGGATTCTCTTACAACAAAACAATACTGAACCACATACTGCGAAAGTTACGCGGATTTGGTGGTATTGAACACCCTATCGCATCCAGTATTTAGTCCTGACCTGGCACCGTCAGTTTACTATTTATTTAAATCCATGGTGAAGTTTTTGCATCTCATACAAAGAATAGTTTAAATAGATTAATAGATTAAAACCATAGAATATATAGATACAAGGCTTATACATTCTATTTAGACTCGTAACCGCTCAGATTGAGTTTTTCTGACTCTATATTTTTATGGGTGGTTAGACCACATTTTATCACTAATTAATTACAACTTATTACCTGTTTTTGTAGCATTGACTATTGTTCTCCATTTCTCCTAGATTTTGCTTATCTTGTACAATCTGAGCTTCATATCTATTTTTTGGTCTGCCTGGTAATCTTTTCTCGTTCGGTCTCCATTCCATAATTTTCCTTACACTCTGTCATTTTTCCATTCTTTCAATGTGTCCGTACCATTGTATTCTTTTTGTCCTAAAGTTACTGGGGACCAGATCTGGAGACTACAAATCGAAGTGCAATTTGTGAATATTAGCCATGGCGATCACCCAAGTTTGGGAAGGTGCATTATCCCAATGAAAAAGCACTTTAATTTTCTCTAAATGTAGATACTTTTTTGTTTTTTGTAGATAGTCGATGAACACAATGTCATGACTATCCCAAAAAAACTGTTTGTTTGTCACTTTTCTAACCGATTAAATCATCTTTACTTTCTTTGGAGCAGGTTCTCCTTTGTAATCTACTATCTTGACTCTTTTTTTCATATCAGAAGTGTAGTGGTGGATCCAAATTTCATATAGTCATGAATCGGTGTAAAAATTCTGACTCATTTTGCTTAAACCGAATCAATTAGCACTGGGAAATGTTTATTCGAATTCGCCTTTGGTCCAAAATGTGCTTCTTCTATCTCTCTAATCTTAACTCGACGGTCTACTAACATTTGATGAACTATTTTGTTTTTTTGTCATTCCTAACGCTAGTGGTTAGTCAACCTAATTCAGCTGCCCAAAATTTTAAGATCATAAATGATGGTACGGCCTCCTAATACAGTGTCTAATTTCCCCTTTATTTACTTAGGTGTGTTTAATGACAGCTCATTACTCATTTTCCCCATGTTCGGACAAAATTCACAATAACTCATTTATACGAAATTAAATAGAAGCTAAGTTTAGCAAGGATCTCTCAACACATTCCGTAACCTAACCTAACCAATATATATTAATAAATTCGAGGTCGAAAACTTTTCAGACAACTCTCGTACATACTACACTATATATTTTTGGTTGAATTGTAATTAGAGAAACTAAAGACCTTCTCGATAATATTAATAAAGATATTCAAAGATAAAATAGTAATGCAATTGAAATTTAGAAATAAGAATCTATTTACATCTGTATCGTATCACTCTGTGTATGAACACTAACGATAAGATGCATTACAAAATATATATATTACGTTATCGACATTTCCCAGTTTGTTTGAATCCGTTTTTTTATATAATTTTATATAAATCAGTATGTTGGGTGTGCTGAGCAAGTTTTTTTAACAAACGGCAAAACTTATTTGGGCTTCGCTAATGTAAGGTAGTTGCTCAATAACTATAATTATTTTCAAATTGGTTTTAAGAAGGAAGTGAAATCATAGTTATTAGCATATGTTACATGATTTTACGAGAGACAGGTTAATATTTCCATATTCTGCGTAATTACTTGAAATTTCGGTGTAAGCTGTGACACTTTCCTTCTAATAAGTGACAATTACGGAATTATTATTTTTAAAATATATTTTTATATTTTATTTATTTAGATATCATCTGCATAATGGATTACGTTAAGCCATTGTGCATATAAAGTACACACCATGTCCCGCACTGAAAACAGTTTTCTATTAATAATGTACATTTACATTCTGGAAATTTCCGCCGATATCTAAGTTTCCAGCAGCAAAGTTAATTCACGGTTCATTGTCTGAGACTCTAGCTCTTGTATTGAAATGCTAGATCCAGATAATATGCCTGCCAAAATCCTTGAAATATCATTTTTTAAGAATATGATGTTCTGTATATACCTTTCCACTACTGTGGTTTTTTTTCTTCTACAATGACATTTCAGCTTCTGCTGAAAGGGTTGCCTTGTCTGTGAATTTAAAAAAAACTTTGTTGTAAGCTGCAAGGTTCACGCTATTCATTTTTTTTCACAACAATGGTAAAGATTCCGGCACCTCTACAATTAAACCAGATTTATTTCCACATGTGTGACTGTGACGTTTCATTTGATGCCTCATTTTGATCATTGTGCCAAATACTCACAAAATTAATTTGTAATAACTACAACTATCAATATTGTCATCAAAATTTTCCGGATAAATTATTAAAGTAATCCAAAAGCACAGTTTTGTTGATATTTTCTATAGCATTTTCTCACATCTACTACAAAAATTTGTCATATTCTTTGTTGTACGAGTCTTTGCATTCTCTTGGCAATAAATTTTGCTTTACACTACTTCGAAATATCGTCGGAAATTTCAAATCGTCCGGTATTTAGCTAATACTCCGGGAGAATAGACATGCGAAGCGCGCCATCAGCCAACTGCCTATTATCCTGGGATATTAGCTAAAATTCCAACTTGTCTATTGACCTACGACATGTATATTGAAACTCCGTTCAAAACAACCGTTTTGCGGATGCATCTGAACCCCAATCGGAAACATGAAGGAAAAAATATTTAGATTTCTCTAAAATGAAATGAAAGAAAATTCGTTTTGCATGTATATAATGAAAGTTTTTCTATCTGACCAAATACCCATGTGATTATTAACTAGTTGAACTAGAGCAAAACCACATATCAAAAATTCAATCTGTTTAAACTTTTAAATTGATAAATTATTTCAAACATTATAATAATCGTGACTTCTTTCACAAACAGTCTAATTCTCAGTACAATAATATTAAACATAACATATCCTATTCATCAATTTCTATTTTTGGTAAGTGATATCTTCAATATAAAGAATTTGAAACAGATACTTGTTGAGTAAGCGATACGTTCACTGAATCACAAAGATATACAAGATGATTCATAGAGGTTAAAAAGATTATTAAACGTGCACCTAAAACTTGGCTATCAAAGCAAACTTCAACGGAACCCTCATATCTACAACTGCCTAATGTTTTCTTGAGTATTACAAAACATTGATCTATTTCCGAGGAATTTTGAAGATTTATGTCAACCAATGTTGCGGGTTGTAATAAAATGGTAATATGATGTTTTATTAAAATCACTACAGGTTTTATAGGTGCATTACTCGTAAAATATTGACAAGTAATGATATTTCTTAATCTTGTCGATTGAATTATATTGGCAATTCGTTGGAATAATATTCAATAGTCATGTCAAAAGTAACGCAATATTAAAGCTTAATGTTTTGGCGCAAATATGTGAGGAGAAGCTTATATAGTGATGACACTTGTTTTTACAAGCAGTACTTCTCCCAATATATTGGAGTTATCCGCAAGCATAAGAAAAATCTGTAACCTACAAAATCAGAGAGGAACTATAAAGCCACGTACAAGTCAAAAATCACTGAAAATTACTGAAAAGTATATTAAAATGAGATATTCGTAGTGAAATTGTGGTGTTAAATACTCTTTTCATTACCACTATACCAATACCTATATATATAGTTCATGAGTTCATGTAGTCTATGGAATCAAAAGAGTCTTAAAATTATATCTGAACTCAAAATAATGGGATAAAATAAAAACGATCTCCTGCTATAAGTTTTCTTATAAACAATGGTATAAACGTGAATTTAGACTCAAAACTTTGGATATTCGTCTTGGAAGCATCTCGTAGCTTGACATGTCGTTATGGGTAAACTGTCTTCAATTTTTGTTTCATCCAAAGTGTTGGATGAACGATGAAACCAATCGACACCATATCAAATTTCAAGTCGTTTCTGTCCATTGCGCAAACATAGCCTATTCATTGTCCCAAACTCCTTCATTGGTTTATACTGGTTAATTCTCAAGTACTTGTTCTATTCCTCATTACATTCTTCTGTCTGGCCTCTTAAGAATGTGGACGAAGCTACAAAATTTTCGCTTTTTCAAATCCTTCGTTCAATCCACCCATGTCTTTATTCTTGACCAGTAAGAGACATATTGAGATACGAGTATGAGGTGATTTTATTGCTAGAAGATTTGTACAGTCATACAATTTTTTTTCAACGTGAGCTTTCTCACGCCATATGCAAAGAATGCTGCCACCAGTAAGTTCAAATAGATCCTTAAAACTTTTTGATGCTCTTTGTTGGGAGCGATTTTCATCCTAATCATGCTTTCAATACATACGTACCTGTCACCAAAACAAAAACATCGTTCACCATATCAGGTTAATTTTTAAAAATTAGTAGAAAATATCTTTCACTGCCATCACCTCACGCCATATCAACTTCTTTATTACTTAAATGACCTGAATGGTAAATGCACCATATAAAAAGGTGGGCAAACAAATTGTTATGTTTCTTAAACTAAAAGATTCCGAACGTTTCGACGACAACATAAATACAAAGTCACAAGAGTTTATCAGATGATGTATAAAAAATGGCAAAAAATTGATTATCCAAATTAAAGAAGAATATATAAGGGAAGACCGGGAGAAAGCAACACTGGGAAACGAATATCAAGTACTGAAACGTTTTGTGAAACAATTTGTGAAGAGACTTTCTTCTTCTTGACAATGAGCTACACCACAAGTCGCTTTTGGCTTGAGAATTTTTGCTGCTAAAGTCTTCTTAACTATGCGACTTTTGGTTTTTTCCGAACATAAAAATTCGGTTAAAGAGAAACACTCTAACACTGTTTTTAATATAATAGTTCGTATTAGCATAGGTTTAAATATGTGAATCACACCATATGTTTGTCAAAAACAAACCACTAAAACACAAGCATTTAAAGTTTGTGGTATTATATGGGTCACATTTTTCTTGGGAAATACGATGACTGTTGTGTCATAAACTTCTCGTTAGTTTAAAAATGAGTTTCAATTAAACTATTTGACCTTCGTTATATGTGAGTATATTACCGTTACTATTCAATCTAAAAGTTTTATGGAAACTTTCTTTCATTAAGAAAATGTCAATTTATGTGACGGAAGTTTTTTATTCACTATCTTGTAGTATGTTTTGTGAAAAACCACCTCAATTATTTAACAAACCATAGTTAGAAAATCCGTGTAGGAATGACCTGTTTAATTTTTAAATTCATTTAGTAATCAAGAAAATCAGGGCATTCTCTTTATGTTGCTAAATATCGTGGATGCAGCTGATGAAACCAATCTTTTGCCACGTAGTGCAATAAAAAACAGGAACTGAAAACTTGTAACTCTTTAATAAATGATATATAATAAAGATGAGAAATTTTGTGACTAAAATCAACCGATTTCGTTTTACGTTTCCATACTTTCCATAAGTGGTGTAATATTTGAGGAAAATCTGAAGTAAGAGCTTATATCTTATTAGAAAGTGTATTAGAGATACTTTATTGATTTTATTGCTACAATCGCTCCGTTGTCTCTAACGTTTGCCTGGAAAATTCAAAATAAGAGCTTGTAACTCATTTGAAAGTGAACTGGAGAAATTTGTTAAATTTATTAACAAAAATCACTTGATAGCCTTTTTTTAACGTTTCCATTCATTCTCAGTTTCTTTCCCTTTGCAGCCGCTCAATCCAATTTCCCCTTTTTAACACTTTCATCCATGCCAAACAATAATGAAAATAAAACAAAAAAAGTTTTTGTGCAAACCTGTGGACGTTTACTCGTCGTAATATTTAGAAGAATTCGTCTTGCTTTAGGACAACTGATCTATGTCTTCTTTTTATCCAACTGCTGCTCTAGTTGTATTCGCTTAGAATTTTTGGCATGACAGGATGATTTTAACTGAATCTTCTGCTTTTTTTATATTGAACGCTCCATTTCCAAATAATGAGTATATTCATTAAGAACGTACCCTCTGTTAATTCGGACACTATTTGAAAGATAGACTTTTTACACATTTTTGTACTAACAATCAGAAATTGGTGGCACATAGCGTTGCGTAGAAGGAAACAAACTGATAAGAGTAGCTGGAGCGATGAAGATAATGGGATACACGATACAAAATCGACTCGACAAAATAGATATACTGTTACAATTTCTACATGGGACTGTACCAGATACAAATTGCTAAAATGTATATATTCGATTCCCTTTGCTATAGCGCCATCCAACTTTTGGTGAAAAGTATATACCTATCTGGTTAAAATAATAGTCTGGATAACTTTTGATAATACTTTTCTTTGATATATCTAAATAGTAGTGGTATGATTTTTCAGTATATTGTTTACAAGGTAGAATGTGCAAAAATATTATAGATATTCCGTCTCCTTTAGCTGGTGCACATCCAAATGTCATGTGCCATCTAATGAACAATATTACGGAAAAGTTCAGTAGCGTTGTATAAAAAACCTGCGTTTCCACGGATTATCGCAATGCAAAGAGGTAGGATTAACAATTCTTCAGTTAAGACCACTGAAATAAAAGGATATTTCAGAACAATTTTGTACGTTTGGCAACAAAAAAACCCAATTTTATCAACAATATGAACTTGCCATGCAATTTTCAATTTTTGAATTTTTGAAATTACCACTAAAATTTTCATTTCTCTCATATGGATTTTCTTCTTTTTTATGATTTTGAACGTCAGAGTATTGGGATTTTGGTTTCCGCTCTCTTTTAATCCATTTTTCTACACTTTTTGATCCTTTACTACTTCAAACATTTGTAGTATTGTTTTTGCTTGTCTTTCTTCTTCTTGTGCTACTTGTGCTAGCCAAGTTTTCATTGTATAAGTATAAGAATTGTAACAAATTAATTTCCAAGGTTGCTTTGTTGGTAAATCATACTTTTAAAAAAGTTTCTATATTGAATTCTATTTCCTTGAAATATCGTTTGTATTTTTTTTAATATCTCAAATTTATCTAGTTAACTTATCTTTTCAAAAATTGTGTCAGAATTCAGCTGAAGCTCTGCTGTAAAACTGAATGTATCTGATTAAGAGAAACATATCAAACAAAAGAAACTATACAAACAATTAAAACAGATATTAATGTAAACATAAAGTACATTAAGAGTTCATAACCCCAACCAGCATTTACGTAATCATAGTCATAACTTTTAGTTGGTTGTTAATTGAAATTACGTGGAACGTTTGTGCGACATTTGATTTTATATTCATAGCCATAAAAAGAGATAAATACTTCTTAAACTGAAAAATATAACGCTTTTACTGTTTGATTATTTGAATGAAATGTTTATAATTGTAGACAGTTTTCATAACGAATACAAGCTACTTATTATAAGTTTCTTTCTTATCTTTATCATGTAGACTTAGCGACGACTTTACACATATCTTACTATTTGGTATTTCTTCTTGGAATTCAGGCCAGTCACTATCAAAACATTTCATTTAATCGTGTCAATTACAAAATTTGACAAAAATACGTAAGAATTTGTTTCACAAATAGATTTTTTCGAATAAACGGTCTCATTTCTTCGTGTTTCTAATTAGAGAGAAAAATAGTAATTATTTCTTTGATTAGTTAGTTTCATTCAATTATATCTTTTTAATAGAATAAAATGTTATTAATGTATTGATAATTCATTTGTTTTATTAAGTAGTTTGCGCATAATACTAGAGGGACCAATTATTTCTGGTAAATTAACAATTCTGGCTTCGTGTTATAACAAACTTCTTTTCTTAGTTAGTAAGCTCAAACTAATATCGTTTTAAGAAGAAGAAGAAAGAAGTTTTGTTTTTGTAACGCTCCTACCACCGATTTTACTATCCTGCCTTTTATACTATCTCCATAGTATTCGATTCGAACTGGTAGATAATCACCACGCAACTCTGTATTTTGAATGAGAATAAATTCCCAAATTAAGTACAAATATTAATTTAAAGTTTGTACAATGATATGGAAGCATTCCTCCTTCAAATCCTAAAATCTTATTCATACGTGTTTTTCTAATATCTCCTATAATTCGCAAGTATTGAGTGATTTCCGAACTGTTGAAGTCAAATAGTTTTTTTCTTAAGACTGTTCACTCATGTAACCGGCAGACAATATTAAATGCGAGTTCAAAAATTTGAAATTTTCAGAAAATTTATTTCATTCTCATCTGACATCACTAATAACTTAATTTTTAATGTCTTGCCATTGGAAAAGACTCTAAATTCATTGTTATACTGGGCGAATTTACCTGTCCGATATGGGAATAGGAGAAAATACTATTTAGGATAGTATTAAATATTAATTGGATTTTCATCCTGTATTGGTTTTGCATGGATCACTAAGATTTAATACTCTTACAAGGAAGGACCCAGAAGTACCTGGCCCAACAAAGAAAACACAAGAATTTTGGAAAAAAATATATTTCTTTTTCAAGATAGCTATTATTAAATGCCGACATCACCTCTTCATTGTTTGAAAATCTTTGACCATCGAGCCATTTTTTCCAGTCTCAGAACAGAAAATAATCCGAGTGGCTAGAACTAGCAAAAGAGGTGCATTAGGTAGAAATTTAAACTTTAAGTCTTCAATTTTGGCCATAGCTATAACGGATATGTTAGCTGGCGGCCGATTTTGCTCATTTCTTTGCTTAAACGACGCAATTAGTTTGCATAATACTCGCCGTTGATGGTTTTTCCTTTTTCAAGTCAATGAAAATTATCCTACACACAACCCAAAAAACCGACGACAGGACCGGTCCTGCAGATCGGACGGTCTTTGCCTTCTTTGGAGCCGGTTCTTCTTTTCAGTACATTGTTTTGATTGCTCTTTTGTTTCGGGTGTGAAGGATAGGACCCACGTTTCATCGTGGTTATAAAACGGTGCAAAAATTCAGCTTTATTTCTGTGAAACACTGGATGGAAACATCTTCACGGCGCTGTTTTTGTTCCATTGTAATCAAACGCGATATCCATCTTGCGCACAGCTTTCTCATGTCCAAATTTTCAGTTAATATAAGATGTATGTACCGCACTTTATGAAATGCCTGTAATTTTATACTTTCGCGGTCCTCTAGTTTTTTGTCTCTAGAAAATCGAAAAGTCATTCGATTTCGATGAATTTTTTTTTAAATCTTCGTTTTTACGGCGGATTTACGAAAACATTATGGGGATAAAAAAAATAAAAACTTATATTGGTTTCAGGGCTTTAAATGTTCATGAAAATGCACTTATTCACGTATACTTGTTGATAACTTTTTTCCAACTAGTAAAATGAAGGTGTTATATATTATTTCATAATCTACATAAAAAACGAACAAAAAAATTTATACAAAAATGTTGATTTATCATGTTTTTACAATTAAAAGTAATAAAAATTTCTCTTAATATTGAACTTTTCTCATATATAATCCTTTGTAACATTTTTATTAAGTAATCATTAAAGATATATGAACAAAACATTCTTAAAATCACTTATTGTAGTGTAGGATATTAAAAGTTAACTTGGAAAAATTGAAAATTTTCACCATTTAAAACAATGGCATTTTACTAAGGTTGACTGTTAGAGATAAAAAATGAATAAACAAACGTTTTTCGATTTCTTTTTTCCAAAATGTACGTTTTTTGTGTAGATTAAAATATATGAACTACGTTTGATGCTTTGTAAAAGAGTTATGAACGAAGTCATAAAACTATCTCCAGGTGAGATATTTCCTATATTTTTTTTCATAAATCCGCCATAAAAACGAAGATTTTAAAAGAAAATTAATCGAAATCAGATTTTTCGATTTTCTAGAGCCAAAAAAACGAGGGGATCGCGAAAGTATAAAATTACCGAAAAGCCGACTATGTCTGCGATAATAAATAATTGTATCGCATAACGATGACCATTTTTTTTCATGTTAACAATTAACTGAAAACATTCACTATTGAAGGCTTGCAAACAAATACTAAATATCGTGGCGTCTTCAAACTTGAAACATGCTGTATATATTGTGTACTTTCTAATACATTGATATTTTTCAAGCAACTACCGCGATCTCTAGATCACGCCTGGTAATTCTGGGACCTTAAAATTAACTGGTATCATATAAACAGCACTAGTATGTTCTAAATTATGACAATGGTACAATTCACTAGCTTGTATCTTGGGTATATGCTATAAGTCAATTTCATTTATTCTTATGTCAGTTATCAATTTTTCGATAAATCATCGGATTGGCCTAATCATTGAATAAGGCCAAGCAAAATACTAAACATTAGCCATTAAATTTTACAGTTACGGTCATTCTACTAAGTGGGTTACTAATGGAAATGTTTCATAAAAAACTCACTGGCATGATGATGCTTAATGTTTATTACTGAAAAAGAAAAGTTCACATACGTTAGAATTTTTCTTTTTCGTTAATAATCAATTATAACAACATTATTCATTCCATTTACAATTTGGTATTTTTATTGAAATACCAACCAATGAATTTCAATCAAAGAGTTTGTTAATATTAGACATTGTTTCATATGATGTTAGCAAAACTGCACTAATTACGAGGTTACATGCTTGCATATCATGAATAAATTCCATTAAATAATCTATTAGTAAATTTTATCTATGTTGATAGCAAAATATGGGATAATAGCTCTATTCTTACTTGAAAAGAACAAAAATAGAAAATACAGTGAAAGTGAAGTATAACAAACGATTTTTTAGAGCGAAAATGTATGGATAATGTTGAAGAAACAAGGAGCCAGCTTAATACTTCAGACGCACTCAATACATGTAAAGATCGCCAGACCATCGGCATACACATTTTATATTGTTATTTTTATATGTATTGTTAATTTGGGAATCATAAACAGAATAAAGAACCTTTTTAATTAATTAAATAACAAACGATTCTGCGGCGTTTAGTTATTAAAATAATTGTATTCCAATATGTTATAATAAAATTTTTACATTAGAATTCTATGTATTAAAGCTTTCCAAAAATGAGTTCCCATATTGAGAATAATTGTTTTGGTCATAAAAAGATGGAATAATAAGATAACTGGCTCGAATTTCACTTTAAATATTTTTTTGTCATCGACAATCTTTGTTAGAGAGAAAATTCAAATTATCCACATTGGCATTTTATTCGATGCATTACATCCAATAATTGAAGTAACTGAAGATTAGTATTCAACACATCAATGTAATAAAATTCTGATAAACCTGATGTATGCTTTCAATCTCTACCGTACTTGAAGTAGTTAAACGATTCTATTCGCGTAGTTGTCTTTTAATGCATTTCAAACCATTCCTATAGGATCAAACACACAATACAGGAGGAGTTTTGATAAGGTATCTCTATGAGTCTTGAAAACGCAAACTAAAGTAAGATCCGGAAAACAAATTGAAATAATTATGATATGCATTAGATAAAATATTTCTCTCCGCCAACAGTGGAAACCATAAACTTTTGACCTCCCACTGACGGATTCTTTGAAATAATCTGCCAGATTTTTTATCTGAACTCTTAGAATTTAACTGAAAAACGGAAAATAGACGTACCGATTACAAAAATGGAGATGAGTAGATCATATACTGGACTAAACCCACAAAACAAGATAGCGACCTCATCGTTTTACCACAGCATCTGAAACACCGACAGGGGCCATTTGCTCCACTGGGAGCTATATGACGATAATGATGAAGGACACTAAGTAACAGTTATTTGAAAAATAACTTAATAGGGATCAAACGTTTCAAATCTGGAGAGGAAGTTACTACAAAATACCCAGAAAATGAATGCTATAACTGTAGATTTTTATGAGATAACATCATAAAAAACTGACAACATGAATATACTTATTGAAGTATACTAGAGAATGTACTTAAAGACCAAAATGTCGTTATCTAATGACCATATATTCATTTTGGTAGAGCAATAAGAAAAAAGTTATCGTGGACGAGGGGTAAATCTAATGAGACAATGAAAATGATAAGACCTACAACTATGGAAACAAGGTCATTAAATAGAAACTATATATCTGGTAGTAGTCATTCGTCCCGATTAATTTAAAAGCAGCACTGTGCGTTTCAGAGAGAACGGATCTTGCTAGTGAACCGCATGGGGATATAGAATCTCATCGTGCACCTCGGTGAGATGAAAGCTTTCATCTTCGTAACTTTGACAAGAGCGATCTTTTTAAGTCCAGTTTCTATTTCTTTGAAGAAGTAGTAACTGAATTTTTCTATTTCTTCTTATTCATTTTTAAGATCTCATGATCTGTTAGTTTGGCAGGCTGCCAGCTGTCCATTCATCTCTTAGATGGTCGTCCGGGTTCTCTTTACCCTATTGGTATCCCTTCAGGTACGATGCGTGGCAGTCTACTCTCTTCCTTTCTTCTCACGAGGGCGTACCGTCTCCCCCATCTTACGATGTCTTGCACCCCACATTGTTCCCTGTTGTCAGTGTTCCTGATTCGATCTACTCTTGTTTTTCCCACTATAGTCCTGACCCTAACCTTGCTTTCCTTTCGCATGTACTTGTTTGCCCATATTGTCTGTCTTAAGCAGTATGATATCGCAGTCGCTTTGTTGATCTGGCTTCTTAGGTCCTTCACTGGGTCGTGATAACTCGACAGGTACATACCCAGGTATTTAAGTTGTGAGACTTGTTCTATGATTTTGTCCTGAACTACCAGCTTACATCGTACAGGCTCTTTAGCAAAGGCTATGCTTTTCGTTTTTTCTGTGGATATAGTCATGTTCATCGCTTGGCTGACCTGGCAGAATTTGTGTAGTTGTCCTTGCTGATTCTTTTATTCAGTCCCATTCGGTATCCCATATTTAGTGATGATACTTCATCTATAATTCTGTCCATTAATAGATTGAACAGAAATGGGCTGAGGCTGTCACCCTACCTGATGCCTCCTGGTGTTGGTTGGTATCTCTTCCGTCTCCTGCCTTTACTTTGGTCGTGTTGTTCGTATTGAGATTGCGGACTGCTCTAACGATGGTGTCTGGCGTTTCTTTCGATATCAGTATGATATAATGTCGGAGAGGCGGACTCTATCAAAGGTCTTGGTTAAATCAATGAGGGAGACACGCTGTTGTTAAGTAATGAATATGGCGTCGGTCGTAGATCTGTTTCGTCTGAAACCTTGTTGTTCTTCCCTGTTCGTTTTATTTGTTTCAAGTCTTTCCTTTAAAATGCTACTGAAGAGTTTTCTCCTCAACTGATCCTCGCTAATAAGAATTGGATGGATATAAAAAATATATTTCCTTAATAGTTGTAACGGTGTATGTGGTTTATCTAATAAAATATCAAAAGTCGCCTGAAGACAGATCCACATTTCAAAAAAAAATTTGATTCCAGGATCTATTCTTCTACTTTGTATTACCATGTCAATATCATATAATATCTGATTCTCTAGCATTTTAAAATTTGAAATCACGACTAAATAATAAAATGGGCTACAGGCAATTCGTGTCTAAGCTACGTCCACCTTAAGAGTTAAGTCAACAAACACGTTATTTTGTTTGACTAATTCGTTCACACTTTCATAAATAGCAAATACTGGACGTCTTGTGAGATTTTTAGTTTTGTTATTGTATCGGTTATAGATGTTTATATTGGATACTAATCTTTTTATTTAGATAAATTGAATTTATTGTTTATGTATGAGCTAGCTTGTCTACCCGTAAGGTGTAAGACCTTCAATTGTTAATTTGTTTCGGGTCGCCGCATTTGTCTTCGTCAACCATTTGTCTACGACATTCTTTTCTATCGAGTGATGAATTTTGTTGAAACCGATGTTTCATTTCCGTATGTAACTGTTTATTGTATCAATCGATATATTCTAATTTTGGTTGCTCTAGATAACTCCTGCGATCTTATCAACTTAATGTTGTTTGAAATAACATGTTCACATTTTACCTATTTCAATTTTTACGTGGTTAAATTGATTTTTCATCAAATAGATCTAAAATCAAGACGATTTATCACGAAAAAAAGTTTATCAAATTTACTAGAGAAGAAAGATCATAAGTAAAATTCACCTTTAACATACGATACACACACTAAAATCCCGAAAAATATAAAAAAGTCTAAGAAGTGGAAAGTGGAGGAAAATTAAATTTTATTTTGAAAAATATTGCACAATAAATATTAATAGCATACAATTAAGCTTTTTCATTTCATTGTCGAAAATGTTGTCAGTTTTTCCTGTCAATTGAACGATTCTCAGGTCGTTATTAAATTTATCTACTAGTAAATATCAATAAAATAATTTCGGATTTTTTCCAAAAGTTAAATAATAACTTTAACCTTAATGCAAAGTTAACAATATACGGTTAACATATACAGTATCATCAATAAATATTATACAATGTAAAAGGGGAGTTTAATTTATTTGACTGACTCATAATATTATCAGGGAATTCAAAAAAATTATTTTGTTCTGTTTATAAAATAACCTGGCGATACACAGACACACACCTTAGTTGCGTCATAAAGAGAGATTGACTAGATTTATATTTATGACTTAAGTGATAATATTTTCGTAACGTGGTCAAAGAACTGAACATCTTACCACGAGAATGCCTTAAGGATGATACATTCAAGAATGTAGATTTTCAAGTTCGTTGCATTTTTCGATTAGTATTTTAACGTTTCGTAACTTTCGCAACAAGCTTTTCATAATCTCTGATTATTATACAGTTTATAACTGACGAAATGGGAGTTGAAATAGTAAATACATTTTTTAACGATTATAAAACCTATTTCGTATAATAATTTATAATTATAGAACTGTATTTATATGTCACGTTTAACAGTCATTTCTAAAGCCGGGTCCACATCTCACATAAATTCTTGCGCTGTGTAGCATTCGACAAAATTTTTTGCGACACACATGATCTATGTCAAGTGTAGACGTAGACGTAGTCCAAGTTTCGTCTTTCTTGTTGTACTTCTATTTGTGTTTTCAGTACTATCTAATGGCTGAATTTGAATTTAAAAAAAGTACCTCATTACCAAACAGAAGGCTAAACAAAGGAGACGTTGTGCGATGTAGAACTTATATGTAAATAGTATTGATTTTGGTGTTTATGAATACAGAATCATATTTTCTTTACGCAATTCCATCTTTAATTAATGCTGCCGTTAACCTGAAAATTTTGTTATTATTTCTGACGTATGTACTGCTTTTTGTTTTTGTGGTATTATTGTGTTTTTGTTTATAATTCGGTATTTATGGTGAATATTATGGAAATGTATGTGATTGGCTCTTTTCTATTGCTACGAAAATTGCTATGAACGCCCGACGGGAAAAGATAAAATTCGTTTATGTTGAAAGTCATTAACGGTAAACGGCGACTTCAAACGGCAACTATGAATGGTCATATACATTTCAATGTTTTTAATTTTATAACAGAAAACGGCAAACGGCCAATGGGAAGTCGTTGTTTCATTAATCTTTTTCCGGCTTATCTTTTTGCCAATATTTTCCATTAGTTATTTACCCAAGAACTGAGAAGTGTCTGTAATATTCCCAGTTCATTGAATAGATAATAACGGGAGTGTAGCAGCTACGACACGCCGTTTTTCCGACGTGATATTCCCATAGAATCCGATAAAAAAAACAGTGTGAATTTTGAATTCCATCGTGAACGCAGTACTCAAGTTAATCTTCACATCCAGACAAATATGTGAGAAAGCAATCGAACAAGATTTCATATACGTTTCATTGATTCATGTAATCGGTTGATTCTGGAAAACTGAATGTACCCAAAGGTTTAACTGGAGCTATAATACCTATTACATAATCTATTCCAATATTCGTTCAAAGAAGAATTACTTACAACATCGCGAATCTTTTCACTCTATTTCTCATTTTAGTGTAAATCTAAAACTAAAGCTAGATTAAGATGATAAAGTGGTTCTATTTGTTAAGCATCTGGCAATTGTATAAAACCACTACAGCTAAATAAATGGGAAAAAATTGGATTAGATCTCCTCTTCCAATTATGTGACTGTCATACGTAGTTGCGCTACCTGTTGACAATTTTACGAAATTTGAAGAGCCATTTAACAGAAACCATTAGGCCTAACATAATAATTTTATTCGTAAATTGTAGAATATAACAAATTATTTCTCCAAACTTAAAAAAGACGCAGAATTATAACATTTTTCACCATGATTGAAAGTTTGCGGAGGCTGAAAATCTAGCATCTCAGAGTATCACAAACATTATAAAAAAAGAAATCTACTACCCCATTTCATATCAGTTGTTTTACATGCTACTCAAGGTAATAATCATAAATGCCAAAAAATATCGCGGTTTGATAGGTAGTTTGAAAATTAACTCTTCTCGATTTAAAAAACAGCCACTATATGTATACAACTTTCCAAAATAATTTGGTAATGTTGAAATATTCATGATTATTTTACTAATCATAAATGTAAAAAATAGATCGCATTTTCACTGGTTCCTGACAGTAAACATTTTCATAATTTTTATATCGTTTTGAAACACAACCACTTTCAACCCTTCAGTCCTTTGGTATTTTTTCGATGTCAAGTTGTATATTCTATCATTATTTTTTAATAATTAATTAATTTGGTACTTTCAATTTATTTTCAGACGAAAGAGACGCCGTTCAAAAGAAAACTTTCACAAAATGGGTCAACAAACATCTAAAGAAGGTAAGACACTCATTGTCGTAATTATCAATAACATTTTTAAAAAGCAAGTCATTCACATGCCATATATGTGCATGAATTATGTTTAAAATTTTGATGATCTCAGGACCGGACTGAATCATCACACGATAAACCAATTTTAAGTGTTATTTCCACGTCACCTTTGAATGTGTCTATTGCAATTGAATTTCCATTTTTTTTTTCTAGAAATTAAAATATTCCCAAAACTAATTGGTATTCGTTTATATGGTAAATGGGGTTATAATGACAAAAAACCCAACATTTCTATAAGATTTTATAATAATGCAACCGATTTTTGTGATTTAAATAAATGAAAACGAAAAAATTGGATTTTTTTTTAATTTCTTAGGTTATATAAAAAATAAAATATAATATACGATATTTAAGTACTTGTAGTAAGTACTTAAAGTGTAAGTACCACTTTCACTTGTACCAATTTTCTGTAGGAAGTCTCATTTTGCGTTAATTAACGTTTGAACATTATATCTCCAGATATTCTCCACTTCCAACTTCTTACTTCATTATTTCAAATCTATTGAAGTTTTCCCCTATCCACGGTCAATCGATGGACATTCTACAAGAAACTTCCATTTTCAATAACCATAGAAATAATTTTCATCTTATTTCTAATACTACAACCAGTATTATTGATGATTTACGTATTACTAAAAATATTATTGCACAAGTATCGCAAATAAAGGTTATTACAGTAATCTCCATTCAACAATAAAGGTATTTTATTGTTACTTAGCCACGTTGACATTGATTGTGAATCATGAATTTATACCACGCTTTCGTAAACCATGCTCCGTATCGACTAAAAGTTTTTCATGCTAAATTGTACATGACATCATACGATTACTCCATGCAAACCTACAGACATGATTGGTAAAATAAGAATCATCTTGTTACTAATTGTTAATAAGTAAATTCGACCGTCAAATAGTCATTTTTCAATACTAATTGACTAAGCTAACAACAAACACATGGTACGCTTTATTTTAAAAAATTATGATTGTTTTCTGTTCTACGAACTCTAGCCGACTCCCAATATTTTCTTTATTGAGTTACTCCAGCTGGACGTAAACAAGCTCCAATAGCGTTATGTAGGAAGAAGCAAAAAGTTAATATAAAAATAGCTTCAGCAATCCAAAAATATACTGCCTTAAGTGATTTATTTGTGGGTAATTAACTTAAACCGTGTAAATTAGTCTCTTGTGTGTGTCTGTTGGTTAATCGTGTTTACGAATTTGATATATTATTCTATCTCTGTACGGTATGCTGTCGTTTGAAATGTTGTTTGAAAGAGAGGAATTTGTAAATAATTTACTATTTACATCGGAAAATGTTTGTCTGCAGAAGCGACTTCCAAAATATATTTGATTCGGCAGTTGTTTGCCTATCCTGTGCAATCTATTCGGCATGATGTAGTTTTATATTTATTAAGGGTTTTGTTTGGTCTACCCATCTAGTTGGCAATCTGCCTCTTGGGCGTTTGCCTTCTACTTTCCTTTCTATGATTAATGGTTCCATTGTTTCTGATCTTCTAGCTATATGTCCCAGTTTCTTCAGATACATGCAGTTTATTCTGTTTAGCAGCCTTGTACGTTGACCAATTTCTTGTAATACGGATACGTTGGTTCGGTTTTTTGTCCATGATACTCGTAACAGTAGTCTATAACCCCACATTTCGAAAGTCTCTATTCGGTTTCTATCTGCTTTCTTTAAAGTCCATGTTTCCGATACGTACGTTGCATTGGGGAAGATAAGAGCATCAACTAGACGGAGTTTTTGCACTTTTGATTTAATTAAGGATTTGATATCGTTGAACACTTCACTCGCGGTTTCACTAATCACTACTTGTCGTGCCTTGTGGTCAGCTTCTTTATTTTTAGTAGACCAGTATGAGAAGGAACCCAAAGTATTTATTGGGTTCCTTCTCATACTATTGAGTGTGTGGGGTAAAGGTGACTAATAATATGAATTCGTAGAAAGTATGTTACTACGAGGGCCGCTTTTTTTTCAACCTCCGATCGCTCCGTGCAGACGCTACGCGGGTAGAAGAAAGCGGGCATGTGCTGTAGGCGACTGCGAAGCTCTCGCACTACACACTCTGCCATTGTTGATATTCAGACGTCAGCCGGCGTTTTGCTACAGCAACGTAAACATGTCCGCCATTATAGATGCTACCGCCAAGTGTGAATTGCGAAGTGTGATTAGTTTTCTACAGGCTGAAGGCCTTAGTGTTGCAGATATAGATCAGAGAATAAGTCGTGTGTATGGTGACCAACACCATGAGTGATGGTGTTGTGCGTAAATTGTATCGAAAGTTTAAAGATGGCTGTAATGATGTACATGATCAAGGGGGCCAAGACTCAAATCTGTCGTTTCAGAAAACCTAGTTCAACGAGTTAATAGAATGATTCAAGAAAACCGTAGATTCACCATTACTTTTTTGTCTACGGAATTTCCAAAAGTTTCAAGGTTGAAAAAAAACGGCCCTCGTGTAAGGCGTATTTAAATATTTTTTTTTATTGAATGAGTGCTTTCATAATAGTGTACAGTACAGTATAGTGGAGTATTATCGTGTAAAGTGACGGTCATTTGTTGTTTTTCGAGATTATGGTATAACTCCACCATATCTAATAAAATAAGAAAAAGATTCCTGTTTTACTGTAGTAGCGTAAAGTAACAATCCTCGGCATTTGTCGTATTTACGATTCCATTTGAATAAAGTAATTAGTCTTTTATCTGTGACTACATAAAAAATATTTTTTTACTAATCAATAGCATTCATAACTAAAAAAATTTTCAAATATATAACAATATCCCAACACTGTGTATATTAAAATTAAAAGCGACTTTAACCATTAATTTTAGATATTTACCGTGAAATGAAATGTATTTATATTTTATGTCGTTGACTTTTCCATCGACAGGACGTAGAAACCAAATAACTTAACGTTGGGTATGAAAATAAACTTTGTTCCGGATATCCCAATTTTTTTGCCAATTTCTATGTAATACACCGATGATAGGTGATACGATTGTATGAATTCTATTGAATCACGGAATCTCAGTTGAAATTAAAATAATGATATTAAATTTTTATGATTTATGATCTATTTTAATGCAAAAAGCTTGCATTTACATTACCTATAAAGATTTTGTCTAAATTTTTTTGTGTTAGAGTATCTTGTGTCTTTTTTAAAAAAAAATCATAGAAAAAATGTATGCAACTCAGTTTCACCTCGCAATAATCACTTTTGCTTTGTTCACAAATAACTAATAAAAAATGAATCATTTTTTTCTAATGAGTGGTGAAACATTAAGAACGAAAAATGTATTTCCACGTCGCCCTTTTATACTCTTCCAAGTGTAAAATATCTTTTGAACTGTTGCTTTTACTAATTTATTATTTAGATTATTCGGACAAATTCCTCCGAAGAGACAACACCACTTTTGTTTGATAACATACATAAAAGAAAAAAGAAAATAGTTTGAAGAGTAATTTCACTACTATCGTAACTTAGATAGTTAACAGAATACAAAGAGCTCCTCTTACGATATTCAGTTAGTTGCAACAACTGTTTCTTTCGTATTTGTTTAATGTTAACAACTCGAAATAAATGAAGTCGAAACATTCTTTCTCGTCGACTTGTAATATTCGTCGTATTGAATTTCCATACTGTAAATTCTGCAGGCACTTTCAAGTTATTCACACATTCTCCAATCAGATTTTTTAACATCCTCTCATAATTAATTCATTCTTTTAAGACTCGACTGGTTATTGTTATAGCGAAGTCTGATCAGTATCTGTAGGCCATGGTAATAACCTCTAATGAACAGATTACTTATATACTTGAATTAGCATTAGTACTAGTAAGTTTTTTTACAAACTTCATATACATACCCGTTCGGGTAATTGACTCACAAATATTCGATGTAAGTGGAGAATGAAGTATCATTAGCATATTAACATTAAACAGAAAGTCGTTTAATTTTAACATTTACTTTGTCTCGCTGTTTGTTCGTTTGTAAGTGAATCCGCAATCTCAAGATAAACTTTTGAGATAATTACACAATTCCAAATCCTTTGGAACACCTCTGGATGTATTGATTGTTCCTAATATTCTACTTTGAATGAAAAAGCTCACTTCGAACACCATAATTAATTATAATTTGTACTAGAATTTCCACGATGGTCCCAGAAGTACCTGACCTGACCTAGAGATGGCGGTAGTTATTTGAAGAATATCAGTGTATTAGAAAGTACAGCATAGTTTGAAGACGCCACATTGTTTAATATTTGTTTGGCAGCCATCAAGGACTTAGCCCTATTAATACACTGAAAGTGTACGAACTAGTAGACATAGTAGGCGTTTCAAAAAGAGCGGTACATCGCATCTTAACTGAAAATTTGGAAATGAGAAAGCTGTGCGCAAGATGGGTTCCGCGTTTGCTCACAATGGGCCCTTCCCTTTACATCCGAAACAAAATAGCAATCAAAATAATGTGCTCCGAAGGAAAACCGGCTCCAAAGAAGGCCGAAACACCGTTCCATTTGTAGGACAGGTCCTGGCATCAGTTTTTTGGGTTATACGTGGGATAATTTTCATTGACTATCTTGAAAAATGAAACACCATCAACGGCGTGTATTACGCAAAGTAATTGCATCGTTTGATCGAATAAATCAGCAAAATCGGTCGGATTTGGCTTAGAAGAAAGTGTTTTTTTCATCAAAAGAATGCACTTACTCACACATCTATTATTGCAATGGCTAAAATTGATGAATTGCAAGATGGGTACTGCGTTTGCTAAAAATTGAACAAAAATAGCGTCGAGAAGATGTTTCCATCGAGTCTTTAGCAATGTTCTACGGTAATAAAGAAAAATTTTTGCACTTTTTGCGGTATGGAGTTTTATTTACGAAATAATGGATCGTTTTTTGAAATAAAACGAATTAAAAAATTACATTATAATCTGGGGGTGCGCGTGCATATTGATTATGTTATTTAACTATTCCATTGGTACCTCAATTTCGAGAAATTTATTGGTTTCTCCAGCGTTTTCTAAATTTTTCATGATTCCCTTACATTATTCTGCAATAACTCGTTCGAGAGAAATTTGGAGAAAATTCAATTTCCAACTGTTACGAAATTGCCGAGACATCGATTTGTTAGAGTTAAATTTCTCCAAAATATCTCATTCGAAAAAATGGCGACCCCGCTGAAAAATCATGTTTCTTTCAATTTTCTTCAAAAGTTTCATTTTCGGCAATATATCGTTTTGAAACAAGATGGAACAAATCTTCAACAACCTGGAATAACTCTCTGTAACTTCAAAGTGAGGTGCCAACTTCTTTGGTGTTATTGAGGAGCCGTCTCTGCTGAATAAAGCAATGGTCAGAAAGAAATTACTAAAATAATGGAAACTCTGTTGATTTGTATATAAGCTATTCTTATTGCTAGTCTTATAAGGATTTAATTCTTAGACTTTCTCAGTAGATCGTTAAATAAATCCGTTGTTTAAATTCTCACGTATTTACTTGTGTTAAACCGATGGTGATGACGATAATTCAATTTTATGTTAATTATTGTCCACATTTATCATCAATTGATCACACGTAAAAGAAACGTGCTTGAATTTGAATATGTTACGATAGGTTCATGAAGTTATTGTTAATACATACCTTCTATAATATTCTAAATATTTTATATGAGCTGGAACCAGTGGTGTAGCCAGGAATATTGTGTTGGGAAGTGCAGCACTGCGGGATTCTGGATTACCTACTTAAATTGGAGGATCCGGGTGTCATCGTTCAGAACTTTCCAAAAATTTGAGTCACCTTGAAAAAAATTCTGCTATCTGAGAACGGGATAATCAAAGACACGAACGAAAACTGAAGGTTCCTTGTTATGAAAAAACCAACGAACACCTAATAACCTAATAGTTAACTTAGAAATTAACACGTTTAAGGATTATTTTTTACCCCATTTTGCATTGTGTTTTTTTCATGCAAGATTGTGATTGTCTAAAACGTTTTTCTTTAAATTTTATTAAATACTTTGATAGAACATAAGAGTTTCAACAATACTTCGTGGCTTTTGTACTTAAACCTTCTACTTCCTTAATGATAATACCATTGGAAAGGATACCTATAGAAAGCTCTCATAAAAATAGTATTGATTCTTATTAGGAATACGTTTGACAAGTTTTTACGAGACTGGCCGCCTGCCAATAGTCTTTGTCACATCATGTGGGCTGAATAAATAAAGAAATTAATCTTAGGAATATGCGTATGTAACTTTTTACATTGTGGCAGCTGCAAAATAGATACTGTGAAGTACCCAATTAATGAAGATGCACCGGAAAACAACCATTGTTTAATTTTTAAAAGCGTTGTTGATGCTGTGTATTTTTTACTATAATCAAAATTTATTAATACTTTAGACCTAAAATCAAGAACCCTCAGAAGCATTAATATATCAAAAGGTCTAAAAAGAAGAAATTAAATCAAAATTTATTATATGTGGAATGCTATTTTGTAGATTTGCATGGAGCTAAAAATAGAGACTTTCTGATATTTTGGTGAGGTTATTGTAAGCTAACAGTTTTCTCATGCTTCTCTTGCGTCATGATTTACCTTCTCGTTACCCATAATGCCGCTGTGAACTTTTTCATCTATACAAATCAATTTCCGATTTTAAATATTTATAAGAGACTCTTGGATACTTTTTAAAAGTTGATATTGAGTCTGTCATAGCAAACGGTTGAACTGGTTTAGTAGGCACCATAATAAATATTGTTTATTATTTATTATAAATTGTTTAACTTCTATAAATATTTTAGTTACACTCTCTCCAAAATCATTCAGTATTTTATGAAGGTATAAAGTTATTTAGATTGAAAATTTCGGAGTATAAGGGGTATATGACGGTTGGCCGAAATATAGTATTTTTGCAACTGTACTTATATATAGACAATTTGGGACTATTTAAGATAAAAACTTGATAATAATTAGGCCTCTGCCCTCGGAGGGGATGATCTTATTTTCCAGTAAGTACCTACTGTACGATTACGTAATTTTGGTCTTTTGATTAAAAATTAGTCAATTCATAGCAGCAGCATCAAACAAAAGACAAACTCTGATTAGCAAAAGAAAGTCAGTTCTACGAGGATGTATTGATATCTAGTTTACCTAGACCAATTCCATACATAAACAAAATATTGCGTTACCATAGCAACGAACAATAACTTATTAGAAGTGTCAATGTAAAGTTTGACGTCAAAATAGTAAACCAGGGTTACGCAATAAATAAAAAAAAATGTCCACCGAAATTGTGAAAATCGAAAAATTGGAGTATCGACCCATCATCAAGTATCTGAATTTTAAAGGGTTAAGAGGTAAGCAGGTTTACGAAGATATGCTTAATACCCTTGGTGATCAATGTCCTTCGCACTGAATATTTCATACGAACGCATTGATCATATAGTTCACGTCAATTTGGACATGAGAAAAATTGCTGCAAATTGGATCCCCAAATGTTTGAATGTTGACCAAAAGCGTGCAAGGGTAGAAACATCGCGTTCGATCGGTGCTCGATTTGAAAACGATGTAGACTTCTTACACCGAATTGTTACTATGGATGAGACTTTTCTACTATCCAGAAACAAAGCAACAATCGATGGAATGGTGACACTCTGGTTCTCCAAGACCTAAGAAGTTTCGTGTCCAAAAATTTGCCAGGAAAGTTCTTGGTTCAGTTTTTTGGGATTGCCATGAAGTAATCATGATTGATTTTTCGGATAAGGATAAAACAATAACTGGAAATTACTATTTGGCATTACTAAACACTAAAGGATATTGTGAACTATTATTTTCAAATAATTAAAAAATTCATTGTTATGGATAGTAACGTACAATGTGATTATAGTGATATTGCGATCAGTGGATATTTTTCTTGCTGTCAATTTAAATATTTTTGAGTTGTAATTAAATTCAAATTTACTGTGTCCTAAAAAGCAATCAAAACATTCCAGATTTTATTCCAAAATTTATTGTGTATAAACATTTATAATCAACAAGTAGAGGTAATTATCAGTGAAAATTAATAAAAATTTGTCTAATTTTATTAATACAGAATTCTCTTTAAGTTTTGTAATAATTTATAAGGCGAATTTAATTCATTCAACTCGCGTATCGAAAGAGAAAGTAATTTTTATATTGAGTTATCTTTGTTCTACTAATATTATTGAAACATGTTAAAGAAGAGAATTTGAAGACTAAGTTTAGTCATTTCTACAATGATCTGCGTTGCAGCAACAAGCATCCACTAACCTTTACATCAAGTCCCTCTAGTACCTTCATTTTGTTTTTCTTACTCTTAGTGAAAGCGTCATGACCATGATATACATTTCTTAATGCAAAAAGACGAAAGGAAGGCGTTTCATATTTTTAACAAGGTATAACTCTATTTAATCAATCAACAAGAAAGAAGATTGAAAAAAAGAAATGTCTACGTCTCGATACGATGTAACGAATCGCTAATCGTTACCGTATCTTAAATTAAAGTTTAGTATGATTAAAAACACGCTCTTGGAAATATGGTTCAACATAATTACCACAATCCAAACTTTACCAATTTGAAACTTCAGAATACGCTACGGTTAATTTGTGCGAATATAACCTTATATTTCGCAATTAGGTAACAAATCCGAGTTCTGCCAATGTCAATGTTCACGTGTCTGGAATATAAACGGTTTAGTTCGAGGTTATCAAGTTAGATTCAAAATAGGATTAGTCGGAATTAGAATTATCTCAAGGCCTTTTTACATGCAAGTCGTATTGATTTTTCAGCATTTACAATTATAGCTATAAACATTGGTTGACATTGGAAAAAGGAAGAGAACATTTATTCAATTTTCCAGTAAAAGAAAACTCCATGTTCCAACTCTCAGTAACAGATTTCTTGACCGTTAGATTGGGAAGCATTGTTCCGTTTTGAGGCCACCTATTCGACGTCAATAGAATCTAGAATCATCTTGAAGTACTATTCATTCAATATATCGCAATCTACAGCATCTGAGTAAAGCATCTGAAAAAGAAAGGCCTCAGGATTTACATGGCAAGATAGTACCAACGAAATGTTCACCTAAAATTGAAACTTTTATAAATGGCACAATAAAAATTGTAGGTTTGTGGTATGATCTGATCCACAAAAAATAGTGTCACTTTTTCGTATTTCGCGCCAAAACCTCTGTCAATTTTTTGATGACTCTCTATAATAATATTAATACAATCGTACATACATAAACACTGGGAAAATGATGAATAAGATTTATATACATATTAGTATTCCCCAATGTGCAAGAACCTTTTCCAGGCAAAAAACTAAGATGCGTAGATCATTGCACTCGAGCAATTACAGCAGATAGCATAGCAACCTTCCAAGTGGATGCACACAGTCTTTGTACTCACTGGGAGCAAATCAGCTATTCACCTGACGAAGATAGGCGAGACAACACCTTTCATGTGACTACAACCGATCAGAGTTTTCCTAACAAGCGTAAAAATGGGTAGACAAGAAGAAATTAGGAATATGGAATAAGATCGCTGGTCTGAAACAATCAAATAGATATCTTTCTTATTCTACCAATTCTACCATTCCTTAAGCAAAGATGAGCTAAGAAGAGTTACTTGTATGCTCTCTGGATACTATTTGGTGAATTACCATCTGTCCATAGATGGTACTCATATTCAAGCATCTCGGCCCTCAGCTAACGTAAAGTCGTTACTACCTGACAGATTAACAGTCCCAGGTACACAAGAGATCAATAGTTGAAAATATTACCTAGTTATATTCAAGAACTTTTAGCCTTAACTCATCTAATTTAATATTAGATTTTTGAAAAATTACCCAACTTCTATTTGTATTATCCTTATGCCGTTTCTGGTATGGGATTCGGACTATCTGACATTTTGTACTCATTTTCCATGCTTTTACTCCCATGTATGTATATATATTTTCATTAGTTTTTATATTTCATCGTATTTCCTCTGCCTGCTTGGTTTTCGTCTTTACTTCCCCCTGGCCTTTTTTGATGATTATTTGTCATTATATGTCCGTATCGTCTTATATTATAAATTATTGATTCTTCATACTGTTCCCAGCTGTTTCATTTAAATTGTAGCAATTGAAATTTTGTACACAAATGAAGTCGGATCTTTTGAAAGTAAGTAAACATTCTGTATGTATCATTCTGGGAATAGCTCTTATCTATCATTTTTTTACTTCTTGCATATTCTCAAGAAAAAATATCAATAAACAATCGCCGAGATTGAACATCTGCGAAAACAGAATGTTTTTAGCATTATTAAAAATAAGCAAACCTTCAGACTAAAAGATTCGTTTACGTCTCCGGTCACACAGGTCAATTATAATTAAACTCAAAGATTTAAGCTACTATTTAGAAAACAAAGAAGCGATGACTGGATAATAAATCGAATTCTTGTAATACTGGAATAACATCACACATTTTTATTATCCTACTTCAAATATTTTTATTAGTATAATGAAAATTTACCACAGAAGGTAAAATATGAAAGCTTCTAAGAGACATGATTTTAATACCAAAAATTTTGTACGTACATATTTATTTCTCTACAAAATCACTATAGGTTGAGATATTGTTGAAATTTCACGCACTATAAAGGACCGATGACAGTACAATATGAGGAGGGTCCTAAAGGTAACTCATCCAACAAAAAAAACGTAATTTTCCTTTTATGGTGCATGGTCTTGATGAAACAACACTTTAACACTATGTTCTTAGCGAAATACAGCCGATTTTGCTTGATTTCTTCGTTTAAATGTTGCAATAAGATCACATAATCCTCGTTGTTGACAGTTTTTCCTTTTTCAAGATAGTCAATGAAAATTATCTCACGCATAACCCAAAAAAACGACGACATGACTTGTCTGTAGATGAAACGGTCTCAGCTTTCTTTGGAGCCGGTTCTCCTTTTTTAGTCCATTGATGGGCCCACATTTCATGCAGCAAGGTTCTGAAACGGCGTAAATCTTTATTTCTGTGAAAAATTGCCAAACACTCGATGGAACCATCCTCACGACATTGATTTTGTTCCATTGTAAGCAAACGCGGTCCCCATCTTGCGCACGGCTTTCTTATGTCCAAATTTTCAGTTAATATGTGATGTCCCACACTTCTTGAAATGTCCACTATGTCTACTAGCTCGTGCATTTTCAGTGGACGATCATCCAGTAACGCTTTGTAGATTTTCTTCAGCATTTCTAGAGTCGTCACCTTATTTGGTAGACTACTGTGATGCTGGTCTTCATAGGTCGGTCCTACGGCCTCCTTTAAAATTTTGATTGTTTGCTCTGATGAAGAATAAGTAATAATTTCAAATATCAGAGAGAAACAAGCATCAAAAGAAACAAAAATGAAACTGAAAAAAAGCTTTCATTTCATCGCTACTAAGTAAGACATTTATTTTAAATGTTGCTCAAACAATAAGTTGGGACATACCGCTTTTAGAAGCAAAAAAAGCTCTACATGACATTTCTGCGGTCGCTCAGTCCGTGTCCATATCTCCAATAAAATGCGTTCATTCTAATTAAACCATTTTTCTCGATACAAATTCAACTGGAAGAAAACATTTCGTATTTTGACTCAATAGTCTGTCAGAATCGCTCCACTCCCTCCACTCAATGAGACATTGCCAAACAAAAACCACGTCAACCTATCTATCCTTCCAAACGATCAAACCTCCATCCATATTTAAAGTGAGCATTTTCCAATTTTTAGATTGGTTTACTATTTAGTATTGTTTTTGTTTAGTTTTTTCGAACTATTATTTATTGTTTTATTGTTATTTGCCTGGTCTTCAAAATTAAAAATAATGCCGACTTTTTCCCAAAATATCGTACCCATTGTTTACCATTGGTAAAACTTTGATTTTGCCTGGTTAAAATAATAGAATAATAAAATTCATAGAGTTGTCCATATAAATTTATTATGGGTCTTCTCTTCCTCGGCCCACTTCTTCTGGGTTATCACCATTACAGGAATAGATTACTTTCCGAATCTATTGGTTCTAGGAAAACATCTCAAGATTAAGATTTCCATTTTATAAAATTAAATATTAAACAATTTTTGATATCAAATGAGGCTACTTTTTATGTAAGAGGACAAAAAAATTTTGCATTTACATTTGCGATTGCACGGAATTGACAAAAATTTGAGTTCGAGTGAGCTTAATTCAAGAAAAAAATTTTGTTTTTCTCGTCACGTTATAGGAATGATGCCTTCACAAAGAGTAGGCTGAGGGAATTTTGTATTTAGAAGGACGTAAAATTTCCTACAACCAAATTATTTCAGTCTTTGAACATGAATATGTATATAAAATTTCGAAACCTTGTAATATACCTTTTGAAAAGACTAGAATTATTATAAATAATTGATTTTCTCGGCCACGGGTAGGGATTGTTTTCATTATGAAGCCGATTAATTTCTTTTTCAGTTTATTACATTATGGTAGCAATTAGATGAATATTTGGAATTCCAATGACTGGCTATGCTATTATTTACAAATCCCAGTAATTCTCATTCTACTACTGTTACTATTCGTTTCGTTAACGGTAGGCCTGTTTGGAAAGTAAATATAATAAAAAAATAATTTCCACTTCGAAATATTACACCTAAGTGAGAACAACCGAATAACATTACAATATTTGCAATGTTGCAATTTTTGTTTATTACATCATTATAACTTCCGTTTTTGTCATTAAACAAACTTATCGGTTACACAATTTACCAGGATACTGTTATCAAGGATACAGAAGGTGTCCAATAAATAAGTACTGCGAATTAAGAGAATTATAGATTATAAAATACCGAAATCAATTTTTTTTCTAAGCTTGTTAGATATATGCTGAATCAGAAATACAAATTGTGTTATTTTTTAGAGAATAGGTTTTTTTTACAATCTCTTTATTGAAAGCGATTAATTTTGTCACATAAATTCTAATTACCACCCAAAAGGCAATCCTGGATTTTAGTTTATTTCAATTTAAAGTAGAAAATAAGGGAAACTACCCTAAAAATCACTTTTATCACTACCTCAAAAACGTAAGGAGAAGTCTAAGTAAAAAAATTTGGGAACTAAAATGTTCTATGAAATCGTCTCTAATCACTTTTGACGTATTTACAAGACCGAAATATGTGCAATAAACTGTCAAAATTTATTTCTCATTTAGGTTTTTAACCTTTTATCACAATGGGGTTGTTCGAATAATCCGTAAGAAGATATATCAGAGCAAATGTAAGCAGAGCTCTAACCCTCTCTCACATGCTCACATAAACATTGTTATATCGATTTTTATTGTATTATTTTTTATTGAATCATGAGCAGCAGTTATAATTCTAAAAATAGAAAAAAAGCTTCAGATAGAGGACTTTAGCGCACCTAATATTCATTTAATCAAACTTTATTAACACTTGTTATAATCTTAAGTCATATTACGAACAATTTGGATTTTAGATTTACACGTTAATTCTAATTAAAAATCTTCAGTTGATGACACCTCAATCCATAATTCGTAAGTGTTCGATTATAATGAGTGTTTGCTGCTCAATGTTGTGTCTGCTCACTTTAAACTGATTTTGGAATGTCTATATCGTTTTCATTGAGTCCTCTTGGTGTTCTTAATTCTGTATAATGTATATCAGTTCATTAGCACGACATTAAGCCATTCTTATATTCCCAACTTTTCATATAAATGCGAGTGCTTACTTTTTTATATTTTTTCGATGCAATCGACTTCGTGACTTGACAGAATTATATTAAATACCACAAGTTTAGCATATTCTACTTAGATAAAGTTTGAAGGAAATCTCTTGAGTGATGAATTTTAGCATAGTGCACAACCAAGTCAGACTGTTTGTTCAATTTTTCTGGTAATGGAAGAAACTGGTAACCAAAACCAACCAAATTGTGCATGTAAATCGTAGAATGAGCATCTGGATGATTGCCGAGGCTGTAAACGTCCATAAAGAAACGGCTAGAAAAATTTACACGAGGAATTACACATGACAAAAGTCTGTACGAAGTTGGTGCCAAAAAATCTGACTCCTGACCAAAAGCTCTTACGTCAACGGGTCTTCTCATATTTCCTTGGAAGGTTAGAGAGGCTAGAAAAGGATCTGCTTTGAAAGGAATCCGATTTGAGTCGATGGAAGCGGTAAAGCAAAAAATGGCAGAGTTCCTGAATGCGCTCACCAAAGAAGACTTCCAGCACTGCTTCGATCAATGGAAAAAACGTATGGAAAGGTGTGTTGCGAGGGGAGGGGAGTATATTGGAGAGGAGCATTCGAGGATTTTAAAAAAATATAAATTGTTTATAAAATAAATGAATTTATATCATAATATAGCTGGACTCGGCATAATATAAAAATCGTATTCTAATTTCAATGAGGCTTGATGTAATTCAATTTTTTATCTTATTAACGTTGAATACACCTTAATACGTGCAGGAAATAACAAATATGTAATTCCCACCATTGTTCCTACCACATCTCTTTGATAATAGCTTTAGACCGTTGAAAATAATAAAAAGGAAGGTTAGATCGATTAAATTAGCGATTGAAATTTGCAATTAGAATAGTTAGTGGTTTTCAGTTAGCTTTAAAAGTACAAAATCAATAAGGAACTCACTATTTATTTAAATGATTCTCCTGACTCTCTTGATTGCTACTCAAATACGAACGTGCGTGTAAGTACATTATTAAGTACAAAAGACGTTGGAATGCTTCACAATACATACATGACGTCGATTATACGTAAAAACAATAAATAGGCAATAAAATAACCGTAATATTTTCCGTTCAGGCTCGTACCGGCCATTACGGCATTTCCTGGCATCATAACGTAAATTTTTCACGCTGGGTTTGTGTTGTACTAACGGTGGATGATTATAAATAATTTGATTACAATTCTGTTGAGGTTATGTTGCTACGTCTAATAGATCATATAAAATATCTTTTTAAACTGATTTTTCACACCTTTTGTCATTTCTTCATCACAAAAATTCACGTATATTAAGTTGCGGCAGTTATTTAAGGAGAGAACACCTGAACTACTACATTATTTTTTTTTGTTATTAAATTCCAAATTAAAATTTATTACACAAAAAACCGATTTTTTTGCCTACGCCGTTACCAAAAGATAGCATGGGTCCCGGATCCCGAAACATCCCCCTAGACTTGTATTCGACAACCCCTCGGTAGTGTTGAGCTGCGTCAGCCCGAAAACGCCAACTTGGCGATACAAACACCTACGATCACGCGCTTGTCGGGGTAATTTATTGGTAATTAATGGCTAAAAGATAGCAAGGGCCCAAGATCCCGAAAACCATCCCCCAAGACATGAATTCGACAACCCCTCGGCGGTATTAAACACGGGTAGCTTGAGACTTATTCAATAAATTTTTGGGCTACTTTATAAGACAAAGAGAATCACCTTATTTTTTTCGATAATCTCGAAATAGGTGGCTCCTGGCACATTAAACAAATAAAATACTTTTTCGTTACCTGTCGCATTTGGCAATAATTAAAATTACTTCTGGTATTTATCAATATCACTTTTTACTTATCTAAATATTGAATTTCATCCGGTGGTCTGTAAAGTACATTGACATGATAAAAATACTTATTATTTAACATTAAGATATTACGAACTAATGATGCCATAAGAAGCTGTGTTTATTTTAATGACTTTGTTTTCATGCCTCATAGCATTGGAAATATATGAAGGTAAGTTTTGTTTTAATTTCCGTATATAAATAATTTGTTTAATCGAGTGGTTTACGATTATCTATTTTCGTTGATAATTGACTCGTTTTAACACCATTTTCAACCCTAAATATATAGAATTTATGTCAAATTCTGAAAGATGATCAAAAACGATTTTAGAGAGTTTTAGCAAAAGTTTCTATGTTATGTATGTTATATTTAAGTATAACGTAAAAAATATAAGATAATTTGAATTTGTTTATATCATATTGATTTTAAATTCTGCGTTATAAATATATATGTTTTTGAAAAGAAAAAGTGAATATTAATCTATACTTGTTATGAAAAATTTGCATAACCGGACTGAAGGTTACCTATATAATTATTATAGAAATACATTCCTGATTTCAGGTCAAGAATATATCATATTTCGTTTTTTTTTTATTTCCTTTAAGAAAAAATCAAGGTATAACCACTAATATTTTTTAAGTATATTCAATAAAACGTCATATATTCATTTACATTCAACAAAATGACAGAATGAAACATTTGATTAATAAAGCCTATCAAATCAAGTAATATCAGATGCATTTTCCAATTAAAAAGCAACCTCCTATACTTTATCTGTTTGTATTACAAAATTACGACATCTTTGTGATGGAAAATGGAAAGCAGGACCCATACATTTAAATGAAAGCAATTTAATTGAATACTTCAATAAATTGATCTATTTCCATTTTTCGACGTTATTTTCTAATAATTACTAAAAGTCATTGTCGTGTTTCATTTTACTGAGTTCAAGCTTAGGTTTAATAGTGTTGACGACTTCATCATAGTCGTCTTTATCTTCTTCAGAGTGATAGCCGGAATCTCGATATCTGCATCTAACCATAACTGGATATCATCCAGTGTAACAGCTCTTTGATTACCATGGTGCAGAATTTTGTGAAAGTCTGCAATAGCGTCTGGTTCACGGTTGAAGTTTTTTCAATGGGTTGAACAAAGTAAATGCTTTTAATTCTATCACATCAACTGTATGATTGTATATAATTGATTGGATTGTGTTGTGTTCTTCAAGATTGTTTGATATCTTCTCTTACCATTGTTCTAAAGGCTACCACAACTGTGTGGAGTACACTTCCATCTATAGGGAGGATTAAAGATATTCTATTAAATTGTGTTGCGAGTGGATTCAGCTTAATTTAGCAGATAATCTGGAAAACTAAGAGAATATAAATCAAACATTGACCTACCGTATAGGTACTGTCGTATAATTTCGTAGGTAGTCATATACTTCTACTGTAGCTAATGATTTTAGTAATCGCTGCTGCAAAAGAGAGAATAAAAGCCCAAGAAAAAATAGGGAAGCGTATGACCTAAAAATGCGTAGAAAAAGTGAAAAGAAACTTGTAATAAAACATAGAGAAATCTAACTAGTTCATATTGAAAGTATGCAAATTCCAGCGGAAATAAAAAACACTTAATCTGTGTTTAATTTCTTAAATATGTTTCTATTCTGATGAATTCTAACATAAAAAATAACAACTGATATTGAGAAAACTGATATTTGAATTACCAGATCACTTAGCACTTGGATATCAAAATACAATATGTTTAAACAATATACTGATTTTCTATAATTACTCTAAATTATTTATAATAACGTTTTACATTTCTCACTTTTTCTGTATCAATCATTTACTAGCTATGATTTTATTTTAGTTGTTTGTGGATATTTATGATTAAATATATGTGCTATTGTGTCGTATTGACGACTTCTTAATCTGTTTTCTAAATATTGCGCTGTATGACCTATGTCAAAAAAGCATCACAGTTATTCCAAGGAAACTACTATATAATATACTAATATTATTATTTTTTAGTGAGATTTTACACAATATTTTGATAATACATTATCCTTTATTTACTCCAATTTCATATTTACTGAAATAATTTGATATATGTTGTTTAACAAACTAAATATATTTGAAACATCAAAAGTAAAACATTTATCCTTACCATGTGTGCAAGGATTTTCTCAGTAGATATTAAATTATCTTCGTAAACATGAAAGTAGGAAAGTAATAAAGGACATATATGACACAAAAGTATTGTTACGAACTCGTCCACAACATGGATCGTGAAGCGTGTCCTATTCGTTTATAATGTAAGTCTAAAATTTAGCCGCTCTGCAGAATTCGTATGTTTTCCTTAACCGAACAGGACTGGCTTCACGGTTCATGTCGTGGACGACTTCGTATCAATAATCTATTACATTTCTACTAATATAAAAAATCATAGATAATTCTATTATCAAGAGATTACTTGTATTGATGGTGATTCTAATTGCATGGGATATTTGGAAAATTAGTTACCAAGTCATTTATACGATAACAAAAATAAAACTGCAATAACGTAGCAAAACAGCTACTTTTAAATATAAAACTAGTTCATATAGATTCATACATTATTAGTGACAAAAGATGCGTAAGTAATTTGACTGAAATTTGTGGTATTTCTTGTTTGAAAATTGAAATTTTGAGAAATTAATGATGGAGAATATTTTTTCGTTGATTTAGATTCATATGTCTCATTGCAAAAAGCTGTGATGAAATTTTTTAGCATAGTGAGTTTAGGTATATGATCTTTTCAATTGATACCGGGATCTATTGTGATTTCCAACAATTTCACAGATTGCAAAGTTAAATATTATTTTTTTACTTTTTGCTTCGTTTAATTTCAAATTGTTCGAATCAAACCAAGATTTAGCTACGTTTATTCTAGATGCTGACGATTTCATTCCCTTATTGCTAGAAATGGAGCATCATCGGCGAATAAAATTGATTGACATTTGAGAGACGCCGCTAAATAGTGTATATTTATATATGGTCCCAACACTGAACTCTGAGGGACTCCATCGCTCACCAATGCCAGTTTAGATTCACAGCTGTTGTAGCTCATGCACTGCTGTCCATTTTTCAAATAAGATTCCAATTTTCTACCTCGGAATCCATGGTGTTCCACCTTAAGCAACGAAATGTGTAGTTAGGTCACATATACGTATTTTCACCCTAATCAAGGCCCTCAATTGATAAATTCAGTACCCGAGGCCAGGTCCCTTCATTTATACTTTTGTTGTATAAGGTTTCAAAGGTCCCATCGGCGAAATGGAAGCAACTTTAAACATTCCTATAAAACTCCAAACATTTTAATGACAATATTGCTTCGGGAACATCAGTCTCCAAAATTGACGACATGAAGAAGGATAATGATAATCTAGGTAGAGCATTCAAAAAATAGGATGGATAAGTTTTAGGACCTCCAATACTGTTTACATTACATTAGAGTTCAATGTGGTTGACCCTCTGTTTTGATTTTTATTGTTTCTTTCCTAATTTACAATGTTCCAATCTAAGAGAGTTTTTTTCGACCCAAACTTTGTCTCAAAAAATAGACTTCCTTGCTCATTGCTAGTAAACCACTTCAATCCTGTTTATCTATGAATAATCAATTTTAAAGGAAAGCATGTATCAGCAAGTTCTAATAGAATATCAGTAATGAGATTTGCATACTGATTTAAAATTAGGCGTTCAGAGCCAGGCCACTAAACTTCCTGAATTTGGTTTACAAAACTTATCAAACTATCATTATTCACAATTCTTTTAATAATTTTCTTGTGTTTTTTCTCTATCACAACGAACAAATAATTCAACATCATCATCTAAGTTTGTTATGGTACTATCGTAACGAAACTAGTATTCCTAGTCATCATACGAAGAGACCATATGCACATAACATGTTAATAATGATAGAGGATGAAAGTCTTTTATCCTATTCAAGTAACATTTTCTGGATTAAGAAACAGCTGTTAAGTATATTAATAAATTCGATTTTAAAAGTTAGAACAAAATTTAATGGTATAACTTGAAAAGATTAATTGTTGAACGGCAAAAACGAATCATAAAATCTTTTTATTATCTTAGAATACTGGAGATTAAATATAGTTCTAATATAGAATAAAAAATCACAAGAATATGTCAAGGAATTTAATAAAAAAAAATGTTTAAACAACCGCAACTACTCATCTGCGCCCAAAGTTCTAGAAGATTTCTCTATGGTGTTTGTGAACTGATCCCATTCAATTCAGGCAAACTGGATTTCATATTATATTTGTCAATTCATGAGTCAGATATGTCACATTTTAGTATACCTTTAAAAAGACATTAACACACAATTTCTCTTTCAGTTTTCAGTCATCAACATTCAATAAATGTTTACTTCACGTATCATATATTTTTTTTGTGAAATTTGCGACTAACCGAAATTATCGGTATTCCAATGTAGAACAAGGTTTTGTTTTTGTTATTGTCGTCATACCAAGAATCCCAAATGTCTTCTTAATGATATTCTTGTTTTGTTACTCAAAGGCGTACCCAAGGAAGGACATGTCACCGATAACAATTATTTTTATTGCAAACAGAAAAAACGTAATGGCTTTAGGTATTTTGTGCTTACAAATCAATTTTATTTTCAGTCGTTTCCATATAATTGTCGAACATGGATTTAAGAGTGGAGATAATTTTGTATCATCATCTGTCCATAGGATGTAGAGCTTTTATTCTAATATGTACAAGAAAACAATCTGAAACCGATTTGTTTTTAATTTTAAAATCACAAGACTTGTAATCCAGTATAAGAATTTTTATTAGCTATGAAATAATACTACGGTTATAAATATTGTTTTGACATTGCCTAAAATATGTGAAAAGAATTCCTATGACTAAGGAGATTCATAACTTTTGCATAATTATGCGCTTCTAGTATAAAATTCCAACTGTTTTAGATGAAGTCCTTGATGAAGCTTTTAATATCGTATAAAGTCATCACCTCCAGACAAGATTTTTTAAAGTTTTCCTCTTGATTGATGATGATGATGATTTTAGTAAACTGATTCAAACGTCTTCCGTCTTTCTTAGTTGTCCCGAACAATTTATATTTATTTGTTTGGATATAGAGTTCTCTTGATACTTCTTTCTTCCCATATTCGTCTAATTTATGGTCACCTTTGTATCAACATTTATTATCATATAATATACTGGGTGCTCCGAGACTTGATGCAAAACGTTAGGGAGTAAGTTGATGATGTGAAAATAATGTTCTGACATGAAAAACTCGATAAAATTTATAGTTTAGGAGATATGTAGATTTATAGATCATTGTACATACCAAGGGACATTTTGAAGAAAATTATCATAAATTGTAATTGTTTATTGAAAATACTTACAGGAGGTATTAAAACATTTGTAATTGAACAGCATACTGTTGAAGAACGTCTTACTTACAAAAGTAAAAAATTAAAATTTAAAACAATTTAGTTGGTTAGCGAACAACTTAATAATGAAATAAAATAAAATAAAAACTATAATAAATGTGCAAAGTTCCCGAATTTTGTGCATCATGTCCCGGAACAGTCTGTATAATTGCTACTTGCAGTTTGTCAATTTTTTTTATTTTTTCATCTCTCTCAGAGACTGATATTTGTTGTGGTCTTAAAATGGTTATTTTTAAGATAGGTCCAAATTCCTTTTTTTGGCTAAATGTAGTAGTTATTTTATTTAAATTTTCATTAAACTGATTTATTAAGTTTGCATAATATTAGCCATTGATTGTTTCACTTTTTCAAATATAGTAAATGTGGGCTCATGTCAAGTTAATATTACTTAATTTCCAGTTCAACCTAAGCTTTTTTTCTTGCTTATTCACCCCGAGAAAGACAGTGTTCTGATTGCTCGTTTGTTTTGAATATTGTGCTTTATTTATGTTCCGAAACTCTTCTAGATTGCTGTTGAATAACGTTATTCAATTCTGCGAAATTGTTTTGTCGCACTTTTATTATTAATGTCGTAAATTTTTAAATTATTTCGAGTATAGAAACCTCGACTGAACATTTAGAATGTTCGAATTATCGAAATTTATGGTATAGCTTCCATAGTATTTATAAAACTTATTCTTGATTTAATTAATGTTATTTTTCATTTTATCTTCAAATCGCGTCTTGAATTCTCGGTTGAGAAACGGAAAATTAAACAGTATTTTGTGGTTATCTATTATTAGAATTCTCTTTCTAATGATATAATAATATCATGAATACATCATAATGTTCCCTTTTAAAAAGTAATCTAGTCATGTTCTTGACTTATACTTACGCTTGTTATTGAGGTGGCATTGCACTAAAAATAATGTCCTCGTCTAAATTGTAATTCCAAAGTCGACGCACGTCCTGGCTGAGGTGCCTGTTTTTCTTTAAGGCCAATGCCATTTTCTGTACATGTTAAAATAGTTGAAATCCAGACAATTCGCCGACAAATAACTTCTTGTGTGTTACATGAATTTTTGTCAATAAATTTAATGGAAAATTCATTCGTATTTGTAACTTTGTGGCTTTTATGTTCACTAAAACATGTTTATTACATTACCAAAATAGAATTAGATTACAATATGGATAATCACAAGTTTACATAATATATACAAAATGTAGAGAATATTTATAAGTAATTCTCTATCTTCCTCTACTATATCCGTAAGCTTCCTCTCTAATTACGTGTTCTGTAGCTTATTCCTAATATTTTTGTTCTAATTTTTAATAATAATTGTAACCATGAAGCACATTGTGACCGAGTGTCGTAAATATACCGTCGAAAGACAACAGTTTCAGCTTAGCCTAAACTACAATGAAGTCCTTAACAACTCGGAACAAATTACCTCTCTACTTCAGCTTTTCAAAGATGTACAACTTTACCACAAACTATAGAACAATTGTATTACTGTTTATTCATATTGTATACTTATATCAATCAACCATTTCATATTTAATGTATTGTAACCGCTCCCGTGCAAGTGGCCATAGTAGCCGAGCACGTTAATTTTAAATAAAAAAAAAATTGTAACCAAAGTTACCGAATGTCATCAAGTTTAAAACTAGAAAGATGGTATTAAAAATAAAACTCATACTGAGCACACAAACACTACCGAGGAAAAATAATTTCTCAATATAGGTACACAAACTGATAAAAGAAGAAAAGATGCTACAAAATTAAATGAATCTGAAATGTACCTATAGCAAGTTTGATTCAAACTAAATTGGTTTCTAATAGTGCCTAAAAGTGTTATGCTATGCAGATAATGGAGTACTAGTGGTAAGAAAGAAGATATCTGATAAAGATAATGGCAGATAAATATATTATGAGCGTTTTAACTAGAAAGACTCGATCAATCGTCATAGCCAAAGATCCGTTTCGATGTGACCTAGTTGTAGACAACAACTACCTTGGAGTAGCAATATCAATAGAGAGGAATTTAACAAAGGAAACACGAACTCAAGCGATTAAACCTTCAAGAGTCAGTGGATATATGATAAAAATAATATAAAGAATGAGATCATTCTTAGAGATTGAATGAGAAGTCAGAATATTAGAGAAAAACTAGGAATTCAAGTTGTGGTGAGATAGATCAGAGAACGTAATTGAGGTAGAGATCATGTAGAAAGAATTCCAGAAAACAGTTAGGTGAAATAGATAAAAAAAAATACATAAACCAAACACACAAAGACCATTGGGTAGACCACCAAATAAGTGGTATGATAGCTGGAGCTCTGCGTCACAAGAAGAGGAGGTTGAATATTCGTTATTAAACAGGGCAAGATCCTATTAAAAGCAAAAGAAGATCCGCGGATAGCTGTACTCTACAGACCATAAAGTTTCAATGTTGTATCCTTCCATTTGCGCTCAAATTTGCCTAGCCAACACTAGAAAGTTCAACATTAATTTTTTCACAATCCACTGCTTTTTTTCAGTTAGTTATTATTCACTTTTACTGAAAGGACAGAAAGTCAATTAAATTATTAAGAGTTGAAGAAATAAGAATGAATTATTCTTCATTATGGTGTTGCTTTTTGATGATGACTTTTATTTTTATTGCTGCCATTCAGGTAAAATTGCTCAGAGGTTACTAGACCTTTTCTCAATTTCAAGATACTGTTACATCATATTTCCACGATGGAAATTAGCGCTCTTATCGAGTGTCCCGTGGACACTTCATTGGACCATTGACCTCATAGTTGGGGAGTCGAGTACAATATTTGTGTTTAGTGATAATAAAAATTTGTTAATTTCGATAGTTTTATATCTTGTTTTAATATTTCAGACCTACACTTGTCTTCACGTTTGTGTACTAGTGAACAACGTACCATGTTGTCCACCTTCCGTAAGTACTCAGCTGTGTTTTGTGTGACCAATAAGAACTCGTAGTACATTTGCGTTGCCACTTAAGCACACTGTAATTGTCTTTACACAAAGATGCAATTCAAGTTCTGCAAATGCCACGCACTTAATATCCTGCATTTGTGGCAAAAATATTTGGCAGAAAAAAACTTACATACTTTTCGAAGATTAAGTTATTGTGTTGTAAACAATGACGAGAATAAAAAATTCGATGCTTATCTTTTATGTTTTAAGTTTGATAGTTTTCAGTTGTAAAATAATTTTTGCTATGATTTGAATGATGTTTTATAATGTAAAAATACAATTGTTTCCACAGACTTCTGTGTTATGCAAAGTACGTGGATCTAGGAACCTTTTATAAACAGCCTTACAAAGTAGAAATTTGAAAGGGTTTTAACCAGAGTTGGAATCATTACTTCTGTAAGCCACATGTGTTACCGTGGAAAATATTCGAAAACAACTTTGTACTCGATGAAAAACGGATAATAGATGTACACACTAGACAGATGTATTTCAAAATAAAACGGAGACACAATACTGTTCTGAGGAGGTATTAATAAAAAACTGTTCCACTATTAATTTAAACAACTCTAATTAGTTGATCTTCACTGAGTTATATTGGGCTCCTTCTTAAACATGATGCCATAACTTTGAAGATATTCAAATCGTGTATCGTATTCGTTTGATAGTATTTTTTGCATGTTTTTATTGTGATCAATGTTGCATGGCTCTATTAAGGCGTGTTTGTGTCAGTAAACAACAAGATCAATATTAAACATTCAATCAGATATTTTATTTATCCATACGAACCAGTTTTGTTAGTTTTGTATTACGTAATTTCATAGTTTCATATCTAGATGATTTGTTTACTTTAAAATTCCAGACTATTGCAAAATTTGTCTACCATAAACATAATAAAATGTTAAAAATTTCCAATTAGACTCTGAGCGGTATTCGTATTCCCAACTTAATTGTAATTCAAAAAAATTCAATATAAATATTTAAATTGTTATTGTTTATAATGTTGTTTTATAATGAGTGACTATATACATCAGATTTAATTATAAATTTATAATGAAAAATATCACCTGGTGGATGAGAGTGAACTAATACTAAAAAATACTCAAATTGAATGAACAAGAACTTTGCCTATCAAGAAAATGTAAATAATTAGCAATCTAGATTTCAAACTTCCATGAAAAAGGAATGTGGATGAAATAATGCAAAAATAAATCAACGCTTTCTGCACCTACAGGAAGATGTTTGCTGAAAAATTGAACATATACCCAAGGGTAATATATTGTATATTGTATACAAAAATCATAATGCCTATCACAATCTATGTATCAGTAGTATGTTGGAATCTATGAAAGAAGAATAAACAAAAAGAACTATAGGGGATAGCAGCACTCTGGAGCCATGAGAAGTATTGCACAAGCAGCACTATAAGTAATCCTAAGATTGCAGCCAATAAAATTGTTCACAGAAGATGTAGCCTCAGCATCGATCTCCGGTTGAGAGAGGACAATAATTATTGATATACAACTATCCTGTAGGTGAAATAGAAAAAAACGCATAAAGGATCTATTAGCTCAGAACACGGACTATATGTTAACAAATACGGATTTGTAAAGATAAAAATAAGCATTCCTGTAAGAAAAGAAAAGGGATTTGGGATCCATCATAAAGGAAAAAGAAATTTAAATCTTCACAAATGACTCAGTAACAAAAATGTAACAGGAGTCAATTTGTATTCAAAGAAACTTAATATATAAGAGTATGACAGACTGAAAACTGGATGTAATATACTTCCAGTGGAAATTTACAAATAGGGAAGGCTGCCATGTCAAAGTAAAGTGGTGACTGAAACAGAAGCACAGCAATGGCATCAAAACCAAAACTGGTATAAACTGTCGCGAGAGGCACTCTCTTGGATTCATCACACTAAAGTGAGTCTCTGCTGGGTACCAGGATACTATGAAGTAAAATAGAGCACTAAAGCAGGTAGACTCGCAATAGTAGAAGAAGAGGAGAGCAAGTCGAAGAGATAGTTACAAAGTTAAAAAGAAATAATATCCAGAATGATTTGGCCTGGAATCAGAGAAAGAAAACAAAAACGATGAATGATAAACTTTTGCAAAGACTGTAACGGAGAAAAAAAGACGATCTGGCCTCTGGCCTTTTCTTTGCCGGTGCCCCGCCTTGACGAAAAACGATGTCATATGCTGGGAGACAACACAGTAAATTATCGTGAAGAAACAGCTGTATATAAATGTAGAAAATATGGTAGGGTGATAAGAGTACTCAATACAATGGGCCTCAGGCCACCGAAAGAATCACGGCCAACCTAGGTCCAGATTTCCAGTACCAACCTAACCCAAAGCTATTCATCATAAAAAAATTATAGCTACCTTCAATCCCTTTCGTAGGTTAAGTTTACTTTCACCAGAAAACCTGGTTATCGAATCGGCGCATCATAGAGTATAACTATGAGTGTTGGGGTAGTGCTAGTAGTAAACAGTATGTTTTGATTAAGTATCACCAATGATTTCCAAAATCTTAACGTAGCTTGTCAATAAATTTTCTAGAACAAAGTACTTCATCTAAATAATTGATATGGCTAGAGACATTTTGCTGTTTTCAGATGTAACAGATTTCTTTTCAGTTTATCAAAGATAAAGTAATTGCGACTGTTTTACAAGTCATGCTGAGAATTACGTCGCTATCTTCGATCAAATTGAATAGATTTTCATTTTGTTAAATATTGTAATGTTTCTTACGTAAGGGATGGGATACGTTGATAAATTGGTACAAGTTAATTTCACACTTAACTCTTTATCACACTCATAACAACACTACAAACCCTTCTAACACTAACACATCACTTTAGATGTGACTTTTAGACCGCTCGGGTTGCTTGGATCGTTCGCTACGTATTTTCAGCATTCAATTAACTACTCTACTGTGAGCTCCTCTTGTATCTATTGACTTGCAACAAATCGATAATTTCTTAGAAACATTCTAAAGTGTCTATTAATAGACAACTCCCGACTAGAAACCTCTGTTCACTTACAGTTTATTTTTTCCTAGAAACATCGGTTATCCGATAATAGTTGGAATCACACGCTATTTTTTCTAGTGTCCACTCTATGAAATTATACTCGGAGTAGTTTGATCGCGTGCGGCTGTCTACCCGTCAAAATAGGTTAGTGAAACCGTCACAACATCCTGTATTATTTAAAAACGACTTAGAATTTCCATCTGAGACAATGTCTTTCTCAATTATTCATAAAAATTACACACTATTTGACTTGTCAAGTTTATTGAGATCGCATTTCAATGAATATTTATCATTATTGCTTCTACTGGTTTGGAATCGCATCTTTATGTTAGAAAATATAAAAATAACTTACCTTGAGCTGTTTCTTTATCATCAATATTAATTGCTTTAGTTTCTCTGTTGGATTGTAGTTTATTGACATAAAAAGAAGTGTGTTTAATCATAATTAGAGAAATAAATCAGGATGATATGGGTAATTTAGGGAACCTATTTCAACTTTGTGATAAAACAGATTCACATTGTCATAATATGACGACTAATGACTGATTATATGAAGGAAAATGTTCATTCTTTTTAACGAAATCTATTTTTATTAAGTATTTATGTAGCGTTTGACGGAAATCATGCTAATGAGCATTTTTTTAAAAAGATCACATCAGCTGATAAATTTCCATCTGAGCCACAGATGGCATCAAAAATAGAGAATACAAATCTTTTTCTGGCAAGTACTAAACTTGAAAGGTAGCTGTATAGTAGATTTGTCCCAAAATTACAGAGACTTTCTAAAGTTTTTTAGTTTAATTAACCCCTATAAATATATGACTAAACAACCAAGAGAAACTTGTTTCTCATCAATGTTACTTAAATTCGAATGCACAAAAAGCTATTAATTCATATTATCCATCATACACCGTACTATTAAGAACCTGTTAGATTCCAAGAATAATTAACTTTAGCTTTTAATCTAATTGTATTCGTGTCCAAGAAATATTAACTGATTTTACGAATTGGTTTCATTTTATCTTCAGTCTCTATATAAACGCAAAGATAATAATTTTCTAGGAAACTGCATCAGAAAAAAATACAAAAATTTTTCAAAATTCCCATTAAAAATTCCTACCTCAACCATATCAATTTAGAGAAATTTATTTGCTCATGGGTCTAAACATTCTCATTAAAAGTCCAGCCATTATGGGCATCGCCATTTATCAAAATTGTACCTTCATTATAGATATGGAAAATTATAACACAAAAAGTACTACACACTGTTCATAGATTTTGTTTGATATTAATGAGTTTGATGAAATTTCAGTCACTAGGTATTACTTCTTATTACCAAATGCCATGGTCTTTTCATGTTTCTCCTTTCTATGAATAATAACTAGAACAGGAAAAAATTAATCGTTACAAATATAATTTACCCTTCACACAATCGTTCTTCCAAAATTCGATAGTATTAGTGGTAAAATATACTTTATTTCTAAAAAGTTTTTGAGGAGGACGCTTCGCAATAAGTAAAAAATAAAAATCATAAGATTATGATGGAAAAAATTACCTGCACTATATAGGAATTCAAAATTATGAATTTTATCATAACCTTATATAGGAGGGTTACCTGAAGTTTTTAATCCAACAAAGAAACGAGGCTTTTTTTTTCATAATCATTTTTAGTTGTCAACAGAATCTCCTTCCAAGTGTATACACGAGGTCTTTAAATCTAATAAAATTTCAATTTTGCACAATAGTGGAAACATTGCGTCGCACGCAACCCCTAGCCAATTCCCCAGGCGAAATCCGCCAGTCGGATAAAACGCGAACGGATAATTGGGGTTTTTCTGTAATGCGTAATAAATAAAGTTTGACTTAAGTTAAAAAAATTAGATTAGTATTAGAAGCTATGTGTCAAATCCCTATACAAATATAAAAAATCTGACAATAACGCTTTGAGTCTATTCCGTACAACTGATTATCATTCACTCATATCTGACTTGTTTTTTATTCTTTCCAGGCTCGACGTCAAATCCGGGATCTTTTCGAAGATCTACGAGATGGCCACAACTTGATTTCCCTCTTGGAAGTTCTAACTGGCGAACAACTTGTAAGTACTCATCTTTAAAAATAATATTCATTATTTATGTCATAAACAAATATGTGTTAGCATTAAGAAATCATTTTGTTTTTGGGATATGTTATCTAATGAAATGAGCTTTACGATTCTTTATAATTTATAACATTGAAATGGAACTCAACCTTCATCAATACAAACATTTATCATAGAATCATTGCAGCATGCTAGTTTATAAATGTCACAGCAATGTAATTATCTTCATTTCGAAATACGAGTAAACATGCTAAACAGAAGATTCTCTTCTTCTCTCTCCTCATTTTGTATATACTTCAGCTGTTTGATAAGTGGATGGTACCTCTAAATCGAATCATTTCATCCTAGATTGGTACAACCTTTTATAGTATTCGTCCATAATTTGATCCCTATAGCTCAATATTTCCCTATGATGTGAAAACTAATCTGGCGATGTTGTTGAAAAATGGAGTTTGCTCAAACTTTGTGTTTTTATTGGTATTACGGTAACGTTGAAAATGTTCCAGGAGGGTTTTGAGGTGTTTATTTTATCGTGAACTCAAGTAATAGAGTGGCACATTAAGGTTGTAAAGTCGTTTTTTCGTATCGCTATAAGAAATAGTAGCTCATATGGATCGACGCAACATATTTTGAGTAGGTCAATATTGGGCAGTACCAAGAAACCTGAACCTTTTGCAAAAATACCTCGAGTAGAAGTCGCAGATAGATATACTTAACGTAGTTACATTCGTCAAATGCATCAGTACTAGTGACGAGACGAGGCTGATAAATCTAACGAATGACTCTCCAAAAATAAGCCAAAACCGAAAGAACCACCATGAAAATTAAGGTAATGCTCATCGTTCTCTTCTTCTATTGCCATGGTGTGGTTCACCATGAATTCATTCCATAGGATTAGAGGTCAATAAGAAGTACTCCGTGGCAGTTTTGAGGCGTCTTAAGTGAAGCAATTCGTAGTAAATGACCTATGGTCAAATAATTGATGCATGTTTCTGTACGATGCGCCGTCATATTCCAGCATCATTGTGACTGAATTTTTGGTCATACATGAAATTAGAGTAATCCCTCAACCAACGTATTCGCCAGTTTTGGCACAATTTGACGTTTTTCTCTACTCTGAATGTAAATTGCTCAAACCACTGAAGGCTATCACAATCTAGGATTACAACAAATCTATAAAAGATTTTATTTTGAAAGCGATAGTAAAAATTTTTTTCTCAGTGGTACTTTCATTTTTTATTTTATTGTTTCTCCAATTCTTTCTTACTAGAAATACATCTTACAATAATGAATCTGGCTATATGAGGATTGATATTTTTTTCCGGGCTTGTGGCATCATCCATATCGAAATTTCTACCGCATAATGTGGTAACCCTACACAAATTTTATGAGAAAGGGGCTACTGAAACTTAGGGTAAATTGTTAAAGGTATTTGTTGTTGATTCTTTAAGACATGCACAATTGCCTCGTTAATGTAAAGTGTTCAAGAAGGATCGTGTAAGCGTGGAAAACTTGACGCGAGCAGGAAGATCTTGGGGGGCGTACTATCATGAACATGAAGCATGTACTTGCCCTAATCCGCCAAAAATGTAGATTACGCTGTAAATAATAGTAAGCAAGCTAAAATTCAAAAGCGAAATATTTCGTTGAAATGTGGTTGACGGAAAGAAACCTCTGTGCTAAAAATGCTTCTGAAAATCCTTTCAGAAGAGCGAAAACATTATCGAACAACGTTCGCAGGCAGAAAGTGACGAGTAACGAGGGTTCTTGCGAAACGAACGCCTGGAAAAATTTCTGGAGACGGTGTATTAATCTGGAACGAATAATTTTATTTTTACAGTCTCATTATAGTCCTATTATAGGAAAATTGTTTCTACAAAAATGTATAGAACTATTTTTGTTATACTCCAGAATTGTCACAGATTTTTAGAATTAGCTTCATGATTTATTTTTCAAAAAATATTTATTCTGTTCCAGCCAAGAGAGAAAGGACAGATGCGCTTTCATATGTTACATAACATAGATACAGCCCTTCATTTTCTTCGTTGTAAAAACGTGAAGTTGGTCAACATCCGATCCGAAGATATCGTCGATGGAAATCCCAAATTAACCTTGGGACTTATATGGACCATCATTCTACACTTCCAGGTTAGTTTTTTGATCTTTTTGCACGAAAAAAAAGTAAATGAAAAACTGGTTATAAAAAATTTATCGAAACTTGATTTATTTTTGTTGGATTCGAACTGAAAAAATTATACATCAATTACGGTTAATGGCAAAATTAATTACAAAACATCTGTTCTGCCGGATTGAAACCTCGATATATTATTGTTATGGTAAAATTTCCTTCATTTGTTTGGTATACAACTGAATATACTATTCTATTTTAAAAACATATTTTTTCCGAAATTTGTGGTGTTGCATAAGAGACGAGAAGTGGTAACAAATTGAAGTAACTTTAGAATTCGAATCAATCGCTTTTTTGTATAAAAAGTAGTAATATCATCGTTGAATTTATGTCTAAAAAGATTTCTGGCAGTCTTATTTTGAAATCGCTGACATCTGCTTCATGGTTGCCTGCTCTACGTCAGGAATAGCTTTAAAATATATCTCTATTAGCACATTTTTTATTTGCCTAAAGAGACATAAATTGCATGGTGTTGAATCTGAGGATTTTGTAAGATAGGAAGATTAAGAATATCTATAATCAATAGCGTTTTATGATATGACGCGTTTTTATGATAAAGAAGAAAGCATTTAACCGATTTTTTATCTTTCTTTTAATGTACATCATTAAATTACGTAAGAACACTGAATTTTGTCTTAAAGTCAACATTGTTTGATAATGTTTTAACAGCTTGAAATAAAACATGATGTTAATAAGTTGATTTGTCTTTACAAACAAATGATCTAAAATTTGATCTTATTGAAACGTCTATAGAAGCAAACTGACAATCCGGAACGGTCTAAAAAATGGCACTGCTTGTCTCAATATATGATGGTACAAGACATACTCCTTGAAATATATCCGCCAAAAAAAATCTATCATATCCTCCGAAAAGCTGTTTGTTTGTCGAACTCTTCTTCATTTTTGCCTTCCTTTTGCTCTTTTTCTTCCATTATAGTTAACACTACTCTACCATCTTAAATCCACCGGAAATCCAGCCCTGCAAAGAATCTTTCCTATATAAGGCCCAAACCTAAAATATCCCTCAACCAAAATGTCTTTTGATGTGTCAGTTTGTTTACAACTTAATTGTAAAATTTGTTGGAAAATTCTATGCCATAAGAATTTTCGAAATTTGGTTTCCAGAACAGACGTTTTATCTTCAAATCGACACAATTTGACGACAAGTGTCCCGAAAATTTAATTTAATTTTAAATATCAATCGAAATTTCCCAAATTTATTCTTAGATAGAAAATTTTGAGCATCGTATTTTAATGAAAATTGGTTAGAAAAACACCTAAATAAATAAAAATATAAATATAAAAAATATTTTTCGTTACATAAATATATCTTTTTCTTGTAATTAAACCATTTTTTCATTTACCAATGTCCAATATTAGAAAGTAGAAATATTTCGCAGTAATCTTAATCAATTGGCATTTTTTTATTTACAAAAATGGTTAAAAATCATCTGCCTGCAGTATCCAAATTCCAGCTGGTAGCATGCGTAATATATTCGGCATAGACAATGAACTATCCCTTATCTCTAACCGTTTTTATTATATTTTTTACGCAAACTGCGCAGGCTAGAAAGGTAAGAAATTAGGTAATATCATGGTCAAAATAGTAAAAATATATAATTACAAATAATCATCTATAATCTAAAACAATTGATTGACTCAACATTTTAAATGTTTTCCCAATATTTATCCAAATTTGGGACTAATAAAAATAATATTGGCCTTCTTTATCACAGATATCTAAGTATAGATTTAAATTTCTTGATATATTATGTTATATGTCAGAGTTTTGATTAAAATTACTTTTGATGCTTCGACCTAATTTCGGACGCTAAAATATCTGACATTGACAACTGATAATTATAAAAACTAATAGATCACTTACCACATAGATATCAAAATGGAATTAATTAATGGTTTATTATCCGACATCTCAATAGCAACAGCGTTGTCAAGAGAAAACCCGCTAAGGGCAGACGAACAAAGGAGAGTAGACAGAAGGAGGAGTATCTCTTATGCTGTATACGCTAAATAACAATTCAAACACCTTTTAGAATAGCCCTGGTATATACAAATGGTATGGTATGGAAGTAACAATTGTAGATGAATTAAATGCAGAGTTAAAAAGCATAACCTAAAAGAACTATTGTGAGAAAACACGCATCTAGAGTGATTATATATCGTATTTTCTCACTAGAGATAATTTGTGCTTCCTTTAAAATCTTTCCTGATGCTAATGTTGCGCCATCCTTATCAAAGGCATTTCGGTGTACAATTTTCATATACACAGATTGTTCTCCTTCTCTCCACTCTCCATAAGTCACGCGTAGTCAGTGTAAGAGTTAGTGTGACAGTGTAATGGAGCAATGAGTGAAAATTTCTGTTATACATGAGGATAATGGCTACGAAGATCCTTGAAATATTGGAGGGTATATATGGGACGCAAGTTGCACCAAAAAATGTGTTTAAGAATGTTTCAAATGTTTTACCGACGGCAAAGTAACAAATGAAGATGAGCTAGACAAGAAAATCTGTTCTATATTTTGTACAGCCCGTGCTGTCAGACGATCAGAAAGAAAAACGGATGGAAGCCACCATTATCACGTGTGATCGGGATCCATCCTTTCTGCGAACCATCATTACAAGAGATGAGACCTGGTGTTACCAGTTCGATCCCAATTCCAACTTTTTGTACACACCTTGTACGTTAGTTGGAAATTTATAAAATAGGAATCTCCAATTTTTTATGCCGTTTTAAACCAAACATATTAACAATTTCTAAAAAATCATCTTTGCTTATTACTCTTATAATTTAGAAATAGATTTATGTCTTTTTCCCTATTTTTATGATACTGATGACTGTTTAAATTATATTCTAAATATCTAAATGTATAATCTCATATTATGTCTTTTATTTTATAGTGTTTTAAACTTTGGACTATCTAGATTTTAGACTGTAGAAATATTTTGATAATGTATTAATATCATTTATTATATAATATTCTAATGTCAAATTGACTAAAATAATTCAATATCTACTAAAAAAGTCCTTGTACATTTGGAAAGTTTTTCAGTACATATCTGTTTTGTTTGTGAATTGATAATAATATTTACATACTTCATAAACATCCCAACTAATAGTTAATGACCTTTTAGGAGAGATAGATTAACAATAATTGAAATAAGTTGGAGAACACGTTAGTTTTATATACCATTCACTTTATATATATATAATGTGACTCCAATAAAACTGATAAATAAAAGAAGCATTGAGGATCCTTGTGTTAATTGTGATGCAGTTTACATAGGGCAGATATCTCAATGGGAAATAGATTAAATACAATTATTTGAAATGTTTGGTATACACAAAAAATATAAATATATAAATGATAAAAAAACCTAAGTAAACTGTGAAAAATTAATTATTTTATTTTATGAATTTGTAGCTATAAATAATTCATTTTAATAATAGTTGCTTTCTACTAGTACATCCATTTTGACTAGTATATTCATTTTGACAAAAGACAAAACACATTTGGTAGGTGATCTCTTTAGTTATCAGTATTAAAGTTAGGTTGTTAACCACAAAAATAATTTTCAATAATGATTTTCAATTAAAATAAATCATAAATTAAGAAAATATATGTCAACAAAATTGACGAAATATTATATAATATTGAATAAAAGTTGTTAAATAACCTCATAACAAAATTGAATCTTTTGAGATATAAATCATTAGTTGCTATTTTAGATTTATGACAAATATCTTTAGTAAATTCTTGTTGAAATTTTCACAGCCATTTTAAAACGTTCAAAACACTTCACTATTTAGTCAAATATACATTTTGAAATCCTCTCGTAAGTTTTTATTCGACGAACTGTGTTGAAAATAATTGTTTACTCTCGGAGGTCAAAACTCCCTCTTATTACTCGATGTATCTTTCAAGATACTATAAAAAGTAATTAATAACTTTATGTAATATATTAATTATACAACTATGTAAAACGATACGAAACGAAACAAGCCGCTGATTCGATTTTAAAAGATTTCTGACTTAACGATTAAGCTGTTAATGGAAAGTAATGTGGGTCGGTACTAGATGGCGCTATAGGTTAAATTCAATAACGTGACTGTCTTATAGGATAATATATGATTACAGTCACTGGAAATTCCGTATGTATCTATTTATCATAGTATAGTTAGTTTGTGAAGTGGATTGGGAGAACATTGGAATTTATTATTCACAAATTCCACTTTTATGCTCATTGATTATATTAATCAAGTCATCCAGTTCAGGGGCGGATCGTTGTGAAGTAGTGTTCTGAAATGTTCGCAAAAAAACTCACAGTCGTAACATAAGAAAAATTTGAATCACCAAGTACTATCTGACTTCCTTGTTTTGCGACAATGTCGCACTGTCGCTCGTTGTTCTGCTTTGGGGTTAATCTCACTACGATCGGTAACTTAACCATATTGAGCGATTGTTCACTATATTGAGGCGGGCTTTGACACTCACATAGAGTTCAAGAATATGCTACTATTATTATGCCACATTTTTGTATGTCTGTATATGGAACCAATGAGCAGAATTTGATTAAGCCACAATATTGGATATCTCAATAACGTATATTCCATGCAATTATGAAGATGTCTTTTTAAGACTACAATTTCAAATCCAACCACCTTCAGCACAAATGTCTTGAGTAAATTTTCATTTCCAGGTCTTTCTGTACTTTCAACATGATTTTCTATAATAAGAGTTGGTAATGGCTTATTTAATTCTATCTTTTTTTTGTATGAATATTTACAAAATCTCTTGGTCTTTATCAATTTAAAAAAAACTCCATTCTGCACAAAATTACAGGCACACTGTTAATGGTTATTTGTATGCCAAGGACTGAAAGTGCTACGTCTGTTTTTGAGACTCATCCAACAAAGTAGTATTTTAGCCGCGGCGTACACAACATTTTTTAGACGACGCATAAGATCCAAATCTTTTTTAATTACACCGAGGAAAGAAAATAAATAATAGAGAAATATAAACATTTTATTTATTGAATAATATAATGTACTTAATGATAATTGCAATGTCAATATTAATATATTAATTATTTGCAAAAAGTAATGTTGATTGTACCTCCAGGACAATTATTAATATTTATTGGATTGGATGCAGATGTATATCTCTACTAGATGTTGATGGAATCTCTGTAGATGTGTTTGCGATTTCGATACAATTTGTAGATGTGTTTGTGTATTCGATAGAATTTGTTGATTGATTCGTATTTGTGGTGGAAGAAAGTATTCTGTTATCAATTTCAATCTTGTTTATTATTGAGTTATCTATATAAGCTTCCACTACGGTGGAAGAAACCTATCCACCATGGCTTTTTAACATCAGAATGTCTGCGCCAATATCAGCTAAAAGGGACACTGAGGTTATGCAAAATCATCGTAGTGAAACTGTCAACATTGAAGTGGCTAGAGTCACATTTAAGAAAGTTAAAGTTGTCTACTCCAGAGCGTCCCGAAAGTGTTTTGCAGTACGGAACTGTCACTTTCACTACGTGTTAAACTCAAAATGCAACTTTCAGTATGTAAATGAATACAGAACAAACAACTTTAAGATAGCGTCGTCTAAAAAGTATATTGTTATTCAGCTCAAATCGTCCTTAAGAACTGGACAGTTTGCAATTTTTTTTCAATGTATTACTAGGCGACTGCAAAGAAAAACATTTTCTTTGGATTAGTAATCAAAAAATTTAAATTATGTATTATGCTGAATTTGAAATTAGGATTACATATTTATACTTTATAATTCCATAAAATATAGAAACTGTTTAATTGTGAAATATCAAAATATATCAACAAAAGTAATGAATATAAGTGAATAAATAGAATACTCTAAAAGCATTTATTCATGTTTTTAGTTACAATGTTAATTCCAATTGATCTTCTTGAGTAGCTACATACGAGAGGAGTCGTAGTTGCCACTTTTATTAATAGATTCGAAAATATTCAACTAAGATAGCTTTCAACTTGTTGGTTTGATTTTTTTAGAAGACGTCATTTTAATACATGTTTCAATTAGAACTAATGTTCATTAAAAGATTAACGATTACTTTTCATCGATTGTCTTAATTTTGAACCTCAAGGTGCCATTACATCGTTTGTCAAAAGTTGGACCAGAGAGTTTAAATTCAATTCAACGTGTTTATCACTTTTAAAATCTCATTAAGGGAGTTTGGTCTTCGACTCATTTCATACATCGAAAATGTAAAACTAGTCCTCCAAAGAAGTTATTTTCACTGTTTTAATTTTTTCCAAGTGACTCACTTGGATCCACCAAAAGTTAAAGACAAAACCTGATAAAATGTTGATTTAAAATTCGATATTCCATTTTTATAACATACCATAAAAGACAACTTCAACTGTCAAAATTAATGGGTTCGATTCACTGAATTCCCGCATAAATTCCCGTTCCACTAACGTAGAAAGACCATGACTTTGTTAGGCACGCATATATTTAGCGCTGTAGGGTGGCAATCTAACATTTTGTTGAAACCATGCACGTAAACTGGACTAAAACTTTATGCAACATGGATTTCACTGTAACGTCATTGGGGTATGATACATAATGATTTGGTTTCACTGCCATTGCTCGAATTGCCAATCTCACCCCCTATACTGTATGAGGAATCACGAACGGTGACTTCAAGCAATCCCTCTCGACCACCACGGGCCTTAAGTGAAATGATATAAAAGAGCTTACACTCATTGTGTGTCTCCAGAGGAACGTACCCAATATGTTAACCATACGAACTTCAAATTCGGACTTGAAGAAAACCAGAGTTGCCAGACTGGGTATTTTTCTCACACACCTCGTAAATTATTCCGTGGAACACCTTGTTATTTCTCAATATAATTCAACTATAAATGGAAACGTTAATGGATTTGTTATTGCAATATTCAAAATTTAAAAACACCCATCATTCAATTACTAACAATATAAATATGGGCATATTGATTACGAATATTAAAAAGTAATGAGCTCCCACACTTAACCTACACAATATTCAATACTATATGCAAATAAATAATTTCGGCATTATCGCTTATTATTTTTGACCATGATCTCAAAAAAAAGTAAAACATTCAATTATGTATGGTATGGTTTACGTAGGATGTTCAAAGTATCAAAAATAACCCAGCTCTTCACTCCGCATATTTCCATTAAAGTTTTCAATGGAATTTACGTGGGTAAGTTACGATTCTCAAGAACCAGTTTATGTCATTTGAATATGATGCACAGCTAAAGGATATAAGAACAAAAACGATGTCATATCCAACAGTACTTCTAATTATATCGATTCTTTTAAGAACTGTTACACATGGCTTTGCTCAGAAAAGGATAAACTTTAAAATCTAAAGAGGTGCAGATTTTTACTATATATAGATACAATACTTAACAATGTTTCATTTTATTATACTCGAGAGCAAGCTACTAAAATGACCGGTGAGAAAAATTGGAGGATATATACTAAGCCATTCCTTGTCTGCGTTTCTCATAGAACGATATTTTCATGGGAGGTTTGCAATGTCTAAAATAATTCCCGATTCAGACTCTTGCGAGGCGTCTTCTAGAAACTCTCGACACGAGTCTTGGCGAGAGGAGGTGGCAGGACTCATCCTCAGTTTCGATTTATTCAGTTACTCGCTTCGTTTACCATAAAATTGTAGTAATTCAAATAGCGTTTATACTAAAAATACATATGATTTAAGTTTTTTTTTTGGATGTTATATACTTACAGTACAATTCCGCAAGAAGTAAAAAAATGTACCTATATTTGTTAACCGATTCCGGAGGTCATTCACTTCATTTTCATACTCGCGCCCGAAAAACCGACACTAACGATCACTGTATCAGTATTTGTTTTCATTAATTCGCTTTATTTACTGATGAGAAATGCCAGACAAATCCACGAAGGACAATATTTTATATATTTATACTATTAAGAAGACCTTAAAATTCCACAACATTTTAGAATATTTCAAGATGTCTCGAGAAGTTCGAAACCATGACGGATGTTGCTTTATATCTCCCTATCACCAAGTTGGTGGACCCATACAAAAAAGGCTTCCGAAAGCCCAAAATATTCCTATAGTTTCGATTTCCAGGAATGTCATTCTATTTCTAACGTTAGATATAACAACTTTAGCGTTTATAAAAGACACTGTTAGAAATATTTTTTTTCTATCTTGTCTCCAAAATAAAAAAAACGTTGTAAAAGTATTTAAATCATTGCTATCACTAGATTTATTCCTACGTCAAGGGACACTCTCATCAAAGTAGACATAGTCATCCTTTGATCCTTTTCGAAAATTCTGAAGCAACCAATAAGACAGAGCAAGAGAAATATGTATGCTCACATGAAATATCTAACCAGACATGATATGAAATCATGTGGGTTTTTCTAATCCTAGTAGAACTGTAAATTATATCCAATTATTTATTCCTAGTGACAGTTCTTTGATTATCTAATTTTAACAAGCGTAATTTGCGAGATACGGTGCAAGACGAGACGAGATTACAGGTGGGTCATTATTTAAACAATGGGACTATTAAAGTATGCACTTTACAAAGTTTACAGATGGCTGACAAAGCATGATGATTTCCTTACCGCGCCAACGTTATTATTTTTATTTCGGTCAAATTATCTTGATTGTAATTATCAGCGACGTTACATTTTGTTTGTAATTGAATTTGTAGGAAGCATTTTAATAACAACCGGAATAATAATAACATTGTGAGGTATAAAATTTACCGATGATTTCAAATAAATTCAATGAAGAATTAACATTTTTAATTTTGTTGTTCACTGTACATTTAACACCACAAAAAAATAGTAAAATGATTGTGTACCGCCCTAACGTCAATTCTATTTAACTCTACGAATAACGTATCCAACTCAAAGCATATTATATTGTATATAGAAAATGAAGTACTTGATGTCGCCTCTTTCATTCTACCTTATTAGAGCGATAGTTTATACATCACCTGTCTACTCTACTAGGTCTAAAAAAATTGAAAAACAAATCATCGAAAATCAATTCTCATCATAAAAAACTTCATACCACAAGAGAAATCGAATAAAATAATCAAATTAATTTTCTTGTACGAATGCGATTGCTTGTTTGATCTGACCGCACATCTTTTTTTGGCGATATGTTGATTTCTTACCAGCGTCACTAATTTGTAAAATTCTCTACTTTTAACGTATGTGCTTCGAAATCCTTCTTCAAAAATTCTTAAATAAATTGTATAGTCTTCCAAGTAAGAATAAAGTATAATTAATAATTATGTCTATAATGAGATAATATTAACACACATTTTGAAGGGTTAATCAAAAATAATTATATTTAGAACGAACAAGTCTGAGTATTGAAATTATTCTTTTCTTTTAACACAAAAACAGCTTACATAAGGTATACATCTCAATATATTTAAAATAGATTAAAAAGTCATCAATATTTTACAAAAATAATAAAACTATGATAAAAGAAATGTACATTTAATTATAAGAAAAATATAATTTTTTGAAGTGATTGATAAACATAAAAAATAGGAATATACAAATGATAATAAAACCAAAGTAAGCTAAAGAAATTTTTAATTATATTTTATAATCTTTTAACTATGAATAAATTTTGTCGTGTAAAGACCAAACACATTTGGTAATTGATCCCTTAGTGTTATATAATTTTTTCAGAATTATCAATATTAAAGTTAGGTTGTTAACATCAAAAATAATTTTCAAAATCGATTTTTAATCAAAATAAATCAGTATTCGTTTACGCCCCAAATTTTCTTTTAACACAAAAACAAGTCTGCGGTTATCAGAATTGACTCGCCCACTGTTTGTGACACCATTTTTAGGCATTCTTACCATAAACAAACAACATCGCTATATATGAGATCACACGATGACATCACCGGTAGGTGATATCGATAAATTCTTTTTAAATAGCATCGAACAAGGTGTAACCAATTCGGGACTTACTTTAAAAGCTAATAATTCTATAAAGATATAAAAAACTTTCAAGCTTCTTAAATTTTAAGTTGTATAATCGAGTTACTGTCGGTGTTTCTGAAAGAAGTATCCGAATATTTGTCAATGAAAAATGTGAAATTGTTGCTGGTGTTATTTCATCTTTGGGATTATAAGGTGTGTTACGTAGAATAATAATAAAGTTCTATGAAAGCAAGCTCACAGCGATTCGTGAGTTACAGAAGGAAATTAAGCTCCGCTTCAACGCAATGCGACGCAACAAATCCATTTATTATTGAAATAACTATCCTACGAGGTGTGATACAAAAATACGATTAATGAAATTTTATAGCAGCACCTGTATTACGGTAGTGGATTTACCAACAGGCTGAATAGGCTGTAGCTTAGGGCGACTGATTTCAAGAGGCGATAAATTTCATTTTGATTGTTCTATATTTTCTCATTTTAAATTACAAAATTAAAAAAAAACATTATTCACTGGAAAAATTCTACACAAGAAAATTTTAAGTACCTATTTCGAAGAAATGACGAAGGAATTAGCGAATAGAAAGATAGAAAGAATATACTAGAGAAATAGAAAAAAAGTAACCAAAAAGAAATAGAAGATTTGATAAAGCACTAGGTAAAGATGTTGAAATGGTTGCAAGTAATTAACACGTTTTTAGTTGTCATAAAAGTTATCTTTCATCTGAAAGAATTTTAATAAAAATCTGCTACTATAACTTTAACAAGATAATAATGTAGTGTCTATCGTGAAGTTTACTGAACACACTGTTTAAACTATCACTACAGAGACTGAAGGTGAATACTACCTTCTTATAACTTCGTTGCCGAAATAGTGTAATTGTGATTATTAGTGTGGTACTATAAACAGTTTGTGCAGAATGAATATTATCAACGGTTCCAGAAATTCGAACTTAGTTGAACATTCAAAGCAGGATCGATGAAATGTTGAAATTTGTCCACGGTGATGATGTACTCATTTTGAAGACTTTTTACAAGTACCATGAAGTATTTAAAAATGGAAATGAGACAGTTAAGAATCAGAAGCAATTGGGAGGTCATTCAAACTAGGAAAACCGATAAAATGTGCGAAACGTGTAAAAGTCTTCCTGTTTGCCCATATTCCACTCACCAGATTTAACACCATGTGACTTCCTAAAAGTAGAACAAGTGCTAGAAAGAAAACGTTTTGATACTATTCCTAAAATTGAGAAGGTTGTGACAGATTATATGAAAGAAAATGTTCCAGAAATACTTCCAGCAACGATTTTAACTTAGTGATAAGTCCATTGCACGGCACTAGGGAAATGTTATATTACGTAGTTCGTCCACGAGATCCTGACCTCATTTAGTAAATGGAGTGCTTTCCCAGAAATTTTTATATCGGCGTCAGAGCCAAATCTCAACAAACTTTACCTGCACAAAGTTGCAACTTGCTGCTTTGATCCTTTTTATTAAAGTATCGCCTGATCTATCAGTTATTCAAGTTTTTAAAGCTTTGCCGCGAGTACCATGAAAGTGTAATTCGATCAGTTGTAACGGCCGATGAAACTATGGTGTACTATGATCCGGCATCCTAAACAGATTCCATGGTGCGGCATCGGAAAGGAGAACGCATGACAGAAAGCAAAGGTCACGAAAAGCACAAAAAAGTGATGGATACGCTAGTGAGATTGCGAGGTTATTCTTTTGATTGACTTCTAATCAAATACTAACGCGACTGTTGCACATTATGCTGAGTTACTAAGCTAATTGCGTCAAAAAATTGTATAACAAAGGCGCGGCAAAATCAACCAAGTTATTCGCTTACTTCATGACAATGCTCCAGTTCACACTGCATCACTTTCCAAGGCTACTATACAGGAATGTGGCTTCACAGTGGTTGAACAGCCACTCTTTAGCTCAGATCCGTCCCCGTCCGACTTCATAATGGTATAGAAGCTTTAATCAGACGTTCTGAAAAGTATGTGCATCTATTTATGACCTTTCTCCCTATGTTAAACTAAGAACCATCATTATGTCTTAGAAGAAAACTATAATTGTGGGTAGACATCAATTAGTGCAGTATTTTAATGAAAATTGATATAAATTATTTATATTATTTATATTTATACAATTGAGAAATCATTGATCATTTTTTTGTATATAATTGAAGCTTATATATATATATATATATATATATATATATATATATATATAAGTTTTAATTGTGATTATTTCGGGTACGTAATCAACTGGTAGAAAATTATCATGCAAATCAGAATAATTACTACAAACAAATCTTTAATATGTAGTGACAAAATTATTGGTTAAATAATTGCGAATATTCATAGCGCGGTAACAATAATCATATTTATTACGTATCTTTGATGTACTCAGCATAACAAATATTCGAACCTTTTTCAATAGTAAACGTTCTACCTCATTTCCTGTCGGATTTGTTCATATTTCCGCTTGAATCCCTGCACTCTCACTATTATTTATTATATAGAGACCAATGCTAATTTAGGTTAATTCCACTAAAAGTTGATAAAAACTTCAAAAAAAGATTTTTTAGAACTGTATAGTACAGTTCAACCAAGGCATTCTTTAATAACCTGTTTCAACTGTACGATTTAGCCTCATGTTTTCCCTGATAATTGCGTGTTTGTGATCCATTCAATTTAATTTAGGTTAAAATGCATTTGGTTTTCCATTGTAAAGATGATACAAATCAAAACTTGTCTGAGGCAAGTGAAGAATCATGATACGATGATCATGATATGATGTTGCGTTTTCCAAATTACACATAATAAACCGATATTTGTACTTACTATAAACTATTGTGAAAAGATGAAGTATTCAACTGCACTTGTGTGTGCTTCACAGTAATTTGTTGTTATTGAATTTTATTCCACATATATTTATGCTTAAAACTCTTAAATTAATTAATTATGAACTAAATAATTGTCCATGCGCGAAACAGGGAAACTCCAAGTTGATTTCGCAAATTTGCAACGACTGGCCTTGCGATTTATTTATGGTCATTGTAAAATTGTAAAAGTTTAAAATCGAATGATAAATCCGTTGGAATCATCGGTATACGCAAGATGAAGACATCATCTCTTTTGTATTTTCATCGCCCTCCATCACTTTTTTCACAACCAGTCTTGTTCCATTGCACAGTCTAGGTTTATTCATGTTACGCAGCTTGATGACAACTGATCCTACTTTTAACTGCAAATTGTGAGGCGATAATCCAGACAATTCCAGTGAATTTAAAAACTCCATGTGATAGTTGACTACGTCATCCTGGTTCTTAACGGTGTCGACTGATTCGAGAGAAATCAACTGTCCGGGAAGAAAATTCTGAATGGTCGCATTGAGTTCCTCGACATCTTGATTTTTCGCCACCAATATTGCTCGTTCACCCAGCCAATTATGGTTATTTAACTGTTACGCTGAATAAGCTTCTCTTTTGAGTTTGTGATGTGACAGAAATCTGTGGGTAGTGTGATGAATCCGGTCGGGGTGTGTCCACTGCGACTTTATTATTTCCAATGTCCAACAACTGCTTTGCAAACACATTTGCAGTTGCAGGCTTAATGTAAGCCTGAAAAAATGTTTTTGAGCAAAAAATATTCATTTTTATGTGCAAATTTAGTACTTATTTTAAGTGATTACTGTAGTTGAAATGAGCTTTGAGATTGAAAAATATTTGAAGTGTTCGAAAACTTCAACCAAAATGTGAGATTACAGATTCACTCACAAGCTAACCAAGACACAAAATAAAAATGAAAAAAAAAACGAATTGACCAATGCAATTGACCTTGTAAATAACTTAATTACACTAATTGATAGTCGTCTAGTGATGTTGAGAAAATTTTTTGTTATTTTATTTACATAAATTTGGGTTTTATATCTGCTTTTGAAAAAATTTCGTCGCTTGAAGCTTTAAAATACAATTAAAGGATTTCCTGTTGTTAACCTTAGAATTTATTTCACAAAAGAGAGTGATTTCTTGGTTGGCTAGTCTTCATTATGTCACACATCTAAAAATAGCATTACTTTCAGTCATCAGAAATACACGACAAATAATTCTACTTTTTTTTATAAATGCTCGAGTTTTTTTCGATCCACAACCATTGGAATATAACACATCACTCAATCACTCAAAATCGTGTGACGAACTAAGAAAAAGACATTTTTGCCAAAAGTCGGTTTTATTCATCAATGTAATCTCCTTAGAGAGCAATACAGTTATTCAAACGCTTCTTTTACGATGCCGTGCTTGAAAAAGAGTTTGTCTTTTGCCAAAAAATAGGCTTCACTTTTGCTTCTCCATTTGACATGAATTTCTTACCGGTCAGCATTTTTTTGAGATCAGCGAATAGCCAGTAGTAACTAGGAGCCAGATCTGGACTGTACAGTGGTTGAAAAATCAGTTCGAAGTGTATTTCGTTCAATTTAATCATCATCGCCATCGACTTGCGAATCGTTGGTTTTCTCTTCGACATATGAGGCCGTTTTTCCATAATTTTTCATTCAAACGATCCAACAACTCTAAGTAGTATTCACTATTGATTGTCTCTCCCTTTTAGAGATAGTCGATGAACAATATTCCATGCGTATGCCAAAATGCTGAAGCCATAACCTTCCCAGCTGACTGTGGACATTTCGGACTTGTTTTTCATCGACTGTGAGTAAACGCGGCTTTCACTTTGAAAAAATCTTTCTCATGGTCAAATGTTAATGCATAATTGTAAACATACTGCCTTCTGATATCTTTACGGCCTCAGCTATCTTACACAATTTCAGTCTACGATTATATATAACGAATTTGTGGACTTTTTTGATAATTTCTCGAGTAATGAAATTTCAAGCACCAAAACATAAAAGATGCAAGATACCAGCACTATGGACATACAAGTATACTGCCATCTCAAACACAGATATGTAAAAAAAGCTGAAAATACCAATGAATGCTTTCGGAAAGAAAAATCTTGAAATGTGTTTTTGTCTGGAGAAAACCATTCGGCACATACAAAGGGTGTGTGGTTGACAAAGCAGGATACGCTTCCGTAAGCCCCAAAATACAACTAGTGAATCCATATTTTCAGGTTGTAATCAATTGAAGCTACACAGAACAATTTGATATACAATACCCTCTAAGGAAATGACAAAAAATAAATAATACTCATGAAACTCATGAAATAGTGGGGGCAATGTTGAACCTGCTAATTATTCATTAATGCAAATGCAATTAATCATAACTGAAATCGTAAAATGAGCAAGTCCTGCCAATGGCCAATCCAAGATTCTGACGAAGTAGTGATGAATTTCTGAATTATTTACTGCGTACTGTAGCATAAACCGCTAGATGCTTTTTATTTTAGTTATAGATAACGAAATTGAAAACGGCTTCGTTACTTTTTATGTCACGAATTGTCGATAGTTGCTCTAGAATACGGAACTATCTACCTACTTAACCCATTTTTTATGTAATTGAAACAATAATATCGGATTTTTTACAAGCAAGCTTGAAATTGAAGATACTTTCTAATGATTCCGATATTTAGTTACTTGCAAAGTATTTCATTGCTCTAACTTAATAACTTTCAACTCACTATTTTACGAGGTCTGTCTTACTATTTAAAAATTCATTTACTTACAGTTCCTTGTTTAGTGTTGATAGAGCGGTGACGTCCTATATCGGCGCCGTATTAAAAATAGTTCTCGTATTTGTTTACATTGTTTATGTTGAAATACATAATACAGAAACGTATAGAGTCCAAAGTCTCATGGTTTTTATGATTTCAATAAGTAAAAAATTAAAGCTCTTCAAATTTAAAACATTTGTTACTTTCGATATATCACTCATATCTACTGGAAACGGGTAATTTGACCTTTGTAAAAAGAAAAAAATCGATCAAAAAATGAAGTCGATCGTTCATACAGGCTTATTACACGCCTTTATTAGTTTAACTTGTATGTTTTTATGTTATTACTAAGTTTTGGTTCGATTTTGTTCTACTTTGAGCGATCAAATGTAATTTAGGCTTTGCACATATGTCAAGACTTACAACAATAGAATAATTCTATCAAATATCTGATTATCCTGATTAGATTCGTCAGGATTCCTAAATTTCTCGTTAGCCGAGCGGGCTAAGGCATCAACCTGCGAATTCCCCGGGTCCAAATCTCGTTCGTACTGCATCAGTATTACTTTGGATTTAACACCTTGTTTTGGTGCTTGAAATTTCATTACTCGAGAAATCATCAAAAAAGTCCACAAATTCGTTATATATAATCGAAGACTGAAATTGTGTGAGATAGCTGAGACCGTAAGATATCAGAAGGCAGTATGTTTACAATTACGCATTAACTTTTGACCATGAGAAAGCTTTTTTTTAGAGTGGAAGCCGCGTTTACTCACAGTCGATGAAAAACAAGTCCGAAATGTCCACAGTCAGCTGGGAAGGTTATGGCTTCAGCATTTTGGCATACGCATGGAATATTGTTCATCGACTATCTCTAAAAGGGAGAGACAATCAATAGTGAATACTACTTAGAGTTGTTGGATCGTTTGAATGCAAAAATCAAGGTAAAACGGCCTCATATATCGAAGAGAAAACCAACGATTGGCAAGTCGATGGCGATGATGATTAAATTGAACGAATTACACTTCGAACTGATTTTTCAACCACTGTACAGTCCAGATCTGGCTCCTAGTTACTACTGGCTATTCGCTGCTCTCAAAAAAATGCTGACCGGTAAGAAATTCATGTCAAATGGAGAAGCAAAAGTGAAGCCTATTTTTTGGCAAAAGACAAACTCTTCTTCAAGCACGGCATCGTAAAAGTAGCGTTTGATAACTGTATTGCTCTCTAAGGAGATTTCATTGATGAATAAAACCGACTTTTGGCAAAAATGTGTTTTTCTTAGTTCGTCACACGATTTTGAGTGATTGAGTGATGTGTTATATTCCAATGGTTGTGAATCGAGAAAAACTCGAGGACTTATTAAAAGAAGTAGAATTATTTGTCGTGTATTTTTGATGATTGAAAGTAATGCTATTTTTAGATGTGTGACATAATGAAGACTAGCCAACCAAGAAATCACTCTCTTTTGTGAAATAAATTCTAAGGTTGACAGGAAATCCTTTCTGTGCACCCTCTCAGGTTACGTTTTTCTTCAAACATTTTGAAGGAGTTTATGCTCTTAACATATAAAAAAACTGTATTTATATTGTTTAAAATATAACCAAATAGAAATCTGTTCTATTCTATTCGTTCTGTTCCCCAAATAAATAAAAAATACGAATTTCAGAAGGGATGTAGCATCCAATTCGGCTTGTTACGGGTTTTTTCAAACATTTTGAATATTCCTGTGTTTATATATAGTGGCACAGTAGTCACTTCTGATTTATTTATTCATTCTGTTCCCCAATAAATACAAAAAACGAATTAATATGAAAACTATCATAGGAAATTTGCTTAAAACAAAAGGAAATACATAAAGATAACAGGAATTTTTGTGAGCATAATGAAAAAAACAAAGAAAAACTTACCAGCGAATTTGAAGAATTAAATCACAAATTTCATTTGTTTTGGAGTGTAGATAGGTAGAATATATTCCAAGGTTTCATTGAATTTATCGAATCAAGTTGAAAGGAGATAACAAATTAATTTCTTCAAAAACTCGAAAGTTACAATAAATAAATCCGAAGTGACTAATGTGCCACAATACGTGAACAAAGGAATATTTAAACTGTTTCAAGAAAAACGTAACAAGCCGGATGGCATGTTACATACTAATGACTAGAATTTTAAGAAAAATTTTATTTTTGACGATAAATCTAACTGAAAAGTGGAAAATAAATATAGTTTAAAAAAATAAAAAACCCTTTTAAAGCGCATCAAACTAAAAGATTAAAAATAATTTCTTTAAAATAAGCTTAAAATAATAACCATTGAAAAAGATTTTATTGTGAAAAGTGCGTAGGGTGCTTCGTGTACGGTTTGATGTGGCTTAAAAGCATGATTTCTAGTTTTTTTAAACCCTGGAATTGGTAACGAACTTTCAGAGTAAAAAAATACCTAGTGTCATATATATAACTTTTTGTTGTCGTTTTGTTTGCAAAGAAAATACTACAAATTTCAACTATAGTTCATAAAATGAAGACTCTCTGAAATTTATAGTACACATGATCTATGGTTTACAGAAAACATTTAAACAAATGAAGTAAGTTTGTATTTATATTTTTATTTCAAGGTCTTTCAACTAGTTTTCATAGAGGAATTCATTTTTCAATAAATTACGTATATGTTCAACATACATATGATTATGTAAAAAAAGAATCAGTGACAGAAATAATTGCATATTACGCTTTCAGAATTATTATAAAACATCTCGATCCATACAATCATTCTAACAAATAAATTGAAGGTAACCCACTTAAGCAAATATCAACGTCATACCATTTTTGTCACAGGTATGTGTATGTAAACAATATTTTTTTTTTGTATCCCCACGTTTGGGCCCCCGCCCGCGTACGACCCTGTTTATTATCCTACGCTCTGTTGAACAAGGCTAACGGCGATGCTCATTCAATTTTTCAGTACATGCCGGCAACTCTCACCTGACGAACACACCTGACGTCCATCGCGATCTTTTTTGTTTGGCTTTGCTTTTAACGTAACAAATTATAATACTAACTGAATAATAACAAAACATTAGGCGTATGACAACTGGGAGAACAACTGTCAAACGTCAACAAAGAAAAACGGGTAGATGTGAATACGGGGGAGTGTTTTGGTGTCACAGTGGTATTGTTTTGTGTTCACTTTTGTATTTTTGGAAACGGTTAACTTTTTAAGGTGCTGAATATTTATAGAATGAATTAGTATATTTTTAGCTTATCATTTTCTCATATGAAACATATAGTATACACTAAAATGTGTAATTTAAGTTGTTAAGTAAGGATTCTTGAATCTACTTCGAAGTACTAAATGAATATTAAGACATCTCAATTTCTTCGTAATATTATGAAGTACATACAGTTTTTCTTATTTTTAATAGGTTTAGTTTCTTTTTTTTTTTTCGTATATGTTATTTCCTTCACGTTGACAGGAAATCATTCATGTTTCCTGACCTTCCGTTTAATTTTTTTAAGCACTATAACTACTTTTTTGCTGTTGGATACTAATTAATTGCGTTGTAAAGGCACTATTAAATACTTCTTTGACATTAGTTCAATTCAAAATTACAGAGTCATTTTATAGTGAGTTTTTTTATTTGCAAAATTATATATTGTAAAAAGAAACGGAGAATCTGACAACAATGTAATTGCAGCTATAAGATCGCTCATGTTACATAACCTTCACAAAGTAAAACCGTTTAAGTAATTTCCGAAATATTCGAGACTTTTTCATACTTATATGGACTATATTTTCAAAAATATGTGTAGGATTTAGAAGACTAGTATATTCTAGTTAACATTTTAGTCTCCAATGACTCTGATTGATGACTCTTGGTAATAACTGCCCGCCATAAATTAGCATTTGCAGCATTGTTATTAGTTTTATGTGCTGATAATAAATTATTTAACTCTAGACCTAAGTTAGACTAAATGGTTCTCAAACAGTTTTGTGAGAAAATTCCAAACGCATAAATTTTTGTTTACGTTTTCAATTTCTTTTCTACCTTTATGCGAGATTAAAACGTCAATTACCAACAACTTATGTACTCCCTGTTTGTCTTTTTGGTAATAAACACTTTAATTTTGTGATTACTTATGGAATTTCTTCGTCACGTTGGTTTTAATAGGAAAAATAGTGGAAATAAGCCTTTTTATTAATATAATCAAATAGGAAATGATGTAGTCGAAATTTATCACGAGAACTGGCAGATATTATTCCGCATACCGGCAAAATAATGAAATGTTTATTGATAAAGTATGTCTCCTTATACTTACTCTGAATACAGTCTAGTCATAGTAAAAGTGAAATTGTTATTAAAATGGCCTTTAACCATTTCAACATAATGTATTGTACTTATATCTAATATATAAAAAATATTTTTAGTTTTGTTACAGTCATATTATGTATAACTTAATACGAGCAATCTGTAATTCAAACCAAACCGTTTGAGTATCGAAGGTTTAAGTTAAAGCAAAGTCTGTTAAAAACACATATCTGAAGAATCATTTCTATCCAGCTTTATCACTATTATAAAAGTCATCCTTCGTCCGTTATTTATTTGGCAAAATTAATATAAAAATATAGCTTCATCATTGTCATCTAATATAAATAATATAATATAGTTAATAGGGTTAATATATTAGTTTATATTCGTTAAACGTTATATCATGTTCAAGTTAATATCTCTTATCTCTTATCAATTCTCTAGTTCTTATCATTAGAATCGTATAAGGATGTGTTTATACTTAGTGTATAATTTGTAGCTTTTAATTTAAAATTTAAAAGTATTGTTTGGGTACTTTCATGCTCTCTAATATTATTCAAATTACTTTTTCAACGTCCATGTCGAAGCCTAATTTCAAATCACTTTTTTTTTATAATGACTCAAATTACATAGTTTCAATCGTAGTGAGTAATGGCTATAAAACAAGACGACATTTCTACCTACATTTGGCCTTTACTTTGACAACTTTTATTTCCTTTGTTGTTCTTCTTCCTATTCTTTTTATCTGGATCTGCAATTGACTATTTTGATTCCTATGTAATTTTGTTATATTTTCTTCAATTTTCTCTCCAACTTTGCTTTTTTATTTTAATCCTCTCCTTATTTCGCTATTTTGGTTATGAGGTATTTTTTCTATTCCTACTTTTCCATCACAAGCTTTATTACGAGGGCTACTACTTCATTCGTAGTCGCACATGTCACATACATGTCAGATTGAGGCATACCTGGCATTATTTCTACTCGTATTCATTCAATATTACATGAACATTTGGCTGTCAAAAAGATTTCTTCGCGTTGGATACCTCGTAATTTGAAAAAAGTTCAAGTGAAAATAAATACTGAAAAAATTCAATCGAAGTGCTTCAAAACACGTCTATAAGATCGTCGCAGGTGACGACTGATTGATCTAATTATATGAACCCGAAACTAAACATCAATCGATTGTATTTCGATTTTCAAAGACGAGCCAAATCCAATACAAGATGTTCGCGCACGAAGTACTTTGAAGCTAATGGCTGCTGCTTTTTCGGAATAACTGAATATGTCGCTAGAGTTCCATTATAGCAACGTAGAACGGTCAATTCTAAATAGTACACTAGCATTTGTTTGCCAGAAGTGCTCTAAAAAATTACCAATCGCAGAAGACGAATCATTCTCCACCATGACAATGCTAACTCTTACACATCATTTCAAACAAAAACGTTTTTGAACAAATATCGAAATGATGGGTCATCCTGTTTGCTTGCCACCTAATGATTTCTTCTTATCCCCGCAGATCAAAAATAAACTGCGAGGTCCACGTTTTTCTACACCTGAAGAGGCGGTTTATTTCAAATCACATATTTTGGAGGCACCTCCTCGGAATGGAAAAAATGCTTTTTAGTTCAGATGCATACAAAAGTATATCAATCTTAATAGAGAATATTTTGAAAAACAATAAGCCACATCCAATTATAAAAATTTGTTTTTATTCGTCAACCTGAAAACTTAAGTAAGAACCTTCGTATTTCTCCAGTTATTTTTCTACCATATTCACTTTTGCTACTAATATTTTTAATCGTCTTCTTCTTCTTTTTGTTCTATTTAAAATATTCGTTCATTATTTGTGTATCGCTCACTCAATCTTTCTTTCTTTTAAGTTCGCTCTGCTTATTTTATTTTTTGTTCTGCGTTATTAAGATGTTCTTCTTTCCTAATATTTTCGACAATTGGCTTAAACCCATGTAATATTGTATTGATTTGAACGGAGAATATTTTGACAAACAATAAGCCACATCCAATTATAAAAATTTGTTTTTATTTGTATACCTCAAAACTTTAGTAACAACCCTCGTATTTCTTCAGTTATCTCTTTTATCGTATTCACTTTTGCTACTAATATTTTGATTCTTCTTCTTCTTTTTGTCCTATTTAAAATTCTTTGTTTATAATTTGTGTATCGCTCACTGAATCTTTCTTTCTTTCTTTTTAACTTCGTGTTGCATTATTTTGTTTTCTGTTCTTCGTTACTAAGATGTCCTTCTTTCCTAACATTTTCATTTATTATTGGAAGATATAGCTAAAGATTTAAAAATATATCAAGATAGATCTTTTCAAGAATATTTTAATAAATAAATTTTCTAAAAATTAGTTAAAAATGCATTGTACTTAGAAAATAAGAACATTTATTAGCCTAGTTGATACCTCATTCAATTTTCCAAATAAAAATATATTTGCATAAGAAATCCTACGAAGATACTTAGAGTAAACTCAATTTTTTTTATAGATTTTAGTTTGTCCTTAATTACTGTTTATTTTTTATTATAATTTGTTTGTAAATGATAAGTAATAATAAAAATGTTACTAGAATAGATTTTTATGTAAACATGCAGATGTAAAGATGCAGATTAATTAGTAGTGTAAGCAAAAAAAAGGAAATTCATTCCAATAATTGCATTGAAAACAAATTGGTAACATAAAATTTTCATTAATCGCCCTCACAATACTGCCCTTGACTAGCAATGCTCTTATCCAGTATGGAATAAAGCACACTCGGTAATTTTTATTTTTATAATTAAATCATTTTGAACTAAACTTACTTAGATTACTTGTTTTGTTATTTATACTATACTCAATATTTTTACCACGATATCTCCTCTTGGTAATCGCGACTACTTCAGTCTGTAACCTTATTTCATCTTTGTTTTCCATCTCCGTGCTAGAAACATGAAATTTATTTACTGGAATTAACGATAATGTCATCATAGTTCCTTTGATAGTGAATAAATTACAGATATGATTCCTCTTACAATCTAAACTAGAATTATTTCAAATAAGTGAAGGCGTAGACCAAAACAGATAGCACTAGGGAAAAGTTAGCTATGAATTTATTCCTAACCATTTGTGGCTAAAATCATTTGGTCTCCGAAACTGAATTTTTTTAATATTAGTTTGATTTCACTACCAGGGTGTCATTTACTTTCCGACACCAAAAATCTATTGTGTCCCCTTTTCTTGCTATAACACTTGAGACGCTCAATTTTTTCAGGAAGTTTAGGATGTGAGTTTGCTCTAGCTGCCAAAGATCATCGTTCTATATGTCATACGCCCCCAGACTTGTAATGCTGTAGAATTTCGCAGTCTCTCGCAATTTTAATTATTAGCAGATATTATAGGTTGTTGATAGTGCCCATTAGTCGTTTCATTATTATTCATACAAATTACATATTTGTGTTACTAAAGTATAGCTTTATTATTACTTAAAAAGCTTCCGAAGTCCACAAAATTTTGAATATTTTAATTATTCATCTAATTGCTTTGTCCAATTTTGTATAAAAAGTCGATTTTTTTAAAAACACCCAGTATAGAATATTCATTTTAATAACAATATTTGTTGAACGTGGTTAATTTCTAATGAAAAATAGACGAATGTGACCTTCGAATCGAATGAAACCTTGATAAAAGCTAACTTTTATGATACGTTTCTCGTGCCTTCATTTAGACAGAAACTTTTTCTATTAACGCTAAGTGTTATTTAGTAAGTTTTCTATACATATTCTTTATTTTGCGAAGTGGAAATAGGTAAAATAATGAAAACGAAATTCTGTACATACCGAAATAAATATACTAGTACATTGTGGAAAAGGCAAATAGGATAAATTCATAGGGGCAAGTTTCTAATTCCTCCACCAACGTTTTGATATAAAAATGTTTTTATAGTAAAGAGAAGGTAATGCTGCAAAATATGTAGTGAAAAAGTAGCAGATTATTATAAATTATCGTGACATTATATTATAAGCCTCATTTTTTTCTTAAACGTTGTAACTATTTTTATTTCTTTTTCGGTCTAATTTTTTCCCTTTCTTCAAAATTAACTCTACTAGTATGTCTATAAATTTCCATTCTGTTTACATTAGATTTATCATTTTCCCTCTGACCTCATATTAATTTGTAATTATGTTGTTGAACTGTTCCTCTGGCCTTTCTCATAATTTATTTTCTATTGAATTTTTGATCTTGATATGTGACTCTCTTGATTTCGGGCTTTTACTGTAGCTGCGCTTCAATAATTTTAGATTTGTGATAATGAATGATTGTTTTGTTTTATAAATCAGTCGAAGTTCGAGCAAAGGGAACAAAACCCGTATTTAATTCTCACCCAATTGTACAACTTTTAGTGGCATACTTGCTTTCTCAAAAAGAAGATCGTAATAGTAATAAACTAGATTAGATATTCTTGACTCGGCTCCTTCATCGCCTCGTCCATAAAATCTATCTCGTACTGTACGAAATCACTTCCCGGACTTTAACGTAAATAACTCTTACGAAACTTGAGTATCTTTGAAAAAATTCAAATTGTAATCACCGTTTTTCTTATTTAAATCAACTCCAAAGCGAGACTATAACAAATTAGCGACAGAAAAGGAAAGTTACAGTTATGCATGGTGTGAATATCCGAGACAGTATTTGTATTTTGTGTTCTTTTACGGGAAAGTAAACCGTTTACATTACGTAACAAGTTCTTGTATTTTTACCTATACTTTTTACTTAATTCAAGTATTTTATTGAATATAAACACATCAATATATTAATCAATGGCATAAAAAGTAATAAATTTTAACAAAAAATTAACATCATTCAACTTTTTAAACTTTTTGGTTATTAACACGTTGACTGCCAGTTACAAAATAACTTATAATTTACCTTCCCAAGGAGATTTTTTTTTACATAATAAAACTTTTTTTGAAAAGCCGACATTTTTCATAAATTTCAGTGATAACTTTGTATTCAAATTAGAATTTTTAATATATAATGTGATTAAATAAAAATGTAAAATTGCCTTGCCAGGTGTTAGAAAAACTACCAGATTTTTCACGATAGTTCGACTCCTCTGTTCATTAGATACAAAAAAATGTATAAATTTCCTCCAAAACGAATTGAAAATATATACAGAGTGAATAAATTACGGGGGGTTTTTCTAATAATTTTCCGACTTAATAAAAAACAAGATATTCTCCAAAATCTCTTTTTAAATCTGTATACTTAGTCCGTTACTCTAACTTTTTTATCTCTTAAGTAAGTGAAACTGAGTGAGGAGACCGGAAAAAGTTACTAGGCGCCAAATCTCGTGAATTTGAGCTATGGCGATCGCCGAATTCTGGACGTTACCCATATAGAAAAGCACTTCCTTTTTTTCTTAAATGAGGTCCGTTTTTTACAATTTCTATCTTGAATGGTTTTTCATTTGTGAATTGTGCTGGTGGATCAATATGCCATTTACAGTTTGAATCATACTCATTTTGCTTAAACTGCATCTATAAAGCCTGGGAAATAGTCATTCGATGGGAATTTGGTCCAAAATGAGCAAACTCAGTACACAACGCGCTGACAGCTTACGCATATATAATTTTTCATTCAGTATATGGCAAATGCGCTTTTTTATAAGTGTCATCTACCTCTCTAACATAATCCGATGTTCCTCCAGTATCATTTGGATGTTATCGCTGGTTACTGCAGCTTTTTAGCCTTTCTGAACGCTTGTCATCAGTCATGCTTGGACGAACACGTTTGAATTCAGCTACCCAAAATTTTACAATTATAAATGAAGATAAGGCGTATTGACTTTTCAAAAACAAATAACGACTCAGTAACAGAAACTAAGTGTTAAAAATAACTGAAGTTTTAGTGAGAATCTCCACTCACATGTGCACATCTATTTCTCAACTTATAAGTACTGTTAACTTCAGGTTGGAATAAGAAACTTTTCACACAACTAAGTGTAAAATTCAAATAAGGAGTATAAAAATCTAGAAAACACCTAGAAAACTTGGTACCAAGTTATCAAATAGTAGGCTCTAATTAATAAACTGTATTTGTTACTATGTGACACATTTTTGACAAACAATAACAAATATGCGTTACGCACAAGCTAAGAAATTGTCAGTTTACGTAAAAAACAATATCTAAAGAACAACTATAAAAATAACTGTTTTTATTGGTTATTATAGATTGTATTATTTGAAAAAATGTTGAAATAATATTCGGATATAGAAATTTTTGGGAAAATTTCGTAAATTTTAGTGGGAACTGTATTTTTTATTAAAAAACTTTGGAACTCTGTTCAGTAGCAATATGCCTCTTGATTTTCAGTTGCTAAGACACTACTATTAATTGTTTTTTATAGAGCCTTTCCCATAGCGGTTAAAATTGTTTAAAATTTGCATTTGCATTTGAAGATGAACTATCAAGCTTTAACATCATATATTGTCTGCATTCAGCTTTCTTGTTTCATGACTCTTTACAGAAAGTGCAAATGTTCATTTATTATGTAATTCATGTTTGAAAAATAATTTTATCTGAAAATTTCCCAATTCTCAAAATAAGAGAGAGAGTACAACATATTTCCACATTATGAAAAAACTATGTCGATGTCAATTCTTTTAATTGATCAATTTTCCCATTCATCTGACTCTACCAGATCAGAGTATACAGAGACTCAGATTTTTGTTAACCTAATAGAAATTATTTTTTCTTAGTTGTCATTGAGATATTTTTAACGCTAGAATGTATCTAAATTGATAATTTCTGGCTTCTCAGAAATTCTATAAGTACTTTGACTACATGAAAATTATATGAAAACTATTGAATAATTAAAAATATCTGAACAGTTATTTTGCTGACATTACTATGATTATAGCTTCAGTCATAAAATCATAAGGCTTTTTGAACACTGGACACTCATTGCATCTTCGTCCATTTTAATAAGTTAAGTGAAACAATCTGCTTCAAATTCTACTGTACTTCATAATATTAAAATGATTAAATTTGTGTTAATAATATGAAATTCAAAATTATGAAATACTAAGTAATGACCGTTTCCAAAAATACTTGATTGTTATACTATTAGTGCTGGAAACATCCGATGTTTCAAACTTAAATATGTCGATGTACCGATTCGTAAAAGACCCGTCGCCATCAGGCACACCGAAACGTTTATTTCTCCAAGCTGCAGTTCCTGGATCTCCTTCGAATACTCCAATGGGTCCACCTATAGTAACCAATTTTTCCGATCACGACAATTTAACGGCCGTTTACACCAGAAAGAAGCTCTCTACAGAATTGGTTGGCAGTTCGTTTGAATCTGTGAAAACTAGTCGAAACGGTGAAGACGGTAAAAGAAGGATAACTACGAGAATAGTGAGGAAAGTGACTACATTGACAAGAGGAGAAGAACAAAGTAAAGCCGATGATTTGACGAGAAGAGCGGATTTAAGGAGCATAGAAGGAGGTCAAGAACTTACTCAAAATTTTGGAGCAAAAAGGGTTAAGGTATTCAATTTTTGTAACTAAATGTCATAATCTAGTAATCCAATTTTAATGAAGCTATGGAAATTTATACAGTAGTGATCAATGATGGAAATAAATGATAGTTTGGATGCAAAACTGTTTGACGTCATTTTTTTACATTTCTAATCTTGAATATATATTGTTTCATCCATTTCAACACACATATTCTCTCTTCCTAGTCACTTGTAAATTCTTAACTTTTGGTCGGATTTCCATTCAAATTTTCCAACAAAAGTATATAATTATTTATTTTCAAGAATCTCTATTCGTCTGTATTTCCTTTTAAATTAAAAATTTAGTTCACTAGTAGAATGAACGACGCAAGTTCAGCACATGTACTCGTAATATACAATGCAGTCCATATGTATGGAATAAATTCAATTTTACCGTTAATATCTACTATGTGAAAACAACCAGAAATAGGTCGATTTTTATTTTCAAATTGACAATTTACAGTATGAAGGGAGTCGTGTGGCACCTTGTTGGAAAGTAATTTTAGTCTTCTGTTTTTAAATTTGATGTAATCATAACTAAGAAAATTAATTTTTAATGTTTAAAATTTTGATTATGTCTCTATCACAAAATTTTACGTAGAATGAAGATGATAATGTCGCATAATATTTAGAATTTATTTTTGAATGTACTTTACAATTAAATTAAATGTTCAAAATGACCAACATTCACTTCTTGACAATAACCGAGGCGATTTTGGAATTTTGTTAATTTTGTTGAATCTTGAATATTTTGTTAATTTCTTCCGTTATCCTAACTTTTAAATCAGCGATATTGTCTGGTCTATTAAAATATACTTTAAATTTTAAATAACCCGATAAGAAGTAATTGAGTGGAGTCAAATCGGGGGATCAGACCGGCCATTCGATCGTTCCACGTCTTCCAAACCATCTATTGGGCAAAACCTCGTTTAAATAATTTCTAACTGTACGTGTAAAATGCCGTGGAGCACCGTCTTGTTGGTAGTAAATATATCGATCTATCTCATTTGAATGATTAACATCAGGAAAAAGTTTTTGTATTGTAGACACTAATAAAAAAATTTTGATAAATCTCACCTTATCATATAAAATCAACTGAATTCCTACAATAGCATACGATAACTTGAATTTTTCAGTTAAAAAAATTAAATTACAATCGTTGGCGTGTGGTTAATGCAATTGAATTTAAGGTACACTTAAGTGGCATTGAAGATTTATAGCGTGCATACCTACGAAGCTCACGACATTTATGCATTAGATATTCAAATCGTCATCCTCTTTAACGAATTTCTGATCGTGATCTACCTGTTGTGACTGAAACAACAAATTACCGTTGGGTCAATTAAAATACTAAAGTTGAGAAAGCCGGAAATATTCTGAAGTTGTTTAGCTATTGTACGTTTTATTTTATATTCGATGCTGGTTTACGTTTAAAAATAAGCTGAATATTATCTATTGTTTACCATAATAATCGCAATTGTTTAGACATCGATTCATATTAAAAATTATAATGTTGAAAATATTTTACCAACGTTCGTTATCGCAATTTTAATTCTAACAAGAGATTTGCAAACCTTTTTTCATTTAAATTATATTCCAGAACATTATAATCTAATGGTATAATTTTTATACAATATGTATGCCAAAATTATAAAAACGCGATATTCTCTAAAAACATATATTGTCTTGTAGAATTTTCAATATAATTGTCGGCTTGTCAATTTTGAAAGGCATCTTTTGATATAAATATTGAAATTCGAGAATATATCTTAAATCACTTTAGAAGTCAATGAACTGTAAACTTGAACTCAACTCAATCTTAAAACTATTAGGCACTCAATACTCCGAAGCACTTCTGAGTTTACAATGGAAAAAACTTTGAACAGCACTACTTTGTTGACGAGTATAGACCCAAAAGTACCTGGCCTGACCTAGAGATAAAAATACCACTGTATTAGAAAGTACACAATCTATAAAGCATATGTTTCAAATTAGAAGACGCCACGTTGTTTAGTATTTGTTTGGCAGCCATCAATAGTGAACGTTTCCAGTGAATATGGAAATAATTGGTCATCGTTATTTGTTACAATATTTTTACTTGAAAGGCATTAGCTTAACAATATTCTACTCAGAGTGAGACTGCTTCTTCGTTATCAACAGTAAAATATTTTACAAACGACCTGCAAAGAACAGCATTGCATTGGTCGACCAAATGAGGTTACGACATCAGAAATGTTAAAGAAAATTCAAAAAGCGGTACTGGATAATCTTCGACTGAAAGTGCGCCATCTAGCAGACATAGTATGCATTAAAAAAATGCGGTACATCGCCTATTAACTCAAAATTTGGACATGAGAACTCATTGCAACGTGAAAACGGTCGCTTTTAGCTGAGAAGAAAGTGTTGTTTCATCAAGATTATGCGCCAGCTCACATATCCGCTATGGCAATTGCCAAAATTAATGAATTAAAGTTTGAATTGCTCCCTATTTGCAAGATTTGGTTCCCCCCAGATTATTTTCTGTTAACATACTTGAAAAAGTGGCTCAGTGGTCAAAGATTTTCCAATAATGAAGAGGTGATGTCGGCAGTTAATGGCTATTTTGAGGCACTTGTCGATTCTTATTAAACATCGCTGGAAAAAGTGTAAGGAGCTAAAATGAGATTACGTTGAAAAATAAATATATTTTTTCCCAAAATTTTTGTGCTTTCTTTGTTGGGATTTCAATAAGATGGTGCACAGCCCCATTACCAGTGGATAGGGAAGTGGATAACCCTCATTTATTTATTGACGCATTTGACCCATTCGGCTGTCCACACAGTATATAAATCCCAGTATTTTTTTTTCGTTTTTACAATATTTGCTTCCTTTTTGTTCTTGATCCTTTTGTTCAGCTCCATATATGTAAATTTTTTTGTAAATCTTTGATTTAAATGTCATAAGTAGTATTACTGCACTTCTATCAATTTTTGATAAACTTTCATTGATTTCTTCGTTCCTGTCATTGATATTTATTCCTAAATATAATATTTCGTTTGGATTTTTGATGATATATTCTTTGATGTTGTTCAAGTTATCAATTTTATCAGATAGCGATTTGCTCATTTCCACTTTTCAATACCAAGTGTTTCATCTTGTTTTCATTCAAATTTAGATCTTGTCTTCACACAAATTTCTAGATTTCTTGTTACCAACTATTCCCGTACATGCGTTCGCTCCTCTGTATCTCTTCAGATATTGATTATATCAAATATTATGTCCTTCGTTATAATGGTGGATTGTTAATCAGTGGATACGGGCTACCTTTAGATTTCTTATTCGATATTCTATATAAAAAGTATATTGGTGTTCGAAATCGCATTCCACCCAACACCTGCCCTTCTTATTTTTCCACTACATGTTCTAGGAAGGTCAACTAAGGTTGGTTAAGAGTCTTTGTGAATTCCTCGATTTTCCGATATGAATTCACGTCTACTTCTGCATTTAGCATTTGGTTGTCTGATGTTGTTGGTCTTCCCGTTCGGTAGGAGTCAAAGAATTACTTATTCTAAATTCAGAGAACCATCTTTGGAATTTACCTTCGTGTAATGCACTTGGATTAACATCGATAATATTTTTTGTCGAGCTACTACCCTTTGCGAAACTCAAAAATCATACAGTTCCAGATATCCTCTTCTGGTTTTGGTCTGACCATTTTTTTCTAAATTGCAAAAAAGTCCAATATGGGAATATGTTATAATAACCTTAAAATGTTTTCGACACGAAGTAAATCATGAACTGAAAGATGACATAACAAATATCCAGAAACGACAAGACTTTTATGTAAAGTATTATCCACGAAAGTTATGTAATGAAATAAAATTCTCTTTAAAATTGATAAATTCTCAGGTAGAGAAGCGAACAAAGCATTTGCATAAGAGAATCAACATTTTCATTCTCATACCAAACAGTGGATTACTAAATAATGACAATAAGCTGAATATTTTGAAACATCGAGGTTTTGTTCTAAAAAAAATATTAGTTACTATGTGTAATATATGAAATCAGGCAAATGGTATTCAATAATAAAAAATATTTCTAAATGAATGTAATTCGAAAAAGTTAACCGTGCATTTATGTTCCTGTTAACAGTTTATTATATACTAAATATACATATTTGTATACATTGTTGTGTAAACATTTCAACTGTTTATATGATTTACAATGTTTGCTAAAATATAATCTGATATTAGCTTACATGACGCATTACTTTATACATATTGTCTCCCAGATTTGGAGTTATATAGCGTTGCAACTTGAAGATTAAAACCTACAGCTCATCAGTTCCAGAATTCCGGTATATGTGTTGGCTTCAAAGACTTCTACAGGTTTCTTGTACGAACATCTCTTTTGTATGTTTCCAATGGAGAAAATTCTAGATCTAGGTGCTCTAGACTCAGAACGTACATTAATTAATCTCATCAATGGCTTCTTGAGGCGACCTTGCTTTGCAAGGAATCTTGTGAGGCTGAGCTTGGTTTCAACAAGATGTAGGTCATTTTGAATCTTGCACTGTAGTACTAAAAAAACTTTTTGGAGTATACATCCCGGAATGCTATCCCTTTCGGTTTTCTCCTCCTCCCGATCTTCTTTTATATAAAATAGTAAAATAATAAAAAACTTTTTTGCGCTATCCCAGCTAGTTACATTCGTAATATGAAAGTATAAATATTATTAATAATGTTTTGTAAAAAAACAATATAAATTATATCATTGTATATAAATATTTTCGATGATATAATTTGTTTTATTTTTTTTGTATTATATATAAATATTTTGATATATGAATATTTCCTGTGCTTGAGAATTCACACGTTAAAATCAGAATCTGGAAACATATTACAGAAACTAGATCAATCTCCACTCTTTATCTCATTACCTCCAAACTATATTTAAATTGGTTATGATAATCTCAAAGGTTTCGCGATTTAAGGTGATAATTGTTTTGTGTACCAAATAATTCAGCTCTTAACAATATAAGTTGTGTTTCTCACTTAAAATTCAGTCATTTTCTACGCTCAGCTTTTGTTCCATAATCGATAAGTTAGTTGTTGCGAAGGTTTTTATGAAAATGCAAACAATTGGATATCTTGCTACCGTGTTTTGAGAGTGAAATAAAGCCATAATATAACGTATTTTTTATGTTAATATTGAAGAATATGACGAAAAAAGTGCAAACATGATTCCAAATGGCCGAACGCTGGAAAGTAGAGAAGTAATTTTGTGTATGATTTCTTCAATTTCTCAATTCTTCGTATATATTCTGATAATTGTATGAAATAAGAAATTGTCTACCTTGGATATCGAAAGAGGAAAAGAGATTTTTTATACTTAATTGCCAACACTTAAATTTTAAGTTATGCCAAGGAGCAAAGCATGTTTTTGTAGATGAACAATAAGATTTCATTTTCTAACCCAAAGTGAGGTGAAGTTGGAAAATTTTTTCAGAAATTAGAAACCAATGAACATATTGATTTTTGATAATTTCCTCCCTGTTGGGTAGAAAGGGGATGAATTTGTCTATAAAAAGTCCTTCAGTATCAATTAAAAAAAACCAATTCATTACTAGAACTTATGGTTGATACTTTCTCATTATATTTTATAGTTAAGTATATATCACTTATCTAGAGTATACAGAGCTTCGATGTTTCTGCCATATAAGTTATAAGTTCTTTTTCACATTAATAAATTCATGAATTCATTCGTGAATGCCAGAAACATGAAATATGAGCATAAGTAAAATCGCAAGAAATATTTGAACTCGTTATTGTCTGCTTTTTTTTGATATTAATGTTTAAAGTCTGCAACTGTCATGCGAAATGTTTGCCTTGGCTTATCTTCCTTTGATTGTATGTGCTAAAACTTCTAATTATCTATATTGCGGATAAGTACAATTCACTTCAATTGTAGGCTCTTCTATTTCTTCTTTTTCACCTAAATTTGTGTTTGTGTTCTTGATTCCACTTTCAATTACTTTCTGAGATAGTCACTCCGCAAATATTTTTGGCAATTTCAAAGACGATTTACTTGTCCCGTTATCTACTTCTATATTATCAACCGAAATTCCTTCATCTTGTTTATGTTTTGTCACCATTTCGTTATTTATTAAATCATATTAGAAAGATCCTTGGAAAGATGTAGAATAATTCTTAGAATACAATGAACAGATGTTCCAAACATACCTGTAATAAAAATATAACTTTACAAAACACCGAGATTCCAATTACCTATTAAGGTGGAGTCTGTCTCCATCTTTAACCATGAAACTAAAATGAATTACGTAGAAAAGTATGCCAATGTCAAAGCGTGGGGACAATGCACATTACAAATACATACGTATACTGTTTGTAATTAAGGCGTATGTCCCACATTTCTTGTTATCGATTGTAATCGTAAAGATAACTTTCATTTTCAGGATTCGCTTTTTTCTACTTTAGCATTTCACTCAAATTGTTATTTTCATTAAATAAAAATCAATTAACGACAGCCTTCACGTATGTTTGTCGTTAATATATCGTTATTTTATGTGACCCCTTTTTTCCCTGACCTGTGTTATTAATTAACCTTTGCAAGTTTTTAGTACGAAAACGAGCATGTTTTTTACGACAACAAATATGACAATATATAGTATTAAAACTATTTTTATTGTTTTTGAAATTATGTTTCATTGAGATTAATAATTTCTATAAGTTTCGTCAAGTTTTCGAAGCTGCGTTTTCACTCCGACTGAGTTAGCTCCAAAATATAAATCATACTAATACTAATCGGGGCTGTAAGATGGATGATCCATTAATTGGACCTTCTAGGTGGTTAAACGTATAATTTTTTCAGTAACGATGTAAGAACTTGTCATTATAAAGAATAAATTGCGTATTCTCGACGTATTTCCAATGAATTTTGGTAAACAAAAATATAACGATCTTCATTGATCAATAAAAGCTTATCATCGATGTTTTCAGGTACAATAGTCTTCACGAACTTCCACCAAGAATGAATATCAATCTTAATATACCAATTTTTTTACAATTACCTTGCTAAATAATGTATTAAGTTTATCAAAGCATTTTTCACTGCACTTTAATGAGAAAATGTTTTGGTTGCGGTTATTTCAGCGATGTAAAGTTTACACCCGGAGATGCCAGTGACAGACATGAAAAATGTGTTGCCAAGACAGAAAATATAAACAGAAATCCTCATTTCAACTTTTTCACGACTAAAATTTGAACATGATACGTACACGAACGAAATCGTGAAATATTGGAAAATGCGGATAAGCGGATAAGATTCCAATTGCGAAATATATTTGAGAAAAGATGCTAGATGAAGCTGACACCTAAATAATAAACTGTCCTTCCTTCAGATCGATACATCCCGATCGTCCTCAATTTCTTCTGTAACACACAATTTGAATTTAATCATTCTATTCAGTTTCTATCAAAATACAAATCGACATCTTCCTGAATTGACTCTGTCTATGTTGGTATATCTTTATTATTTGGTGTATTTTTATTTCGTCGAAGTAATCAATTCATAACCAGAAAGAACCATCGTTTATAAGCATAAATATTCTTAGAAGATTAATTATTATTAATTACATTACAATGATAATAATCTGATCCTTTTCGCTAAGTTTTATACAATTTTACTGTAAACGTTAGAAATCACTTCAAGGCAACAGTGGTTTATTAACGAAAGCCAATTATTTCACGTACATGTTATGGCCTGTGGGGCATTAATTTTATTCAGTTTTGTATTTATCTCTTGACGTAACCATTTTAATTTTCGGCATACTGTTTTTTGTTTTTGTTCCAAATAACCTGTTAAGGACTACATAATATTCTCTACAAATTCTGCCATGCGACTTGCTGTTATCAAAATCTGACAGTAAAATCAATATATAAGTATCCGTTGATGATTTATAGGTTTTGTTACTACATTTTTCTAAATTTTTATTCTGTACTTCAATGTACAGAACCTTCCAAATAAAAATAAATTAGAAGTAGAATAAATTCGGATATTTTTAAACAAAGGTTTTGCAACGTATCCAAAGTTTTTTTACCTAAACAGTATATTTAGCATTCTGAGATAATAAATCATTCAATTAGTAACGTTTGAAAATTCCTAATTACCAGAAAGTATATACAAATTTCCTAAAACAACAACAAGATCGTAATAAAGTAAAAAATGAAATGAAAAAAAGTATTATTAGCATCTAAGTAACGATTATTTTATCTTATCCAATATTTATTTTCTTTACAGATTTCCGATATAGTTGTTGGTCAAGAACCGAATGTTTCGGCTAAGGATTACTTGCTTAGATGGGCCAAACGCACTACTCACCGATACCCCGGCGTAAATGTGGTCGATTTTACGAAATCATGGCGCGATGGATTGGCGTTCACGTCTATCATTCACAGAAACAGACCGGATTTGATAGATTTTGGAAAAGCAAGGCAACAACGACCCAGAGATAGAATGGAGAACGCTTTTTATATTGCCGAACGAGAATATGGAGTTACTAGATTATTGGACCCAGAAGGTAAAATAATGTATAATTTATATAGGTATCATCAAAGATCCGTACACTTTCAATTATTTACTTGATATATTTGTTTTCTCTTTTTATACTTATTTCGCTTTTCTATGCTTCCTACAAGTACTCAAACCATTTCGGAAATTACTTGTTTTATTAGATTTGTTTTCCAAATATAAAAAGATATCGATGATAATATTATATGCCAAATATAAAGTGTTAATAGCAAATTCTAAAAATAAAATTCTTTGATCTACAGAAATGTGATAAAATGAAAGTTGATACAAAAAAAATAGAGATAAAAATTAAGTAGGTTAGCTTAAAAGAAGAAAACATTATAAAAGTAACAAAATAAGGAGAAGAAGAACGTCGAACCTTGCAGTAATGGTGTTAAGTCTGAAAGAATTCTTATGTAAACTGGGGTTTAGTAATTCATTTACTGAGACATTTCATTAAAAAATGACGAGATCACTTACTTCTTCTTCTAAATAAAGTTATTACTTAGACAGGAAAACTAATATATGAAACAAATGTTGAGTGTGAGGGAGAAAAAAGATGTTAACACCAATTAACTGTTTATGACACTGAAGAAAAATAGGTGAGTGAAGCAGAATATGAACCACTCTCCTAGTAAAACACATTACATTCGTAAAATTAAAAAAAAAACATTCATGTCAATGTATTTTTAAAAATTCTATTAGACATGGCGCCACGTCTGTAGGGTAAATTAAAAAAAATAAAAACGATTCAGCTCGATTAACGAAGAAAATGATGGGGACAAACACCATCGATTAAAATATGGGGTAAACTAATAAATAAATGGATTCAAATAAATAAATTCTGGGAAAAAAAGAAAACAGAGAAAGACACAAGTAAATGAAAAGGTTGCCAGAGAAAATGAAACCATTATTCACGTGTAAAATTGGACGTAAAGAAGAAGAATCAGTTTTTCATGTTTCCTATATCTGATTAATTTCTCATACTTTTATTTTGGCAACTACCCTACTTCTTGTTATTTTTATGTCTAATTGTAATTTGATTGATGCATCGAAATAATTGTAGATATATCACTTGTAGTATACAACACAAGACGTTTAAACCCTTTAGCAGGAATAAAACAATAACTTTCCTGTCTATATGCCGCGACCAATATTGATTAACATCTCTTTCGAAAAATGTGATAGTTATCAGTCTTAATATCGATACACACATCTTCAGCTATAATAATTTGAATTATAATATGAATTATGAATAATTAGTTTTTTTATTACGTGAAAACTTATTATACATATAGTGCCTTAAGGGGTTATTCTGCTCTTGAAGCCTAAATTTTAGGAATTTTTGAAAAAAATAAAAAACATTTTTAATATCCATTTTTTATATGGTATTTAATGATTTTTTAAGAATATAAAAAAATCAGAATTTTAATAAATTCCAGACCGGTAAAGTGGGGGCTACAAAAAAAAACGATGCACCCTAATTTACATGATTCCAGCCCTTGTAGTGATCTGGAACAAAAAAATTTGAAAAATTCTTAATCTGGCTATCGCATTGGCCAAAAAAATTCACAAAATGGCGTCGGCATGAAATATTAATTTTTTTGCTCCTTCTTTAACTTTTTCGAGTTTTTTAAAAATACTCTGTATTGAGTTTTTTTTAAATTCAATCCGGACGCGATAGAGAGATATATAAAAAAAATTCCACCAGATTTCAAAGGAGTCGGTCGGGCAGAACTTGAGATATCATAACAACTAGTAGAATAACTCGTCCCACTCGGCCGGCTTAGACGCTACGTCACAAAATCTACTGTATCTTCGGAAAAAATACGAGTTTTTAAAAATTCGTTTAAGGACATATTCTTAAGTATCTAAGCTCTTAAAATATGCCAAAAAATCGATTTTTTTCATATTTTCAGACCAGAATACCCCCTTTTCCTATTTTCATATTCCATTCTATTTCTTTATCGTTCTACTTTAATTAACCTCCTTTTTCTGAGAAATCCAATCTTTATTCTTCCATCTTCTCTTCCTCTAAACATCTTCATTGTTGTTTTTTCTTCATTAATTCGCTCCAGATCTTCTGAATTCTTTTAGTTTTTATAACATATACCATATCTTGTTCTTTGTTAAGTTTAATTAACTCCAAATTACTTCTAATTTTCCAAACATCTCTATCCTCTATGGATCCAGATTTTTTTTAGTTATAAAGAATAATTTTCTCCTGGTTTTGCTTTGTAGTCAAAGTTTCGGCTGAATATGTGACAATAGGTCTAATTATTGTTTCTATAATGTTAGTTTTTATACATAACATAAATTAAATATCCCTAACAGTAACTCCTTATCGAAAAACGTTTATTTAATAGCATAAAATTTTGACTTCATAAGATTGCTTAATAATACATCCTTCAACGTGTTAAGTCAACCAACATTGAAACCGAGATTACCATTCGTTCAAAACTATTGTTTCAACTTTACAACTGTACTAGTAAATAAATATTTAAGCTAATAATAATTATATGAAATTATTTTACGTAATTGTTGACGTTTCATATTATATATTAAAAATTAAAGTTTTTTTTTAAATACTTACTTTAATTGTCTAATAATTAATAAAAGGTAAATCAGTTTAGAAAACGGAGAATTTTGGTATTTATCACTATTCATTAAACTTGCAACTTATAGATTTCGATAATCGACATCATTTGATGTCTCTTCTACTGAAACGTTCTTCTTCATATCACAAATTATATGTTTCCTTCAATTTTCATTTCTCACTTTCTATTAAGATATTCCTACAAACTATTGATGTGGAAAAATCAACGCATTTGCTTTATTTTAATTTTTTCAACTATATTAATTATTCTATCCTCTTGTTTATCTCATAATCCAGGACTCTTATTAACAAATTTATTTTCACTATATTTGTATTTAAGCTACAGTTGACTACTTCAACTTCCTTTTGTTATAGATATCGACACCCACAATCCAGATGAGAAATCACTCATAACCTACATTTCCTCCTTGCACGAGGTCTTCCCAGAACCTCCACCGATCCATCCTCTCTATGATTCAGCAGCTCAACAAAGAGTTCAAGAATACCGAGAAATCGCTTCTTCTCTTCATATGTGGATAAGGGAGAAATATTCCCTTATGCAAGATCATTCGTTCCCGCCCACTCTAATAGAAATGAAAAAATTAGCCGTTGAGTCATCAAAGTTTAAGACTGACGAGATTCCGCCAAGACAAAGAGATAAAAACTATTGCACGCAGTTGTTTAAGGAACTTGAAAAGTACTTCAGAAGCGTAGGAGAAGTCGAAGTTGAACCAGAGCTGCATATTGATAATATAGAGAGAAGTTGGCAACGATTGATGGAGGCTTATCAAGTTAGAGATAGGAGAATCGCGGAGGAAATCAAGAGGTTGGAGAAGCTGCAGAGATTGGCAGAAAAGGTTCATAGAGAAATTAAGCAAACCGATTCCAATTTAGATACAATCGAACGAGCGATCGAAAACGAATCAAGAAGAATTGAACGAATCCATCCTTTAGAAGCCAAAAAGATTGCCGATCAGATAGATCAAGATTTATCTACGATAGAACAAAACATACAATCGCTTAAAACAGATGTAAATACCTTGAGAAATGGAAGGTATCCACAAGCTAGTGATTTAGATAAACGCGTTAATAAGTTACACGAACGATGGGTAAATATGAGACATCTTTTGCATAACAAGATCGTAGGTCCCCTGGCCAATTTGAGTTTCCCAGTGGAAGAAAGAACCGTCACAAAGCATATTCGTACAGTACAAGAAACCAGAAACGTAGATACCAATCCTCATTTTCGAACATTGCAAGAACATATTGAATGGTGTAAAAATAAGTTGGTAAGTTTACAAATCAATATTTTTTCTCAATTGAAAAAAGTTTATTATTGTATAAATGTTTTTCTTATTTTTCATTTTCATTCAATCGCCTATTTATTATATATCATTGATAAAAAATTCACAAAAGTGTGTTGCTATGCTTCATCACAATGTCCCAACATGTACAATTATTCTGGTTCAAATGACTCCGGAAATTTATTTACTTCTGTCCACTGGTGTGGCTATGTCAATCATAAATGGCCGAGTAGAATAGGGGAAAGAGGTCAGTGAAAATTCAGTAAACTCATTTTTTGGTCATAATTCCTGAAATATAGTGTCGTTTTTGGAGAATTAGTGACTTGGAAGAATTGGTGATTTGGGCAGATTAGCTATTCAATTCAAGAACAATTCAACTGGTGAATTAAGATTTTACTGGTAAACATTAGAGATTCTATCTTTAATGCTGATAGGAAATCAAATATTTTAATTTGGGTAATCTTCTTACCGTTCAAAATATACCAAACACACAGTGTACAATACCACTACACCATAACTCAAGTACATTGTCTGACGCGAGTTTTCATAACAAAGTTATCGTCTTCGAAGACTGTGTAGTAGTAGTGTTCAATATATAATATACTTTGTTTGGAAAAAAGTTTAAACAAACCAAAATATTTGAGTTTCTATCAGCATTAAAGATAGAATTCACAATATATACCCCTATAATCTTTTTCATTCAACAATTGGATTGTTTTTGAATTACCGAACTATATCTTTAAAGATAATGTGAATATATTACAGTTAATTTTGAGTAGCTAAGGTGCCTAGGTTACTCATCCTCCAAAAAACATCACTTCATTTCAGGAACTGTGACCAAAAAATGAGTTTCCAGAATGTTGAGTGACCTCTTTTGTAAATTTTCTATCGTTAATGCAGTCGATTGAATGAAAATGAAATATAAGAATATGGTTTATATAATAATAAGAAGATTCAAAGTGAAAAATTGGAGAAATAGATAATGTAAACAGTCTCCAACGGCTCCAGAAATTCCAATTTACATATAATTATTTGTTTCAATAAGGAAACAAAACAAACACAAAAAATAACATAAAATCGTTACAAAATGTTAAAAACAATGAATTAGGATTTTTGAGGTAGATTAGGTTAGGTTAGGTTATCACTTAATAAGTCGTGTGACTAACTAACAAAAGACATTTTTTTGCAAATGTCGATTTTATTCATCAATGTAATCTTCTTCAAGAACAGTACAATCATTCCAACGCTTCTTTATCTTCTCGATGCCCCGCTTGTAGAAGTATATGTCTTCTTCCTCAAAATAGGCTTCAGTTTCAACAATTGCTTCTTCATTTGAACTGAATTTCTTACCGGCGTTCATTTTTTGTGATCAGCCCATAGTCAGTAGTCACTAGTGTTCAGATTTGGACTATACGGTGGATGAGGGAGCAATTCGAAGTGTAATTCATTCAATTTAACCATCGTTACCATCGACTTGTAAATCGGTGCATTGTCTTGGTGAAACAGTGATTTTTTCTTCGACATATGAGGCCGTTTTTCCTTGATTTTTGCATTGAAACGATCCAACAACTCTATGTAGTATTCGTTAGTGATTGTCTCTCCCTTTTGAAGTAGTTGATGAACAATATTCCAAAATATTGAAGCCATAATCTTCCCAGCTGACTGTGGACGCTTCGGACGTGGTTCACCGGCTACAGTCCACTCAGATGATGATCGTTTTGATTTTGGAGTGAAGTGATGGATTCATGTTTCATTCATTGTCACAAATTGACGAGAAAATCCTATTTATTACGTATAAATATGGCCAAACACTGCTTTTAATCATCAACACGTTGTTGTTTTTGATCTACTGTAACGACTGTGACTGAACGCGGCACCCACTTTGAGCTTTCTCATAGTCTAATGTTCATGCATAATTGTATACACACTGCTTTCTGATATATTTACGTCATCAGCTATCTCACGCAATTTCAATTTACGATTAGAGAAACCAATTTGTGGACTTTTCTGATGTTTGTTGGAGTAACCACCGCAGTTTGACGATCAGAACCACGTTTAAATTTAGCAAACTAATAACAAATGATTCTTTTGGATGGAGCAGAGTTCAGATATCACTTTTGAATCTATTCCCGAGCTTGTACAGAATTTTTGTTTTCATCAAGAAGCACACGAAATTGTTTTGAACCCATTGTTTTGAAAATAACAAAAGTAGCTTTACTTAAATGGCTGTAACTTTTTTCTGACTAATCGAAATGTCATGAAATTTTACACATAGTTCTTTAAAAGATGGTACCTCATAAACGTCATATGGATTAGACAATGGCATGTTAAATGTGTGTCAGGCATACGACTTATTGGGTGATGTTATAAATTAAATATCTCAGGAAAAAATTTTAAATTCAGTTATTCTAAAAATGTGTCTCTACATTTCCAGAAACAACTTAAAAAGGCGGACTATGGAACTGATTTAGCTTCAATACAGACAGAAAGAGACATTCATCAAAGAGAACACAAACAAATTGATCAATTCCATTCGAAAGTTGAAACATGCTTAATGGCTCGACAATATTTTCAAGGAGAAGAACTTGTATTGTATAACCAACTTCTTGGACAACTTCAGAAGACATATGCTGAGCTACTGTCATTTAGTACAAACAGGTAAAACTCACACTAAATCATTACAAAAAAATTTATTAGGAATAACCAAAATTTATCTTGATTTAAATAATTTGCTAATTCATATCTTCTCTCTTCAGATGTGGACAAAACATATTTATTCTTCTTGTTTTCCTTCTATTTACCAACTTCAATTATTATTTCCTTTGTCACTACATTTTATAAAACAAATTCCTTCAAAGTGTCTGTTTGTCTTTTCTGGATAAAGTCAAAATCTATTAACATATTTCTATAAGGTTTTTACCCATAGAAAGATTCATGCGGATGATTCAGTGTTTTGTGTGAATTGTTTGAACTACAAAGATAATTGTTGTAATGTCGGAAAAAGTCAAAACGCCTGGCATATTTTATCAAAAAATGCTGCTTTTGACATATTACAAAACAATGTATGCTGGAATGTTCTTTTTTTATAGAAATTTTTTTCTGGAATCAATTTTGCAAAAGGTATTCAAGCATGATTTGAAACATATATTTTAAATTACTTTTTCATCAGTTTATATAATTTTTTTGCTACTCTCATAGTAATTTATGCACTTTTATCAACAATAATAAGATATTTGAACATTTTTTGGAATCACAATTCTATATAAATAATAGAAAAGGTATTGGTACATACTTGTGAGCACGCGAAATTAACAATTAAAACCGGTATAATCAATGAAATTTTCTTAAATCTCTATTGAGAATATTATCTACTATTGTATAGAGAACTAGAATAAAAAAAAAATTCATATTTTATTTTTTTGTTTTCAATATATTTTTGATAGACCAAAAGTACCCAAATTTGAGTTTTTTTCGAACCTTTAAAAATTCCTATCTCTAAAAATATTAATCTTAGTGCAAAAAGTTAAGGCACTTTTTTTATTTGTATTTCAATAAAAAATATAAAAAAATTTTTTGGTTAAAAAATAATAATTCCTTGGAATTGTTTAAACAATTTCGGTTTAAACAATATTGCACGGGGTTGCTCCATGGCAACATACATTTATATAATCTGTAGAGGGCTGCAGTTTCATTGAAACCTGGTGGTGCACCGGTTCTCCAGTCAAATGGCCGACAATAGGAAATAACGCAGCCACCGCTGTACCAGCCCCGCCCCTTTTAGATTTAAAATAACAAAAAATAAAAAATTCATAAAAACCAAAACCTAGAAGAACCGCTTTTCTATTGAAAGCTCTCTTTTCGATTTCTTCTAGCCAAAAATCCTAAATCTGCGTTTTTCCTCCTCCAGAAAAGTTAGCAAACACAACCCCACCCAACCACCACAACCCCGGCCCTGCAGAGGAGCAATTCCTATATCAGGACTCACTTCAACAAACCTTAAAATCTTTCTTATCCTACCTGTTGCAATTATGGATTAGGTAATGGTGTATTTATGTAAAAAAACGTTATCAATTGGAATATTATTTTATTTCTCTTAGAGTTTCGGAGGTATGTCCTTACAACGTTAATGATCAGAGAGTACTGAACAACTTGCTTCCTAAATTTAATACATTTTGGATTTTATTATCCATTCTATACATAAACCTTTTACTTCCAAAATCGTATTAAAAATACTATAAAAGTACAATATCTTAAAAGAGAAGGATTTTTGGATTCAATATTCCCACACTACCAAATTCTATCCAACGAATCTCTCTCTAGTTTTTTGTTCACTGTTCAAGTACAACATACAAAACATACATACGCTCTACTATCAGTCCAAATTTAACTAACACAATAAAACATTTTCTTCAAAAGATTTTAAATTTTTTTGTCACTAAGATATGATAAATATATTTTTTTCTATCAATTTTTATAAAAGTACTCATTTTTATGATTAATATAGTAAATATTATTATTATTTTTAGAATGACAGATTTGGAATCGCTGCTCGATTTTATTCAGAGCGCTACCAATGAATTAAGTTGGTTGAATGAAAAAGAAGAAATAGAAGTTACCAGAGACTGGAGTGACACCAAGCTGGATGTTAGAGGCGTTGAAAAATACTTTGAGGTAAGAAAATTCTCTCCAGTAATATGTTCTCTAAAAATATTCGAAACTATTTATTTTTTTTCTTAATATTAAGTTACCGTTTGCAGTAAAATGATTTATTTTGTGTTTTTTTTGATTTTTCTTTCAAGCAGCTCAACTTTGGAGCTGGAGATGAGGTGACAAAAAATTTTTAAATCGTCCTTTTTAAGATACACACTGTTTTATTTGTTGATTTTAATTGTTTTTTCTTTAATTCAGAGCTTAATGAGCGATTTAGAAAAACGAGAAATCCAATTTAATTCCGTCCTTGAGAGAGGTGAAAGTCTAGTTCTACAAAATCATCCAGCAACCAAGGCAATTGAAGCTCACATGGCTGCAATGAATGCCCAATGGGCGTGGTTGCTGCAACTTACTCATTGTTTAGAAACACATTTGTTAAACACTAGAAATTATCAAGCTTTCTTTAACGATATTCAAGTTGCCGAAGAATGGCTAAAAGAGTAAGCACACTATGATATTGATTCAAATACATTCTAAATGCATTTTACTTGATTATAGGAAAGATGAAATCATGAATACAGAATTTAGTCAGGGTGAATTCAGCCTTGACGTTGGAGAAAAACTTCTACAGGGTATGCAAAACCTTAGAGACGAATTGAACAATTTCGGCGACCAAGTGCAAGCTTTAACTGCCAGAGCTCAAGAAATAGTGCCTTTAAAACAACGTCGACAACCAGTTACTAGACCCATTACAGTTACTGCAGTTTGCAATTACAAACAAAACAACGTAAGTATATTATCTTTACTAAACGATAGTTAAATACAGTTAAACTAGCATAATTATGATGTCTTACTTTTTGAGCGCACCATATCAATCTATTTATCAATCTATTTTTTTAATTTTCAGTTCGTTATTGAGAATAATAAAGAATGTACCCTCACTGACAATTCAGGTCGAACAAAATGGAGGGTACACAACTCAAAAGGTATAGAAAGTCAAGTACCGGGTGTATGTTTTGTACTTCCACCACCAGACAAAGACGCTTTAGATGCAGCAGATCGTTTACGACGTCAATATGACCGTTCTTTATCTTTATGGCAGAAAAAACAACTCAGGTACAATCTAATAACATTGTTGATACTAAATTGAAGAAGTATCCTTCAACATTTTAATTTTTAAAATTTCAGAATGAGGCAAAATATGATATTTGCTACAATCAAAGTTGTGAAAGGATGGGATTTGCCGCAATTTATTGCTATTGGTGCTGAACAAAGAAATGCCATTAGGAAAGCACTAAATGAAGATGCAGATAAATTGATGGCTGAAGGTGACCCATCAGATCCTCAACTAAGAAGGTTAAGAAGAGAAATGGATGAAGTTAATAGACTGTTTGATGAATTTGAAAAACGGGCTAGAGCAGAGGGTATATTTTTTTTATTTATTATTGATATTATATATTCAATAAATTTTAATTTACATCCAACTGGTATTGAGCAAATTTTTATCTATTCATCTAGTGGTTTTAGTGTTATTAGTTTACAATTTATTATTATTATTATTGTTATTAACAAAACCAAAAAAACTCATGCTTTCTCTAATGTTATAAAAATACCAGTTTTCTACAATTGTGGAATTAATATATTCCATTAATAAATATTATTCATACATAATCTTAACTACTACAATTAATTTTTTTCCAGAGGAAAGTAAGAATCAAGCTAGACTCTTCAACAACCAAATATCAAATCTTCAATTAGCCCTAGATGAAGCGGAACGTATAATAAACCAACGTGTACTATCGCCTCTTCCAAGAGATATTGACACTCTTCAGCATCTAGTCTTAGAACACAAAGAATTCGAATCTAGACTGCAAAATATGGAACCAGAAGTTGAACAAGTGAAAGATACGTTCAGATCAATCACACTCAAAACTCCACAACATAAGAAAGATTTAGAAAAAGTTTTAGATAAATGGAAATATATATGGAACACTAGTAATATTTACATCGAAAGATTGAAATGCATAGAAATTGTTCTGAATGGCATGTATGATGCCACACAAGTTATATCTGAATTCGAGAAGAAATTAGCGTTGTTTGACGAGCTTCCCAAGACCAAAAAAGGACTTGAAGATGTTCATGATGATTTACTCAAATTAGGTATTTATTTTTTATACACTTTTCTATTAATGTAAATTTCATTCAGTACTCATTCAATCCTAGACATGAACCTTATCCTTGTTAGTCCAAAGGCTAGCAGCACCTGTTTCATAAAGTTTTTGATGAATGTTGAAATTTTTATATTGGATTGAAAGATAGATCTACCTGTGTTTACCTGAACCATGTACTGCGCATAATTATAAGGTGTACAAAAATTAAAACAAAAAAGTGTTTGTATTAAATAAATCCACCCCAAAGTTGATTTTCTTTGAATATGATTTGGAGTGTTTGATTAAAAAACGTTGGCCTAAACTAATTGTATTTTTAGAATTATCCAAACTTTCAATTTCTACTTGTCTTCTGAATCAAATACTTTTTTGAGATTTAATTTTTTTACACCTTTTAATAATGCGCAGTACCTGGTGTCTCAGAATGGGTCAGGCAAACACAGGTAGATCTACCTTTCAATACAAGATAAATGCAATTTAAAAATTTCAATATGCATCAAACATGTATTACTAGCTCTCCGACTATGTGCATCTAGGTGTTTTTATATCTTGCAATTCTTTCGTATTCTTCTATTTATTATATTTTGACAATTTTCCTGTATCTTCCTTTACTACTTGAGATTATGTTCTCGACTCCTGTTTCTTCTAGTCTATAAGTTATTTCGCACCTGGTCCCTAGAATGAACTGTTTATCCTTTAATTGGAAGTTTTTTTTTCATATGTGGTCACTATTAACATGTAATTTCTTCAGTTAGTGTTCAAATAAATTGATTCTCGTATTGTATTTGTGTTAATGAGAACTATAATTGCTCTAAGGACTTTGAGCTTCCAACTATTTCATTTTCCTTGACATTAAGGGAACTTATTCTCACTAGCATTGACATTAGAAAATGTGTTGTCTATTTGATGGGTTATATCATTTTTATTTTTAATTACACAAAAATATGAAGTGTTGTGCTATTCGATACCCTTTGACAACTTAATGCTTACATATACTGCAACTTATCAAGTTTTTAAATATTGAAAACACAAATATTTTTTGCAGAATCTGCTGTCGGACAACAACAAATAGTTATGGATCAACTTAACGACGACTTTGACAATACCAGACGATTGACTGAAAAATCTAGACCAAACCAACGTGGTCCTCATTCAGATGTAGAACGTTTAGATAAAGAAATACAAAAATTAAACAGTAGATGGAGCAATGTTTGTTTACAGTTAGCCGACAAGTTAAGAGGTTGCAAACAAGCTTATGATTTACTCAAAAACTACGGAGAAGCTAAAGAAATTGAAGACCATTGGCTAAACGAACAGTATGGTAAATTAGAGATGCTACAACCGATCAAGGAAAGGGCTAAAGAACATTTGGATGCTACTAGGGTAAGATTCATTTTCTTATATTTTTAGTATAATTGAGAAGTTACATGAAAATTTGGATAAAAAATGGTTTTTTTGATTCTAATTTGCTCAAAAATTCGTTTCCTGGGCTTCATTTGGTCAAAAATTCGTTTCCACAGCTTAAATGAGTCAAAAACTTGTTCTTTCTTTAATTAATGTTGTCATGAATTGGTTTTCACAAGTTTACATTAAGCAAAAATGGACTTTTATTTATCAAAAAATGTTGTTCTGAGTGTAGTTTCTTGAGTAAAATGTTATTTGCATTGAAAAAAATAAATTTTATAATGAGAAAGTTTGATTAGATCTAATTTTGTGATAAACAATGGATTGTAGTATTCAATTTGTATTTATTACCGACAGATCCACCACTAAAATGGAAAAGTCTAAAAGGGAGTAGAGTTTAAATGTTGAAAACGAGTTGGAGATATTACAAGATAAATTTCTTCAATTTCTTATTTTTTAGACTTTCTGATATGTTTATGCTTCTAAATGTTCTTGATTTTAGGTCTCTTCTTGTTTGAAATTATTTCTTTTATAATTTTTTAAGAAACTAATTTTAAATCAGAAGGGACCTACAATCAAGAGCATTTAGGAACATGAATATTACAAGACATTTTATTTAGCATAGTTATCATTTATTTTATTTTCCCAACATCATGAATACATCTCTTGAGAGATCCTAAGCTAAGTTTTCTTTTTCACAAATAAAATCATTTAAGTTGTCGATTTGTGAATCTTTTAATGTAAAAAATTTATTTATATATTGTTTCTCATATGAATGTGAAGGAAAAAAATGTAATTAAGAAGCTAAAAAGATCAACTTTTACAAGATATTTTACTTAGCATAGTTATCATTTATTTTATTTTCCAAACATCATGAATACCTCTCTCAGATAAAATCATTAAGTTGTCAATTTTTGAATTATTTAATGTAAAAAAATTATTTTTTCCTTTGTTTATATTCTTTGACAAAATTTCTCATAAAAATGTAATTAAGAAGTTGAAAAAATTAACTTTCTTTCATTGATTAATTTTAATTGTTTCGTTCATTTTGTTTTAGAATCTTCTCAACAGTGTTGTGGAAAGAGCACCTAAAATTGAACAAGTCAATGTAAATGGAGGGCGTTTCATTAGAGAGGGCAAGGTAAACATAAACAAAATTATTTCACTTACATACTATTTTAAGTTAAAATTATCTAGTTTTCATATGTATGATTGGTTTGTGTGAATGTGCAGATATATTTTGTAAATATCTCTATTTTTAGGAAGTTTTTTATAATTTTTACAAGTTACAAAGTTTCTTTCAGTGAATTTTTTTGGTGGTAAATAAGGTTACTAAAAGTCGTTAAACATACTAAAATAAAAGGAAGTATTCAGTATTTTTAGGTGATGGGTGTAGTATCTTTAATATATCAGTAAATAGAATCCAAAAATAATGGATTACCTGCATTTGCAAGGTAATATTAATTATTAATTTATGATTGTTCAATGTTATGCTTTTAATAAAAAATTCTGTTGCCAACTTCAATTCACTCATATTGTTGCTAGCCAAAAATGTTAAAAGGTGATGTTTTGAAGTTGATTTTTTAATATCAAAAAGTGTAAATTCCATAAATGTTACTTAGTAGAATATTCTTTGTACTATTCTAGTCCATTTTCGAACTCTACATATCTTTTATTAACAAAAAAAAATAATTCTATATGTAATCAGATTATCATAGATTAATTTATGTACCAATAATTTTCATCTGTTTTGAATCTATTTAACCATATCGTTCCTTTTCACTTGAATATGTGACGTGAATAGTCTTATTTGTTTTGAAATTCGAACCTGATGTGCTGAAATTGGTTTTTTTGCATATTATTGCCCTTTAAATGATGATTGGTATCATTATTGAATCTAACAAATGATATTGAACTACACCAATCTTTTTTTCCTGTTAAATAATCATTTGAAAAAAATTACTCAATTGTTATTTTCTAAATCAATTATTAAAGAAATAAGTATCAATTTATTGATTCAACACAGGGTAGTAGAATAATGTTTTCTTATTTGTTATTAAAAAATCAACATTAAAAAGTAATTTTTGGAATACTATAATTTAAGTTGAAGATTGGGGATTGGCAAGGAGATATTTTTGTCAACTCAGTGCTAATTATTCCATATCTACGGCTTTATAAAATTTTCTATGTACGTCTAGCTTTAATTGTATATGAAAAATATAGATTCACAGATATTTGAGCTTTGTCACTAATAAATATAAATAATTTTGTGATTAACATATACGATATATAACTTATCTGAAGTATTTGGAAAGTATAATGTTCCTTTAGGTTTAGTTTGAAATATAGAATTCTCCACCTTAAGGAAACTGAAATTTTTCGATTCATTCTGAAGTATAATCGTATTATTGATAGAAGTTTAGCAATAAAATATTATATAATTCATTTGAAGCCATGGTTAGAGAAAATTTAGATATTAAAAAAAATGCAAAATTATCAGATTACATTTTTTAAAGTTATTTTTATTTATTTATTAACTTCAAAAATGTTTATAATAATGTGCATATTTTTGTTTTAGTCTTCAATTATAAACTGTTTAATTATTTAAATTTTCCACTGATCAATAATCATTATCTTCATTGTTTTTAATAATTATTTTTATTTTTTTCAACCATATCAACCGATAATACTTGTTTAATACTCTTGTACTATTCAAATTATTTAGATATTTCTGTATTATCTTAATCTTTGAGAGAGATACTTTTCTTCTATACTTTCTATTATTCTTATCAATTTTCTCATTATTCCTATAAAACAGTCAAAAATTATTGTCAGTTCTCTTATACAGATTGAAAGTTCTTCAAATTTCAAATCAATTTATTTATATAAAAGGGTTTCTTCATCTTCACTTTTCATTCCCTATCGTATAATTAAGTTCAAATTCAATTTATTTAATGAAAACGAGAAATTTATATGAAAATTTATGTGCTAAATTTCTTTTCAAAAGTACAGTAGTTCAATTTAAAGTGCCTCAAAATAATATACAATAGAAGATAATTCGTGTTAGCTCTTACTATTAAAAAGTTAAACTTGAACTATCCAAAAATCAATTCTATTATTAGACCTTTGTTATCAATAAAAATTTGATTGAAAACTATCTGAGTAAGTTGAGTCTACCATGTCATTGGGACAAATACAGTAAAAATTTTCATGGTATATTATTTTGTAGTGCCATACAAGGTAGTTCAGAATATATGTGAAGAAAACCTGAATATTATTTTCATATTTTCCTGTGAAATATTAGAACAAGAGCCCACCGCAAAAAACCTATTCCATAAGTGGACAGGCTAAAATATATTTTTTCTTTCACTATTACGTGTGACCTCTAAGAAAATCAGTGCTTCGCATCAAGCAGTTATTTACATCTAAAAATTTTTCAAAATGCAGATTTTCGAAACGAACTGTACCAATTGACTAACACCATGATATTAGAGGCAATCTCTTCTACATATCCTTTAGAAAAAATATGTTTTCAAGTGCCTCGGTAAATCTTGTGTTAACGATTTGGCTCGAATTGTTTAATTATTTTTTTCCTGTATACAAACTGTACCTACACGTTAATATCTTCAAACTTAGGCCGAATTGTTCTTTGAACATTAATATATAAAAAAAAATAATTGCCAGGTCTATGTATTTAATGCCTGGTAGGTTGCTTTACATCCACTTATCTCCCATACCGTTTCATATAAAACCTATTACATCCATAACTTAATAATGACTTTGTTATTTAATTTTATTTATTTCTATATTACTGATTTGAACTAAAATATAAATGCAACGACAGGGTATGCTGCAATTTTTGGGATCTCTTGTTGCACATTGTCATTGACTTGCCCATGCTTTGTCTATGAAACTGAGGAAGATTTTATATTTAAAAAAGATAGATAGAGATACTGTTTGGGACTGATGCGAGCGTCTAACGTATCTGTTATAAGGCAAGCCCTGCAATCATTGAGGACATTGTTTTTGTGAAGCTGGATGAAGTTGAAAATGATGTCATTATTGATGATATCGATAATCGTAATTATGATGATAACGACGATAATGATGTTGGAAATCATGATAATATTGATAAAAATGATAATGTAAATAATGATGTGGATCATCATCATCATTATTGTCATAGCGATAACAATAAATAAATGTATGGATTGTAAAGAATATATAGTGTTCTCTTTCTATTGTTATTGTAATGTAATCATGATTTGAAAAATGCATTTTCTGCATTTTGAAAAATTTTGCTGATGGAAATAACCACTTAACGCGAAGCACTGATTTTCTTAGAGGCCACAGGTAATATTAAAAGAAAAAATATATTTTAGCCGGTCCACTTATGGACTCGGTTCTGTGCGGTGCGCTCTTGGACTACCTATATGTATTTGTATCTTGCTTACAAATAATGTAAAATTGTTAGGTAAAAATACTTATCTGTAAAACCATATTTGCAAAAACAATTTAAAATCGACTTTTCAGTTAATTTGAAGTTTCATATCGTAACATACTGAAACTGAAATATACACTTCTGTAGATTATTCTAATTTGTTAAAACGGCATGTCGATTCATAAATTGTATCTAAATACAATTATTTATTGCAAACTTATCAAATAGAAAATGCAGGAAAATATGTTTCAATATGTAATAAATGATTCTGAAATCCCCTGTATATGTTATATGAGAACATCAATTCATATATTATTTTCATGTGTTCATTAGCTATCAAAACATCATGAACCAAAATTCAACAAATATTGTAAAAAGAGTAAATAAAAAAATTAATAGTATTTATAATACCTAAAACAACAAATTTAATTGCCACAATTTTGCAATGTTTAGACTATAAATTACTGCAATTAAAGGAAAAATGATAACTAATGACTATCACTCAAAAAGACATAATCGTGAAAGGTTAATTAGGATGTTAATTATAATAACAATTATTATTTATATTTTAATTTCAGCTAATATTTTGTACAGTGTATATAAATAACATTATTTCTATCTTTAAGTTTATCTTCGAATCTGAAATATAAATAAATACACTATGAAATAACTCCCAATTTTCATTACTTAATTACTGAACCTAGTTCTTGCAGATCAGCTTTAAATTTATGAGTCTGACAGGTTCAAATGGCTGTTCAAATAATTTTTAGGTCCAAATCTAATTTTTAGTTGCAACCATTATTAATTCTCATTGTTTACAAATTAGCTAGATAATCCAATGACAAAAAAGTGAATATGGAAGCTATTTTAGGTGATGAAGAATTTGTGTTACCATATATCAGAAGTTGGTTTTTTTCGTTCTAAACACTACAAAGCTTTCAATTAGAATACCTCAATACTGTGTTTTTGTTATAGTAGAGTTTCTTTGGGTGCAAATTTTCTCTTTGTATGACCTTTACAACTTTATTTAATCCACCGTATCTATCAGCTCTTTTTCTTGATATGATTACCCCTTTTCATTGGTATAAGAAGTTTTTGGTTTCAATTTTACCAAGCTAGTGCAAATTATGCGTGGATAAGATACTAGAGGACTAGTTTTTCTCATTAAGAATTCACTTCGAACAATTACTATGGATGATTCTCATTGTATTAAACATAAACTGTAGATTAACTTTTAAAAGTTTAGTGTCATCATCGATATTTCATTTCGATCATTTTAGGATATTGGTCAGGAAATCATATTATTTGAGAACCTTAATGACGGTTACTAAATTTTTAAACAGCTTTGAATTGTGATATATCAATCGAAAATTATTCAATTTCGGTTTAGTTTTGACATTCATTAGAAGAATGAGTATGTCAGAAAAATTGTATCTATAGAGGGTAGATAGAAGGAGAACATCTGTGTATATGAAAAACGTTCGTCGAAATGTGTTGATGGTGATGCCAAAATAGTATCAGGGTAAATTTCTTTTAGGTTATATTTAGTACATTATTTTGTATTTTGTAAATGATAGTACATTTTGTAATTCCGCATAATTCAAATCAATTCAGGACTCCCATAAGGGATATTACTCCTTCTCTCTACCCTCAATATTGGAGTAGAATATGAAATGTAAAAATTAGATGTTTATGGAGAACAAAATTTGTATTAAGTTGATTCTCGTAATTTCTAGTAGACTATTCTCAATATCCAGATTAATTCATTCTATTTTAAAATTGAAATATGCCAGGAAACTTGAATATTTTGTATATTATGCTTGGTTTCATCGCAGTTATACACATTCTTCAGTATTCAACTATTTGTTGTAAAATAAGTAGTTTTCAAAGCTTCTTCCACTCTTTTTCAATCTATATACCACCCACAAAGTATATATGCACCTCATTTAATTTGGAAAAGGTTCATGTTTAAATAGACATACATGTGAAATAGAAAAAAAATGATACTACAAATGAACTAAATAGACACTTATTGACGAAAGTTCAGTATTTGATGCAAGCTTATAGAATAATTCGTGAATTTGCATCATATATACTATGAACATGTCGACATTCTTTAGTTCAGTAGTAACATAATTAGTGTATATAATATAAAGATAGTGTCTTACGCAATCTTGAATTAATTTTTTATCGATTACGTCTTTTTTCCACTCCAACACCAACACATATTCAATACAAAAAAAATCATCACTCGCTTTGGAAGATCATTACACATAACTTTTTATTCACCCTATTTATATCACCATAGCACTGACTAGACTAACCTTACCTAACATAACCTCTCTAACCCTAACACCAGATATGGAGCAAGGGGGCACAGAAGTTCCGCGAAGCATTGCTAGAATACCAACCGTCGCTGGACGCCAACGCAGCTATCTGGAACAACAAGCAACCTTCTGGTGCCGACCTGGTGGCCAAAGAGTTGGATGAATTTAACGAGAGATACCAGTATCTGGTGGACTTCTTGTACGACCGGTTGAAACAGATAGCTGAGAAATGCAAAGGAGATATCGTCACTTTGGTAAGTTATTTAATTTTTTCTTACAAATTAAATTATTTGCAAAAAAAAAATAATTTCTATGATAATTATATACGAAAAACCTTTTTAATCAACTCTGGTTTGTTTTTGTGTAATTATTGGAAGTAAAATTTGGCTTTTACATGTAATTTACAAAATTTGTAGATCTATTGAAAAATTTCTTTGATGATTCCATGTTTAAAAATGTAAAAAATCTTGATAACAATCTCATAGTCTACAAAACCTATTAATTTTGGGACGTCCTTCTAAAAATATTAATTTGATACACCATTACTGAAAATGTTTCTTCGATCTCTTTTTTGTAATCAAATTAATGAATTTTTTTAATTATCTCTTATTTATTTATTTTTTATTTTCTGCATTAATAGGTAGTTATAATTAAAATAGATTGAATACAGTAATACCTTGTTTTAAGCAACTTCACTTTACGAGATTTCGTTATAACGCGGTTTTTAAAATTCGCGCTAACTGACTTCGCTTTATAAGCACACAGTGATTGGTTATTTAGCGCGTGTGGCATGGTTGCATTCGACCAGTACAATAACAATTGATTTGACTTTGGTTTGTTCTTGGTAGCTGAACAGGACCTGTACTGTACTGGACCAGTGCAGACCCGTTCATGAGTGTATAGAATTAGTTCGATCGGATACAAAGAATTATATAGTGCAGAGAGTAATGGAGCATTTATTGATTGTAGTATTTGAGGTTATTTTATGTGATTCAGACCTTCTAGTATTAACAATAATGGAAAACGATTTAGTACTTTTTGATATTTTACATTCGTCCAATGACTAAGTTGTAGTGCCACCATTTCCAGATTACACTTATTGCACTGCACTGGCTGAACTGACTCTTGCACCCAGTGCAAACAGTACTGTGAACTCGGTGAACTAGTTCTCTTATACTGTTCCTAAGAACAGCGACACTAGCGGTGGTTCTGCTACAAAGAACGCTTTAGTGTACACTTCCTGAACTAGTTCTGTCAGTGCAGCTACCAAGAACAAACCTATGGTCGCATTAGTCAGTAGTACTTCGTGACTCTGAAGATGTTTACATTTTCTAGTTGTTTCTCGGCGAGTAAACGTAAAATATAGCGGTTTTTTATTAAAATGTCTGATATTTCACCGTAATTACTGAATAAGATTGCTTGTGCACTTGTAGAACAGCTAATCAAAACATAATTAATTAACATAAAAAGAAACTTTAAAGTTTAAGTTTGAAGATAAAAATAAAAATTGAAAAAAAAAATGGAAAACAGAGGAAAGGCTACAGAAGTTGGACGACAGTTTGGCCTTTCAGAGTCTAAGTATGTACGAAAATGAAGCAAATGTTTGCGTCAAGATATCACATGTGCTAAAGCGATTTCTTTATATAGCAACCTTAAACAGCAATAGGGTGAAAGATCTTTTGCTCCATCTTTCGTTGCCAGCAATGGCTGGTTTAAAAATAAGACCATTGAATTTGCATCACATTTGTAAAGCTGGCGAAGCGGCAAGCGCAGATACAGCAGCTGCGACCGAATTGTCTACCCAACTATACAATTATATACTGCGAAAAAAATTTCCTACTCCGCTCGTCTTCAATGTAGATTAAACCGGTCTTTATTGGAAAAAGATGTCATCCCGAACTTTTATTTCCAAAGAAGAAAAGCAGGCAAGTAGTTTTAAAGCACCCAAAGATCGATTAGATCTTCTTTCGGGTGGAAATACCACTAGAAACTTCAAATTGAAACCTTTGATGGTATATAAGTCGGAAACACCTCGCGCTATGCGCGGCACTGATAAAGATAGCTTACCAGTTATTTGGCGATCCAATCGAAAAGCCTTGGTAACGATAGAGGTTTTTCCGACTGGTATACAAACAGCGTTTGTTCAGATGTCCAAGAGTACTGCAATCGTAATGGACTGCCTACAAAAATTTTACTACTTCTTGACAAGGCCTCTGGTCATCTACCAATATTGGTCTCACCGCGAGGTTTGGAAGTAGAGGTGATGTCTTTGCCACCGAATATGCGTGATTGTTGGAAGATATGAATGCGGTACAAAACATTGCTGCAGCTTGGAATGAAGTCAAGCTGAGCTGTATGAACGGAGCTTGGAAAAACCTCTGGCATGATGTGGTAGATGCACCAAGCAGACATTTGCGAGTTCAAGATACTATAAGAAAAGTGGTTGAAGATATCGCCTTTATGATGGAGACGTTTGGCTTTGAAGTAATGCGGTCGAAGAGCTCGAAGAATTCGTAGCAACCGATAGCGCGCCTTTAATCGATAAAGATGAATTTTACTTGTTATTTCATTGACATGTTATACGCGTATTTCGTTTAGCACGAATTTGATCGGAACGCATTCTTCGCGTAAAGCGAGGTATTACTGTATTGTGTTTTTAATTAAAATCAAATGAGTATGTAATGACTAATATCACAGCCAATAAGAAATTTTAAACCACCCACTTACTTGAATAGGATAATATAAACCATCTTCAAGTATTTAAGATGTTAGAAAGGGTTCAACAAAATAGATTTTTAGATGAAATTTAGGCATAGAAACTTATTGTTTTGTAACCATTCAAACATTACTTCCACCTGCATCAGAAAACCTCCTATTTCCAATATAATATACATGTGTTTCCACTCATTATGAAATGTATTTGACAAGTTTTTTTGCCGGGTTACTCTACTAGATACCTCACGGCGTGTTTATTTGATTTCAATAAAATATAACGCCATTTCACCTAACGTCTTGTTTTATTTTTATTTAGAAATTCATATTCATTAATCATTTTCATTAGCTCACTGATCGTGTTACGGGAACAAATGTCAGCGACGAGGTTCACCTTGAGTCTCAATTTTTTTAAGTCAATAATATTTTTATTTATTAATGAATTCATTCGCTGCCAACGGTCACGACATCGACCAGTCGAATTTTTCTATTCAGAACGTATTACCTCATTTAACTAAATATGTGACATAATTTTTAAAAATAAATTTCCCTTGATGTCACAATACATAAAAAGACTGAAAATATATACTAATAATAATTTTTGAACTGTTAAATGTTAAATGAAAATTATTTTGAAACAAATTTAATCGTTAGAAAAAATGTAGTATAACACATCAGTCAATAAGTAGTATGACTAACTAAGAAAAACACATTCCACCACTTGTGAAACTTCTCCATGTCGTGCTTGTAGAAGGATTTGTCTTTTGCTTCAAAACAGGCGTCAGTTTCAAGAATTGCTTCTTCATTTGAGAGAATTTTTTACCGGCGACTATTTCTTTGCAATCAGTGAATAGCCAGTAGTCAATGGGGGCCAGATCTGGACTATACTGTAGTTGAGGAAGCAATTCGAAATTTGATTCGTTCAATTTAACCATCTTGGCCATCGACTTGTGAATCGGTGCGTTGTCTTGGTGAAACAGTGGTTTTCTCTTCGACATATTATGTCGAATGTTGTTTTTCATTGATTTTTACATTAAAACGATCCAACAGGTGTATATAGTATTCGCTTTTGATTGTCTCTCCATTTTGAAGATAGTCTATGAACAATATTCCATGCTCATCCCATAATACGGAAGCCATAACCTTCCCAGCTGACTGTTGTGCCTTTGAACGCTTCAGACGTGGTTCACCGGCTGCATTCTACTCAGATGATGATCGTTTTGATTCCGGAGTGAAGTGATGTATCCATATTTCATCCATTGTCACATATCGATACAAAACTCTGATTTATTACATGTAAACATGTCTAAACACTGATCCGAATCATGAAATCATGTTTTTGACAGTGAATAAACGCTGCACCCACTAACACCCGGTAACTTTTTTCTGACTAATCGAAATATAGTGAAATTTTACACATAGTCTTTGGAAGTTGGTAAAAATTTTACTAACGACGAGAGTTCGTGACGCACAAAAACTGTGAAAATCAGGGATACCTATAATCGATAAAGTTCACCAAATGGTATTTGTCGACCGTTGGATCAAGGTTAGAGAGATCTGCGAGATTGGTGTATCAAAATCCGCGCGTTGAGTGTCGCGTTTGCTCACTTTGTACCAAAAACGTATTCAAAACATTTCCCAGGCCTTATTGACGCAGTTTAACCAAGGTTTTTGCGTTGAATCATAACTGTTGATGAAACCTGGATCTACCACTACACTTCTGAAATTAAAAAAACAGTTAACACTAGATTGTTCGAGAAAGACTGTTTAATCGGGCGAAATGGTGATAGCAACCGTTTTTTGCGATAGTTATCTTCAAAAAGGTAAAACTATAATGTGAGAGTCTTAGACATCATTGCTTGATTAGATAAATGGAGAATTTGGTCAAAAACTTGCGCATTTGAAGAAAAACATTGTGCTTTTCCATTAGAATAACGCACTTTCTTATACTCACACGATGATCGCAATGACGAATTGCAGTTCGAATTGGTTAACCACCTACCATATTCACCAGATCTGGCCTTTAGCAACTTTTTCTTGTTTTATAACCTCAAAGTTTCACTTTTAACAGAGAGATTTTCATCGAACCAGGGCGTTATCGCATATGTAATAATAATAATATTTGAGGAGGAAGACGATATTCTTATTTAGAAGGGGGAAACGTCTAGACTGTCTAGAGTATCGCTGTACAAAATGTATATACTTGAAAGGAAACTATGTGAAAAATTATTTCGAAAAAATGTCTTGTTTCTTTTCAGATATCCTTCGTAAAATCTTACTTTACTAGTTCATTCGAATTTAAATCCCTTTTAGTTGTTAACAGCAATTTTGAAGTGTGCATAATAAATAAATAATAGTATAATAAGTCATTTTTACTAAAAATTAGTGAAATGCTTCATTAACAGATCGTTTTCTTATACACGTTTTTTGATATTTTTAGAATCCCTCAACTTTGCGCGACTTCAAAGCGATATTTATTTTTTTTATATTTTGAAAAATATTTCAAGTATACCTAAATAAATAGCACTTCAAACATTTTATGTGTAGGCTTTATAGTAAAATAGTTCATTGCTGGTCATATGAAAAAATAGCTATTTATTCAGAGTCTAGACCTAAATGATCGAGTGAAATTTCATAATAAATAAATCAGTTTAAACCTTTGTGTAATACATTAGAAATCTATTAGTTTACATCAATACTCGATATATTAGTAAATTTTATGTTTCATTTTATTGATAAATAACATATTTGAAAACCGATAAAATTCTGAGGGAAGGAACTCAGATACATTAGTCCAAAGTAATAACTACTCATTGCTTTCATGTGGCTGTTGAAACTATGATTGATAACCTGAACAGGAGAGGAGTCTCTTGATTAAATTAACTGATTGTTTTGCAATCGAATCATTTTCTTTGGATACTGTGTATGAACATTTCTAAGGAATTGCGGATCTTCATCGCTGCGCTTCAGTAGAGAAAATTTTGCTTGTCAACAAACATTTTAAGTCGTCCACTTCAGAGTAAAGCAGAATAATCTGGTTTTCAATTAAAAAAGCCGCGATTCTTCATTTTGTCTATAGCGTTGTTGCTTATCATACTGTTGGGTCCCCTTCTACTAGATGTTTGATGTAATGTAGATCCTACAAATTGTTCCCCTTAGAAATAAGTGTATAGTGGCTTTCATATTTTTGAAGTTCCTATAAGGGACGACATAAAAAGATACTACCTTTTCAAATTGTATATAGACGCAAATGATTGTTTGATAATATAGGAGATTAATTGTAAAGTTATGGGAATTAATGCAGGTGAAATAAAGTAATACGTTATGTTTGCTGTACCCACCAATTGTCTTATTTCGAATTAAACTGTCTTTTTCCCGACTCAAGCCAGCAGCTTCTGAAATAAAGATTGAAAGAGAAGTCTACCTTTTTCTTTTAATGTGAGAATCGTCTTTATTAAGATTACAAGTACTAATATCAACATGTTGTATTCTAAACAGAAATAAACGAAACTAACAACACAAAAAGCTCGAGATACGATAAAAACAAAAACCAACGTTGTATATTCTGCAGCCTAAATTCCCTGTATGTTCAGCTTCCGGCACGATCTGTAGTAGTCAATTGAGATCTGCAAAGTTACTCTGTTCAGTTGACGTTGAGAAGTCGTATTAAAAATTGTATTCGGATCGGCCCTCAATCTATATAAAATTTGAATTCTGAAATAATTAGAACATGCAAAACCGCCAAAGTATATTATCACTAGTCCTAAAAAGATGTAAAGAATGCTAAACCGAAAATCAAGAGCAAGTAATCAGTTACAACGAAAATAAAAGAGACATAATTAGCAACAGAGATCGAATTATATTTTTTTACAGCTAAAGATAAACAAGAAACGTTAAAAACTTGTTAAAAAACAAAGCATATTCATATAGCTTATGATCTAATTTAACAGTTTATTTTAAATAGACCAAATTCTTCATATTTTTCATATAATTGCATTGGTATTAATTTTCGTTAGGTACTACAGTGATTTTTCAATAAAAATGGTACTTTATTGTAAAATTATAAACTCTCTCTAGTTCTACGTACTACTTTTGTTCAATTCATCCAAATCTTCATTAGGATTTGAAAAAAGAGAACCACAAATATTCCACGGGACGTTACAGTTTCAGCAAAATATTCCCTTATTTTTTCCTTATTTTTGCTCACGTAAAAAAATAATGATTAAAACTCGAATATTTTTACTCTACAATTCTCTTTCTGTAACCATACTATTCAAATTTATAGAAAATAAGAAACATAGCATAGAAAACTTTTAATATAATAACCGTAGCAAAAGTATTGACAATTTCTGAATAGTGTCTTTCGTCAACCCACTTTCATATAACTTGAACCATAAAAAACTTCATCGTAAATTACAAACAAAAAATACTGTTTTTGTTATTACAATTATATTCAAATACTATGATTCACTTCAGAAACCGTCACATATAACGTCAGAAAATCTACTATTATTATTTGGCAAAGATTTACATTACTATAGCTTATGTCACCTCTAAACAGTTATGACAAATTCCGTCTAGTCGTATAGAAACTTTCTTACAATAATTTTTCATAATTCATAAATTATGTCTGCCAGTCTTTAACCACTTTCTACGCGTAGGTAGTTTGGTCCTAGAATACCATTAAAAAAAGCTTAAAAATCATTTTTAAATATAGTTTTCGACATTGTACTCACGTGTGACATACGAGTTGTGACCAAAAAATACTTTAAATGAATTTTTATACTACTCAAACCCTTATGTAATTTAAATAACTCAATTCACAAATCTGTGAAAAAAAATGTATTAAACAAAAAAAAGTTGGTTTCAATAATCTGATTAGCGTAATCGACGAATATCAAACTATTAAGAGACCAGTATCAGCGTACAAACTGCGTTAAATACTAAATATTATCTTATACAATAGTAACTATAACTAATTATAAAATCTGTAGATAAGGGTATTTATAGTCGTTTACAGTGATATTAATATAAGATAAAAATAAATAATGATGATACGTCAATGAGTTTTGAGTGTATAGTCATAAATAAGGGACGCTTTGAATCACTTAACTATATTATTAACAGATCTTAAGAAATGAGGTTTGTTTTCATAAAGAGTGGTGAGATAATTTGAATCTGAATCCTTTATGTTGAACTAAAGAAGCTTACGAAATGTTCAAATCCGTATAGTAATAATTTGTGTGATACGAGTGGTATAGGCGATTTAAAGTGCAAATGAGTCATTTAAGGACAAGAAACGGTACAGACGTCCTTTAACCTCAAAAAGATGAAAATAAAAGCGGACAAATATCATCGAACAGACAATTAACTATTTGAATGCATACATAATGAAGAACTTAATATCTTGTATGGTTAAGAAAGAAACCTGACAAATAAGAAAACAATTTTCTTCTGTTTAGCTTTTTCGCGTATTTTCGCTATCTAAAACTGTCTACATTCCTCTTACTTATCAGGTTTAGGACTACCTACACAATTTCTCTTTCTCTTTCTTAGAATAAGCAAATGCTACAAAAAAGGAAACGTTTTGACATCATTCCTGACATTGAGGAGACAACTGCTGAGCAGAAACGTTCTCGGTCATTGGGAAGTGCCATGGCAGTACAATAAAGAAGGTTAATATATTCTGGAATAAGAGGAGTGGCACTTAAAGAATTATTCTCCTTGCGTGAACTGGCAGAGCTGTTATGATTGGGTGTCAGCAAATTAATTAATGCGAAAAATGAATAAAGAATTATGATAAAATATTTGACAAAATCAAGCTATGAGTAGAGGTGTATGAATTCTTCGTGGGTATGAACTGGCCATGTGGTTGTAAATCGATGGCGGGAGGTCTGGTGCACCGAGCAAAGTACATACAACAGAAAATGTTGAGCGTTTACGAAAGTTTGTACCACCGGAGCTTAGAAACGAGTAGTTTCTTCACCACGACAACATCCCAGCACATTCGTTGGTAAGAGCTCAACAGTTTTTGGCCATTACAACATTACAACACTCCCAAATCTTCCTTACAGCCCAGATCCCGCGGGCTAGAGGCTATTGTTTAAAATGAAAGGGACAATGAAATGTAATCGGTATGTGTTGCTTGGTCCTTCACGATTTTGAAGACGTTGACCACGGCTGACGTGACGTCCAGGTTTACTGCAAGAAGTAGGAGGAGCGGTGGAGCGAGTGTGTGACACTCCAGGGATATAACTGCGGAAGGATGGCTGCTTAAAACGTACCACTTTCTGTAAATTCGTTTATAATCAAATTTTCGTTATTATTATAATATATTTTGGAAAGTCTAAAATAACTTATATTTTATAGACTTCCCTTGAAATTTTATTCTAGTTACGTTAGTGATTTAGAAAGCGACATAAAGAAACCTATTCAGTTCAATAAAGTGTCGTAGGAAGTTTGCAAACCTTGAACAATATTCTAATCCTTCCATTTATGGTTATTTGTATGGGCGTATGTAACGTTAGCAACATATATTTCAGATATACTTTGTAGATTAGAGTGTTTACTAATTTTTTTGTTACTTCTGATAAATAAAACAAGTACTGAGTAAAATTTATTCGAAACACTAATATTAACGTCAATATTAAGATAAGAAATTTAGATAGTTCTTTTTAAACATTTTCAGAAGAAAGAACCATTTAATTTATTTGAAATATCAACAACAAAAGATATTTATAGACAATGCTCTCGTGAAACGTGTCAGCCGAAATTCTTCAGGAATATTTTGTTCAAATACAGTAAATAAGCCAGGGTGTACTTTAAAGAATTCAATGGATTCTAACGATCGATACAAAATTTCAAATGCGGGATACCAAAGCATCTTCAACTACTATAACGGAATGTAGTCGAGCATTATCGTATAAAAAGAGAAAAGTTGATCAAATAGGAGCATGTATTGTTGGTAATCACTTATAATGTATGAATCTGCATGGCCATTAAAATAAATACCTCCTTAATAGTAGCTGTACGATCTCTGTACGGATTAACTTCTTGCAATGCTCTTTGAACACTCGAGGAAAAATCCATCCATATCTCGACTCATCTGTGAACTTATCCTACACACCAATTCACAGTTTCATTGTATTAAGCGAATTGAGCACACCATCTTTAGAGTATTGCTCGCATATTTGGAGCTCGACTCCCAAGCATACCCTGAGGATGCTCGACTCAATACAGAAAAGGGGAATTCGGTTATAGGGGATCCATAGTTGACCAGAAACTTGAACAGCTTAGAGTATAGAAGACAGGTCGCTGGTCTGACTCTGTTTTACCCATATTACAACGGCAGTTTAATATAAGCCCACCTAGAGCAGTATTTACAAGATCTATTCGACAGGCAGACGTGGGTCATGAACACCGATCTCACCTGCGGACGCCCAGATCTTCAATTTATCGGGATTCCTTTCTTTGCAGAAGTGGAAACCTGTAGGTCAGCTACCAAGGTACGTCTTTCTCAAACAGTATAACCTACATTGTTTGGCTACACAAAATTTTGTAGTTTCATTTGCAAATGGGATGGTAGGGACAAAAAAAAAATCACTATACAAAGAAAGTGTAGCCCAAGCGTAAATTACCCACTTCAGGTCATAAAAATGATCCGTTAAAGAACCATAATGGCTGTGTCTAAAGATGGCAGTGGATTTGTTTATCTCAAATTTCCAAATACAGCTTGGAAACAATTAAAGAGTGAACATAAGTTTATTCATAAATGTGGCAACTTATAAACTATGAGACAAACTGAATGATCCGGAAAAATATCATGGAAATGTTTTGTAAACGTTGTCCAAAAATTTGTAGTAAATTGTAAATCGTAAAATTACGAAGACTTGCTAAATTAATTTATAATGCCATAAAATTTGGAGTGTAATATAACTTATAATGCCATATAATTTGGGGTGTAATATGTCTTTAAGGAAATGTCCTGTTGCAGCCTCTCGCCTTATTCATTATTCACAATACGCAAATTTGCCACAAAGAAATTCAGATTAAGAGTACAGCGTATGTATTAATGGAGAAAAGCTATTAAGGGATACAAAGTCAGATAACACTAGCCGATTATTGTCGGAGATTTAAAGAAAACTTTATGGTTAATGGCGAACATGTTTACGCGGCTTTAGCACAACGCCGACTGACGCCTGAATGTCAACAATGACGGAGTGTGTAGTGCAAGAGCTTCGCAGTCTTCTACAGCGCATCCCTGCTTTCTTCTGTCCGCGAAGCGTCTGCACGGAGCGATTGGAGGTTGCATCTGTTATTTTCAGATACAGGATTATGTTATTAGAGCTGATTTCTTCAGTAGATCCCATAAAATTAATTTTCTTCTATCACATCATTCTTGAAAAAATATATACACTGATACCAGATACATGTGATCTAAAATTAAAATTTTTTTATAGATATAATGAATACGCTTATTTCATAATTTTATTTAGCGGATTACATTATCTCTAGTTATTTGTTTGTATTGTGATAATTATTGATTATGATTCTTTATCTTGATAATTAAGTTGAAAAAGTGAAATGTATAGTTAATCTAGATTACGTTTATTCACATATATGATGGACAATCTAGTTATAAATAATTAGAAATTTAATGAGTTACAATATGAAACCTTGCATTCTAGGACAACTAAATCGTTACGTAGTTTGTTTTCGATTTTATGTATATATTACAGGTAGATGAATGTATTTCATATAATTTGTAACCGTTTCGAAATTACAGATCCCTGAGGATGATAACCAGTATAATTACAATCATATAATATTGAGAAGAAAACGCAAATTTTTTTAAAATTCTTATCGAATGGTTTCTTCTTCATAATTTGCAAAATATACACAATATATAACGTCCTAATTATTGTGGTATTTCCAGTGTTGTTAAATCTTTCGTTTTTCTGAAAATGTGATAAACTTTGTTATTTCAAATTGATCTAACAGTATATATGTTTGTTATTTTGAAATGATTATTATATATTCTGAGAACCAATAAAATCTTTTCGGGAAAATGATTTCATCTATGTTCAAAGTTATCACCATTTACATCAATGCCATTTGTAACTGAACCTTCATCCTCCATCTTGACACGGTGAACTCATACTCAAAATCAATACTGAAAAGCAGAGGTAGGCTACCAAAGCCAGTTTAGATTATAGAGGCTTAGAGGCCAAAAGAAAGCACCTTGAGTGTGCGGGGTTAAAAATATTTCACCCTTATAACCAGAAATATAACCCGATACCCCCACCAACTCTACTCCCGGACGGAACCGGAACTATAACCAGGTATTGGAAAAACCTGCCTGAGATAGTTATGTTATTACTTTTAACAAGTGAAGATTTAAATTTTGGTGAATGTTTGCCACCTTCGCCATATTTCAAAATTTTTGTCGCTCAAAAATATTCAAATGATACCGATTTATTCAAAATTTTATCTTTTATATACGAGGTCTGGTTATTAAATAACGAGACTGCGCGCCTAGAGGGCGCCCTACAGGGGTGGGGTAAAAAACGAGTAGTGCGTTGCGTATCTAGATATCTTCTCTATGCACGTCCCAAAACACGTTTCCGTAACTATTATAGTATTTGTACAGTAGCACTTTGAAACGAAAGTGTTTTTTCTCGTGCCGAAAATCATGTGTGACGAAAAACAGGAGCAATCTCAAATTTCTCATTAAATTGAAAAAAACTGGTATAAATTGTTGAAAAGGCCTATGGGGACAATTGTCTATCTTGTAAGCGTGTTTTTGAGTGGTGTAAGCGCTTCAGTGAGGGCCGAGAGAGCACTGAAGATAACCAGCTCTCTGGTCGTCCTGTGATTGTTTCCACTCCGGAAACAGTGACCAAAATCAAACAAATTGTGCGTGAGCATCCGGATGATCGTCGAGGCTGTAGACGCCGATAAAGAAACGGCTAGAAAAATGTTACACATGACAAAAGTCTGTGCGAAGTTGGTGCCAAAAAATCTGACCTGACCAAAAGCTCTTGCGTCAACGGGTCTGCACAGATTCCCTTGAGAGGTTAGAAAAAGATCTGCTTTGAAAAGGACCCGATCTGAGTCGATAGAAGCGGTAAAGCAAAAAAAGGCAGAGCTCCTAAAGGCACTCACCAAAGAATCCTTTTTCGTAACCACTGTCGTTATTTAATAGCCAAACCTCGTATTCCTTCTAGTATATATTAAAGAGAATATTGATATTCACATTAATATGAATAGAGATAACAAAGCCAACATCCTTTTAAAATATATAATCAGAAGTCGTAGATAATGTAAACCAGGAAGTTTAACAAAAGTATATAAAAGATACCAAGTGAAAAAATAATTACTTTGTGTCATTTTTTTTTGTTACAATACTAGAAAAAATTTGAAAGAAATGCTGGGATTTTGCTTCTTATCAGTTTTTGTTCGGTGCAGAAAAGAAGAATTAACACCAACACGAATCCAAAACAGAATTAAGGCTGCTTACGGTGACTTGTGACTCACGTGCGGGGAGTCCTGTTATGATGACTACTCCATAAATCTGTAAATTAGTGGAAGAAATTGTTCTAAATGACCGCGCCTATAAACAAAAGAAATTGCAGCACAGATCGGCATTTCTAAAATAAGTATTCTAAAGGTTTAAGCATTTAAATATGACAAATATTAATTCAAGAGCTTAGCCGCGAGGACCCATAAGGTGTTATCCGATCAATTGTAAACGGTGGTGAAACTTGCGTCTTTTACTATGATTCGACATCCAAAAGAATAGCATCGAAATTGAGAGCCCGTGCTAAAGAAAGCAAAAGTTACGAAAAACACCAAAAAAGCTAAGGCTACAATATTTTAGGACTTTGAGGTTATTTTTGTGTTTGATTTTAAGAAATCAAATATAACCGTGAACACATATTACTCCGACTTATTAATGCACTTGCGTCATACAATTATCGAAAAAAGACGCGTTAACTTTTTACTTTGTAGTATTTTATTCCAATTTTTATTATTAAGATTCGGATCAACCATCAAAATGAAAGATATAGTTGACTTCTAGTTATGTTACCAATTTTTAATTAAACTGCGATATATTTGAAAAAATATAACTTAACAATTCTCCCTCGTAAAACAGATTTATATTTAATGTACACAAAGATTCTAATCATTTTCTCGAAAATATAGCATCAAATCTAAAAATATAATAGTCAACAATCAGTAAGAATACGAAGGTTAGGAAATCCTCTCATTTTTATGTCCGTCGATATTCGCTTACGACACGCATCTTCCATCTTTCTCTTTCTTCTCTCCAATGCGCTTGCTACTTCAGTTTCCACCGCATTCAGTCAGTCGATCGTAGCACGCCGTGCCGGTTAGTTACATGTATTTCCTTTACGTCACTTTAGCCGGGATGCGGCGTCTTGACATATGTTTTAAATTTTCGTAAAAAAATTGTTGAACTTTTTTAACTTGTTAAATTTTCGCATTGTTCTATTGTGACGTTACGATTTGTTTCCAAAACATTTGAATATTGATTTCGTTTTATTTGCCGGAGTTGTAAAACAATCAGCTGATAGAAGGGTGGGATTTTTAAATAATTTGGTAATTTAGTGAAAGTTTAGTTTTGTACCTATAATGTCGGATCCTTATGATTTCAATCATGAGTTGCGGAACGTGCCTTGGGTATGTTATTCAATTTTTCTTAACATTTCATCGCTACGGTCGATATATACAGATCAAGAAAAAAACCTACTTCTATGTAAAACAGAATATATTAAAACGAAATTTTTCAGAAGTATTATAAACCAATATCATTCCTATCATTTCAGTTATTTGAATTTGAATCCTTGTACCCAAATTAAATAAAACTATGTCTATACGCTACGTATTTCATATAGATCTCTTATAGCCCTATATTTTGTGGGAAGTCCTACTTTCCATCCTTATTTATTCACAATTTGTTACATATTTTCATTTCTTTTTGTCTAATTCCATCTTTCCATCCATTTGTTAGTCTCCTTGGAAAATTTTTCTTGTCCGGTCTCCATTCTATATTTTCCCGCATCGGCTAGCTTTTTCTATTCTTTTAATTCCATATCGTAACCTTTTTGATTCGATTCCATTTTCTAATAAATTATCAATTTCATAGTTAGTGAGTCCTTATTTCCTACTTTCAGTATCCTATGAATTTTCTTTATGAGTTTTCTTTCATATATCCTTAGTTGTTCTTCGTCCATGTTTGTTAGCCTAATAATTTCTACCGCGTATGGCACTACTGGTATTACTCCAGTCATGTAGACTCTCTTAATTTAGTGACTGCTTCACTTAGCATTATAGTTTTATACTTAACATGTGCCCCATATCCTGCATGAATTTTTTTGTTACCAATCAAGTAAACTATTCCGAAGCTAGTGTCTTTTATTTTAACTGTTCTTGGTTTGTGAACTTCCTTTTTTTAAGGAAGATTATTTTCTAACTCTTTGGTTTCACAATTTCGGTGCAATATTCTCTTCTTGTTACATCTCCAGCTATAATTTTTGTCTGTTAAACTCCATTTTCTTTCATGGTTCGTTGTGCGATGGAAAGAACTTTTGTTTTGTGTGTGTTTTGGTATTCAAATCAAGCAATGACCTTATCGAACGAAGAGGATGAATATAACTAATACCAATTATTTAGTTTTGATAAACAGAAAAAGGACTATAGTTTTCAGCAAAAGGCTCACTTGGGAAATATTCTTGCCTATTGATTTATTTACATTGGTCTATGTTATTGCAGTCACCACTTCTGAGTTTAATCTATAATCTGTGCATTCGTTGCAAACTTAGAGTACTTAGATAAAAAAAAGTGAAATATAAGGAACTAGTAGTATTTTATTTTACAAGTTTATAATTTGAACTGATATGTACAATTATTTTTAATTGGTTATTTGAGGCTTCTAATCTACTCTTTCTAATTTTCAGGTAATTTTCACAATTAATTTCAACCCATTCATTTATTTTGTAGATTTTAGCGTTCGAAGTATGAATTTTCATTCCAATCTGTCGCTGCAAGCGATATTTATTATCAAAACTATGAAATATATTTTGAGATAGAAACTTTTTGATATTAACAACTTACTATCACGCTATTTTTCATTTATGCATAATGAAATCCTGAGAAAACTTTTGCTATTATCATTTATTACACCCTAGAATTTAAAACGTCTGATAGTTATTAATAAATCATATTCAAAAAAGAAAATTATTTAATAAAACGAAGCTTTTTACTCTAGTGGTGGGTTTGTTTCACTGTTACTTTCAATTCCCAGTTTTAACTATTACTGTGATTCCTTAACAAGTCTCAATTGGGATTTTCACTACTAGTTCCTAGCCAAAAACACGTGATTAAATCAAGGAGCTGGTTTTATGATAAGTTTCAACTTTTATCAATACCTCAAATTTATAACGCAAAATAATAACATTAACAATTTTAAATGAATCTTGAAAATAATTTTATATTCCTAAGGTTCTGTTATGTGGTTTTTCCTTGTACTATTTTGATATAAGAACATCAAAATTTTTGTGGTAGATGCATGATGTAAAGACTACAAGAACTGAGAATTCGCTCCTAAAGAGATGCGCAGAACGAGTCGAAAATCGAGCCCCCGGGAAGAACACACCTTGTAGTCTTTTCATCATGGGTAGATATTATCACTCAGTTAATTTCTTCTTTCAGTTTCGATTATGCCAGACTTAGAAAAAAGCTTTTCACAAGCTTCACAACAAAAATATTTTTGAAATATAGCTATTATGTGAGGGTATTGCAGCCCTTCAGTCGCTATAAAAGAGAGTTGCATTTTCTGTCAAAGTTGCCAGTCTTTAACTACTTTTTCGTTCATAGGGCTTCCATCATTTTCTTCAAGAGCCGTACTTTTCTCTTGAATCGAACTTTAGTGTTTATACGGATCACCATTCCAATTTTTATTTTTTGATGATGAAGATTTGGTTGTTCTCATAAGTCCAAATATCTCTTTCACACCTTCTAATTGAGCAATCTAACGAATTGTCAATTTCCATTTAAAAATAACAGGGATAAACACTTTTGCCATAAGTTTCTGTGTGATCTGTGAAATTATTTGTTGAATTTTAGACCTTATTTTCATTTTTATTGCGAAATGGCTTCTTATAGAGTATCTTCTTGAAAAAATGCGGAAATTCCCCTCGGAAACATGTTGCGCTTATTATAGGTATGGAGTAAATATAGTCTGAAACACTAAAGCACTTTTCGTCTAATTGAAAGGGGTTAACTCCATCTAAAGTTTGTCCTTGTACCTTTCAGCTGCCACTGGATTATCACTTTGCAACCTTAAAACTCATGTTTGATAAATTCGAACGCAACAGTGGAAATGGCTTTCTAAAAAAACTAAGTATTCTAAATTTTGTGATTTGCTTGAAAGTTTACTGACTAAAATAACTGCAAAAATACTCTGTTTACCTAAAACAGATCTCAAAACTATCTATAAAATCCTCTTAACACCTTAAAATAAAAAAAATAATACAAAACAACCGAACTACCGAAAAACCTAGAAAAGTTAACACGGATACATACGACAAAGTCGCTTTGTTGCCCCACGACCGTCATTTTGACGTACCTTAGCATGCGTAACTTCATTTTTCTCTTCAAAATAACATTCAGCATTCACAAATAGTCATAGGAGCATTTTAAAGTGGGATTGACGGTTGAAGTCCTTGCATATTTTTCTTCACTTACATTTTCTGTCATAGTAAAACATGATTTCAAAAATTGCATTACGAATAAGCCGTCTTCTATTCATATTGACTTGATGGAAAATCTTTATTCATGAGTGCAATTATTGTTTTCAAAGCCTATATAACCGAATAAAGTTAGACCCGTTTAAGTTCAAGTAACAGTTCCAACTGTGATTTTCATTCACTGTGAAAAAAACAGTTCTGTTTTTACCTGCAATCACTATTTTTCCATGACTATAGTCACAGTAAGATGATTTCCAAAATAACATTACCTAATAAGCCGTTTTTATGTTGACCTGAAGATGAAAGACCATTATTGAAAGACTCATGTAACAGAATTAAATTAAACCCGTCAAGTTCAATCCCATTAACATTTCTACATGTGATTTTCATTAACTGTGAAAAAAACTGTTCTGTTTTTACTTGCAATCACTATTTTTCCATGACTATAGTCACAGTAAGATGATTTCCAAAATAACATTACCTAATAAGCCGTTTTTATGTTGACCTGAAGATGAAAGGCCATTATTGAAAGACTCATGTAACAGAATTAAGTTAAACCCGTCAAGTTAAATCCCAGTAACATTTCTACATGTGATTTTCATTAACTGTGAAAAAAAACAGTTCTGTTTTTATTTGCAATCACTATTTTTCCATGACTATAGTCACAGTAAGATGATTTCCAAAATAACATTACCTAATAAGCCGTTTTTATGTTGACCTGAAGATGAAAGGCCATTATTGAAAGACTCATGTAACAGAATTAAGTTAAACCCGTCAAGTTAAATCCCAGTAACATTTCTACATGTGATTTTCATTAACTGTGAAAAAAACTGTTCTGTTTTTACTTGCAATCACTATTTTTCCATGACTATAGTCACAGTAAGATGATTTCCAAAATAACATTACCTAATAAACCGTTTTTATGTTGACCTGAAGATGAAAGACCATTATTGAAAGACTCATGTAACAGAATTAAGATAAACCCGTCAAGTTCAATCCCAGTAACATTTCTACATGTGATTTTCATTAACTGTGAAAAAAAACTGTTCTATTTTTACTTGCAATCACTATTTTTCCATGACTATAGTCACAGTAAGATGATTTCCAAAATAACATTACCTAATAAGCCGTTCTTATGTTGACCTGAAGATGAAAGACCATTATTGAAAGACTCATGTAACAGAATTAAGTTAAACCCGTCAAGTTCAATCCCAGTAACATTTCTACATGTGATTTTCATTAACTGTGAAAAAAAACTGTTCTGTTTTTACTTGCAATCACTATTTTTCCATGACTATAGTCACAGTAAGATGATTTCCAAAATAACATTACCTAATAAGCCGTTTTTATGTTGACCTGAAGATGAAAGACCATTATTGAAAGACTCATGTAACAGAATTAAGTTAAACCCGTCAAGTTTAATCCCAGTAACATTTCTACATGTGATTTTCATTATTTGTGAAAAAAACTGTTCTGTTTTTACCTGCAATCACTATTTTTCCATGACTATAGTCACAGTAAGATGATTTCCAAAATAACATTACCTAATAAGCCGTTTTTATGTTGACCTGAAGATGAAAGACCATTATTGAAAGACTCATGTAACAGAATTAAGTTAAACCCGTCAAGTTCAATCCCAGTAACATTTCTACATGTGATTTTCATTAACTGTGAAAAAAAACTGTTCTGTTTTTACTTGCAATCACTATTTTTCCATGACTATAGTCACAGTAAGATGATTTCCAAAATAACATTACCTAATAAGCCGTTTTTATGTTGACCTGAAGATGAAAGGCCATTATTGAAAGACTCATGTAACAGAATTAAGTTAAACCCGTCAAGTTAAATCCCAGTAACATTTCTACATGTGATTTTCATTAACTGTGAAAAAAAACTGTTCTGTTTTTACTTGCAATCACTATTTTTCCATGACTATAGTCACAGTAAGATGATTTCCAAAATAACATTACCTAATAAGCCGTTTTTATGTTGACCTGAAGATGAAAGGCCATTATTGAAAGACTCATGTAACAGAATTAAGTTAAACCCGTCAAGTTAAATCCCAGTAACATTTCTACATGTGATTTTCATTAACTGTGAAAAAAAACTGTTCTGTTTTTACTTGCAATCACTATTTTTCCATGACTATAGTCACAGTAAGATGATTTCCAAAATAACATTACCTAATAAGCCGTTTTTATGTTGACCTGAAGATGAAAGGCCATTATTGAAAGACTCATGTAACAGAATTAAGTTAAACCCGTCAAGTTGAATCCCAGTAACATTTCTACATGTGATTTTCATTAACTGTGAAAAAAAACTGTTCTGTTTTTACTTGCAATCACTATTTTTCCATGACTATAGTCACAGTAAGATGATTTCCAAAATAACATTACCTAATAAGCCGTTTTTATGTTGACCTGAAGATGAAAGGCCATTATTGAAAGACTCATGTAACAGAATTAAGTTAAACCCGTCAAGTTAAATCCCAGTAACATTTCTACATGTGATTTTCATTAACTGTGAAAAAAAACTGTTCTGTTTTTACTTGCAATCACTATTTTTCCATGACTATAGTCACAGTAAGATGATTTCCAAAATAACATTACCTAATAAGCCGTTTTTATGTTGACCTGAAGATGAAAGACCATTATTGAAAGACTCATGTAACAGAATTAAGTTAAAACCGTCAAGTTCAATCCCAGTAACATTTCTACATGTGATTTTCATTAACTGTGAAAAAAAACTGTTCTGTTTTTACTTGCAATCACTATTTTTTCATGACTATAGTCACAGTAAGATGATTTCCAAAATAACATTACCTAATAAGCCGTTTTTATGTTGACCTGAAGATGAAAGGCCATTATTGAAAGACTCATGTAACTGAATTAAGTTAAACCCGTCAAGTTAAATCCCAGTAACATTTCTACATGTGATTTTCATTAACTGTGAAAAAAAAACAGTTCTGTTTTTACTTGCAATCACTATTTTTCCATGACTATAGTCACAGTAAGATGATTTCCAAAATAACATTACCTAATAAGCCGTTTTTATGTTGACCTGAAGATGAAAGGCCATTATTGAAAGACTCATGTAACTGAATTAAGTTAAACCCGTCAAGTTAAATCCCAGTAACATTTCTACATGTGATTTCCATTAACTGTGAAAAAAAACTGTTCTGTTTTTACTTGCAATCACTATTTTTCCATGACTATAGTCACAGTAAGATGATTTCCAAAATAACATTACCTAATAAGCCGTTTTTATGTTGACCTGAAGATGAAAGACCATTATTGAAAGACTCATGTAACAGAATTAAGTTAAAACCGTCAAGTTCAATCCCAGTAACATTTCTACATGTGATTTTCATTAACTGTGAAAAAAAACAGTTCTGTTTTTACTTGCAATCACTATTTTTCCATGACTATAGTCACAGTAAGATGATTTCCAAAATAACATTACCTAATAAGCCGTTTTTATGTTGACCTGAAGATGAAAGGCCATTATTGAAAGACTCATGTAACTGAATTAAGTTAAACCCGTCAAGTTAAATCCCAGTAACATTTCTACATGTGATTTTCATTAACTGTGAAAAAAAACTGTTCTGTTTTTACTTGCAATCACTATTTTTCCATGACTATAGTCACAGTAAGATGATTTCCAAAATAACATTACCTAATAAGCCGTTTTTATGTTGACCTGAAGATGAAAGGCCATTATTGAAAGACTCATGTAACAGAATTAAGTTAAACCCGTCAAGTTGAATCCCAGTAACATTTCTACATGTGATTTTCATTAACTGTGAAAAAAAACTGTTCTGTTTTTACTTGCAATCACTATTTTTCCATGACTATAGTCACAGTAAGATGATTTCCAAAATAACATTACCTAATAAGCCGTTTTTATGTTGACCTGAAGATGAAAGGCCATTATTGAAAGACTCATGTAACAGAATTAAGTTAAACCCGTCAAGTTAAATCCCAGTAACATTTCTACATGTGATTTTCATTAACTGTGAAAAAAAACTGTTCTGTTTTTACTTGCAATCACTATTTTTCCATGACTATAGTCACAGTAAGATGATTTCCAAAATAACATTACCTAATAAGCCGTTTTTATGTTGACCTGAAGATGAAAGACCATTATTGAAAGACTCATGTAACAGAATTAAGTTAAAACCGTCAAGTTCAATCCCAGTAACATTTCTACATGTGATTTTCATTAACTGTGAAAAAAAACTGTTCTGTTTTTACTTGCAATCACTATTTTTTCATGACTATAGTCACAGTAAGATGATTTCCAAAATAACATTACCTAATAAGCCGTTTTTATGTTGACCTGAAGATGAAAGGCCATTATTGAAAGACTCATGTAACTGAATTAAGTTAAACCCGTCAAGTTAAATCCCAGTAACATTTCTACATGTGATTTTCATTAACTGTGAAAAAAAAACAGTTCTGTTTTTACTTGCAATCACTATTTTTCCATGACTATAGTCACAGTAAGATGATTTCCAAAATAACATTACCTAATAAGCCGTTTTTATGTTGACCTGAAGATGAAAGGCCATTATTGAAAGACTCATGTAACTGAATTAAGTTAAACCCGTCAAGTTAAATCCCAGTAACATTTCTACATGTGATTTCCATTAACTGTGAAAAAAAACTGTTCTGTTTTTACTTGCAATCACTATTTTTCCATGACTATAGTCACAGTAAGATGATTTCCAAAATAACATTACCTAATAAGCCGTTTTTATGTTGACCTGAAGATGAAAGACCATTATTGAAAGACTCATGTAACAGAATTAAGTTAAAACCGTCAAGTTCAATCCCAGTAACATTTCTACATGTGATTTTCATTAACTGTGAAAAAAAACAGTTCTGTTTTTACTTGCAATCACTATTTTTCCATGACTATAGTCACAGTAAGATGATTTCCAAAATAACATTACCTAATAAGCCGTTTTTATGTTGACCTGAAGATGAAAGGCCATTATTGAAAGACTCATGTAACTGAATTAAGTTAAACCCGTCAAGTTAAATCCCAGTAACATTTCTACATGTGATTTTCATTAACTGTGAAAAAAAACTGTTCTGTTTTTACTTGCAATCACTATTTTTTCATGACTATAGTCACAGTAAGATGATTTCCAAAATAACATTACCTAATAAGCCGTTTTTATGTTGACCTGAAGATGAAAGGCCATTATTGAAAGACTCATGTAACAGAATTAAGTTAAACCCGTCAAGTTGAATCCCAGTAACATTTCTACATGTGATTTTCATTAACTGTGAAAAAAAACTGTTCTGTTTTTACTTGCAATCACTATTTTTCCATGACTATAGTCACAGTAAGATGATTTCCAAAATAACATTACCTAATAAGCCGTTTTTATGTTGACCTGAAGATGAAAGGCCATTATTGAAAGACTCATGTAACAGAATTAAGTTAAACCCGTCAAGTTAAATCCCAGTAACATTTCTACATGTGATTTTCATTAACTGTGAAAAAAAACTGTTCTGTTTTTACTTGCAATCACTATTTTTCCATGACTATAGTCACAGTAAGATGATTTCCAAAATAACATTACCTAATAAGCCGTTTTTATGTTGACCTGAAGATGAAAGGCCATTATTGAAAGACTCATGTAACAGAATTAAGTTAAACCCGTCAAGTTGAATCCCAGTAACATTTCTACATGTGATTTTCATTAACTGTGAAAAAAAACTGTTCTGTTTTTACTTGCAATCACTATTTTTCCATGACTATAGTCACAGTAAGATGATTTCCAAAATAACATTACCTAATAAGCCGTTTTTATGTTGACCTGAAGATGAAAGGCCATTATTGAAAGACTCATGTAACAGAATTAAGTTAAACCCGTCAAGTTAAATCCCAGTAACATTTCTACATGTGATTTTCATTAACTGTGAAAAAAAACTGTTCTGTTTTTACTTGCAATCACTATTTTTCCATGACTATAGTCACAGTAAGATGATTTCCAAAATAACATTACCTAATAAGCCGTTTTTATGTTGACCTGAAGATGAAAGGCCATTATTGAAAGACTCATGTAACAGAATTAAGTTAAACCCGTCAAGTTGAATCCCAGTAACATTTCTACATGTGATTTTCATTAACTGTGAAAAAAAACTGTTCTGTTTTTACTTGCAATTACTATTTTTCCATGACTATAGTCACAGTAAGATGATTTCCAAAATAACATTACCTAATAAGCCGTTTTTATGTTGACCTGAAGATGAAAGGCCATTATTGAAAGACTCATGTAACAGAATTAAGTTAAACCCGTCAAGTTAAATCCCAGTAACATTTCTACATGTGATTTTCATTAACTGTGAAAAAAAACTGTTCTGTTTTTACTTGCAATTACTATTTTTCCATGACTATAGTCACAGTAAGATGATTTCCAAAATAACATTACCTAATAAGCCGTTTTTATGTTGACCTGAAGATGAAAGGCCATTATTGAAAGACTCATGTAACAGAATTAAGTTAAACCCGTCAAGTTAAATCCCAGTAACATTTCTACATGTGATTTTCATTAACTGTGAAAAAAAACTGTTCTGTTTTTACTTGCAATCACTATTTTTCCATGACTATAGTCACAGTAAGATGATTTCCAAAATAACATTACCTAATAAGCCGTTTTTATGTTGACCTGAAGATGAAAGGCCATTATTGAAAGACTCATGTAACTGAATTAAGTTAAACCCGTCAAGTTAAATCCCAGTAACATTTCTACATGTGATTTTCATTAACTGTGAAAAAGTAACAGCTTTGTTTTTACTTGCCACCACTATTTCTCCTTGACTTTATTCTACCAAAACATCAAATAAAGTAATCCGTGATAAAATCTAATAACGCAGCAGTGCCTAATAATGATCTTTACACTACATAAAACTGTACGTGCTTATTACTGTATCGTTAAAAAAGTGATTCGAAGGAATGTGATTAGTTAAATCGTTTCTTTCATGAAAAAAGTATTCTGAATCATTTAATGTGAAATACTTATAGAAATGACATTGAAGCCTAGATAGTATGTTTCCGAATTATATTCGCAAGCTATCTGATAACGGATTCCTCCAGAAACTTGTTAAAATCAATGGTAAAATACCAATAACACCAATCTACGAAAAACAAAACAAAACAATTTTAAAGAAAACAAAAGAAATAAACTCTCTTTTTGAAGTGAACACATTACGTTAAAACTTGTTTTTTAAATTTATTCAGTTTCTTAGATCTTAGATCCTTTTATACATTTATGTAGCTAAATTGTTTAGATTTTTTTTTATATTAACACGTGTCACAAATAAATTTCGGGTACATTTAGTGCGCTCGCGGTGCTAATAAAACATGTTCATGATTTAAAAACTTGTGTTCGTGGAGCACAGATTTTTAATTCCGAACGAATATATTCATCCTTTTTGTGATATTTACTATGAAATAACCTCTATCTGGTTTTCTACGTAATTGTGCTTAAAAAACTTAGTAGTTGACTTTATAGGTACTTACAAATATCAAGATTAAACCTTCGGTCAGTTAATTATATATGTACATTGTATTCTCCTAGCTAGTTTTGAATGAAAATTATAATTTTAGATGTACATAAATCGTTCGTGGAGGAATGTATGTTCCGAACATATTCTGAACAAAGCTTGCGCATTTGACACGTCCAAAAAATATTCAGAATACAATCGGAATGTGTGCAAATTATCTACCGCGAACGAAGCTAGTGTTTACAGCGATTTATCTTATTTAAATATGTATACAATAAATTTGTCCTTTGAGCCTTTTATCAAGGTTATAATAATTCGACTCGATCTTCAATAGTAATCGCTACTTCATTTTTATTACACTTTTACCACATTATTTTAAAACAGAATACAAAATATTATGTACTATATTAATCTTTACTCAAATGGTTAGCGAATTCGAAATGAAGCAATTAAAATGATGACTTCAACTAATTTTACTGATTTAATTGTATGTTTAGAAGGTGACTGCGTTGGTTGGAAATAAACACAGTTTTGATCTCACCATAAAAGAATTTCTAAATATGTTTGAATAATAATGAAAGATTTATATTTATAGACACCAGAGAACCACAAAAAATATTTATGTACTATTTATTTAGGCCTATTCTAAACACCAATGATATTTTGACCAACTAATGACCACTTTTTATAATAAAAAGCAACCTAATAATTAAAAGATCAGCGACCAAAATTCGTTACACAGCTCTATAATAGTTATTTACTCACTTTAAGTGAGTAAAGTAATACTTTTTACACGAGTAGCACGGTTTGGCAATTCCTAAGAGTGAAAAAAACTTACTTTACTCACGAGTTTTATACAAAATTTTTTCTGCGTCCGTAGACTTAAAAAAATTCGACAAAACTTTTATCAATTTTTATTTTGTAATAGTAATATTAAAAGTACAACTTTGAGCATTATTAATTTGAAGTGAAGAAGAAGTTACTATTGGTACTCGAATTGGCAACATTTAACGAGTGCAAAGAATTAACTATAGTTGTATTAGTACTTATTGGATTGTTAGTAGGATCGTGAATATTTACAATGTTGCTTGAAGTCGAACTAGTTGTTCCATTTTGTTTTTTATTGAGTCGTCTATGTAACCCTCCGCCTGTGTTGGATTTCCACCCACCGTGATTATTCAAATATTGTGGGTCGGTGGTTTTTATATTTTTTTTATCAATGTTTACCAAGTTTAAGCTATTGTCAGATATTTCACCAATAACAGTAAATCGACGTTGAACATGAGTTTTTGTATCAGGTACTGTGATAATTATAACATTTCCGGTATTATTAATATCGTTACATTTCATTTTATATAATTCCTCCCTCCGCAGAGCTCCTGCGATTCCGAATATTAAAGCAACCTGAAATATGTTACAAATAATATCTAAGCTTACATTGAAATTTTTTGCTATCATACCTTATGCATGAGATAATGATCGCCTGGAACTTACAACTGAAACTTAATTTCTTCACGGGCAAATGTTTTAGATTTTTTGGGTCTATAGCCAACTGACTTATTTTTCAAATATGCATTGAGTTTCGAGTATTTACTGATGTCTACGTCGTTATTTACCATTAGGGTGCCTCTCAGTTTTGAATAAGTCGACCAAAGTGTTGAAGACTTCCACATTTCAGATTTAGTTTCAATGTAAGCTAGTATATCTGTAAAGTAATAAAATTTATTTTTCCAGTCGCGATTAGGCATTTGCACGTAGAAAAATCACGTGAGCTCTACTCTCAGTCCTCTTACCCTATTAACACATAAAGCCTTTTCAAAAACTGAAATTTCGATAATCTATTAGTATGACAAACTCGTACGGAACGGAAAGAACGTTAAATTAAAAAAATTGTTTCCATGGTAACCAAATTTCTATTTTCAAGGTGAAAACACAACTTATCACTTTTTTGAATGTTAATAACTTCAATTGATTATTAATGACAAAGAAATAACAGAATCATTATTTTCACATAAAGATGTAATAACCAAATCTAATTGATTAGATTAAATCTTTTCTAATTTTTCCATGCCTTGCGTGAGCTTCTTATAGCTACAAATCGATTATATTATTATAGCACTATATAAAACATATTTAAATTATGTATTAGTTGGATAATACGGTATTATTGGATCCATTGGGTCTGATATCATTATGTAAATTTCAGATATCTTGAAGATTAAATTTATTCTGTGATAAGATAAGGAACTGTCTCACTTCTCGTTTTAATTATTATCAGTGTTATGTTATTAACCCAAATCAAAAGAATTTGAATAATTTTACCAAAGTTATTTCTAATTTTATCTCGTAATTTATTTATATGTACTATATATTGAAAACTCAAAAAAACATAAAAATATGACATATGAGCTTACTTGTATTGATTGTGACGCTGTTTCGATAGGACAGACATATCAGTATTCAGAAAGTAGATTAAGGAGTCATCAATATAATAAACATTAAAAACTATGAGATAATAAAGGTGCACTTAAATATAAAAATAAATAATACAAAGTGAATCACATTAAGTATATTTGGATAAGATAAACTGACTTCACAAAATAAATTTCACTATATAACATTTTCTTTGTAAATAAAATATTATAATATGTGAAGATTCCTATCCCTTAATTTAAACATGTCATAACTTGAGATTAATCTCTAATTTTAGAGTAAAATTGCTTTACATTCTTTTAATCATTCTCTATTTGTTTATTGACGATGCAGTACATTTTCATAATAAATAATATGGAGTGCGATAAATATTAAATTCGTGTATTGTTAAATTATTGGAAACAAAAGTTTGAAGCAACCGTGGCAGAAAGTGTGGGAAATTAAAGGGGATGACACAGTAAATGCGCGAACGTCACAGAGTTGATTTAATCATTTTAATATTGGAGATTTGACGCTTATAGATCAGTGACGTTCTGAGCGTGGAATATTGAGGTTGCAAGTGAAATAGTACAACTCCAACCTATCATAACTCGCCGATTATCGGACTCCCTTGGACCTTCTTTGACCTTCCCAAAGATGATCGTTTTATTAGTCGCATTGTTACTTGGATTACCAAAACAACCCGAATATAGAAAAACAGGGGTTAGATAAATGGTAATTACCAGAAAGTCTTTTTGTGTATCAGGTGGAATTATAAAGGTTTAGAGTATATCGAAATCATTCCAGATGATTGAGCTATCAATGCCGAGATATATAGTGGACAGCTGTTGTCTCCGTTACATGAACATCATGCCAAATTACATACCTCGAAAGTTACGCGGAATAAGATCAAAGAACTTGGTGGTATTGAGTTCCAACAACGTTCAGCATTTAATTCGGACCTAGCATCGTCAGATTATTATTTATTCAGATCCATGGTAATTATTTGCTTCTAAGCCCAAAGAATGGATTCACCAAGGTCTCAAAGAGATTGTTGAAGGTTATGGTTAAAAAAACCATAGAAACGTAACCTATATATATATATATATATATATATATATATATATATATATATATATATATATATATTAATTCTTTATGCAATTTCCACGGGCATTTTTCTTTTATCGCCTCACGTAATTTGAGAGCTAAAATGGCATAACAAGCACATGTGATTGTGGCATTATTTGGTAGGTAATTTACTAAAATTACATCTCCCGTATACCAAAATACAGTTACGTTGGGGGATAATATGAATGTTTCCAGTCTTTACTCTGCATTTGGGTCTCTACATCATATTGATAGATGAATGACTTATCTATTGTTAATAATCGTGTTAGAAAATGTTTTACTTGGTTTAAGATGTTACAAGGTATCCGTTTCTTAATAGTTGGAAATACATTGAAACTAATATCAGCCGTCTATTAATTGGCATACACTAATTTCTTATAGGAATTGTGTATATATGGTTTTGTGAGTCATTCACACTTTCTAAATAAAAATAAATTCATTTTGTGTTAATTTTGATAACAATATTGAATATATTCGACACAATAATTCAATTGTTCGTTATGGATTTTAGCTTTATGTGAAATTCCACTAATTTTCAAATGGTGTCAAGTGTCGACCTTAACTACAACACAATTATTCGATTTTGATAATACTATATTCAAGATATACCTACACATTTAACTGTAATTATTAATCATTCATGAAAGTATGTATTATGTTATCATCATTAACACCTAAGATTTTGTTAGTAATATTTTTTCCAGGAAACTCTTTTTTTATAATTTAATCATGTAAAATAAGCGATGATAAAATTGCTTTGCGTTTGAAAGTACGAGTATATATTATCTTTTGATATAATCACGTAACACGTAAAAGAGAAAAAACATGATTAACATCTAATATTTTTTTAACTAGTCTGTGTACTTGTCATATATTCAAATTCATTACCTAAATTATTATGAAATAATTGTTCCTAAGCTGTGGATTTGATTGTACCAGATAAGAATTCTGTATCTTGGAAACTGAGTCGTAGAGGCTTGTGGTGAGAAAATATTGCACCAAAGAAACCGCGAGAAAATTTTAAATGAATTATTGTTTGACGAACTTGATTAGAATTAGAGTGCCACAATAACTGTGGATACAACAGATCTCGCCCACTAATATAGAGGTTGAATGAAAAATCTTTATTGGATATAGTCTCTGAGGTAGGGTTTTGAGGACGACCTTGAGGTCAAGCACTCAGTTACAATACCAAATTGCGAAGTCTCTTTATTATCAAGGTAAAAGCGCTTCTGGACCCTTTCCCCCACTGACAAGGAAAGTTGAGGCTTTTGATTCCTTTGGCGAAAAAATAGCATCCAGTTTGGTCCGTAATATCCTTCCTAAGTAGGATTTGACTGAAGAAATTCCAGAAGCAGTAGGGGTGACAGTTTTTCTTCAGGCATCGCTTTCAATTTTTTCCTGATCGTTTGGACGCATCGCTCTGCCAAGCCGACGTCTAGTATCCTCACCTCCAGCCATTTGGATTTTGCATTAATGCAAATTAGAAAATAGTTCCTTCAAACTACCCAGCATAATACAAATGCATTCTTTCCTAATAAGCGCCAGGAACATCCCAGGTATTGAGGACAATTTTGGGAGGATTCTCTCTTTGCATAGCACAGTCAGCACAGATTTTGACTAGGTGTTCAATATCACGGTCAATTCCTTCCTAATAAACATAACGCCAAGCTATCTGTTTCATTTTGGAAATTGCTACATGGTAGCATGCAACTCACGCAGGATTGCTGGGCATATGGTTTGTGGGACTACGAAGCGGTCCTTCCTTAATAACATTCCATTGGAAATGGTGAACGGATAATCTTATGCAGTGTTCTGCAGTTTTTTCATCAAGGTTAGCAGATCAGGATGTTCCTGAGTTGGTATCTGTTGTATCTACAGTTATTGTGGTACTCCTGATTCCAATCAAGCTAAATATTTCCATCCGATTTTAACATGGAAGGGCGACACGAACGTGAATAATCTTCAACATCTTGTAAACGCTTAAATCAGTCATTGGCATACAATTCTTTCAAGAAATTATAATAGTTGTGGTTGTTCCAAGTTTTATGTGGAGTTTTGGTAAAGCTTCACGCTAAACCACTAACTAATTGATAGAATTTATTATTGGTCCAAAAAATAGAAAATAACGCCAAACAAGAATAATCACAAATAAAAAGGAGCTATCTACCAATAGATGCAAAGTTACTCTTAAAACCTCACATAAAAAATAAACGAGAACTAGATATTAGATACAAGAAAATGTTTTGGTTAGCGGGAAAAAAATCTGTCAATGTTTAATAAATTACAAATTACAAATAAACAAATCCTGAAACCGGTATGGACCTACTGGATCGAACTATGGTGATGTGAAAGCAACACTTAAACAATACTGATACCTCCATCGGGATCTGGAGGTAAACACTGTAAGGCATATAATTACTAAATTTGGCAAGAGTTACAAACACCGGCTCTAATAACATACAAACATCGAAGCAATCCAGCTCCTCGGCAATACCAACCAAGAAAGAAGACTGGAAAGGACGAAATCTTTGGAGTTAGTTACCTGAGTGCTTTGTATAAAAGAAGAGAAAAGTCCGAAATCTTACATACTAGTGTTAGTATTAATTGTAACTTAAGTAGCTTCTACTGAGGAAGACCTTCAGTTTTGAGACATTTATAGTAATTTATGATAGAATAAGATTCATTGATCACGCTTATTATTAGATTATAGTGTTAGGGAAATCTTCAAAGTTGTTTTTAAATGTATGAATGTGTTATCCCTTTCTATTTTTCCTTCAAATCCTGCGTGCTGGTTTCATTCGTAAATCCATGTTACGTCTCTCCCAGTTTTTGTCCGTTCTTTATTATTCTGTATAAAGTATTTCTAAGTACTCTACTCGTTTTGGTACATTTGTACATCATTAAATCGCTTTTCTAATCATTGGGTATTTATTTTTTTAATTTATCTTAATACTCGCTATCTATATCTTAGTTGCTAAGAGAATCTGCTATCTGAATACTCTATTTTAGATTTTATATCTATTTTTTAATAAACAGTATCCAATCAAAAAAACATTTTTAGTATATTTCGAAACAACGTTGTGGTATTTATATTTTAAGTCTCCATAACGTTTAGAAAAGTGTTAAAATTGATACTATTAATGGATTTCTCAAGTTATTTCAGTTCAAACACTGTAACCTTCACTATTATCTATATTGTGCTATTATTAGTAATAGTTTTTTACTTAATCCGCACTAATTTGAATGATAAACTGTTTCTATAGCGCAACTCAATTAGTTTTCATAGTCAAGTTTTTTTGGTGTTATGAAAATTGTTAGAGTCCGATTAAAAACGTAAATGAATATAGCAAAAACAATTTATTATATTATTTATTTGGATTATTTTCGCTGGTTAGGAAAAAATTTATCTAACCTGGAATTCGCTATACCAAATCCGACATTTTTTATGTTAATATTTATTTTAAAAAAATTATAGTAAGAGAAAGAAAATTCAATAAAAGAAATTAATATAATTTTTTCCTTTTTTTTTCCTTATTTTTCATTATTAGTTTAGTCAGCAATTTCAAAAACGTGAAAAATAGACATAATGGTTCTAAAAATATGAGCGATAGTTCTTTCGATTCGGAATCATCTCTAGAAAAATGTTTTTGAAGGATTTTGTCCTAATTCCCGGAACACATTATTATACTATTATTATTATTATTATTATTATTATTATATATATATATATATACTATTATTATACTAATACCCATTATTTATAATTTTAATTTGACGTTGAATATAAGGGCTCCGCGCGGCTGTTGCGGTATGCGAGCGCCGCCGCAAAAGAGAGTTCATAAAAAATAATAATTCAAAAAATTCTAGTACCTTCTTTACACTTGAAAGAATCTAGCCCCATAGAAAAAAGTTTAATCCCTATTTTTCAAAAAGGTATTTAATTGCTAACTATCAAATTTTTTCCTTATCTCCGTTGGCATTAATAATGGAATTAAAGGTATAAATAATTGGCCTATAAATTTTGCACTTTGTGGAGCCCTTTTGTATACTTTATAGATCTTGTCATAAATGTTCATTAAAGTTTATTAATATATTTAGCTATGTCTATTTTCACAATAAACAATGGCAGTAATTAACATAGATTATGAATTTTGTATGTAATTTGTTTATAAAATTGTTACAAACAAATAGAGATTCAATATTTTTGCTATTTTATTGTCAAAAGAAAATTAAGATTTCAAAAAAAATTTTTTAATTTCTCTTTTTAATAGTTTAAAATTGAGTTTTTCATATTTCGATTGTTTAAATAATTAATTTTTTTTAAAATCATAATTTACATTACATGGACGAAGTGGGTCTTTGCCCACTGCCTCGCACGTAAATGGACCCCTCAAAAGCTCTTTTAATACGATGCCTACAGAATTTGTTCAATTATGAGATCTAAAAAGAAAGTCACAACTTTTAAAAATCCCCCTTAAGTGCAACTCAGAGGCCGTTGTAACTATCTTCACCACCGTTACCGTTAGATTGGCGGAATTTAAATATTTGATGAGTAATCATTTTCGCACAAACTATACATTATTTCGTGTAAGATAGATTTACTGTGAAGAGATCCTAGGAACGAAAGAAAAGGGGCCTCGCTGATGCGATGTCACCCACGCTAGGTATCTGCAGAGATTCACTCAAATTTGTGTATATTCGAAAAAAGTGCCGCGGAAACAGAAATTTGAAATTATGATGTTCGTACGAGGTCTAACTATTAAATAACGAAACTGATTACGAAAAAGGGTTTTGTTATAAAAATTATTCTACATTCGAATACTCCCCTCTCTCGCCTCTCCCCTCGCCACACACCATTCCATACGTTTTTTCCATTGATCGAAGCAATGCTGGAAGTGCCTTTAGAAGCTCAGTCGTTTTTTGCTTTACCGCTTCTATCGACTCAAATCGGGTCCCTTTCAAAGCAGATCTTTTTCTAACTTTTTTAACCTTTTAAGGAAATCTGAGCAGACCCGTTGACGCAAGAGCTTTTGTCGTGTGTAATTCCTCGTATAAAATTTTTCTAACCGTTTCTTTATCGGCTTCTGCAATCATCCTTATGCTCATTCGACGATCTGCACGCACAATTTAGTTGATTTTGGTCACAAATGCAATTTGATATTATTATATTTGCTAATTCTAGTAGTAATTTTAATTAATAATTATAGCTAAAAGGGGCTTTTAAAATCAAATTAGAATATTTTGAGTTTGTTTTAAGTTTGAAAAGGATTTGAGATGTTTAAATATATCAAAATTCAAATAAAAAAGTGTGTCGGGAGATTGTGGATTCATTCACAAACAAACAACGAAGCAAAGTGAAGAAAGAATATAAAAGGGATATTACATCCCTAAAATTGTGACATTGTTTCGAACTAGTATAGAAGAGGTGTAGTTTTCAAAAGAACATTCTAAAGATCAAACTATATTGCGAGAATATGAATAGCTCAAGGAAACGAAACCATTCTCATAACAGAACTTTTTTTCACTAACTTTTATCTACAAATAAGAGTATACTCTATAAATAAATAAAGAAAAATTAGTTCAAATCTTAAATTGAATCATTTTAGTACTGGTTGAAACACTTCAAACCTAGATAAATTTTTCATATCAACAAGTAATAAAAATGCAAATGATTTCCAACAAATTTTTATATGATTTTCTTGTAAAATGTTCGCATAATAGTTCTTTACAAATTTGGAAACAATTTTTTTATTATTAATTTTTATTTTGTCTTTACAGAGATTGGTGGAACAAATGCAACCACAACCATTTAGAACCTTTAGGACTGAATTCCATATGAGCAGTGCCAGTGAACAAACATCTACTTTCACCACAACTACTCATTACAGTAAACAGTAAGTTTTCTCAAGAAACATTTTTATTTTCATTTCAAATACCATGCATTATATAGTTTTTTTGAAATAAGAACTTATGAAAGCTTTCAAAATTTTATATCACTTGAACTTAATTTTTTTCCAAAATTTTAAAATTCTTTTAAAAAACTTAATTCTTCTCATCACATGGAAAGTTTCCTATGACTTTGATGGATACCATTTGTATTGTACAGCGTTAAACTGTGGGCAAGCTTCAGCGGAGCTTATAAGCGAATTTAGGAAGATGATATGAAGTCAATATATTTTCGATTAAAGGTTTTCGTCATTACGACATTCAAAAATAACTGTAGAATCATTAGTTCGGTATATTCTCATTTATTTAATCCTAATGCAGATTATAACCTTAAGTGTAGTCTCTATTGTACTTGAATGGAGGTTCTGACATACTTTTTCTCCATGATTTTCTTTCTTTTATTCCTTGCAATTTTACTCCCATAATCTCATCTGCTTTTTTCAAATTTTCAATTCATGTTTTTCTTGGTCTTCCTATATAATTTTTACCTGCTATTTTAGATTCGATTTTTTTTGGTATTTTGTTTTCCGGCATCCTGCATCTCCACATGATCTCAATTGTGCTTCATATATCTTATTTCTAACTGGTTTTTCCTTCAGTATTCCTCTGTTTTCCTGGGGAATCTTATTTCCATTGCATTTATATATGTTTTGTCATACAATCTTAAAACTCGTAAACAGCATCTATTATCGTATTGCATATTCTTGGATCTAAGATCTCAATATTGATTGTATTTATAATCAAATAAGCATTTAGTTGACAAATGATTAAAATCCGAAAACCAACTATATTTGATGTGTCATATTTGTTCCTGTAAAGCTGTAGATAACTTTTTCGTGTCGACATAAGGAAATAAGAAGCTTTATAAATAACTGTCTCACGAAAACATCTTTCTTAATTAATAATAACTAATTTTAACTTCTCCTATTATCGCTCAAGTTTAAAAATATCCTAGTAGGACCTCGACAACCGACCAACTTAATTTCTTAGTTTATTAACATTTATTGTTTTAAAATATATGTGGAGTGTATATATATATATATATATATATATATATATATATATATATATATATATATATATATAAAATTAAACAGTTGCACGCACACTGGGTCTAAAATCGTACCCTCTAAGTCGTCTTCTTATCGTATTATTGCTTTTTTCTTACTGATATTGTAAACAAAAATATTGTCAAAATGAAATAGTCGGCACAAACCATTGTTTGAACGCATAAATCGATCCTGATTAGCATACGTCTACGATTCTGACTTCGGTCTTTTTTAATTTCTCTCCTACTTTTGTAACTTGGAGCATGGAATATTCATACCATATATACTTGCGAGAAAATTTTTTCAATCAATGTAATTCCTGCAGGACATTCTGCACTTGCAAGTTTATGATTTTCGCTACCGCAGTTCACTTTAAAGCTACAGAAGCAACTAACCTCAATGCATACGAAAAACTTCCGTTTTTCCGAGGTTATGTTCATGACATCGCCTAATGTCTAAATTGTATTGTTTATTTCCTTAGATCGTACCTTTATATTCCTCCTATTCTTCCCAGCAGAAGGAGAGTGGAAAAACATCTATTAGGACTAACGCCAACCGTTGAATATTTTCTAATCGCTTTCTTAAAACTAAGATTTCAATTTTTCTAAAATCGTTTCTAATTTATGCTTTCTTACCAGTTTTGGCATTTCAATTATCAAAAGACAATATTACTTTCTTTGTTTAGGAATTAAAAATTGGTCTCAAGTTCTTGAAAAAATTAGATTTCTAATTCTTCTAAGACCATTAAAATTGTTGTCAAAATCAAAAAATTTAGAAAAAAGTTTAATACGCTTTTGGAGCCATTAAAAACAACCAAGAGAATATAGTCGTACGTAGTTGTTTCTAAAGTTAATCTTCTTAGATGTTTTGCCATTTATTCGGCCAAAGTAGCAGTCCATGTAACTGTATAGTCGAAGGTTATTCCAGTTTTATATCGTTTTTATTATATTCATCTGCTTCTTTTGTATTTACGGATATCTTTAAACCTATATTGTAGCTTATTGTATTATATCATAAATGCAATTGTTTTCACAACAAAAATGACGATGTTTCCAAAAATTGTTGAAAAAAAATTTAAAAATATGAGAAAACAGCCGAAAAAGAAATGATTTCTATCTAAAAAAAGTTATCATCCTTTATTAACTGCATCAAATGTAAATAAAGAAAAATGTTGGTCAAAAAAAATGAACTCTATTCTCCTTTTTTGATTTTTAAATCAACTCTACAACTCATGGGCTGGAATGTTGTAAGAGAAAAAGTCTATACATATCTGTCTCCTTTATTTTGATCTGTTCCTTGCGCTCCTACCCAGGATATCTTCTCGAACACCCCGAAGGGGAGCACATTATCAAAACGTGAAGTTTCCTCCTCTCTTTTGCGCGTTGAAAATTGAGTATTTGCATGATACCCCTCGACTTGAGGTATTTCGCCGTATACCAATGATCAACCCGATGATTAGCATTCGTTGATTTCTTTCAAGGTGGATGATACTATCCCGTATTGGTGTGTCGCAAGCTGGAGGTTTCCAAAAAGCTGTCTCCAGCTCTTCTGTCCATTAGACTTCAGATGACATCATCGGATACAGGATTTGAGGAAACCGGTACTTTACTCGTTACAGCACTTTTCGCTAACCCGACTGCCCTCTCGTTTTCACTGAAATCTGAATATTAAGATCGTTAACATAGTTTTTGAAGCCGTTCGATACAGTTTTATATCACTTTAGGAGGTAATAACCACCGCCTCGACAGCCTCAATAGCTTGTAGGTTGTTACAATAAATATCTATGAGGTTATATTTAATTCTAAAGTTGTAGAAGCTGGAACAACGGTCAAATCCTAAGATCCTCTTCTAGATCCCTGTATCTTAATTTAGCCGAATGCCATATTCCCCTGCTCTTCAGAGTTTTTGTGATTGCATCCTAATCGCAATTTTCATCTCGGGATATTGATTCGCTGGCCTCGCGTTTAGGATGGCCCCCATTGGGGACGTTTATTTTCCTTTTCAAGGCCATCCAACATACAGCTGGTGAGTAGGATAAAGATGGATGGATTTAACAACGAGTTTCAGGCCCCAAGTATTGCCAACCATTCTTCCACAAACAAACAATGGCTATTACTTTCCGAACCTTCTAACCAAATCATAGAATATGCAAAAGTATATCAAATATACAAAAATAAATAAACAAAAGCTTTTCTTTTATATTTCCATATCAAAAACTATCAAAAACAAAATTTAACAAAGTAATTAGGATCCAAGTGTCGTCTCGAACGGAATACGGAAATTTTAACATTGATACTGCTTTCCTTGTTAGTTGAAAAAGAATTTCTGACTTTGATTAGTAACCTTCCAGAGTAATTCATTAAATATACATTAGATTAAACTAAGAAATTGTATCTGAATTCCTATATAATGCATGGTTATTGAAATCTTCTTAGCAGAGCTACTTACTTTAGTCTACAGTTTTTTCTATGGTGTATTTTTATACGTTTTTATATTTATAAATGTTTCATAAACATCTATAAACCGATTATTGTTTGTATAATAGGTTCATTCAAACAACAAGAACAGAAAACGGTACCTCATTAAAATCTTCAGATGATCAAAGAGACGGAAGACTACGGGATGATACTGATAACATAACAAACGGCAGACCTCCCGACAAACACACCACCCTTACCCATATTATACAAGAACCGGAATCTTGGGTAACTTCTGTGCAATTTAACGAAATAAAATCTTTAAAAAAGACAGACAAGGTAAATGAAGGTATAAGCACAGATGATATCAACGACATAGAAGGCATTTTGAATCCTTACACAGGTGAAAAATTGACTATTAGAGAAGCCATAGCGGAACGTATCCTTGATGTAAGAACGGGTAAAGTGGTGGTATCTACGAACGGGACGCAACTTTCCATAAACGAAGCGCAGAGAGTAGGAAATGTTCATTCTATCATAGCCAAGAGATTACAAAGTCCTTGTGGTATAACTGAAAATGGCCGAGATCTGACACTTTTAGAAGCTATTCAACGAGAAATTTACGAAGCAGAACACGGTTTTTCGGATCCATCTGAAAAAAGATTAAAGGTAACTCATTCAACGACAATAAATCAAGCTATAGATGATGGTAGAGTTGATGTTAATGCCGGAACGTACACTCTTGAAAGCGGGGAAAGAATAGATTTAAGGGAAGCTTATAACAGAGGTTACCTTCTAGAACACACGGAAGTTAAATTGCAAACGGGTGCTATCACGTTATCCGACGCAATAACTCAAGGTTTAATAGATGACAAAACTGGTTGGATTGTGGATAGGAATACCGGAAATAAATATCAAATCGATGCTGCAGTTAAATGTAATGTAGTAGACGGCGACGTGAGAGAAATAGTCGATACTAAATCCGATAACAAAATAACAATAATACAAGCATTAGATAAAAATTTGATTAATCCTAAATTGGGAAAGTATATTCTAGGTCACGAAAAATTATCATTTTTAGAAGCTAAACGTAGACAATTGATCGTTAAACCTAAATCTCTTAAAGAAATCGTTGATGATAATTTGATGAGCGCGGACGGTTTAATTTCATCTCCTACGCATCAAACTAAATTAACTTTACTCGAAGCGGCAAATCGTGGTGTGTTAGATCTAGATTCGTTAAAAACTATCTTAGATTTACGAACAAATGAGTACGTAACGCTTAACGAAGCTCTAAAAGAAGGAATCATTTTACACGATAGTAGATTCAGAAATTCTGTCACTAATGAAGTGTTGTCGATACAAGAAGCTGTCAGTAGAGGTTATATCATATCTGTAGTAAAAAAATCTATATTCGACGTAGACGGTTTCCAACCCCCCGATAAATCCGATCATATTAGTTTCAACGCAGCAAATACTAAAGGTTATATTAGCAAAAAATCAAACGGTAGCTTATTAGTTAATAAGAAAAATGGAAAACTTCTTCCTTTCTGTGATGCCGCACAAACTGGCGAGGTTAAACCGGAGGTTTTTGAAAATTTGAGTCGCCCTATCGGAATATTCGAAAATGAAAAAGAATTAACTTTATTAGAAGCGGTATTTCGCGGGTACGTAGATCCTAAAACAGGTAATTTATTGAATCCATCTACTGGTAAAGTAATTTATTTAAACGAAGCTATAGCTCAACATTTTATAACGCCTGAAGGTGCCGCTTTGCTAAATAGTTTACTAAATTTAAACGTTTCTACAAAAGTTACTCGTACTCTAGTCCAAAGATATGTTACTGTTACTAGTCAAGATGTCACACAAGAAATTATTACCTACACCGAAGCCTTAAGACTAGGTTTAATAAATAACGAACAACAAACGTATACGGATCCTCAAACCAAAGAAGTCATTCCTATTGTTCAAGCTATTAGCGAAGGAAAATTAGCTCCAGACTCTGAAAGCTCAGAAAAAATAATTACCAGTGAAACCACCAAAGTGGTCGACGATAAATCGATAACAACAGATTTTATTACAAATGAAAAGAAATCGTTCGAAAAACACATTTATGCATTGCCTCCTGAAGGTTTGACACTATCAGATGCCATCAGTCAAAACTTATATGATCCTGTACACGGTTTGTTCTTAATCGAAGGAACCGACCGTCAAGTTAGTTTCCAAGAATGTATTAATTTAAAACTTATCGATCCAACTTCGATAAGTGTCGTAGATCCTATCAGTAAAAATAAAATTCCTGTAACCAAAGCTCTAGACAATAAAATTGTAGATTCGATGGGTCACTATGTTACCCCCACAGAAAAAATCACCATGAAACAAGCCATTCAAAAAGGATTAATTACCATTGACGACGAAAAAATGGAAATGGACGAATCTAATGACAATATAACTATTGTTAAAGTTGTTCGAATAGAACCTAACATAGTCTACGATCCCGAATCACACGACGTTACATTTTTAGATAGCAACCAATCATCAGATCTAATCACCGCCATAACACAAAATAAAATACCTTTAGAAAAAGTTACCGTTAAAGATCCTACAACAAACCAATACATTCCCATGAATCAAGCCATCGAACAAAATCTAGTTGACTTAGAAAAAGGTACTATTAAAGACAGCGGGGGAAATAAAGTTTCTTTAAAATATGCAGCCCAACTAGGTATGCTCGCTATTATTGGAGCTCCTGTAGTTGCAACGAAAGCTACGATAAAAATTGTAAAACATCTTTTCGTAACTGATCCCAACACCGGTCAACAATTATCGGCAGAATTAGCTCTACAGCGAGGCCTGATAGATCAGGCTACCCTAGAAAAATTGCAAAAACAAAGCAGTGCAACTCAACAGGTAGCTTCAGACGTTGTTATACCTTCTCAGGGCTTGGCTCAAATAGAACCTTCTAAAATCAAAACTTTAAGTACTGCCACTATTAGTTTATATGACAGTGACGGACCTTCAGAGGCAGATAAAACGCGTGCTAGAATAACCATCGAACCAACTTATAGTGTTAAAATCGGTAGAGCGCAATCACTTAGTCCGCAAAAAGAAGCGAAAAAAGTGGTTTTGCAAAAACTGAGAAGGAAGATTGTGAAACCAAAAGACGCCGTTACGGCTGGAATAATTGATTCGGAAACGGCTCAAATTTTGGATAAAAAGAAATTATTCATTTCTCCAAACGGGGAACCTTTAACATTACAAGAAGCCATAGAAGCTCACCAATTAGACGGTAAACAAGGTAAAATAGTAGATCCGCAAAGAGGTGATTTGTTGACCATAAGAGAAGCCATCGATCGAGGTATTCTGGATCCGGATGGTACAAATGAACTTTTAGTGCCTTTAAATCGAAGTCTGTCAATCCCTGAACTTGTTAAACAAGGTTTAATAGACCCAGACAGTCACAAAATCGTCCATCCCGAAACAGGTGCTCATTTAAGTATTAGTGAAGCTATTGTCTGTGATATTGTTGATCCTTTGAGTACATTAATTGAAAAATCTGGCGATAAAGTTACTTTAGGTAAAGCATTAGAAATAGGTGTGGTAGACGACAAGAAATCTACCGTTGAAACAAATTCTGGAACAAAAGACTTACAACAAGCTGTGAAAGATAAAATATTTGATGAAACAACGCCTGTTGGACCAATTGAGTTACCTCCTGCAGGTATGACATTCCCTGTAGCTGTGAAAAGAGGTCTAGTGGATACTGAAAAGAAAGAAATAATCCACCCTCTTACAAACGAAATCATTCCATTAGTTGATGCTATTGAAGACAATTTTATTATGACATTACCTTTTCCCTCTAGTCCAAATTCTGTTAAAATAGAAAATGCTTTAGATTCAAATTTGATCGATTCAAAAAATTCTACATTTAAAGATCCCAAAACTGGAGAAATTTACCCAATTTCGGAAGCCGTCGAAAAAGGTTTGCTGGTTCTTAAAGAACCTATACACGTAGTATCATTCAGCCATTCCACCCCTGTAACAACATTAACAGAAACCGTTAATACCATCCACACGGTTACAACCAAGACGATAGAACTGCTATCAGGATACGCGATATTAAATAAAAACGAAATACAAAATATAGAAACGGGCCAGATCATTTCAATGGCAGATGCTATTGAGCAAGGCATTGTGAAAGACGTAAACGAAACTCAGAATAAGACTATCGTCAAAGACATAAAAATGAGTTTTTCAGATGCTTTGAATAAAGGTTTAGTTGATATGAATGCAGGTATTTTTATGGACCCAGCATCTGGTAAACAAGTGACAATAGAAAAAGCTCTACAAGACGGTACATTATTGGCAGTTCCTCAGGGTATTCCAAAAGTTACTGGTACAAATAAAATTTCCGATTTAACTATTGCGGAAGCATACGAAACTCTTTACGATAAAAAAACCAATACTTTCCGTGATCCGAATGACGAAACTAAAGAACTCACCTTCAAAGATGCCATAGTAATGGAAATAATTGATCCTAACTCGATAATATACGATGTAACATCCAATAAACCAATAACTGTAGAACAAGCTGTAAAAATAGGACTTTTAGACGCCAAAACTGGACAAGTAATCGATGAAAAGTCAGGTAAGTCAATAGACTTTAAAGAAGCTACAAAGAAAGGTTTAATAGCAGTTTTGGGAGGATTGACATTACCCGTAGTAGCACCTGTTTTAGCAGGAGCAGCAGCTATTAAAGCAGTTAAAAACTACGCGGACAAGAAAAAAACTGAAAAACAAGCTGAGCAAATTTACTCACAGAAAAACCTTAAACCAGTCCCGGTTGATCATCACGAATCTAAAGATGTTACTAGAGAGGAAGTAACTGTTACTATCGATATGCCTCAAAAAATAGTGATACTTCCTATTGGCGATGCCATTTCTCAATTCAAAATTGAACCAAAGATATGCCGAATTTTATACAAAAATAAAGAATTGCCATTCACAGTACAAGATGGCTTAGAGCAAAACAAACTGAGTCCTTTGGATAATATACAAATTATCACAAATCACGAAGTCATACTTGTAGATGATTCGAAAACTGCTGTATTAATTATTTCGAAACATTTGACTTCTCAAATGATGGCAGAGTTAGGATATTACGATATAAGAACACGAACATTTATTAATCCTCAAACAGGCGCTCACATAACTTTCGAAGAATTAATTTATGGTTTGGGAATATTCGATGCCGAAACAATTCTAGTCAAAGATTCAACTAAAAAACCACCGATTTATATTCCATTAGATGAGGCTCTCAATAGAAGACTAATTGATAAACACACGGGTTACATGGTTGATCCTAAAACGGGTAAAAAAGTTCCATTCTTTGAAGCTGTTAAACTTAGATGGATCATTCACGTGAATGATAAACCCAAAGAGAAATATCAACCTTTAACGCTTCAAGAAATTGTAGAAAGTGAACAATTCGATCCAATTAACGTATCCGTGAAGACAATTGATAAAGAATTACCTCTGATAAAGGCTATCACCTCTAACATAGTCGATGGAAAATCTGTTACTATCAGAGATCCTAGAACGATGCAGCTAGTTCCTTATTATGAAGCCGTAGATAAATCGATAGTGGATCCACAAAGAGGTTTTGTGATAAATAATGCTTCTCTAAGAACTATGCTATTCCCCGAAGCATTCCTCAAAGGTTACGTACTAGCAATTCCAAGACCTATTTCATTACAAGCTGTTATACATAAGGGAATGTATGACTTACATACTTGTAAAATTAATGATCCTTTAACTAAATTACATATATCTATACCAGATGCGGTGGATCGTCAAATTATAGACGATAAAATTAGTGAAGTAAAAGACACTAAAACAAATACATTCATTCCTCTAGATGAAGCCCTGAAAAACAATTTAATTGATTCATCCGAAGGTAAACTGAGAGATACTAATTCAGGAAACTTAATACCACTAAACCAAGCATTAGAATTGAACCTGATTCGCACGAAACCTGTAGTTTTCAATTTATTACAAGCTATAATTCAAAACTACTATTCAGCACGAACAGGACTAATTTTAAATCCAATAACCGGTGACGAAATCACTTTACACAAAGCTATAGAATTCAAATTGATAGATCCGGTAACTACTAGAATCAAAGATGACAAACGCGGACGTATCGTTGAAATTAAAGAAGCTATTCAATCGAACTTACTAGATCCCGAGAAAGGAGTACTAACAAGCCCATTATTGCCTTTAGACCAAGCGTACCTCAGAGGGTATATACTAAGCACCGTTTTACCATGGTCTTTGCAAGAAACTCTAGCGCAAAAAGTTTACGATCCAAAAAGCGGACAGTTTACAATTAACAACTCTAATATAACGCTAGTTGAAGCTATAGACGGAGGTATCGTGAATCCTAATGTTCTAACTATAAAAGAACCAAGATCTGGAGATATCATTACCTTGAACGAAGCTATTCACCTCAAACTTATAGACCCTGTAAAAGGTGTCGCATTCGATCCATCAACAAATACCGAAGCTAATCTATACGAAGCTTACGATAGAGGTTTTATAGTTCCGTATAAAAGTCAAATCACTCTGCCTGAAGCAGTCTTTAAAGGATTCTACGATCCAAACACTGGCAAATTTATCAATCCAAAAAATAAAGAAAGACTTAAAGCTTCGAGCGCTATCAATCGTGGCTATGTTGACGTCTCATCTACTTTAGTAACCATAGATGAAGAAATAGTAACGTTCGAACAAGCCATGTTTGATGGAATTATTGATACGAACGAAGGTATATTAATGAGCTATAACGAACCCGTTGATTTCAGCGAAGCTTTCGAACGAGGGTTATTAGTAGAAATACGACCACCCGTACCGTTAAGTGAAGCAATAGCGAAAGGAATTTACGACGAAGAATCTCAATTATTCCTAGATCCGCAAACTGGTCAGTACATAACTTTGATAGAAGCCATTGAAATTAATCTAATCGACGCAGAGTCGGTTAGTGTTAAAGATACTCGAATAGGAATATGGAGAAAAATACCTCTTATTGACGCTATTCATAACAATTATGTTGACGGTAATACTGGAATGGTTAAAGATTTTTCAAAAGGAGAACCCTACGAGGTATCCTTACAGAAAGCTTTTGCTTTAGGAATTTTGGTTGATAACAAAGCAGCTGTGTCATTACAAAGAGCAATCCACCAAGGCCTCTATGATGAGAATACAGGTAAAATACTGGATCCTAATACCGATAGAAGAATTACTTTACATGAAGCTATACGAAATTTCAGTATCAATCCATTACTATTATGTTATTTGGATAAACATTCAGGTAAATTCTTAAACTTGACAGATACTTGCAGGTTAGGAATCATAGATAAACGTAACGGTACCTTCAAGGATCCAAATACTGGTAAAATAATCAAATTATCCGCAGCTTTGAATTCGGGTTTGATAATTGACATAGAGACAGCTAACTTTGGTTTGTACGAAGCTTTAGAAATGGAACTATATATACCGGACGAGAAAATTTTCGTACATCCTGCAACTGGACGCAAATATAACCTTAAAGATGCTTGCGAGAATGAACTAATTAATCCGGAGACGTCTCTGATTAAAAATACTAAACTAAATAAATACGTAAAATTGCCGGAAGCTATAGAAAGCCACATTGTTAACGACGAATTCGGAACATACATTTTCCCTCATGGCAATACTATTGATTTAGTAGATGCAAAAAATAAAGGGCTCATTGTTACTGCCAATACACCCTTAAGCCTAGAAGACGCGATCAAAAACTTTTTGTACAGACCCGATTCCGGAAAATTCATCGATCCTGTCACCGGTGAATATTACGATCTTTCACAAGCTATAGCTGTCGGTTTTATAGATCCCTCAACTACAGGACTAAAAGATTTAACAAATAACAGCGTCAAATCCTTGATAGCAGGTATACAGGATCATAATATTGATGTTGAAAAAGGTAGGGTTTTAGATTCCAAATCTAAAAAGACTTACAACCTAGATGAAGCATTCAAAAGAGGATTATTAATAAGTTTGGAAAAACCGTTAATGGAAGAATTCTCTCAAAAGACAATTTCTGATTCGCTCGCATCACCGAAACCAACAAGAGAGTGTTCTTTAGAAGAAGCTATTAAATTCGAACTTATCGATCCGAGTGTGGCGGTTATTAAAGATTTGCAATCGGGTAAATTTAAATCAGTCATCGACGCCATTCGTGAAAAGCAACTTGATACAAATAAAATCGTTTTATTCGACCCCGCTACCGGCAAAGTAAAGTCCGCTTGTTGTACTTACGATAAAAATATAATTATTTATTTAAAAGAACCGTTATCGTTTATTAAAGCTATTGAAAACGGTCTATTAGACGTTAACACCGGAAAATTCACCGATCCACATTCCAAAGAACTTCTCACGTTGAAAGATTCAATCAGCTTAGGTTTTATTGATCCGAATACCGCGCTAATAAAAGATTCAAACAAAAAGAAATTGATAAAACTTCCAGAAGGTTTTAGAAAGGGCCTCATAGAAGCCGAAAAGGGAAGTGTACTGGATACCAGCACTTCAAAATTGTTCTCATTACAAACAGCATTGGATACTGGTTTACTCATTACAACCAATAGAAGTTTTACTTTAATAGAGTGTATTACGTTCGGAATTTACAATCCGACCACAGGCCATTTCACTGACCCGTTTGTTACCACTAATATAATAGACAGAAAAAAACTGAATCTTGGTGAAGCCCTAACGGCAAACTTGATTGACCCGAGTAGTACCGTTGTTAAAGATACGGAAACTGGTGCGTTCCTACCAATTTTACATTCTATTGAAACTGGATTAGTAGATCCAATCGAAGGAAAATTATTTGATAAAGTTGAAAATAAACACATAGATTTTTCAAAAGCTCTCGAGAAGGGTTGGATATTACCTGCAGAACAACGGGTAAGTTTATTCAATATCATACATAAACGTTTAGGTTATGATAGTTGCAAGCTTTCAAAATGTTTTTGCTAAACAATTAGTTAACTAGGCCTGCATGATAATGCTTATTGACTGGCCCAAGTTTTTGTCATTCATTTAATTACATTCATTTTTCATCACAGTTTTCATTTTAATTTTAGTTAATAATAAAGTTATCAACATAGTGAGCTTGGTTTTTAAGTAAATAAAACTACTCGATAAAAATTAAAATTGTAAATGAATATATCTCATAATATTCGGTGTTTACGACTGATTTAAATGATTTTTATTGTTGTGCTATCACACAAAAATTCTAAATTTAAATTGAATCCAAACAAGTCGATTTGTTTATAAGATGGAAAACGGTTATTTTCAAACTGTCAGAGATGCAAGTAGAAAATTCATTCTGTATACAAGAATTTTAAATATTAATAACAAAAAGTTTCACGGTATAATAATGCCAATACGTCAGGAATATATTTATTCAATTTTCCTCTAGTCGTTATTAAATATTTAGACAATGATTCTTAGCCTGAGATATTTAGTGAATGTTAAAATACAGTATGTTACGTATGATATTTTCAGTTTCCGCTATATTCTCGTGTCATTTGTCTAGGTTTTATAAACCTGGCCCCACTGTCGCCATTTTGACGTAGATTGCCTAACAGACTATATCACAACATAACCTCAAAAAGTCCTTATAACATAAACAACCATATAATTTTACTTATTTGTATGTAATGTACAATTGTTTATGTGCGTAAAGCATAGCTTCAAGACTCCAATATTGGTATTTATTGTAGGAATTTCGAGACAGAGAGCCCGGCAATTGAAATTAGATATCAACAAAAAATAACCCGTCTGAACAATGTAGACCCGTTTATTTTGGTCATTCAGACATAGTATGAACCCAGTGAACTTCCCAAAAACTAAGTTAATTAGTGTTAACCAAAAGTTACTTGACATACCATCAAGCGAAGGCATATAAAAGTCTTAATGTTTTTAATGATTTTAAGGCAGAATTTGCCAGTGACTGTGGAAGTCGAAAAGTTGCGGACTATATTATTATCAGCACTAAAGTAAAATCCATATTTTTTCTCCATAAACATGAAAATTCATTTTAGTTTAGTGTATTTTTGTAATTGAGAACTGCAGGCAGAAGACAACACAACAAAAAACCATTTTCGGAAATTAATTCCAATATATAATTTTTCAACATGCTGCCTTATGAATAAAAAGTTTTCATCGTAGTACAAGGATCAAAACTAACCGATTTTGACATAGTATTGAAATGGCATATACTTATTCAAACAAAACTGTTTTGTTGATTAAAAATTCGGAGAACAAAGGATTCGGAATGTTGATATAAATTTGGAAAAACTCTATCTAGTATTAAAATGTTTATTTTCCATGTTTGAGGATAAAATCGCATCCGCACTCCCTACGAAGCATGGGTGTGGATCCAATCCGCATATGTTTCGCGACTCGTTCCCCGAAAATTGTCGCTTTTTTTCTGCGATAAAGGGCTCGCAGGCACGAAGCGCGCGCCAACACGACAAGACTCTAGATTCGCGGGTCGCTCAGTAGCACCATGATTTTGCATACTAAATTATTACCGTGTGAAAATTATAAGAATTGCATACGATCGTAGACTGTTGGCAATCTCACGTGCGATTCGCGCTGCTATTCATGCAGTTATTGGCGTGCGAGTGTGAAGCGGCCATAAATCATCAACTTTGTAATAAAATTGTAAGTAATATATTCCAAATTTGAAATTTTGTGTGATAACAGATTTTTTTTTCGAAAGTAAACTGGTTTCAATGAACTATAAATTATGGTATCTAGTGCGTTTCTTTATAGGCGGGGAGCCGAAAGTCCCGTCTTAGCGAAACCAAAAAATTTTTATTTAAATAAATACAAGTATAGGAATAAATTAAGCTGGGTATGCGTGGATTCCTATTGTCGAAATAATGTAAAAAAAGTAATGTGAAAATTAAAAAAATTAAAAAATGTTTTACCGTCATCGCGGATATTAATTTTTTAATGTATTCGACAGTAAATATTATTGGCTTCTATTTAAAGTGTGTGATGAGAGCTAAAATTTCTCTATCATGACGGAAACGTTTTTTTTATTTTATTTATTCTTATGTAATTTTTAAAAATATCTTGGTATGTGCGCCCAAAAACTGCTGGAAAAATCCCGCATACCATCTTGAAGTGCATAAACTACAAAAATATTTCTTGTTTATTTTTTTCGCTAAGCCATTCCTTGGATCGAGTATTCAATCCATTCTTGTGGACCTATACACATTATAATATATAATTTCAGCAACTTTTCTTCAAATTATACTCCTGATATTTTTTACACTTTCTTGATTTCTCATATTTATATTCATCTTAAAGATCTGTCTCAGAAGCATTTTGTTATTTCTTGTGTTGTGAAAAATTAATAATAAAGATTATATAAAATAAAGTTTGCTTAAACCATTCTCACACAAAAACAAAATACAATATTGAAACATGTTTTTCCTAGTACCTGACTAAAAATAATTCAACTAAAACTACCATTAAAAAGGCTAATAAAGGTTTTTGATACATCTTACCTACTAATAAACTACTGACAATTTCATAATTTTTTTTGCAGTTGCGAGTCTTCCGGAGCTTTTCATTTTTGTGTGGTGGCCCTTCTTCATACAACATTTAAAGGGCATATTGACTGCCATATTGCACACCGTATAACATACTGGATTGGCTTCTATGTGTTCGTTTTTACTTAACATTATATTTTTGAAATTTCAAAAAATTTTCATTCTGTCATTATCAAGTTTCAATTTGAGATTTCAAAAATATGCTATATGCTAAAATTCGACATCATCAAATCATGAATTGTCACATAATTAATTAATGAGTACAGGTATTAATATAGTTAGGTACATTAATATAATTTTTCATTAAAACCAAATAATATATTTATCACTAATTTACACTCAACTGAATATTTTATTAATAAAAATAATGTAAAAATCACTTTATGATATTAATTATTATTTTTTACATTATCGGTAATATTACATTTACAAACGATTATTTATATGTATGGTACAATTATTTATTTTTACTGTTTAATTTTGCAGTTTTGAAATTTTTTCACAGGTTTTTTTCCGTCATAGGTAACATTCACCATTTTATTTATTGTTATTTTTAACTAACAAATTTCTGTTCTGTGTGTGGTTGTGAGTGCATGTGTTAGGTTTAGGGTTTTAAGCTCTGCTGAATGCGGCAAAAATTTTCTTTATCATTTTCAAAGCTGCGTCGAAAAATATATTTGCATTGTGAACGTACAAAAATCATTAGAAAAAAACTAATTTTTTAATTAAAATATCACAAATAATAATAATAAAAACTTATTTTACTTGTTTCATTTGTTGATCAAATGAGACAATTTACGAACTTTAAGAAACAAAGTATGTATATTTGGAAACACAGTTTATACATTGTTTGTTATATAACTTATTTCTCAATCAACTGTTTCCTTATAATATAAAAAAATTGTCTCTGGTGTATTCTTTAGATTGTTCTAAATATCTCTTAGTAACAATTATTAGTTGAAAATGTTTATGTTTTTAATATCTAAAAGTTTGATGAAATTCTGATTTTTAAAATATAATTTAATTAAAAAATTAGTTATATACTCACTCTCTAGGTTACAATACTTCACGTTTGCTTACTTATGTTTGTTTTAAAATTGGCAGTACCACAATCCACATTTTACTGGATAGTATTTTTCTAAAACTATCACCCGTGGGCAAATACGAGGGTATATTCATAAAGTAAGTTCCGTTTCCAGTATTATTCAAAGTGCTGTAGACACAGTTCCGAAGTGACTCTGTATCATGCTATTTCGTGCTCTCTATCGGTTTTATGTATATTGTAGGCCTTGTTTCAAATGGCCAAGTTTATCAAAAATTCCGCCACTTGTGTAATTCGTTTTCAAAAAACAAGAAACCTTAGACCAAGTGAAAGTCATACAACTGTGATGACCGACTGAAAGAAACTGTTACCTCAAGGTTAGATCCACAGGCAACAGTTCATCAAGAGGGTATATGAAAACTTGTAATACACTATGACTTGCAATTCTTTTCTATTTCCTTGTTTTCAAACCCAATTGTTTGTGATTGATAAAGATGTGTTTCCTCCAGGTTAAGCGCTTAATCTAGAGGGATGCCTACACATATGCCTTTAAGGTAGGTTAAAAGTACCTGAACAGACTTCAATTTTCTACCTTTTGAGGTGAAGCTGTAATGTATTTGATGCTACAATAGGATCTTTGGGGGATGCTAATATGGCGGTGTCGCCTGCAAATGTACCTGCCAATATGTCATTGCTCTTTGGTAGATTAGTCGTGAAGAGGAGAAAAAGTAGCGGCCCCAGAACAATACTCCCGAGTTTATTTTAAGGAGTGGTGTTTGTTTATCGGGGTATTTAACCAAAAAGGAGCAATTTTTGATAATAGTTAAATGAGTAAGGATTTTCTGATTCTAAAGAAAAGGCTATTATTCCTGGGAATGTCTGGGACCGATGCAGCAAAATTTCTTCTACTCCCTAAATCTTCGATTATTTTCCTAATTACACAATGAACTTTTTGGATAGTTGCTTGTTCACATCTAAATCCAAATTGATGATTGATAAATTTCTTTGGTCAATGATTGGTTGCATTTGTTCGACAAGTAGTTTCTTACTTATCATAGGAAGCAGACTTATACATAGGCCTGCAGATCTTCTAATGGCTTACATGGTTTAGGGAGTAGTATAATTTATGCTACTTTCCACTGTGATAGGAAATGTACTGTCGTAAGCGTAGTGTTATAGATATAAGTTAGATATTTTAAAGCTTCGAAACTCAATTCTTGTAATATTCTAGTTGACATAAGATCATAAGTTGAGAATTTACGAAGATTTAGCTTTGTCCTGATAGAATTTAAAAATGAAATTTAATTTATGATCCTATCTTATAATACCTGCACTAGTTTACTATCAATGGCACTACGAGTCTGGGCCTCGTCCACCACATTCCTCTAGTCATCATGATTCAACGCGTGGCGTCTCCACTACCCCCACCCCACATCTAGCTCCCAAAGATCCTCTTCGACATCATCCAGCCATCGTTTGCGCGGGTGCACTAGCAATCGCCGGTACGCTTTGTGCACCCCCTCTCTCCAGGCATACATTCCAAGTGATTTAGCCATTTGGCCCTCTTGACTTCTGTCGCCAGGCTGGAGTCCTCATAGAGCCGGTAGAGCTCGGTGTTTGTACGCCTGCACTACTTTAACTGCATTAAAACTTATCCTTCAGAAGAAACTTATATTCCAGCAGGTTTTATTAAAGTGCATGAAGTCCAAGAGGACAAAAAAACTACCAGTAAAATCTATCACGTTACTGCCATTTTTTATTCAATTCATAAATAAAATTGAACAAAGAAATATTTCTTGAAATCCATATATTCTATTTTTTTTCTAGTATTGTTAATTTATTATCATGTACCAATAGTTAGTAGATGCTATAAATCTTCAAGTGCTATAATTTGAAAGGAAACTAATGCGTTATTTTATAATATTTGCAGCAAGCTGTTGAAGAAAAATACAAACTATGCGATGATTCTCTGTCGAAATTGCTTCGTTGGATAAGCGAAATAGAAGACCGTCTCGCTACACAAGGTGTCATCCACGAAGTAGAAGAAGAATTGAGAAATCAAATTAACACTATTAAGCAAATTAAAGATGACCTAGATCAACATTCCGGTCAAGTTTCGCACTGCCTAGACCAAGTTCGACAACTAGTACTTACGGCAGGTGATATTCTATCAAAAAGCGAGGTAATGGGTTTGGAAAAGAGCGGTCGTAATCTAAAAACTCGTTACGATAAAGCAGTGGATCGAACAGAAAAACTTTTACGAAAATTATTGACAGCTAGAGATGAATTGACTAAACTTAAGGGAGAACTAACAGTATTCTCCGATTGGTTGAGTAAAGCTCGAAGAATTTTAGAAGATAAAGAAAGGTCTTTGAGCGATTTGAATAGATTGGATTCTAGTGCGGACAGTACTAAAGAGTTTGTTAGCGATGTTATAGCCCATCAAGCCGATTTACGATTCATAACTATGTCTGCCCAGAAGTTTGTGGACGAAAGCAAAGTAAGTGAAAGTCTTGTAGATATATCACCTTTATAATTAGTCAATCTTTGTTAATAATGTTTGAAATTAACTTTAATTATTATTTTTTCAGGATTATCTCAACCTTCTAAATGATTTACGTACTTCGCTTCCTTCACGTTTACCTCATATTGAACCGTATTCTTCCCAAGAATCTCCTATAAGGAATGAAGTGTCTCTAGTCACACAACAATATCGCGACCTCCTTCATCGTGCCAATAATCTATCTGATCGTCTCTCTGGCGTCGGTGGTCGACAAAGGGAATATTCGGATGCCCTTGAGAAAGCTAAAGATTGGTTGAGAGAAGCTGAACCTAGAGCGATACAAATACTTGATGAGCCCATAGCTGGAGATCCCAAAACTGTTGAAGACCAATTACAGAAAGCAAAGGCTGTCAACAATGAATTTGTTGCCAATGGTAGACTAATAGACAATGCTAAACAGGTATGGATAATATAATATGGGGTGTTGAAACATTTCTCAGAAGCTTTGTTAAAAAATATTTATTACATCAATCACTCAATAAGTCGTGTGACTGACACACAGATGGCGCTGGCATTGTCAAATCCATATGATGTGTATGGAGTACCAACTAACCTAACCTAAGCAAAAGTCTATATGTAAAATTTTATGATATTTCAATTAGTCAAAAAAACTGACAGCCATTTAAGTGTTATTTGTATTTTGAAAATAATTTCCTGTGTTTATTTTTCATTGTTTCTTGATGAAACAAAATACTGTACAAGCTCAGCAATGGCTTCAAAAGTGTTATCCGGACAAATACAACAACGTGTTGATGATTCAGAGCGGAGTTTGGCCACGTTTACACGTAATAAATAAGATTCTTTGCATCGATATGTGACAATGGATGAAAGGCCTCATATCGAAGAAAAAACTACTGTTTCACCAAGACAATGCACCGATTCACAAGTCGATGGCAACGAAGGTTAAATTGAACGAAATACATTTTGAATTGTTTCTCCTACTACCTTATAGTCCAGATCTGGCCCCCAGTGACTACTGGCTATTTGCTGATCTCAAAATTCTCGCCGGTAAGAAATTCAGTTCAATTGAAAAAGCAATTGCCGAAACTGAGCCTATTTTGATGCAAAAAGCAAAACCTTCTACAACCATCGATTTTTCACAAAAAAATTTGTTTTTGTCACACGACTTATTATCTGTTTCTTTTGGAACAATTTTTAACTGCTACTGTATGTAATTATAAAATAGTAGTGGAACTGCACTCATTATAAAAAATAATAAATTTGATATTTTTCCAAAACTTTTAATGATTGAACAATAAAACATACATATGCTCTATAACAAATATGTCCTCTTGACGAACCCTCAATGACATATAGAGAGCAACCCTTTTTCTGGGTAATCATTAATAGGTAAAGTGCCAATAACCCCTAGAACAAAAAGGCAAAAATATTTCTATAACCATTTTTCCACCAACTTAGGCCTAGAATAACCTATGATTTTATCAAACTAATAGGTAGGTAATTTTTTGATAAAGCCACACCGATTTAGTGATCATTGAAAGAGGTCACAACTTAGGTCTCTTTATAGGTGAAACTTGACTGTATTATATAGTTTATAAAATCCGCCTCGGAATTTACACGAGCTGTTTCTCCTTTGATAAATATTTTTGGAATTCAAGAATACTTTGATTTTTTATTTGTGCAGTCTTAATTCTGTGTAGTAATTTTTATATAATGTATAATATTTTTAAGAAAAAAAAATTATTGGGGTGTATATGGACATGTTAAAAAAACGATAAAAGATATTTCTTTAAAATCAAACTTTTTTCTATATATATATATATATATATATATATATATATATATATATATATATATATATATATATATATATATATATATATATATATAGCAGAGTTTTTGGATAATATTTTGGTATTTTTTTAGGCTACCGCAGCATTACTGAGATCATTAGAGGGTCAAATAGCACCGTCAGAAATGGCTCGTTTGGAAGAACCAGTCAAACATCTTGAGAACAAATACAAACAACTGTGTAATGCTATCGCTAATCGTTGTCAAGAATTAGACACAGCTCTTGTCCAATCGCAAGGCGTACAAGATGCCTTAGATGGAATTATAGATTGGTTAAATCAAGCTGAAAATCAATTCAAAAACCTACAGAAACCGGCTTCACTTATCAAAGAAAGATTAGAAGAACAACTGAGGGAACATAAAGTTTTCCAATCTGACATCGACACACATATTTCCTCAATTGATAGCGTTTATTTGTCAGCCAACGAACTAATAGTATCCACAAGTAACGCAAGGGTCGCTAAAAAGATCGAAAGCAAATTGAATGACGTTAAAGTTAGATTCGAAAAATTGTACGATAGAGCACAACAACGTGGAGTTTTCCTCGAAAGTATAAATCAAGATTTAACCGTTTTCAACAACCAATCAACTAAATTTGAAGAATGGTATAACAGTGTTATAGAAATAATAGATTCAAAGGATATGAATAGATTACCTATGGAAGATTATTCTAAACAGATGAAGAAATTGATTGCCAACAGAGAAGATAATAGAAAAATGTATGAAGATACTATAAAGATCGGTAAAGAACTTATTAACAAACGCGATGTAACTGACACGACGAACGTTAGAGATCGTGTTAAAGCATTGGAAAATCAATGGAGACAACTAGACAATATGTTAGAAGAAAAAGCTAGACTCTCTAAATTACGTGCTGAACAACAAAATAACTATGAAAGTTTGAGGCAGCAAGTTAATGACTGGTTGAGTAAAATGGAAAATAAAGTATCTCGATTAGATGCGGTCGCAGTACATTTAGACATTCTTAAAAAGCAAAATGAAGAGCTCAAACCCATCGCTAGAGAATATAAAGATTTTGGAAGCACTATTGATAAAATAAATGATGTCGGTGGCATTTACGACAGTCTAATAAGAGGTGACAGACCTGAATCGCCATCTAGAAGAAAAGGATACAGTTCCGGTAAACGTGCATCTCCTATTGACGGAAGATCACCGTCGCCCAACAAAGGTTTATCTCCACTTTCACCAGGAGGCTCCAGTGGATTCTCATCTCGAAGATCAAGTCAAGATGGTTTCCATCTTGAAGAATTGACTCTAATACAACAGCAGTTATCAGAAATCAATAACAGATATTCATTACTTGGGGTTAAAATCAATGACAGGCAAAATGAAATTGATTCTATCCGTGAAGAAATTAGAAAACAACTGGACAACCTTAAAACTCTCACTGCTTTCTTAGATAAAATTCAAAGGCAGCTACCTAAAGATATTGTTCCCACTACTAAAGATGAAGCTGATAAACTCAACAAACAATTGAAGCAAATTCTAGAGGAAATGTATGAAAAACAGTCTTTATTAGATTCCACGAAAACGCAAGTGAAAGATCTATTGAAAAGAAAGCCCAGTGCAATAGGTGCTGACAATCTAAATGGAGAATTGGAAGATGTTGTTTCGCATTGGAAGAGTCTGAATGATTATCTGAAAAACAAAATCAAATTCATGGAAGACATGAAAGATTTCCTTGATACTTATGATTCCCTCAATTCGTGGTTAGCTGCTAAAGAACGAATGTTAACAGTATTAGGTCCAATATCTAGCGATTCTCGTATGGTACAATCACAAGTACAACAAGTACAAGTACTGAGAGAGGAATTCAGAACTCAACAACCTCAATTGCAACACCTTATCGAAGTTGGAGACAATGTCTTGAATCACTTGGAACCAAAATCATCTGATCATCAAAAAGTAAACAACAAATTAACGGCAGTCCAACAAAAATGGGCTGATTTACTTAGCAAACTTGAAGAACGTGCCGACTCACTAGGAGCAGCCGCTGATACTAGTAGAGAATTTGATGCCCAATTGACTAGATTGAGAGATGCCTTGCAAGGCATTTCTGATAATTTGGATGAATTACCTTTGGATAAAGATCCGGAAGATCAATTACGTAAAGTTGAAAACCTAGAAAGACAATTGGAAGGCCAAAGACCCCTTCTGACCGATCTCGAGTCCAATGGAGCGCACTTGTGTGATGTACTGAGTGATCCAGCTTCACGAGCTGATATCCAAGCTAAATTAGCATCGGTGGGACGGCAATATAATGCCTTGCAGAAAAAATTGGATCACAAGAAAGCTGAAATCGAAGGGTCATTGCGAGACGGAAGACAATTTGAAGAACAATGCGCCAGAACTTTGGGATGGTTATCAGATGAATTGGGATCACTTTCGGAAAAATTCCTTATTTCAGCTGTTAGAGAAATTCTTGAACAACAGTTGAACCAACACGAACCAATTTATAGAGACGTTTTAGCGCGAGAACATGAAGTTATCATGCTTTTGAACAAGGGTAGGGATATTCTATACAGAAACAACAAAATTGAAAATAGGACTCTCCAAAGAGATCTCGACAAAATCAGTCAAAACTGGGAAAAACTGCGCAAAGAAACAGTGGATAGACATACCAGACTACAAACTTGCAAAGAACATTGCCGTAAATTTTATAAGGCTCTCGAAACATTCCTTCCATGGTTAAGACAAGCTGAAGATAAATTGGATACTTTGAAACCTTCATCGTTCCAGAAAAAACATATTGAGAAGCAACTGAAAGAATTACAGTTATTCCGAAATGAAGTATGGAAAAAATCTGGAGATTACGAAAATACTAGATCGCTAGGGGAAACATTCCTTTCAGCATGTGATATCGATAAAGATGATGTAAAGAACGAATTGGGCGATTTGAAAGACAGATGGGACAGACTTAACAATAATTTGATTGCCAAAACACAAGCATTGGAAGACCAAGCTAGGAAACTGGCAAACTTTGTAGAAAATGTACGAGATTTACAACACGGCTTAGAAAGATGTGAGGATAAACTAACTTCTCACGACGCCTTAGGTGGCGCGGCTAGAGATCCTAAACTTTTAGATCGCATCAAAGCACTGAGAGAGGAGACAGTAAACCTAAAGAAACCACTACAAGGTGTTCGACAACAAGCTAACGATTTATCTAATGAAGCTCTGGACCACAACATTGATGCTAATCATCTTAAGGATGAAGTTGATGGTTTAGGAGACCGAATAGAAGATTTATGCAGTAAATTAGACGATCGTTGTTCAGATTTACAATCGGCTGCTACCGCTGTTACACAATTTAACGATAAAGTCAAAGAGATATCTCAAAATTTGTCCGAGTTGGAAACTGAATTAGATAATATGAAACCACCGGGTAGAGAAATCAAATTGGTTAGAATACAAATCGATGATGTAAACAAATTCCTTAACAAAGTTAATAAGGTTACTGATGGCTTAAATGATGCTATTTACTCCGGGGAACGATTAGTTGACAATGGCTTTGCTCCAGATACGTTGCTTACTAGACAACAATTAGATACTTTAAAGAAACAGCTGGGAAAACTAGATGATCGAGCACACCTCCGAGAAAAAGATCTCGAAAATATCCTTAAGAAACTAGAAGGTTTTTACATGTCGCATTCTAGTGTACTAGATGATATCCAAGAAGCTTCCGGAGAATTACGTAAACTGAAGCCAGTAGGTTCAGAAGTTGACAGTATTAGAGCTCAACAAAAAGATTTTAAAAAATTCAGGACGAATACATTCGAACCTTTGGGTAAAAACATAGAAGAAGTGAACAAATTAGGACAAGGACTCATTCAGTCTGCTTCGCCTGGTGTCAATACTGCCATTTTGGAAAAAGATCTAGAAAAAATGAATGCTCTCTGGAACGATCTTAAAGAGAAAATTCACGATAGAGAACGTAAACTTGATATCGGTCTCCTGCAATCGGGCAAATTCCAAGAAGCTTTGGACGGTTTATCTAAATGGTTAACAGATACTGAAGAACTAGTAGCTAATCAGAAACCTCCTTCCGCAGATTACAAAGTAGTTAAGGCACAGTTACAGGAACAAAAATTCCTCAAGAAGATGTTGTTAGACAGACAGAATTCCATGACATCATTATTCAATATGGGCAACGAAATCGCCAAAGAAGCTGAACCGTCTGAACGCAAAGCAATCGAAAAACAATTGAAAGATCTTATTGGTCGTTTCGACGCTTTAACGGAAGGAGCTCAACAACGCACAATGCAACTAGAACAAGCAATGCGTGTTGCTAAAGAATTCCAAGATAAATTAATTCCTCTCCAAGATTGGTTAGACCGTACCGAAAAGAAAGTTAAAGATATGGAATTGGTACCTACGGATGAAGAGAAAATACAGCAGAGAATCCGTGAACATGATACTCTCCATAACGATATTCTCGACAAAAAAGTTGACTTTAAAGAACTTACCGATATCGCTTCCAACTTAATGTCTCTCGTTGGCGATGACGAAGCTTCTGGACTTGCTGATAAATTACAAGAAGTTACAGATAGATATGGCAATCTAGTGGAAGCAAGTGATCACATCGGACAACTTTTAACAGATTCACGACAAGGTCTAAGACATTTAGTTCTTACTTACCAAGATTTAGCAGCTTGGATGGATCAGATAGAATTGAGATTAGCCCGTTATAAAGTATTAGCGGTTCACAATGACAAACTATTAGAACAAATGGACGGTCTTACAGATCTATCCGAAAATATTGCTAGTCGTCAAAATGACGTTGATGGTACAGTAGATTCTGGTGTTGAATTAATGAGACACATTTCTTCAGATGAAGCTCTACAACTTAAGGATAAATTGGATTCTTTGCAACGTAGATACAACGACTTGACTACGAAAGCAGCTGATCTTTTGAAACTAGCTGAAACTGTATTACCTTTGGTGCAGAAATTCCATACAAACCATAACCGTTTAGTAGATTGGATGCAAAGTGCCGAATCCATTTTACAATCCGCCGAACCACATGAAGGTGATATTGCTCGTTTAGAAATTGATTTACAGGAACTCAGACCGGTTTTAGAAACTATCAATGTACTGGGACCTCAATTATGTCAAGCTAGTCCTGGGGAAGGAGCTGCCACAATCGAGGGATTGGTTACTAGAGACAATCGAAGATTTGACGCGATTGCAGAACAAATACAAAGAAGAGCCGAAAGAATTCACTTGGGAAAACAAAGGGCACTAGAAGTTACTGGTGACATTGATGAACTGTTGGAATGGTTTAGAGAAGTTGAAGGGCAACTAAGAGATGCAGAAAAACCATCAGGAGAACCCGATTTGATAAGAATCCAACTGAAAGAACATAAAGCACTCAATGATGATATTTCAAGTCAAAAGAGTAGAGTTCGTGATGTATTGTCTTCTGCTAAAAAAGTTCTTCGTGAAAGTCCACCTAGTGAAGATACGTCCTTAATAAGAGAAAAAATGGACGATTTGAGAGAAGTAATGGACGGTGTATCTGCTTTGAGTTCCGACAGGTTAGGAATTCTGGAACAAGCTCTACCGTTAGCTGAACATTTCCATGATACCCACAACGTACTTGTATCATGGTTGAATGATATGGAAGAACAAGTGACTATGTTAACAATGCCTGCTTTACGACCAGATCTTATCGCACAACAACAAGATCGCAATGAAATGTTTTTACAATCAATTAATGAACATAAACCGCTCATAGACAAACTTAATAAAACTGGTGAAGCACTTATTAACCTCTGCAACGATGATGATGGCATTAAAGTTCAAGAATTAGTAGACTCCGACAATGCGCGTTATGGAGCGCTGAGACTAGAACTTCGAGAACGACAACAAGCATTAGAACAAGCATTACAAGAAAGCTCCAAGTTTTCTGATAAACTTGAAGGAATGCTCCGTGCTCTATCCCACACTGCTGATCAAGTTAACCATCTAGAACCGATATCGGCTCATGTGCCAAAGATCAAAGACCAAATTGAAGATAATGATAATTTAGTAGCTGATATAGATAAGAGAAAGGAAGCTTACGCAGCTGTACAGCGGGCTGCCGATGATGTTATAAGTAAAGCTGGAAACAGAGCTGATCCGGCCATTAAAGAAATCAAAGCTAAATTAGAAAGACTCAAGAGTTTATGGGACGATGTACAAAAAGCCACAAACACTCGAGGAAAATCATTGGATCATGCTTTGGAGGCAGCCGAAAAATTCTGGAAAGAATTACATGCCGTCATGGCTACACTTAAAGATCTTGAAGATTCTTTAGCGTGTCAAGAACCTCCTGCCGTAGAACCCAAAGCTATCCAAGAACAACAAGTTGCTTTGCAAGAAATCCGCCAAGAAATCGACCAAACTAAACCAAGCGTTGACAAAGTTAGAAGTTCAGGAGAGAAATTAATGAAATTGTGTGGTGAACCCGATAAACCTGATGTTAAAAAACACATTGAAGATTTAGATAATGCTTGGGATAACATTACTGCTCTCTATGCAAAACGCGAGGAAAATCTTATTGATGCAATGGAAAAGGCAATGGAATTCCACGAAACTTTACAGGTGAATGAAATTCATTTTTATCGAATTTTCTAAAAACTATTATTGAATTGTTTAATTATAAACTTGACAGAAAAAAACGGACACCCCATATTTTTCGTATTAAAAACTAATTGTCGGGAATGTTTTCTTTTTGTGGGTAATCTGGTTATTACAGAGAATGTTCGGTCTAAGTCAATTTAACTAATTCCCTCCGGATTAGTAGACAAATGGATAATTGATTTATTTAAATTGATTTACCTATCGGAACTATTCTAAACTGTAAGTAGGTTTTCGCACGCTTAAACATCTCTAATGTCTTTTCTGTCAATTATAAAGGTGTTGTTTTTTTATTTGTTCGAGAAAAATTGTTCTTTCAAATGTAGACATAGCCCGAGGCCTTGGCAAGAGATGGCCGAAGCATATGACACATTTCAAAAACGTTTAGGGCAGCTAAGTCTACCATTCACGATGCACTCCGGCGTTTCCGGAAGACTATTAGCTACGATCGGAGGGCCGGTAGTGGGCGACCAAGAGCTACAATGTCAGTAGACATTAGATTTGTGACGTTGTAGGTATTAAGAGACCGACACTTAACAGGTCTAGAGGTTCGGGACACTCTTGAAGTGCCGCGAAACTCATGTGTATGCTCAGACACAGTATGATAGAGACTGAGGGCTACAACTCTCCTACTCCTGGAAAGGAATAGTAGAGAAAGGCGATTATTTGCCGATCAGCATTCTCATTGAACTGTAGAGCAAAGAGAAAATATTTTAATCACGGATGAGTCTCTATCCGACGATGGAGTCAGAGTGTGGAGATGATCAGGGGAGCTTTTTACTCAATGTACTTTTAGCGAATCACGGCCTTTCGAAAGGTGATAAGTTATGGTTTGGAATAGAATTAATTTCCAAGTGTTCCTACAGATTCTAATCCCATTTGCTTCATTTATAGGTGACCATTTAATTTTGATGTTAGGCTTTTTCACATACCACCAGAATTGTTACCGAATACTTGGAACAAGTAAGATTTACAATTCTGGACTGTCCTACACGATCTCTCGATATGAATCCCATGGAGCATTTGTGGGATACATTATGGAGTTGTGTTAGATATCATTATTCTCCTCCTAGTGACTTAAATCAGCTTCAAATTGGTCTTTGTGGAGAATGCCTGTTGAGTACGTCCAAAACGTGGTTTCCTTGCCCACAGAGTTAGAGCCATTCAGGGAGAAGCACCAGCTATTAGAATGACATAATTTTTTTAAAAATTGTGTTAATTTCTTTATTTTGTATTTTTTTATTAATTATTAATAAGAATTATTCATTTGTGGCAGATTTTGTATAAATAACTTAACTAATTCTTACCATAAATTGAAAAGATTAATATATTTAACAAGATTATAAGACCAAATCTGCATATCCTGGATTTTTTGCTGTTTAATGTATATTTTTAATCAAATGATTTTGTTAATAGAATCTACTCGCTTTCTTGAGCCAAGCCGAGGGTAAATTTGAAAAACTTGGTCCTCTAGGCAGCGACATTGATGCTGTCAAAAAACAAATCGACCAACTCAAAAAGTTCAAAGCCGAAGTTGATCCGCACATGGTTAAAGTTGAAGCTTTAAATAGGTAAATTAGATCTACTATTATTTTTTTAATCTCATGTTTTTTATAGAGATTATCTCTACTCAAATTGCAATAATATATATAATTATGATGAAAAAAGTAGAGATATGTAATCCTGTCATGGATTAGAATTTTCAGAAATTATTAAAATATTATTAGAAAAGTCAGACAAAGGAGTAAAGTTGTAGTTTGTGTAAAGTTTTTTTAAATATATTATTGTAGTTTTGAACGCTGTATCTGGATTTCACTTATATGCCCTACTGTGGTATTAATTCTATTTTATTTTTCTATCTTTTCTGTTCCATCGGACTTCAGGAGTCTCATAAGGCAAGGATATTTCACATTCTATGGCTATGCTATTTGTGATAACGCACAAATTTTTAAACGCTTTATGTGTTTGTGCTTTTGTTTATTTTCTTTTTATTTTGGGATTACAGTGTTTTGGCTGTTGTATTTATTGAGCTTGTTTTTATTGTACAGTCGAGTATAAATACTGTGTATTTGAGAGTACATAATACACCGATTTTAACCACAATTTTGATCTAGATTCTTCTCTTCATTATTCAACAATTAGTGGAGTGTGAATAATGATTACTGGCTGTGATCTCAGATCATAAATAAATTGGTATTATATATTCTAATTGAAAAAAAAACTTTCATGAATCGGCTCTTTTTTGAATATTAAAACACAAATCACAAAAAATGCGGTTTCATAATTACTCTAAAAACCAATAATGACAAGACGGTGGTATTAGTGAGTATTCAACGCAACGTTTTACGAAGAATTGTCTAAAGTGTCATAATTCGAATTTTATGAAACCCTATTAAAGTACTGACTAAGTGAAAGTTCGTTTGAACGGTATGATGTATCACCAACTCTATAATAGATTGGAATCACATAAATTAGATATATCAACGGAGATAAATAGGAAGAAATAAGAGGTATAATTGGAATGGACCAGTATAATTGCCAGTATTTTTACCTTGCGATTACTTTTCATGGGATTTTTTGGTTTATGCAGTAAATGAAGGATAATTATAAATTACTGTTAAACCTGTATGGATACTTTTAGTCATACAAATGTGGACAGCTCCTGACACTTTGCTTTCTTCTGTTTTTTTTTTGATATCAGTAAAACACCACGGCGGAAATCGGCGCAATAACAATACCAACTGACTTAATGTATTCTGTGCTCATAACTTCACAAAATTAAGGAATTAAACTAAGAAATTAAAAGTTGACGCACTCTTACTTGTATTGTATTTACGAAACAACAATATCAGAAAATAGGTCATTGTCATGACCATCAGCATACAAAAATATTGAATGTGGAGTAGATTTGAACATCCAATTGAATGATATATTTGGTGTTTATTATTAATATTCTTCTGCATCTATTTTTCCAGTGATTTCATCTACTTATAATTTTTAATTCAATAGACACGACATGCTGTTTTCACTATTATATTGGTATTAGTGAAATATCATGAGGGTACGAAAGAAGTTAATAATCTTGTATGCTTAACATTAGTATGAACTGAAAGTTTTCTATCTTTTTTTTATAAAACTCTAGATGACCGCGCTTTTAATTCCCTACAATAATATATAATATGGAAAAATCAAACCAACTTCAAGGAAATGTAAAAACCAAATTTAAAAATTTTCCGATTCTCGTTCTTCTGCTTGTAAACTCTTATTTCTATTACTTTCTTAATAATTTATAAACTTGAAAAATTTTCCTCTAACCTTTTTGCCCTTATAATTTTTTATAAGTATTCTATTACAGAGTACATCACTGTATTTTGACTCGACTTAAAATCTTTGAAAGCGGTTGTGGAGTTTGAAACTTGAATCTCTCAAAATTGTTTATAATTGGAAATATTGATGTTACAAATATAAACGATTTATAAATATATTTTTCCAGTTATTGCCAAATTCGAGATTTGAATTTCAAATAATTAGGCTAAGCGCCAGGAACGGATTGTTTTTTGGAGTATGTTCAGGGGTGTCCCTTGAATGTAAATCCAAATGGGTGCCTTGGGGGGACGCCCGCGTCAGTAGCCATCGTACGACAAAAATAGTGGAGATCATTTTTTTAGATAATAATATTCGCCATCTTTTTTATTAGAAACTTTTTTTTGTATAACGCATAGGTTTTTAATTATAACGCTCCAAACTTTTTTATATATTTAGCAAAAATCATATTGTAAAGAGTTTGAAGTGCTATAATTAAATGCGTTTCGAATAAAAAAGATGGCGAATATTATTATCTTTGAAAATGATGTCCACTATTTTCTCGTACGATGCGCGGTTTGCGAGATATTCGATATTCAAGATGGCGGCTGACATGGGCGTCTCCCCAAACCCCTAAACATATTCCAAAAAAAAATCCGTTCTCTAGAACTTGTAAACGTTATTTGCTTATGTATTACAAATATTTAAAAGAACATTGTTGAAAAGAGTTTTGAAATTATTCATAACATGCATTTATTGTAGAGTTATTTTTTAGGAGTTTTATTTAGCTTTCATATTAGTGTTATAAACATGCATGAGCGACAGTGTGGAAAAGACTATGTGAAAGATGCATGTTCTTTCATCTCCTATTTTATTATTGCTTCACTGGCTTACTGTTACATAATTCACACAAGTTTATCTAAACAAAAAGTCCTATTAAAAAATGTTTCGATTTTATTGTATCAAAAATCACTTACTTGCTTTCGCTTAGATGTGTGAATCTAAAAAATTGCCGAACAATATTAAGTATTGTTCGTTTATTAAAAATAAATTTACATTAAAATGTTTCTACAGGCAAGCTCAAGAACTCACAGAACGCACATCTTCAGATCAAGCCGCATCTATCAAAGAACCATTATCAGCTGTTAATAGAAGATGGGACGATCTACTTAGAGGTATTGTAGAAAGGCAGAGGCAGCTTGAAAACGCTTTACTAAGATTAGGACAATTCCAACATGCTCTTAATGAACTTCTCGTATGGATCTCTAAGACCGATACGACTCTTGACGAGTTAAAACCAGTTGCAGGAGATCCACAAGTACTAGAAATCGAATTAGCAAAGCTGAAGGTTTTAGTTAATGATATACAAGCTCATCAAACTAGTGTTGATACTCTTAATGATGCCGGTAGACAAATAATTGAAAGTGGGGAGTGTAAGTATAAAAAAATCAAGTCAAAATAATCATTTCATTTGTTTATGTTACTTTTATAGCTGATGAAGCGAGTGTAACGCAAGAAAAACTTAACACCTTGAACACTCAATGGCGTTCTTTAATGCAAAAAGCTGCAGACAGACAACGAGAGCTCGAAGATGCCCTAACAGAGGCCCAGAGGTTCAATGCAGAAATTCAAGATCTGCTCTCTTGGTTAGGTGATGTAGATGGCATTATTGCCGCCAGCAAACCTGTAGGAGGTTTACCAGAAACAGCTACCGAACAGTTGGAAAGATTTATGGAAATATACAACGAAATTGAAGACAACAGGCCTAAAGTAGAGACTGTATTAGCACAAGGGCAAGAATATCTTAAAAAAGCTGCTTCTCCTGCTTCCAACTTACAACACAACCTGCGTACTTTGAAACAAAGATGGGATAGTGTTACTGCTAGAGCCAATGACAAGAAAATCAAATTGGAAATTGCTCTGAAAGAAGCCACTGAATTCCATGAATCGTTACAAGCATTTGTTGATTGGTTAACAAACGCTGAGAAACATCTTCAGAATCTCAAACCAGTGTCTAGAGTTTTAGATACAATTCAAAATCAAATTGAAGAGCACAAAATATTCCAGAAAGACGTTAGTGCTCATCGAGAAATCATGCTAGCTTTGGACAAAAAGGGAACACACCTTAAATACTTTAGCCAGAAACAAGATGTAATATTAATTAAAAATCTTCTGATCAGTGTCCAACACAGATGGGAAAGAGTAGCTTCAAAATCAACTGAAAGAACTAGAGCATTAGACTTGGGATATAAAGAAGCTAAAGAATTCCATGATTCTTGGTCTTCTTTGATGAATTGGTTGGATGAGACTGAAGTATCATTGGACGAACTTCAATCAGAAACCATTAGCAATGATCCTAACAAAATCAAACAACGCCTAGCAAAACATCAAGAACTTCAAAAAGCTTTATCATCGAAACAAGGAACTTATGATAATGTTATGAAAACAGGCAAACAACTTAAAGATAAAGCACCCAAAACTGATGAAACCACTCTTAAGCATATGCTTACTGAACTTAAGAGTAAATGGAATTCTGTTTGTCATAAAAGCGTTGACAGACAACGTAAGCTGGAAGAAGCTCTTCTCTATTCAGGTCAGTTCAAAGATGCTATTGCTGCTTTAGTTCAATGGCTACAAAAAGCAGAAAAAGATCTATCAGCCGATAGTCCTTTGCATGGTGACTTAGATACTGTCAATCATCTAGTTGATCTACACAGAGTATTTGAAAAAGAATTAGAAAAACGTAATGATCAAATGGATTCTGTTATTAAGAATGGACAAGAATTAGAAAGGTCAGCTGCCAAAGCTGATGCCATTCAAATTCGAGCGCAATTAAACGAACTAACAGAACTGTGGGAAACTGTAACTCATTTAACCAGAATAAGAACAGAGAAACTCAGAGATGCATTAACGGATGCTGAACATCTTCATAGATCTGTTAATATGATTTTGGATTGGTTATCAGAAGCTGAAATGAAATTGAGATTTGTTGGAAATCAACCAGAAGATGAAGCTACAGCATATGAACAGGTTAAAGCTCTTGATCAATTCAGAGCTCAATTAAATGAAAAAGAAATAGAAAAAGATCAAACTCTAGAATTGGCCCATAACATACTTGCTAAGGCCCATCCAGATTCGATAAATGTAATTAAAAATTGGATAAAGGTTATCCAAGCTAGATGGGAGGAAGTCTCCCAATGGGCATTACAGCGACACCAGAAGCTATCCCAGCACTTACAATCGCTCAAAGATATGGATGAAACCCTTGAGGAGCTCATTCAGTGGTTACTAGGTCTAGAAAATACTTTGATTGCCCTTAAAAGGGAGGAATTACCCATGGATATTCCAGAAACCGAACAACTTATTGCAGATCATAAAGAATTTATGGAAAATACACAAAAAAGACAAGCAGAAGTAGATAGAGTATGTAAAGCAAAACAAGTCAAGTCTGCAGTTAGCATTAAAGATCCCAAGAAATTTGCTAAAGGAAAAGGACAAATGTAAGTTTCTAGTTCTTTCTCGTTAATAGTATATAATATTTCAATATTCGATTATTTTGAATAATTAGAATAATCAATTATTTTAAAGGTAACCATAAAGAGTTTTTTTTTTGAATTTAGTTATTTATACTGATTTAGTAAAATTATCAAAATTTTACTGCATGAAAGTATTGAATCTTGTTAGTTTGATAGCACACCTTAAAAGCACCGAATTTTACAACTTCATTACACATTTCATCAGATATGCTATGTTGTTACATCAATAAACAGGCTTAAAAATTATTCATAACGGCAAATTTTCCTAAAATATGAAGAAAGAAGTCTGCGAATGCATAATTTTCTTCTAATGGGTATAATTCTTAATTCCTTGAATAAATAAACCGAAAGAGGAGAGGATTAACCAAGAGCGATAAAATTTAAAGTATTCCAACAAATTTGGAGAGAAAAACCAACTGAATTTGAGTTGATGAGGAAAATAATACTTGGTTCAAGAAATTTGACATTTTATCAATTTTCACCAACTGTGAAATCCTGAACAAATACTCGATTTATGTTTTAAACTACATATTGACACTACCGAACAGCTTTCCAGTACATATATTGAATTTTTGACGAGTTTTTTATTAATACTGGTGGTGCAATGTGTATTGCCTAGTTGAGGTAAACAGGGGGCTATAAAAACTGATAAGCAGCTTATAAATTCAATCCACAATAGATACAGAAGAATTTTACTCAAAAATGTTTACACAATATTTATAAAATGTACATGAGAAAGTTCAAAAATAGTAAAAGTATTTTTCCAGACTTCTTTTCTTCTCCAAATTATTTTTTTTAAATATTGCAAAAGTGGGAAAAAACACCAAAATGTTATGAATAAAACCATCTTTGTGTTATTTTCATTGTGTTGTTTGTTGCATGATATTCATATTTATGTTTTTTTTTTCTTTTTGTGTTTGTTTTCTTCATCCTGTCATCCTGTCAAAACAGTCGTGGTTCTCAGCATGATATTCACGATTCCACACAAGACATCTATGGCTCACTTGGTCGTAAGCAAAGGTATGTTAGCATCGTATTGTTCATCTCATTTTAGTTCAGTTGAATGTGAACTTTGAATGTACTGATCATAACATGCCATAAAGAATTAATTCGTCTAAATAAGTAACAATAATCTTTGGTAATCAAATGTTGGGTATTAAAGATGAATAGAATTTAAAAAAAATATATTAACATAGCACAAATTTCACGACAGAATATCTTCTACGTATTTGATACAGTCCACTCAGTATTCATTTTAATTTGATTATATCTAACTACAATTAATATCAAACCAAAAGTAAATTAAATATCAGCTGGCATGAACAGCTCAAGTCAGAGTAAGAAAAATTGTTCTTATAAACAATTAAAAATTATCACAGTTCATTCCAAATTAAGCAAAATGGCATTTTTATGATCATTTATTACTTTTGATTGCTTTTGCGTTTTGTTTCATATACATTTTTCCTTATTTTGTAGCTTCAAAGGCTCAAGGAATGATCTCCAACGAGGAAGGTTAGCATTTCTCTGCACTCGTTAACTAATTTATTTAATTTTTATGTTGAAGTATGTAGGTATTACTAAACTAACAATATTTTCAATTTAATTACCAATAATCTATATTACAAATAGAGAAAAACGAATGCTGTAAATCGTTCAACCCATTATAGCAGTTACAGAGCTATTGCTATTGGTTATCTTCATGAGAACTTACAAAGCGAAACGGTCCACCGTTTTTATTACTTGCCAAAGTACCTAATAGAAACTTTACATACTGTACGTCGAGTACCAAGTTAGAGAAATATCTAAAAGAATCGAATTTGTTATGGTATGAGGATGTATACAACCTCGGTGATAATTGGCAAAAATTATGAAGCCTATCATGTTTGGAAACAAGCTTTTCATAAAAAGTGAAAATAGGAAGACTTCAATTCGTTCTTTATGTTTTATGTGACCTCTATGAGTATTTTGAATAACATTCAATAACAATGTGTAATGGCAAAAAATGGAGAAGGTCTCAACAGATCTAGAGTTGTATAACCAAAGTCAAGCATATAATGAGCTTTTGTATAAGGTCTTAACACAAAACTACTATAACAGTCTATCAGGTCAAAAAAACACGATAGTAATTAATTGAATGCTCTGCTGTATTTTGATTATTTTTTTAAGTATCTTATAAATATATAGGGTTTGAGTACTAAAATTTAATTTTTAAGAGCGATTTACCTAGAGGATGATGGTTCTAAATGATATTCCAAAGATAATTATTTCTCAGAATCATTTTTTATTTCTAAATTTGATATTTTTGACTAATATAGTCGTTTTAGAATCATCGTAGGTAGTAACAAAAATTTTATATTATCTAGACATATTTACAAAAGTTTGTAAATCAGAAATGCTGTGATGGTTAATTTTATTTTAAAATAACTTGATCCATTTTTTATTACTTTTAATATCTAATTTAATAAAATGAATTTTGTTTGTAATTATTTTTACTAAAGTAGATTAAAAAAATATAATTTAATTATTTGAGTATTGTGTTTAGATGATATAACATTTATGGGTAGAAGTCATGTTGTGTGTTGCATGTTGCTTTTATTTTTGACAGTCGTGTCAGCCTATCAGGACGGGATCTTCTCAGTCCAGATCCGAATTTACCACACATCGGCCCAAGGTTCCCACCCACTGGAAGGTACATATTGTTTTTTTTTACATTTTATATTATCTTTTCAATAACCACTAACTAACACACCACACTACATTTTATATATTTATTTAATTATATAATAAATTTTGGGAAAAATAACTTAAGGTTAAGGGATTGACAAAGGGTTAAAGGTTTAAAATAAATTTTAAATGCATATCGCTTAAGTTTTTCCTCAAACCTTTGTTTTATATTATTTTTATTAATCTCATAAATAAAAAATGTTACCTAACAAATTCAACTACTTAACATTAAATCTTTCAACGCTTCTTTATATTCATGTATTGAATTAATTTTTTAATCATTTTTCTTTAATCATTTAATGATTGTGTTAGTTGAAAAAAGTAAATAAAAAGATAAAGGTGCTGCAAAAAACAATTTCAGGATGTGTACTCAATATTAGATTCGGAGAATAATGATTCAAATTAAAGTAAATTAAAGAATAAGCACATTTATTTCGATTGCACTTGAATAATTTCTTGAAAAATGAGTGTCATTTGACATTATATAACACATTATTTAAAATAAAATCGCAATTACTACATTTTTAATTGAATTGAATTTTTTAAATATTGTTGTTACTATGATTTTTTAGAATTTCAAAAAAATCAATTGTGAAAAATACACTGTCAAGTTGGTAATAGTAGTAATATTTATTTGTATGGTAAAGATCAATTTTTCATCTTCCGTCAATCAAATTTTTATTCTAATTATTAATTTAAGTTTTCTTAAGAATCAATTTTTCAAAATTGTTTTGATTTCCAATAATAAGTATTTTCATGTTAAAATATTTTTTTGTTTTAAATAAATATTTCTCTTTGGTTACTGTCGCCTCTGTAAAATGTAAAATAATTTCACTTTGAATAATTGATGAAAAATTCAATCATTTGAATTTAAGGAAATCCTTTTAAATCTATCTGAATTGAAATTATCAAATTATTGATAAATAATATCCATGATTAAAAAATAGAATATAGAGAATTAACTGAAATAATTGAAAATATTCAGTTTATTACTTTTTACCCACTTATAAATCAATAATTATATTATACGTTTATTGTTCATAATTTAACGATCAATAAAAAACTGAAGATTCATAAGGTGGTCCTGCATTATGTACATTAATTTCTAGTGTATTTATGAAAAATAATTGATTACCTTAATAATTGGAAGATTATTTTATTTATATTAGAGTGTTGGAGGTATGTTAAGGATCGGAGAGAACTAACTACTTACAATTATTGTACTATGGTTGTCCCTTGACTTAATATATTTTGGGTTTTATTATCTATTTTATATTTATATTTATACCTGGTTTTATGACTTGTAGCTCGAAAATTTTTATTTTCAGGAAATACTGAAATATATTCTTTCACAAGGTTAAAAATTTGGTTACCAGATGTTATTAAAATAGAAAACTTTACTGAAAAATTTGTTGGAGCGCGGATATGTCCTCCTTGAAGCTATCCCAAATACTGAAGTTCATTAGGAATCTTTAATAATGGTCATAGAACCCTTGAAAGGGACGATTTGAGAGTATTTCTTAAATTTTTAATTATTGAAAGAAATTATTACAAGAAATATTTCTTTCGAGTATATATATTACATTACCTTTAATTAATAGCAAAATTAATGTTTCACAACAAATTTTCAGAATTTCCTTCTGTTGAATATAATAATAAATTTTTATCCTGTATTTATATAGGATAGATTCGCTTCTTTAAAAGTTTGTATCTCACTGAGTGAAACGGTATCTGAAATTATGGGAAAGAAAAATGTACGAAAAGAAGTATTCTTATTTTTGGACGTATTATATATATTGATGAACATAATTCTGGAGTACCTTTTATATATCCACAACCTCGACTATAGATTGTTTTTTTTTTGTTTACTTCGACATTTTAGATATGCACACTTTGTAATTATTTATGACTTGCACGTTTTAGTTGCATGATCTTCTTTAATCAAATTAATATTTTGCCTACTTCTGATTTATTGATACGAGATAAAATTATATGTTCGACAGTACTATTTACATTTATCAATTCCTTTAATCCATATGTCTATATTCAATATCATTTACTACCGTTAGGGTATTTCTGTTTCACACATCCTCATTAAAAATTACTCTTATATATATATATATATATATATATATATATATATATATATATATATATATATATATATATATATGTATATATGAATTTTTTTCTAGCCATTTTCCTGGCAAATCACTTTTCAATAGCTGTCGAATACATCCCCCTTATTTTTTACAATACAACTAACATATTTTTATAACTGTAGCGAACCGGAATTCCGATCTCCAAGAGTCAAATTCTTATACGACAAATGGCGTCATGTATGGATGCTATCCTGGGAAAGACAGAGAGAACTATATGATCATCTGGCTTATCTGAAAGAAAAAGAAAAAGCAGACAACTTCTCATGGGACGATTGGAGAAAACGTTTCTTGAAATTCATGAATTACAAAAAGTCAAGGTTGACAGATCTCTTCAGAAAAATGGACAAGGATAACAATGAGTTGATACCCAGAGATGACTTCATCGAAGGAATCATCAAAACAAGTAAGTAGTTGATAGAATCCAAGGATTTTTGAATGGTTGTTTAACCTCAATTAGAATATATTGTGGTCTTTCATTATGAATATTATCATTTACAATTTTATCTCAGTTTTATATTCAGATAAGTGAAATAGAATTTAAGTACTTCTAAGTTAGAATTTCTGAAACCGTTGGCGATATTCACACTGAATACACTGTTTACACCAACACTTAAAATTACAGTGTCTGACGCGCGTTTCGATAACCAAGTTATCATCTTCAGAGACTGAAGGTAAACTGTAGTTCTGAAGACGATAATTTGGTTATCGAAACGCGCGTCAGACAGTGTAATTATGAGTGTTGATGTGTTCAGTAATTTAAGTACTTACCAAAAGTTTTATACTCTTATTTGGTCTTTATAGCCAATTTTAAGTATAAAATCCACAAGCCATTGAGCGTCTGATCTTCAGAAATAAAAAAAATGAAAATGGATGGTAAGACAAACTCATAGTTATAGAAAGAAATTAAATAAACAGTAATTTAGAAAGAGGATATGAGTATCTTTCAAGTATACTGGAAGAAATGGAAAAGGAGAATTACAGAATCTACAGTAGTATGCCAATATTGGAACTGAAGATAAAAATGTTGAAATGAAAATATATAACTTAATTGCAGTACTATTCAAAGCAGTAGAAAATTGGATATTTGAGAGAAAATAGAAAGAAAACAATAGAAAATGAACACATGAGAAAAATATGGTATTTTATTGAATATCTGGAAAGAAGTGGGAGGTAGAGAACAAATTAATTTCTTCGAAAACTCGAAAGAAGTGACTACTGTGCCACAATATGTGAACAAAGGAATATTCAAAATGTTTGAAGAAAAACGTAACAAGACATTAGAGAAAGAAACAAAAGAAAATTCAATAACTAAATAAACAGTTGAATTGTTATAAGAATGTTGTTGAAGAAAAAATTAAAGGCTCGAAATACCATTTAAAAACGAAGATTTAGAACTAGGTAGAAATCGATCAGAAATAAATCAGTGGAAGGAACCCTTATCTGATACATGAGAAGGTGAAATAATATGAGAGAATTAAGAAGAATCTATTATGTCTTATATCTTAACCAATTCACTCAAAAACGAACAAGTATAAAAATTAGCTTTATTATGATATTTCATTTCTAAAAATAGGTTCAATAGTGGAAACTTGTTGATATTATTGAAAACATCCTTTTCTAGAATTCGACACTTCTCGATTGGAAATGAAACATGTAGCAGACATGTTTGATGAAAACAACCGCGGTTTGATCGATTGGAAGAAATTCATAGCAGCCCTACGACCAGATTGGGAAGAAAAACCAGTAGATAATGATGCTCAGAAGATTCACGATGAAGTAAAACGGTTGGTTATGCTGTGTACTTGCAGACAGAAATTCAGGGTTTTCCAAGTCGGTGAAGGAAAATACAGAGTAAGTTTGATTAGAATTTCATAATCTACTGATTGACTTGTATTAATAGAAATAAGCAAAAAATACCTATCTGGTCATCATATATTATTTACGTGATTTCGTTTTCAGTTTGGGGAAAGTCAAAAATTACGTTTAGTCCGTATTCTACGAAGTACTGTAATGGTACGAGTAGGAGGTGGTTGGGTAGCATTGGATGAATTCCTGTTGAAGAATGATCCTTGCAGAGGTAAAATACATTCATTGTCAATAATATTTTTACCACCAATTAAGTTTAAATATATTTTTCTCAACTGTGATTGTTGTAAAAATAAGATATATTTTATCAAATATCACAGTCCCTGGTGTTGAGTTTAATACCCATTCTAGAATTTATTTAATATGTAAGTTAGTCTTGACAAAAAAAAATGACAATGCGAGATATCCACAGAGTATTAACAGGGGAGATTTTTACGTAACAATTTTTTTACATTTATGTATATAAACGCTTTCATTTTAACCAAAATATATAATTATATTAACAAAATTCATGTATTACTCGCATTAACAGAAAATCTAAGTCTTTCAATATAATGTAATAACTTTTCCAGCTTTTTAATACAATTTACGGATTGTAAACATTTATGCTGGTTATAAAAATAGTGTAGGCAGTTTTTTTTCTTAAATGTAAACTGCAACACTTCGGAATGTTTCATATCCAAAATGTATTTTTTCTTGGATATTAGAGAAAATATGGACAAATTCTTTTATTAGTAATTTTAGGATAAAAGTTATTTTTGATAAAAAAAAAAAATGTTCTAAAATTCAAAACACAATGATCAGATATTAAATTTAGTATCTGTCTACAATTTGAATAGATTTGACATGTGATTATTGAGTTTTAAATTTTGAAGAATGTTTTAGTAGAAACATTTTTTTTTATAAAATTATTAATCAAAAAGTTAGGGAGACACATTTTAAAACATGTTTATGAAACATTCACATTCTACTAACATGTTTAATAATTTCATTTTTAATTAAATCATTGTCTTAATAGCAACATCAAATAATGCACAAACGTGACTAATTCATTTATCATTTACATCATCTCATAAATTATCAATACAAGCTAAAAAATTTATGTACACTTCGGCAGCTATGTACCACTATTATAGTAATGGCTACAGTTGCTTGAAAATTTTAAAGAAAGAAAATTTATGCTAAAATCAAAATGGCTTCACAGAATCCATTCCATAAATAGGGACCGACAATATTGTTAAAAGTGCAGGATCATAAAGATTGTTTTCTGGCTCGATTCAAATTCACGATTCTAAACTTTTTAATCTTATATTTCAACTCTATTTAGAAATTCTTTTGTCTGGTATAAATATTCAAAGTCCACTACGAAGTGCTCTTTGTATGACATCTATTATTGTTATTTCGACACCCATGATTTTTCTTATTTCTTCGTTTCTTATTCTATGCTTTCCCCTTACGATACAAGATACAAGCCTGAGGATCATTTTGTATGTAATCGAAATACCCATACATTTGCACAACTTCAAGTCTCTCAGCACCTGAAGAACGCTGAAACATCTATTTGTGTTAGATCTTTTGTTGAATCTTTATTTCTTATTCCAATTTTTGATAGTTTTCATATAGCACATCTCAGCTTTGTTATGAGTACATCGTCATATGCTTTTTATTTATGCTAAAATCAAAATGGTTTCACGGAATCCATTCCAAAGATAGGGACCGACAATATAATAAAAAGAGCAGTATCATAAATATCGTTTTCTGGTTCAATTCAAATTAACGATTCATTACAATCTATGAACTTTTTAATTTCACCTCTGCTTAGAAATTTTTTTACCTGGCATACATATTCAGTCCACTATGAAGCGCTCTTTGTATGACGTTTATTATTGTAATTTTTACACTCATGATTTCTCTTATTTTTCGTTTCTCATTCTATGCTTTTCCCTTACGATACAAGATGCAAGTCTGATGATCATTTTGTATGTAATCGAAATACCTATACATTCGCATAACTTCCAGTCCCTCAGCACTTAAAGAGCGTTGTAGTCCATCTGTTAAATCTTTATTTCCTATTCCAATTGTATGCATTTAATAATCTTGATTGAATTTGTAATTAACAAACATCTAGTGAAACACTAGTTTAGTAATAGCATAAAAATATTAAATCATTTGGAATACCAATAAGCCTTTTGAAATAATAAATTTTCTATCTGCTTATAAAATCCACTATGATCACAATTACTAATTTGTTATTTTTGTTCTCTCCTTTCATCCTTATAACAATATTTTCCCACAAATTATGTTTAATTTTTATCATAATTTGCTCACCACATTATTTTTGCTTCAACGTTTCTTTTGAATTTCGATCAATTGGTATATTTAAAACATTTAGTATCATTAGTGTTACCAATTCCACATCCCAATATACCTGAACAGCACGAGCCTTGGTGTCCTCTGGGTAAGAAAGTAATATGCATGGCTTTTCACATACCTAATGTTAAATGGTTATTAATATTTTTCTCATTAAACACTCACAGCTTAAGAATTCAAAATTCATTTATTGAATTTTTCTTCATATTAAAATTATTTGTACCAACAGTTACAATTAAATATGTTTCTCATAGATACGAAGAAATGTTGAATGTTTAATCAGTATATTACCGTCAAATATCAAAGAAGAACTCAATACCAAAAATAAATTCTACAGTAGTAAAGTTTTGAAAGAATCAGAACCCGTTTTAGATTATTCGAATAGAATCTACCCTGTTTGCATTTATTCCTAATAGCGTTAATGTAGAGGTCTCTTTCTTCAGTAGTAATTTTATGTTTCTTGAACATTATTTTGAAAAATATATTTTAAGATCTCACTTGCCTCTGGTAATAACTATTGGACAAAAAGTCAATAGCCCTTAATAGAATAAGTGTAATATTGATTCCTAGTCCACGTTAAAAGAAAGTAAGAGGGATTTCTCATAAATGGAAGTGACTAATCAACAGAATTTAAAAAATAACTAGAACGAACTAAGTATTAGATTGAAAAGTAAACTTCATGTCTTCTATCCATTTGGCAAAACTGTAGGATTCGAAACTTGGGATTATGATGCCTTTTTCTCAAAAAAAAACATGCTCTGTATATGAACAACTAGATAATATTTTCTACTATAAAGAAATGATGATTTCGTTATGCCGGGTACAGACCAAGAAGACAAAACGACGAAATTGATTTTTGTCTTGTTTCCAAATTCGTAGATATTCTAGTCATGTTTTGAGTCTGTAAATATCTGCTTTATCTGCAGATATTTATTAGATATTTTAAGACTATTTGTCGACGCAATAACCACTAAGTAGGAGACACACCTTTTGTTGTTTTTAGTATGTACTGAAGTATGGATGGATTTTTTCAGTAAATTTAACATCTGGAATGATTTTCACCACTTATTCTAATCACCTAATTGATTTAATAAGTATTTTGTGGAATATTTTCAAATTTTTTAGGCTTGACCTGATTGAAAACCGGTTTCGTTTCATTTTTTCATTATTTAAATAATAGGAAACAAAGATATAACAACTGGCGGTTAGCAATAAATCTTCTTCTTCTTCTTACAACATCTATCTTTGTGGTGTTTTGTCCATCTCAATTTTGTTTTCACCATATGTCTTAACATTTGTTGTATTTTCATCCTACACCGTACACTAGACTTCTTGAGTACATTTTTTTGAATATACTGAATTTTTAAATATTTTAAACATTATATGAGTGTTTTTTGAGATTATCTACTATTTATTATAATAAGGTATGGAAAGGCTATTAATTTCAATTTTATGTTTTTTCTAACTATATTTTTAGCATGGTTATGGTAACTAAACAAAAAAATCATAATTTTTTATTGGGTTTTCAGTTTCTTATTTTTCCTTTGTTCATAAGTAGGTGTAGAATTTTTTATTTGTTTTTCATATTATATGCCTTTTTGCAAAGTTTTGTTTTGATTGTTTGCACACTAACATTTTTCAACTATTCTAATTTTTTAACTTAAATTTTTTTTATTTAAGAAATAATTAGCTTACAATAATAATTATTAGATTTGTATAGTTGAAAATTGTTGCTGAAAATTTGCACATTTTAGATCTAAATAGTTGGAATTTTGCTTATTTTGTTTTGTTTTTTTCTCTTTTCCTCTACCAAATTCCTATAACCTTTATCCTCAATTTCAAAAACTATCTCTTATACTTCATACCCCTTAATCAAATATCTGATCCCCAATCCACAATTTTTTTTGAAACTTTCGTTTCTCTTTCACTCCAATTTTCTAACTACAAATCCATCTTTACAACCTAACACCAAAACAACCATTCTCCTTATCTCCTTTATATCTCACACACACGCAAATAGCCAAAGGACGCACAAACATAGAGCTGCGCGAGCAATTCATCTTAGCGGACGGGGTTTCGCAAACTATGACGGCGTTCAAGCCCAAAACGTCTGCGTCTAGTCCCGCATCTGGTTCTTCGGCATCTTCACTACGCACACCTCAGGGTCCCATTACGAAGGTATAGCACTCCCAAAAAAAAAAATAAATTAAATGCTCAAAAAACTACCATCATCTCCAAATAAGTTGACTGAATGACATCATATTATACACAATAAGTGTATATTATGAATTATTTTCTTGAAAGTGGATTGAAATGTTTCCATAATTTCCCTTCATTCAACTACGACAGTGAACCACTCACTATTTGACTTGTTCTAGCTGGTTATTTATATAGAAGTAGTATAGGAAAAAGTTCAGGAAAGTGTACATCGAATCCATTAAAATTCGACTTCTTAACTTGATGAAAATTGTTAGTTATGTTTGGCATATTGGTTTAAAAATAAAATAAGCTCCAGAAGGTGAATCTCGTAAAAATTACGAGATTTTATTTGTAATATTCCCAAAGGGGTAAATGTAGTAAAAGGGGAAGCCACAACCAAGTAATTTTCTAAATATATTATCCACTAGGTCCATACATAAATCATCGATTTTTTTTTATTGTTTTCAATTTACCAAAGCCATGGAGTCACCAATATATTGTTTGCTTAACACTTGCTAAATAGTTAATAAATTATTGTACATTTGTACAGATCTTTTAGCACATCAATTAATAAGTCCTCAGAACAATAACAAACATGATTTTTAACCAATTTTTAATCAAGATATATTCCTCATCTTGCTTCTGTTTCAACTATGACTTGGAAATTTTTCCAGTCTCCAGTAGTCGCTGAGAACCAGATCTGAAGAATATGATGGTTGCAAAGGCATTTCAAAGTTAAGTTAATTGAATTTGATAATGGTTTTTATGTGACCAGGTGCATTGTCTTTTGGTGAAAGAGAATTTTGTTTATGAAACCAGTTTTCTACAATTTCAGTTGTCCAATAATAGTTATATAGTAATAGTCACTATTAATTATTTATTACTTTTCAAAAATTTTGTGTATTCAGATTTTTTATTTTTGCCCTCTTCGGGTTATTTCACCAGATTCAATCTACTCAGATGACGATCGTATTGATTCAGGTAAAACAAAGTTATATAGTCACATATCAATGCATAAAATCATTTTTATTCTGACTAAATAGCTCCAAAAACTTCCAAGGTATATCTTCGTGATTTTTACTATGTCCCTCAATCACTATTTGCAGTTTTCCATATTTTTAGGACTTTCTATGTTTTCGGATGTAACCTCTTTTAGAACGTTATAATTATTGAACGTTCATGTTCAAATTTCGCATACCAATACCAAAAAAAAATACTTGAACAACATACTTTTCCATCATGAAAAAAAATATTAGGTTAATACATACTATTAGTGGAAATGAGCGGAAATGGTGGCCTCTACCCCTTAGACTACACTGATTGTTTCTAATGGATTTAACATATTTTTTTGAAATTTGAAATAAAATTTAAAAACATATTGGTGGTACTATTTACTGGTTTTATATTTTGTAAGAGTTCTGTATATCTAAACTTGATATTCCTCAATATTTGTTCCTTATTATCACATTCTGACAAGCAGCTAAATACTGTATCTTATAATGCAATGCAAATAGTTTTAGAGTCTGATGTCAATATAATTAGAGATGATGGTATACATAATATGGTTTTTGGTATAGTTATTAGTAATATTGAAGAAATACATCTTAAGATGATTCTTTTATACTATATATAGTATCAAGACGAAAATAATAAATAAAATACTGTGCACCAAGAAACATATATAGTAATTTGGTAAGTGCTGATTGAGGCATGCAATATTATAACAATTAAACAATTATGAAGATATGTTTCGAAATAAAATCATCAAATGTTGAGAAAATGAGATAAATAATGACAGATGTATTTCTTCTAGGCTTTAAGCTTGAAATTAGTATTTTATACATAGGTCTTCAGTAGTTTTTAAGCACGTAGATAAAAAGGTAAGAACAGCATGCTTTTCATTCTTTGCACGGAAATCATCGTAGATCTCTGTCGATCATTTGGTAAGTAGGTATTCAAATTCTTTATAATTTTTGGTAATATTTATAAATCCAGTAGGCGTTGATGTTTATATAGAAATTTAGAGCAGGTTTGAGTGTCATATATATATATATATATATATATATATATATATATATATATATATATATATATATATATTATATATATTATATAAATATAATATATAAATATATATATATAATATACAGTGCTTTTCAGATAAAAGTATCCACCTTTAATAACTTTTGTAATACTGGTATTTAGAAAAAATCCAAAAACACGTCAATTTATGTTGGAAGGGGCAAGCATTATGGCTTATTTAAACTTACTGGAAAAGCCACCCCCTCACCCCTAGCAGCATCCCCTTCATTTTTTTAAATTACTTTTCATATTTTTTATGTAAAATTTGGATACTCCTCTTTGAGCTGATTTCAAAAATGTATAATACTTGTAGGTTAAAGTGGTTAGTTTATGAGATAAACAATTTTTCTTTTAAGAGCACAAATTTTACTTATTATTTACTTTCACCTTATTTGCCTGTACTAAAATGGGTTGTACAACAGTTCAAACTCTTTAATCTTTTTAACTGTGCTATTTATTCTACTTATAAAATCCAAACAACAAAAAACTCTACTTTTTATTAAAGTTTGACATTGTCAACTAGAATTTGTAGTCACTATTGATAGTGTAATTTGATACATTATTTATTTTGTTTCTCTGAAATGGTTTACTCTTTGCAAGAAAGAATTGAAATTGTAGGTTTATACTACCAAAATAATAATAATTGTGCAAGAGCTGCTGCTAGAATATTTAACGAATTACATGACGGAAGACATGCAACTCATAAGTATGTAATTCAACTGATGGAGAAATTTACCACAACAGGGTCTGTTTGCAATAAAGTGCATAAGCGAGAGGGACTCGTAAATAACGAAGCAATCCAAGTGGCAATTTTAGGGCAAGTCAGCTTGAGGCTCAACAACCCCAATCGTTGTCAACAATAAGTAGAGCGATTGGTGTTTCATCTTCTACAGTTTTCCGAGTTCTACATAAATTCAAGTACCACCCATACAAAGTTGAGTTGGTGCACGAGTTGAATGAAGATGATTTTGATCGTCGTCTAGAGTTTTGCGAATCAATGACGCAAATTATCAATAACAATCCACAATTGTTAAACAATATTTGCTTTTCTGATGAATGCTCATGGTCATTAAATGGCTTAGTAAGTAGGCATAATGGTAGATATTGGGCTGAAAGTGATCCACATTTTATGCGTGAATTCCATACACAACATCCCCAAAAGTTAAACGTTTGGTGTGTATCCTAGGTGACCACATTGTCGGACCTTTCTTCATCAACGGAAATTTAAATGGTGAATCATATCTTGAGTTACTCAGGGAAGGGGTTGACCCACGTATTACAACAATAATAGAAAATGATGATAACCTTTCCGAAGATTTACTGGTATTTCAACAAGACGGAGCTCCCCCACACTATGCTATGCCTGTCCGACAATTTTTAAACGTAACATTCCCCGCTCGTTGGATAGGTAGACGGGGGCAGATGATGGAGTGGCCACCTAGGTCACCGGATTAAACCCCCCTAGACTTCTTTTTATGGGGGTATTTAAAAACAAAAGTTTATGCTACCCAACCAGAATCTCTGGATGATTTACGAGAGAGGATAGAAAATGAATGTCGACAATTAAATCCAGCCGTATTAAGCAATGTCAGAGAGGCATTTCAAAATAGATTATACCATTGTATGGAAGTGAATGGTACTCATTTTGAACACTTATTGTAACTTCATAATAAATAGCACAGTTAAAAAGATTAAAGAGTTTGAACTGTTGTACAACCCATTTTAGTACAGGCAAATAAGGTGAATGTAAATAATAAGTAAAATTTGTGCTCTTAAAAGAAAAATTGTTTATCTCATAAACTAACCACTTTAACCTACAAGTATTATACATTTTTGAAATCAGCTCAAAGAGGAGTATCCAAATTTTACATAAAAAATATGAAAAGTAATTTAAAAAAATGAAGGGGATGCTGCTAGGGGTGAGGGGGTGGCTTTTCCAGTAAGTTTAAATAAGCCATAATGCTTGCCCCTTCCAACATAAATTGACGTGTTTTTGGATTTTTTCTAAATACCAGTATTACAAAAGTTATTAAAGGTGGATACTTTTATCTGAAAAGCACTGTATATATATATATATATTATATATATATATATATATATATATATATATATATATATATATATAAATATATATATATATATATATATATATATATATATAAATATATATATATATATATATATATATATATATATATATATAAATATATATATATATATATATAAATATATATATATATATATATATATATATATATATATATATATAATGTCCAATTTTCTTGTTGAGTTTGATAATTAATATTAATATTCTTAAAAATTATTTCATATTTTGATCGGTTTTAATTTGATTTCACAAACAACTTGATATAACTGTGCTTGGTGTGTCATTAAGGAATTATTAAATAATTTAATAAGCCATGTACAGTACACCTTGAATATGCTTCCTCAAATATTATGGCAACAACTCGCTTAAGAGACATTGGGGTGAAATTTAAAGGCATTGTAGTAAATAAACACGGAAGTTAATGTCGGGAAATACATGAATATTGTTCTTGTTTTCATTTTGAGTTTATCCAGCGTTTTATCATTTTAACATACTTTCACATTTTGCACACTATCACAACCTATTAGTTTAATTTGTTTTTGCTTTCACGTGTTGTTTCACCATCTTATTTTCAACAACCTCAACTTTTTCATTTCAATATTTTATCCCCTTGTAAATTTTAGACTCGATGAATATTATTGACGTTTGAATATTTGAACATTTTGTAATTGCTATTTTTATTTTATAAATCACTGTGTACATAATTCATTTTTATTATATTTTTCAGAATAATAAGTAACATAAATTGTAATTAAAAAATGTTCATACTTATTCATATATAAAAATTTAGTAATTTTTTGAAAAAAGTGGTTTTCTCAAGTTACAATTGGATCTTTCGTGTTAATTCTATGGTTAAGAAAAAAATTACATATATAAGTAAATTTGTTTGAAGAAAAATTTTCATCATAACTATGGACTTGGAAAATTCATGAAAAATTAAATTTCATTACTTTTTGAATTAAGGTCCAATTCATCTAGAGAAATAGAAAACACGAATTGAGAATTTAATGAGAAAACAGTACTATATTTTCTTAGAAAAAAAAATTATTTTCATAATTGATAATCATGTCAATGTAATATTTCTAAATTTATGAATATATTATCATTATTATTAAAAATATTTTAAAATGAAATAGATTTTTATGATTGATATTTTGAAAAATAAAGTACTTTTTTCCATTTCTTTCAAATATACTGTTAATTTTCAAAATGATATCACTTTTATTTTATTCTTTTCACACATCTATTTATATATACACCTATAGATATTGCTCTTATGTATATCATCTAAATTCTTTAGTTCCACAACAAATAATCAAATTTGATATACATACGAGGCACAAATGTATCAAAAAGTATCAATTGACATTTAAAAAAATTAATATTTTATGCAATACTCCACTTCCCCTAAACTGATTGGATTATATGAGCTACCTATATGAGGGCTATGCGACTTACCCCTTGTGGCTTTAAGAAGTGTGTAAATACCAGAGTCTGTTGATGGATAGCCTCGTACTACAAAGGAGGTGTTCGGCTTTTTCCTTTGGTTCCTTGCAGTAACCGCAAAAGTTGTAGGAAGTTTCGCCGATCTTCTTCATTTGATAATTCACCAGGCAATGTCCAGTGAGTATACCAGTAACTTTCATTGGCTCTTCTATGGAGCCAGTTGAAATAATAAGAATTAAATTTCTTCAGCTGCTTCAGATTTGAGGTGTTATCCCATGTGTCTGATTTCTTTTTGTCATTACACTTTTGTACTATATGGCTTTTTGAAAAACTTATCAGTTTGTGCTCCTATCCTACGTAATGAGTTTGTTGCTGAAAAATAGAAGGTTTTAAGCCGAGTATAGAAGACCAATGAGCCTCGTGGGAGCGTAATTTCTGCATTTGCCCATTCCTGTTGACTTGGCTTCCTTGGTCAAATAAATGGACACCTTACATTCTTTTAGAATGCTTAGATGCCGAGATAGGTCGCCGGGCTTTTTGTTCTGTTCGTACTTTACTGCTTCACTTCCTATAAATGCCCCAAAGGGAACAAAGTTTAAAGTACTTGTAGTGGTCTATGTATGAAAGCTGCATAGCTTATGATAGGTCACACAACCGATTTGTATATAAAGTTGATCATGTTGTGGTTTAGGGTCTATATTCCTCAGACCATTCTAAAGCAGTTGTATAAAGCATTTCATGTTTTTCGACTTACTGCTTGCAGGTGTCTCCAAGTCAGTCTGAAGCCGACCTTCTTTAACCGATTAATAATATTTAATAATAACCTAGGTTTTTAATTGTTAAGGAAATGATTTGCCCCATTTTCAAAATATAAATAGAAACTCATTATATATAAATTTGAATATTTAAAGTTTTTTCAGTGTAAATAAAATATATTGGTTTACTAAGTGAAATTAATTATAATTGCTTATAATTGGAAGTTTTTTAATCTTTTACACTGTATGATTTCAAGTGTAAGATAGAAAGAAGTATATAGTTTGGCAACATTGGGAATTTTCGGTATTTGTTGGACAATATCTTCCATACAATAAAGATGTTGTATACATCCTATATTTTGGAATTATTTCTATATTAAGATTAAAGAAGATTAAAGGCAAAGTAAAATTATATATTTGAGATCAGGAGAGTTTGCTAAAGAAATTTCATAATGAATGAAATTTATTTATGAATTTACTACCTTGGTTTGTGATTTTGGGTCTTATTACTATTTAAAAAAATGATACTTTTTGATAGATAGGCTACAACTATCTAGTTTAGTGAGTAGTTCAATTACATTAAATTATAGTTATATGAACTAGATAGTATTCCAATAATTTACACATTTATCTTTTCACTGTTCTTTCTCAACTTGTCACGTGTGTACTATATTGAATATCTAGCTCACGAACACCTAGCGGAATTGATGCCTATTTTCGATCAAATCCGAGCTAGAGGAGATTGTGGAAATGCGTATCCCTTGCACGTGGGTTCCACCGCAGGCCCCACCTTACACATGGCCCACGTTAATCCTAACACCTGCTATTGGGTAATTCACGATTTTTTATATTTTTAGTCTGTTTATTTTCTGGGTTTTCGCAAAATTGTTGATGACATTTATATATCCCAAACTGCACCTAACTATTTTATATAGTTTTTAGGAATATATAGTTAATATTGATTAAATAACTTATTACTTCTAATTCTGCAACAATAAATGTCATTTTTGAATATTAATGTTGAAAATAGGTAACTTTGCTAATTTATTCAGTAGATTAGTTAATGAGACGTAAGTCATACTGAATGTTGTCTATTTCTGAGAAATAAAATTGATCTTTGATTTAAAATGATATTAAAGTTTTCAGTTTGGGATTAATATTTTGTTCAGAAACAATTTTACTCTAAACCTTTTAGTTTTTCTTGTTTGTTAGTCTTGTACACCTCGCGGTGTGGTTGTCTTTTGGTGTAGTTTTGTCTATAGATTTAGCAAATTAAGATAACAATAACTTTGGACGTTTCAACAGTTTAAAAAAAGTGTGAAATTTACATGGAACTTGATAATATTGTATATCCTGTCTTTCAATAACCCAAATTTTTATTTTTACCTTTTAAAATAGATTTGTTGAGTTATTGCATAACTGAGCACAAATGAAAAACTGTTAGAACGTCTTAACTTTGTATAGCTTAGCATGAGCACGAGTGAGTTTATTCCAATCCTGTAAAATTTCACATAGTATTACCTATCATTACACCAACTATCCTATGGATTTAATTAAAATATGAACATACTTAAAGGTATAAACCAAATTATCCCCTGGTATGAATGTTGAGGTACCTTACATTAACAATAGTTTCTATTTTGTTTGGTACCTGATTTGATTGAATCCTGTTTAGTTGCTGTTATTGGCCCAGAAAAGGATCATCATAAGCTTTTGTATTTATCACAAGTACCGATGGTAGGTATTGAACAGGTTAGTAAAAATTTAATATAGACAATTTTTAAAATTAGTTCATATTTAAAAATTTACTAAATATTGATTTAGTTAAATAAATAAACATTATTTTGGATTTTATAGCAGTATAATCAAAGGAAAGTATTTTTAAAATTAATGAATCACAAAATTGTCGAAAATCATAATATTGATATAATCAAAGCAACAATTTAATAAATTTATGTAAGGCTATTAACAAATTTTAATTCGCATTTTAGTCAGTTAGTAGTCGGTAGCCACACACTAAGTAATTGATTGAATTTAATTTATTTATATACCAGTTCATTTTCTGGTTTTCATAAGTATCTCCAGAATCATTATTAAATATTTTAAGTAAAAATTTTTATATCAAATTTGTAAACTAGAATGTATCGTACACATAATTTCTTATGGTATACTATAAGGTATCCTAATTAATATATGTTTTGTTTCCAAGCTCATATATTAGTTGAAAATTTTTACGAAGTAAATCGCAAGAAAAAACGTTAATATATTTTTAAGTATTAAACCATTGTCATTTAATAACAATACAATTTTCAACAATAACCTCAGTAAAATATTGAGTGACCACTTCAAATATATCTAATCCGCTGATTCACTTTTTGCCATTAACTTCTATATTATTCAACTTCTAATAGAGACAAGTTAATATTTGACAGTTTCTGTGGCCAAGTAGTAAGATTCTGTATATTTTTTTCAGCCTTTTTTGAAGACGCTGAAAATATAATCTATCCATTTGCAAATGATGAGATTTAATTCAAATTGAATGGAATGACCGATTGAGTTCATCTTATTACATTTTAACTCAAATTATAAATTAAATAAAAATAAATAATAAGCTGAGCTGAGTTATTTCCATCAAATAAAGGTTGGTGTTGAATCGTTAAGGGGGAAGGTAATTATCTTGATTCATCTGATTTGAGTAAAACTAAATGTACGAACATAGAAAAACTCAGCTTTTTGCATAAAACAGAGGTTATGTTGAAAATTCTGAGTGGATGGCGGAAAAACCACGGACTTTTTTATTCTTTTCTAGAAAACTAACCACAAGAAGTGTAACGGTGGATCAAGTATTCTAAATATATATAGACGGCTACTCACTATACAGTACTTCTCTAGTACGTTCTAAATATTTATGATTCCTGACGTACTTGTCAAGTTTCTAATAATGTATAGAAGTCAAATAACAAGAGCAGTGAAAGATCTGCAATTTTTGTAATCATATGACGGGCATGTTTTGCGGATTTAAAGAAATCATAATTGACTACTAGACACAGAGTGTACAGTTTACTTTCGCTCAAGTCAAATTCATTTGTCAAGTACTGTATAGTCTAAGTAAGATTAATCTGTCTATATATTTTCAGTAGTAATTTCGTATAATACAACAACTATAGATTAAATTTTTTGTTTCGTTTTATAAATAATTATAATAGAAAAATAGGATGAATTTATAAGAGTTTTGTAGTAAAATCCAAAATAATGATTTAGTTTTATAAACATACTTTAAAAATATCTTAGGGAATAGATATAGTTAAATAAATCTTGTATTAAAAAACCCTTCAAAAGTTGATTAATAATTTTAACTCATCAAAATTAATAATCAAAACATTTCTATTGAAGATCATATTAACAAGTCCGGATCAGGTAAGCACAATATTGGTAAGTACCGAATTGAAAATGATGTAATATTCAATCTCCAAAAAAATAATATACAAGAAAAATATCGCTCTGTTATTTGATTGTAAAGATTTTACTCATTTATACTGACTATGATATAAAGTATAATGTCCTTTGTTTCTTTTTCTTTAAGAATTATTTCATAAAAAGAATTGGTAACGATATATTTTTTAAGTGAAAAGCCAGCACTCGAGTAGTGCCTGCAGTTGATCTTGACCTTATGTAGGTTATAGTGTTCAGGAATGACGTGCCTTGGAAGCTGATTTCACAGCCTTGTACATCTCCAAATTAAGAGTTTTCGGTTTTCATAAACCACGTCTACCTGACGAGTAGATCTGGGCAAATGACCATCTACTAGTAGTATCAATAAAGCAGAGTCACGTCAGCGCCCTTTTTACTATATTCTTTCTACTTCTAAACTATCCAAGTTTCTGGTCAACTATGGATCACCTACACATCGAATTGTATCCTGTATTGAGTCTAGCATATCTTCAACATCATCTTGGGAGTCAAGCTCCAGATATACAAGTAGTACTCTAAGGATTGACGAATCTGAACCTTGTGGAGAATTAGAAGCTGTTGCGAGATCTTGAAGAGGGCTCCAAGTTTTTGTGAAGCTATTTCTGTCAGGCGAATTTACGATGTTGGTGATGATATTTTATGTCCAGGCAGGATCAAATCCGGAGCCTTATTTGTAGAAACAGCAGCTTGGGTCTTTATTGCGTTAAACTTAATCAGACTGCTTTTATCCCAATCCAGAAGGTTTCAAGATCGGTATTTATGGTGGTGATCTTTTGTTGTCTACTGGAATCAACATCACTTACTGTCAAGTCATTACACTTATGATTCCTCTGTACTTTATATTTTTACTTCTATTTTAACTTGGAAAAATTGAGAATGTTTCCTCCTCCTTTGCTATTTATACAGTGCTTTTCAGATAAAAGTATCCACCTTTAATAACTTTTGTAATACTGGTATTTAGAAAAAATCCAAAAACACGTCAATTTATGTTGGAAGGGGCAAGCATTATTGCTTATTTAAACTTACTGGAAAAGCCACCCCCTCACCCCTAGCAGCATCCCCTTTATTTTTTTAAAATACTTTTCATATTTTTTATGTAAAATTTGGATACTCCTCTTTGAGCTGATTTCAAAAATGTATAATACTTGTAGGTTAAAGTGGTTAGTTTATGAGATAAACAATTTTTCTTTTAAGAGCACAAATTTTACTTATTATTTACTTTCACCTTATTTGCCTGTACTAAAATGGGTTGTACAACAGTTCAAACTCTTTAATCTTTTTAACTGTGCTATTTCTTCATCAATGGAAATTTAAATGGTGAATCATATCTTGAGTTACTCAGGGAAGGGGTTGACCCACGTATTACAACAATAATAGAAAATGATGATAACTTTTCCAAACAACAAAAAACTCTACTTTTTATTAAAGTTTGACATTGTCAACTAGAATTTGTAGTCACTATTGATAGTGTAATTTGATACATTATTTATTTTGTTTCTCTGAAATGGTTTACTCTTTGCAAGAAAGAATTGAAATTGTAGGTTTATACTACCAAAATAATAATTGTGCAAGAGCTGCTGCTAGAATATTTAATGAATTACATGACGGAAGACATGCAACTCATAAGTATGTAATTCAACTGATGGAGAAATTTACCACAACAGGGTCTGTTTGCAATAAAGTGCATAAGCGAGAGGGACTCGTAAATAACGAAGCAATCCAAGTGGCAATTTTAGGGCAAGTCAGCTTAGAGGCTCAACAACCCCAATCGTTGTCAACAATAAGTAGAGCGATCGGTGTTTCATCTTCTACAGTTTTCCGAGTTCTACATAAATTCAAGTACCACCCATACAAAGTTAAGTTGGTGCACGAGTTGAATGAAGATGATTTTGATCGTCGTCTAGAGTTTTGCGAAGCAATGACGCAAATTATCAATAACAATCCACAATTGTTAAACAATATTTGCTTTTCTGGTGAATGCTCATGGTCATTAAATGGCTTAGTAAATAGGCATAATGGTAGATATTGGGCTGAAAGTGATCCACATATTTTGCGTGAATTCCATACACAACATCCCCAAAAGTTAAACGTTTGGTGTGGTATCCTAGGTGACCACATTGTCGGACCTTTCTTCATCAACGGAAATTTAAATGGTGAATCATATCTTGAGTTACTCAGGGAAGGGGTTGACCCACGTATTACAACAATAATAGAAAATGATGATAACCTTTCCGAAGATTTACTGGTATTTCAACAAGACGGAGCTCCCCCACACTATGCTATGCCTGTCCGACAATTTTTAAACGAAACATTGCCCGCTCGTTGGATAGGTAGAAGGGGGCAGATGATGGAGTGGCCACCTAGGTCACCGGATTTAACACCCCTAGACTTCTTTTTATGGGGGTATTTAAAAACAAAAGTTTATGCTCCCCAACCAGAATCTCTGGATGATTTACGAGAGAGGATAGAAAATGAATGTCGACAATTAAATCCAGCCGTATTAAGCAATGTCAGAGAGGCATTTCAAAATAGATTATACCATTGTATGGAAGTGAATGGTACTCATTTTGAACACTTATTGTAACTTCATAATAAATAGCACAGTTAAAAAGATTAAAGAGTTTGAACTGTTGTACAACCCATTTTAGTACAGGCAAATAAGGTGAAAGTAAATAATAAGTAAAATTTGTGCTCTTAAAAGAAAAATTGTTTATCTCATAAACTAACCACTTTAACCTACAAGTATTATACATTTTTGAAATCAGCTCAAAGAGGAGTATCCAAATTTTACATAAAAAATATGAAAAGTAATTTAAAAAAATAAAGGGGATGCTGCTAGAGGTGAGGGGGTGGCTTTTCCAGTAAGTTTAAATAAGCAATAATGCTTGACCCTTCCAACATAAATTGATGTGTTTTTGGATTTTTTCTAAATACCAGTATTACAAAAGTTATTAAAGGTGGATACTTTTATCTGAAAAGCACTGTATATCTCATAAACTATATTTTACGTATATATATATATATATATATATATATATATATATATATATATATATATATATATATATATATATATATATATATATGAATTGATGATAAAAATCTTCTGTTCTTTTTTTTGGAAATTGAATTATGATTTATCAAAAAATTCTAATAGTTTTCTCTTCTAATATTTGTGCAACAAATGAATGAATTTGCTTCCACTAAATTTAATTTGACTTGTATTCCGTCTGTTTTTCAAGTTTTGTTTGTTTCACAGTAGAACCATCAAAATAATGATGCTTTAGTATATGCAAAATTAGAAGACGATACCTGCCAAAACCATTCTAATTGCTTAGTATTTGGAAATAATTATTTTATTTATTTCAGTAATTTGATGAATGCTTAATATTATCAAAAAAACTAATTATTATTCAAATACTTAATTCCAGATACATATGCTTGTATTAAAATATGTCTATAGGTTATGTGCCTTGTACTAACATTCTGTTTTTTATCAGGTACGGGAACGTTCTCAACGATCAGTGCCTATGGGAAGTCTACCACGAACGTCCAAATCATCTCTTTCAGCGGGCACACCGGACTCCCTCTCAGATAACGAAAGTTCAACATTCCGTACGCCCAGAAAGCCATCTTATAGGTCAACATTAACTCCAGGTGGTTCAAGAAGTAATTCGAGGCCACAGTCTAGGACAGGAAGTAGACCTGGAAGTAAACCACCATCTAGGCATGGATCTAACTTGTCTTTAGACAGTACAGGTGAGGAAAAGTACTAATTTTATGGCCGAATATCAAGTTTGTGGTAATTGTGTATAGTAATAATTATTCCTTACAATATGCTCCATTGAATGAAATTAATTTTAACTTAAAAAACTGGTCGTAAAAAATATAAACCGTGTAGTGATTAATATATGGATATCAAAAATAGTATGCTTTTTGTAAGACAAGTTACCAATGCCAAAAAGCAGTTTATTTCAGAGTTGGCTGATAACCAAATTTGATTTCAAAAAATGATTATTCAAATGAGAAAACAAGAAATAAGTTTTACACAAAATGATTCATTTCATTTATTCAATATTCACACGTTTCTAGATGACACTACACCATCAAGAATTCCAAGAAGAACACCAACATCTGGAAGAAGTTCGGCCCTCTCAACAACAAAAAGTATAAACGGGTCTAGTTCGAGACCAAGAACACCCAGTGGACTAATCTCGCCAGCGAGTCCTGTTGGAAGGTGAGTTCTTCATTTTTTAATTAACTTGGAAAGTAGTTAGAATTACATATAGAAAAAACTAATCATTTAAATATTACAATTATTATATGTGCTCTATTTGTACAGCATATCAGACGTAGTGGTATTGAATTATAGATATTTTCATCTTCAATCATAATTTAACAAAACATTATCCTTGGGAAATAGCCCCAGGATTATTTCTACTTTAAGGCAATGGAAACCATTTTTTAGAAAAATAATATATTAGTTGATCATAATTATGTTGGTTCAAAAGTTTATACTGATATCCCTTTGGTGTGAATTTCTCCATAAAATTAAAAAGTGAGTTAATGTTTGAAATATATCACAGTTAATCAGTTACGAAATTACAATAGTAAAGCAACGTACATGTCAATTCCGTCATTTTGTTGTCGTTTAATTAATCATTTTTGTAAAATTAGAATTATTAATAATTACCTGCGATTAGGAACTGACACTATGGTTAATGAACATTAAATTTCGTTTCTTCTATTGCAGGTAAGATTTTGTGAATAGACTTTTTAATATCAAAAATATATTTCTTCTATTGCAGAAATATCAGAAATTGTGTTCTGATTATTAGTATCACACCTCCTAATTACCCAATCTACGTTATAATTATTTCTCGAAAATGGTACAAACATTGTACTAACTTTACCACAATATTTGTAATTGTATAAACAGAGCCACATTTTTTAATTAATTTTTCCTATAATTTGAAGATTTCCTTTGAATTAAATAAGTCTTCAAGGTTAGGAAATAATTATTAATCTATTTAATCAACAGTAGTCTATGCTATTAAATATTCAATAACACGAAACGATTGATATTTTTAACGGATTATGTTATGAAATAAATTCAGCATCATCATGTGGTAGATGATAGAAGTAACCAATTAGAATTCCACAACAAAAATTATTCACATTTAATGTATTAATATGTTTTAGTATCATATTAGTAAGTTTGGGGTGTGCTTTCATAAATAAATATTTTTACTTACCGGAAAATGCTATTTTTATTGTGGAATTATCATGAATCAATCTAAACAATTAACTTATTTGGGCATGTTGTCCTATAACCTAATTAGATCATCGGGAATACCCAGAGCATCGAGTATACCTACCTTAACAGGAATATCTACCCCAAGGTAAAAACAAATAAAAAGAATCACACTTATAACTCAAAATCATGGTGGGGCGAAAGTAAATTTATAAAAGGGGGTAATGGGCTTTCTCTTAAATGTTTTCAAGCTATATTGAATGATTTATTTTGATGAATTGATATGAATTATTAGAAAAAGTGAACTTTTTATATAAACTCTAAATACAAAGTGTGTTCAAAAAGAAAGTTATTTCAAATTCGATGGGTTTGGAAAGTACGATTATAATTTTTTATTATTCTGTTAGTATATATACCCGTGAAGTATGATGGAATTTTCAGCTCTATTTATTGGTTAATGTAGTAGCCCATTAAGGTTAGATGTTCCCCGATTTACACTTGTTAGAAAAAATTAAAAAAATATATAACAAATTTTACAAAAGGAATGAAATAAAGTTAAACAAGATGTCGAAAATCATAGCAAATACCTAATGCGAGTCCACTATGAATAAAATAAGAGTTTTCGAGTTGTATAAGATGGTCGTTGAAGTTGACTAATTCCCTGGACACCCCAGCACAGCAACAATTGACGAAAGCATACAAGAAATTGTTATGAACGGTTAATAAAGATTATTATTTATTATAATTATATAAATTCATACAATAATAATACATTCCAATCTCTATATTCTCCAGATATAGCTTCATGGACATTTTTTCTATCAGTTTATGAAAATACATAGCTAAAAGAGCTAAAGGCTATTTCAAAGATCGATTTGTTTCGAGAACTGAAAGTAAAAATTACACATATATTTTTTCTAAAAAATTACCGTTTTTGAACACACTTTTATCAACTTTTATAATAACAATATGTTATTAATCATAGATTTGTGAAGTTGGTTACCTGAAAGACATTTTCTGAATCCCCTTTATTAACATTAACATTGATGATTATTTTATTAAAGAAGAATTCATTCAACGGAGTTTGTTAACATTTCTATGATTGAATTTAAGATTTGATTAGTTTTGGGTGGAGGTAGCGACAACTCTATACAAGCATTCTTTCTTAGAAAATGTACTCTTACAGACGAAAAACCCCAGAACCGTCGGGATATTCATTTAGACTGAAAAGTCGACAAGGGAATGATACAAATTAGTAAGGAACTGTTAAATTCAAATATATTGGTACCGAGGTGTTAACAATGAATATAAAAATATCACCTAACTAATTTTTTTTATTCAATTAATCAATTAGTAAAAAGTATTTATTTAACAAATGATAAATTATTGAGACTGGATTCATTTTATCTAAACAGTAGTATCCCGTTAATTTTAAATAATTAATATCTAACAGTCTAATAATAAAGTAAACCTGACTAGGATTATGACACTCTTTATTTACAAAATACAGTTCTTCCTATTTTAAACTTGAAGCAATTCATAATAAAAGTTGCTATACAATGATAAGTCCCTATTAGAATATCTAGAGGATGATGTTTTATTGAGATATTGCGATTTATTATAGTTTCAGTGTTATTAATATTTTTTCAAATATCAGTAAATTTTCTACAAATATATTTTATATCGTATAATATTCCTTGTACTACAACTCCAAAGCCTCGAATTCTACAGTTCTTGTGAATATTAGTAATGTGTTATCCCCTATGAAACTATATTTTTCACACACAGGAAATAGGGTATTGTGTGAAAAATTGAATATTTCAAATTAATGTAACACAAGTATTTATTTTCCCCCTACATGAAATACTTATAACTGCCTCTCGGAATAGTGAGAAAGCTCATATTAAGAATTGTTATATTTGACCAACGGCTCTAGAATAAAAAAAAGAAGAAGTGTTGAATAAATTCTAGAGGGATAATGTAGGTTATAGAAATAAAAAAAAGTATGTGAACTTCAATATAGGCTTTTTCTCGTTAACTGCACTGGAACTGTATTGAACTGGACCATGTCATGCCAGTTAATGAGTGTATAGAATTAGTTCGATCGGATACAAAGAAAGATTTAATGAAGAGAGCAATGGAGTATTTGTTGATTGTTGTATTTGAGGTTATTTGATGTGATTCAGGCCTTGTAGTATTAACAATAATGGAAAACGATTTAGTACTTTTGATATTTTACATCCATCCGATGACGAAGATGTAGTGCCACCGTTTCCTGATTACACTCATTCAACTGCACTGGCTGAACTGACTCTAGACCCAGTGCAAGCAGTACTGTGAACTCGGTGAACTAGTTCTCTTGTACTACTACTAAGAACAGACACTAACTATGGTCTTGCTGCAAAGAACGCTTTTGTGTACACTTCCTGAACTAGTTCTGCCAGTGCAGCTACCAAGAACAAACCTTATATTTGATAAATTATATAGCATCAAAATGATTATGTGGGGAAATTTTTAAATAAGGTATTTTCGGCAGTTTTTAACAATATATAAAATATTGAGCGCTCGGGAAGTGATATAAATCATTTAAAAACATAAAACCCTCTGCTTTTACAGTTTCTCTATGCCAATTCGTTAATCAACATGCAATAAACATAAACCTATATACTAAAATATATCACCTACACAATATATTTGCATTATTGAGTTTTAACTGTATGTAATAATTACAAAAGGTCTCGCATACCGATATATAAAGGAAAAAGTGAAGAAATTGACCCTGATTCGCCCTCTACTTCAAGTTCTTGCTCCATGACTTTTTCTTCTGGGTAATTTATTGTTTTAACAGCATGCTTTAAGTTGTTCGTGTTTTTAGGTTTTAAAACATTTTATGAGTAATAAAACAAGCTCTTGTTTTAGATTATATTTATTTCCAAATAAATTCAATTCAAAAATCATTTCAATTGAAATATAATCTAAAATAAACAAAATTTACTGTTATGTTATTTGCAAAATGGGAATGCATTCTGTTTTTAGTAATTTCATTGATAATTTTTTTTTTCATGAAAATGATCTTATAAACCTGAGTACTATAAGTATAATAAAATGTAACTAAATCCATATTAGTTTAATCAATTACAATGTTTATTATCGCTAACTAACTTTACTAACTTTTACCGGTTTATCTTAGTTTCTGAAGATAACTTGATTGACACGAGCATTATACAGTATAATCATAATTGTTGATACAGGAAACAGTGTATTAAGTGGGAATATCAGGAAAAATTCCAGAAATTCTACTAAAATCAGGATGTACTTATTAATATTATGCAAGTAATTCAAGTAATTGAAATCATCGAACCCCTTCGAATGAAATTACTTGCTTTTAATTATTCTTTTAAATTGAATGTGTGACTAACTTATTGTTTTCTATGCTTTACTAACAAAACAGAAAATCGTCATCAAGTAGAACAAGAATTCCACGACTTATTAGGTAACATGTTACATATTCCAAATAAGGTGTCATTATCCCTATATTAAGACAAAGTTGCATGTTTGTAGCACAGTAAATACTATATACACAAGTATGTTTATAAATTGAAAACAGTAACATAGTTGCAGAAATAGTTATTTATTCAACAGGTGCGTGAAATGGCCTTTAAACACGAAATGTATACAATATTTTTTCTACTGGAGAAAATTTTATTAAAACACAGAAGTTTAAGGGTAATTTTCATTATAAAACATATACATTTATTAATATGTGGAATATTTTAATCAAGAGCTGAGAACAAGTTAACAGAACATCATACGAATTTGTGTTATTAAATTAATTCTTAAGTTAATTCTTTCCTTCGACATGTATGGATGCCACCTAAAAATAGTAGAAAAATAAGAAATGGTGACTTGAATCTTGGCCCTTCCGCTTGCGAGTCCCGTACTTTAGCCACTACACTACGGGGACCTTAATAATACGTTTTTTACGCAATACTGCTTGAAGTATGTTTCTTCATTCACTACTAGAAAAAAAAATTATTTACATTTATTACATTTTAAATTAGTAAATAAAAACACAAAGATTTTTAGCTGCATTACCATTCAGTAAGGTATGATATATATTTTTCTTCTAAAATGTATCTCTCCTCTGTGTTTTATAATTATTTTATTTATTATTATTTTATAATTATGTTACTGTTGAAAAATTTTTTGATAAAATTAAGGTTTTTTAGATATTTTTATAATAATGAAAATTGCATGGCTCGTAAGTCTGATATTTTGCTTTGATTGTATGTACAGTATGATATCAGAAATATTAAATGTTTCTTCTAAAAAATTCCAAATATATTGTGAAGATGCTGCTTTTGTAACAAACATAGAAAATTTGACCTTCTAGAATTTCAAAAAATAATCAAGAAATAAATTAATCCTATAATTGCTAAATCCTGTATTCATTTCAAATTACTTGAGGGTTCATTAGACACTGACTAGGAATAAATATATATTCAATAAATATAGATGATATAAGTAAAAAGAATTAATTAGATAAATGACTTATAGTATTTCAATAATCTTAATATTTCTGATAGCTACACATCGTTTTAATTTTTTTTTGCGTAACAATTTTAACAAAAACTAACTTGCTTGTATGTTTGATTTTTTTGAAAGGAGCGCAAGTTCAAGCAAAGTAAAACAAGTGACAATAGGCGTTGCCCCAACGCTAAGGACAGCCTCTAGGTAATGCATTAACATTTTTTATAATAATTTGTTGTGTATGCACGAATTGTATGTAATTGCGTTTTTTGTATGATTTTTTATATTTTCCCTACAAGTACTCATATTAACTAAAACCGTTTCAATGCCTGGTTAATTTCTGCACCTCAACCTCTGATGAACCGGTTTCCCAGCCAAATGACCGACGATAGGAAATAACGCAGCTGCAGCTGTACCCGCCTGTACCCTTTTAAATTTAAAATAAACAAGAAACATTTTCAACAATCAAAACAAATGATTAAAATTTTCCAAAAAATAAAAAAGAAGTAAATAAAATTCCGTTTCCCCTTGCAAACTCTCTTTTCGTTTTCTTCTAGCCAAAAATCCTAAATCTCCACTTTCCCTCCTCCAGAAAAGTTAGCAAACACAGCCCCACGCAACCATCACAACCCCAGTGCTGCAGAGGAGCAATTGCTATATCAGGGCACACTCCAACAAACCGTCCTCCAAACTTAACCTAATATAATCTAACCTAACCTAACCTAACCAAATTCTATCCAATGAATCTCTCTCTCTTTCCTCAATGTATCTGTAGTTTTGCATTTGGTAGATTTCCCGGACATAATATTTATATAAACTACAATATTATATAAGAGGTACATCCAGTTTGCTGAAGGAGCAAATGGTAGTATTTAAAGTTAAAATGAAAAAAACAAAAAAATAAGTACAATCGCCGCTCTAGAAAAGCATATAACAGAAGTTACAGATAAAATGACAATTGGTGTAATATCAATAAAATAACTTATTTCCATAAGATTTATTCATAAACTAAGCTGGAATTTTTGGAACCGTTGGTGATATTTATACTGAACATACTATTTACATTACCATAACACCAACAATTACACTGAAGACGATAAGTTGGTTATCGAAACTTGTTGGTGTAGTGGTAGTGTAAACAGTGTATTCAGAATGTCTATCAAGTTTAAGGTTCAAATGTAATTAATGTCTGTTCTTTTTTCAATACAGCATTAAAATTTCTTTGAAATAAGGTCGCTATTAGGAGTATATTATTAAAACGACAATCTAAAAGAAAGGAGCTATCAATTGCTAAGCATTGAAACGGCCATTTTTACTAGAATTAATTACTCTATATATCTTCAACTTCTTAAGAAAACTGTAGTTCACAAAAAATTCAATAATTCATTGAACTATTATTTTGCTCCACGTAGATTGTACCCCCATTTATTCAAAAATACATATTTTAAATTTTAAGAATTAAGAAATTAATGAAACTTGTATATTTTTATTGTTTAGAACAAGAACACCGTCAGGTTCCAATACTCCCGTTCATCCAGACCAACAAACAGCAGTCTCAAAATTACTGAAACGTCCTACAAGTGGAACAGAAACTCCCACCGGCCAAACCCGAAGGAAACCAACTTCAATTTCCGATCGGGAACCATTTAGGTTATAATATACTCTCTTTAACTATTCCAGAAAAAAATAATAAAATAAAAACTTAAATGACTGACATGTTATGTTAAGAAGCTGAAAAATGTTCATATTTTTGTATAAATGTAAAATATTTACTTTAATTTTTTGTTTGACAAAGTCAAACCTTTGTTGAAGAAAAGATATGGTTGGAATTTTTTGGTATAAAAAGTTTAACAGCACTCTTTACTAAAATAATTAGTTTTTAAGTCAAAAAAAGAGGATTTATTTATTTTTTCTGTAATATTAAAATTTCAATTTTTTAAGTTGCCATATCTATAAGAAAAAAATTGAGTGATGAGGTATGTTTTTGTGATTTGGAGTAACTATTGTGTATTGGTAAATTAATTTATATATTGGCAAAAGGGACCATTTTTTTAAATTTCTTTTTTAAGGTTGTTTACTAATTTTTCTAACCTGCTTTATTGATTTTATTTTTATTAATACCCTTAAAGCCAAACACTGCATACTACTCTTTCATATATAATACGAGAAGAGAGTGTGATTACCACTTTTCCATGTTTACCTCTTGTAATCGCCAGTACAAGGGGTAAACATATTGTAACTTATTTATATGTAACGCTTTTGTATTATTTAACTACGATTCTTGTTATTTAATAAAAACCTAAATTTTTATTATTACTATTTTAGTTTTATTACTTTTTTCAAATCCAACACCCTTTTCAATGATTGAACTTAAAATCAAAACGTCGGAAGTATAGTATTTTTTTGTACCGTGTGATATTTTGATTCAATCGTCGAAACTTGACTTTGAGAAAGATTCGTTCAGAAACTCAATGTTTTGTGCATTTACAGTGGATCGAGGGACAGTGTGGCAGATGCTTAGTCGCTTTCTGATTCGTTCCGCTATATTCAGTACCCTAACTTACTCAAACGTGACCAAATTTGATTGAGTAAAAATTGATATTGTACTGTTAGCATAAAATAATTGTATAAATTACCAAAGTGTTATGCTCCTGTATGTAAAAATAAGAATGGAGTTAATTTGAAGATGTGCAGTTTCCGAGGAATCCAAACAAAATCGTGGAGAATAAATTGTGTACAACTTAGTGGAAAAGATCCGAAATGGACTCCTGGAGATTCAGCTGCTTTATGCGGGCTTAAAAATGAAAATATGATGATACTGTACTATGTTTTTTATATTTTTTATAGCTTCATTTTGATACTTATCAAAGGGAGAAAGTTAGAGTAGATAATAAGAAGAAATTGAAAAGTAAAGCTCTTCCTACTATATTTTCAAAACAAAATAAGCTGGTAATATGATGACCTATCTATTACACTGTCCCTTGACCCCCTCTTCTACACTGAGCGCCCTCTGACTAAATAAAAACAAACTTGTGTGAGCGTGTAAGTATAACAATAACACATAGTAATGTGTTTGCATTTTGATGCTGAAAACCACTCAACACCTAACCTAAGCTAACCAAATAGGAAACTAAAAAAACATTGCAAATGTTTTAAAACTAAATATATGCTCTAGATTTCTTTTTTACCAGATAATGTGTTGTCGATATTCCATTGAGGAAGGAAGTTTTTAATCTAATAAAAACATAATTGAAATGAAAATTATATTACAAAATAATTCTTATACAATAATTTACTATATATTACAAAAATATAAATAAATAGTTTTATAAATAAATAGACAATTAAAATTAAAGAAAAGAGTCAAAGTCAAACCCTTCATAAAATGTAGATTATGAAACATTCAACTAATAAACATAAGATTGATAATTACAGTACAGTTAACCATTATAACAGCTTAATAGACAATAAATGATTACCTGTTAGGTTAGGAAATCCGCACTGGTAAAAGTTGAAGAAAATTTGATCATATTGGCAAAGTTAGGAATAAATGATTGTGTAGATTTTTTAAGAATTACGATGGTAACTGTAAAAAATTTATATAATTTTCAACAACTGGTAGTAATAAGAGGCTCAAAATATATTTTTGTATCTTACACAACACCGGTGTATTCGTTTTTTGTGCCAACTACAGTTGTAATAAGGAGAAAGTATAAAACTCGAGAAGTATTAAGACGATTTTATAAAGGAGATTTTTTTAAGAAATCTGATGATAATATTTACTACAACACGCCAAGGAGATCATGGCTGGTTTTTATCCCATACAATACCACTTTGCTACTGGATCTTTTTTGGAACTTACTAACGCAGTAGTGGTGTTTCGTTCAAGCCTGTGGACATGCTGAAATAATGATAATTTCAGCTTTCTTTTCTTTACTAAAAAGAAATAAATTGGTTTTGTTGATTTTTAGTTAAATGTAAGGCCAGTGAATTTTAAACAATCTGCTTGTTGGTAGTTATCATGTTAAGAAGTGTACAGAATTAACGCGAATATGACGTTGGTTTTCTAGTAAGCATAACCTAAAAAGTGCATGTATATTGAGAAATTTGAACAGTGATCAACGATTTTGAATTATTTATAATGTATTATAACCGTATGAAATGTGTAAAGAAATATATATGGAGCGACATTTGACACGGCGTTGGTGGGTGAGACCCTTACTTTACTACGACATTTTAAATTGAACGGAATAGATTCAGACGAATTAATCGGGGTTTCATAGAATTTTTAAATGGGATAATGTTTCCCTGTAATAATGTTTCCCTGTATTCTACCAAATTCTAGTTTTCTTGCACCCAGCCGTGTTATATAAACTCTCATAAGCATGTATAAATTAGCTTTTTACTCAGAGAAGTCATTTTTCAGGGTATTTGCAACTACAATCTACATGAGAAAAGTGAGGTTATGTTTTTGACGTTAAGCGACGATCGACGCGTAAAAAGTAGAAAGTTGGTTAACTTCGACATCAAGAGCACGATTATTGTCCGCGTTATCAAAGTTTCTCTACTATCTTTGACATATATGAACGTCTAGAGTACGTCTTGCTCGCGTTCATTCTTTATTCGAGTTGAAATTTCTTCAGTAGAATATCAAAAAAATTGTTCATAAATGATTGATTATGAAGATACCATAGAGTCTACATCCCACTTGAATGAAAAACAGCAACAAGGGTTTCGACATGTAAAAAAGGTTTTATTGCAAACATTTCAGAAGATCTAATTTTGTAGAGTTTAATTAAAGTAGTATCTAGAGAGGATTTATGAAATAAACTCTGCATATAATACTTTTTAAGTCAAGTTAGTATTGAATTCATATATAATTATAATTATGATTGAAAAGTTTTGAATTTCATATGTCGAAATGCTCTTAAGAAATTTTAAGGAACATGGTTTAAATGTTGCACATTTTTCATAAAAACCTTATTTGGGATGTTTAACTATTATTCATTAACAAAGGTACAGAACAAGAATAATTTTTCAATTTATATATAAAAACAATACTATGTATACCATAATAACAATTGAAAATATAAAATGAGGCATTACAAACGATCGGGTGTTTTGGTAAATGTTGACAGGTTTGTAGAAGAAAAAAATAATTAAACATTAAAGCCTTACAGCCTTTCATAATAATTCACAGTTTCTTAAGATTAATTATTTGAAAAGATCAAAATCTTGGTAAAAACTTTACAACATAACGTTTTGTCGAAAATCCCAGAGAATAAGAATAAATAATAATAATTTCAATCTATAAAAATTCTCATACGATCAAATATAGAGTTATAAAAGATGTAATTGGTATGTATAAAAAAGAGTTGAATCATGGGATGACATAAATATGAATAAACCATATTGAAGTTCATAAATGTGTATCTACTATTCACTAATATTACATTTTCAGTCCAAAATTCATACTACTATTAGGACTATTTCACGTTTCCTTATCCTTCTCATTAATACCGGGGAAAAAAGCTTCAATTGGTAAAATAGGATCTTCAGTAGATAACGTGAAATAATTAGGAACTCTCCTACTTATCGGTGCTACATTTTTAAATAATCCAGGAGTTTCATATTCTTTAAATGAAGACGTTAATTCTGATACTCTCTGCGAATAATCATTTTCGTTAATATCGATGGTAGTAGTTGGAGAAATTTCCGTTGTACTGATTTTCACTGACTGGTACTCTGTCGTTAGTTCTGTGTCATCTTTTTCTTCGTCGATTTTTTCTTCTTGTTTATCTTTGATGATAGCGTCCTCCGTTTTGTTTATTTTTCTTATACTAATAGATGGTCGTCTTCTATTGGAATATAAACTAGGTTTTATTGATGCTTTAACTTTAGAATCTTCTACGGTTGATTTTGTTGTTAATTCTGTATTGATTTTCTGTCTATCAAATGGTCTCAACCTTGTATTAACCGATTTCACGTTTGTTTCTGGGATAATATTAGTAGACTCCGTAGCGACAGTATGTCTTGGATCTTTCGGCTTGAATCTTCGACGCAGTAATATTTCAGTGGTTGTTTCCTCTGGAGGTGGAGCGGGGGTTGTCGTAGAATACTGAGTCGGTCTTGTTCTTAATCTGGCTGGAAATCTGCGAAACAGTAAGATAAATTATGTTTAGTGGTTAAACAAGGTTCTTACTAAATTGTTAATAAGGAGAGAACACTAAAATGGAAAAAATTGACTATAGAGCTATCATTATTAAATATTTATTTTTGAACCTACACAAATCATAAGGTTGTTGGATACTGTATGGAGACTCCACCATACTTTATAATTGTAAAATTTTGTGCAGTTGAATAAAAACCATGTCTTATCACCATGACTGACGAGGAGCTCTCGGGACGGACAAAAACTGCACCAAGAGATCACATCGAAAAAGTTCAACAAATGGTTGTGAACTAACGTCGAATTAAAGTTATAAAAGAGGCTATCGGTATATCTTCTTCACCTCACTTCTTCAATAACTACAAGTTCAACTTAACTGTCGAGTATGGTCATTTGCGGTCCAAAGTGACGTTGAAGGAATAATTTATGACGTCATGATATAATAACCAACAATAACCAAAAGCGCTTGAATATAGTTGGTTATTATTGGTAATTACCAATAATGACCAGATCATTCGCTTGAAATCGGTTAATGAGAGTTTTTGTGAGAAAGCTTGAATTATTAAACCAGACAAATTAGTCCAGCATAAAAAATATTAAGTTTCTCAATAACATATGCAGTCAATTATGTATTTAGTAAAATTAATAAAATTTTTTGATACATACTGGATCCATCCAAAGCAAATCTACAGATTTTATATTGAAAACTTCAACTCACCTGATTCTCGGTACTTCAGACATAGTTTTCAATATGTCAGTGGTACTAGGAGGTGTACTTGAGGTCGTATGTTGATTTAATCTCTGTCTGTAATCCTTAACGCTGAATCTTGGCCTGTTTGACGTTTTTAAACTGGCTGGTCTGGTTTTAATTCTATTATGTTTGACAGTCGTTTTGGATTCTGTGGTGGTCGAAGTAGGTATTATAGTTGCAAGAGTTGTCTCAATCAATGAATCTTGATTATTTTGTGATTGTGAAGAAGGTGTCGATAATTCAATTTCATTATTTATCTGAAATAAATCAAATCCGGTTACTTCTCCATATATTTATCTGAAATTAACCTTTATATTCATGATTTTAAGTCAACATTTCATTATATTATGAAAGGAAACTCTATTTTCCATTATTATGTTGATAAACATGAAATACTACTTACTAAAGTGGTTTCATCAGGAGGAGTCGTCGTTCTTATAACTTTAAATCCTATATCGTCAATGAAGTTGGCATTAGGTGTACTTTCATAAATTTCTTCGCTCATGTTTTCATCACTCATATTATTTTCTTCATAATCGATTATCCTTTGTTCTTTGGTTGTAGTTTCGATATCAAGTTTTTGGGGATATCTCGAATCATGTCTAACTGTTTCCGGTTTGTTCACTTTTTCCTTTTCCATTGTTTTGTGATTGGCAGGCATTTCTGTAGTAGTTGGACGTGTACGTTTTCTATTAACGGGCTTTTGTAACTCGGTTGAATCTTTATTTCCGCTGCCTACAATTGATAAATATTTGTTATATTGAATTTATTAAAACTGAATCTATATTTACAAAAATAAATCAGAGGATTGAATACACAATATACAATAATTAAAATTCGACAATATAATATTAATTATATCATATAAGGGATAAATTGTATGTAATACTGTTACCTCTCTGTCTATATCGGTTTCTCCCTCTCGTACGTTTCTCTTGATTGTTTTCTTCGTATTGAGCAACAGGTGTAGTAGTTCTGTACCTAAGTGAACTCTCTTGATTTATCGAACTACTGCCAGAAAGATGTTTATACCTATTTGGACGTTGACGTATACGTTTTGGTAGAGGCTTTTCTGTCTCCGGAACTATATCTTCTTGACTTTTGATTTGATATACTTCAGTAATTGGAGGTTCTTCTGTTGTTGTAGTGGTTGTTGTTGTTGTTGTTGTAGAAACTGGCCTTCTAGATAAATAATTGTATTTAAATAAGTAAACATTTTCATAAAAATTTTAAAATTAGAAAAAATAACAAGGAATCGAATAATAATGAGAGTACACTCTATAAAAGTAATAACCAAACCTTGGCTGCGGTCTCCTTCTTCTTTTCTTTGTAGTAATTTCTTCTCTTGGTGTAGTTACTTCATCGACGATTTCATTTTCTTTAGCGGGATTTGCTGTTTGGTCATCATCTATAAACGAAGGTTTTCCCAAAATTGGATAATGCGTTGATACTTCTTTGATATCAAAAAATAGTGGATTGTTGTTTAAAGCAGCGTTTTTGTACTTGTTCATCTTTTGACTCACTTGCGAAAATACCGTTGAAGCTTCACTTTGAGTAGCGGAAGTTGGATAAATCGGGTCGGGTACGTAAGGAGTAGGGAGGAACGGTGGAAGATTGAGTTCAACTACTGGTTCGTTGGTAATTTGAGTAGCAGTTGAATGGGGTCTAACATCTTTGATATTGTGGATTGAATCCTTTGCTTTGATGTAATTGAATGTGTAAGGATTGAGATTGTCTTGCCATTTTCCTATAAAAGAAAATTAATTATTACGTATGACCGTTGGAAAAAACTTTTTGAATGAGTGAAATGATTGAAGATTATTTTGTGGTGAGGCTGGATTGATTCTTCTGCTTCTTTCTATAGGCTCTGTTTCTACTTGACACTCTTATTTTCTTATTACATCTATTCTACTTCATAACATACCTTCATTATTTCATCAATAAAATCAAGATTGTCAGAAACCTAATTACATATTCAAATAGTATTTTTACTTAACTTTCTACTGTCAATACCTATCTGTCATTAATCATAAAACGAGTTTTAAGAAAATTGTCTCAGACGATGGAAGGATAGATTAATCTATTTTAATTCATTTGATTTTGTTTACCAGTTTACCAACATATAACAGGTACAAACATAACACAGGAGGGAGAAAGTAGAGCAAAAAAACGAAGGAATAGAGAAAGAGCTGGAGAAGAAAAACATAGTGAGATATATAGAAGCACAAAGACTCATTTGGGTTGGGCATATAATGAGAAGAAAAACAACTGAAATGATCAAAAGAATTGTGGCCAAGAAGAAGAGGCAGGCCGAGAAAGACTTGGAGAAACGAAATAGAGGAGAACATAAGAGCACTTAATATAGAGAACTGGAAAGCAAAATGCCGGAACCGAAGGAATGAAAAATGATAACAAAAGCAGCCAAGACAAACGATAAAGAAAACAAAAATAGAAAACGAGGAGTAATCCACCACAAAAAAGGATTTTAAAGCGCTATAAGTGTTAGCCATAATCCAAAGGTTTGAAAGGCTAGATGATGATGATGATGTTGAGTGCTTTCGATATAAAGTATTGAAAAATATTAGACTTAAATCGGGCTTGGTTAATTATTAATATCTGTGGAATTGGTGCAATGTTCTATAATTGAAGACATTAGTTACAAACTACCATCTTGTTGTTTTTATAAACTGATATATAAAGAAAAAGTAGATCCGCTACACTACAATTAACTCAACATTATGAGTTGAATGATTACTTACCTTCAGTAACTTCATAGGTTTGTAGCTTAGTAGGTTGCCCAGAAGTAGGCAAATTATAGTAATCATAGTCAACATAATCGGAACCACTTGGATTAAATCTATTGGGTGATGTACTATGAAATACTTTTAAATTTTCTTTAGTAACTTGTATATCCACTAAGGGATTTTCAATTTGTTGGTGTAGAGAAAAGTTGCGGTTATTGTTAACAGGAGCTGGGATTAAATTTTCTTGAATTTGGGGGGTTTGCACACCTGGAATGGAGAGTGTCTGTTACATTTTTGCAGAGTGAGAAATAAGATTATTGACCTTGACATTGTTTTTATTTTTTAGGTACCCGGTGGCAAAAACAGGGGAAGTAAATATTTTGATGAAAATGATCAGCAAATACTTTTCAAATTTATAAATAAAAATTACATTTATCATAATTAGGTTAAACTGACTGACTAACACAACTAAACCTTATGTGAGCAGTAACTTTGGCTTAACAGGCTAGGATTAAATTTTTTTAAGGACAATTAAATTTATTTTCTAAGCGTTATATATTTTGGGCACAAGTTTTTGTATATAGTGGTAAAAAATTATACATAACCAACATACTGACTTTTTATAGCAAAAAAATGTCCTGGATTCCAAATCAAGAGGGAAGTAAGTCATATATTACCAATTCTGAATCAAACAATTACATTAAACTCCCTTTTGCATTGGTATAATCAATATTTAAATTGTACCCTTCAATAATGTTAGAACCAATGGAGTTAATGTATTTTGTTAATTATACTCCAAACACTTTGTTGGTGCTTTAATTTTATCTACTTCTTGGACTGACACCTACTGAAAAGTCTACCTAGAGATTTCAATATCAGAGGTTTTACCTAAGCAAAATATTATACAGTAGTTACAACTTTGTGTTATTCTGAAATAGGATTATTGATAGAGTACTTTTATTTACCCTACAAATTCATAAGTTGTTGTATTACACGGTATGTGAAGATTGAATATCACCAAATTGAGTTGCAAAAGAAAATCGACCATAATTGGCTTATGAGTAGTGATTAATGATTGATATATCAGATTTGAGAAACTTTAGGTTAAAGTTCCTGTTCACTTACCAAAACTTTCATGTATTTCATAAACAGGATCTGACACTGAAGCTGTATTATCCTTAAATATTGGAAATTTGGAATTCTTCAGCTTTTCTTTTTCAGCAGCTGGATTTCTAGAAGGCGGCGGCGGTACCAAATTTCTACTATATTCATCCCCTTGCCCAATTTTCAATTTTGGTAGATGATAAGATACTCCAGGACTTTTGTATTGCTGGAAAACGTTTTCATTTGGTGATGGGAAACGGTTGATTTCAATATGAGAATTGGGTTGGTTGACAGTGAAATGGTTTTGAGTACCAAATAGTCCTATACCTTGTGTTTCTCTTGTTCGCACATTGTTTAAACCTGTTTTTGTAAATGGATATGATGTTACTAGAACAAAACAACAACATTAGTTAGTTTCTTTGCATTATTTTCCAAATATATGTAAAAACAAAAATGTTTTCTCTATTGGTAACAAAAAATTTTTGTTGTGGAACTATGTATGATACTTCTACTGACTGTTCCAGTTCATTCTTCATTTTTAATTCTCTATATTATGAGTTCTTTGTTTGACATGTTAGAAATACTATTCTTTTCTCTTGATATTGGGAAATATTTTTATTTGAGTGGATTGATCAATCGGATCTACGATCTACGAAGATGGTCACTTCTTTTAGCTCCCACCGATGATCAATAGTTCAATACACTATTTATAATAAGAATCGTCAAGCTTCTTATAATAGCCATTAACTGCCGACATCACCTCCTTATTGTTGGAAGATCTTTGACCACCGAGCCATTTTTTCAAATCTGGCAACAGAAATAATCCTTTAATTCATTAATTTTGGCCATTGCAATAATGGAAGTGAGAGCTTCTTCATAGCCAAATGCAGCTGTTTTTGCTTGATTTCTTGATTTCTTCGATAAGTTCGCTTAAAATTCGCACTTTTTCAAGATAGTCGATAAAAATTATCCCACACGGATCCCAGAAAACCGACATCATGACCTTTCCTGTAAACAGAAAGGTCTTTGCCTTCTTTGAAGCCGGTTCTCTTTTTCACTTTATTGTTTTGATTGTTCTTTTGTTTCGAGTATGAAGTTCCAACTTTTGTGAAACATTGCCAAACACTCCATGAAAACATCTTCACGACGCTGTTTTCGTTCCATTGTGAGCAAACGCAGCACCCATGTTGAAAACAGCTTTCTCATGTCCACATTTTCAATTAATATGCGATGTACCGCACTTTTTGGAATATCTACTATATCTACTAGCTCGCGCGCTTTCAGTCGACGATCATTCAGTAACGATTTGAGGATTTTCTTAAACATTTCTGGAGTCGTCACCTCTTTTGGTCGATCACTGCGATGCTGGTCTTTGCAGGTCATGCGGTCTCATTTAAATTCTGTTATCCAATTACTGTTGACATCGAAGGAACAGTCTCACCGAGAGTAGAATCTAGTTCAGTTTTTAAATTCATTGGGCTAATGCCTTTCAAATAAAAGTATAGTATCATATAAAAATTTTCAATTTTTTCCATGTTTACAATATCATTGAAAACGTTCACTATTGATGGCTGCCAAACAAATACTGAAGAATGTGGCATGTTAAAACTTGAAACATATGCTGTATAGATTGTGTACTTTCTAATACAGTGGTATTTTTCAAGCAACTACCGCCATCTATATGTCAGGCCAGGTACTTCTAGGACCATCCTCGTATTTGTTTTAAGCCCCTAAAAATTATTTCTTGACTAATTATTAGATTGTCCATTTGTATAATTATTGAATTTATCTCTACTTATTTTGATTACATAATTAATGAAATCTTTCATTTGTTGTGATATTATACCATTTGATATCATCAACATAGTTCCAAATGTTTCCTGATTATTTTTTTCGGCTTTTGAATTATATACTATTTCATTGAATCCTATTGATATTCATATAATTTATTCCAAATATGAAAAGCAACATTTAATCCTCCTTTAAACATATAACATTCAACATCTTCACTGCGGGTGTTGGTGTTTACAAATGTTCAAAGGACCATCAAAGTATGAAATACATCAAATATTAGGGCCTTGAATGTTGTAAATATTCGAAGGACTATCAAATTATGAAAATGCTTGTTTTTATGTGTTTAATTATAATTAACAATGTCTAATCATTATTAACAAAAGCCAGTTCAAATATCAATTGTCACTTGTCATCTTCCACAGAATAAATCAGATAAGGGTTATCCCGCCTTACAAACAGAGCTGTGTAATTGTAAAGTTGGTTGCCTAATGTATTAATCAGTTTTGGACAGCAGGGTACCATTTATTTATGAAATTCTGAAATTTTCATATAATTTTTTAGCTTTCCATCTTATAATTTTTTTGTAATGTGTATTGATTGTTGATTTACAATTTTCTAATATCGCGTCATCAATAATTTTTTTTTGTGGAATGTGGTAGAAGCTTCTAGTGTATTGGATTATCCACATTAATTTGTAATATGAACATAACAGAAGCAACATTGAAATGTGAAGGTAAAGCTGGAAACATAGCTTCGCATTACTGCTGTTTATAGATAAACTAGATAGTAATAAGATAAAATGTTCTAAGCAAATTCATATAATCGAATGAAGGTTTTCCCAATCCAAGATTATTTTCTTAACTGATTATCAGCTGCAGAATGTGAAATTTGAACTTTTTCATTATAATTATTTCAACGAAAAACACTACAGTTTATCACAAGATTTTTTCGAAATTCATATTTCCATATGAAATACTATAAACAATATTTTATATTGTATTGGTACTTTTATCTCTCATACTTTGAAATGAGCTAGTCAACTCAAGTGAACTTCAGATATAATTAAAAGTGATTCATTTATTATTTTAGAAATATTGTGTATTATATATAAAGTATTCATTTATTTTTTTATGATTAGAATTATTGAAGTTTTGGTTGTATAAACTAGACTTTAAAAAGCTATTTTTAGATATTTGCTATTTGCTAATATTTTTACTGTATAAATTAATAACTCACTTGTACCACTTGGATTAATAAAAACATCATTCCTTGTACTATGTGCTCCTACCGGACCTCTAGGTGGAGGTTTTCTTTTCGGCGCTGGTCCAAGGTGTGAAATAACTTTAGCTGGTTTTGCCGGTACGGAATGCTTTCTAAAACCATATTGTGAAGGTCTTCCCAAACTGACTGCACCAGGAGGTAGCGTTTGGTATTTGGGCGGAGAATATTTGCTCTGCGGTGCTATTTTATTTCCTACGAAAAAGTGTCATATTAATTTCAGAATAGAAATTATTAGAGTCTGCATAACACTGATTAATAAAAGCGACTTATGCAGGAGTATTAATTTACCAAGCATCAAAAATCGAATGCACATTGCTTTGTGGTATTGAAATGATAATAATCAACAAATTCATACAATAATAAGTTGATAAATGTCTAAGTTGAGAGTAGATGTTATCAAATTACAGATAGATTTAAGCAGGTTACACACATATGCATCTCGCACGGTGTGACTAGTATTTTTCTTGATACTAGTATACAGCTTGAAGACTAACTTGTAACACGTTGAACTTACGTTCATATGCGATTTGTATCGTACAGCTCGTGCGATAGTCTCATGCAGCTTGCAGCGCCATTAGGAACTAATCGGTCAGTGTTTTAGCACTGCAAGCAGTGTGCGTCTTGAAATGGCGCATTTTTTGAATATTTAAAGTTTTTTATTAGAAATTTGTAATCAAATAGTGTATATCCTAGTTTAAATTGTGTTTATAGTTAGTTGTAATAATTATAAATGCCTTTTCCGAATGACGAACAAACAAATATTGAATATTGAATTTGTCTTAGCTTTGGATGGGACCCAATACTGTATAATTTTAAGTTGAAAGAATAGAGTCACAGAAATGAGCAGAAAAATGCATGGAGAAATCTTGAATCGAACTTAACGGTACAGGTTATTTATACATTTAGTATACGTAGTTAATAATTATTAATAATGTAGAATTCCATTAAAAGCTACAAACAGCCATATTAATAATACAATACACGGCAACTTTGTAATTAATAAGGCTTTGCCTCTAGCACGTTGCCATGACCATGCAGCGTACACGGTGCTACTAGTATTAAAAAATGTTAGTCGCATCGTGCGACATGCATATGTGTGTAACACGCCTTAAATGTAGTTGCTGCAGCTGAAACTAATATCTGTGCTACAGTTGAACAGGTACGGAATTATCCCATTTATCTGCATGAAAAATCAGCACAAATTAAAATGTACAATAATAATAATAATAAAGACTTACCGTAATTTTGTGGATGTGAAGGACCTGCATTCAAATTATGCAAAGGTTTTGTCGAACTTTCGATTTGTTCTGGTTCGACTGTTGTAATAGAATTTTCGGATTTAATATTTTCTTTATCTAAATTTTTGGTTTTACTTGGTTTTTTGAATTGAGGAATACGCGAATCTGTTTCGAATCCCGGAGGCTGTCTACGGGTTCCTACTATAGGTCTCCAACCATCCAGTGTCATAGTTATGGGATCCTAGAAGAAAATTAAATGAAAATAAAACATTAAATTAATAATTCATGATGAATAGAGGAGAGCAAAATATTTCAATCCTAGTTATCATTATAACTAAGACATGCAAGTCAAAAGAACTTTGATATTGAAAGCACTGTCACTGTCGGATCAAAATCTTAGTATTTACTAGGTATATGGAAATTGGACAAACAGGTTATGTCTCATTTCAGCACTTGGTGTTATCTTCTAGGGTTTGCTAGGAGCATTTGGGGGGATGAAATGCTTTCAAACCACCTCATAGGTGGTTCAGATGTGTATAGTTAGTTCTTTTCTTTGACACTTTCACACATACTCTTTTCTTTCTTTTCCATCTTAGTCATGAATTCCACACTTTTTTTCTGTACATTAAGGTATATTATGCAATTGTCTAGTTTTTCTTTCTTAGGAACCTTTTTGTTATTGTATTTTCCGCTCTTGTTTTTATCAAGTACGTCATAACGGTCTTACGCAATCTTCACAAATTCTAAATTTGTTTCTAATGCTCATATTGTTTCCTCCAGATCATATTCTTCGAGATTCCTGGTATTTATGCCTTTCACTTACCCCTTTAGATTTTTCGAGCTTGTTATATTTATCTATAGAAATTTAACTTATTCTAAAGACATATTACTGAATAGTTTTGTACAGCACTGTATAAATCCGATACCTCTATAGTTTAATGGATTGGCTTTTTCTCTTTTTTTGAAAATTGCTATGAATTTTTTTTCTTTTTATTTGGATGGCATTTTGTTAATGGAATACAGTAATAAATCATTTAAATGTTAAATTATTTAGTTGTTTACTTCATCAATGCCTGGCACTTTCTTATTTTTCAATTCCGCTCCGATTCTGTATTTTCCCTTTAGAAATGGTCCACGATTGGAGTTGATTGTTCGCCTTTATTAAATATTTGATGTGCTAAATAGTAGTTTCTGATGGACTGAAGGAATTTATCGAAATAATTTTTAATTCACCAGACGTAATTGCGAATATTTGGTTTATCATTTATCCAGACAATGTTTCATGTCGAAATAAAATATAAAATAAAATGTTCTTTGGATTTTATCTTGGCACCTGTGTCTTACGGTTTTATACTCACTACGTACAGGATCTAAATCTCATCTATAGTTCAGCCCTTTAGATACATATCTTCTTGGTTTAATCAAGGCTTTGAATTTGGTTTTCCTATTGCTATATGTTTCAAGCTTCATCTGCTGCTTTTACTATAGTTTCCATTGTTCTTAGTGCCGTTATAAAATAATTTTACATTTAAATTCGTTGTATAATGAGGATAAATTATTAATTAAAACTTTTATTAAATATATTATCAAAAATCGATGACGCAAACTTTCCTATTAAATGCGTTCTAACAAATGAATTTCAAATAGGCAACAATTTCACCTCCTAAGTACTTACCTGCATAGTATTTGAAGAAACAACTATCCATAATTCAAATAACAGCAAGGCAACTGAAATAGAACGTATGTATTACTAATCAAGAGAATAGATCCAAAAATTACATGCTTTTTAAAATTCAACATAAACAATCTCAAAATTATAGGTGGAATGCAGAAAATTTGTTGCCTTTACGAGGGTTGTCTGAAAAATTTCGATCTCATTCTGAAAATGCCAGTCCTCAAAATAAGTTGAAAAATTAAATTTCAGCCATTTTGGATGTTTGGCTAAGAGTGTTGAGTCGTTGTGAGGATGTTTATGAAAATCGAGTCGTTATTAAATATTTGCTTTTGAAAGCGATCTGCCTACAAAATTTTGGGCTGAATTCAAACGTGGCCGTTTCAACTTGATTGCCGAAGATCGTTCGGAACAACCAAAATTGCGTCAATCAGCGATATCATTGTAAAATCAAATCAAACGGTACTGGTAGACCATCGAATTAAAGTTATAGGGATAGTAGCGGCTGTCGGCATATCAAAAGATCGCATTTGCAATATACTGACTTACAAATGCCGTATTTTGCTAACTTTGGACCAAAAAATCATTCGATTGAATATTCCCGGGTCTGAAGACGCAGTTTAAACAAAAGAATAATATTTTTTGCGACGATTCATAACTGTAGATGAAATCTGGATCCACAATTATACTACTGAAACGAAAAAACAATCAAGACTGCTCCGAAAAAAGCAAAGACATTTTATTAGCCGGTAAAGTGGTAGTAGCGTTTTTTCAGAAATATAAAATAATAAAAGAAGAATATTAATAGGGTAAAGGGTGAAACTGCGTTAGCAATTGAAGAAAAAGAAAGTATTTCCAACAGGATAACGTTCCTTCTTACATTTCGGAGTTCGTCATGACTAATATTTATGAATTGTCGCTTGAATTGATTGATTACCCATCGTATTCACCAGATCTGACCCTCAGTACCTTTTTCCTGTTTCCTAACCTCAAAGCTAAATTTATAAGAGACTTTTATCATACGAGGACCTTATCGATTGCGTAAAGTTCATTTTGAGAATAATGATTTTATGGGTTAAAAAGATTAGAACATCCCTCATAATAGCGTATATATTTGTGACTGTATTAAAAATAAAAATGATTATAGAAATGAAAATGACTTGTACCTGGGTTAGATCGGAAACTTTTCAGATAATCCTCGTATTTCCTGTATATCAACAAGCTTAATTTTAACTGACGGTCTTAGTAAACGCTGCCAATAGCTGCCAAAACTATCATAATAAAAATCAAATTTTTGAATTGGTAAATGAGTTAAAAAATGTCATTTTTACTGACGTATTAATAAAGACTAAATTACTAACTGTAAAATGTGTTTTTCCATCGAACCGGTGACATGATTTGAAATTTTCGATTTCCTAGAACAAAAAAATCTTTATTAGGATAAAATATACAAGGCGTCAACTAGAAAACATACAACTTTCCATATTTAGTCCCCTATAGAAATAAAGGTTATGTAATATCTTTTTAATAAGCTTTTTGTAACAAAAACTTCATTCAAGTACTTTTGAAAATATCAAGTAAAACTGCGAAAATTGATTGAAATAGTCTGAGTAAATTTTCTTAAAAATCGCGGATTTTCACCAATTCAATACTGAAAATTTTGCTTTTTAATATGCCTTGCAAAAGTGCTTATAACTTATACTTTTGATGTTTTATCCAAGGCATGATGATTATATTTTCTTACAAATGGAATCAGTTCCAATAATTTTAGTTCCTTATTAAAGTGTAAGCATAAAAAAATTATAAACGCATAACCTTGAACTCGCCAAACTAATTTTACAACCAAGTAGTTTTGGAGACAAGAAATTGTGTCGGGAATGATAATGACCACAGGAATGTATACCAATTTTTTCATACGTTATAACCTGTACCACTATAAAACGTTCCAGACTAGAAAACAAGTAGTTTGGGTAATTACATTTTTTTCTAATAATAATTTTTGACTGACGCCTTTTCAATATATGAATACTTTAAAAATTCACTGTAATATTCGACTTTAGTTTCATTTATTTTTACCACACTTTCTTTAACTTAATCTCTTAGTTTGTATGTTTAGATGGAAATTTCTAATCCAATTGTCACTAACTTTTAGCCAATCTCGACTCGAAATTTCGCACACTTTCTCGTAATTATGACAATATACGGTTCTATAAAAATTTGATGAAATATTTAATATCTACGAAATTAAATAATTTAATTTTTATATGGAACAGTAAGTGCTATTTTGCATTTAGTATTTCCAATTAATGAGCTTGTATCCATATGAGGTTTCAAATGTAAAATAACTTCAATGGTTAGTGAACGCGGTTTACAATCCTATTATTGGTAAATCGAATTTCAATACGGACATGATTGAAAAGTAATTTGAAATAAAACATCGTAAATTTTTACTTCAAACTAAAAAAATATATGGTAATATTAGAATTAATTGAGAAAAGAATGTTTTTTAGTCTGTGCTAGATAGCGATTACTGGTGTACTCCATAACCGCCCCATAACCGCCCCTATCTATCTGCTTAGTAGTACGGCAGCTAGGGGGGTCCCGTATCCATTATATACCGAGCCTAAATCTGGTCGAGTAATATTATTATAAACAATATCTCTTAAATAAAGAATCAATATTTAAAAAGTTATCGTCAATATAATGCAAAATTATGGCATTACTTGGTTCCTATATGACGTAGAAAGATTTATAGCAGCTCATTTTAAACGTTAACTTTTAAGCCTCATAATGAGATATGGTAGAGCTTTTAAATTATTTGTTAAAAAATATATTATAGTAGCTTAAAGTGCTAACCAATACGAATATTTTGATCACTTTCGAATGTGCTTTCGACCCTTAGTTCTAAAGTTATGAAGGTTTTTAACTGTGCGATCAGAGGCTAAAGCCCACGATTACTTCTTTACAGTAACTCAATTAAAGTTAATTTTTTATGGTCTCAAAAATATATTAAAATTTATCTATTATTTATAACAAATTACTTAAACAAATTTGGGGTCGGCATAAAAACATAGGGAAAGGCTCTAAAACTGATGGGGGTATGAACGGCTACGGGACCCCCGTATTCGAAAAGCCAAAAGAAAAAAATAACAAAGGATTTTAAACTACTCATTTCGTCGTCTCTTTATTAACATAATGAACTTATATTATAATAGACTGCGGTATCTTTGTAAGTTTGCTGTTACTGTCGAAAAACAGCGCTTTGACCATTTTTTAGTAAATTCATTCGCCGTATGCAAATTCTTCTTCTCAAACGTAAAATTGGATAAAACAAAAATGAGGTTGACGTGTCAGACAGTTTAGCTTAATGAATAAAATTTTTCAAAAGAAGACCTAATTGAAAGCGACCGAATATTTTGGGTGTTTGATTACAATAGACAAAATGACTTCATATTTAATTCTGTCCCACTAGCTAGAAGATTTGTGAAAGCTTCTAAACCTTAAAGTACATCAAGGATTTATTTTCTTGAAACTAGTATAGGGGAGTTCAGGGTTTGCAGCTCATTTTTTCCAGCAACTGTTTGTATTTCCAATGGCCCCATTAACAAAGCATTTTTCACCATCACACACACACCATCAGGGACATTTGGCGAGCTGAACAAAAGGGGAACAAAGCCTCCATCAAAGAGAACCCAGTCTATTGAAGTAGATTATGTCAAAGAACACATAAATCCTTTTTCTACTATGGAATCTCATTGTACCGGGAATAATATTGAGAACAAAGATTTATCTATTGATTCACCTATATAAAAAATATTTGTACAGAATTTGATTATTCCTTTTTTTGGGCCCAAAAAAGATGAATGTGTGCTATACATCAAATACAATCTAGCTAAAAAATAAAACCATTTTGGTGAAGATTTCTAAGAATCCTACAATACTCATATGGAAAGAAGAAGCCAAAAGTAAGGGCAAAGAGTGTGCAGAATTTGACAGCAAATTTCAAACTTATACATTTAAGCTGTAATAAGCAATGCAGCTCCCAATATATGCGCTTTCCCAATTTTATTATATCTTAACGTTCTTTGAAAGCAAAAACAAAGAGGGTAGTTGATTTTTTTTCATGAAATAAATGGTAAAAGAGACTCTGATGAAGATGGGTCTATTATAACGAAATTTGTATCAATGCTACCTAGTGGAATAAAAGAAATCTCCTTATTTTCCGACACCTGCTCAAGACAAAATCGCAACCAGCACGTCGTCGCTGCTATTCTTTATACTGTTGTGATGTATTTGATGGTTATAATATTGTGTGTAACACGTGTTATGCAAAGATGGATATTTCTTATGACCAGAATGCTAAAATAATTGATCCTCATAAACAAACGTCTATAGCGGAAATTCAAGTGTTCAAGAATTTTAAGGAAAGTAAAACAACTCCAAAAATTTCACTAATAGATAGCGAACTAAATCCAAAAAGACAAGCACAGGCTTTCTAAGGGATTTGCTCGATTTTGGTGTTGAAGTATCTCAATTGTACGAAAAGGGCTTTTATAAGGGAAGTAAACAAAATAAAAAACAATTTATAACTTAGGAAATGATGGCTAAAGGCTAAAAAATACTAATCATGGATTATTAACAAATGAAAAAAGTTGATTTTCAGCGTTGGAACACAATTATTTGTACAAAAGTCAAGCATTTGTTGATGAACTAAAGATGAATATCTAAACGAGATTTTGCCCAACGGATTGTTAAATACATTTCTAAAGATTTTTTATGTTTTTTTTTCATTACAAATTTTTCTGAAATAGTTCCAATAAAAGGCATTGTATATTCTGTCAAATATATTGAGATATCATGCAACATATTATCACATATTTCAATATAACTTGGCCTCTTGTCACAATTCGAAATTGTCTGGAATTTATGGAATAATCTCAAGAAACGTTTAGCTTGGATGGATTGCACAACCAAAGAAAAAATGTGGTTGTACGATGGTGAAGTGCGCTAAACTAATGGAGTTAATACAAAGACGTGTTATTGGTAGTATTCTTATCAAAAGAGGATATATTCATATCGATATATGCTTTTAGTAAATAATGAATCAAGACTAAAAAATTGGTTGTTCCAATTGTTTTAATTAATTAGTCGAATCTTCACACTTGTTTCTATTGTGATAATAATAATTTCATTCTCACTTTTCTTATTTGTTAAGCACTGTCCTGTCATGTACATCATTATACTACCAGAATTTGCTTTTCCAAGGTTCATTTCCACAATTTCTTTAAATTCATTTCCAACTTCCTCATTATTATACTCCAGTCATGTACATCCTGCGCAATTCCTAGATCTAGACGACAGCTAAAGTTATTTCGAAGTTCGATTTCCATATCTGTACACTTTTTCCACATCAATAGGAGTTGTGTTCAATTATTTTTATTAGTAACTACATCACTGAGTATATCTTATTACAACAGGAGTCCACACTTTCAAATTATGATTTATATGTGTAATTAACTGAAGCTAATTTAGTAATAATTAATATTTCTTACACAGATGCATCTTTAGAAAAGTGAAACTCGTTGTTTGCTTTTTGGATTATATAATGATGATATTAAACGTTGATATTAAATGATGTGTATCGAAAACAACAATGTAAGTTGGTCGTGAAATTAAATAGATCGTAAACAAAAATTGCATCTAACCGTTCAACATATTGAGGTGTGTATCTTCAAAATAAGCCAGTACAATGGATGAAATGAAATTGTTTTTGTCTCATTTTTCACTTAGCTTTCTCTTGAGACCAATTAACATTTTCCGAATAAAATAGAAACTCTTGGATTTCTTATAATTAAAAATTAGTAATTAGGAAAAAGAGATTAAACAGCTTTTACTGGATTTCCTGTGTCATCTTTGTTAGCAAATTTCGCAATTATATTTGATGACGTTGCTGCTTGGAGATACACAAAATTAATATCACTTATTTTTTATGTTCAATAATTCTTGTTCATTCCTTTTAACATCTATAAAATGAAAGAAATGATGACTGGAGATCTTTTTTAGATCGTTGTACATGCCAAGCGAACCGTTCGCCATAAAAAGATATTCTGAAGAAAATTATCATAAATTGTAATTATTTGTGGAAAATACAATCCAATATTTTTTACTGAACTGCATACTGTCAAACATTGTGTTTTGTTGGTTACCCTACAACTTATCAAATAAAAACAAAAAAAACTATAATAAATTGCACTATGGAGAATATTAATTTGAACTTGGAAGAGCTACTAAGTGATTAATCTTTGGCAACTAAAAATTATTCGGACGACCCGGACATGTACATAAGAAATCCACCGAGTAACTCCATCGTCCATCTTACCAAAGAGAGCTTATTGAGAAAATCTGAAAATGGAAAGGAAATTCCTAGTCAGTGCATAAAGAAAAAATAATTTGAACACTCCCCAATTGGGACCCCACGCTTTCATTAATTTTCTTATCGATAATTATTTTTCACTTTTTAGCTTTATCATTGCTAATTTTGTTCATATTATAAATGAGGAATACGAATTGATATACAGGGTGTTTAAAAAATTCAAGTTCACTTGAAATTTTGCTTAATAAATCTAACATTAAAAAAATTATTTCAATACTACTTGGTATAAACCGTGTAACAAGCGCCCTCTTTGAGAGTCAAACATAAAAACAAATTCATTGGATGTATCAGCTTCCAATTAATATATGTTACAAGTAGTTGCGGCAAAATCGTAAAAAATGTGTATATTTGAATGAAAATTTTTTACTGAGCAAACCCCAAATATTTTTCAGTTATTTATCTATCCTAGAGACGGGATCACCTTTTTTGAAACACCCTGTATACATTTTTTCCAAAAAGTACTGTTTATAATATTGTTGTAGAAAAATTATTTATTTGTTTATCTTCAATAATTTCTTTTTGCAGAAAATGGATTAGTGTTTGTCTGCTGCATATAACGTACACAATTTCAACTTTCTAAGATCACGCGCTCAGTGATGGGCATTGATTCATATAATTTCTACATTTTTCAATAAATAGTAGTAGTAGACAGAAACTAAGAAAGCATATCAGCTAATCGTTACATTTTTATATTTAATTAGTTATATTCAATAAAGAATGCACATGAAACAATAATAATTATTTGGTCAATTTACATACATCTAGTCAATTGATAAACATAAAACATTTTGTCATCAATTAATTTCTATATAGTAAAAACGTTTACAAATTTGAGGATGATTCAGTAAACTTACACATAATTCCCGCTTTATTAGGAATAAACGGCTACTATACAAGGTGCGGCAAAATAGGTGAATTTGTGCCTTGATTATCCCTTTTATGAAAAATTGTTTCAAATAAAATTTTTGTATACTATCTAATGGTGTTTGCAGATTTTTTGTTTATGACAAATTTTTTAAGATGTGAAGTAATCGGGTAATATTTTAAATGCATCACCTATTTATATATTTTTTTAGTAGATATGTTTTTGCTGAATTTACTGATACCAGATTAAACGGATCTCTGACTTACGAATTACGGTAAAACAACATCAAATTCAATTTTTGTACTAACAAGAACTAATAATCCTAAGTTATTATCGGATTATGCTGAAAAATGTTTATTTATTTTAAAGTTTATGTCAAATCACAAATATTTCCAATTAGTCATTGTGAAATCAAATTTGAAACTTTGTTTCAGTTGTTTTATAACATTTGATTATACAAAATGTTTCAAATTAATTATTAGTCCTGTTAGAGATAAGTAAACGCGAGAGTATTACGTGGATGGAATTATTAAAATATACTATTGACACTGGAATCAGAGCCAAACATCAGCGTATATGGTCAAACAGAAGTGATTGCACGAATCGATGAATAAAGTACCAAAAACAATATAACAATCATGAAACACTCAATCCAGAAAACTGTTAAAGTGATCACTGGACATTGTACTAATGGAAACGGGAAATGATAATGAGCAACTGATGTAGCGAAGAAGATAAGACGATCTGGAATCTATCCTGTCGGTGCCTGCCATGGTGGACAAAACGACGTCAAATGTAGATGGACGACAATAGAGTGTCTCGAATAAATAGTAGAATTAGAAATAGAAAAAATAAAAAAATTATAATTAATTATTATTATTCTGGGCTGAAAAGGCTTGAAAGTAAGTTATAAAATGGGAGAATAGATGGATAACATTGTAGAAAATAAAGGGTATGACTTCGAGTGAACCACAACTAACGTAGGTTAAGGCTGCCCATTTCAAACTAACTGTAAGGTCGGGATATTTCACAATTCTCTGTTTACTAGTTTATATTATCTCGATATTACAAAAACACACTTGCTTCCAAAAAACACACTAGACAAATCTGGTAAAGTGAATATTGAAAATACAGTGCTTTTCAGATAAAAGTATCCACCTTTAATAACTTTTGTAATACTGGTATTTAGAAAAAATCCAAAAACACGTCAATTTATGTTGGAAGGGGCAAGCATTATGGCTTATTTAAACTTACTGGAAAAGCCACCCCCTCACCCCTAGCAGCATCCCCTTTATTTTTTTAAATTACTTTTCATATTTTTTATGTAAAATTTGGATACTCCTCATTGAGCTGATTTCAAAAATGTATAATACTTGTAGGTTAAAATGGTTAGTTTATGAGATAAACAATTTTTCTTTTAAGAGCACAAATTTTACTTATTATTTACATTCACCTTATTTGCCTGTACTAAAATGGGTTGTACAACAGTTCAAACTCTTTAATCTTTTTAACTGTGCTATTTATTATGAAGTTACAATAAGTGTTCCAAATGAGTACCATTCACTTCCATACAATGGTATAATCTATTTTGAAATGCCTCTCTGACATTGCTTAATACGGCTGGATTTAATTGTCGACATTCATTTTCTATCCTCTCTCGTAAATCATCCAGAGATTATGGTTGGGTAGCATAAACTTTTGTTTTTAAATACCCCCATAAAAAGAAGTCTAGGGGTGTTAAATCCGGTGACCTAGGTGGCCACTCCATCATCTGCCCCCTTCTACCTATCCAACGAGCGGGGAATGTTTCGTTTAAAAATTGTCGGACAGGCATAGCATAGTGTGGGGGAGCTCCGTCTTGTTGAAATACCAGTAAATCTTCGGATTTTCTATTATTGTTGTAATACGTGGGTCAACCCCTTCCCTGAGTAACTCAAGATATGATTCACCATTTAAATTTCCGTTGATGAAGAAAGGTCCGACAATGTGGTCACCTAGGATACCACACCAAACGTTTAACTTTTGGGGATGTTGTGTATGGAATTCACGCATAATATGTGGATCACTTTCAGCCCAATATCTACAATTATGCCTACTTACTAAGCCATTTAATGACCATGAGCATTCATCAGAAAAGCAAATATTGTTTAACAATTGTGGATTGTTATTGATAATTTGCGTCATTGATTCGCAAAACTCTAGACGACGATCAAAATCATCTTTATTCAACTCGTGCACCAACTTAACTTTGTATGGGTGGTACTTGAATTTATGTAGAACTCGGAAAACTGTAGAAGATGAAACACCGATCGCTCTACTTATTGTTCACAACGATTGGGGTTGTTGAGCCTCTAAGCTGACTTGCCCTAAAATTGCCACTTGGACTGCTTCGTTATATACGAGTCGCTCTCGCTTATGCACTTTATTGCAAACAGACCCTGTTGTGGTAAATTTCTCCATCAGTTGAATTACATACTTATGAGTTGCATGTCTTCCGTCATGTAATTCGTTAAATATTCTAGCAGCAGCTCTTGCACAATTATTATTTTGGTAGTATAAACCTACAATTTCAATTCTTTCTTGCAAAGAGTAAACCATTTCAGAGAAACAAAATAAATAATGTATCAAATTACACTATCAATAGTGACTACAAATTCTAGTTGACAATGTCAAACTTTAATAAAAAGTAGAGTTTTTTGTTGTTTGGATTTTTTAAGTAGAATAAATAGCACAGTTAAAAAGATTAAAGAGTTTGAACTGTTGTACAACCCATTTTAGTACAGGCAAATAAGGTGAAAGTAAATAATAAGTAAAATTTGTGCTCTTAAAAGAAAAATTGTTTATCTCATAAACTAACCACTTTAACCTACAAGTATTATACATTTTTGAAATCAGCTCAAAGAGGAGTATTACAAAAGTTATTAAAGGTGGATACTTTTATCTGAAAAGCACTGTATACTTGCCTGCATAGAAACCGGCCTACTGTAAACTTTTGACTTTATTTCTTTTTAAATTATTATTAATCAGATAAAAACAGAAGTATGCTGTTTGAAAGACAATTTAATATGCTTTAATGTGAGTATAAATTTATGAAAACTTATTACGACTTCCTATGTTTTTTTTATTAGGTTTTTTATTATTAACATAAATAGGGTTCAGGACAATTTAAAACTTGACATTTAATTTCTTAATAATGTGTATAACCTTCTCTTGTCCAAATAACATCTCTCCTAAGATTAGGCATAGATCTAATCAAGTTAGTTCGGGGTAGGAAGCCTAACTCGAATTCTTCTTTTTAGCTCATCTCATAAATGTTCTATAGGATTTAGATCGGAACTGTATGCTGGCCATTTCATAACCCCAAAAAATTGAACCTCTTCTTTCGGGTACACGGTCGTCCCTACGAATTAACACAGGTTCGTACTCCTATAGAAATTGCACCCCAGATCATGCTGGAACCACTCTTCAAGCTCTTCAAAGCAGCAATCCGTGAATCGCTCTCTTGATCATCGGTACACTTTCTCCTCATTGTTTCAATGTCTAATTCAGTTGCGTGCTTTCCGATGAGCTGGAGTAAGTTTTGGACCGATCGAAGGTTTTTCGGGGTCATATTTTTTTCGTATTACTATCCACGGTCTAATAATCACTTGAACGGCATTAAGGTGACACAATGAAGCGGTCATCACGAGCGGTTGTAGATCGCTAACATATTAAATTGTCTTTCAAACCGCATATTTTTTCTTTTGATCGGATGAATATTAAAAAAAATATAGTTAAAGCCTAAAACTTACAATGGGTCGATTTTTATGCACACAAGAGTGTTTATTATTGTGTTTTTCTTCTTCACATCTTGTGAAATCAGATTTCTTTTATTTTTCTTTATGACCGTAGTAGCAGGCTGCAGGAAAAAATTTTCTTTCTGTCCCTTTTTTTTGTTTTCATTTTCATTGATTCAGAAATTTTCCAACTATTGCTGCTGTACTCGTATATACATTTTTGTTCATATGTAGACCGTTGAATAGTGTTATCATTCTTCTTATTGAAATTATAAAAATTCTAGGAAGAGAGAAATGAGAAGATTTAAACTAACAGTCTAGACTTGATCCGATGAAAGTTATAAAAAAAAGAGAAAAATATTTTGTTCCAATTTTATCAGATTCGGATTCAACCGCATCGCATTCTTATTAGCAATCGATGCGTAATATTGGAACAACTCGAAATTAATAGCTATCATTAAATTTCCGTGAAATTAACAACATGGGAGGAAATATTCTCAAACGTATATTTGACCGTATTTCTATTCGATATATTTTTTCTATCCACATAACACATACTGCGTGCTTCTTAATCTTTTACTCATAAGTGTATACAGGGTGTTTGTACGACCCCTTATACCTGAGTTATAGGCCTTTAAAGTTGCGAAATCAGAACTTATATTTAAATATATCTTTTAAATTATACAGTCGAAAATTATGAATTTTTATGTATCATATTTGACGGAATAAGTAATTCTAAAATAATATATGAAGGCCAGGGGACGCTAATGCTAAATGGTTAACAATCAGTAGCTTTTACAGGGACAACCTGTACATCTAAAGATAGCAAAAATGATATTTCAATCGATTTGTTTAACAGAAAGGTACTATTTGTCTCGAGAAAATTTATAGTTTAGGAGATATGTAGATTTTTAGATCGTTGTACATGATACATAAAAATTTCAAGCATTACTTGAAAAACTGATGTATAAATAAACAAACATTTGTATTACATTCTATCGAAGATCAAATTACTGGTATAAGGGAATACTTGAAAGTGATTTATAATAAAAATATTAGAAATAAGATTTTTCGTTATAAGTGAATTGGTTGGGAAGCTAGATAGGTATATGGAACAACTGTAAACACAAGGAACAGAATGATCGATAGAATAAACTTCCATTGTGACGCCATAATGCAGGATCTTGTCAACCAAGAGGGATTGTATAATTATAACAACATAGAACCGTAGAAAACGCTTTTCGAGTTTTTTGGGAACCATCCAAAATGCCAAGTATATTATAAGTTTTAAATAAAAGTTTTTAAACCGACACATCTTGTTAGAAAGTTCTTGAAAATACATACTCAATTATATTGATTTTGGTTTGGTCTAGACTAGGAGAATTACTATAGAATAGATATCACAATAATTATTCTTTGCTCGATATTGTAATAATAGAAACATGAAAATTTTTGCATTAAGTAATAAAAATTATCCAGGCTGTAAATTAATATACATTTATGCAACAAGATATGAAATATTTCCTATTTTTATCCGATACGGCTACTGCCCCACTTAGAATAATCAAGAAAAATACTAATTACTATACACGATGTGAAGTTACGTAACAAAAACCTGCTTTGCTAGACTGTAAAATGAGAATTAATTTTAACCTGATGCTCCGGTTTGCAGAACCGGAGCGGAAATTCGATATAAGTAAGCTACGATTTTTTTATGAGATGTATTAAATGTGTTGAAATGTAACTTTCACTGTTTAATGATCATTTATAACATAAACAAGCGAACATATATTAGGGATCATTTCAAATTGAATTGACCGTATATATGAGAAGAACATTTCAAAGATTAAAACATGGCACTCACAAGGTGATAAAGAATGTTAATAGGTAGGGCTCTCCAATCATTGACGTTGTTAAGACACACTTCTAAGCTTGTACTTTAAATAAAAGACCTTCTCCCATCTATCAACTTCAATTATTTCATGAATAAACCGTTACCTAATCCATAATCTCAACAATATCATTCGGTTTTTCTCATTAATAATTTAAACAAGTCCTTCTACTTATATACTTCGTATTCTGCTATGAGCTGTGCATATAAATTTCGTTCTGGCTAACTCTGAGTTGGCACGAATTAAATGAAGTTTATCGGCCTCTGATGGGGACGGGGGTATCTTTTGATATGTGGTGATCGGTGCCAGTTAGACGTTGGCCCAACACGGATTTAGTTAATTTCAGAAATTGCACCGCCAAACGTAATGGATTTCAACTATACTTAATATTACGAGTTCAATGTATCAGAAATTCAAAAGTGATTTTTGACGATAATTATTATTATTGTGAAGTTGCATTAAAAATTGTTATGAACTACTTTCGTTCAATAAGAGATATATTATTTTTTTCACTTGCGCTTCTTCTAAAGTGGCCACTGTGCCACATATTCACAATAAATAATAAGTTACTGGGGAGGGAAATAGAGATATGACAAAGGGCATATGTCAGTATCGATATATTTCTGCATTCTATTAAAATCTAATGAATACTACCAAATATCAGAATGGAAATTTATTTGTGTATTGCTCTGTATTTTTTCTTTTTAAATCCTGGTGCTATTTTATAATTACTATCTACTTGTAAGTACTTTCATTTTTATTATATTGATTGTGATAATAACTATCGTTAACATTTATATTGTATTATTTTTACATTACCTTTATTACTAGAAAGTTCTCGTATTTTATGACAAGCTGCTGTTTTCATTATTATTTCGCACATGTTGGATATAGTTAACAATGTGATTATAATCATCTTGTGTTGAGTAACACAAAAAATAATTCCCGTTTTCTCACTTTACGAGGATAGAATAAAAATTGGTGAAAAATCATTTGTATTCTTACTGAAATTCTGTAATTTGGTGTGTCACTTCATCATAACTCTGTACAATAAATTACACTGTAGAAAATAAAACTAATGCGAAATAGGTAAAGTTCAATGATCGCCGTTAAGGTGATTCAAAGCAATGATATGATAAGCTGAAGTAGCTTTATTATTGGATATGAACAATCAAATAAAATGTGATTGAAAATAATTTAAAATCTATGACTCTCCAAAGAAAGTTATTGCTGGCCAATAACATTTACATGAAAATTCGAGCCAGTTATCCTATAATAACTCTAAATTATTTCACCCACGAGTTGTAGGCTAGAAAAAGCATATTTTGAAACTTACAGGAAAAACACATAAAATTCAAATACAAAAATTATTTTATTTACTATTTAGTACAATGAAGTCCTCTATAGACGACAGAATCCTTTTTTATTTGTTACTTCGACGGTATTTTTTGCTCTTTCAACCAATAATAAAATCACCAAAGAGGCATTTGGGAAGAAAACTTGATCGTAATCTAGCGTAGCCTCCAAATATCACAAAAATTCAGTTTCTAGAATTTTTTGGATAAAATTACAAAAATATACTTGCATGCATAGAAAGAAAACTTTTTAAAACTATATATATTTTTTAAATTATTCATCAGATTAAACAAAATATGCTGCTGGAATGAAAATTTAATACGCTTTGATGTGAATATAAATTTATGAAAACCTATTAGATTCTTGCTGGTCACTCCATAACCCGAAAACCGACTTCTGCAATGTAATCTTGCACGATTTTGGCGGTATGCCGCCTTGTAGTCGACGTAAGGTAAAATCTCCTCAATATATCTATCAGCCGTTAAACCTTATTGTTCCGTTAACACAGTCACCCATACGATAAACACAGGGTGAGTTCGTGCTCCTATAGAAATTGCACCCCAGATCATGCAGGAACTATCTCTCTAAGCACTCCGCTCTCCAAGGTAGCAATCTGCAAATAGCTCTCTTGGTCTTTGGTACACTGTCCTTCTGTGGTGACGTTACCATGGAAAATTCTGGTCTCATCTGAGACATATCCCCATTGTTCCAACGACCAATACAGATGATCCTGTGCAAAACACATGCTTGCTTGTCGATGAGCTGGAGTAAGTTTTGGTTCAATCGCAGGTGTTTAAGGGTTAAGATTTTTTCTACAGTCTTCTACAGTCGTCTTCTCGCACCTAACGGAAATGGCATTGCACTTGAATGGCATTAAGGTGACGAGCGGTTGTAAATCACTTTCTGCCTGTTCCAGGTCGCCTATGAAAGAATGAAGTCTTCTCATGACGCTGGCACACTCTTCGAACCGCTACGCGAGTCAGATCCAACAGCTTGCTGACCAAGTTTATTTCCGATTGAAGCAATAACTTTGGTGGCTTGTTGTGGTACAGTCTGCATTGAACTAAAATATTTGTACAATATTGAGATTTTAATATTTGAATAATTTTTGTTACAATCACATAAACACGTTTTATTTGTTTACCGGTTGGCACGCATATAAGCCTAGTTGATAAATTCATACTCACAAAAAAGCATATTAAATTGTCTTTCAAACATATTTCTTATTTTGATCTAATGAATAATTTAAAAAGAAATATAGTTAAAGTCAAAAGTTTTTAGTGGACCGATTTCTATGCGCGGGTATGATATTAAAAAAACAATTCTGAAGCTGGGCTGAAATTTGTCAAAGTCATAAACGGCTTCCACATTTTAAGAACACAATGACCCCTCTTTTCAGATCTATGTTTATACCGATTTTGAAAAGCGAATCTGAATGTTTCTTGTTATTGTAACCAACTGTTACCCCAAATGAAAGTGTGTTTTTTTCCAATAAAAGAAAGTGATATTTAAACAAGACAGTGAAGAGTAAAAGTATGTACATGCAACAATGTGGGCCTCTACGCCATACTTGAAATTAGACACATTATTAACAGCTGACTAGCATTCAAATTAGTTTTCGTACAGTTTCTCTTACCGGTTCAATTTCATCGCTATTATACTAATATTGAAATTTTTATGGCAAATTCTCCATGGTAAGGTATGAATAGAATAAATTAAAACCGTTTTAATATCTATATGGATAATCCGGATATTACAAACATAAAAGTTATATCCTCCATGCAATCTGAAGAATGCTTTTATTTTGAAACTAATACGAGTGCTCTGATCCTTCGCCATCTAATTAAAAACAACTATCCATGTGATGTTTATGAAGTACCAACTTTCAAAAGATTGTGTATAAAATTTCATGACATTTCGGTTAGTCCGAACAAAGTGACAGCCATTTAAGTGAAGTTACTTTTGTTATTTTCTAAACAATTTCGTGTGTTAATTTATCATTGCTTCTTGATGAAAAAAAATACTGTTCATGCTCATAAATGGCCTCAAATGTGTTATCCGCTGAATTTGAACGTGGTCGTACAGACACTAATGGTGGGAAACATTCTGGTCGTCCAATTGATGTGGTTACTCCAGAAAACATAAAAAAAATTACAAATTGGTTATATTCAACCGCAAATGAAAATTGCGTAAGATATCTGAGGCCATGAAGATATCAGAAGGCACTGTTTACAATTATGTATGATCATTTAACTATGACAGAGTTTCTTGTGGGTGATGCGTTTACTGACAGTCGATCAAATACACAACGTGTTGATGATTCAGAGTAGTATTTGGCCATATTTACACGTATTAAATAGGATTTTTTCGTCGATTTGTGACAATGGATGAAAATTGGCCTTACATGTCGAAGTAAAAACCACTGTTCACCAAGACAATCCACCGATTCATAAGTCGATGGCAACGATGGTTAAATTGAAAGAATTACTCTTCGAATTGCTCCCTCATCCACTGTATAATCCAAATCTGACTCATAGTGACTACTGGCTATTCGCTAATTAAAAAAAAATAATCGCCGGTAAGAAATTTAGCTCAAATGAAGAAGAAATTTCTGAAACTGAAGCCTATTTTGGGGCAAAACACAAATCCTTCTACAAGCACGGCATCGAGAAGTTAAAGAAGTGTTGGAATGATTGTATTGCTCTTCAAAAAGATTACATTGATGAATAAAATCGATTTTGACTAAAACAAGTGTTTTTCTTAGTTAGTCATACGACTCATTGAGTGATGTGTTATGTAAATGAAGTGCAAGTTTATTTAAATTGAAATTTCGTGTTGTCAGGAACATACGATTTTCCATCGAAATATAAATTACGTTATCGGTTAGTGATGAGGCACGTACTACTAGATCCCGTGCTTCAATTACTTTTGGAAGCCTTGAAAGAGTAAAATATATTATCAGAGAAGATCCAAGATGCATATGTCAAGCAATTGAGTCAACTTTTGGTGTTAGATCCGCAGCAGTAAATTCAATTTCAAATGATCATCTTCACGTGACAAAAAATTGTTACCCGTAGGCTGTACGTATTTTTTCTAAAATAGTAAATCATGAAACATACATACCACAGCATACCACTCAAACAATGGAGAAAAATAAAAGGTCTGTCAAGAAAGTTATCTTTTGTAGTAGAAAATTAGAGAAAACAATTGAGTTTGAGGATCAGCATACAGTTACAGCCAACAGCTATACTCCAAAATTTTAACTGCAGTTGAGTCAATCAATAATCCCGGGTTAATGTTACATACAAAAAATGCATAATCACACACTGCACACCAGATTTGTACATGAAGATGTACAGTCATTGAACATTCTTCTTATATTCTCTGTGTGATTTATGGTTATTCTTTAACCTAAAAAAACATCTAAGAATTTGATGAGTCACGACGGAGAATGAAATAAATGAAACTATTAATCAATTTTTTAGAGCATTCCAAATGATGATTGGCTTTTAAATTGTGGATACCCTCTTATGTGTTATATGTGATTATGTGTTATGTTATATGTGTTATATGTGATATGTTAGAGTTAGTAAGTCAAAACAAAATATCTTTAATAATTCTTTCTTTCCGCCGGGGACTCACGGGAATTGCCTGAAGTGCATTTTAATATTATTTTCTAAATTTGTACATCTACAATATAAAAAAAAACCTGAGTCAAACAATCGATTAATGCTTTTATACTTTGAATATGATGAGGTGATTCATATTCAACTCTTTATTGAAAATATAAGTATATGTCAAACAAGTTTATTATCAAAATCCTTTAATAATACCGATAATTAGTATGCTTATTTTGCTGCTACGGAAAATGTGTAAAAATTAAAGAAAAATTATTCTAGCAGACACTAATAAGTTGAAACAATGATGCGAAAAGTATAAGGTCTGATCAATTTTCTCCCACTTACAAGGAAAAATTGTTCCATAGATGTTAAAATTCCTAATGTGTCTCGAAAGAAGCATTGCTCACCCTCTTCAAACTACCTATTTACTGCACGTTATCTGAAGAAAATCGTTTACTAAGCAATTTTGGAAACAGCGAGGGATCGCTTGGCGTAAAATATTGTGAATAGAATAGATGATCAAATAGCTTGCTGCCTCCCGTACTTTTGGAACTAAATTGTCGAAATAAGCACCGATAATTATTGTTTCCTTTCTATCTACTAAAATTACACCTTCAGCATCACCAAATATGGTTAGTATGATCTTTCTTACTGAAGACATTACATTTTTTCGGCGGTGATACACCTCGATGTTCTACATCATATATAGTGATGTATCCATGACTCATCCATTGCTACTAATATTGCAACAAATTTTTTGTCTTGTCTATACTGCGTTGAAAGACAACTGCAAATATTTTCGCGTTGGCTTGTATGCATTATACTTAAATTCATTTAACCATCTCTTTTCACTACTACAGAGTTCATAATGTATCCACCAAATGCGTTGGGCTTTACTCTTTCAAATCCTAGTAATTAATTTAATGGTGAAAAATAATTGGTTTGCATGATCAATAGATCAAAAAAGGAACAATAAGATCAGCTCATCTGATAGAAGTATTTGAATTATTTAATTCTTGCCTAGAATGATTAGATATTGATCAAAAAATGTTTAAGAAACTCAATACGTCGATCAAACATATGATACTCAAATGCTCGATCAATAACTCTCACATTGGTATTTTTATTAAGTAACACCGCAATTGACGTCGTTAAATCTGTAAAATTCTTAGGGCTTGTTGTGGACTATTCCTTGAAATGGGAGTTACATATTGCTGCATTATCTAAAAAATTAAGTTCTTCCTATTTTGCGCTTAGATCAGTTTCCAAAGAACAGAACTTATCCACCTCCTTAACAGTTTATTATGCCCTTATTGAGTCGCATCTCCGATATGCCCTTCCCTTCCGGGGTACATGTGGTGCGACTCAATTTGAGCGAATCTTTTAACTACAAAAGAGAGCTGTTAGATATTTACTCGGACTAAACAGCAGGGCTCACTACAGGGACTTGTTTAAAAGATAAAAAATTTTGACTTTTCCTTCCTTATTCATCTTTGAATCCGTTTGTAAGCACGCTTCTCCAATTTCAGAAAGGTCCTTGCATGGCTATCCACTTAGGAACGTGGAGCACGACCTCTACCTACCTATTCTACGTTCAGAATTAGTTAATGGCTCGATATTTTACAATGCAAAAAAATGCACAATCACTTGCCAATTGAAATCGATGTCATCTTTTTCCGCAATTCGCAAGAATTTGAGAACATATTTACTGGAAATATTCTAATCATAATATTCAATTCCGGACATGCTGCATACTATATTACTATTATTTATAATTTTGTTACTCATTGTGATTTTCTTCTGTATATTGAAATTTTATTTTATTTGTATCTTTATTTGGTTATTTTTATATTTGTTTCTTAGTTTTTACAAGCTTTTGTTTATAAATTGTAACAATTTTTCGACAATAAAGCATTTCTCTCTCTCTCTCTCTCAGGTCCAGTAAATAAGTTTTTGTTTTATTGATGATAATAAACAAGATGCCGTTTGAAAATTACTTCAAAAGATTTACGATGATTCCATCAGTCAAACTGTATAATTATTGAATGAAGGTATAAAGGATGCTTAGATACCTTCAGCTAAAGTTGTTGATAATGTTATAAAATTTAGATTGCTTAAAAATAACATGTCACTAGGATATATAAAATACACTACAAATGAAAGAATAATAGAGAATAATAGAATGTTATTAACCTAATTGCCATCTTTCTCTTGTAAGAAAATGCTAATTACCTTCACATTCTGTAATGTAACATTGAACACGTATTATCAGTTTAAAATTACACTGTTTAAATAATTTAAAAAATCCACTTACCTGGACTAAATTAACTAACTTAAAAAATCCTGAGTAGATGCACTAATTTACGAGTTCCTATTTTTTTTTTCAAAATATGCACAAGAAACGTCACTCTCTCAAAAATATTCGAGATTAAATGCGTTATTAATGAAAAGTATGATCGCGGCGAATTGTTTCTTTAAACTGTCATCAACTTCTTGTAATCTGTGTGTATACACAAGTTCTCGAAGAAGAGATAGTTGGTTGTGTTAACAAAATCCCTCCCATTCAATTTAAGGCACGCGACCCACTAGAGAGTTAGACATAGATGGCGAAAAATGGAGCAGTGTAATCATTCGTGTAGATATTGCCGGATCAATCAGTAAAGAATAATTGTTTTAGAAATTACATAGGGTGTTTCTTTGATAATTCACTGGTCGACAAAAATCGACACAAGTATGGATAGCATATTGAGATAAAATGGACCTATACAAATATCACTTTAAATATCAATCAGCTCTACTTTTTCCTTTTATGAGGGGCTGCACTTTCTCTTTTTAAAAACTAGAAGTAAGCACCCATCATGGCTGAATTCCATCGTCCTTGATAGCGAATTCCCATTATTCTAATATCTTGGTGGAACTTTTCACCCTGCTCATCACTGACAGCTCCCAAATTTTCGGGAAAAAATGTCAGATAACCCCAAATCACGTGCTAAAATAATATTTTGCGGATCTAAAGGCGCAATCGTTACTGGTAAATCTTCGTTCGTTTAGCACATGGCAAATTTGGATACCCGATCTTGTGCTTTCCTTTCTTAGAATAACCTTCATTCGTTGTTAGACAAAAATAGCAGTCGTCAAAATGGTTAGTAGGCTCTCTCAATACCATTGGAATTGGAAAAGGCATGTTTTTTTCTTCCCATTCATCCACTGCACCAATGATACGCTACAACTAACATAGCACGCGTGGGGGCCCCACTGCTTGTCTTGGTCTCCAATTAAATTACCAAAATATTTGAAATGGGCTTTTTTCATATTTTCGAAAAATATGAAAGCCTGGCTTGCGAATTCACCATAAATTATCCACAAATATAGCAAAATTTGTCAGGAGAAGTTTTGCAACTGCGGCGGGTTTGACACGACATTTTCGTCTTTATAATCACTTTTTGCACTATGAACAGAGAACCACTTACTATGAAACTCAACATAATACTAATTTTTAAGATTATATGTATGTTTATTATTCTGAATAATAAAGTTCAGGTATTTTTGCGGCCATAAAATTTACATATATTAACCGTCCCTTTATAAAATTACCTACCTGCTAATGTAAACAGGGATAATTAGGCTACTGAAAAGTGGTACATGTTAGTGATTAATAAATATTTTTTCTATTATTAGACGGGTATTTCCATTTTAAAAATAAAGATCTCGCCTGTGTTACGAAAATCTTGTCGGCCAGTGTAATTAGAAATATTCAAACTGTTAAATCTTTAGCTCAAATATTGGTGAAATAAAAATAAATAGCTCCTCTGATTTCTTGAAAAATCTTTAATCTCATAATGGACGGAAACTTTTCCATATTTTCTAAACATATACCGTAAAATAATCCTGCGGGTTTTCTACATTGATTTACAGTATTTATCTGTGTTTTTTCGTAGCACTAAATACTTTCATAGGTTATATTTAATTTTAGAAATCAACAGATGTCTGGTCTGGTTCATTGATTGTTGTATAATATTTAATAAATAGATATATTCGAATGTTTAGTCAAAAACAAAAGTTGTTATGAACATAATAATAACATACTGTCAGATGGCTACTGAAATTATTTTCTTGTAATAGAAAGTAAGTATTAAATACACAGCGTTTGTTGGCCTTCAATGCACATTCAAAACAATAGAAAATTTTATTCTTGAATTGGAAGATTAGATTTTCTACCGCACCGTCCTAAATAACGATTCTTTGAACACGCATGGCCAGAGGCGAACCAGCCCGAAACAATGCAAAATATATTTTCTACACGTTCCTTCGTTGTTTGTTTCTGAGTACTTAAACATAACAAAAAGTATCAGAACGTTGTTTGCACTTTCTGCTCGAAATTTCTATCAAATTTAAGTCGACTATTGGATGTCTTTCAAAAGACTATGTGTAAAATTTTATGACATTTTGATTAGTCAGAAAAAAGTGACAGTCATTCAAGTGAAGCTACTGTTGTTATTTTCAAAACAATCGATTCACAACAATTTCGTGTGTTAATGTATCATTGCTTCTGGATGAAAAAAATACTGTACAAGCTCAGCAATGGCTTCAAAAGTGTTATTCGGACCTTGATCCATAGATGATGGTGAACATTCTGATCTTCCACATTAAGCTGTGACAGATTTAGCTTCAAAAAGATGGTGTTACGCCTAATCGGGCGGCTCGGGATTTGGAGATAATTTATAATTTATAATATCGCTATACCAGCAGAACACAGTTGCTCTTTAAGGATTTTCATTACCAAATCATTTTTGGACCAAATGCCTCTAGTTTCGTGGCATCTTAATATATACAGAGTATAATTTCATCATTGTTGATTTAAATTTCTTTAAGAGTTTGGAAATCAGGAATAGTCACATGAGACTAAATCTTGAAAATAGTAAGTATGTCAAAGTAACTTTTGGTTCTTCAATAGAAAACTGTCGCTACGACTTTATTGGTTTATAAATCCACATTTCTTTTATTTGGCGCCGATTCATCAACCTCTTTGATTGCTATTTGGCCATAGATGTGCTGTAATAAATATGAATTTTATTTGTAATTTCTGATGAATATTTCTATAATTATCTTGCCTTATTTTGGTCACTTTTTCGTAATTCTCAAAGGTATTACATCTTTCGTTGATATAACCCCAATGTCATTGAGATTTGTCTAATGCGGATCCAATACTGTAGCGATCCTAGACATTTTTAGAAATATTTTGGTGTAAAATTTTATATCGAGAAACATACTAATTTAACTTTGTATATATTTTAATGAAAATATAAGACTTAGACTGTGAAAGCTTCTGGTTTTCTCCTTCAGAAGTAGTTCAAATGCACTTTTTTAAGCGACGCTTGATAATCGGTATTCCATATTGTTTATTAGCAGGCGATTTGTGAAAGTGCTTTTATTCGTGTGTAGAATGTACGCGATGTGTGTATGTCTCTCTATCGTCATCAACAAGTGGTGCCAATCATATTAATTAAGAAGCTATGAAACATATAAAATCGATCAAATTGATCTTTAACCTGACGTCACTAACAGTAAACATAATTCTTATACATACAACAGACTTTTCTGACGTTGATTTCCCTTAATCAATAAATTTCTAGAAGTCCAGCTAATGTTCCTAAGAGAAGCCAATATAAATTAAGTTTTGAACTCATCATTGTACAAGCAACATATAATTTATTATAATAGTTTTCAATTTCAATAATTGTTATAAATCCTTTAAAAAAACTACTTCGAGCTATAAAAATCATTGTTCGACAGAAAAACATTTACAATACGTATAATTATAATGCCGAACGTTCTATGGACTGCCTTTTTGTAATATTATAAGGATTTACTGGTTTCTGTTTATATGGATTCTTTTCGATCTCTTAATAAAAAGACAATATAAACACACAATAGCAAATATTTTCTAAATCAGTGCTTTCCAAAGTAGTCCAGGTGAATCTCCAGGTAATAACAAGAGACTCCAAATGGGCCAAATAAATCTCCATGAATAGATCTGATATCCATATTGTTTTACGCGCTTTGAGAATATGTCAGAAATGTATCAACAAAGGGTCCAAAGAATATTTTGCATTTGGTTACAAGGAACAAAAATTTTGGAACTTCTGATCTAAATCATCATTAAGGTGGACCTGCGTTAAAAAGGATTCGATATAGGATTATTGTAAGTCATCAAATTGATGCCCATCTTGGTCACTGTATTTACGGCAACGAGAGAGAAGCATATAAAGCTGTCCCCGAAGAGTTTCAACTTCTTCTTCAAATGCAGTTTAGAGGTGGGGAAGGGTGCCAGATCCTATTGCGAAAACGCAGTCCTTGAGAAGAGCTCACAGCAAGAAATCACAGAGTGTCATGCCTTTCCATTCTCCAAAATGAACATTAAGGTACTCCCGCAAACATAACGCGTAGTGTCACGAAGCGAGCTATGGATCATTGTCCATTCACCCACGTAAATCTTCGAGCATTTCCAGATAACTTTGACCCGTCACGTCACCCTCAAAAAAGTACGAACCCACGACACCTCTCACATAGATAACTGTCCACACATTCACCAGACAGGTTCAATTCTTCATCAATAAAGACGTACAATTCGACAGCATCAGACGAAAAGTTCTCCATATTTTCGTTGGTCGTTACAGATACCAGTCGTCCAGAGCGCAGCGTGTCGGCATCACAGAATTAATGTTACGTCTTCCACACTGTTGAACGATTTGGAAGCGGCAACTTCGGAAATTGTTGTTGAAATGTGGTAAGCATACCTTCGTAATCCACGTTCGTACGCTGATAAGTCGTAACAAAAAAACTTTCTTGAATCGTCAACTTGTATCGGTTATTTATTCTGAAAACGCGTCTACTTGACGAGCACGTATTATCATGACATAAACACAACTGTCTGAGGTACGAAAATGCTTCGTTTTAATTTTTTTCTAAAGCGTTACCCGATTTATGCCGACCTCTGTATATCATTCAAATTTTAGTACTTCCTGATAGATATTATATAGAAAAGAAGGCTTAGAAAATGTTCTAATTTTACTTTTGAGCATAACTTAACTACTCTCAATGATTATAGCAAATGGATTTACAACCCTATGGTGAGATGGTCAGATTCTTAATCAGGAATGTATTGGAAAAGTGTTTTGACCATCAAACTTTATGGATTTCTTCTAGATTTGAAGCAAGCATATAATTGGATAAATAGAAAACAGTTGTACTAAATTTTAAGTGGTTTTGAAAACTTTAACAGCCCCAGAAACACAGAAGAAGCTCACTAGAAAGTTAAAAATTAACTTGGGATCAAAAAAGGGAGATGTTTACTATTCTTTTTAACTTTGTTTGCGACACCCAATGAGGAAAATTTATTCTAGTCAAAGGGAACCAATTTTACCGAACTTAACAATTCTTATCGGAAAGAAAGTTGAAAAAGCTGAAGAACTGACCCTGATAATAAAGTAACCAGCAATGATTTTCCTAAAATATTACTTTTTACAAAATCTAGATAATCCATGACCTAAATTCATAAATTAACAAACCTTTTTAGAAAAAATTACTTTTTTTAAATAGAGAGAATAAACTTTCATACAATTAGACACCGTTTTTCCAAGTTTTAGTTGTCTAATACGTTTTTTGCTTCTGTCTGAAAATATAGTTTAGGACTTAAATGGAGAAATAATTTAATTCTCAATTTTAATTTTACACTGCTTCAAGTTACCCAAAACAAACATTGTATATTAACTTAGTTACACAAACATCCGTCAGTATCGCTTATAAAGTAGTGGTACACCTATAGGATCAGTAAAAATGCAGATGGACTCTTCACCCGGCGCAACCGCCACATTTCAAAAATTCGCATATTTTTCGCCTATAATAAATAATAATTTAGATAAAAAGTTGAGGTGAAATGATCAAAAACAAAAAAATGTTAAGCAACTTCTCAAGGTTAGTAGCTATAATTAGAACCCGATATAGACGTATTCCTTCCTAATTATTTCCAATAATTGGTTGTTATTTCCAGTTTTCAAAATAATGATCACTGTTTTTTGTTATCATCAGACTTATCATTGAAACTTTTCGTAATTTTTTCACATAAATTTAGTAATTCACGTGACTTTTTCAACATGTTTTAAAATAGACTAATCGGTTGAATATTTATTAAAGCTAAACAGTTGGAATATATCGTAAAATTATCAGTACAAAAAATATGCTTGTCATCACACGTTTTGGAAGAAATATTATTTACAGAAATATTCAGGAAGTGTGTCAGAACAGTGAGATGATAGCGAAATGTACTTGGGTTGTCTAAAAAGTTTCCAACCTAGCAAAAAAACAATACTCATTTTTCTATAATCATGTTTATTTTTCAGCATAGTGTCTTTACGATTCTTCCAAATAACAGTTGATATCTTTCTTTTCAAAATGAGCGTTTACGAGATAACGTTCTCGTCTGATGAAAAAATCTCTCCTACAAGTGACATTTGAGGTTTAGAAACAGGTAAAAGTCGCTGGGGGCTACGTCTGCTGGAAACAATGGGTGGTAAACTACTCCGAAGTACATTTCGTACATTTTAGCCATGGTGATTACCGTAGTGTGAGAAGGTGCATTATCCCAATAGAAAAGCACTTTATTTTTCTCTAAATGCGGTCGTTTTTTGCTATTACCACCTTTCACATATTCCAGGAATGTTTCGTAATACTTTCCTGTTATTTTTTCATCTCTTCAAAGGTAGTTGATGAGCAAAATCTCATAACGATTCCAAAAAAAAACGGAAAACGGTTGCCATCATTTTTCCGGCCAATAAATCCGTCTTTGCCTTTTTCAGAACAGGTTCACCCTTTGATATCCACTGTCAAGTCCGGTTTATCGCTCCAAGAATGTATCCAGTTTCCAACTGCAGTCATGAATCTACGCAAAAAAACTGAATCGTTTTGCTTAAACGAAGTCAATAAGGTCTGGAAAATGTTTATTCAGATGCACATATACTAGTCAGTATATCGATAGTCACGTTGCAAAAGCCTGTAAGTGCAAAAACTAAAAATGTTCAGGAGGCGAATAAAACTGCATATGTTTTATTTTATAAACTTCACATTTTATATTCTATTTTAGCTAGAGACAAAGATGGAATGTTTTAAGTAAAATTTTTGGTTATAACTTCTGTGAAATAAGATTTAAAACCAATTTCATAACTTACAGGTGTTTACCTATAACTTACAGGCTTTTGCCCTCATAGGAAAATAGGAAGTAGTTATGTAAAACAATCAAATTTCTTGCAATTACTTTATTATTAATAAGTAGCTTATTACAATAAGAAACAAATTCAGGTACTAAATGTACATAATTGTAGTTAAATGAATTCACAGCACAGAAGAGATCAGAAAAATTTAATTAAAAAATACATTTAGGTTATAAAACTTGATGAATAGGTAGTTTTTTTAAAATATTTTTTTAGTTAATTTATTTATATATAATCTAAAGAGCTTCTTCATTCTTTCTTTTCTCAAGCATGGTCCAATCATCTTCAAACGAAAGTTTGTAAAATATCTGTCCAGATGGTGAATATTTAATCGCACGCAAGTCATTAACTTTTGGATCTCCAACTGTGCGGCTGGGTCGGATGGAGTCCATGGGCTCCAATTTGGAGTAGTCCATGAAAGTTGCGTAGTCACAATATTCAACTTCATATGGACAAGGTTTAATTCTCGCATTCTTGATGACTTCAAGATAATCTGCTGGTGTGTAAATCACTTTGTTCTTGAGTTTTCTCTTAAATATGTGCACGGATAGAGTCACATTCCATTTGCGTGTGCCCAACTTCAAGGTATTTTTGAATAATATTTATAGTGAGCTCACTACTCAATATTAGCAGAGCATTTGATAAATTGTAATTTCTGTTCTAGTATCCTGCACCGTCATTCCAGAGTATGACATCCTGATCTTTCGATAATCCTGAAGCTATCCGACGAACGTAGTTCACGATGAGTGTAGCAAACTCATTAGACTTTATGCCTCTCTCAACTTCATGCCAGACATAACATACTACATGGTTGTTTTTATTATCAAATGAAGGGAAATTGTGAATATATAACTTCATTTTGTAATAAAGTGAGGAAGTATTGAAGCCTATTGGAGATGAGAGGACCCCTTGTAAATCCATTGTAGCAACAAAGTGAATTCCTTTGGTGTCCTCCTCTTATTCTTTTCTTGCGAGAGTCTTTCGATTTTTATGAGCTTCAAATGCTTCTTGAAAACAATCTCCTGCTTTGAAACCCACACAAGTATCACACTGGTCTTTTCGAGGTACATAAATTGAGAGGCGCTGTCGATTGTACTTGTTATTACAAAAGGTCATAGACAAAACATAGCCTCATAGTTTTCATTTGGTGATGTCAGAATGTGCAACGGGCCAATATTGACTAGACAAGCTTACAAAAAGTATTTTCGAATAAAATTGTACTTGTCGATATGGCAAATGCATTCTTTTGATATACCAATAGCCTCTTTTATCTCTCTAACCTTAATCGACAGTCTTCAAGCAACATTTGGGGAGCTTTTGAAATGATATCGTTGGTTGAAGCAGTTCGCGGCCGTCCTGAATGCTCGTTTTCAGTCAACCTGATACAGCCACGTTTCAATTCTTTTGCCCAAAATGTAACGGCCGAAATGATGGTACAGTCTCCGTAAAAAATAATCTAACTCCTCTTACATTTGCGTATAAAATGGCTGAAACTTTAGTGAGAATCTCTCAAAGTATTTGCAAATATTTCACAACTTTTATAAAAAATGATTTTATGAAAGCAAAGGTTAACAATTATGACGAATATGTGGAAATAATATTGGTTCTCGATTTATAAGGCAGAAATAAAAGAAAATCCAAAAAAAATCATCGCCTTACGTAGAACACATATCTAGTCACAACCACTTATTTTTCCCCGACTCATTTATGAATTAAAACGTTTTTTTTAACATTGCGTCGCACCTGCATTGAAGGTATTGACCAGGCGGAATACTTTTGCTTCAGCAAGTGTGAATAACGAAACAAATTGACAATTTTTATGTGGAATGAGCAATTAAGCTGAGTATAATTGCATACTTATCATCTGATAATTTGAACTGATTTATTTCCTGAACAATATTCAAAAAGGTTATTTTTATATGGTTTTATTTCGCTAGATTACATACAAAAGTGAACCACAATTGCAGGTACTCATTATTCCATATTTACGTAAGGTGATAAAAAGAAAAACGTGCATATATCTTGGATCAAGGTAACAAACTCACTCACAGGTTTACCGTTGTAATAAACGCAGACTCGGGTAGACTTCGAATTGGTTAAGTATCTGCCAAAGTCTCCAGATTAGATTACCAGTTTCGAAAACATAAAGAATACCTGCGTGGTAAACCATTTTCTTCGAATAATGAAGTCATGTGTGCGATAAATCAACGCATTCGATATACTAAAACAATTATGGAAAAATGTGTTAATCGCAATGAAGACTATAATGAATAGTAAAATATTTTGCCTATTTTTTTTATTATAAGTGGACCATGAGCGAAGCTAAGTGAGCAGCCTTCTTAACTCATGCATGAAAAAAAAAATTATATATAGCCATTAGTTGCATTGATTAATGCACGTTTCGATAACCAATTTATCGTCTTCAGAGATCGAAGGTAGTAATCAAACATTTTAATTATGTAATTAGATATAAGTATCAACTTGACTATCTCCAGCGAACCCAGATATTTTAACTTAGTTGGTCAACCTTCTTATACCTTCTGTTGTTTTAGAGCGGTAGGTAAGCGGCAATATCTCCCTTCGACTTGGGGTTGTAGGGGGTATTAGAGGGAGGTAATTACAATATATGGAAGGTGGAATTAGCCGTCGGTCATTGTTTTTAAGTTAGGTTGGGTTAGGCTAGGTTCTACTCAAAAACTACATTTATACAACATCTTCCCGTGCTCTTTTACCACTCCCCTTCGCCACATCCCTTTACCTAATTTTTACCCCATTTTACCATAAAAAAATAGTTATTCAATTTTCAATTTTTCCTTTTGTATTTTTCTATGATAAAATAATAATTACTTATGGTTACGTCAATTAAAAATTATAATTGCTCATAATTCCACTGAATTAATTTTATATATTTTTCACTATTTATCTGTATTTTATGTTTAAATATTTTCAAATAAAATTCATAATTTGTTAACACACGTAATTCCGTGTTCAGTACACTTTTATTTATTACCCCCCACAACTCCAAGTCGATAGGGGGTGGAAGATAATTTTTAGACAATTACCCAGTAATTTATCTAATAACGAAACGAAAATGATTTTATTGGTTGATGATGAAGTAAATTTTTGAATTAATTGCTTTAAGCTTCTCGAGACAACTGGATTATATAGAAGAATTGTTTAAGTGGAGATCTGAATTATAACATAAAAAAATTAAAATTATTGCTGCTGCTCCAGCTGTTCAGTATTCAATTCCGAAAACATTGATCTTCACGAAAATCTTCTTCATCTATGCGAAAATTAACATGGAAATTTAAGGCATTAGCTTTTCTTTATGACATTACGAAACAAGACAGACCTCACAATATAACGACAGAATAAATAAAAGTTAAGCATTGTTCATAACAACAAATGAGTTTGTTATTTATTAACGTTTTTATTTTACTAATAAAAACTTGGCAATTCTAAATTAGTCAATTCAGAAAAATGTATGTCAAATTTTCTTTATCTAAAAATTTAGTTGATAACGTCAACTTTGTACCCATCTGACTCAATGAATGTTACGAAATATTACGTATAATGTTAATTCTGCAACGTATTTCAAAAGATTATATCAGTTTTATAACATTAAATGTTTAGATAAATTAAATACAGAGCATAGTCGCCTTTTATAATTATTTTAATTGGCGTCTTTTCCTTATATAAGTTATAAGTACATTGGTAGATAAAATACAATACAACTATTACAAAATTATTATTTAACGAAATTTGTAATGTAAAAAAGTATGTGAATCCAATTCCCGTAGAGATTTATTCAGAGTCGAGCTGTGCCGGGGGTGCAAGCGGTGCATGGCACCCGGGCGGCACTAACGCGGGGCGGCAAAAGCAAAATGTCTCTAAAAAAATAACAGAAGCTCATCATGCAAAAAATATGTAGTCGTAAAGCGCAAAGTGCCTTTATTTGATAGCGGCATTTCTCCGAAATATTGTTATCTTATTATTACAACAATTCCAAAATAGTGCGTTGACTGTTCGGGCGAATCGGGCGGCGTAAAAAAGATAATAAATAGGTAATAATAAAGAATAAGCCGCTTGTCGCAAAAACGACAGAATATATTAATAGGTACTTTTCTATCCGACGAAAATGTTCATATACCGCCTGTTTAATTTCATTGTCGTTGTTAAATATTTTACTCCTTAACGTGAACTTCAGCTTTGCAAACAAAAAATAGTTGGACGGGACCAGAAGAGGTATATGGTGAGTATTCAATATCTGTGAGGTACATTCGTGTACAGTTGCCTTGTCAAGCGAAGCACTTTAGACTGGAGTATCATCATAAAGCAAACGCACATCTCGCTTGATTTGGCCCTGAGTTTTTCCATATTTTTTTTCGGTTGTATTTCATTTCTTACAATCAATCAAAAGAATACCCTCGCAATCACAAAATATTATAACTATCGCTTTTGGGGTGCTTCTCGTCCCTTTTGCTGATGGCAAAGCTCTAAAACCAACTTAGACCAATTTTTAATTGTTGAAAATGATTAACACAAGTCACCATAAACAGCCTCCATTCTGTTTTTGATTTGTGTTGGTTTTAATCTTTCTTTGGTCAAAAATTTGATAACAGCGCGAAACTCAATATGGGACATTCTTCAAAACAACTTAATTGAGTGGTTTTTAATGAAGTCGATCGAAGCAGTAGGTTGAAACATTGTGTAAAACTTGTTGAAACTTGACACTAACGCGTGCCATTTATTTACTATATGAGGTCAACTCATGGACCGCACTAAGACTCAAATTATAAATAAAAAAAATCTACACGTATTTTCACAGGTTGAAAAGTTTTTCTTTAGAAATAAACATATTTCAATTTTTGGGATTATTCACAAGCCGCTACTATCTCTTAGTACATTCTCCTGCCATTTATTCGATCATAAGTTTGCTTGAAATCTACGGAAATCCTCATATTCTTTTAATATATTCTCCACAAATTTTCTCCATCTTTTGGTATTTGTAACTTTTTCCATACATTTCTTATAATTTCAGTTATAGTAGCTTTCCTCTTGCTTCCAACATTTCTACACATGTTTGAAACACGATTAATGTCTACTACTGCCCGTGTTTAAACATACTCAAAATTTTTCCACTTTTATTTTTTTCACCTCTAAATTTTCGAACCTTATTGATTTTCCGAGAACAAGTTGTCAATAATTCGCAATGGTATCTATGTTTTCAATTTTTTAACAATACTTTACCCATATTATATGTCGCAATTGTAAATAAACAAAAACAGCTTTGAACTATTACCAAAGTCAATTGATAACATTAGTTCTGAAGACTTACAAAAATACTTTGTTTTCTTGAAAAATCACTTATGAAACAAGTATATTGATTACAATGTTTTGAAACCATCCACACTTTAATTAAAATTAAATTTACCATACAAATAATTTATAATTTTATTTTTAGTTTATTTGTTGTTAATATTAACAGCAATCTGTATTCAAAATCCCTTCAAACATATAAATAATAGAGGGCACACACACTATACCAGAGCCTGTTAAAGTGTAATGCTACGTTTAGACTCTTATCAAGGCTGGGCAAACGTCCATAAATTCCAAACCTTTTCTATGGAGTTTAGAGGCGAGGAGAATTCTATCCGTGTATAAAAAGTGTCTGTAATATTGCGAAACTTTAAGATGGCGCTACTACATCAAAATTCCGAAGTTTGTATGGAGAGTGAAGGCGCCATGTTCTATGTATCTCTTTCTTATACACATTTCCGTTTAAGATAGTCCACGAATTGCTTGCGTGCGCTATTGTGGAAAGTTATTAAACTATATTATTTTTTGCTTTCAGACGAACTCATTTACAAATCCTTGGATGCCATATAAGCGCTTACGAGTATGTTGCGCTGCATCAGAACAAACGGTGGTCGAAAGGTTGTCATCAATATACCTTTTTATTGCTTTCACTTTATGTTTGCTTGACTAGGTCGAGACCAAACGTTCGCTACTTTATTTTTATCTTTGTGGTTTACGTCATTCGGATTCTATTCGCACTTTGATATGTCTCGAAAAAGTTTGTGGTCGTACACAGCGCACAATGCTACAAATATACATCTGTTAAACAAGAGCTTTTGAGCGAATTTAGACAAGTCAAAATATAAATACGTCACAAGATTCATTTGATCTGTGTTTCAAAGCTGAGACCAGCCCGGATCAAAGACACACGCAAGCCATGCCAAACACCCCTATAACATACTGATTTGTGATATCCAGAGCGGAAACGATGCTGGTGGTCACAACTAAGTAAACATCGATTTATATGTAGGGTTGTTTTAAACATGTATAATTTAAAATAATGGTTATGTTTTGTTTTATACATTATAGCTATGTTTGATAGTTGATGAATATAAAATTTTTATAGTACTTAATGATTCACGTTATTAAAACGATTTAGCCTGCTTCTGTTGGTAAAGGGTGTCCGGTGGCAGAATTGCTCGTCGAAGATTTTGTTTACGTTACAATATTCGACGGTTACGTGACACCCTAAGTGAAGATTTGCTTCGATCATGGGTACGAAGGCTCCGAGCAACAAGTTCAGCAGAAAACAACTCACCACCGGGACTCAGCAGGGCATCGAGAACGAATGAAAAGATTGAACTCCGCGTCAGTCCGTTCGCAAGAGAGCGGCTACTTTGGGACTTCTAAAAGCTATAGTTGCCGAAATTTTGAAGAAGGATCTTAAATTTTATCCATTTAAAATTCAAATTGTGCAAGCGCTTAAGCCTAATGATCACAATATGCGTAAAAATTTCTGTGAGACAATATTGGAGCGATTTCTCACAGTGAACAATATCTATTGTAGTAATGAAGTGTAAACAACCAAAATTCAAAATTATCGTTATTGGTCTACTAAAAGACAAAACTTATTTTTTTGGAAATCATCAAGGGCAAGCAATTTCCGTAGACGGTTATAGGCGAAAAAGCCGTTTTGGTGACATTCTTTGGCCACCCAGGTCCCCCGAATCTTACCTCATTGACTTTTTTCTGTGAGGGTATCTCAAAACTGTACGAAACAAGCTCGGCGACAATATCTGAACTGATAGAAAATATAATTCGCGAGGTCAATGGCATCAATGGTAACAAGAAATACCGAAGCCAGGTTCCAAGAATTTGTCCGATGAAACGGTCAATATTTGGACGATGTAACTCTTAAAAAATAAAACCCGTATTTATTTACCTTGATTGATTGATTAAAACTAGAAATGCATATGTTCTGTAGTTTTTTTGGTTTATAGATTTCAAAACCTAATTTTGCTACCGAACACCCTGTATTAAACTGTTACTATTATGGTTACGATTATCGATGGCAACATGGATAATTATTAAATATCTTCTTCTTCTTCTTACGTTAGGACTAGGTCCTGTATTTTCATCAAGGGTTTGCCAGGAGTAGTAGGGATGCTGAGGACCAGCTTTCATACCACCTTATAGGTGGTCGTGTCGTCCAGGAGGTCGAGTTGTGTCTGGTTTCTTTTCCTTCCTAACCTAACCGTTCATTTGGCATTCTGTCAACATGGTCTCTCCATTCTCTTCTGCGGCTCCTTGCCCATCTTACTACATCTTGAATATCACACATGTCCCTTATTTCTTCATTTTTCTTCCGATCGAGTAACGTATGTCCTGTTTTTGATCTCAGAGTTCGCGTTTCTGTTGTTCTTAGGAGCCGTTTAGTGGTTGTGTTCTCCGCTCTAGTTTCTATTGCATATGTCATGACCGGCCTTACGCAAGTTTTATATATTCTAATTTTACATTTTGTGCTCATGTATTTATTTCGCCAAATTAAATCTCTAAGGTATCCTGATATTAATGCTGCCTTCGTTGTTTGTGCTATTACTTCTTTCTTTAGATTTCTATCGCTTGTTATGTTTGTCCCTTGATATTTGAAGGACATTACTTGTTCTACACTATGATCGTAGATCGCTAGTTTACATCTTCTCGGTTCTTTAGACATTGTCAGAGATTTTGTTTTCTTTGTGGATATTTGCATGTTGTACGTATTCGCTATTTGTTTGAATTTATATAGGAGCTTCTGTAGGTTATCTTCGTCTTCCGAGATGATTACTGCGTCATGAGCATAGCATATTCCCATTCGGTATCCTCTCCCGGCTTGCTTTACTTCGTTGATGATTTCGTCCATTTATATATATATATATAATATTGAACAGGATTGGGCTTAGGCTACCCCCTTGTCTGATACCAGTTGCCACAGGTATTTTATTGCCTAATTTGTTTGCCGTTCTCACAAAGGTATAATTATCGGTGTTAAGTTTTTCGATAACTCTTATTATATTGGGGTGAACATTCCTTTTTTTAGTAGCGTTATAACATCAGTTCAGCGTATCCTATCAAACGCTTGGGTGAGATCAATGAAGCAAATAAAGGCTGCCTTATTAAACTCTATGGCTTTTTCAGTTATTTGGCGCATTATAAAAATAGCGTCTATAGCAGATCTGTTGTTTCTGAAACCTTGCTGTTCTTCACATATCCCGGTAGACATTACTTCTTCTGCTAAGATTTTAGTGAATAGTTTCAGAACCGTACTCATCAGGCTAATGTCTCGATAATTTTGGAGATCGGTTTTTTCTCCCTTTTTGAAAATCGGTATCAGAATACTTTCTTTCCATTCAGATGGTACATTTTTGACCTCTAGGATTTTTTTGAATAGGGATTGTAGTTCATCATACAGTTTGTCGCCTCCATATTTGATCATTTCGTTTGTTATTTCGTCGATGCCTGGGGCTTTTCTGTTCTTTATTTTGGCTATCATTTGTTGTATTTTATACAGGGAGAAAATCCTATTTTGTATTCCATTGATGTTTTCATCTTCGTAGGGTAATTCCTGTGCTGATACGTTAGCTTGTGTTGAACTATAAAGTTTTTCAAAATGTCTTTCCCATTCGTCTGCCGTGATTTTTGTATTTTGTATGTATTCGTTTATTGGTTTTCTCCTATCCCTCAGAAGATTCCACATTTTGTTCTGTCCCCCATATAAGTCATGTTCCATATCATTCGAAAACTTCTCCCAGTGATCTCTTTTAATTTTTCGAATATTTTCGTTGACTCTATTTCTTACAGCTTTATAGTCATTATACGTTGTTGCATTGGATCTGTATTGCAGGTACGATTTTCTTTTCTCTTTGGCTAGGATCTTGACTTCTTGTCTAAACCACGGTTTTGTATTTGTTCTTCCCCCTTTTTTATAGTCCTTCTTCCACAGGCTTCTTCTGCTGCTTGTAGTATATTAGTTCTTAGTTTTGTCTGTTTCGATGTCATCTATCTCTTGGATATTATTAGCAGCAATTTTCTCTCTGAGCCTTTGTTGAAAAAGGTATTTTGTCGACTCGTCTGATAGGGATTCTATATTCAATTTGCTTACTTCTTCGATAGGTTTGTTACAAGAACGTTGAATGGTTGTTCGCATTTCGCATTACAAGCTGGTGGTTTGTTCCTGCATTTGCAAAAGCTAGAGATCTAGTGTCCTGTATTCTTGTCGGATGGATATTTTTTTTTGTAATTACGTTGATTTATGTCCTCGTGTATTTTCGAATGTATATTTATGTTGTGGTTTATGTAGGTAGAAGGTGTTATTAATTCTTAGTTCATTGTGTATGCATAGCTGTATCATTTTTTCACAACTCTCATTGATTGTTTCTTCGTTAAATCGATTTTTGATACCGGGAATAAGTTCATCGCCAATTCTTGCCTTGCTTTTGCTGCTGTCGGGTGCGTAGATACTTATTATATCGTTGGTCTTGATTTTTGTAGGTTGATCGTCGCCTGAAGTATTCTGTCGTTAACGTATATTATATTGCTGATTTGGTTCTCGTAGCTTTCGTGTAGCAGTAAGCCAACTCCTGATGTTGCTCTTTCATTTTTATTCTTGCCGCTGTATATTAGAATGTAATTTCCATATTTGCTGTTGCCTTTGCCCTTCTTTTTAGTCTCCGAAAGGGCGCATATATCTAATTTGTGTCTTTTAATTTCGAGTAAAATTTCTTGGTCTTTATTATTAAATGATATTAAATATAATTTTGATAATAAATGGCAAGTTGTTCGAACGATTTTAAAGGACCCATTACACTAGCACCTTTTTACTAATCATCTAAATGGATCTGAATGATTCATATTGTTGTTATAAGTACCCAAGTTCTAGATATTCAATAGAGTTTTTATTTAATATTTAAGAGTATTAGAAGGGTTAGTAAAAGAAATTATCCTAGAAAACTTTATTGAATCTCTAGTGAATGTTCAGGGATATCTAAAGAAACAGGGGTACCAAAAATGTTGAAAATACATGTAGAGTTACGAGGGATTTATTCTCCTCACTTGTTTCATTGTACTTTTTCTTCTCTTAGTGTGATACCTTCAAAAAATCGGCCGTTTTTCCCCAGCTTTATTAAAAATAATTACAATTTTTTCCATTTCGCTTCGTTGTTTATTTGTGAGTAAATCTGGAATATCGCGACAATTTTGTTTTGAATTTTGGGGCAATTAAACATCTCAAATCCTTAGCCACAATAATTAATACATATTTTTGACATTTAAAATATATCATCATCAATTTATAATCAACTTTAATTTTAGGCGAATTTAATCTATTTAAATGGCGCATTCGAAGAAAAGATTATTTAAAAAATTCCTATTTATACGGTGTTATCATTTATTTAATCAGAATTATCTGATTACAGTTAGCATAAGGGCAGTAAAATTGGAATATATCACATTATATGATAATTTCACTAAGTTCTTTTTTGCAATTGTTCATTGTTATTATCTTAATATTTATTTAACACAAAACTTCATTACACCACAATTATCACAATGATTACAAAACTACTAACAATTTAGTGACCTTCACTTCACTTTATAACCCATTCATATCGTTTTCTATTGCTCAGCACGTTTCTTCAATATTCATCTACTCCACTATGAGCTCCTGCCTTATATATACGAAGATTCAGAACAAGGTAGAACCTTACAAAGGGTCTGGTTATAACTAATTTCATCCTCCAAAATATATAGAATAATAGTTCAAAGGTTGCCCCATAGATGAAGCCACCCACAATTTCTTTTATAGTTTTCATTACATTAAGTTATGACAGTCGCCGTCAGATGGCGTGCAGCGGTATTTCCGTTACAATGTTTTACTTACATCTGCATATTCCTATTCTGCTCGTCTCTTTCCACTAAAGCCCCTGTTTCTCTATATCAATTAAGACTTCTTGTTGCGACATTTCTATCATATACGTGCATCTTGACGCCATAGACTTCCTTTGTAATTCTGTTTTCGTTTTAGTCCTTTCACTACATATCTCCTTATCAGCCTAACTGCATTTCTTCAATTATCGTGTTTCTTACGATTCCATTTATTTTTCTTGAGAATCTCATTTCAGTTTTACTTTTCTTTTGTTGTTGTCTAGGATTCGATACTCTATATTATTGTCTTGCCCCTAACTTTTTTCAAACTTATGTTGTGTTTCATTTATTTTTCTATGTGTCTAGATAATGGTATCTTATCACCAGTTCTAATTCTTGCTGTTTGATTATTATCGTGTCCGATGTTAATTTCCACAATAATTTCCCTCAATTCGTTTTGGTGAATATGTCCTAGTAATTTGGAGTTATTTATTACAAAGTTTCCTTTTCTTTTTTATGCGAAATCTATTGTCATGGAAAATAGCAAAAGGATTAACACTTCTTTTATGTTGATTCTATATGACATGCTATAGCAATCATGGAATTCTCCAGCAATTTTTATTTGCCTAAGTATACAAGAAAATCTTCCAATGTTGACTATACTACTACGAATCCCTTTTTGCTGATTCGCATTACTCGAACCAAGCCTACTTTCACTTAAATCGGCATATCAACAAACAAAATTGTAATAAACTAAAACATAAAAATCTTCACATTCTTTAAATTTGATAGTTTGGGAGATAATACGTATGTATCATAATGGGCTCGAACTTTTTTGAAAATGTACACGGCAATTCAGTAACTCAATAGAATATGTGAAAATGTTACATCATTAGGTTCATTCCAACCCATCAAAAAACCCTCCTTGGTACGGGGACGATTCTGCGCATTAGAGATTACGTGTTCCATCCGGGCAATTAGCGTTATAGGTTATAAGAACGATTCTGTTTTCTGTTTCAAACGACTTAGGTATCGTTCGTGAATCGATTCCCTGTCGGTCTTTTCGATAGTTGGTTGATAGCAAGTAATGTTACAAGAACCGTGCATAGCCGGAGACTGCACAGAAAATATCATTTAAACGCTTCCGATAACCTTTCCAAGAACGGTACCGACTAGGAGGTTGGATCAAATCTATTTTAAGCATAGATGTAGCAAGAGGGCGCAACTTGTCATACAGCCAACGAGACTTTACACATGGTCAAAGAACGTTCCAAAACTAATTGGCATTCCCTCTGCACTGACCTATTTCAAGCTAATTTCATTTAATGGGTTTTATTAAAAGTCGAGTTTACAAGAAGGAACCTAAACAATACTCCAATCAAAGGTATAGTTCTTCCAATATCAATTACAGAAGACAGTTACGCGCGACACTTATCAAATTAAGAAATGAAAAATAATGTTTACTCCCCGTATAAAATTCGACAAACATATAACAAACCGTCAGTCCACGCGGACTTATCATCTCCACTGTTAACCAATGAAAATCAATTTTTTCGAAATATTCTTGCCAGCCAGCTTGTGATAAGCAATGGCGTTCATAAATTTCTTTAAATAAATAGAAATATGGCGTTCTTTAGATCATGGGCGAATGACAATGACAATGAAATTGCACAGTGCAGTGAAAATAAAACAGGTATGAATTTAATTGTAAATATTTAGATATACAAACACAGAAGTTATTTCAAATATACTTGAATGCTTAAAAAAAATATTTTGCAATCTAATAATGCAATCATAATAAGAATCATTTATCGAGTAGTCACAACAGGGGTTACTGTGCATCAAAAAGGGCTCAATTCAAGTCTGGTATCCTGTTTAAACCAAATTCCTTTACAGGCAGGTACATTTTACTCATCTATTTACGTTTTATAATTTAATATTTAGTTGTGAGCAAGTGAGCAAGGTATGATAATGTTTTTTCTAAGTTCCAAGTAGGACTACAATTAAATGCATCTATCTAAATAACGGCGTATAATCCCGTCCAATTTATAATAATTCAAAAGTATTCATAAAAATAATAAATTTATTAAATGAGGTATCTACGCCTCATCTACTAATATGTTAGATAGATCAAACAAAATTCTCGGCAACGGTTTTTATAATCAACAATTGATATTTGAAGAACTATAACCTATCCAACGCTGTGTTATTGAAAACAGGTTTCGCTAATGTCGGCGGCGTGTGGGCGGCAGCTTGGAAAGTATTGTTTTTAAGAAATAATTTATGTTCTTTATTTCAAATAAACATTTGTTTGAACACAATGTTTCTTTTTTTCATTTCAAATGTGCAAAAATGTAACTTTTCATTTCAATTCATTATTTTATTATATTTGCCCAAATCTTCATGATTTATTTAAGTGTATATAAATGAAAATCATTGTAATAAAAATATTTTAATGTGTAATTATACTGATAACGTTAAAACAATTGAACCTTTATCCGGTCTGAGATTGGGAAGCGCGCGCATACAGTATCCTCCAATATAAATTGGTAAATACAAATCGTTAACGTGCGGTTGTAGCTGTCCTCAAGTAGCAAATAGCCGAACGGGTTAAGACGTTCATATTTTCAAAATCATCACCAAAAATAAATTTCGAAATGTCACTATCAAAACAAGAATGCATTTCTCTTAGAGAAAAACTTATTGGGTAAGTTATATTTTTTACGAACGTTAAAAAAATAAATTTCTTGATATGGAATGGTTTATTTTATTTATATTATAAAAATTGTGAATTGAATTTTGAAAATAATATTGTATTTTTAATTTATAAAACATATGTCAAAGTGCTTCTTTGCTTTTTTTCATTCTATTTATGCTTTTCGTAGTGTCAGAATATCTCCAAATTTTATAATTAAACTTTCACATTGATATTCTTTTTAATCTAGGATAGATTGATGCATAGGTGGGTTTGAATCAATTGCCAAAAAGTTTTTCAATTGATATTTAAAAGTAGAACATGGTAAGGCATTATACTGTCTATACAGTCTTTTTGAAAAAATGTTTCACCATATCAAATATGTACAGTTTTTAATATTACAAAGTTTTGATTTTATTATAATTAGTATTTGAAAAAAAAAATTTTTTTAATTCAAATTAAGATATAGAACTCTGTCAGTAGACAGTCATCCCAGTTTCTTTCTGACAATTAAATTACAAAATTGTATAAATTGGAGTAGAGTAACAAGGGAAAACAATACAGCAGATAAATGAAGTAGTAAAGGATCGGAACGAATGAAAAAAAAGGAGAATAATAACTAAAATCCCAATACTCTAATGCACGAAAGAGCATAAAGAGTTTTATAGAAAAAGCAGAATATAAATTGTTGATGTTTATTATTTGTAAGATTTGCAAGGAAAAATAATCTTGAAAAAATTTTTGTTATAGTAATTGTAGGGTATCAAGCAACTGTATTAAACAAATTCTATAACAACAATCTCTTTTCTCGTTCCTTATATTTCTCATATATGCCTTATCTATCAAGAATTTCTCATTTTGTTTTCAAATTATTTCCTTGCAGTCAGTTACATTTTACACAAAAAGAGCAATAAGTTAATTACAAGTTGTCTTAAATATTAGGGAATTATCGCAATAATGGCGATTTTATTGAAATTGGCTTTATTTGCTTTTACTTTTAAAAAATCGACTTTAAAAATAGTTATTGGAAGATTGTCGCATTTGACACATAGCTGGTATTTCTAACATAAAATTTTGTCTTTTCATAAAGTGGTGGTAGTTATGGGGATTAGCTATAAGATTATTAAATGCGATTTACTTTAAAAACACAATATCATTCTCATAGCGATAACGATTTTTTTGGGGTTTGTAAATCATATACAAATAAAAAACTAAATTATATAGCAAGCACCGGCAATTTGATTATGTATTAAAACCAATATTCTTTTGTCTTCATCGACTCATATAGACAATCAGCCATCAGGTATGGAGAAAGAAAAACCATAAACCGATTTTAATAAGTTAGTGCCTTCTTTTATTAAAAGACGGCGCTAAGGTTATTAATGGTGCCATGTGCGCGAGCGAGGCTGTCAAATATATAACAAATAAAATCGCCGTGCCGATAATTCCCTATTATCAAACTTTATTATTTTGCCAAGACTGATCAAATTAAAGTACGCTATTAATTCATTGTTTCAAAATTAATAATCTAGTTAAGTTGTGAGTACGTATTTCAGACACACTTTTCAGTGCGTAAAACTTCACGTACTAATTTAAGGAGTAGTTCGTAAAGAAAGTTATTATTAATGTCTCCGTAACGCTGTGGGTAGAGTACGAAGCTCTCATACGGGAGGTCTCAGGTTCAAGTCGCGCTCATTCCACTTCTTATTATTCTACTTATGTAGTAGGTGGCATTCACATATTCAGTATCTGCCCAAAGTGCACCTTTAATTTTAGTATTCTTGATAATTGAATCCGTTTTGTTTAGCTAATTTGTTCTAATCTTGATTTAAATGTTCAAAATATTGATAAAAATATAATATTTTTTATGAGGAATCAATAAATGCATTATAGTTTCTTCTAACAAAGTATGTATTTGATGTATTTTGATAAAATTTCCGCTAGTAGAAAAATATTGTATACAATTCGTGTTTAAAGGGCTTTTTTCGCCTACAGCTCATGCAACAATATTAACATTCGACGAAAAAAGGTTACTTGTTACATATAAGAATATACTTATGTTGATCCTCTGATAATTTAAATAAAAACAGGTATATAATAATTTGCATAAATAATCTTAAAATTCATAATTAACAATAACTTAACACCTCATCAAGTTTATATATTACTTGTACGTATACATACAATTAAGCAAACTCAAAATATGCCATATCAAATATTTGTAAAATTTGCTAATAAACACTTTTTAAACAAGCAAAACGAAAAAATATTTGTTAAAGTTTAAGTTATTGTCATTCAATAAAAGTCAGTAGGTTGTTTTGACTATGTCATAGATTAAAAATAAGTAATAATAAAACTTAGTATTAGTCAAAAACATTTGAAATAATTATATTTGCTATTTTTTATTTTCAACTGATAAAAATAAGTATTTTTTCAAAGAGCTTGAGAATGCATTATTTTAAACTAATTTTAGGAATAAAAAAATAGAATTAATATCATATTATTAAAATAAAAGGCTAATAAATCGATTATCTATTTAGAAAAATTAAAATGAATAAACAAATAAATTCTATATGGCTGTCCATATCCACCTTTTGTGAATTGACTTATCACAAACAGTTTTCAATTTAAACAATGTTTCAATTTAATTTGGGCAAAAGGAAACCCTATAATATTGAGGATTTTTTGTCTCAGCATTATTCAGTCAACATTTTTCATATTTTTATTGAATTCTAATGAAAAACAATTGCACAAATAAGTCACTGCAGCTACTTTCCAAAACAAAACTTCTCTTGAAGTTCAACAATAAAAATATTTACAGGCTATTACTTTCAAAATACAGTGGTAAATTACCTCACACATCAAATATTTAGAATTGAATTCTGCAACAAGCATTTTAGTTACAGTATTAATCATCATTAATAATCAAGGAAAAAACTCTCGCGTTGTCCTAGGGTCGTTAAGTAATTCTGAAAAACAGAGAAATCAATCTTAGTTACTGATCAACCTAAAATAGGTTATTTCTCGTGTGCTAACAGCTTTTTGAAATCATCGAAAGTCGACTCGACTGACTTTGAAATGTTATAAACCAGACACCGTTTATTTTGGCCCTTTGCGCGATCAAAAATGTAAACTTTGTCCTGACAACGCTAATTGTACAAATATTGGACACATATACCAGCTTAGACTCCCTAGATTTAATGAGATTTGCCTGGACCACCCCTTCTCTTACGTGAATTTGACGCTAAAAATATTTTGAACTAAATGTTTGTTTATTATCCTAAAAATAATAAACGTTCAGGTATATTATAGTTCGTTTATTTAAATTAAATGAAATTCAAAGTAAAAACAGATAAAAACAAAACTTTTTTGAAATTTCTACTCGATCCATGAAGACTCATGGATCACATGGACACATCATCTGGGATTTCTGGTAGTGCTGGAAGACATTCACGGAAAATGTCTACGTTTTTTTCGTCTATCCATTCAAAACTTTCATTCAGAACGCAAAGCAGCTCTTTAGCACGACACATTGGTTGAATCCTGACTACAGTTTCTTGTCGAACCGCATGAAGAACTGATCTGTGCTTCTGCAGTTTCACACACGAAGCGAAATAAATACCGCATGTCTTACAACATCTATTATCAATAGTTTTATAATTTTCTATATTACTCTCAAACTGAATTATTTTAATAGCCATTAGATTTATTTCAGCTGAATAAATTTTTTAAATAATTTTTCTTTAATATATGTGATATTTTCTATTTTTTGAAGTTTTTCGATTATCCCCCATCGGTTGAAATGAGATTTGATGAGATTCCATTGAACCCCTTCTGAGTTCACGTAATTAATGAATGTCCCTTAAGCTATATAGCAAATGTCTTAACACAATTTATTCACTTTTTATGAATTGAAAATTCTATGTAATGAGATTTCATTTGACCCCTATGTTAACTAAACTCTAACCTACCAAAAGCGGGATATTGACGGAGAGTAATTCCTCCATACTTTTGCTGGAATTGGTACAAATAAGTCTATTTGCACTTATGTTGTGCAACAAACTTCACTTCTCATGAAAAGTGCTTATCACGTTTTCCATTTTTTTTTCTTTTTATACATATAAGTCCTCTTTGACTTACTTAAGTCCATTGTCTAAAAAGCTAATAAAAACTTGCATTCATTCAACTATAAAATCTGATATGAATGATTTTTCCATAATGGGTTTTTTTATTATTTATAATGTGTTAGTTAGTTTATTTATAATAAACGTTTAACCAACTAACATTGGCAGAACCACGACACGACAAATGGAAGCCATTCCAAAAGGAACCTTTTAGATTTATCATCGTGATAATTGTATAACTACCTAAGGGCACTACTTTGAAAAATATAAATTTAGTTGTTATCAATAAAACAAATGATAAAATACCAATATCTTCAAAACCGCTAATTTTGGTATTAATCTGTTTTAGAGAATCATGTCAACTCTTTTTCCGTCAAAATCCTCTAAAGATCGTTAGGGCGAAAGGGCAGTATATGTACGACGAAAAGGTTGATGCGTATTTGGATTGTATCAACAATGTTGCTCATGGTACGTATACACGTTTGTGTGAAAAAGACTATTATTATTAATTTACACATTCCTGAGAAATTCCAGTACGAATTTATTAACTTACATTACTTTTTGTTCACATAATCAATTTTGTTACGTGCGTAAACATAAATGTACTATGATGATACAGTTGATTTTATATTTGGAATAAATTATTCTCCAAGTGTCTTCTATTAGAGGGTGGAAATTATTAATGCAATGTTGACTTTACTCAAGACTGCTTGACATAAAACAAGACGACCTTGATCAGCTTTTGATTCATTGATGCATTTCCAACTTTATCAGCTCATTGCAACCACTCATAATTTGGTTTTACTGTTGGTTTAAAGATTATGCTAATGACAATTAGTTCAATTGAATAATTGGAGCACTTTTGTGATTTTTTTTTCATGTTTTGTGGTAAATTTAACTTCCTTGTTGGTTCGGTATTTTTAATACTAGCATGTATTAACTCTACTTTCAGTTTTGGAGGACTGGGAGCCACGCAGCAGTGAATAGTGGTTTATTGTCTTGCTCCTTGTCAAGCAGCCTATACTGTAGGTGAAAATAAACAATAGCGGCCGTACTACTCCCCTACTACGACTTTTTCATTTGTTTTCACCTTGAACTGGTAAATGTGGTAATCCAGTTAATTATTTTCGTTGCTTGAAAAAAATTCCAAAAAACATCAAATTTAAGTTATAAGTTGACATTTCAACGCTTTTCTAATCTCTCAATTTTCTCTTTGATATTCATCGTTTCAGTAGTAGTTCTTTATTTGATTGATATTTTTTTCTTTGGGGCATTTGTTTTCAGTTCCAAAATTCGCTAGTTGTCAAATCTGGACACAAGTCGACGTTAAATCCATTCAAATCGACCGAATTATTCGAAAAAATAACAGGTCAACGGAATGAAACCGAGGCCACAACCAATACCAATATTATTCTAGTCTCGGTCTTGTTTTTCAAGATTTTCCTGACTCAAGTTTGATCACAGTTTCACGTTGAATAACGTCAATTGAAAATTATGGGTCCTAGAAATTGAATTATCTTTTTATTTATTTTATGGGTTCAAATTGTTTTCTCATTATCCATAACCAATTAAATGTATTCAATCAATTATCAAACTTTGGAATTTTTGTTGAAGTTTATAGATGATAAAAATAAATATATCAATATTTACATAAAAATTTTCACATATTATTCAATTATTACACATACGTTAAAAGATATTAAAAAATGTTCTTAATCTTATAAATGGTAAGTGGAAAATATTTGTAAATTGATTTGGAATATTTTTAGATTTTTACAGTGTCTGTGACGCAATTAAATACCGTTTATATCAGCATTAACCAAATTGTGGAAATTTTCATGTCCTTAATTTTAGACGATTAATAAATAAATTTTATATTCATAAACCTTATCTAACAGGAAAATTATGAATTAGCAAAAAATTTTCCGTATGATAAGATGATCGGGTTAAAAGTCACTAGTTTATTGTTTGAGAAATCCATCCACAAAGCAGAATAAAAATAAAAATTTATTACATCTTATTATATTAATCCAACAAACAGAAATTTTATCAACCAAATATCCCACAATATACAAGGTGGGAAAATTAATGTATTGAAAACAACATTCCGTAATATAATTGTAGGAATTTATATCTTTCCAACTTCTTCAGATTTCTAGTTTTGTTTCTTTTTCACTTAGTTGTCGTTTTTCGTTTTCTCCCATCTCTATTCTTTTAACTTTAACTGAGTACCCAAGTAGTTTTTTGTGTCGGTCGACAACATCGCGACAAACCCAAGTTAGTTAAGAAGTTGCTTAGAGGACGTAAGCACTGACTGCTTAAGATATTCTATGAATCCGAAAGACGACAATGATACTAACATTAGATGGGGCTTCTTCATGCATAAACCAATGTTCCAATCTGAAAAGTAATGTCAAATCGTCATATAAATCCGGAACAGTGTTTTGGAGAAACTAGCTAATTTTACAACCTAGGGTTAAACTGGAGATTAAACTAAAGTTTAAACTATGGTTTGAACTATAGTTTAAACCAAGAATAAACCAAGAACTCTATTTTACAAGTCACAGTTAACCAGACATTTGTCTGTCAATAGTTAGTTGTTTTGTTAAATTGTTTAAGACAGTTGTACAAACGAAAGAGAACAAAGAACAAAAAGATCTTGCAATTTCTCTGAAACTGAAGTGGTGCATTTAACTAACCTCGTAAAGAAATACAAAGGATCAGTCTGATCCAAAAAGAACAACAAATTTAAAAAATAAATGGGATAATTTGAATATTTGCTCTAAGACGAATCACCTGTTTGTTTTCTTGGGACGTCGACAATATTGATAATTTCTTCATCATCGTCGTCGATTTCATCAAATATAAGTGCAAATTCTCAATCATCTTACCAAACCTATTCATAATATGGTAATAATGTGAATAATTTGAAAAAGTTCTCATGTTAAACTGAAGTTTAAGCTACACTTTGACCGCCATTTATAAAACGTTAAAAAAATGGTATCTTTGGTTTGAGGTTTCAACTTAATTTGTAAAATTGGGCATAAATAAGGCCAACTATCATTACACCAACACTTGCAATTACACTATCTGATACGCGTTTCGATAACAACAAGTTATCGTCTTCAGAGACTGAAGGTAAACTGTTCATATTAACACTACACCGCTTTATTGTTTCTCGAGCACGTCAATATTAGAAAATAGAGCATTATATATACGTGTGGTTTGTTGAAGTTTGAAGTTGGAAGAAACATGTTCAAAGAGTATAAATAGTTACAAGGTAATCGAGATCTAATTGACTAATAGAGTAGTGTGAAGAGATTTAATTAGTCGCGAGGATGATGTGAATGATTTCCTCAGCATTAGATTCCATTTACAGGTAGCATTGTAATCTCAGCAATGTTTGATGCTTTCTAGGAACCGTATTCATTTTGAATTCGGTTTATCTCTGAGTATGGATAACTAATTTTCTAGTTTTTATATGCCTTCTTCGGAGAGCTGGTGGTGAGGAATCAGTACATCAATTTTTAAGTGATTTTTGTCCAGAGCGCTTTCACAATCTGTGGAAATCAGTAAATTCGTTTTATCTAAGTTAAGGCACAATCTAATTCTTCTTTTGTCACCGTGAGTTTCGCAGAGGATATTAAAATGTAATGTAAATTACATAAAAAATTTTCAGATGTACAATTCAAAAGGTAATTTCTTTATTCATTGTAGTTTTCTTGAGTATACTTCATATTTTATTTTATTTGTGTCTTTATTTGGTTATTAGTATCTTAGTTTATCAGAAACTTTTGTCTTCAAATTGCAAACAATTTTTTGAGAATAAATCATTTCTCTCTCTTGTAGTTTGAATGCTTTATTCATACAATTGTTAGTAATTGATTCATTCACAAATTTGTTTTCTGCTTAAATACTTCTGGAAACAATGTCTGAAAAGTAACAGGAGTCATTTATTAGAGGTTTTTTGTGGTCACATAATTTGTCACACACTTAATACATTTGTGATTTCTCTACTACTCCATTATTTACAGCTATGTAATTTAAATAATTTAATGTAAATTTTCCTTATAATTTCCATTGTAAGTTTCGGGGTAGATACATATTTATAATATTGTTTTTTACAGTTGGACACTGCCACCCGGCGGTAGTTAAGGCAGGAAGTGAACAAATGGGACTTTTAAGTACAAACAACCGTTTTCTACATGAAGAAATACTTATTTGTGCTCAAAAAATTCTCAGTACTATGCCCGAGGAACTCTCAGTATGTTACTTCGTCAATTCAGGTTCGGAAGCAAACGATTTGGCTCTAAGATTGGCTCAAATTCATACCGGAAATAAGGATATAGTCACACTGGAACAGTAAGTTGTTGAAAAATAATATATTTACTAATTTTCAGAAGGTTTTAGTCCACCAGATCAACTCTAAATGGAGGCGACAAAAATTTTTTTGCTTTTTTTGGTAACATTTAGAAGCTTTTTTCGTTTTAATGATGAGGAAAATGACTTTTATGAATTTATTTTCGATCATACCTTATCTGTACCAATATAAAAAATATTTTTTAAAAAACCTCAATTGGTAAACCTCAACAAAAGTTCAATCAGTCATTTTAATCATTTTTCTTCTTAATGCATTGTTTTTTTAAAATAATTGTCGAGAAAATATCTTTTCGAGTTCGCATCTAAATTTGATAGCTTCTAATCAAAATTTAAGTGAATCAATGTTTCTATAGAATGCATAAACTAATACAATAACTAATAAAACTAATTAAAATATATATTTAACATGATACAGCACTCCGAAACGCTGTTCTCAACATTCGAAACCGAACTAATATTTAATTTAATGCAAATAATGGAGCGGCTTCTAAACTAGTAAAATTCATTACATGAGTTGCTTTCCACTAAAGGCCGCTTGACTTGATGCAATACAACGTCTAATACAATGCAAGACGCAATATTTCTTGATCAAAAACATGCGCAGATGAAATTCATCTGATTATTTCATGACATAATTCATCTGATTGTTTCATGACATTATCGGTTTTGTGTCATTTTTATTTCATGCAAGTTGAAATCTAGTTACTTTGGCTTAACAGATCAGCTTTCGTAAAACTTAGCTTTGTTATTTTCATTGTTAAACTAGGTAGAAAATATTAGATAAAATTTTAAGTTAGGAATTTGTTTACTTTTACTGTTTACACAGTCTTGCATGCAATTTCTTAAACGTTGTATTGCATTATGTGATGCGGCTTTAAGCGTAGCAGCATCTGAAATACTCTTTTGGTACTAAGATCTTTATATTCGCGGCGAGAACGTCACTAATAACTAACGTTCACGACAGACCCATGTCTAGAGGTGGATGGGTGAGCTTTGAAAGAATTAGCGGAATTTTCATAAATCAAAGCAACAAAGATTGCAATCATCTCATTATTAAATGGGGTAAGGAACAGTAAAGTACTTTTGGACTTCCCTTAAAATATAATAATTGATAATATTTTTTAAACATATTAATAATTAAACTTGAGTAGTGAGATATTAATATTTGAAAAATGAAGCTTTGACGCTTTGTATCTTTTAACACGTTGAGACCCGGTGAGGTTCATTGGCCTGCAACTAAATTCTTCCTACAGCCCAGAGCGATCCTATGAATCGCATGACGTATTTTATTCCAAACCTACTCTACGGTCCATGGGACCGTATTTAAATGTTTTTCACAGTTCGATTAGACCGCCCTGGGTCATTGAAACATTATCCTACACTTGGTCTATTTGATTTTTTCCATGATCTTCAACTCCATTGTAAAATAGAAAATCTTTTCATATTTTTTTGTTTTCTTCAACATAATTCAAATAATATTTGATTTGTGCTATCTTTACATTACTTACCTTAATATTATATAATATTTTTCAAAAAATTTTTTACACTTCACATAAAAGTATAAATCATCGTTATAAGGATAAAAAAGCAAACAAAATTTTGATTTTCCAAACTGCAAGTAGGAAAACTCGGTTGTGTAACTAAATCATTGGCTCCCAAACTTTTTCATAGGCCACTTTCAAAATTCTGCTGGATCCGGTGGACTACATTAAGTTATATTACTACAAATTTCAAAATCTCGAAAAAAAGTGAACATTAGAATCTATCCATGGAAACTTGCGTAGTGGCTGAATTTCAACGACGAATTAACAGTTTTCGAGGAAAAAAGGCTAGAATTGATTGCTTAATAGGGTAAATTATTTAATAATAAAATCAATTGTGCTGTGAGTGGATATCAAAAAGACAAAGTTAGCCAACCTCTACAGGCCCCAGGTCTAAGAGGGCCTGATCATTTGGAAAACATTCTGTATTTTTTGATGTGTTGATACCACAAATCTAGCTTATTGATATTATTTTTTAATTTTGCCGGGTTTCCGAATTCCTTAAGGTGGCCCCGCGCTTTATAAATCTTAATCCGGCCGTGGGTTTGAGTTTTGTAAGTATTATCCGCAAATCTCCCCGTTCTGTGATATTCACTCATGCACGTCAGAACAAGCGTTTCGGACGGGATGGCGGCCGGCGCGGCAACAGCAAGTCTAGACGCGTTATACAGCATATGGAATATGCAAGTTTTAATAAATAACAGTCACTGAGCCTCTTAAAATATTATCTGCCTATATTGATAGGAGAAGTCAAGCCAATATTTTAGTTCTTCACTGTTCAAACCAAACAAATTTTCATAGACTCCTGCTTACGATTGTGGACCCCTACTTTTTGTCACACACAACGTAGACCTCCGTTGAGTCTCTCTTGAACCACTCGACCACTTTGTAAATCACGGAACTAAATAATGTCGAATCACAGGAAACAGAAAACCTTGTTAACTTTTCACTAAGTTGAATGGGCGTTGTCATTTGTCACGCATTTTTCGGTTGAGGATTTTAGATTAAGTTTAATAAATAATTGTGTGTATAAAAGTATCATTTAAACAACTTATTGGTACAGAAATTTGTTGGAAAATATGTATGTGTTGGTAAATCGCTGATAACTGTTCAATAATCATTATTAAAACACCGAAAATCTATTATACAACTGAATTAAAGCCAATAAAAACAGAAAAATTAAATTAACTAAACTAAAGCAATGAACATAAAAAGTTTTTGTAGCTGATTGTTGATCTATCTGATCCCGGATAATAGTTTTAAAAAAGCCTATCGAACGTTTGATACATCTAAAACAAACTTACATTAATTAATGAGATGCGACAACCATTTGAATCGCAAAAATTGATAAATTATTTTTACTTTTAAGAGAGTTAATGTTAAAGATAGAGAGAGAAAGAACGTCGTTATACCACTTCAATGTTTCTTTGCTCTATTCTGATAGGATCGCCAAGATGTCGAAGCTTCGACTAGTGGGAATATAGAGTTAATAAAATTATGCCCGTACTGCTGATAGAGAGAGAAAGAGCATTGGTATACCCCTCTCCACTCTATTGTTATTGGTTGGTCATGACGTCTAAGTTTCAAGGTGTGGGAACGGCATAGGAGGAGAATTCTATAATATAAATATCAAGTAGAGAGACATACAGAGTGGTAAACGAATGCTTTTTCTCTCTCTCCCAATAGTACAATTCTACTTACATACCGCTCTCTCTATCTTCAATATCAACTCTGTAATATACTTTGACAGTTTTGCGGCTTAAGAAATGAATAGGGTTTTGAAAAATTTTAAGCGGCATGTCTTCTTCTTTACTATTGCTCGCATTCATGTTTTTTCCAAAGATACGTTGGGGTATTTAGGTTTCATTTAATCTGATCATTCGTTACATCGCAACCGTCTACACACGACTAATTGATAAATTTATCGCTTGAACAGTGCAAATTTTTTGGTAGGAAAAGCTAGTAGACAAGTTAATAGATCTGGCTTATTACACGTTAGCTCTCGGTCTACATTATGGATCAATGGTTATAGTAAATAATATTTGTAGCCTTTGAAACACGTATATTACAAATAAATACAAATGAATCAAGTATTTCAATTACGTTAATGACCAATCTATTGGATTCATGCCAACTGATGTGAGTATATCATTGGTTTTCGAAAAATGTCGGCATCCTAGAAAACTTTGGAGTCGATTTAATGGAGAAGGATGTCCGGCAAGTAAGACTTTATTCCCTTGTTTCTTGTTCACGAATTCTTCCATTTTTTTAGCGTCGTTGCCCCACAGCATGAATATTAAAAACTTCTCTTGGGTATTTATTACAATTTGTAATTTGACGATAAGTTTAGAAATCACAGTCTCCCAACCTTTGTTTGAGTGCGATTTACTGTTATCGACTGTTACAGTGAGAACGCTGTTCAATAGTAGAACTCCTTGTTTAGCCCAATGTTCCAAATATCCATAATTAGAAGGAAACGATTTCAAAGATTTTGCATATTTTGAATTTCCAATATCAATCTTTACTTCTTTCAAAATATTTCTTAGTGATGGTGGTATTTTTTTTATATGTTTTTCAACACTAAATGCTAAACCGTGAGCCCATCCTCTAGTAGCATACGGATCTTGACCAACTATTACAACTTTCACTTCTTCCGGTTTACAATACCGAGTAAACGACCATATATTAGAACGAATTGGAAGTAAAGAATCTTCTGGAATAGTCTCTAAAAATTTATTTAAATCTTGTAAAACGGTTTCGTTTTCTACAAAAACTTCATGCAGTAGATCTTTCCAATCATCTGATATATTGTTGTCTCGCAATACGTTTGGGTATCTAACTATAAAATGATCTAATATGTCGTGTTTAGAGAACATGCTCGTGTCGTTGATCTATAACCTTGAATACAAGTGTTCGGCGGAATAACGCGTTACTATAGCAACGATTATAGTCACCGCGATACCTTCTCATAATCTACTGAACTTCCACAATACACAATCTGTTATTTAACTATCATTTTAGAGATAAACAACACAACACGGTTACTATTGAATATTTTCTTTTTAATGCCAATATTTTTTATGTAAATTAAACACACATAATGAAATTTAATCCATCAACAATTTTATACAGAGTGTCTAAATGATATATGAACATACCACTCTATATTCAAAATTTTAAAATATACAAATGCACGTTAAACTTATTTCAAGAGGGATTGTTTGTAGATTAATTAAATTACTTCAACACATGAACTGGGAACGATGCAAACCCTACAATCTCAAATGGAAATGTGAGGTTATATTTTACAATAAGAAAATTATGAAAAGTAATTAAATTTTATTAGATTTTTAAAATATTTTTCGTTATTACTTTCTAAACAGAAATAAAGTTTTTTTCTTAATATTCTCACGAGTCTTTCGAATCGTTTAAATCTGGGGTTGTATTTTTTCAACTAAATTTTAAAAACTGAATGCAATGCAATGGAGTCGCTAAATCTTGGTGGCCATTCTATCGCTCCTCTATGTGTGTCTCTCTTTTAGCCACTGTCTAACTGGAAGACAGTAATGTGGTGGAGCTCTACCTTGTTGAGGGTAAATAAGACCTTCTTGAAAAATTATGTTACTAGCAGGATAATTTTTATTTGCCAAATTAGTAATTAAGCAATTTATCCTTTCCCGAAACAAATTTATTGAGAAGGAGTAATAATGTGTCTACAAGTCAGTGATAAGTCTTTACACAAAGTTTAAACTTGCTGGTTCGACCCATTTTATTATAGATAGTTCGTTTGACCACTCAGTCACGTTATTTTGAAAAGTTTCTCAAATTGCGATGGCTTGTATCCATCATTTTCAACAATTAAAAATAGTTCTAAGCTGTTTCGCTGGGAACGAGAATCATTAAAAGATTATCCACGTGCGGGAGGTCCTGTGACTACTCCAAAAAAACTTAAATTAGTATAGAAAATTACCGGCTCCTAAAAACAAAAGAAATTACAACACACACCGTCATTTCCAAAACAAGTGCAAGATGGGTGCCTCAGCACAATGCAAAAGCAGCGTCGAGTAGAAAATTGTGAATGATTTTTAGAGCTTTGCCGAGAGGATCAAGAAAGCTTGATCGCATCCATTGTAAAGAGTGCAGAAGTTATGGTCTTTTTCTATGATCCGACATCCAAAAAGATTCCATTGAGTTGCAACGGAAAGAAGGGCCCGTGCCAAAAAAAGCAAAGGTGCGTGTGAGGGTATCCTATATTTGACTTAAAGGAATTAAATATAACTGTCAACACCGCATATTACTCTGACGTAATAAGGCTGTTACGTAAGAAAATTATTTAAAAAAAAGGCGCGGCAAAATTAGCGGATGTGTGTGCTTGCTTCATGACATTCCTCCAGTCCATAGTACTTCGCTTCCCAAGGCTACTGTACACGAATGTGGCTTCACAGAGATCGAGCACCAACCAAATTGTCATTATCTGGCCTCGTTCGACTATTTTTTATTCGCTGAAGGCCGAGTTAGGGCTTAAAACGGGCTTAAAACGGCGTTTAGCCTTATAAGGTTCATTTGCCGACTAAAGCCATTCCTTAAAAGCCTGAACCATTGATTGCGAAACTTTTATGTTTCTCGGCAACTGTTTCTTCTTTTTCTAAAGCTCATTGTACTATAACACACTTGAAAATACCGCTTTCAAAATTTATAAAACGTTATAAATACTAATCAGACCATTCACCCACTTTATAAACTTAAGAATAGTAAGGAACAGTCGATAACGAGGTGATACAGGTGACAGCGAATGGCTGGCATCATTGGCTTTGGGGCACATTTCCCCTTCGAATCATCAAAATTGTCTTTTTTCGCTTACTAGTAATGTACAAAACAGAAAATAGTAAATATACGAAAATATCGTACGTTTGGGAACACTGCCTATGATAGACGGAAGCAGTGTACAAAAAATAATAACGTCATGTTTAAAAAAACGGGCTGACACATGTTAAGATTTATCTTTTTAAAAATAAACATATTTTTGTTAAATGAACTACTTTATTTATATAAAATAGATTATAAGAAATTCAAGAAAAATCCTTTGTAAATGGCAGTCTCGTGAATTTAGATGATAACCAATTGCGCTCATAAAAGAAATTTTTTTGTTTGTTATTTATGTCTTTGAATCAGGAATGGTAGCTATAAAAACAAAGTATTTGTCTTCATCGTCTTTACGTCATTTTTACCAATTTATTACTAATGAGGTACTTATTATCACATAGAAAAATAAATCATAACAAAAATAACGTTCAAAAAATATATCTAAAAATTTGATGATTCACTTATTTACGCATTTGTTATTGACAATAATTTATTTTTATTTTATAACAAGTATACTAACATTGAGCTTCTACTACCTTGATAACATTACAGTTTATTGTGTTGCTTAATTATTTTTCTACTAATTTGATTAACAATTATTTTAAAATAACAATGCCTTCAAGTTTTCAATGCATCAGTTTAGAATTCGTCTAATCGCTTCGTTTTTGTTTTTCTCTTACAGCTGCATAAATAATGAGTGAAGAACACAAGAGCTACACTTTTGGAAAAAAAGTCATCCTGTTTGTACCAGAAAATTATATGTAGGGGATAATGTATTGTATGGCTTGTTAGCATATACTTCTATGTAAACCTTTGAAAACGGCCTTTTTATACTTTCTTAATTCAATGTATTAGAACCGTTTTTTTTTGCGAAAAATATGACTTCACCTACCTAAAAGACATATGGCTATGAGAATGCAACAAAGAGAAATTATCTTTGATAAATTAACAGTTAGTAAAAAAATTATAAACGTTATTGGTGAAAATTACGTGTCACCAGATGGCGCTGAATTTAGCTTCTATAGCGATGAACAACAATATAATCTGTAATGAGTGTTTGATGCTGATTTTATGTTTTTAGTGATTTTGGTAGGATTTTCTTCAATTTTGTAATTACCGTTATTTCGTAAACATGTTTGTGTGATTTTAACAAAAAGGTGTGCTTAAAAATCGGTCTCAAAATTACGAAAATTCAAGTATCCCTTTTTAACATTATGGAATATATTGGAGTCATAAGCAGAGCACTAAAAGAAGGTGACATATACCTAGTATTATATGGACTTAAAAACTATTAAAAGTTTGTGTCTACAGACAGAGGTCTAACTTCCCAGCCTCATGAGTTACTTAAATATTGGAAACGCATTTGTTCATGTAAGTACGGAAGGAAGAGACTTGAATTTCTACACGAAATTACCAAAAAAGGGCTCAAGAATAGGATTTTAACAACTATTACATTTTAACTACATTTTTATTGTTGTTGAGGTACACCTTATGGATGTGTGGTTGTTTTTATCTCAGAAAAGCACTTTAAAGATGTATATTATTTGAGTATTTAGACAAAAATTTCCAATAACACTTTCTATTGTTAATAAAACAACCCAATTGGTTCGTATTCTGGCTTTGTTGCTCACCTATATTGTAGTTTGAAAGAAAATTAACAGATGTCACCCACATCGTAATTTCCGCGAACTTCATTGTCGTCAACAGCACTAACCACATGGTGGTGGATTGATCTAAGAGTAGTGAAGTCAAATCAATTTCATTGAGGCACCATCGCCACTTTATCAAGTACTAGTTTATTTATACAAGTTGAATAAAACTGGTAAAGTTTTGTCACAAAAAATATTTTGAATAAAAAGACAGAGGTATGAAACGGCCGTAAGTTACGGGTAAAGGTATGAGAACAGATGGACAAGAATGTAATCAGTTTAGTAAGAAGAAATCGTCTCTGTACATACAACAATTCTTCGTATTTATAATGTTATTGGAGGGTTTCGGGGGTTAGGAGCAAGGTGAAAATTTTTGGTAGATACGAATATAGTTATTTTTTAGTGCTTACCATGGGCATTTAACATCTTTGATTGATATTTCGCACTACAAATTTAATCTGCCTGGTGGTGTTGGACAAAAGGAACATGTTCATTTGGTAAGTTTAACTATTTTTCATGAACTTGGTTAATTGTGTAGTAATACAATATATTATAAAAAAGACTTTCTTAGAAAAGTACCATGAGCATATTATTTAATTTAGAATCCATTTGAATGACACCTTCCCGTTGGTTTTTCACTTCCTAAAGTAGTCCTGGAAGTCAATTTTTGGTATCAAATCTCTTTTGAACGGTATTGTTAATCTAGGAAAATGCCAAAAGTCACACATATTGTAAAAGATCAACGCTTGATCAAAAATATGGCTGTTTTACTTTATCTGCGTTACGGAATATTTTCAATACTTCAAGATATTATTTAGTAATCCTTTAACCTCTCGAAGCGTTTTGTAATACATAACATCTTCATATATAAATAGATACTATTGTCTTAACTCTGTACTGAATTTGCTTTTTTTGGTTTTGTTGATTCATCACATGTCTAATCAGTAGCTGTACACACCAATGAATTCAAGAAGATTTAATGGTGACGCACATTCCCCATGCTTTGAGATAAATCTCTTAATTAAACAACTGAATTGTATTATCACACTCGTCACGATAAGAAAACTGAGGCCTTGAGACCTATTTCGATATTTTCTTCTTTTTTCATAATTTTTTAAAATGGCTGATATTATTAATTTCACATCAATTTTTTCATTCAATTGCTTAATATATTTGTAAGTATATAATGTTTCACAATCTCCATACTTCTATGTATGGCAACATCGATAAACTAACTTCACACTCCTGACCTGTATCAATTTTCATATTGTTAAATCTTGTTTTGACCTCTGTATATTGGTTTAGTAGGCATAGAAGGCTTACATAATTTAGCCCTTAAAAAATGTTTTATTATATTTTAATTTTTCATTTTTTATATCCTTATTTTCATCATTTTTCTGATTGCATGCGATAAACAATTTTTTGTTCTTAATTTCTAATTGCAAATGGTGTTGCGGGTTGATTAATTTGATTAATTAAAAAAATGAATTCAAAATATGCCTTCAGTTTGGCACTATTTTCTACTTATTTTTTAATTTTTCATTGTTTATATTGTTAGTTTCATCATTTCTATGATTTTGCGATAAACAATTTTTTGTTCCTAGTTTGTAATTTCGAATGATATTGCGGGTTTAGGACTCAAAATAAAACTGATCTAGAGTTTTTTTAAATGCCAACGTTTCGATCTTTTATTTGAAGTCTAGAAATATATGGTACATAATAACTCAAAAATTGACGAAGATTGCGTTATTATATACCATATATTTTTAGCCTTGATAAAGATCAAATAAAAGATCGAAAAGTATTTCCTGTCCTCAACCCTCAACACCATTTAAAACTACATACTAGGAAGGACAATAATATAAACAATGACATCTTCATCTGGGTTCTTAATTTGATCAATTAAAAGAATGAATTCGAAATATGTCTTCAATTTGACCCCATTCTATAATAATATTTTTAGTCACTTGCAATGTGTGATATATAATAGATATCCAATTACGATTCTCATATACATAGTTCTTGAAATTGCCTATTTTATGTTTAATTAAGAATTTTATTAGCTAACCTAACCTAACCTTAACATATTTTCAATTTAATATCTCAAATTTTGAAAAGTCCATGATCTCGTGTTGCAAATTCGACATATAACGATTAGATAATTAATTGAAGATAATGGTCGCTCATACCATGTGGTACATTATATACTGAATATGAGAAAAATGTAAGACATTTAGGGTCCTTTATTAACGCAGTATAAACAAGAGAAAGAAAATTTTCTTGCAAGATTAGTAAAAATTTTTGATACATCACTATGATGTAGAGACCAAAATACAGAATAAAAACACCACTTAAAAAAATCAAGATGCAAAATTCAGTAAAGAAGGTTATGCTGACCATATTTAAGGATGCTGAAGGCGTAATTTTAATAGATTACCTCCAAAAAAAAGCCATAATTACAAGCCCTCATTATGCCTACTTCCTTGAGACGACAAAAGAAAAATACCAAAAGAAGTTGCATAAAGGCCGATTCATAAATTTGACTTTCCGTTTGCTTTTGCTGTTGACGTTTGCTGGTAAACAATTTTGAGATGCATAAGACCATTCATAGTTGCCATGTACGGATCGGTCTGCCGTTGGTGACTTTCAACATAAACAAATTCTATCATTCTCCGTCAGCCGTTCGTTGCAATAGAAAACAGCTAATCACATCCATTCGCGTTTGTCACGTGATTTTGACGTATGACGTTAGAGCGTAATGCTGGGGTTATTTTTCTTTCTAATTGTTTGTTTATGGTGGTCTTTTGGCTTTGCTTGTTTTCTATTCGTTATTTTCCATATTATCGTCCATAAATACCGGATATGTTTAGGTTAACGGGAGCAACGTCAATAATGCATATATTATGTAATACTCTTATATGGACAGTTCTTATGGGAAAACCATCTTTACGTTAAGGTGCCGACAGTATTCATTTTCTTTCTCGATCGAGACACTTTATCTATACTGCGCATGCTTCATGTGCGTAAAAGATGCGCAGAGCTAACTTAAGCGTCCGGAGGAGAGAGAGGACGATACACTATTTGTTTCACTTAGTCGGAACAGCTTCCACTGTTCATATTGGAGTATTACATTTATGCAAAAATGTGAATAAAGTGTAAAATTTGCTACGAAAGGCAAACGTCACTCGCACGATTCTTAAAGAGTACTCAACCAAGTATCTAAAAGACCGTCCCGGAAACGGTTCCCAAACGATTCCTCGGTTGGAACACAAATCAGACTCGTTCGTATAACGGTAATTGCCCGGTTGGAACACGTAATCTCTAAAATGCAAAGGACGTTTTTTTATGGGCTGGAACGAACCTCATATTTTCCAGATATGCCCTGTCAGCGATTGCCGGCTTATACTAGTATGGTTTATAACCTGGATTATTATTTTTAATGCAACTAATGAATATTATTGTTTTCATAAATAAATTGCGAGTCATTAGTCAATATAAAAAAATGTCAAGCAGTTCCACTTGAATAGATACGTAAAAAACTATTATTTGAACAATTGTAACGTATCAGTTTATTAGTTAAATATTTACATAAAACGGACTTTAACCGGTAGATTGTGTCAAATTAATTAATTGTCCTTATTTATCAGGCGACTTTCTCGTGCTGGTAATATTTTGACCCCGATAGCCTTATTTTTTTGTGAATCGAGAAATGAATTGTGCAATCTGATTTATTAAAATCTGTTTCTTTTAAAAACATATATCGAACTTTCTGTCTATGGCTGATTATAAAATATAATTAAACGACAGTTTTTATTTTTAAATCGTGTCGCAATTACATATTTATCTCTTCAAGTATAAATATATTAATGCGAAAAATATTGTTGTCTACAAACATAAACTTGAATAACTTTATTTATCATTTATTCATTACACAAAAAAAAAACAATGACTGCAGAGAATACTCTACCGCATACCAGCAGTTTGATATGAAAACCAACCTCGAGGAGAAACTTAACTGTCCGACAGAAATGAAAAAAATATATATAATATATATATTATAATTAATTTATGTATTGTAATAAATTTTGTAACAGTCCTTTATTTATCTTACGTATCATTATTGTTCTTGTGTGCCAATGACCAGCGCTGTAAAGGCAACAATTAACATTATTGATTTCCTTCTAATACTATAACAAATAGAATATTTGAAAAACTATTCATTAAAATACTTTTAAACATAATTTTATCTTGTATGTATCTTTTAAACTTATATTAACTTTGAAAAACATTTTAGGCTCCTATTCCAGATTCTTATAGAGGCAAGTACCGTGATACTGAATATACCAAAGACAAGATAGGTCATGCATATGCAGAAGATGTTCGCATATTATGTGAAAAAGTTCAAGAAACGGGTAGAGGAATCAGTGCTTTTATTGCCGAAAGTATGTTAAGCTGCGGAGGACAAGTTATACCACCTAAAAATTACTTCAGTGAGGTATATTACACAAAATTTTCAACTTACATCTTAATTTTTTTAAAAGATAGCTTACTGCACATATCACAGTATATTAGCTCCATGTATATTGTACGATCTACCATTAGCTTTAGTCTTTATTGACTTAAAGAACGCATTTAACTCGATACATCCTAAAGCCATTATAGAAACCCCAACAAATCAGGAAGACAACAAAACATATAGCCAATATTTACAGGGGAGGTAAAGCTAGAGTAATAATATACAAAGAATCTTCAGAATTTCTAACCTGTAGAGAAGTACCACAACGTAATGCCATCTCTTTACAGTGACAATAGGAAAAATCTTCCGAAATCTAGACTGGAATAACCACTTAAGGTTCACTGACCATATAGTAGTGATCGCCAATAGTCCCGAGGAATTGGAACAACAAATTGATGAGGTAAACATCATGAACAATGAAGTAGGTCTCAAAATGAAAGTAGAGGTAATGTACAGGGTGTCAAACATAAGGTAAACCATATACTTTTCTCAAAACCTGTAAGAGTTATCAAAAAACTTCAATTACAAAAGTTCTTTGTATTTGAAGGAATTTTTAGATTATTGATTTTTGGATTATACAGGGTGTCCCAATTCTTCAGTATCGACTTCAGCTTTGGAATTTTAAATGGAACACTCTATATTTTATTGCATTTTTAGAATTAGTTGTAAAAACAAAGGCCTATTTGATTTCCGCACGGTTTAGAAAATATTCAAGGTTATTTGAATTTATATTGAAAAATAATTACATTCCGCAAAAAATGAGGCTATCTGGCATCATTTGCAAAATGAATTTTTAAACACAAAACTTTGGTTTATTGATTTTCGAGTCTAGAATCTTTTTTTACTGAATGAGTTTCGATTTGTGTAGATAACAAAATATAATTTTTTTAAATGGCACTTCCTGTATGTTATAATTTTAATAGAACGCGCATAAAAATAAGAATCATGCCATACATACAGGGTGTGCAATTTAAAAAAATTGAGATTTTGTTATTTCGAAACTCATACAGTAAAAAGAGACACCCAGCATGATTCTAGACACGAAAATCACGAAAATTCCATTATCTTAAGTTTTGTATTTAAAAATTCATTTTGCAAATGATGCCATTTAGCTTTATTTTTATTTTGCGGAATGATTTTTCAATGAAAACTCCTTAAATATTTCCTAAACCGTGCGGAAATCAAATAGGTCGGTCTCATGAAAATTACCTTTGCTTTTACCGCTAAATCAAAAAAAGCAATAAAATATAGGTTGTTTCATTTAAAATTCCAAAGTTGATGTCGATACTGAAGAATTGGGACACCCTCTATAATCTAAAAATTCTTATAAATACAAAGAATTTTTGTAATTAAAGTTTTTTGATAACTCTTATAGGTTTGGAGAAAAGTATATGGGTCGCCTTATGTTTGTCCCTCTGTACAACGAACTGATAGAAATTAATGATACAATACTAGAATTAGTAGAAGAATACATATACCTGGATCAACTAATTCACAAATCGGGATCTTCACTCCCAGAAATTGAAAAGCAAGTTAAATTAGCATGACACATTAGAAAAATATTATCATATATCAATAATGCCAGTGTACATACGGATGCGAAACTCTTAATCCTGATATCATAAGAAAATTCCAATAATACAAATATCTATGGAGCAAAGCATGCGAAGAATAACAAAAAAGATTGTAAGAGTATTTAGTGGATGAGACAGAAGATCCAGGTTACGAACGTTATCCACAGAATTACTTACTTAAATGATACTTGACGAGAAGAACTGACAATAAATGTATCACACGAATAACATAAACATGAAGAGAACCAGAAGATTTAACTTGATGTGGGATTGTGATATTAGAAAATTAGCTGGACAATACGGCCCAGACAGCCATCAATATACCACGAAGAACTCAAATGAAAGATAAATGTATATAAATTTTTTAAGGATTCTATGAATGAATAAAGCCTGCAAAATAATATATATGTTCGGATAATATTCATTTTTGTACATTAATGTTGTCCCCATAAGATATTTATATATATTTATAATATAATATATTATAAATATATATATATATATATATATATATATATATATATATATATTGTTATGGTATGATAATGTGTAATGTTTATTTTTATAATTTTTTTTTTAAATAAAATCAGATTTTAATTTGGGCGCCATTAATAATTATTTGAATTTCTTTATTTTATTATGTTATTATTATTTTTTTTATTCTCAGGGTATTATATTGTGAGGTCAAATTAAAAAATTTTATTGCGATAAATTGTTATGGTTATAAGGTCAGATGATAATAGTTTTAAGACCGGGTCTGTTCTTTATAATTAATAAAATATTCAAAATATACAATTTCTTAACTAGCTATTACAATTATTTTATTTTACAAACAATCATTCATTCATACTCGTAATTACACTCATAAAACTAAATTATATGGAAATGTGAACTCAAATATTATATACTAAAAGAAATACTTAAACTTAATAGAACAGTACCTTAAGTGTTTGTTATGTTGTATTCTTAATTTTTTTTTTAATTGGAAATTGTTACGGCCTTGCAGAATAAACAGATACTCCGATGTAGTTCCACTCCTGTTCTTTTCCTTTTCACAACTTCTTTATCTTGGAAATTGTCCCTTTGTGAGTATTCTCACTTATTTCACTTTATTTAATTGTTTTCACTAATTTCTTATTACTACACTTATACAATTATTAATTATCAATCCTTTGAATATTTTATGCCTTTTTTATCAAGATTTTAATTTTTTAAATTTCAATTAAAATTATTTTACTCTTTTTTTCTTGCGAAAAATTTCTCCCGTTGTTGATTCTCTTCTTAATTGTTTTTTTTTCTTGCCAAATATTTCTCCCGTTGTTGATTCTCTTCTTAATTGTTTTTTTTTTAATCAATGATATTTGTTTTAAAAGTTAGTTACTAAATTGTCATTTCTAAATTTTTAAATTATTGTGACTTTATTCTATAATTTCTTTGTTGTATTTATTTCATTCCTATGTTATTAATTTTATCATTGCAGTTGTCAAAATTTTTATATTTTATCATTTATAACCTTAAAATTTATGTTGGTATGTCACATAAATTTTTGAAGTTGGTGCTCCTGTTTTTATCTGTCAATTTATGGATTAAATTCTTTGATTATACAGGATTTGTCAAAATTAAATAATAATTTAGAATATAGTGTCGGCCAAAACTTAATATAAAGAATGTTATTTATTTTATTGTGATAAACTGCTCTAAATAACTGAATAACAGAACTGAACTTATTGCTTTATTTATATCTTATTATTATTTAATAATTTATTTTGGATATATTCATACTATAACTATATATATATATATATATATATATATATATATATATATATATATATATATATATATATATAAATAGTTCTCAAATTCTATATTTGGTATGGCCGTTAAGTCTTATTAACTTTACTAAATATTGAGTTCATAAGGTTCTGTTTATTTTTGTGAAATCACAAGATGGCAATGAAAACTGAAATTATTGATCATTCAAAACCATCAGTATTCAGTATTTCACCAGTTGTTAATGTCCAGGGGCGCCCGGGCCTAATTTAATAAGCTCTCGATTTACTTATAGCAGACTCACTAGATCATTGTTAATATCTCACACACTTCAATTATTTTATCCATTTCTTTTAAAACAAACGGAAATCGCCGGAGTCATAGAAATACTTCCAACCTTAGCAATTACCACAGATAAATAAACAATGAATACAGCTGATAAAACTCAGATCAGTTTGAATCTTTGTGGCCTTCCATAATGGATATTTATTGGCTTTAGTGGTTGCATCCAGTTATTACAAATATTCCTAAAAATTTTTGTCTTTTTTTGGTAAAATAACACGTTTTAAATTCTCATTACATAAAATTTTATTACATTAATTAAAAATTTACATCTCTAGCTACTCTAAAACTTTTAACTTCTTTTTTATCATTGTTGAAACTAAAGTGTCAAAATTTTAGTTCTATTTGTACTCTATTGAGTTCCGTTTTGTGTTGTACACATTTTATTTCCATCTTTTCCCAAATCTCTTATCAATTATATATTTGATATATCATATTGAAGCCAGTTTTATTTATGTGTGATATGTATTGTGTAGGAGTTAAGTTCCTATACTACTTTATTAAAATATTAGATTGACTGTTCTATTTGTTCATCTATCTTTAGTGGAATGTGCAGTAATGAAACTTGACATCGAATTAAGAATTGGCATTAAAAATTTGATTTTTTGTATAGATTTTTCTATTTTTGTCTCACTGTGCATTTATCAGAAATAGGGTAAAAGCAAAATTGTCTTTATAATTGTGCCTCTTCTAATCAGTTGATCTACCTCTTTTACCAATAACCATCTTCTGAATATATTTAAGACGTCATAATTTCAAATACATGAGAAATTTTTCTATTATCATATTGTATTAATTTCAGGTGTATGATATTATAAGAAAAGCAGGAGGCATCTGTATAGCCGATGAAGTTCAAGTTGGTTTCGGAAGAATAGGGAAACACTGGTGGTGTTTCCAAGAATTTGATGTAATTCCGGATATTGTTACTATGGGAAAACCCATGGGTAACGGACATCCAGTAGCATGCGTTGTTACTACCAAAGCAGTATCAGATAGTTTCACAAAAACTGGTGTGGAATATTTCAATACAGTAAGTTTATCCATGCCAATATAATTTTCTAACCCCATTATTTGGATATTACGATAGCCTCGTTTAGCGCTATTTCACATTACGCTCTACTTTGATGGAACATAACCCCTGCATTAAGTGGGATCTTACTGTAATTGTCTATCAAAAGAGACCTAAAATCAAGAGGAATCATCATGATAAAAATATTACTATACCATTTGTAAGTGAAAGGTCTGTCTTAATGCAGTAATTCAATAACCACAAATTGTTTTGTGGATTTCTCTAAATTCCATCAAAAAAGAAAAATGTTTAAGTTGAATATTTAGTTTCCTCATGTAAGGACATGTCTGCACGTGTCACATTATATTTGATTGCTTGCTTTCTATACTTTTAATTTATGATGCCACAAAAAATTTTGAGACTGTAATTTACTTACATTCACTATATCTTCCATTTTTATTTCAGTATGGAGGAAATCCAGTTTCTTGTGCTATAGCAAATGCTGTTTTTGATACAATCGAAAAAGAAAATTTACGAGAAAATGCCATCGTTGTTGGAGAATATCTTCTTGATAATTGCTTGTTATTAGCGAAAAAACATAAATGTATTGGAGATGTTAGAGGAGTTGGTTTGTTCGTCGGTATAGATTTGGTGGTAGATAGGGAAACTAGAGAACCAAATACAAAATGTGCAAAATTTGTATTACAAAGGTAAATTACAATGGTTCATATAACGAATCAATATTCTCAACTCTTTTATGATACAAATCTGTGTACTTACATTTCTAATTGTATTTTGACTTCAACTGAATATTTTTTCTAAATGAATTGCTTTTAGAAAGGTTAAGTGGAAACATAAAAAACATGAAATACTTTTTGTATTATAGAACTCATTTTTTCTTAGACTACCATTAATATAACATGATTATAACGAAACTATATAGGCCTCCTTTACTTTGGAACTTGGTATTTGTAAAGTCAGTAGTAGATTTATCAGCAGGCTATAATCTAGGGGCAAAACAAGTGGTCGAGTATCAGGGGGGGCTTTAAAAAGGGGAAGTCAACTAGTGATCAAATTTTCATACTGAAGGCAATCCATAACAATAGCTATGACCAAGGATTAAACCTGAATTTCCTCTTTGTGGATTTCAAGCAGGAGTATGATTCAATAAGTAGAAAACATATGTTTCGGGCGCTTGCAGCACTCGAAATACCTAATAAAAGATTACATTTGGTAAAAATAACATTGAAATAAAAAAATTATTAGATTGTATTACATCCAATCTAACTTGATTGTTATACCTATATTTTTAATTACAGGATGCGTGAAGAGCATATATTGATCAGTGTGGATGGTCCTCATTGCAACATAATTAAATTCAAGCCTCCGATGGTATTCACCAAAGAAAATGTGGATGAGGTTATATCCACTTTGGATAGAGTGTTTGACGAATACCGTCACAAATCAAAATTATACGTTAATCCACACAAATCCCAAACGACTGTCGCAGATTCTAACAGACCAGTCATGGAACACAGACCAATGGAGTACTTGTGTAAAGATTCTAATATAAAATCTATTTAAATGTTTCTATTATGGACCTGTATTTATTATCGTTTGTAAGATATTGTTAGCAATTCTTAAATATCAATTGAAAATTATCAACTATTAAGATTGTTAATATAGTCATAGCATTTTTCATTATTTATACTCGATTTTTTTATAAAAAAAATATTTCAAGTCAAGTTTGGGTTGTATGAAGAAATGCGAGAGGTATAAACACGTGTATAATTTATTTTGTCAATGTTTTAATTGAAATAATTAGAAAATCAGTTTTTTTACATACTTTGTTTCATTTTCCTATGATAATTGATTAATGGAATATTTAAAAGGTTGTAAATAAACTACAAATAATTCAACTGTGAAAAAGTTTGTGAATGATTGTGACCAAAAAAATTAAAAAGGTGAAAAAAAGTGTCTGGTAAACATTACTTTTTGCAAGCATGCTTTTTATTTTAATTTATTTATGAAGCTTTTCGCTTAATACCCTGTTTCTTTATTTTATCTTTGTTTATACTAGAAGGTTCAGTTACTTTCTTCTTTTTAACTTGTTCCATGGATTTTCTCCCAAATCTCGCACAATAAGCATCCATGTTGAACTTTTTTCTTAGACTATAATCGACCATATAACGAATTTTGCCAAATATTTCTCTTTCCTTCCAACCTTGATCATGAACTCCACAAATCGACCACATAATGCCTAAAATGATTGATTAATCAATAATATTTGTCATCATTTGTTCATAAAATCTCATCATACGAATATAAAATTTTTGGTATTCTTTGGGTGCTAGTCATGTAAGTAATTGTGTACATTTTCATATTTCATTGTGTATTTTTTTTAGAATATTACAGATGTACTATTGCGAGTTAATATTTATTTTTTTTTCAGTACTTTGTACAAAAAGGGAATAAAAAACTGTATAAAATTGAGGACAAGGCTGTTAACTGGTCTAGGACCTCTTTTTATAATAATTATGTCAGTGTTGTTCTGACATAATAATTTCCTATTTAAAATTAGGCAACCTTGCACAAATGTAACTCAGACAGAGATACAACCTCTTGTGTTCGAATTATCTCACCACTTCTGATGGAAGCCCTCCATTAACGTATCGTCTCGGATTACCCAATTTTCGTCTTATATTGATGTAAACATAAATGTCCAATTTATAATTAATTATCGCTTTTGTATATGATAGGATTTAGTATTTAAGGCGGCTTGTACACGTATAAGGGGTTCTTAATAGTTTAACATTCGTCGAGTACAGTAGTCGAATTATTGAAACGAAGTTTAATTCATTATTTTCTTGAATAGTTTATTCCAAAGTAGTGAATTGAGTTATTCAACTTGTTGGTGTTAACCAACCTTCACAATGAAATGGTTGTTGGTTAGATATTAAGAATTAAAATTTTGGTTATTAAGTAACAAAGTATATGGTCAACCATCATTGGTTAGCCCGAAGATACATTACAAGTGTGGCCCTGCATATTGATACCATTACTGATCTCCTATACTCATACCATGGATTTTGTATTATGTAAATCTTTTGTTTGCTCTTCAGTATACTTGTATACACTATATCATTTACAAATAGTATGGAGTCATCAGACAATTTAACATTCGACTTCTGATGTCTAAATAATATTTAGCAAACGGTAGTTGTGCTCTTCGATGTGGTGCAGTGACAGACAATTGGGTCTCAAATTATCATCTCTTCATTGTAGCGTTGCTCATTTCTTGTTCATAGAAACCACATAAAATCTTGGCAAAGAGAACTAAATTTAAAAAACCTTTGTTTACCACAGTTGTATATAAATCTTGAAAAAAAAACTATTTCCAGAAAATTCAGGGAAACAAAATGAAACCAGTAAATGGAGCCTAAATCACTAGATGGGTCTGTTAACAAACAGAAAAATCAAGTTAGCAGTAATAATGATAAGATAAAAAAATTTATATTTGGGAACATGCCTCAGGTTGTTGATTCATAATTATTAAACTTTGTTTGAAAAGTTTACCATCATTTCCCTAGTTTTTTTTTCAGTTGTTAATGCCGCGAATATTAAAATGGGTAGTTTTCACTGCCTTAACAATCAAGATTTTTTTTACTAATTAATTCCTCAGGAATTCCTGACATTTTAGATAATTTAAAGTGGTCTAAACCATACCAGGTGATTAATCATTATTGAAAAATAAATACATTGCCAAAAAATTTAAAAAATGCAATAACCACAATTAGAACCTTGATTGAAGGTAAGTTGGAATTCCTGGACCTGTTGGTGATATTCATACGATTTACACTGCCACTACACCAACACTCACAATTATACACTAAATCAAGATTTACCTTCAGTCTCTGAAGACGATAACTTTGTTGTCAAAACGCTTGTCAGACAGTATAGTTACGAAGTTGATTCAGTTGGGGTAAGAACAAATAATATTATCGTTTCTTACCTACGTAGCCATTTGGATCTGTTCCATCTAAGCAGAATGTATCATTTAACCATAGCCCATATTCAATAGCTTGTTCAGGAGATTCCGTCCATTCTAGTATTTTTTTACACCAATACATTCGCATGTATCCATGAATTTTACCTTCATGATAAGCCTGTAACTGAGCTGCGTTCCACATTTCATCATGAGTTTTAGCATTTTCTAGCTGCTCCCTCGTATAGGTCCACGTCCTTTTATCCTTACTAAAAAATGCAATGAACAAAAAAAATTGTGTATCAGTATTTAGTAAACATTAACAAGAAACTTAATTTTCCTCTAAATGTTGCAATTTTCACTTGATGTATGACAATAAACAAAATTAAAAATGAACAAAATAATAGAAAAAGGTGAGGATTTAGAAACATATGTAAATATACAATAAACACAACAATACTTTGACCAGGATCTCATAATGAACATACAATAGCAGTCCTAATAATAAAATATGAAGTAGAAAATTTGGAAATTGAGAGAAAAGATCAGACAAAAAGAAATGAATATAAATAATAAGATATTAGGTAAGGAACAGAACAAGACTCAATAACATAAAAAATTAATATGAAATAGCTAAATTGGTATTGATATATAGTAAAAAAGAGTGAACTTACTAAAGAAATTTGTAACAAAAAAAGGAAATACTTTACTAGAATTGAGGAAAATGACTGAAACCCTCATCCACTTAAAATGGTACAAGAATAAGAGACTATTAGCTCGATGATATAATTACCCTTTGACCTATAGCATCCAAGCAAATTCTATATATTTTCATTTTATTTAATGGAATTAAAAATATTCTAACAACACTTTTGGATTCATAATGAAGTTACTCTTACCTATGAAGTTTTAGAGAATCTTTAGCCCATCCAGCAGCTCCCTCTAGATTATCATAATTACTATTATAATAACAATAATTATCTGTTAATTCTCGTCTTACAATAAGTTCTTCTAAATATTTGTCACATTGCTCCTTGTACAATGAGCTGAGGCTTTTGACTTCTAAGACACATCTTTGCGCACTAATTTGACCTATAAAATGTTTATTTAAAATATAACTGGTTTCTGGAATTATATTTACAAGTTTTAATTTCAACAAAAATTATAATAAACAGAGCCGTTTCACTAGATTCCCACTTCACTTGTATGTGTAGTCCTACTGGGAATGAGTGAGTGAGGATTAGTCTTTGGTGTTTGTTGTTCATTCATAGCTAACTCCAACTGCTGAGATGAAATACCTGAGAATAGTACAAAGCTAAACAAAAATTTGAAATCGAAACATTAGAAACTCTTCCTGACACAAAAAAAAGATTCAAATAATGGGGGCAGTCAACAAGTGGGTAACCACTGAAAATTTTTTGTGGAAAGTTTTACTTGAATTATCTCCCAATATGAGCAGAAAATTGTTAGCACCTAGATAGTGAATCAGATAGTAATCTCCTGGAGAAGCACCTTGATGGTGTTGATAACAGAAATAAAGTAAGCTCTCAGTCAACCAAAATTCAACAAAGTAGATTCAAGTTTTTCATTTTCAGATATATTTCGCTTTCCTAATAATGAAATAAGTTATCAACTTGCTGTGTTTTCTAAAGGATTTCATTTTGCTGGTATATAAAGTTTGATGGGAACAAAGTTACTCTAAATTTACAAATATTTAATAATACATATTACCATAATTTAAATAAGGAGATAATTTTGATGTATTGTCTTTAGAGGGATCATTACTGGTACTTCCATATTCTTTTAGATTTTTAATCATGAAATTATACAACATGAAAAGTCCTGCTGTTTCACCAGGCCCTTCTCCCCATTTTACTTCAGGTACATCATATTTTGGTTTATAATAATTATAACAATCATCGATATTTTCAATGTCATCTTTAAGATCCAATTTTCCTTTAAATTGGTGACTAGATACATTAGGAAAACCAGTGAGGTATTCATCGAGGTATTTATTTATTTTGCTTCTCAGAAATTTGGCCATACCTTCTTGTTTTTCAGAAGCTATCCGAACAGGCACAATATTATGTGCATCTACCTAAAAAAAATATTGAAACCATAATTTATACTGTATAGCCAGTAATGTGACCTTGTCATTTCATATTTACACAAAACGTTCATTCAACTTTTAACAAGATCCAAAAACTACACATATGAAAATGTAATAATTGTTTAAATTACTTGAACTACAGGTACATCATCAGGGATATGATCTAAAAGTGCTGCTTGTAAATTTCTAGGATGTTTTAAAGGACTGAAGTCACATACAACCCCACCTATATTATTATTTGAGACCAAGCTCGCTATATCTTTAGGAGAGCTGTTCACAATATGAAATCCAATATTCAATTCTTTGCATTCTTTTTGAACAAGTTTTAAACCTAAAAGAAAATAAGTTTGCGTTTCGTAATTTGAATACCACATTCCTTCCATTAAGTATCATGAAAATATATAGTTCTTACCTTCGATGAGGAATTTAAAGTGTCTCTGTGTAGGATACTGATGATGAACATCTTTGATAGTGTAACAAACAAATAATGGTATTTTTTTCTTAATAGCTATTCTTTGTGCAAAAATCATCGCCCAGTTATCCTGTACTCGGCAATCTCTATACATCCAATATAATATTCCATTTGATTTCTCCTTAATATTTTCATTTCCTGATAAAACTTTGCATCGATTTTTATTGAATTCAAAATTCTCCACGTTTTTTCCTTCCACTTTTCTTGCCTCAATAATATTACCAAGGAACAAATCTTTATTTAGTTTTTCCAATAACAATTTCCCACTAGAATTTCTTGGTTTTAAAGATGCCATCTTTCTATTCACACTAAGTTTCAAAACTTTATGTATATTATACAAACAGTAAAAAATATATATAAAATTGTTTGAACATTAAATGATTAAAATTTTTAACACCTATACCCAAAACTAAAAACCTATGACCTAATCATAAAAATATTTTGTCTAAGAAACGAATAATAATGCAGGAAGTGTCAACAACTACTGTTACTTGTCGAATTTTTCTATAGACATAAAAAATGCGGTGATTAGTCAATATTACGAAAACTTGTATATATGTGAATATGTTTGACTCAATGCCTAAAATGTTTGTCATGTTATTCATCATAAAATTTTTTAAGATATTCTAAATTTATGATTATTGATAAATATTTAAAAAAGATGGAATTTTAGTGAGATAAGAAGCGCTATCACCGGATAATAGCTGCAGCTGATTTACATACAGTTTATAGTTAGTTTTTTTTATAAATATGTAAGTGTATTCTAGCAGTAGAAGGCGTTATAGTCGACAAATCAATATAAAAAAAAGATCATAGCATTTTATTAAAAGAAAAAGTTCCTCGTATAACGAAAACCAAAATAGTAGTTTAATAACTTTCCACAATAGCGCTCACAAGCAATTCGAGCAATTTAAATACAATACTTTGTCTCTTTTTAATTTGTTTTAAATACCCTATTTTAATAACTTTCGCCTTTATCATAAATTTTCGAATTTTGATACAGTAGCGCCATCTTAAAATTTCGCAATAGTACACATTTTTCACACAAACTTCTTATGTCTACCACAGATTTGTGACCTTTATCGCCCAAACCAACCACCTCCATGAAACAGCGCCAGCAGTTGACCGATCAAAATTCGCCTCTTTTTAGAAACTCAAGCAACGCAGATTGCAACCATGAGAATATATCTCAATATTCGATGCGGTACGGGATATTATAAGTACTTTTGAAGCATTGTTGTGACGAACGACCAAATATTTTACTATCGCCGCAAAACTAGTTAACCACTCCTCTAAAAAATTCCATAACTCACATAGAGGAATTTAAATTTTTTCAATAGCGCGACATTCAAATGTTATTTAACGGTAGTTCATTTCTACCAACTCTTACATTATATTTCTTAATGTAGGTACTAAGCGGAAAATAAGATATTAAATTGACTTTGAATCATCGGTGTAACATTACAAAAAATAGGTGGTTTGAGGTCAATATCCAAATGAAGTTATCAATAAAAAGGACTATACATAACAGGCCATGTTTCGAGAAGCTTGCCCTCTATAGAACGTCTGTATTTATATATGTACTTGTCGGATGTAGAAGGAAATGGTATTGGGATTGTACAATAAAATGAAAGAAATGTTGATTGGTAAATTTTTATTACAACTCACCTTCACGTAAGTATAAAGACAAATTCAACAGCAAGTTTAGCAGTTTAGGGATGTCAGAAAACTGTACAAAACTGAAAAAGAATACCAAAGCTCGAACAGAAATCAGGAAATATACAGAGCATCTACACCTATATGTAGAAATTAATTATATTATAGCATACTACGATGATATTTTTATACAGAACAGATGTGTAAAAATATGTCACGAATATTAAATTACACTTATAGATATATTTTCATTCTCACTGAAAACTTTTTATATTTTGCTTTTTTCTTAATTTTTTTTTTGACCGTCAAACTACTATATTGAAATATATTCTTTATACACTTAGGTTTAGTGCTGTTGGAATGAAAATACATTGGATATATTTTTTACAAGACAATCACTTGAATATGTACATTTGTTCCAACAAGAAAGATTCCAAAATTGATCTTTAAATATAGATTTATCTATTAATCACGTTTCTATGTACTTGAAATCACTTCAAATTATTTTCTTATATTTTTTTGATTATGATATGAGCAATAAAACAATTTTTTGCATTATAGGAAGCAAGGTTTGCCTGCATGACCTATTTTGGAATTCATTAAATAATGAAAAATGTACTACTTGAATTGAATATTTTGGGACAGAGAGAAAATTATTGGAATTTCTGAGATAAATTGTTCATAATATTTTATGTACTTTTCTCTATTGTTTGACTAATATTTTAGCTAATCCAGTATGTTTGATCAATTTAGCAAATATTTAAGAAGCATTTCATATCATATTTTTCACAATGAAGAAACTGTGAAAAGCGTTTGTTACATTCAAGTAAAAATCTCAAGAATTACAAAAATAATCCGTAAATTCAATTTCATTGTCTTTTAATAGTGTTTTGTAATAACTCCTCTTTCTTTATACTTACCTTGGATATACGGTAAAAACAAAATAATAAAACTTTCTAAAAGTCTAAATACATTATATTCAATTATGAAATCTTTCAAATTGTCCTGATATATGATTTTGGGTTATGTAACTCTAAATAATTGAAACATCAAAACGGGGGTTAATGTGGATATAATATGAAAAGAATAAACATCTATAATATAGAGTTTCAATGAATTATAAAAGAGAAATATTTTACATAAGGCATTCCTTTTATAAAAACAGATTGTAACATTTATAAGAATTTAGGAATATGTGTTGAATTCACTAACAGTCCAGGATTTACAGATTTGCCACCTGCTGGCTCAACTCTACTGACTTTTGAAATACGATACCTTAGTTTACAATTAAGAGACAATGTAAAGGCTTTTAGGTATTTAGTATACTGCATATGATACTATATTTCAATTTTTATTAAACTACTTTTATTTCTATAAAAATTTCAAAATTTGTGTTTAGTTTTATTTAAATTTTGTAAATTGAAAAAACAATTTTTGAACAAAAATTGCCGCTCCCTGAGATCTATAGCCCTAGGCCGAACCCCACTGAGCATGCTGTTAAATCCACCGCTGTTCACTAATTTTATTTGTACTATATTTATGAATGATATTCCACTATAACTATACTAACACAATATTTTATTGTTGTCTTCATTAATTATTAGTATTTTAAAAAACTGTAATACATATTTATCTCAAAACTTAGAATTGCAAGTATTGGCCTGATTTATTTCTTATTTTAAAACTGTATGCTCGTCATCCAGGCTGAATAGCATTCGTTGAAATTTTTAATGAAAAGAAAGAACAAAAAATTATTCAGTATCCAAGTTTATAATAGTTTTTTCTCCATTTTATTTATCTGGAAATATTTTTAAAACCATCAAATAACGATTATTTAGATGCACACTCCAGTCAATGGACTTTTACGCAAAGGCTGCTTGACATGTAGCAAATTCACAATACTCAGTAGATCAATGTATGTTTGTTGTCGCAATTGTAATTTTATTGGTTTGATGCATTTTTTTATATGCAAGTTGCACGAAAAATCTAGCTACCTTTAGTTTAATAACCAACCAAATGTCTACCAAATCAGATGATATGTAAAACTTTTTTGTCTTCTATAATAAATCTAACCTTGTTGGTTCATGATCAACAAAATTAATTTTTTGTGGGTTTATGACTACGATTTAATTGCAAGAGTTATTGAGGGAGAGGTATACGTATATCTGTGATGGAAAGATCCAAATGCGTTAATTTAAGGTAGAGTCCCAATAGTATCAGTAAACATTGGAGTAGTATCTGTAAAGAATGAACAAAAATTGGGCTATACTAATGGTTTAAGTTTTTCAATCCTGTATAGTCAGTAAGTATCCTAGTCGAAAAAATGTTAAATTTTTAACTTAGCATACCACTATATGTGCATGAATGCCATTTTCGAACCTTAGCTTACAGCTGAAAACTTTTTCAACTGAAATAGATAGTTTTTCTAACATCTACCCTCCATAGCAGAGTGTATGTCAAAATTTATGAAATTTAGCTTTAATTGTTCATTTTTATATCATTCTGCTTTCTTTTATGACAATTAGGAAAAAGCGCAAGTATCTAAGGATCAAATTTGGCAACATAAATATTTACTAAAGACAACTGTGGATTGCTTTTTTATTACATAATTTGGTCACAAAATTCTTATTAATGGTAAGTATTTAGAGAGATAACATGAATGACAACTTAATTTTTCAAAAATTTTCTATAATTCTATTTTCAATTAATGTGAAAGCTGAGGCAAGCTAAGGCACATAGACGGACCTTCTCTTACCAAACAACTGCTCCAATTAAATAGGCGCGAAATTCGGAGTGCCGCTGGTGCATGGAGGAGGAAGGATCTGCGGACCACGTCTTCTATGAGAGCCCAGTACTCCACGAGCGCGGTTGAAACATCTGGGCAAGCCTCACAGCTTACTTAATGACATCAAAAGGTTCAAGCCAAAGCGCCTGATCGCCTTCTCAAAGGACATCGGACTTTGTTAATGTCATATGGGGCACAATGGGCTTAATGTGCTCAACGGCACGTGGTCGGTATTTTGACTTTGCTCCTGGTAGTCTTCTCGGTTCTCTGGATACTGTAAAAGATTTGGTTTTCTTGAGGGATATTTGCATGTTAAGTGCGTTCGCTATTTGTTCAAACCTATACAGTAGCCTTTGTAAGTTATCTGCGTCTTCTGAGATTATCACTGTGTCATCAGCATAACATACCTCATCCATTATGATGCTGAACAAGATCGGGCTGAGGCTGTCTCTTCATCTGTTACCAGCCGTCACAAGTATTCTACTGCTCAGTTTATTTTTCATTCTGATATATGTGTGATTACCGGTGTTCAGGTCTTCGATTACTTTTATTATATTGAGGTGAATCTTTCTTCTCTTCAGTAGAGTTGTTACTTCCCTTAAAAGTACCCTATCAAATGTATTTGAAACCATGCGCCTTACAACATACCAGTTTGATTAAATCTTCTCTTTATCCTTTCATAAATTGTCTTAATCTCTTCAGTATTGTTTTTGTATAAATTTGCAAGCATTCTAATGGCGTTAATATTCTTTGTACATTGACCCCATTTATGGAGATTTCTTTTCAATTGTAAGCTACAGTGATTGATGTAAATTGTACCAGGTACCTGCAGGAATCTTTTGGGACTATTACAGTAAATTTTAAAACGATGCCATTTTACAAAATTTCAAATCCCTTGATAGATTTCATTTCTCTGATCCTGAACCTCTAAAACGTATACTTTCAGCCGGTAATGTTTAGAAATAAATCGTCGATTTTAAATTGCAGTGGATGATGTAGGAATGTATATAAATTGCACCAGGTACCTGCAGGAATCTTTTGGGACTATTGCAGCAAAATGAAAAACGCTGCCAGTTTATAAAATTCCAAATCTGGTGATGTATTTCTTTTTATCTATTACTTTACATCTAAAACGAATACTTTCAGCCTGTAATGTTTTAAATTAAATTTTTAAAGAACAATGAATACGCCAGGTTTGATAAATACACCTACGCATATTTTATGAACCATACGACTAAAGATTATAAGGATTACTCAGCTTTTGTTCAAATATTTAGTACTTAGAACACTATATTTTGGAAATATGAAATTATTATTGAAAATGGTATTAAAGTTAAACATTTTTTTTCACAGATAACATACATTCTTATGGGTATCTAATAACAGTTTTTTTAATACAAAGTAAAACTGTATATAATCTTAAATAATTTTTTTAGAGAAAAGATCTTTCGAATGTTGTAGTGCCAACAATAAATTGAATCAGTAGTTAACAACTGTCATACTGAATTATTTTATAATTATAAGTGTTTGAAATATTTATAGGAATGACTTATGCAAAATTCATGCACTTGAAAGCTGCCTGAGAAATGTGTCAGATTTTCAAATGTTAGTGCTTGATATGTACACACAAGCACATTGAAAGTGATAATCTTTTTCAGCAGGCGTTACGTACAAACAACTGCGCAAAATTGGGTTGATTAGTAAAAAGAACATTGTTAAAATAAAAACACCTTTTTTTTGTTTAAACATCAAGTCTTTAGTTTTTACGGCATGTTCTATTTTATACACAATTTTTATAATCAGCCCTTATTTCTCTCTTGTGAAATGAGTCAAAAGAAATATGATGTACACTTTATAACAGCAAAAAATTAAACTTGATCGGTTACATTTACCCGAGAAACGATTACGATATATATGTATACACAAATATCGAATAGTAAACAGTGTAAAATGTAAATCATATTCCATTAAAGGACTTGGCATACTTCATAGGAAAAAAATTCAATTTGTAAGTAAAGATTCACAGTATTAAATTTTTTGTTTAGTATTATAATACATCAGTAGTAAACATAGTTTTGTATGTATCGGTAAAGGATTTACAAAATATACGAAATGCTATGTTTCAATAACCACAGTCTGGAAATCAAACACAACCCAACCCCCAACCCCCAACACAGTTGCTAGTCAACTAACTCAGAATAATTTAAACTTGACTGCTATTAAGCATATTATGCTAATGCTCTCTTAGACAAAAGCGACTTTGGAAGTGATACAGTGACTACACAATGAAAGGGTGGAGTGAAAAAAAAGAATGTTGTATTGCCTGTTTATAGAAGTTTGTTGTAGAAAAATGCAAATTATGAAGAAAAACTTTTAGATAGAGACTGCATCAATTTGAATTGGTCGCTAGTGTACAAATTCCCATAAATCAATAAGTTTTCTTGTAACCATTACTCTCAATTCAAACGACAGTTACCTAAATGAGATTAGTTTAATTTAAAGAGTTTCTGTCTTTTGTTTAATAGAGCCAATACTCCACACTTTGTTTCTCAATAGAAAGAAAAGCAAATATTGTTTTCAATTGGTTCGTATACATGAAAAATTTAATTAGGTAATGTATATTTTTCAATGAGGAAAAGCCAAATTCAATGATCTTCATTATTATGCAATAACTTTACAAATACAAATCTAACCATTGTTGATATTATTGTCCTTTCTAGTTTGTAATTTCGAATGGTATTGCGGGTTGAGGACTGAAAATAAAACAGTCAAACGTTTCGATCTTTTATTTGATCTTTATCAAGGTTAGAAATATATGGTAAATTATAACTCAAACGTTGATGAAGATAAACAAGTAAACAAAAAATTGTGAAATTAGAAATAAAACAATAATCAGATAGTGTGATAATATAAATATATATCCATGTATATAGAACATACCGTATATAAGACAAACTATATAACATAAACAAATGAGAATGAGAGTAAAAAAAATATTTAAAAAAACCAATACGTAGACATATTTTTATTTTTGTTCTTGTTTTATACAACAATGTTCTTATTTGTTTATGTTATATAGTTTGTCTTATATACAATGATAGATATTTATATTATTACACTATCTATTATTTTTCTTCTGATTTCACAATTTTTTGTTTACTTGTTTATCTTCAACGTTCAAGTTATAATGTACCATATATTTTTAGCCTTGATAAAAATCAAATAAAAGATCGAAACGTTGGCATTTTAAAAACTCTTACGACAGTTTTATTTTGAGTCCTCAACCCGCAAGACCATTCGAAATAACAAATCTAACATTAATATGTGTAAAAAAGTATTAGTTGACCAATACGTGAAAACTTTCGAACATTACTGTTACAGTTAAAATCCGTTTTCAGTTAATTTTGACAAGGAAAGATTAGTTTTCACAAAACCATTCCGTTAAAACTTGTTTTTACTAGTTAAAACTAGTGTTGTCTAGTACCCTCTGTGTTAAAACTAATTTTTTACATTTTTAATAGAATTTTAAGTTGAAACTAGCTTTCATTACGGTATTCTACTAATGTTTCCAGTTGAAAAATTTATTGTTTTACAATTTTATTCTAATAAAACACTAAAAAGTCACAACTTTCGTTTCATATTATTTTTTTTTGTACAAACCGCGATTAGAAGCACAAGATTTTTTCAAGGAGTGTCTTACCTTAGCCAGTGAATGATTTTTCAAGTAGCACTATGAAGAGACAAAGTTGTACCTGGGACTCCATAGTAGAAATACCTTCGTACATGCAGTGAATTTAGACCTACAATACAATTATAATACGAACTATAAAATTTGACACTCTAGTTTGGGTAGTAAAAACAAGTTGTAATTGGAAAGGCTTGTTAGGACTAGTTTTCTCTACTCAAAACAAAGATTAACTGAAAAGGGTTTTCTATTTTTTTAGTGGCATATGAGTTTTTATGAATTTTTAATAGGAAAATGTGATTACACATGGAGATGAAATTTTAAAAAGTCTTATCTTTGTTAATAATGCAGTTTTGAGTTGATCCTTTTGAAAAGTATGCTCAGTCCTTTAGTAAATATCTATTTACGATGGATTACGTTATATGTACCTAACTACTTAAAATTACTACCATTACATTGTATATGAAAAAACTTTCCAAACTTAAAAATAAAAATCATATTATTAATATTTATCTAATATATAAGTTCGGTTCATTCTGATTTCAAAAAATCCATGCTACTAAAGATTATATCAATATATGTGTAATAGAAAATGTGTAATCCATGAAAACATTTATTTTTTATGGATTTGTATATTATTCTAAGTTTAGTTATTTACGACTTAAAAGATATATTGATAATGAATATATATATATATATATATATATATATATATATATATATATATATATATATATAATATATTATATATATATATATATATATATATATATATATATAATATATATATATAATATATATATATATATATATATATATATATATATATATATATATATATATATATATATATATGATAATGAATATACTCCAGTTATAATTTACGAACATGGAATTTTGACAGGTTGAAATAATACCAATAAAAAAAAAACAAAAGGAATTCATCAGATTACACTTTTCGATTTTGAGAAATTCTTACACATCCATTTTAAAATGAGTTCAATAATAAATCCTAGTCAGAAATTTTGATAAAATAATTCAATAACTAGTAGTTCCAAGGCACAATGATTTCCTGATATTTTTCAAAAAATATCCTGAAGAAGAATAAAATAGCTGTGGAAGAATTTCGACAGTTCGTTAAAAAAATCGCATCTAATGGATTTCTATCGCGTTATTGAAAAACTTGGATAACTAATTGATTACTGTTGATCATTTTTGCATTACTTCGTTACATTCCTCAAAAAAATCATCTTTCATTTTAAATTAGTGGTCATTTCAAAGACATGCGTGACCTCACTGACGTGTCCCACTGTAGTTCACACACAGTTTGCTATGCCACACGTGTGGGTGACTAGCAAGTCTTTTCTTAATTTTTTTACGAAAAAATGTCAGAGGTGTTAAGGGAACATAGAGAGATTTACGATACAAAAAATGTTGATTATATGAAGATGAAATTGTAAATTGTCCACTGTTTCTTCTCTCCGATAGAATAAATTTATCAGGTGATTTAAATTTCTTTTGTCTACGGGACAATAGGTACGAAAGCATCATCTGTAAAAAAAGAATGACCCATTCAAAAACCTTTTATACTCCACTGATAGATTGAAAAAATAGTATTTTATTCCTTTTACACATTAAACTAGAACCGATGCTAATCATAAAAATAAATATTAACTGCAAACATTAGATTGACCTATGTTTCTACAGGTTTTATAGAACCAATTAGATTTTAGGGCTTATCTGTACTGCAATAAGAATTTCGAGTACAAAGCGTTTGTTAAGTGTTTAATATTTAAATTTGTATTTAACTTAGCTACCCCGGAACTGTCAGAGATATACTTTTTTATCAACCAACCAACCCATGTACAACATGAATTTTAAATATTGGTTAATACAATCCTAGTTTTTCAAATAATTTATTTCGGAATTCCATTTGATGTGCACTTTTTGAAACAAACTGCGATTTTCAAATATTTTATATACAATGATCAGCAAAAAATGAGATCAAAACTCGAACGGGTCTTACTTGTAGTTTGAATCAAAGAGACTGTATTAACTAAAAAAGTAAGCTGATATGTTCATCATTATTTTGTTGAAAAAAATCCAAAGTTGTCTAATCTGATCATATTTTCAATATTCAAGATTTTGGTATAATAAAATTTGTCACTATTGGTATCAAGAATTTCATACAAAAAAGACTAATAGATATAAAATTTGTTTATATAGAAAAATACCTAAAATAAAGGTCCGGTTTTCAGCTAAAACAGTCCTTTCTTCATCGTGAACAACGGGTGTGCAATGATAACATTAAGTTAAGTGTATGTCAAGATAAAAATTGCAGAAACAAAACATTCATTCGTTCAACACATTTATAAAACACTTAAGCTAATTTTTTTGCTTATTAACTACGTGAAATAAACGGATATTCATTACATACCGAGTTTTCTGCAGAAACGATAAAGTAAAATGTATGTTTTTTTAAATGCTAGAAAATAGACACTGGATGTTTCAATACTATTGATGACAGTGGAAACAGTGTAATATTTCCTAGAAATATACAAATGAGTACTGTAACCCCACCAAAAGTGAAATTAAACTGAATGAAAACTGTAAAAGTTTATTACAACAATTGTTAAAGATTGCGATGCATTTTTATAAATAAGAAATAAAATTGATTTTATCATTATTTCTTTATTAGAAACTTCAACTTACTCAGATATAGACAAGAATATTATTTTTTCCTTGGTGCAGATCCACTTGAACCATTTTAAACATTTGTTGGCTAATGTCCTTTGTATTAGCTCATGGGCAAAACAACAGATCAATTGAAAAAAATGGTCAATCAATGTGATTAATTTTTCTTCCATCTCCTTCCATCACGATTTGAATTTTTGGTAATACTGTGATACAAAGTATACTTTTTAATTCCAACTTTAAAAGCACATGTGTTAAGAGTTATTTCACCATAATTACTTATTTTGCTATCAAAACACATCGTTTATCTACAACTCCTTTTTCTGTATGGCATAATTTTTGTAAAACATACAAAAATTTGAGAAAAAAATAAAATTAATTTTTTACATAGAAGACTAAAGAATTACTGTCAGTTATGTGAAGTTTTCAATAACATAAAATATGGATCCTTCTGTAATCTAGAGGTACTGCTTTGGTTGATGATGGTAGGTCACAGTGTTCAAGAAGCAAATTTCGAAAATCTATGAATAAAAAAAATCCTCTATTGAGTGAGATAATTTATAATTCTAAATGTTTTGGGGGAGAGAAAAGTTGTTTGCAAATGAAAAACCACTCGAAAAGAAAGTTCTAGAACAATAACAAAACATATTTTTGACATTGGATTGTGAAACTGTAACCGGTCTAGAGTAATTGAGACAGGTACCTGCTCAGAGCATTCTTGCAACAATTTTTCCAAAGTTTTTGTCCATTTTTCAACATGGAATAGTTTTTGTGAATACTGTTATTTCAAAATATATATGAATTATAAAATTTTTAGCTAATAATATCATCCTTGCCACCTGACTGCTTATTTTTGTTTTACTAATGAAAGTATTCTCTCGTATTGTGAATTACCAAGGAACGCCATAGCACTATGCAACAATAGATCCTTTGTGTCGCAGGGTATACGATACCATATCCATACATATTAATGAAATTGTTGTCCAAATGAAACCTGGAGGTGCAACAACTCTAGTATCGAAGTTAAAATAATACTACACTTAGTGTCAAGTGTAAAACTACGCACGACAAATATATATATATATATATATATATATATATATATATATATATATATATATATATATATATATATATATAATATATATAATATAATATATATATATATATATAATATAATATATATATATATATATATATATATATATATATATATTCACATACATACATACATGAAGTACATTTATTTTGAACATCCTATCCGCTCAATTTTGGACTGTATGTTTCATATAGATCAGTCTATTTTCCAGCATATTATATAATTAATCACAAAAAATGTGGCTATAGTGAATGTATGGAGTTTTGGTTAGATGGTACAAGCTCTTGTAACTTGTACTAAAATAATTTCGGCAATGAACATTTTTTTGGGAAATAAATACAAACATGTGATGTATGTATAGTAGTATTTCGATAATAATAAATGTGGTTAAATAAAAAATTGACTAAAATTACTTAAGTAATTCTTTACCTAAGAAAAGGCAGAAATGGTAGAATAACCTGAGCGCTTCCATTTTTAATTTTTAAATTACAATTAAATTAGTTGAACGCGTTTAATCCGAAAAATTTGAACTATCCCTGAAATATTGAGCAAAACTACTTTCAAAACATATACTTGTTGGAAATTATTTACGCAATAAATATAAATCAAAATGATTTATTTCAACAGTAACCGTGATATATATGAGTTAATTATAATTGTTATAAAAATAATATTATCTAATAAATAAAATATATAATATAAACGATTTGATTTTGTGTACCATCATCGTCAATAAAAGACAAAAATATCGAACAAATGTAATTATTATTTCAAGTTGTCGAATGATTGGAAGTAGATCGAAATAATAAAGATATTATAGATAAAACAGTCAGTAATAAACATTTCAAACTTTGATTGAATATGACTGATTGATAAAATAAATAAAAATAAAGATAATGCTTTAGAAAGAGGAGCAAAATAGGTCGGAAAAATAGATACAGCAGTATCTAACAGAAAATAAATAATTGTCAAAAATTAAACAACCACTAAATAAAACCATTCCAGACACCAAAATATAAACATGAATGTAACAATTAAAATATGTTTTAATAAAGTTATCTTGATTTCATATAAAATCAGTTTCCAATTCAAAATATTTTAAGTGAGTTTCTGGTCTAGAAATTTGTAAAAATTTTCATATTCACAAAGCATAGACCCTTAAGAATATGTCCTTAAACGGATTTTTAAAAACTCGCATTATTTCCGAAGATATAGTAGTTTTTGTGACGTAGCGTCAAGCCGGCCGAGTGGAACGAGTTATTCTACTGGAATTGTTTCTCAAACTTTAAACTCGTTTTTCTCGAAACTACTTTTTTTGAAGTGGTTGAAATTTTTATATATCTTTCTATCGCGTCTGCTTTGGATTAAAAAAAATCAATTTGGAGTATTTTAAGAAAATTCGATTTTTTTAAGTAATACCAAATAATGGACGGAAGATAAAAATAGGTCATTGAGGTTAATAGTAGAAGTCCATCCAAAATATCAAAGGCGTTGTATTGAAATTATTTCAATAAAAATTGGTTCTAAATATTGACTGGATCATTCAAAATTGTCACCATTAAGTCGAAAACTTCGTTTTTGGTATTTATTCAATTGTTCAAAATTTATGTCTTTTACATGGTTTTTGGAATAGATTTTAGATTAAATCAAAACGTTAGTGTTAGAATTAGTTTCATTAGTAAACAATATGCATTTCCCAGCAAAATTAATTCTTTTTTTAATTATTTTTAAAGATTTATGTAAACTTATCAATACTTTGTGAAGATATGTAAATTTAAAAAATGCAAGAAACGATTTACTTAAAAATCATTTTATCTATGTACGCAACCTAGTTGGGGAAAAAATCAAAGACTAGGTCAGTGCAGTAGGCGCGTAATTGATGCAAATCAGGACCAATTCGTATGAGTTCAAGCACTAAGTTAAAGGCTTGTTATGTCCAGTCTTAATGCTCATAGGTATATAGTTGATGGACTAGAACCATTAATTGTACCATTTGTTCTCTTTTGCAATGACAACTCGACAACAATGATCCAAAAAATTGAAATCGAAGCAATAATATAGCCAGCTAATAGCACAAAATTTAATTCATAGGCATTAAAATATGGAAATCTTTTTATCACAATTGCACCTTCTTAAAATAATTTTTCACAAATAATTCATTGCAATTTTTTTGAGATTACAAGAGCGAAATTATGCCTCAATTTTGCTGGGTTGTGTATTATAATTTCATAATTTAGAAGTATGAGAATAAAATATTATAATTAGTAATAAACATAGAAAAAGGTTTTAGGTAAATAACTTTCTTCTTTCTAATTTTAAATCCTCTCATTTTCTGTATGAAAATGTAGATCAAGAAAAATAGTTCTGCGAAATTCACGAGAGCCCAGTATATTTTTATATTTATATTTTATAATTAAACCTACTTAATTAATTTAACAGACACCTATTTATAAATAAAAATCGTTGTATTTGGGTTTGGAGAAGAAATAGTATTTGCTAAAAATCAGCGTTTTTTCAAAATGGAGGAAAACTCAATCTACTATATAATATTACTATTCTGATATTCCCAGGTTGTATATCGAATTATTTGTTTATTTACTGACACATAGATTTTTTGGTTAATACATCAATAATTCTAAACAGCTACTATTTTAAACCAAAATATCAATAGAAAAAAGAAGTAAAAGTTTCAAGATAAGGAAATAAACCTAATTGGGACTATATACTCCTGATCTTTTCTTCACTATTATATGCAGATTCTTCCGAACTATTGATCGAAGTACTAGTAAAAAAATCCAACAACCAGCTGACAGCAGGTATGATATACTGTAAGTAAAGCCATAAACAGATATGTCTAATTAACAACTCATAAAAATATTTCTTTTTTAATCGAATATGTATAGGAGTAGTATTTGATTTCGAAATAGTAATTTTGAAGCTATAAGAAAATTAATAGAATTTTTCAGCTCGAGTTTTAGTGTTACCCATCATTTAGTTCTTTTACAGCTGTCCATTTTGCCAACTTATTTTGCAATATTTACAATAGATTAAAATATTGGATAAAGCATACTAACAGGTTGAAAAAGTTACATAACCATTTATTATTTTGAGGCACCTGTTTTCAGTAGATAAAAGACATAAAAGAGAATTTGCGGCACAGCGATTTCTTATAATGCGTTTTGGTAAAGGGACGATTAAAGTATATAATTTGCGGAAGGACCTGCTTTGATGTACATGGTACAACTATTTAAATTGAATACTTTTTAACTTCCTCAATTTTGAAAAATTCATAAACAAATCAATATTGCGATATAGTAAAATTATATAAAAAAATCATAGAAAAACACTCATTACAAACATTTAAATTTTTTATAATGGTATTTTAGTATATTTTATTAAAATCAAAACATGAAATTAATTTCTAGAAAAAATTCCCTACAAGCAAAATTCTTTTAATTAGAAACTATTAATACATTTAACGTGAAGCTCAAATTTTCCAGAATCCTCTCATTAACTGACTCTCCAAACCTGCCTCATTATGACCATTATTACATGAGACAACTGCACTTTCTTGAGAGGCAGTACCAGGGTTGTTTATGTCTTGCAAAGTTGCTTGGTAGCCTATTCTAGTTTCATAAATGATCGCGTCGTCCCTTGGCAAGTCCGCATCGCCTCCATACAGAATGGTCTCACCTTGATAAAATATCCCGTTTTCAAATACTAGTCAACTGTTAGACGGATGAGGAGGCCACTGCTGCTGTTCTTCAATAGATTCTTGTTGAGGGATGAGAGCAAGTGATGGAGGAGCGTGAGTTATATAGATGGGATGGACAAGAGCTAGCTCAGTTTTCGGCAGGTTGCAGAGATGTAAAACAGGTGGTGGTGGTGTTGGGGATGGTTGTGGTAATTCCTGTTCTTCTGGAACTTCGGAAACTAATCTATGATGAATGTAGGAAGAAGAAGCCTGAGTTTCAGGCCTTTGTCATTTGTTGTTAGCTTGCAAAGCCGCGTTGATCTGCGTCCATAAGTCTTTTTTGCAAGATTTTGACCTACAAATCAATTAACAATTTAATATACAATATAAATAAATAAGTATAATACGGATGTTGTAAGAAGAAACCCAAAACTGATATTTAGAAGACAGATGTAAAAATGTAAAGATATATTATATATAGATAGTAGGAAAACAACATATGAGGGCTAGATGGTAGACAAGCAGACCAAACATACATCATGTCAGAAAAGGAAGAAAAAAAAATACAGAAAAGGAGGATATCAGCAATGAAGATGTCAAAGAAGCAATACAGAGAATCAAAATCAACAAAGCGAGAGGAGCATATAAAATCAAGAAATGATAAAATAACTGGGAAAAAAAGGCAACAAATGGATATAGGAGATGACAAAGGAAGCAGGGAGGTTAGAAACAATACCACAAAAACAAATTGTAAAAACTACAGATCAATCAAACGATGTCACAAAAACTAACATCAGAAACCAAAATCACATCTAAAAATGGAATCGTTTCTTCTTAATTATAGAGAATAGGAGAAGTAATATGATCTGTAGTATTTGAGTTTTTTTTTAGTATTTTAAAATTCAATTTAAATAAATTACCTTCGAATAGATTGCAACCATTCTTTGAATTGCGTCGATCCGTCCGGAGTGATCTGGAATGCAGCCCTCGCTGTGCAAACTATACTTACGAAATCTTCGTAATCCCCTGCTGTTAAATGATATAACTTTTGGTGCATACATTGTATGTACATTTGTTGACACTTCTGGACGAGAGGAGTGAGTGCAGTGCGTAAATGTTGCATCACGAGACTGGGATTATTCCGCGATAAATATTGTGCAGCTTCGATTGCTACATCATGCAAAACAAAAGGACTTACTATCGAGTTAACTACACAAACGCAGAAATGGTGTAGATATTGGGTTCCTAAAACAAATTAATTAATGAGGACACATTATTAGTGAAAAGAATGTTCAAGATAGGATCTATATATGATGCTTTGTTTCACTTACCTAAATGTTTGGAAATTCTCAACAACCATTTGACATCTTCACCGTAAGGTGGGTTTCTGGCATATTTTGCTTGCGGTCTATCGTCATGTACTCTTCTAGCAAGTGTTTCTAATGCCAACATTCCGACTCTATATGACGTTAATAAATACCTGAGCTGAGTTTGATTGAATTGGTGAGGTCTATGCGGTCTTGCTAAAGCTTGTTGTGGATGGGCTGCAATACCTATTAGCAGATGTTCTTTGAAAGGAAAAAAGACAAACTGTTCAAATGTTAACAATACTAGATAAATATTGTTACAACAAAACAAACAATTATGGTTCGCTACATACAATATAATATATGATAGAAAGATTTTTACACTTTCATACGAGAGAAAAAAGATGAACTTAGAATTTTGTTTGTAGTTTGTCAAACAATTTTAAAAGCAAATATCAAAAATATTTTATTTGCACAAAATTGACCCTCTATCTGATTTTTCATTATTTAAGGTGTAAAACTATAATTTCAATGTCATTGTAATGACCAGTTTTGTTTTACATACTATTACAATAACAACAATTCTAATCAGTCAAGAACGTGAGTATGTATACTAAGATTAAAGTCACAAAGAATTAAATGGTATGAGCATATATTCAGAAAGGATAATAATACAACAGTTAGAAGATTACATAATGAAAGACAAATGAAAAGGGCTAAATCTAAATGGAAAGAACAAGAATAAATAGATATCAGATGTATATTGATAACCAACTGCTGAGAAAATAAAGAAAATAGAAAAGAATAGAGTATAATAGTCAACGAGAAAGAAGCCCCATAACAAAAATATTTAAGTGAGAAAAAATATAGTTTTATCCACCACAGAACAAAATAAGCCAAGATGAAGAACAGCTTCAGAAAGATTCAAGAACAGTATTTTTATTAATCGTTAAATAATGAATTCACCAAAATAAAGGTATAAAATAAGCATTAAGAGCCTTTTGCTTTCAGTTATGAAATAAACTTTATCAGAATTCTTCTTTTATAATGTACTTTTGATCAATTTCATATTGTATCAGACCCAGAACAATGGAAAAAGCACTGGAAAAGAACGTAAATAGGAACAAAAGCAATTATTGGGACAACCTACAGGGGCTGAGACAGGAAACTATAACTAGAGAAAATCTGCTGAATGTATCAACCAAAGTAAGAACAATCTATGGATACTAACAAGAGTTCTGTCGGGGTAGTGTCACCTCAACAAACACCTGCAGATTTTGTTGCAGAGGGAAAGAGGGACACAATAGATCTTTTGGGTCACAGTGTATATGATACCCCAAAATCCATACATAGATACATACATTTTAATTTTATAAATTATTTTTTTTTCTGTGTGTTTTAAATAAATTTCAGAAATATGTGAGATGGAAATACTTGCCTGGCGGTGGAGCTGCATACATATGTGTAGCAGGTCTTAATCCTTGAACAGGCTGAGCTATGGTAACTGTAGGACCATAATACTGAACGGGAGGTGGTTGAGATCCTTGAACTGGAATTGCTTGTTGTGGACCTGCTGGTGCTGCGAACACAGCTGCTGCAGGAGTAGGCGGCGGTGCTTGTGCGTATTGTGACGGCGCACTCGTGAAAGCAGTCTATACAAAATAATTTATATATAATTATCAAAATATTTGAGGTAATTTCATAATTTTCACATTATTGTATTAATTTTTATATTTTTTATACCAGAACGGCGTACCCCCCTGCCTGCCCTCTTCTTATGTTAATGAAGAAGCTTCAAGAATTCTAAGGGAGGTAAAATTGTTAAAAGCTCAAATCTCTTGAAACAATTATTATTGTATACAATCCAAGTTTAAAATTAGTATTACCTGTTGTGGTGGTGGCAAAGTTGCATATGATGTTGGTACAGGTGTGAAAGCTGTTGGAGGAGCCTGTTGAGGAGCAGGTGGTGGGTAAGGAAACTGATACATTTGAACATGCGTCGGAGGTGGTGCCTGCAGGGGGTGTAGAGGGCCCCCGTATGCGATTGGAGGATGATGTGGATGAGGTACGAAATTATAATGGCTCACATACATTCCGACCGGTGGAGCCGCATGCTGAAATATCAAAAAATTTTAATACTTTCTCAATAGGTGAATTAATGGTAATATGAAACTTACTGTATATGGAGGAGCAGTAGTCACAACTACAGGCTGAGCTGCTGGGGGAACTTCCTGTTGAACTGGGGGCTCTATTAAGGCCACCAGAGCTCCATGTAAATCCATCAAAGGATCGTGAGGTATATCGTTATCCAGTAATTGGTCACCTCCAGGTGTATGCCTGACATATAGCTCGTACCAGTATTTAGCAACCTATGAATTAATAATTGAAAACAACTTTTTTGTACATTTCCTCAAAGAAAATTTCTCTAAATGCTATAGGACAACTCAAATAAGATAAGTTCTCATTTAAATCATCCATAGTTTGAAGAACTACATACCTGGAAAAGAACTTCGGGATAAACTCCGCCGCCTTTTGCAGCATTTTCTACAGTGTGACATGCGTGTTCTAGCATATCGTCACTTTGTTCTTTACATTGTAATATTGCCCGTTGTATCTCATTAGGATTAAGGGCTTGAGCATGCGGTAGGCAGGACAGTGCCAATTCTGCTGCCGCTCGCACCATATTGACGTCACAACCACGAGAGGCTCTATCGGCGATACTCGCAGCTTCAGGAGGAGTTAAATGTCCTTCCCAAGTGTCTATTAAGAAAGATATTGCTGCTGCACCTATTTCCATCGCTTGACCTAATAAATTATTTAATAAATATGTAAGATAAGATGTCTTATAATGAGGTTTTTGTGAAATTTGAAAATTTTCTTGAAGTTCCCTTTTTCAAATAAAAAAAGCAGATACAGCAAAAAATTTATTGCACAAAACCCACCCTACCCCCACACTATTTTTAGATATAGCTTCTGTAGTTTTCCAACTAATATTGTATCTCTTACCAGTAAAGAAATATTTTAGATGCCAAACAAATAAAATTTACTATGAACAAGGTCAAGACTAAACAGAGAATGGTCAAAAACAATCCAGCCCAAATTTTTTGTCACATGCGTCGTAAATGAATTGTAATATCGGACATTGTCATAAATACAATTTGTGCAAAACCAACAGTAACCCTTAAATCATAATCTGTGATAAACATAGATCTAATACAATTTACAGAATCGAAGAGACTGCTACTTTTACAGTTCATGAGGATCACTTATTTGCATTTCACATAATAAAAGGCTACAACCTGCAATGCTAAAACTTATGAGGATTACTCCACTAGAACTTATGTAATCCAACAGTCTGCTACCTGCACCAATGAGGATTATTCCACTACAATTTACATTTCGCTAATTATATAATATTTCACTGAGAGGAACAAAGTATTATTCAGAAATTAAAAATTTAGTTTACCTATTGTCCACGATACATGCGAGGAATAAGTCCTGCTCAACCAATTCGGACTAACACAATTATGCAATCCCAAAGCATACAATCCTAGTTGAAAAGCGCACATGTGCAATGCTCTGTGGGGTCCATGATGATTCTGACTTGTAGATGCCTGGGTGAAAAGAGATGTACTACTTGTTCCACCCGCTTTATTAAGAACGTTTTTGGCCAATTCAAACATAAAATGAGCACCGGCTTCGGACGGTTGATTAGGAATGGAAGGATATGCTCGTTTTCCTTTGTAACGTCCATCTTTAGTCCTAGTTATGGCGCCTTGTTGGACCGATCCTTGTTGGGGATTTATCGAAAGATTAGACATGCTCTGTTCAAGCTCCGCGCTGGTTGCACTATGCGGTCTACTACAACAAGCTGAAACAGATAATAATTATTGGAACCATACAAAATTAAGTGAGAATATTTGTAGTGATGTGGGGAAGAAAATTTTCCTGAAAATTTTCGACTATGTTTTTCCGGAAAATTTTCAATGTCAAAAAAGCAATTTTTAGAAATTTTTTTATAGGACATGTATGAACTTTCCATTCTTTTATTAGTTTTCATTTATTTGTCAATTTCTGTACCATTTAAACAAAAACTATAGGTTATAATTCTAACTTTGTAATCCACATGAATTAAATATTTGATTCTGTTTTACTTAAAATTTGTCCCATTGTTTAATTAAAGTCACCATATTTCATATCATAACAAAAAAGCACTGGAAATGAGTCACCCATTTCTTTTGTTATTTGATAAAATAAAGTAATTAGGTAGTGGCAAAAGCCAGAAGATGGCACCACTGCTATAAAGAGAATTGTGTAGTGGGACTAAAGCAAAATTAATCCTGGTCTCTGTGAAGAAAAATGGGTAACCAGAAAAAAACAAGTGCGTGGAAACATTTTGATGAAGACCATGAAGGCAACAAAATTATTGGTAAATGTAAATATTGTGATCAGAGATATGCAAATAATGCCACAAGGATGAAAAAACATTTGGTGCAATATAAGACAGGAGAAACTTCTTGTGGAAGAAATGTGCTTAAGATATCACATGTAAGTAAACAATTTTTTTATTTATTCTTAATAATAATATTAAACCATAGTTATGTGTATATAACTTAATTTTTGGCTGAGTTATTCACTTTTATTTGCCAGTAATTTGATAAAAGGTATAGATATCTACTGAATCAAATAATAATAATTGTTCTAAATTCTTAATTGAATGCACCTTCTATATTGTTTTTAAATACCTTTCCTTAAAAGAATATCCTTATAAATATAACATGGATTACAATATATTCTATGAGAATGAGAAATCCATACAAAACATTTTTACGTGTGTTGAATTGAAAGAATATATTTTAATAAGAAAATAAATTTAAGAAAACTGATGATGTGAAAAAAATAAATATATATTTAACAGGTATACTATAATGTTTTTGAATCAAAAACAAAACTAGTAAAACCCAAACTTATTTAAATTATTGCATACATGTAGTGTTTGTGAGAAAGTTTATTTTAATTAATGTAAAGAATATTATGAAGTTAAAGAATAAGTTTTCATTAAACAAGTTTTTATTTCTTTTCATCAATGCTTAAGAAAAATTGAAACCAAAATTCATTCAAATAAAGAATAAAAAACAAAACCTAGAGCTAGATGTAGAAGTAAACCATGCACTGCAGCATGTAAATTTGATCTTTTTGTCATGCACGGGTACATGGCTGTAATTTTTTCTTTTAGATTTTGCTTTGTATGTTGGCAGGCCTGAGCAAAGGTCTGCTATGTCTGCTAGTTTTGTTTTAAATAAAAGTTAAATTACATTATTTTTCTGTCATTGCAGGTGCAAGAAACTGAGGTTAGTCTGCCAATGGATCTCAGTGACCAAAAAGCAACTTCAAGCAGCTATTCAAATTCAAAGAATATCCTATCAATATTTGTTGACAAAATGTCAACAGAAGACAAATAAAAAGCAGACGAGACATTGGCACATGCTATATTTGCAAGTGGAACCCCACTTTCAATTACTGAAAATAAATATTGGGTGGAACACTACAAACATATTCGTCCATCATACAAATTACCATCACGTTATCGTTTATCGCATTCCCTTTTAGATAAAGAGTATGACAGAGTACAAGAAATGGTGGTTCAAAAAATTGCTGAAGCGGAATCATTGACACTGCTCTCGGATGGATGGACTAACATACAAGGAAATCCTTTAATGAACATAATGTTTGCAACACCTCAGCCAATATTCTTAAAAGCAGTGAATACAAAATCTTCTCGTCATACTGGAGAATACACCAGAAATTTTGAGAACAGAGATCGAAAGAGTGGTCCTTCCAAAGTAATAGCTCTTGTAACTGACAATGCAAGCAACATGAAATTAGCTTAGCAAAAGTTACGGGAACAATATCCTCACTTGATTATATTTGGTTGCCTTGCTCATGGATTAAACCTTTTGGCAAAAGATATAATAAGTTTGAATTCATTTCGAACAATATTGTAAAAATGCAAGGCAATTGTCAAATTGTTCAAGAATCACTACATTGAAAATCAAACATTGAAGGCAATCCAGAAAGAAAAACAAGGGAAAGAAAGTTCTCTTATTTTGCCAGCAGAAACTAGATGGGGATCAGCAACAAAATGTTTTGAGAGTTTTCTGCGTATAAAGAACTGCTTACAATCTGCAGCTATAGATGACACATTATCACTGCCTCCAAATATACGAAAGCAGATACTGGATAATGATATATTTTGGGTGCAAGTTCAGACTACACACAACCTTCTTTTACCCATTTCTGCAGCAATACAGAAATTAGAAGGTGATGCACCATCCATTTCAGAAGTTACAGTTATATTTAAAAAAATCGATGCAAAAATAATCCAGCAATTGCCTTTTTCATCCCTGACCAAAGAAGAAGAAAAGTCCGTTATCATTTTTAACTGACAGATACAATTTCTGTTTTCACCCAGTGCACTTAGCTGCAAATCTTTTGGATCCACGATATTGTGGACAAAATTTGTCAGAAGATGTTTTAATGACAGCTATTGAAACCATAATTGAAGTTGCTAAAAACACTCCTGGTATCAATGAAGTTACAGTAATATCAGATATAGCAGAATACAAAGCAAAACAAAAGCTCTGGAGTAAAGACATTATTTGGAAAGCTGCCTGTAAAATATCTCCAACAACTTGGTGGAAAGGTTATTGCAGTACAAGAGAACTATCTAGGGTTGCAGTCAGAATTTTGAATATTCCCCCAACTGCCGCTTCATATGAATGCGAATGGAAGGCATTTAGCAACATTAAAACAAAAAAGAGAAATAGATTGACAGATGAACGCACTGCGATGTTTGCAGAAAAAATATGATCATAATCATATTATGTTTGATTTTTTCCCCCCACAAATTCTTACGTATAAATTTTGGTCATTTGTTTCGATTTTAAATACACTTTTGTAGTAATTCAGCTTTTTCATAAAATCATTAATAAAAAAAGATTCATTTTTTTTTAAGAGAAATATGCGTTATTTTAGAACATACTTTTGTTTTCATTTTAAAAATTCATTGATCGATTTAATAAATAAAATATGCTCCAATATTGTATTTAATTAATCACTGAGAAATTATTACATTTTATCTTTTCAGCTTTATACATGATTAAAAATTTATAAACCACGATTTCTATGCTTTGATAAGTATTTAATTTTGATTTTTTTTGTGTGTTTTTGTTTATTTGTTTGAAGAGGTAAAAGGGCATCATATCCATTCCATAGTTGATAAAAAGCCCCAATTTCATTTACTTGCAGTTTCTAATGAACTAAAGTTTAATTTTACAATACCATATTAATTTAGTTGCTTGGAAAATTTTCTGTTTCAAAATTTTCCGTAAAACCCACAACTCTATATATTTGTTAGGAAAACTTTAATTTATTAAAGTAGCATACCCATATCGGTCGACATCATCTCTGTGGGAGGCAAAAACGGACTGATGGGAGCGACTACTTTATCACAGTCTTCTCGTTTCAAATTAAAGTACTGACTCTTGGTTGGTGGATTGCTAGAATAGTATAAGCCAGTGAGTGGCGTTTTCATCAATTGATGTACTTCTTTATCTAATAATCTATCCATTATCCTTGCTATTTTCCAACAGTCATCTTTGTATAGCATTAAAAGGGCGATAGCCAAGTCACCTCGTTGACGACGAGTGCCTTCGCAAAGGAGCGGATGATCAGCTTCAGAAACGTTAGCTTTTAAACCTAGAGCTGCAACCGCTGCTTCAAAACCTATGACATAATAAATAGGTTTTAAAATATATGATCTTTTATAAACAAATAAACAACATACCCAAAAGTTCATCTGTAGGTAGTCTCATATTAAGAATCTTTGATCGATCTTTACCAGTAATATTAGGCATAACAAGAGCATCAAAGATAAAACTGGCCAACATTATTGGTAGCATTGCTTCTCCTCTTGAACGTAAAGTACCTTCTTTAAGTTGTTCCGCTCTTTCCCTGAGAACTTGGAGCTCTTTGTGCCCTAAGGGTATTCTTTTCAAAAGATTCACCTGTTGAAAAAAATATATATGTATATATGTATATATATATATATATATATATATATATATATATATATATATATATATATATATATATGTATATACATAATTCAATCTGTTTTTATTCAGTCAATTAGATAATTTACCAAGTCAGTTTCTTGGTTTGCCAATTTGACTTCCAAAGGTTTGGTACTGGCAGGAGGTCGAGCCATTTCCAAGCCAAACATACCAACGCGAAAAGCTAGGTGGTAGTGTTCACTGTTTTCTGCTAAAACTGAACATAAAAAGGCACATTTTGATAGTGTTGCAGATGCTAAACAGCTCAATTGATGGCTTGCAGGATTCACTTGTTGTTTCTTTCCTGCAAAACATAATACGTAGGTTGTAGCATATTCCATAGACATCAATTAAAATAATAAAATAAAAATAACCCCATTTTTAGGTAAATCAAGTCTAATTACCTTTTTTCTTAGGTACAGGAGGAATTTCAATCATTAAGTCGGGCGGATTCATGAGCAACTCCTCCGCAAGTTTCACGCCCAAAATACAAGCTTCTCTGCTGTGCCCGTGGGCGTGCAATCCCTCAGCTCTAGCAAATAAAACATCCCAAGGATCTTCACACTTTCTTATGCTAGAGAACATTCCAGCTTTATCTTCAGTTTCTTCCACTTTTGGATTTATCTGGGCATTGGAATTTATTAATCCAATATCCTTGCTATAAATAAGTAGAAAGAGTTTATTTTTGGGGATATGCAGTGTGACAGTTTAGTCAAAATAATACTAAAGATAAAGACGTTCTTACTATAACTGTGAAATTGGAGGCTGGTCGCTTACCACTGCTTTTGTTTACGCTATTGTAATTTGCAAAAGTTCAAAACTACAAAAATAATTATCAATTCTCGAAATCCATGAAATTAATTGATAAAATCATAATGTACTTATATTTTTGGGAAAAAAACTGATATGAAATATTGACGTACCTCTTCATAATGGAGTGATTATTATCTCATACTTAGGAAATCTAAGCAAAGTTCGTCTAATGAGGATAAAAAATTAGAGAGCCTGGTTCTCCTAACCAAGTATATATCATCAGTTAATATTTGCTGTGACGAGAGGATTAAGAAAGTAAGCTAAATCAGAAGAAAGGCTGAAAAAAGGACCAAAACTTTCTAAAGAAATACCTATAAATGGAGTATATAATCACAGGACCTGACATTGGAGTAATCAAGTCTAACAGTATCTGACAAATACCGATTCTTTGGAGGGGAAGAAGCATATGCAAAAATAGTTTGAACAAGAGACCTCTAAGGGCATATATCTACCCTCCTTGGAGCTTTTATTAGAACTTCTTAGTTTTGAATGAAATTTAAATAACTACTGTATAGATTTCGCACTTCAAGTAATTTAAAACTTTATTGGAAATTGTTGGATCAAAACCAAAAAAATTACAACATACCTATTATAAAAGTACATATTATATTCATCGCCAGATTGAGGAGAATCTGAATTAGAGCTGGATGTTGAATCATCTTTAGAGTCCCTCCTGGATATTGGTGTTAGTTGGGGTTGTGGCGCCCAAGAGACAGAAGTAGTAGGTATAGAAACATTTGGTACTTGTTTGTTTGTTTCGTTATCAATGGATATTGAATGTTGTGCTGTTGGAGGCGTTCGACATTCTTGACTACTGTTACTTGATGAATCGCTACCGCCACCTTCTTGTGAATCGGAATCGTTGAAACGGCTTTCTTGAAGAATATTCATGTCATCATCAACCTATAAAAATTAAATTAATTATTCATATACTACTACACCAGCAGACCAGCTATAAAAATTTAAATAAAATCGAATATGTTTACAACTTACTTCACAAAAGCCCTCGCTACTGACGCTCGATCTGTTCCCATCCCTCTCGTTGAGTTGTGGATGTGGTGGATATTCCATGGGATTCATACTTATAAAGTCATACCTTGGAGCTGCTCTCATATGTGTGTGGTGATGGTGATGGTGATGATGATGATGGTGGGAATGTGTTGTATGGACGTGAGGGTGTTCACAATTAAGTACTGCTTTACTGGAATTCACCTACAGAATAAGTAATTTCTAAACCATCTGTTGGAATTTGGGGTTTATTCCTAATGAATTTGCTATTTTAATGAATATACAAATACTATAGAGTATGTCAAAATAGATTAACATGAAAAAATTGTCAATCATTTATATAACAAAATTATAAACTTATAATTATTATTATTAATATATGTATATGTTGAACAGATATTATCCTATCATACCTGTGTTACTTGACTTTCACCTCTGCTGGTATCTGCTCCATGTCGAAAACAAGTAAATGGGCAGTGGTACATAGGGTTTATATCTTGAGTATATGTAATTCCAGGCATTGGATAATCGTCCCAGTCGAGGTAACATGCCTCTATGGCTGGTTTGAATCCCGTGAAAACTTCTAAATCCATCTTTAATGTGGAGGAATTCTTATAGTGTTGTTGAGAACTTGACGTAGTGTTGCGACATTTACTCACTTTTTCAAGAGTCTTCATATGCCAAGTAGTAAACTGTCAAAAAATCAAAATCATAATTACTTAAATAAAAAATCTTAACTAATGAGCAATCAAATTATGTTTTATTATGAAAATAATTTAAAGAATAAAATTAAAGATTTTTAATAAGAACGTAATTGTTCAACTGATTTGTGAAAAATATTAATTAATTTGTATTATAATAAATAAACACACCTGGTTATGTAGCATGTCTCTTTCAGATGGGGCCAATCCTGGATTTAACGCTGCTAATCTCCAAAGGATAACAACCTCATCACAAAGAGAAGAACATGCATGTTGAGATGCGTGCGTATTACTGTTGACATTATTGTGTTTACCACCTCCGCTACCACCATATCCAGAATTTCCACTTAATAGTGCCACCTATGAATTTTCAAAGTATTATGTCAATGAGAACCTACCTTAACAAATATTGTTACCATAGGTGTTTCCAAAATTTAGTATTATAATTATTTATATAAATGTACTTACTTTTGTATTAAACCACCAGATGAGGATTTGTTCACATGCAAGACACTCTTCGGTAATAATTTCAAGAAGTGGAATGGCATTTCGGTCATTCCTTTTAAACATTTCTCTGACGATGCTTAAAAGATTCCACATTCCCTCAGGTTCTCGACCTCGTAATGGACGCAAAAGGGACGACCATTCTGCAGCAGCAGGTGGAGCTACCGTACTCAAATAATTGACATCGCTGAAAGAAATGATATTAATTATGAAATTCTAATGTGACACAGTAGTAGTACAATTCAGTGGAAAATATTAGGAAAAATAAGTTACTAAACAAAAGAACTTTTTTTAATGATACTTGCAAGAAAATTACATTACTTTCTATTAAGTAACTATTCAACTTGACATAAGTAGCTTTTTCGGATCTAGATTAGACTCTCTGTCCAACAGACTTGTTAATAAATATGCAAGTAGGTTGATGAATTAACAACACTATCATATGCACCACATTGGAAAATATTCTATGTAACATGTGGTGTAGGAATCCAGTGGATAAACCTCAACAGTCTATTGAAATTTATGCTGGTAGATTGGAAGTAAATTTTTCAAAATTTTATATTTAAACTACTATATTTTGCAAAATATATTCCAATACTGTATTACTAAACAATGAGTTATGAGAGAGTGGAAACCTCTAGAAAAGTGGGACATTGGTAAACAACCTTGAGATAATATATCCTCAAAAAATGATACTATCATAGAAACGTGATTTAAAAAACTGAAGAGAAGTAAAAAAATGAATAAATAAGAATTTTAATTAATTATAATAAAAAACATAAATACCTAAAAACAATTGGCGCAGGTACGCAGAATTTAATCAGAATTTTCTTTATATTATCATGTAAAGTTTTTTCATCCAAATACCAAGATGTTTGGTCGTTCGCAGATGCACCCGCTGTGGGATCAGGAGCTCCACAAACTGAATTGATGGCTGACGGTTGAGAGCCTAAGAGCTCATCTAGAAGCCGCTGAGCTGTAGGTAGAATTTGTTGAGGAAGTTCACTTATGAGGTATTGTGCGAATTTTTGAAGTTGATCGCGTTGTAATCGCGACAAAGATTCAGATACAGGAGCACGAAGTGTCACAAGATGAGGCTAAGGAAAACAAAATAACATGAATTACGTTCGAATACAATGTGTAATATTTTATAATTCAATCAAAAAGTTATGTTATGGCTTAATCATTTGGTTCTTGATAACTTTTTAAGAAAAGTAACATATTTATTGTAGCTTTACAAATCCTTTTGAATAAATTACATAATTATTTCAAATAAAAATTGTATTATATATATATATATATATATATATATATATATATATATATACATATATATATATATCAGGTAATTAGGTATATTTTGTGATTATATGTCTTGATTTTGGGTCTCCTTCAATTGAAATTTTGTTAAAAAACAGATAAAATCTTCAATCTTTATCAAAGTAGGTTGAAACGTCAAGATTTTATCTGTTTTTAAATTAATGTAGACCTAAAATCAAGACAAACAATCACGGAATATAAATAAAAAGGTCTAAGAGGTAATAAGTTGAAGAAAATTACCCAGTGTATTCGAGTGAGGCAAACAGCAACAACATGCGAGCACCAATATGCTGTTGATGTACATGTGCAGTTACAAGATGAGATCCTGCGCCTGTCAAATGTTACAGCGACATTGTGAGTGTTTCTTGGTGCCTGTTGAACACTAGCAGATAAATGAAAACCTGAAAAAAATTATTACAAATTCAATTTTAATTGAGGCATAACATTTTAAATTTATCATTCCTTTCATAGTACCAGCTGTGCAAGTTATAGTTATGCAAAATATCAATTTCAAAATCTGCACACTGCATTATCTGCTAAGTCTAGCATCTTCAGGTGTTTGTTGAGGCGACAGTGCCCCGACAGAACTCTTGTTGGTATCCATAGATTGTTCTTACTTAGGTTGATACATTCAACAGATCTTCTCTGGTTATAGTTTCCAAGAAGAGTCTTTGTTTGTGTAAGCCTCTGTAGGTTTTCCCAATAATTGGTTTTGTTCCTAGTTACCTTCCTTTCCAGTGCTTTTACCATTGTTCTGATGCTGATAACATAGGAGTGTTCATTCCATGAAGGGTTTTAGCGAGCTTATCAGTTATTTCATTTAATTTCGCTCCTGTGTGTCCCGGTAGGGTAACTTAATTTTTTTTACTTAGCTCTTAGAATTTTTCAGGGCAATCCCAAACGAGTTTATATTTTATAATATTGGAGCTTAGAGCTCTAATGGCCGCTTGAATATCAGACAGGATGATGATATTCTATTTGCGATGTTCCTTTCTTGATTGAACTGAACACATTTTTTAATTGCAAAGATTTCTGCTTGAAAAATACTTGTTGCGCTGCCTAGGCTTTCAGAGTGTTTGGTTCTGGACCCGTACAATCCTATTCCAGTTCCGTCTGCTGTTTTAGATCCGTTCGTATACCATTTAATGTAATTTCATTGGGGAAGTTAGCTGGTATAGTTAAAGACAAATACAATATCACTAACTAAAAAAGTGGTAATCAAAATATAACAAAATTTCTTTTAATATTTATACTATTAATAAAAAAGTTTACCAATTTGTAACGGATCTTTAACCATATGATTTTTGTGTAGGGTATCGCCCCTAGAAAATTCTTCTGCTGATCCATTAGCTAAGCAGGAATACAGTCGAATATCCTCTTCGTTATCGGGAAAACTCCAAAATGCTATTCGAAGTTGAAGTTGTTCTGGTACGGGTGGGTATACATGTTCCACCAATTCAAATGGGATATGAGATGCTACACATTTTGCTGCTAATTCTGTTAAAGACGGAACTGTCTGGACCTCTGGAAAAATAGAAAACATACTGTTAGAATTTTTATATAACCTATTTGTCTGTGGATATCAGTATCTTAGATAAATAGAAGATATAATCCCTTTTTTAAATCAATATCCATAAAAAATTTGATTAACGTTTTGGTGTTTAATAAAAAAAATTGGTGATACAAATGTATATTTATACTAGTTAACTAACTGATGTCAGAAAAGTAGTTTTTTACCGTTACCTGGTGAAAATTTGAACTTTGAAAACATTTGCTTTTTTAATTAATGTAAAAAGAACAATCAAGAGAACTAGAAGTGTTATTTTGATACTTTTGTGAGTATCTTTGGAATAACCAGAAGAAAATATCTAGAAACAAGGATATCAAAAAAGATGCTTTATAAATTCAGTCTAGTAAAAATTAAAAATCAAATGCCCTACTTTCTCCCGGTTTTTACAGGTTGGTTTTCAAATTTTCCCGGTTGAAATTTCGTGAATTTAGTACACTTTTATGATGATGACTAATTATTTTATATAATATAACTTTAATAAATCAACCAAGTTATTTATTTTTACACTTTTATGATGATGAATATTTATTTTAAAAAATACCAAGTTATTGTTTTAATTTAACTAATTCTTATTCCACTGCTACAAGCTGTTTTTGAAAGTATTCAAGGATTTTTTCGTTTTGTTTCCAGTTTTTCTCTATTTTGCTAGTTTTCTTTGTTCAGTTTTCATCAAATCTTGTGATTTTTTGTCTTTTTGTGCTGCGCCATTTATTGAGTAGACATTTCTCATAGATTTTGAAATATCTACATTTTTTAGTCTACCAATTTTTCTTAAAGAATCGTTCACTAATAAGTGGCATATGAGATTCTTCATACACTAATAAGTGGCTTATAATTGATTATTCTTTTACATTTACAACGAAAATCTCCTTATTGACAAAAAATCCTCTCTCTGCTGTCGCATTGCCGTTGGAAATTATTAGAAGTTGCATTACTTTTTTTAAACTACACCTGGTATAGTTTTTCATCTTATTTAGAGTGATTTTTTAGAATATCTATAAATGCCCTGTCTGCGTTTTCCAATATAGTTTGCAGTCAACAAAATGTTAAATGCTTCAGACAACAGTTGCATGTATTGTTCTGGATCGTTGCCAGTCTTATTAGGTTTAAGGAAACTCACTGTTTTAGTTAATTTGAATGCTACGAGATATTTTTTCAATAGTTTGGAAACCCTGTACATCTAAAATCTTTACGAAAGACCAGCATGACTTTTTTTGAAAATGTCTTTAATAAATTTGAAGAATTTCGCCTGCAACGAACCGCCTCATTAAGTTATTTAGAACCGTAACCCGGTCATCATAAAGGAATGGAGTTAGGTGCCAATCACTTTGAAAATTTTTAAGGAATGGATAAAGCTGAAAGAATGCTAGTTCAGCCAATTTGTAGTATATTGTCCAAAGACTTTCCTACGGTTTTAAAACTTTCACATGATGGCTTCTGATTCCTGTTTGGCAGAGAAGATATGAACTCAAGCGCGGATGTAGTGACTGAATTTTTTGAAAAATATATGTTTTCTAGCTATTGAACAGAATTTCGAAGGGAACTAAGAGCAACAAGTAATGGATAAGAACATTTCTCGCCGGGAAGGACTGTCTTTGAACAAATTGTGAAATGCTCTTAAGTTAAACACCCTTAGATACGTGAGCATGCAATTACGAGGGAGGTTCTACTGTTGTTTCGATTGGATGATGCGATTTTACAGATCAGTCGGAAAGTGTTTGAGCTATACTAACACCAACTTGCTATGCCTAGTTGGCTGACCTAAAAGTCCCGTCGAATCCACGGTTTTTGTCGGCTCTGTGAAATTACCGTCTTTTTCCCGGTTGTCATGACACCCTGTATAATGTATTGTAAATCAAAGCGATCAAATAATATACAAAAATAATAATCACTGGTTGGCAAATTAAAGAAAACTTTGACTGAAGATTATTATATGCTTAAACTCTTTTTAAATAATTAGTAAATGTTTTTTAAAATAGAGTGTTAAATACAAGACAAATCGAGTACGCTAAAGTAAATGTGGAAAATGGTTGTCTTGTAGCTAGATATCCTTTTATATTTAAGGTCACTTTTGGTGAGATTGCTTGATGAATTACTATATCTCGTTTCTATAGAATTCCACCAGCAGTTCATTGAATTTTTATTCTGTCAGATTTCTCAGATGATTTCAGTATTCATGTCTCCGCTAAGTTGATGCTATTGACGCCTCTTAAATAGTGACGTACCTGACCAAATGCGCATTTACATATAGCGGTCAGTTTAATCTACCGTTTTTAAACATTACTTCAATGTGTTTTGAACTTTTAAAATTACACAGTTGATTTCATCGTGAGCTCAATTTTCTACCGTGCGTGTGTAGCTTTTTTGTGTCCTTCTATAAAAGGTTCATGTTGGATAAAAATCCAATCACGCCACAAGGAGAAAGAAACACTCGACTCATCATCGGATTTCTATACAACATAACAATCGTAGTTCAACAAGTACAGGATGAGAAATGTTTTCTAGTAGTGCAAGTTTTGTTGATAGATATGCAGGTACCTGCATCTGATTATAATTATGAATAAACAATCATGTAGAGGTATCCTGACTAACACCTGCAAATAGTATAAAATTTATTCGGAAACTAATCATAACCAGTAGCGTAACAACGTTAAAGGAGGTTGTTGTGGGAAATTAAACATTGTTAATAATTACATTATTTCTTATTTAGAAAATCTCATATTCACTATTCATATATCGAAATCTAGTTCTTATAAAATGTAAAAAGTTTAGTTAAAAGATTTTGAACCTTAACATATTGCTTAGAATTTAAAGGCTTCTTAACATGATGCAATATAACGTGCAATGCACCAATTATTGAGACAGGCAAAGACTCTTCTGGGAAACTATAATCAGAGAGGATCTGCTGAATGTATCAACCTAAGTAAGAAAAATCTACGAATACGAACAGACGTCCTATCGGGTCACTATCGCCTCTACGTCACACTATGGGAGTACTTGAAATAGTAGACTAAGATCTCTGGCTATTACAGCCATCCCAGATTCTAGACTTTTTAAAAAGAGTGGGATTAACGGATCAGTTGTAAACACTGGGCTCTCCAGTATCGCAGTAAGAATGGGGATACAATAGATCCTTTGGACAGTTTATAAGAGTGTATATGAAGTTCAGCTGATTGTTTCATGCAAGATCTCGCACTTGCAATATCATCGGTTTGGTGCCATTTTTATTGCAAGCTGCAATTCTGGAAAAAAATCTAGTTACTTTTGGCTTAACAACCAACTTGTCAATCAGACTGCAAAACCAAGGCAGCAGCAGATATAATTATTGACAGTGATCAACTGATCAGTATTTTACATCGTTACTTAGTTAGCTTTGATATCATTTTAGGTAAGGTATTTGTTTAATTCACTTACGGAAATTTTTGTTATTGGCAGCGATGAGGCAATGGCAAGAGACCTGCATAAAGTTAAGCGACGTACAATATTCATCTTTGCAATTTGTTGGCTTGCACCATGTCAAGAGGCCCCTAACGCATTATGAAACTGTCAAATTGTGAAACGGAACGCACCTCGCGCGCTGATTGGTTGAACGGCATATACCCCGCGCCGCCATATTTACTTTTTAATTCGTTTGTTGTCGAATGTAAACAAACAGTGTTTGTAAATTGATTTCGTGTTGAAAATAACTCATAGCTTTAGAATTGGATATATGATCAGGTTAGGTTAGGTTGAAAGATAAATAAATTTACGGTTTCAATATTCCTAAATGTGTGTAAAACATGTCTATCAAAAAAGAGCATTCTAAGAGAAAATTTAATCATTCTTTTAATTTTAATTTGTGTTTGAGGAGAAAATATTATTACGTTCCTATTTTTTTTATTTTGATACTACGTGATGTCAGAATTATTGATTACCTTCTAAACAATAAATAAATACTTTATGTCGCAATTCTTGAAGTGCATTTATTTTATTTGACTGATGGAATATCATCCCCCTCCAGCACCCCCTCAGAATTATAAGGCCCCCTCGAAAATATTAAATAAGAAAAAGGTTCGTTTGGCACCTTTTATTTTGTTAATTCCTTCCGTTATCCTAATCTTTAAATCAGCAATATTGTCTGATCTATCAAAATATACTTTAGATTTTAAATAACCACATAAGAATTAATCGAGGAGTCAAATCGGGGAATCTAGCCGGCCATTCGATCTTCCACGTCTTCCAATGCATCTCCGACTTGTTGGTAGTAAATAGATCCATCTATCTCATTTGGATGATTAACATTAGGAAAAAGTGTTTGTAATGTGAGCATTAAGAAGTTAATCAACAAATCTAGATAAACTTCACTATTAACTGTGCCCCAAACAAAAAGGGCCAATAATGAGCCTCACAATCCAGTGGGGATCAAAATGACCACTATTCATTTGACAATAACCGAGGCGATTTTGGAAATTTTTAATAATAAATGTTCAACAGGTTTTGCAGTCTACAGTTAGCAAAATTGAATTAAGTTTCGTGAAACTGGACATGAAACAAATATTGAAAAACCAGGTAGAAATGCTCAATTTACTGATGAAAAAAAGTTATATGTACTTCTAGAAATTGAGGGGAAATCCGCATGACAACTCGAGAACTTTCCGCTGCCAGTGATGTAAGTAAATAATCTATTTTGAGAGTTTTGCATAAAGAAAAATACCACCCTTACAAAGTTCAGTTGATTCAGGATTTAAATGAAGATGATCCTGATAGAAGTAAAAAGATTCTGTGAATTGATGTTGGACACAATGAATGCAGATTTGCAGTTAATAAACAAAATTTTTCTGGTGAAGCGACGTTTCATTTAAACGGATCGGTTAACAAACAGAACTGTAGATATTGGAGCAGAGAAAATCCTCATTGTGAGGCTCGCACTAAATATTCTAAAAAATTGAAAGTTTGGGCTTTTAGATAGTCCTTTTTATTTTTGAGTTTTTCCTTTGTTTCTTGCTGTATTTTTATTGACAGAAAATTTTGATTGATTGATTGATTTTTTAAATTAAGGTCCGTTTGTGTCGTTCAAACAGTCTTAGTCATTGATGGCTCTTCATATTACTGAAAGTATAATGGTGTTTACAAAAAATAATGAGGATAATTGGCAAAAAGAAAATTATGAAAATAAAAAAAATATTATCGTTTTGTCAATTTTTTTATGAATAATTGTAATGAAATTACATACGACCATGTCATAGTTCACTTAAATTTAAAAAAATAGTTTGCCATAGTTAAAAAAACTAAATCTTATCATTCTCTTATTTTTTTTTGGATCTCCGTTCCTTCGCATTTCTTCTTTAAAGTTTTTAAAGTATTAACCTTTGAAATACTTACAATTAAAAATAGAAAAATGTCCTGCTTGTCAGTAAAACAGAATGATCCAGTACGCCACTGGTATGGTATAATTTTTAATCGGTTGATTCTACCGTTAAGAGTATTTATGGCACTAGAAACGTTTCAGTATTGTAAAGTAATAAAAAAAAACATTTATCATGTTCCAATGTTCAACTTTCAACATTCTTAATTTCATTATACCTATGTATATAATTTCAAGTCAGATAGTTGATGAAATTTATATTCTTAATAATAAATCAATTCTATTCAAATCATTCAAGGGGATATTTTCAAATGTACCATGTTCATTATAATGGTATGTATTGCAAAGAGAAAAAGTAAAAAAAAATATATGTTTTATAAATTTAATATCCTATTTGTTTTTGAAAACTAATTTAAATCGAATTAAAATTGATATATCAAAAATTAAATTCTGCGTCTTATATAAATGTAATGAGTGTTTGTATTAATCAATTACCACGTTAAACGAGATTTGTATCCTTTTGGATACAAGTCACCTTGATTATTTGGGCCGCCTGTATCCAATCGAATACATAGGAGTACTTTTACTTTTAGTACAGATAAAATAGGATTAAACCCGAAATTAAATTGGGCGCTTCTCATTTTCTAGATTTTCAGAGGTTTTCGGTTACTGAATAAGCCTAGCAACTCTAAACAAAATTACGAGTTTTCGAAATTTTGGAACTTGTAACTCTAAAATTCGGAATTCGTAAAAACTGCCAAACGAAGAATGCAGAGCATAAAATTTTCTACAAAAAAACGTCTCCAGATTCCAGGCGCACATGGAAACTGCTCGAGCTCTTGGTAAACTATTTCTTAATTTTCGACAGGAAATTTTCGAAAATCTTTCGAGATGAAGAGATATATTAGCCACAAAATCACTTGAAGTTTCAATGGATATATTTCACCACTCGCCATATAAACAAGCAATCCAACGAGAGATTTGTCGTTTGTGTTATTATAAATATTTTCATGTATATAACACACATGAACTACTTCTTGGTTTCATCAAATAATATTTTTTTTTATGAAATTAGAACGATCTATATCAAACTGATAATTAATTTAATTCAATCAAAATGTTTTTGAGTGTATAAATCCATTTTGAGGTGAATATTTTGAGATTAAGAAAAAATACCTACGAATCAATTTATGGAGAATTTCGTGCTCCACAATTTTGGCTCAGTCACTTTTTTCGAATTCTACGTAGTTTTCGAGTTATTCACGATTCAAAATATTTTTGAGCGTTCAAACACATCGAATAATGGAAATTTTAAGGTTAAGAAAAAATTGAAGCTTTTTTTATACAAAATTTTGTGCTCCATATTTTTGTCCCGGCAGTTTGTGTCGATATCCTCATAATTTTCGAGTTATTCGCGTTTCAATTTTTTTTTGAGTTTCAAGTCCCAAAATTTCGAAAATCCGTGCCCGTAATTTTTTTAGGAGTTGCCAGACTTATTCAGTATCCAAAAACCTCCCAGAATCTAGAAAATCAAAAACCGATTTAATTTCAGGTTTTAGCTCAAAATCGCCTAATTTGCCTTTACTATTTAGGCTGGCTGAATTCAAACAGATGCTACGTGTTCAATTAAATGTATACGGAGAATTGCCTGTTGGTCCAAAATTTGAATTTGGTTAGAGAAATTTTTATGGGAATAATAAAATAATAATTTTTGAGAAAATATACATTATATTTGAAATACTAACATAATATTTATCAAATTAAATTTGATTTATGGGTAATAAGAACATTTCAAACGATAAATTTTTTTACAAGCATTACATATATGGTGAGTTTGTGAACATTTAACGTCTCTCATTTTACATTTTGTCGTCCACTATAACATTATTGAGGCTAATTTGATTAGGCTTGGGAGGTTTTGTCAAATTTTCATCTACTTCTTTGAACTTAGTGACGGACATTTTTTTTGTTGCCGTCTGATATGCATTTATTAGCGTAGTTCCTGGTATCAGGTTTCGGTACCATTTGATCCCATTCGTAAACTGGTTGAATATAATTTCAACTGTTAGAAAGATCTATAAAGGCTTTGCCTTTATTATAATCTGAAATTAGTGTCGGATTTTCTATTTCCTCTCCACATCTTCTTACAGAAACCATTGAATTGTATTGATTTGTTGAAATCATCAAAACATCTTTTTTATCCTTCCATTTCAAAACAGTACAATCTGTATTACTTTGTAAACTCGTAGATTGATATTTCTCCAATTTTGCTTTTATAACATTTTCTCTGTGCGAACGTAAAGTCCTCACTAGATGAGTTTTCCTCTTTTGAAGTTCGTGAGCTAAAGATACGCTACTATAAAAATTCTCTGTGTAAATAGTCCGCCCTTTGTCAGTAAATTTTCTGACAGCTCCAGGACAGTCTTAACGGCACCGGAAATATTTATATCATCAGTTTTGTCTTTGCCGAAATATACCTTCAGGTTATGACCGCCTCAAAGACACAATTTATAAAATTTCTATCGAAATTTTTGTCGCTTATTTGGAATATATTACTTGAAGCTGGCACGAAAGGGAACTGGTGTCTCATCGATACAAAATTCTTCTTCTGGTACATAGACGTTTCGAAAACATTACGCCAGTATATTCATCAAGGGTGTGATCTTGTATAGTCGAAATACCATGTTCTCACCAGTATTTCGAATATATTTCTGGATAATATAGAGTTTACTTTATTTGTATATACATATGTCATTTTTTGACCAGTAGTATTACCACAATATTACGGACAAAAAAATTTCCATTTTATCATAGGTGGTATCATACCAACTTTTTATATGAAAGCATGAGGTAGAGTATTAGCCTAAGATTTTATACATTGGGTATATCTTTTTCAGTTACTATATAGTTTATTTGGTAATCAGTTATGAAAATTTTTAAAAAATCAAGTTTTTTTTCAGTATATCTTCAATTACGCCTGGTTTTGTTTCGAACAAGTCAAATAGTTTTAGTCTCGATGAAGTAAATATATCCCAGGTGAATGCATATGTTCCATTGTTTTCGTTAAGTGGCTTTTCGTTTTCCATAATAATATTTTCCACATCTAAATTTCCTGACCTGATTAAGTTTTCTATGGTTTCACTAAGATAGTCATTTGAAGCTACAAAATCACAGATAAATAATAATGAAGAAATTAAAAAGACAATAATAATGACATACTAGAACTGGAGTACTTGTTAAGCTGGCCACTCACGGTACTGCGGCGTCTCTCGCTCTATGCTTAACCAAAAATAAAAACTAAAAGGAACCGCAAAACCAGCTGAAATGATCGAAAGATAACGCACTGGACCCATTGTGGTTAAGGAGAAGAGGCAGGCCGAAAAAAACTTGGAGAAACGACATAAAGGAGGACATAAGAGCACTTAAAATAGAGAACTGGAGGGCAAAATGACAGAACCGAAAGGAATGGAAAATTACAACAAAAGCTGCCAAGACAAACGATAAACTATAAAGAAAACAAAAATAGAAAACGGGGGGTAATCAACCTCAAAAAAGGATTTTAAAGCGTTATAAGCGACAGACATAATCCAAAGGATTGGAAGGCTTGATGATGATGATGATAACAAAGATACGAACACTACGCGAGCCACTTTGCAAATGCGTGTAGATTATTCGTTCCCAACAAAATTCGACAGGTACTTGCTTGTTTCTAACGTCGTATACAAGTGGCCAAAAACGTTCATTCATAAAAATGAGCCGCCTGTATCCATTTGAATACAAGAAATTCTTTATAAACAAAAATTATCCATACATACATTAATTACAAAAAATTTAAAATTCAATTATAAAAACCTTATTTCAACAAGTTGAAGGTATATTGAAAACCACATTAAAATTGTAGCATACTTGAATGCAAACAATTCTAGATACGATAGGTATAATGATATTATTGAATAAAAATTTTCTTCTTCGGCTATTTTAAAACCATATCCAAACAGTACCGTTACAAAATCTACTATGAAAACAGTAAGTTTGGCAACAAGCTCTATTCCCATCTCTAACACCCATTTGTGTTCGGTAACGATGCAGAGGGCAGACATTACCCGAGGCACCTCGTGACTGGGGGTAACGTCCCCGACAATAACAAATTCTTATCTCTCTTTGTCCGTTTCGACTTTACCATGGTTAACCCTTCTCGCTTTCGTTCGTTCAACAACCCCCCCCCTCTTTGGTTGTTATTTAAATTTCTTTCCACTGGGATTGCCAATTGTGAAGGAATTTCGTGCTATAGGACCAATTTAACTTTAACTCTGATTAATGTGCGTCTGTTATACAAATCGACTTTTCGGATCGAGAAAAAAGTGTTTCTACCTAAGGAAAAAGATGCGTCCGTTTTCATACAGGGTGTCAACGAACTTAAAAACAGGTAGCAAGTAAGAGAAGTCACAATAACGTTGGTTCAAATAAATTATTCTCATCTAGCCTTAGTTTCGAAGTTATAAAACTCTTAGATTTTAGAAACAAAGCATTATGTACGAACTATAAATTAGAATACCATAAAATTGATTGCTTATGTATATCCATCAAGAAATCCAGAGGCGGCTTGTGTCCAGTTGTTATAGTTCTTCCAATATCAATTGCAGAAGACAGTTATGCGAGGAACGATCAATATTTCATTAATACGCACGGCAGTCATATCAACTTAAGAAATGAAAAATAATGTTTACACCCCGTATAAAATTCGGTAAACATCTAACAAACCGTCAGTCTACGTGGACTCATCATCTCCACTGTTTACCAATGCAAACATCGAATCGTAAAAATAAATGCATTTCTATTGACCGAAGCTGTATGGCATTTCTTCGAAATATTCCTGCCAGAAAGTCTGTGATAAGCAGTGGCGTGGCTTTAATTCATACATTTTTTTAAATAAATAGAAATATGACATTCTTTAGACCATGGGCAAATGAAGACAATGAAATTGCACAGTGTAGTGAGAATAAAGATAGGTATGAGTTTAATAATAATAAATATTTACATATAAAAACACAGAAGTTATTTTAAATATAATCGACTGTTTAGAAGAGAAAAATATTCAGCAATCTGATAATGCAATCATAATAAGAATTATTGAATTAACTAGAGTAAAAAATACACTTATACCAGTTTAGAAACATTACGTCAAGATTTGTCAGCATGTGGTTTTAAACACAAAAAACTGAATAAACGGATGGCAATTACCGAATCTTCGAGGATGGTGACAAGATTATTTGCGTCAGATAAAAGACTACTAAGTTCTAATACACACATCATTTATCTAGATGAAATAGATTTTGAGAGTCACGATGTTATAAATTTTGGTTGGGTTAACAATAGTAAAAATTGCTGTTTGAATAAGACATATTCTGAAGAGAAGCATTATAACAGTACAAGCTGAAAGCATAGACGGTTTCGTGCCTAATGCTTTATTAATATCTGCTTAGAAAATTAAAAACTGCGCAGCTGATTATCATGAAGATATGGCAGCAGAATTATTTGAAAAGTGGTTTAATGAACAGCTTTTACCTAATATTCGACTAAAGTCAATAACCATTATGGACAACGTATCCTACTACTCGCGACAACTCCTTAAGATACCAAATAATAGTAGTAACAAAGCTCAAATTTTAGCATTTATGTCTGAAAACAAATTTCCTATTCCTGTCAGCGATCGTAAATACGGCCCAACAAAGGAAGAATTGCTTATTGTTATTAAAGATCTAAAATTTATTATATTGACAAGCTGTGCAAAGAACACTCTTCTCATACTACCTCATTACTATTGAATATTTAACTCTATGGAGTTAATATGGGCAAACGAAAAATCAGAATTACGAAAATGTAATCAGTCTCCAGAACTAAGTAAAGAGGTTGTATAACTCGTAAAGAAAGTTCTAGCAGCAGAATCCCAAGAGCTTTGGAAAAACTGCGTTGAACATGTGATTAAAGAGGATCTAGTTCAGACGATTCTGTCTACCATGATTATTTATAAAGATACTATGGAATTGAAATGTTTCCTTGTCTTTTGTTTTATTTGCAAAGAATTTATTTTCCTTTATTGTTTTTGCTTTGATATTTTGTTTTCCAGAAAAAAAATGCTCAGTTCACGTCTGGTACCCTGTTTAAACCAAACGCCCTTACATTACATTACATGTACATTTTACTCGTCTATTTACGTTTTATAATTTAATATTTACTTGTAGCAAGTTAACGAAGTATAATAATGATTTTTTTCTAAGTTCCAAGAAGGACTACAATTAAGTTCATCTGTCTAAATAATGAAGTATAATGTAGTTCAATTTATAATGATTCAATTGCCTTTTAACGAATACTTATTAATATATATTAATAAAACATATAAAAATAATAAATTCATAAAATGATCAAAAAAATTGTCGGGAAAGGCTTTTATATAAGTTTTTATAATCTACAATTGATATTGGAAAATCTGTAACAATCAGTAAAGTTTCTTAAATAAATTTTTCAACCTATTTGGTAAACAAAAGTACTCTTCATAGAGGCCATTGGAAGTTTAAGTATAAATTTTTATACTTAGGTCGGAGCGCTAAATAAGCTGAGCGCGTTGTTGCCAAAAAATATTTCAATTTTTTAATATACCTCGAAACAAATGATACTTTCCTTAAACCTAATAAGCGAATTACAATATAACGTTACAATGTTCAATTTCTCGTTTAAAATTTAATTGAGATGTAGAGTAGAAAGTGCAAACACACATGTAGTGCATATCTTCATTATTTTTTAATTCCTACTGCGAACCAACATATAAAGTGGGTACCACATGCTAATATGGTCAACGAGAGATAATGTATACCTCTCATTTAGTTCATCAATGTTATGGAGAGAACTTAGCAACCATGAAAAAGACTGTTGTGTTACGAGGACAATGAGATACAATATAAAAAATAATGCTAGTATTGTAACTACTGATTTTTCATTTGGTACTAAGCCAATTTAATATTAAAAATATCTTTTATAATAAATTTAATTCGGTAAATCTAGTCAAACTATATTAGAATCGATTTCTAGTGCTGCGAACGGTTTATATCTGCAAGAAAATACGTAACATTTAATTAACCAATCTAACTTAAACGATCTCATTTAAGATTTGTAATTATCAAGATCTTATTAATACCCGATGAGAAAGTTACCTTGTTCAGAAACAGAAATAAAGTTTATCAGAATTTTTCAAAAGGGAAGAGACACATTGTTATTATACTGATATTCCGGGACATATAAAACAGAATGGCGATTATTCGTTGATCCTTCGAGAAATGTCAATAGAGGAGACATAAAATGACTCTATAACAGACTGCATACTTTTAATATCAAAATTGAAGATAAAGTTCACCTAATTAGGAAACAACCCACCAAAAATTGTAATGTATTTTTTATAAAGCTTAAAAATTCATTCACTTGTTTGAGCGCTGATGTCCATCGTTCATTTTTAAATTGAAGCCACAAAATTTTTAAATTTTTCTTCAACTATTGCAAAGGACATTCAATAAAAGACCTATTAACAAAAAATTGTGATGTAAGTTTTTTTTATAACGCTAAAAAAATTCATAAAATTTACGTTTGAGCGCATCGTTCGTTTTGAAATAGAGGACTCGAAATTTTTCAAATTTTCTTCAACTGTTGCGAAGGATACTTAATAAGGAACCTTTTAACAAAATATTGTGATGTAAGTATTTTTTATGACGTAAAAAAATTCATAAAATTTACCTTTGAGAGCATCGTTCGATTTGAAATGGAAGCATTGAAATTTTTTCAAATTTTCTCTAACTATTACGAAGGATACTTAATAAGAAACCTATTAACAAAATATTGTGATGTAAGTATTTTTTATAATGTAAAAAAAATTCATAAAGTTTACGTTTCAGCGCTGACGCGCATCGTTCGTTTTGAAATAGAGGCCTAGAAATTTTTCAAATTTTCTTCAACTGTCGCGAAGGATACTTAATAAGAAACCTTTTAACAAAAAACTGTGATTTTAGTATTTTTCTTGTCATTTGTAAATTTGAACAATATATTTAGATTCTGTTTTCCGTACCTCTTGAGAAGATACTGAGAATCTACGTAAATTTGTCATGTGAAAATGTTTTGATTCGTTCTTTGTGTATTTTCATATTTCAATAGTTAAAGAAAATTTGAAAGAGTCTTGGGGCCTCGATTTCATAAAGAACAATGCTCGTTAACGCTGGAATGGACATTTTTTGACGTTATAAAAGTTATAAAAAATACTTACATCACAATTTTTGGTTCATTGTTTTTTAATTAGATGAAACTTGTAATAGTTGAATAATTTCATCTATTTTTGGATCTTCGATTCAGAATCGAGAAACATGTAGAAAATAAAAATGTTTTATGCACTTAATCTTCAATTTTTATTAGAATTTTGTAGCCTGTTATAATGTCATTATACGTCCCATCTATTAACATTTTTTAGTTTATTTTGTAAAAAAATATGTGTGGAAGAAATCCGTGGATAACTTCACAAGGGTAAAATAACAGACAAACAAATAGTTCAAATAAATGATCATAAAAAAGAAAAACAATATTTGTATGTGAATTGTAAAGGAGTCTTTGCCAGCTCTATTATGATCAGTTTTTTATTGGGAACGTGGCAAGGAAACACCAAAGTGAACTAACTTCCAATATATTTTCCGAGCTTTCAAATACTTATGTATTCATCGTCTGGAAAATAATTAATTAAGATTGCCGGTGATTTTTGATATCATTAAAGCTTGTAAAAATTTTTAAACTCATAGAATTCAAAATTCAATATTCACATTGACGTTGATAGAAATATCAATTAATCAATATATATATATATATATATATATATATATATATATATATATATATATATTGAAATTATTTATTTCTACCTCTATTTCTCTACCTCTATTTCTCTACCTCCATTTTGTATACTCCTTTCAACTCTTTGTAAATAACTTGACATATTATCCATAGTCTTTATATTATGCAGAACTATCGTTTCAGACATCTCAGCATTAAAATGTCTTCCTACATATAAAACTAATTCTTCCTCCTTCATTGCTGGTTCTAGATATTGTGCTATATTATAGAGTTGCATAGCATAAGAATTTAAATTTTTATTTTTATTGTAGTCAAATTTTCCGAAATACAACCGTTCTCGAAAATTGGCCTGTTGAATTTCCCCCCAGAAATACATTAAAAATTGTGTTTCAAAACCTTCCATATCTATAATCTGCTCTTCTTTATTGCAAAACCACATTAGTGCATGTTCATCTCCATCAAATCCTTTATTCTTTTCATTTTACTCTATTTTCATAAAAACTTTAGGGTGAATTGTATTTATATTTCCATCAAATTTTACCCCTATTTCCACATTTCCTGTACACATTATGCCTCCTCCATTTCGTCTTATTTTATCTTCTATATCTTCCACAGTTTCCCGCAATTTCTTATTCATCTCCTCCAATTCCCTATTAAATTGCTTGCCTATAGTCTCATTTCTTTTAGCGCATGTCCCTGTTTTTTCTTCTACTCTAACATCTAAGTCTTTAATTTTTTTATTGAAATTTTCTTGATATTCCTGCATTACTTCTTCATTTTGTCTTGTAACTTCCATTAGTATTGTTTCTGGTAAATTTTCTTCTATGCATTTTCCTAATGCTTGAACCTCTTCCACTACCTTTTTTTTAATTTCTTCTCTGATTTTGATCCCATTTTCTTGGATCTCCATTCTTAGATTCTTATTTTGATGTTCCATATTTTCTTGCACCTTATCAATTCTTTTTTTAAAATCTTCATTTTCTTGTCTAAGTTTCTTAATTTCCTTCAAACCTTCAATTTTAACCTCTTCAATTTTCCTCTCCAATCTATTCATATTTCCATTAATATTATCCATCTTTTCATTAAAATCTCCCCTCATATTATTCATATCTTGTTTAATTTCTCCCCTCATACTAATCAAAAATTCCATTAATTGATCATAATTGTTTCTTTGTTGTCTCCTATCCTCCTGTTCTTCCAATTCATCCCCTGTCACATTTCCATCTGATTGTTCTCTTCCTTGTTCTAAATACTGCACCTCAAAATCACCACTTCTATGCCTTCGTTCTTCCTTTTCCTCTTCTGATCTTTCTTCTGTACCTACCTGTTTTCCATTTCTTAAGTTCATTTTCCTTTCCATGATTTCTTTGTTTATTTTTATTTTTAGTGATGTGTTATTATTATTTAAGAGCCCACGTTTTTCGTTTTATGTGAGCCCCACGTTGGGCGCCAATTTGAAATTATTTATTTCTACCTCTATTATTGTATTTATTTTTCTATTGTTGTCGCTAGCACGTTATTTGCCGGGCATGAAACTCATTCTCTCTTTGAGTTCTAGCATAAATAAATAACTTATGGATGTTTTTCCTTTTAACAAAACAATAAAAGTTTTATGTTAATAGTTAATTTTATTATTTTTAATTCAAATAAAGTTTAATAAAGTGTAGTTGAGTACGCCTATGAGTCTAACCTGAAGTTAGCCGTTCCTCTAATTTGATAATTCTACACAGTTCTCTGTTATAAATCGACTCAGATGAATATTCTATTATTTAGATGTACAATATAAGGAAAATATAAAAAAAAATTATGTCAATTTTATATGATATAATCAAGAAGTTCTATTTCTGTGGAAGGATTACATATGATACATTGAACAAAAATTTAATTATACTACACAATTCATATTATTTCTACGGAAAAGGAATCTTAACCTCACAAATAAGGAATTTTATCCATTGTCAACGTAAGTATAGGTAATATTCCTTTTTTTTATAAATTATTTTATATTATTACTATTATTATTATTATTATTATTATTATTGGCCAATAATACGTGAAGGAACTGACCTGAGATGATAATATCTTGCAATATCAGATCTAAAACTTGTATTTACTTCTGTGAATTGTCAGTAACAAATCTTCCACTCATTGGATTAGTAACAAATCTTCAACTCGTTAGATTTTCTTCAGTACAGATATTTATCTTCCATTCATCTTTAATAATTCGCAATTATTTTGTATTTTGATTCAAATTTAACTTCTATTTCTTATAACTTTGCACTCCCCATTCTCTTTTCTGCTGATACTACTTTTTTTTCTAAATAAATAATGATCCTCTTTTTTTTTATCTCCTTAGCAACCATATCATATGACTCACTAGACTTTTGCTCTTGTCTCCTCACAATGTCACAACGACAAACAATTGTCAAACAAACACTTGTCAGATCTTATATTTATGTTTTTAAATAAACTTTTATTTCATTAATAGTTTATGAATTTTCACTATTATGGGACCTTTTGGCAACAGTTTCATATATTTTTTTTAAAAAATCAATCTTCTACTAAGTTTTATATTAATTTATAATTAATAACATTATTCTATGATACAAATTATGATTTGTACATATGCAATCCTTTAGAATATATCATTTTAATAAATAATTCCTTATATATAAAATAACTATAATTAATTAACTTGCAAATATCAATTCAATTTCTTTTATTTTTTTATCGATTTTTTGCCTTTAGTTTAATAGTAGCCTTTAGTAAAAATAATCTCAATAAATTATAAATTTTCATTATGTACCTACTTGCTTTTAGATTTCTGATCATTTCAATATATATATATATATATATATATATATATATATATATATATATATATATATATATATATATATATATATATATATATATATATAGACATTCATTCAAGAAAACCCTCCTTACATTATGCCGTTAACGAAAAATAATAATTATAAATCGAATACCAAAACAGTTGGAATTTTTAATTGCAGTTATCAGTAAATAATATGTATGTACCTATATATTAAACAAAAATAAATGATAGTGACAGTTGTCAAGCAAGGGAAATTATCACTTATTAATATTGCTGTTAGGTCACGCGATCGAAAAGTTTTTCTAAAAATTCAGGTTGTTGTTATAGCAACCTGTCAAAGTTAAGGCATCTGATGGGTTTAAAATGACGAATATAAAATTTTCATAATAATAAAAGAAAAAATATCAAAACAATCGTTATAATAAAATATATATTTATTTAGAAACCACTTAACATTTCAAATAAACATATACGTTGCTGATAAAAATGTTAATGATTAACAGCTAAGAAATCACATCCGTTACATTGGTTATTGTGGCATCACCACAAGAGAGTAAACTTTAATAATAATTAAATGTGGATAATTTACGATTATTATAAATCATAAGTATAAAACGTTTTTGGGGAATAGCAAAGGAAATTTTATGATTCAGAACGTAAATTCCCATTTAAATAAGATGAAATTCTATGTTTGTAAAAATAAAACAATATCATTATAAGTTAAGAAGTTTATTATAAAATACACTACCGGTCCAAAGTTTTTACTCACCCCATAATCCATTAATTAAACTTCAAAATAATATACTTTAACAATTTTCTTGTACATATTGTCAAACAAAGGTCGAAACAGAGTCTTACTAACCAAAAATAATAGTGTTCGTTATTTGTTCACTTATATTTTGTTGGCGAGAGTAACAATTTGCAACTATCAGCTGATTCGTTTATTATTCTTTAACTGAGTTTAGTCCCAGTTAGCATTGTGAAGCGCAAGAAATTTTTGGATCAAGACGTATTATTATGAAGTTCGTCTACGAATTGTTTTCGTTCTCGCAAATTCAGACTTCTGAGTTTTAAAATGGGTTGATGCATTGATCACAAGTCTTCTAAGTCTAGGCAAAAGTAAGCGCCGAATTAAAAACACCGTGGACTACAGAGTGAAAAATACCAGGAGGGAATCAACCAGGAGCTTTGGCGATAGAAAACGTTCAGGGCGGCCTCGATCTACACCTTTAAATACGTCAAAATAAAATTAAGAGGTGGCAGTGGGCCAAAGACATAAAAACTAGACGCGTGAAGAGTAGGAGAGAGTATGGACTGATGAATCAAAGATTGAAGTTTTTGGGTTCAAGAAAAGTGTTTGTGCGCCGATCAAAAGAAGAACGGAGGAGGCTGGGTAACGATTTAGGGATATTTTGGAGGAAGGGCGTCTGGAGACCTGGAAAAAATTGAAGGGATTTTGAAAAGAGAACTGTGCAAAGAGTATTTGAAAGAGTTGGAAAGGAAGAATGTGCCGAAAGTAATGATTTGGCCGGCACAGTCGCCTCTCAAATCGATTGAGTCGTTGTGGAACAAATTGGACAGGGAAGTCAGAAAGCAGTGACCTTTCATATCTCCAGACAATCCTGAAAAACGAATAAACCTAAATAATAAAAGCAAAGGGGGATCATAACGATGAATCAAAAATTTAAATATCCAACAATTACATACTGGTGTTTTATCATTCTTATCTATATTTGTTCTTTAAAATATAAATATCAATATCGACCAGATTGTTTTTATTTGTTGTGTATCACGAAAACTATATGGTGGACAAAAACTTTTGAACAGTATTGTATATTTATTATGGTTATGTATCCAATGCGATTTTGCTAAATTAAATTTCAACTGAACAAGAAAAAATAGTGCATAAAATAATTTTTTCCCGAATTTTATATCTATAAAAAAATTAAAAATGCAATGATAATCACATCTTCTTCTGTTCTATAGGAATAAGTTAACTCATTTGTGTATGGAAATAATGAGAGCATAAATGTATGTATTTTCATTATTTTTGAGTGGCGAATTTGAGATTATATAGGGTGAAATGATGATCAATTATCTTTGTACTCCATACGTCATCTCAGACGAATTTGCTGGCCACGATAATGTTTGGATACTTTAAATCTCTAGTATATTTTCTACTCTTCTTATCCAATGGGGTCTAGAATTGACATTAGCTCCGATTTCATTGGAGAGGTTAAATAATAAGTTCGTTAATGGTTCGAACATATCTATGCAGTCATAGTGTCTGGAAAAGGAATAATTTGCATACGATGACCATGTATTATGCCTTCCCAAAAAATTATGTTTCTGCTTAATATAGAACGATTTCTCTAGCAAAAGATAGTGTTTATGATGACCCTGGCTTTTTCCAAACTCTATGACGCCGGCTATCACAAATCTGGCTTAGTCAGAAAAAAGCCAGTTTCTATGTTCTGCGCCCACTGTAGACGAGTGAATATTTGCCTGGGTACTCTTAATGGTCTACTAGAAAGCAAATTAGTTTCAGAAAGTATTATGGTACTGGAAATGAATCGAGAATACGTTCTTCTGTAATGAGTTCGACAGCTGAAGTGAGATGGTTCTATTCCTACGTACATAACTAGGTACGCACTGATTTTCTTTTGCCTTATTTACCTTAGGATGCCCAGTATTCCACCTCCGTTCAACACTTTTAGCTTCCTCTATTCCGATAACTGAAGCACTTGAAATCACTAGTCTATCTCCTTAAGTCACTAATCTTGGTCTATTGAACACTGAAATTCTATTGCCAGGCATAATTGCAAAGAACGACTCATCAATCAATTGATTATTAAAAATTGGTTTTGTAAACATTTTTAGTTTATTGGCAACGGTGAAATGAATAAAGATTAAATATACAAGAAAGAAGCCACAGATTTTGGGGATTATTTCCTACCAAAATCTTAAATGTCATAATTTGGAGATTTTTATTCTCATTTTAAAAAGTCAAGAATTTATTTGCGACTGAATCGTCAAAAATAATTCTTCCCATTCGGAATGAAAAATGATGTATACACACTCAAATGGAGAAATAGTTCATGAGAACTTGATTGAAGTGCGTCAAAATGTAAAATTTTTGTTGTTAAATTAATTAAAACGGGGAATCGTACGGTCAAACGCAGTTTATTGGACGAGTGGTGTATCAAGCCTAGAAAACACATCGTATCACTCCGTATAAAGCCGATCAATTGAGAATATTTAAATACTTTAATAAAATTATTGATCTCCGCCTATGCTGAACAATAAATGTTGTTTTTGAAGTTCTGCAATTGTAAATTGAAGAATAAAATAACAATATATTTTTTACCATACTATTAATTTTCAAACTGTACGCCTATGGTGATCATATGTACACTCTGTTTACCACGTTGCCAATCAGTTCAAAGATATATTCGTCTCTCTCTCACACACACTCTCTCTCTCTCTTCCGCTTAAATAATAAACCAAAATTATATTGGATGGTTCAGTGAAATTTGACGAAAAAATAAAAGTCGAGCTACATATATTCCCACCAAGCTGAAAATCAGTAAAATTATTTAAAATATAACTAAAAATAAAATTTCAAACTTTCCAACCATTCCCGTGTATGGAAAAAAATTTTATTCAACGTTAAAGGTAAAAAAAAAATGAGTTGTTTGCGCTTTTCAGCAAAAAGATGGATTTTATTAAGTTTTATCATAAAAATACCTTAGACAAAAATTGTAGATCATAAAATTATCTACAAAAAACGTATCAATACTTTCTTTCTTACGAGTTACCGTTTCTGAGATATAATGATTTGAAAAGTTGTAAAATATGCAACTCCATCTGAAAAAACGATTTTCTTCTTATAATTAATTAAAATCATGTACTATTTTTACACGCAATAACTGGATGTGACACGACATCTACATTTTATAGGAAGGGTAAAATAACAATTTTCAAAATGTTTGAAAAACAAAATATAGTTCAATGTGCTGAAGTTTGTATGTATGGAGCTTCTAAAAAAACTACCTGCCTAGATAAGTAGCTATCTAAGACAAGTACCTGCTTATATAAGATAGATGTGCATGTTTAATTAAAAATACTAAAAGCAAAAAAACTAGTTCAATTGGCTTGTGTTCCTCCAACCTCAGTTGCTGCTCATCAACATCTTTTTCGGGTATATTAACAAGTTCAAGTGTGGCTTGGTTATCAGCTAGACCCTACAGACTGGAGTTGGAATTGGTCAATAATACGTTAGAGCCCATTCATATTTTATTATATTTATTATTATTTTATATTATGTACACCTTGTCAAGGCTCTAATATTGAATCACCAACAGTTGAGGATCCGTTTGATTCCAACGAGGCGACATGCGATGCATCGCTATTGACGCAATTTACAAGCACTCAGAATGAAGAAGAAGAACAAGAACAAAAAAAAAAAGAAATTGAAAGTTACGACTCGGACAATTAAATTTTACAACTTTTTTTTAATTTAAATCACTTTTATCTTTTCAATCTCTGATAATTTCCATTATTTTGCAATAATTTCAAATTAAATATGAGCGCAACAGACACGTGGAAAAGGCTTACTGGGGATACCACGTTGCAAAAAACGCGCTAATTACACTAGCTCATAAGTGGCGTGGAAACGTGTGCATATTATGACGATTACAACTTTTTGAATCATTATATCTCAGAAACAGTGACTCGTAGGAGAAGAAGTATTAAGTATATAATTTTATGATCCACAATTTTGTCTGAGGTATTTTTATTATAAAACTTACCATTTTGCTGAAAATCACGAAAAACACATTTTTTTTACCTTTGACCTTGAATAAAATTTTTTCCACACACGGGAATGATGGGGAACTTTAAAATTTTATCTTTAATTATATTTTAAACAATTTTATTGATTTTCAGCTTGGTGGGAATTTCTGTAACTTCGAATTTCTAAATTGACTGGACTAAGATTTGTGCAGGATATTGTAACTATATATATTCCATCTACATTGTAAATTAGTAATTACGAAAAATCATATCATTTGTGCCATTTTTTTTAATTTGAAAAAGCAGGAAATGTTTTGATTATCGTGTTTATACCCGACGTTTATAAAAAATTAAACTCCTTTATTAAACTCGTTGTTACGTATGGAGTCCCATCTCTAATATACACCCGCGATCCGCAAGTAGCACGATTCACGGGAGGATGATGCTAGGCCGTTGTTGCTTGTAATGGACTTGGGTGTATTTTTTACGACCTCGACCCCTTATATACAAATGCTAACAGAATTTTTTTACGATACAAGCAGTGGAAGAATATATTATTACAAAAAAAAACAACCGACCAAACTTGTAACAGTAGGGCTAATCATAGGTGTACCATGATAATTTCTCGAAGGACTTTTCATTATATTTACAGGCGGAGTTTTGACAATTAATCAAACAGCTATAGCTCGCATACAAGAGAGTCCGTAAATTAATGATTTTTAAAACATTTTTTGCAAAAATCTGGTAAAAATTAAAAATGGAATAGAATATATAAAGAAAGACAAAATCTATATGAAACCTTTTTCTAATTGGACCTAAATTTCCATGAATAATTCGAAAATATGTTGAAATCTTTGATGTTAGAATAAGGAATGACTGGCTAGAAATGATTTTAGATGGTAACCGTGGTAGTTTATGCTCATATAGATGAGAAAAATTTCTTGAAAAATATCACCATTTGCACATTAGAGACTGTATAAATACAGGTAACTCACCCTGTATACAGATTGTCTTCTCTTAAAATGTAAACCATGTGGTTACCAATATTTATTACTGCAGAAGAAGGTGAAGATTTATCTACTCTACAGTAAGTACTTCGCTTTAGAAGTGGCGAACCTCTGTGGGAGATGACTTCCGTCATGTTATATTGTGATTACAGTGGCACTTTAGTATAAATCTATTTACAGTTATACTGCAGCAAACCAATTTTTTCCTAAAATTATAAATCGGATCCAAAAGTAAATTGTTCTAATAGTAAGTTTGAAAAGTAGAATTATTATTCCATCGTCGAAAAACTTCTTGATTTTGGGGTACTAAATATGTCGTTTCATAGGCTTGTAGTATGAATTCTTATACAAGCAATGGTAATACAAAATTCTACATATACAGATTCTTATTTTAATGAACTTCATTTTTTTTAAACTTGACATTGATTTAAAAAAAGAGCAGGTATTAAAAATGAATGGCAATCAGTTTGAAACTAATGTTTTCTAATCATAAGACGTCAACAACAACAAACTCAAACATATTTATTTATATAAAAACAACTTTTAAATTGACCCTATTTTGAAAAAGCTCTAAACAAAACAATCTACAAGGTTGTTATTGTTATAATCATAATAATAAATAATAAATCAATAGAAACATGTTACAAGTTAATAATATCAATCTAATGTTTAACTGGGAATTCTAAAACTGACTCAACACCTTTGTGCGCTAATATAAAAAATAATTTATCATTTTAATCACAGAGTCCATCATGATTTTCAAAAATCCAAAGCACCACAATACTCATATAAATTTACTTTAACCCAGATTAGTTCGGAGGAGAATAAACTAAAGAGTATTGATAAATTTTCACTTTTATTTTGCATTAAGTTGGTGACATTGGTTGATCTGATCTCCATATGCTTTGAAACAATTTTCTCATTGAGCAAGATAGTTATATCAATTTGTACTAATATAAATTTCTTGCTTGCCGAAAATGGGAAATTATAGTTTCATACCATAGTTCATAGATCATAGGTGTGGGCGGCCGTGAGGCCGTTGAGCACATAGGCCTTCAAATAGGCCCGTTGTGCCCCACTTGATGTTGCCGTTGTCCTTTGAGAAGCCGATCAGGCGCTTTGGCTTGAACCCTTTGATGTCGTTAGGCAGATTGTGGAGTTTGCTCAGGTGTTTAAATGGCGACGTCTTAGATATCAGTGTCCGGTCACTAGTCTGATTTCGCGCCTACTTAGCTGGAGCAGTTGTTTGGTGAGAAACGAGTGGGGTCCGTCTATATCGGCCTTCGCTTGTCTCAAAATTTTGTAGCTTGGCTTGATATCGAATACCAGGATTGAAATTTTTGCTGTATGTTGCTACCATATAAGTACATCATATATAAAAATTGGATTTTTTCATCTTGCCACACCAGAGATACTGAACTTCAAGCAAAAAACCTACTTCAGACTTCAGAGGGTTTTTCATAAAAAAATAACGGTATAAGTCTCATTGGGCTAGCTCTGTTCTGTCAAAAATATTCATTTTATTACTGATGCTTGCAAAGTCCAAAAATACCGTGCGCGGCTTAATAAAAATGGCCGTCTCTCCCAGGAGAAGCTAGATGAAAAATTGTTTTGAGATGCTACTTATGAGGGTAATAACATAAAAAAATTAGTCAAAATAAAAAATGGTCAAACAGCCAAAATGTTTTTTTATTGGATCACTTCAGATGGATTGATCCAATCAACATTGGCTGCACTGTAGATTCTCAAGCTGATTTGGTAAATTAAATCACTTCTATTGATTCAGAAGCATAATACAATAGCTGGTTTGCTATATATTAAAACAATTCATTTAGGTAACTCATGTCAAGTTTAATGTAGCAGCAAGTACAAAATTTGTAGCATTGAATTCAGTAATAAAACATTTGAATATATATTAAAATTCTATTTGAGCATTGATTTGTAACAAATCGACAGGGCACTTTTCTATGTCTATTGAAACTTATAGTAGGTATAGCACAAATTTTGGACAAAAATAAAACCTATGGTAAATATTACGCATGCCAAAATCTTTACCCTAGATTCATAACAAAAAGTAGGAAGATAGATCCACTTTGACAATGGATATGAAGATATCACAAAAGACATTATTAAACTGAAAAGATAATGCAAATGTAATAAAAAAAACATATATTTAAATTTAATATTTAACAATGTTCTGGTGTGAAAATGCAGAACAAAATGAGATTGAAGTCAAGATATTAAATTTCGTCAATAAATTCAGTATAATTCCCACATTTGTTTTCACAAACGATACAGCTTAACATCTGTCAAACAAATATAATTCAAAATTTTCTCAAGGCAATTAATTTATACTTCCTCGGTGATACAAAAAAAGTTTTAATTGGAACCAATATCTCTTGTAAATATATAAATATTGATTTCTATTGATTTTGCAATAGATCATATGGTTATCTTATTTATTATAAATAATACAGCTTTATGGCTAGAATTAACACTTATAACACTTATGTCTGTCTGACATAAATAATCTATAGAAAGAAATATCTCAGGATTGGAAGCAAAGCAAAGAAGTGCAAATCTTTAGTCAGGATAAGGTAGAAGCAGCTCAGTCATAATTTATTCAAAACTGTTCAAATCATCCATTATATTATTAATTCAGGAATTAATGTAGTATGAAAGATGTAGTGGATATAACTGGAAAAAATACAATTTTTGATATGTCTACTTGCTTTTATTTCTGACTTATTTCTCGTTTCTAATTCTGGCCTAGCCTATTTTGTTTTAATTAGGCTACTTAGTTAAGGTATATAATTTTTAATAATAATAAATATATTGGAGCTATTTTAAAAACAAGTGATATGGAATAGTATTGTAGAAATTTTTAATTTAGAGTAGATGTCTGTGATAATACTAACATCAATAATATAATCATTTTCACTTTCCATATACATTAGTATATGTGAGTTTGTGTGTGTCCTATTTACCATAAAACTTTCATTTATTAATAAAACTGATATTAAGTTGCTTAATTTATAAATTGAGATAGTACAGGCTTTAATTCATTATAATATAGAGAAAGTTAGTTGCATAATTTATACTATTTGTTGAGTGAATAATGAGGATTGGGAAAGAAAAAAAAATCCAAGGCAATTTCATACACCAAAGATTATTTGCACAAAAAGAAGAAAAAGTATTAATTGCATTAACAATGTTTATTAATTGGTTGATTATTAAATATAAAAAATCTTAATTTCACCCAAAGAAATAAATATTTAAATCATTAACCTCTATTCAACTGGCAGCACGAATAGAGATTTTTTATTGTATTATTTTGTAGCAAATTTTATAACAGGCATCATTTAAAAACTGAAACTATCTTTGTCAGCTCATAATACTCCTAGTTAATGAACACTATCACTACACCTACAGTCACAATGACACTAAAGAGGTTAACTTGATTTTTGAAATAAAATTAACACACCACTTCAATCTAAATATTTACAATATAAACACGAAATGGAATTAAGTTACATTGAAATAATAATGAACACCTACAAATTAGCCAAATACGACATTAACATAACCTTAATTTGCCTCATATTTTAGCAGATTGTTTGTGACTCTTCCTGTTTCTGAGAGCATTGTCTCAAAAAACGTTCATCAATTTGATTGGTGCAACGTTTTCGCCCTTGTCCTGGTCTTCGATGGTACGAACCCGTTTCATTATGTCGCCTCCTTATGCGACTGATGCTGGAATGATGTCTTCCTAACAAACCAGCAACACATTGCATTGCTTTATTCGGAGGACTCGATGCTCACCCTGCCTCCTCCATTGACAATTTTTTCACATTTTTTTACTGTTTAATACGAATTACTGTCAAAACAAGATAATGTGATACTATAGTTAACTCAAATATCAACTGTTACTGTCAAACAAAACTTGACATACAGTAAGTTATCAATAAATACAGAATATTGAGAAAAATATGAGTGGTGCAATATTGTGATCGGTACAAATATCACATACAGTCCCATACATTCCAATACAACTCCTTGTTTACTTTTGAGAGCATTATCACAGCTAGTTAAGTTCCTTACTTAGTATCTTGGCATTCATTCAGACGTTAATATCTTATTAAAAGGAAGAAATGCATTTATATATGTTCATGATTATTATGAGTAATTCCTGTTTGCTATTAGGTTTCCATGTTATAGTAGATTCATGATATCTTCACAGATGGTTTGATAACAAAAAATGGAACATAAGCCAGTGTGTTTTCAAATGAACTGATCATAAAAAAGTTGTACAAACAAAAAACTAGGATTTATAACGCTAAACTAATGTATACCTCTGATGGGTAGCTAAACACAATTAAGGGGAAGGGAACTCTAAAGTAGATATGCTTGCACAAAGTGGGACAAGAATATATAATGCCAAAAAACTAGTTATAGTGCTACTATAGATTGAGTAGTTAAAAGATGCTATTAACACAGGAATCAGAGTCAAGCATCAGGATATGAGGTCAAACAGAAGTGATTGTACCATATTTAGAACAATTTGGTCATGGATCGATGAGGAGAGAATAAAAATATATTGAGATTCATGAAACAATTCAGAGTAATTACTGGATATGGTATTGTTGCCACAAGACAAAAATGGGAAGTGACAACAGACAACTATTGCAAAGAATATAACAGACAACATTAAATGCTGGATGATGATACAGCAGAGCCTTGAAGAAATAGTGCAATTAGATAAACAAAAAGTATCTTCCTTCCAGGTTGTAAATGCTTTGAAGTAAGCTATTAAAAGGAAAAAGATAGGAGTTTGGTAAGGTAGTAAGCAATATGAATCAGGTCTCCAAGTGAACCATAACCAATCTAGGTCACAGTGGCCCAAAGTAACCTAACTTATGAGTATTACTGTGTTGTTTATAAACACTGGATGCTAGTTTTTCCAGCAAATGATAGAACTCTTGCCAAAAAGGTAGTAACAGTGGATTGCAAAAAATGGAGTGAATCCAAGTAATGTATGATTGAAATATGGGAATGTGGGAAGCAGATGCTTATAATTTTTTTTAATACCGATGACAGTGATAATTATTCATACAGATGAACATTTGAAATTTAATTATTGACCTGTAATTTAGTCTGTATTAGGTTCAGTATAGTAAAATCTTATTTCTAATGCAATGATGATGAAATAGCTAATCTAAATCAGCTATTCTTTGTCCATTAAAGAGCTTAATTTTATATATTAATAAACCAATCTGTAATTCAATAATGAAAATTCATTATGTGCTCATTAAGTTGAAATTACTTAGGAGTAACAAAAGCTCATACCATCCAACTACTACAAAAAATTTAATACCCATTCCAATTAAACTGTTTTCATATCATTCTGGTTTATATGGAAGTTTTTATCAGATATTAGAATAATGATTATTCCAATTATCTAATCTCTATAATTTTACTTACATATACCTAGATATTATATTTTTTTATATTGATAAACTATCTTATTTCAAATGAACTGATCATAAAAAAGTTGTACAAACAAAAAACTAGGATTTATAACGCTAAACTAATGTATACCTCTGATGGGTAGCTAAACACAATTAAGGGGAAGGGAACTCTAAAGTAGATATGCTTGCACAAAGTGGGACAAGATATAATAACAATGAGATAACATTATTTTGTTTCTTCAAACTTGTTTTTCTTTTATATGCAAGTGAGAATGACCCCAATTTAACAATACCACTTGTTTAATGGATCTTGTAATAGCAAATTTAAATTTTATCTCTCACATTAGAAAACAATATAAATGTAACTTATAAAAAATATCCTTTGGTATATTGAATGCTTTAATTAAAATTGATGTTATATAAATTATATATACTTTTATCCACTGGTATTTTATTTTGAGAATTATCAAAAAGACACAATTTCCATAGCCATATATTAATACAATTCTTCAATCTTCTTGGGTATTTTTTAAACTTTGTTATTAATAAATATTTGTGAAATTTTAGATACAGCTATTTTGTATATATGAATCCTGGTGTAGATATTTTTTGTCAATAAATCACCAACAATTTTCTATTATGCACTAGAAAAAAGTATCTTAATGTGGCCTACAACTTTAAATCTAAATGTTACACTGTATATGTTGATACCTAAATTCTAAGCATATTTATTTCTGCTTTTTCTAATTTGCTATCTGCGTTTTTAACCTTTTGTTGTCTTGAATAAAACCTAACTGTTAATATTTGGTTGAAAATAAATAACAATGGAAGACTGACATAATTTATGTTATACACCTGTCAAACTTGGAAACTCCTAATGCCATCACAAACAAAGTAATTGCACACTTTAACTAATCAATTAATTTTAAAGCATATATGTAAAATGTATTTATGATTGATGATTTGGTTAAGCTTTGTATATAACTTACCTTAACAACAAAATTACATTGGTAAATTATAATAAGTATTTCATAAAAAATGTATATCATTTTTTATAAAAATATAAAATATGAAGTGTATTATTGGTATTAATTAGCTTTTGAATGGCCATCTGTTTTCTAATTATAAGATGAGGGCATTGTACATATACATGCATATTTTACTATTATTAATAAACGCAATAAATGATTTTTTGGTACAACGTATAAATACTTTAATCTTTAATCCAATTTCACGGAAAAAAAACAATAAACAAACAATAGATGTCATTGACCCCACTCTATACGCTACTACTATCCTAAAAGACAATGAAACATGTACATTTTATTGTGCATAATAATAATGGAGCCTCATTATAATTTTGTCGGTTGATAATGTGAATAATTATCAAGATGTAAATATGCTAGATGTGTTGTTGACTTTAAACAAAGAGAATTAGTTGAAAATTTCTAAAGAAAATAGAGCATGTTCAAGTTATTCACACACTTGTATATACTGGTTTAGAATGGTTTTGTTATTTGGTCCTTTGTATTTGACATTGGAAGTACCTGCTATCGTGTAGAACAAAAGAAAAAAACATGGCCAAATTTAGTAGGGTTGAAAATAAGACAAAGAAAATTGTTCACCTACCATCACTATATTTTCTGCTGCTTCCAAAATATGATGTAGAGTTTGTGGAAGGTTTCTTCCATCCTCTCCAGTTGTTACAAACACTTTCAGGTTCGGAGCTCCAGCTACACAAAGAGTCTTCCTCGAATCTGTCAGAGTCTTCAAAACTGAATCTGTCACCCTCACGGTCCCCCCAATCGAGTATTGCAGGCGGCTCATCGTCGCCACCACCGGCTAAATTATCCCCGGCGGCCGCCAGTTTCAAACAAAGAGCTGCCCCCTTGCACAAAAACACTCACTGATTCATCCCCTTATAGGGTCGTTCTGGGTCGCGAAAAACCATGCACTCGAAACTTTCACTCAGTAGTTCTTACACAAATGGGTTCTTTATTGTTTTTCAATCTCCCCCATTTAATGATAATAACAAATATGGCGACTGCCTACTTAGAACGGTTTGCTACCCATCCGACCACTGGCATTTGCACTCACACTGGCCCCTGCATGGCTGAACCACTGTCAGATTGTCACTTTCTTTCCGTCCTTCCTTCCTTTAATTTTTTCGTCAACGGTGCGACAGTATTGCCATCTATTAACCATTAACCAGTTTCATAACTTACATTTTAGAGATCACTTTACGTAATCTTTAAAAATCCTGCTTAAATTTCATTGGCGGATCACAAAGTTATAGGAGTGCATTATTTTTTTTAGTCTGCTTACAATTTATTATAAATGATGGGTAAATAACAGGAAGTTTAAATAATCGGAAAACGTAATATGGTAATAAAAAACGGTAATGTCGAAAAAGATTTTATATTGTATATATGTATTTGATTATTGCTCATTACTCGTATGCCATGTTTTCTTTCTAAGAAATTTATTACATGAAATTTACTATTATTTATTACTCACATTTGTAATATAATTTGTTTTCTTCAAAACTCAATATTGCCTCAGTTTCAAATCAACAGATATGCTACTCTAGTATGGGAATTATTTACTAGATGCTGTTAGTGCCAATATTTTGACAAATTACAGCCCGTTTTGCGCAGCCCTTCTATGGGATAATCGAACTATTTGATAATTTTGTTCATTAAAAACGTCTTATTTATGTCCATATGGTAATTCACCTATGCCGCAGTTTATATGTCTGTGTAGTTTATCTATCATTATTCCCAATCCTTCATCCTCATTACATTATTTATTTAAATTATTAATTTCTAGTCGTGTGAATTAGGTTTTGAAAGAGTCCGCCAATTAAATGTCTATTGTCAGTTGCCATGCCTGACTGTTAGTGGAGCGCCCTCTAAATTTAGTCTTTTTAGTGAAACTATCAGTCCAGTAGGTATGTATGGAGTAAAAAAATTAAATTTTATGAATATTTTCAGCCCTGAATAAAAAATATTATTCTAAAATATTAGTTAATTCGTATTACCGTATTTTTAATTAGATAAATTCTGTTCAAAGTTAACAAAGTCTCAGATGTCTGTAGATAAACATTAGTAATATTGGTTATGTTGACATTCTTTCAATTTTTAGATTAAAATGGCTCCAAGAAAAGGAAAAACTCCGAAAGAAGAAGTTCAATTATCCCTTGGACCCCAAGTTCGCGAAGGTGAAATAGTTTTTGGTGTAGCACATATTTTCGCTAGTTTCAACGACACATTTGTTCATGTCACCGATTTGTCCGGAAGGGAAACTATTTCCAGGGTTACTGGAGGCATGAAAGTTAAAGCTGATAGAGATGAAGCTTCTCCTTATGCTGCTATGTTGGCCGCACAGGTAAATTTTCATTTATATTATTTCGACAACAGTGATAGCTTAGTGCTTTTTATCCACAAAGAAACAGAAATCCAAGAGAGTCAATGTATATTCGGAACACTACGAGAGTTTCAAATAATATAGAATTAGCTCCTGTATGAAATTGTTTGTGTAATTTTATAACCTATTCAACATTTTTTTCTTGTATATTAATTACTAACATTTTATTTATAAATTTCTATAGTGGGATATTGGAAACTTTTTTCAAATATCAAGAATATTAATATTTTCATAAAAGAAGCACACTTCAATTCCAGTTCTATTGTATATATGATGTGACTTTAAGGCCACTACAATCATTGTCTTTCTTCCCTATCATAAATTCAATTAATGTAATAATATTGTTTTTCTTTATGTCAACCTATAACCCAGACTTAATCACTATTCAATATGAAGTTGCAAAGACATATATTTTATGTGGTTGATACGTTGAAATTGGTATATTGTGGTTTGAGTATGTATATCCAATTTAATTAATTGGCCCTGGAGTAAAAACCTTGCGAAATGGTGACGCTTGAGAATAAAAATACAAGAGTACCCATGTAATAAATAAAAAAGTTCAAATATACTTCAGCATCAACACTGATATAAACTAAAACCCCAGGATCTTCTGCCTAAAGTGCTGCACTTATGGGTTTAGTTTGATTAAACATGAATATTGGCATGTTTTCTGAATTTATTTGTTGTCTTAAATATTTTCTGAAAATTTGAAAATAGATTAGCTTCTTCCTACATAGTTTTTGTATGAAAATTAATTGACTAAATTAAATTTATAAGTTATCATAAAATATGTTTTTGTAGTATTTGTTTTTTTTACTTGCATAATCTTCAATTAAATTGTTTCTTTATTTGGATAAGTAATAGATCTTCTTGTCATTTAACCTTTCGGTCTAGTTTGGCATTTCATTATTTGTTGTAGACTATTAGAAAACATTTCTATTGCTTTTGGAAACTACAGAATATCTTACACAGTACATAGATTGAGGACTCTCTAGAAATTCACAGATATCTCTATTTTAAAATGACAATATCCACAATTTGATATATTTAATCACATTAATCTATTGTTTGCTGTCTTATTAATAAAAACAATTCAGTAGACCAATGGATGAATGTAATTTTCTTTCATACACCATCCATAAACCATCTTTTTTATAGAAGGTTTATACAGATGACTGAAATAGTTTTAAGTTTGAAGTTCATTGGTGATTGTTTTAGTTGTTAGTTTATGGTATCTTTCAGCATTTATCGTTTTTGTCTTTTTTGTAAGTTTGGTTTGAGTATACTTGAAAACATACACAATATTATCAATAAAAAATTTCTATATTCATATTTTTTTCAATCAGTTTTCAAAATTTTGCACACATTTTAAGTAAATTTGGCCAGAATATGGTATTAGATCTTAAGGTTTACACCCACGGCAGTGTGGTCAGGAGAATTAATATTGTGAACATCTACATTTTGCATTTTGGTGCATTAAAATAATAAAGGACTTTTTTTCAGGATGTAGCTGAAAAATGCAAAACTTTAGGAATTACTGCATTACACATCAAACTACGTGCTACAGGTGGAAATAAAACTAAAACCCCAGGACCTGGTGCCCAGAGTGCACTTAGAGCTTTAGCTCGATCAAACATGAAAATTGGTAGGATTGAAGATGTTACGCCCATCCCATCTGATTCAACTCGCAGGAAGGGAGGTCGCCGTGGTCGTAGATTGTAGAGTGTTCCTCTATATTTAAAAATCTATCCAATTTTTTGTTTATATCTTTTAAGTATATAACATGTTCATTCAATAAACATTTGACTGGATTATCTAATCATTTTTAGTAATATAAATGTAGTACTGTCATAAAGTTAGGATAGATACCTATTTTATATATTTATATTCTGCAATGGTGAACAAGTTAACCTAAAAATGATTATTTCTCATGGAAGCATGAAGGTATATGTAACAAATGAAACTGTTGTAGATATAGGGGTTACACTATCAGTTTTGGGTTTATTATGTCACCTATTAAAGCTGTTTTCAACATCTACAGCCTGCTTGCTAGAATTATATAGAACTCCAGTATCTATGCTGACTTTCCCTAAAGGTTTATTGTGTGAAGCATTACTGCATTACTTGCATACCTGTGGGATTGTGAGGCATTCTAGAACTAGGTAAACTAGAGTTTTTTTTGTTCCTCTATTCCACTGTTCTCAGTTTTTAAAACTTAAATCTTGTTAAGTTGCTTCCTGAGGCGGCAGTGACCTTGAAGAAGCTTGGAAGTGGTATACTTTTGAGTATAAGATAAGTATTGGGAAACTATTTTAGTAGAATATTGTTAAATTCAATTTTAGAAACATCAATAGTTTTTCAATTTAGTGTTAAATTTCAACAAACTTGAACAATTGGATGTGCTTTTCAGGTTTAATCCATAATCCACCTTAAATCACCTGCTAAAGATGTTCTAACTATGAAGTTTTAAAATTGTTAAATTCCCTATCTCTATGACATCTTTTATTTCATCCCTTTTTCGTTCTAAACTGCAATAATTTTTATTCTTTGAATCGAGGTTAAAGAAATTCCAATCAAAGAAGATCTGGACAATGATTATCCAAGATACACTTTGTCACTTTATATCTTATGACTTCATTAGGAGTATATAACAAGGTGTAATTGAAGGATGAAAATCAAAATGCAGGTCAGATTAACTATCCTGAAGGGTTGTACTTTGTAGATTGTTTTGGGGAAGATATTTTGTGTAAGACTCTTATTGTTATGCTTCCAAAATACTTAAGACTCCTCCCAAAGGAGGTTCTTGTGTCCCACTTCCCTAGGTGTTAGTATTACTCCTTTAAGGTACTTGAGTCTTTTGCAAAATGGGCAGGATATTCGCAGATTAGATGCTCTGCATGCTCATCGTCTTAAGGTAGTATTTGAAGGGACAGTAATCTGTTGGAAGACCGACTACCAGTTTCATGTCGTTTCTGGTCATCACTAGAAGTTTTTCAGACTTCTTAGCTGACTTGATTATGAATCTATTGGGTTGTCTTAGGCCTGGAGTATTTCTCCACGATGTAGTTTTTCCAAAATTCTCTTATGGACTGGTTCTCTTCTCCGTCTGTTTTTTCAAACATTTGCTTAAAGGTTCGCCGCAAGTAATAATCCTTAAAATTTGATATAACGCCTTGGTCCATTGGTTGAATTAAGGCAGTTGTGTTAGGCGGCAAGAAAACCACTTCGACTGGAATGCATGTTGTTAAGTCTGATAGTAAATTTGTTGGGTGGCTTGGAGCATTATCAATTAACAGAAGTGCTTTTTGTTCAAGTTTTTTAATTTCGCAATAACGTTTAACAGACGGGCAGAATGTTCAGTGAACCAATCCTGCAAAATTTTCCAAGTTATCCATGATTTTTTATTAGACTCCCAAATTACAGGTAAAGTTGATTTAGATATGCCTTTCATCGCTCTTGGGTTTTTGGAATGGTAAATTAGTAATGGTTTTAATTTAAAATCTCCGCTTACGTTACCACCTAGTAGAAGAGTTAAGCGATCTTTTGCAGCTTTAAATTCTCCTGTAATCTTTATGTTGTGAAGGTTATTTCGATGTTTAAATCTATTAAACCATCCTCGACTAGCAACGAAAGTTTCGCTTTTGTCAATTGTCTCAGCCTGAATGTAATTAAAAATTCTTCTAGCTTTTTCCATTATGATAGATTGGCTTAATGGCATATTGCGGCCAATTTCGTCATCAATCCATATCGACAGTCGTTTTTCCATTTCCTCTATGATATTATTTCTAGAACGGGTAATTCTAGTTGCAGAGCTTGACGTAGCTGCAGTTGCCGATGACAGTATTTTTTCTTTATTCTTCATGATTGTCCTTATTGTTGAAGTTGGCAAATTCAATGAAGCACTAATTAGAGTTTGACGTTTACCAGAATCTAATCTTCTAATCACTTCCATTTTAGTTTTGAGTGAAATGCTTTTTCTGGTTGCTTTCTTTTCTTTTTCATTATCACCCATAGTAAAAAACTTAGGACAAAATATTTGACACTGTAATATAGTTTTAAATATGTAAATTAATACCTACTTACAATAATGTCAACAAATGTTTCCAATAATTAAAATATGTCTGTACAATACGGCACAAAACAAGAAATACAAGTACACTCTTTCGGATATGTATTTGAAACCTATCGCTGCATAATATTTCGGGGAATCCCCGTATGCTGCGAGTGATTTCGGGGAATTCCCGGGTTGAAATAAAAGCGCTAAACCGAAACAGCGTTAAGCGGGGTCTTACTGTATGTGCTTTTTAGAGAAGTTTCTTTCCAAACACTTGTGAGCACATTTATCTATTGGTAGCAACTCTACCTGAAAAATGGTGATGTTCCTAGAGGTATGGTACTGAAATGCCCAGTTCAATACCTTGCGCCAGCTTCTAACCGTCTGGGTACCAGAGAGATACATTTCGAGCTTGGAAAGATTTTTGTTAACCCATGATTGGCGGTCGTTAATTACCACTATCTTTGTCCAACATTCTATGCATTTAGGGTTGCACTTTAGCATGATTGTTAAATAAAACCAAAATCAAATTAAATATTTATTTAAAATACAAAAATTGAAATAAATATTAAATAATATTAACAGAATAAAGCTCCAAAAGATTTAATTCTAAATAACAAATATCTAGCTATGAATTAATTGAAGCAGAAATTTTTCTTTTTACCAATAAATCTAAGATACACGACTCAACAAAAAAATTTTCCTCTTTTGCCCTAAAGTTTATATTAGTATTTTTCAGTCAATCATACACAAAAACGAAAAGACAATAACTTTTTTTGATATTAAGTTTGCTTTTGTGATAGTTAAAGAAATAATACTAATTTTCAAATTTTTTTATAAATTTCAATTAGTTATAATGCACTCAAAAATACTGCGAGATCTGAGTAGGGTTTTTACATTCACGTCGTGGCTCCAGATGGCTGGTGTAAATATGATGATGATGCATTTCGTTTTATGTATTAAAGTTTGAAACTTAAAATATGAACTAAAGACATCTCATGTTCTCTGTGAAGCCTACAAAGCATATTTTCACTGTTCTGTTTGGAATCAAGGCAAGCCATGAGCTCCACATGCTTCTTGCAGTTATTTTAAAAGATATTTGGCAGGTGAGCAGTTTTTAATTCGAATCCAATTTTCTAACATATTAATGTTTATTTCTTTATTTCCGGTTGGTACCGAGGTTAGAACAGGTCTATGAATCTTGCAATACCAAGAATCTGGCGAAAACCGAAAGACCACATCGACGACTGCTACTTTTGAATTGTAAATCAAATATCCCGACCTTAAATCTTCTACTCCAATTTGCAAATGACTTGACGCGACCAGTGCATGAACCTCTGAAAAAATTTTCTCAAAAAAGTAGCTCATCTCTTAGTTCTAACAGAAGTAATTCTGTTAAGGAATTTTCACCTATACCATAATCACCAAAACACCCTATTCTAACTATAGAAGATTTTAATGACTTGAATTTGCTGAAAAATAAAGCAGAACTTTAAGGCTCTCGTTTAAAACTGTGGAATTTGCTTGCTGATGTTAATATCACAAATCAGAGAACTAGCCATGAAACCTTCTCAACGTTTTTTACAAATGAGGATGGACTTTGTTTTTGTAATGACTAAAAGGTATATTGGAAGAAATTGGCATACCTTGTATTCCTAGAGAATGGCGTTTATTCATTGACAGTTCTACAAAGAGCTTAAAAGCTGTTTTATTACACAACGGAAATGAATTTCCATCTCTTACATTGGCTCATTCAATACATTTAAAAAAAGTTATGAAAGTGTTAAAATTTTGCTTAAATCAGTAAAGTATAACTGGTAACTGATTGGAAATTTCAAAATGTTCAGATATACAAAGTATCCGTGTTACCTGTTCTTATGGGATAACAGAGCGGATGCTCAGCACTATATTCTGTAAGAACAAAATTTTGTGTCTGACAACAAAACGTAAAATATGATTCGATTGTTGAAGCGAAAAAAGTGTTAATGCCACCTCTGCACATTAAGCTAGGGTTAATGAAATAATTTGTTGAAAAACTCGATCAAACTTCAGAAGCTTTTGGATAGTTGGAAACGTTTTTTCCTAAATTACCAGAGGTAAATGTTAGAGCTGGGTTTTTGTTGGTCCACAAATTGTACAAGTTACTGAATCGTACTCAAAAGCGAGTTGGAACAGTTTTAAAGCAGTAGTTTCTGGATTTCTAGGAAATAACAAAGCTGAAAACTACGATAAGATAAATTTAAAAACAATTATACAAGCTATAATCCAAACAGAACATACAGTAGAACCTCGATTATCCGGACTATCAATTGCGACCAATTAAATAATTAAGTAATATTGAGCCAAGTTACAAAATCTTTAACATATGCACTAAAAGTCGAATTTATGCAAGCAACAACGAGTCGGAACTGGCATTACCCCGTCCGCGCCCCTCGGGTCGCTGCCCCACGTTGATGTGCGTGTCGCGTCTAAATATTTGAAAATATCAAATGTGTTATCGCTTCAAGACAGAATAAATATTATTGATTCATTAAAAAAAGGAGAAACCGGTCGTAAGTTAGCTGATGAGTATGGTGTAGGTACATCCACGATAAGTGATGATTAGGAAGAATAGCGATTCAATTTTGTTGTACACCTGCAAATTAGATAGTGAAGATCGGAGTAAACATCGGAAAATGATGAAAAAACCGAAAAACGAACTTTTAGAAAACGCTTTGTATTGTTGGTTTTTACAAAAACTATCAACTGGGCAACCGATTTCTGGCCCTTTACTCTGTGAAAAAGCATTACAGTTCAAACATATTGCAGATAAATGAACAGCAGGAAATGCAAGAAGATAAAATAGAAGAAAATATAGACGTGGAAAATTATGTAGGAGCATTTCATGATGAAGCCATTCAGGCTCTGGAAACAGCTCTCAAATGTTTTGAAAAACAAACAGAGTTTACTTTAGCTGAAACGAATTCGTGATACAGCAGCAATGAGGAGAAAAAGTAGCTTACGTCAAATGCCAATTACCAAATATTTTAAACCAAATTATACTTATTATTAAATTATTATTTTTTATTAATATTCATTAGTAAATATTACTATTATTAAACTTATTTTAATGCACAAAACCCGCTTTTCTTCATATATTCGATTATCTGGACTTTCGATTATCCGAATCCCTAACGACAATTAGTTCAGTTAATCGAGTTTCCACTGTATTTACCTAAAATCAATGATAAACTGAAAAAGGTGAATGTTGAGTAGAAAGATTGGCTTTAAAATCAATAGTTTTTAACAAATGGTTGGGAGGGGGGCTAATTTGGTAGAAAAAAATGTTTATATCCATCCTCACCGTGACCATTTCTATTAAATAATTTTTAGACGACTTCAAAGTCTGAGAAATATTAGCTGATGAAGATTTTATATGAATTTGTGGCATAGTAGGATTGCTCGAAAGTTACTTTCATAATAATTAGAACAGTTACAGCTCACATGATTGAAATATATGGGTTTACTCAGATCCTACCAACTGTCCTAAAGTTAAAAATACTCTCAATTTATGTTTATATTTTTGAGGCTCCTTTTTATCTTGCTGTCCGGTGATGGCGTTAGTGTAGATATGCTCCATTGTAAAACCACATACAATTTCCGTGTTTAAAGGAAGATCAGCATTTGGAGTTATGTTGAGTCTGATAAAAGCTTTATTAGATTTCCTCCATTTTACTAATCTAAAAAAATTATTAAAACATTAACAAGAAAATTATGTTGATAATACTTGGAGAAATTCCATTATTGGACAATATTTTGTGAAACAGAATTTTAATCTTTTAATCATTTCAATTTAATAGTGTAAGTTTGAATAGAACGTTGCAATAAATTGTAATAAATTTGATTGTTCTACTGGATTTGTCTTTAATTCCCTTTTGTTTTTTGTACATTTATATTTGTGACTAAACTGAGATATTTTAATTAAAATGGTAACTTAACAAAAAATGGCTAATTTATTTATTTGTGCTTAAGTAGATTTACAAGGTCCTATACAAACAAGTATTGGATGGATTAATCAAAATTTGAAAAAAGTAATTGAATTGTAGAAAATACAACAATATTGATATACTAAGTGACAAGCCAAAGTTAATAATGTATCATGCTGTTCTATTGGTATTTACACTGGTAGTAAGTTGGTTAAATATGGAATTGATCTGCAAAATATATTCCAATACTGTATCAATTTATGGCCGTTTTCTTTTTATTATTTAAGTTCTAAAAGTTTCAAATTTCAATGAAGTGAGATTCATATTAATTATTGAAATTCAAATTGTGTCAGTGTACAATTCTTTTTTAAAATATATGCGCAAATTACAAAATAATGAATTTAAGAAGACCCAAATTCTAAATCTAATCATGATTAAAATCAGTGTCAAGTTATTGTGTAATTCCTCAATTGTTGAATTTGATTATTCTTAATCCAACATAAATTTTCCGGCTTTCTTTTTATGTTTTTTTTATATTTATTTGCCAATTGACTAAAGTTGTGACATGATTTTTTATGATAAAATGCGTAACTTTTAATTGTTAACCATTCAATCAATTCGATCTTAGTTTTATTATTACAAGCCTTGCTTCCATCGAATCCGCCTCGTTGCGGTATCAAGTCTTCACAGTCGTGTGGGCGACAAATTTTGGAGAGCTCAAGGGCGGCAAATCTTCAAATCCGCCTCTGTTGCACACATTTTCTACTTTCTCATTTGCTTTATGATCTTCCTCTAGACCAGTTATAGAAAGCTTTTCAGCAATTCTGTTATTTCTTTTTAACTTCACTATTATTTTTCATTTATCATTGTATTCACATTGTGCTGGTGATAGTTTCTTTGTTCAAGATTTGTATTGGTTCAGAGTTCATAAAGATTTTATATTCTTTGGCAAAAATTTTTTTGGCCCGTTCTGAAGTTTTTGTTGTTACAATTATCTTTTCTCTCTTTACTGCGAATTTTATTGCTAATTCACAGATTTTAATATGAATACTGCTGCTATTTTATTATATAATAAGACATAATTTTTGGCATACTTTGTAGCTTGCATGTTTTAAACATAAAATACAAGTACAAACTTCACATACTTCATAATTTGGAGTAAAATTTAAAATTTAGGCTCTTGTGCAATGCACAATAATTTGGATGTATTATCAAATCTGGCCTTAGTTGTTTATTTGAGAAAGCTTTTGCAGGAGTAGAGCACAAAGCATGTCAAAAAAATGTTGAGATTTATTGAGAAGATGAATATTTGAAAATAACTCACTTAGTATCATCTTGAATGTTATGAGTATCTCCAGAATCATCATATTCAGCAGCATCATCTCTCGGAGGAAGAATAAAGTTACTGGTGGGAATTTCAACAGAGCAGTTGGGTTTTTCGGCTATTTTCCTGGGCTTTACTACAATTGAAGGCGATCTAGACGAAAGGCTCAATAAACTACTTGGTTGACTTGATAAAGAAAAAGACTGTTTCTAAAAACAACAAAAAAGGTAAAAAAACTGGGCAAATTTTTGATTGACAATAACTGGATGTCGAACAACAGTTTCCATTGATACTTAATCCATGCATGACATTAAATACTTACCTCTGCAATGCTCAAATTGTCAACACTTTCAGTAACTTGATCCATTTTATTCTCACTAACTTCTTGTTGTTGCTTTTCTAAATCCAGTTCCCAAAAAGTGATGGTTGTTTGATGTTGAGTAGGATTTGTAAATTTCAAAATCAATTCACTCGTTTTTCCTGCCCTCAGTGGCTCTACTGTTACGATTCGTACTTCTGGTATATGATAACTAAAATAATTGTGCAAGTTAGGTAAAAAGTTGACAATATGAAAAATCAATAAAACAAAAGGTATATAATAAATGTTTTATTAAACCCCCTGCCATTATTTTCAATTAGCTTTGTGTATCAAAAGTTACCGAAGGGGAAATAGCCTCAAATGGTCACTATGGAATTATCAAATGTTGCATGTATATACACTCTCAAAAATGAACACATAATTCTGAAATTTACTGAAATTTTTTTAAACTGCTGTAAATGGATCAAAATTATGTTTGATAATTTGAATATATTTTTAAGGTGTCAAAGTGATGAAGCATATTAATAAAAAATTTTAGGTATACTTTAATTCTTTGTATTGCCTCCTCCTGCTTTAAATAATTAAGGCATGTTTAAAATAAGGTTTTTTATTTTATTTTCATACATATGATTCCATATACTAATCTTATAATGTTTAAAAATGGTCGATGAGGTAAAGTTTAGGATTTTCTGCAGGTCAACTTAGAGTTGCATATTTTACACCCTGAAAGTAATTTTGTACAAATTTAACCATGCACAAGAAAGCATTCTGATTCATTATAGAAATTCTTCTCCTATGAAGAATGCTTATGGTACCTCATATACAGTTTTAAAATTTGAGTTATGTATTAGGCAGCAACCATCTTCAAACAAAACTTATGCGCAGTCTCTACCAATGTATTAAATATAAGTAAATTGAGTACAGAAATCATAAAATCGTTTTATTACATAATTTATCAACTACCATTTTATTAATATTGTAAAAATACTGGCATTTATATACTCAGAGTTGGGTTAAATACCTTATATATGTCAATTTTAAATATTAAATATGCAGTGTACATAATTCTAATTAAACAGATGTTTTCTGGATAGGTGGATCCCATTGTTGAAGTATTATAATTTTTTTCGAATCAAAATGCAAAATGAAAGGAGATACATTAAACAATAGACTTCTCCTAAAATTAACAGAACACTTATAAGTTTGATTCATTTTTAGAACAATTCTAGAAGGAATAAACAGAAAATTCGAAATTGATAGTGAATGACATAAAACTAAATATTCAATCTCTGAAGACAATAACTTTGATATTGACACACACACATAACAGTGATATTGTGTTTATGTATAGGTCCTATCTGAAGTCATATTCATATATATCAAATATCCAGTCAGCTCAGTTATCCTAGGACTTGATTTAGATCCTTGTATATCACGTATTACAAACAGTTGACTTTTTGAAATACCATATCTCATAAATCGCTAAGGAAGAAATACAATTTTTAAAACTTGAAAGATGAAAGATAAATTAAATTCTGTGAATATTATATATAAAAAGCAAAGTTTGAACAATATTAGAAAAACTTAGCAAATATAAAGAATAGTATCAACACAAATACACTAAAATTTATTTTGATTTTTACCTTAATTAGGCATTGTAGAGTTTAGATAGAGGGCGTTTTAAATGAGATATGGATATTTTACTGAATTTTTGGAAGCTCAACTAAAAATTAATTTCTTCAAAAACTTTATAAAAAACATAGTTAAATAGAAGTGAACAAAGGAATATTCAAAATATTTGAAGAAAAACACAATATAACAAGGCCGAATGGCTTGTTACAAATTTTTTGTTAGAAAAATTTAAATTTAAACCAAAGAAAGCAAAAAATTATTACTTACTAAGCAAAAAGTTGAATCTTAAATTTAACTGAACTCGGATTATATTCTGGTTTGCTAACGTTATGCTCACATGATCTGCATCTCAGAGTACGTTTGATGGAGAGCTGTTTATGAACAGGAAATAGTTTATCCACAGTAATTGGTTGAGACTCTGGTTGCAATAGGCGTTGTTCAATTGTTGTAACTGTAAAACACATTCACACAGATACTAAGTTGTGAGGTAACGTCAAACATATGCAAGTGGTTATCAGATTGTAATAAAGGGAAAATAGACAGTTTCTGCTGTTTCCTTCCCCCAAGCTCTAGTAAATTTTTGTTTACCTTCACCCTAAACAACCCACTATCCTTTAGAGCAAAAATCCAAACCACATAAAAAATATCAAACTTTCAGAAACTATTAAGATTCTATACAAATTAAGATAAATTTATATTTACCTTCCATTAGATTTAGTGGCTTGGTGAAAATATCATCAGGCAGCTTTTCAACTTCTGTTTCTGCTTTTGCTGGCTCAGGTTCCTTAGGTTTCGATTTCAATAAGGGGTGAGTCAAATCAGCAGGTAATCCTATTCTTTTACGAAGAGCAGCTGCTGTAACTCCAGTTCTATCCTATGATAACAAAAATAGATGAGTAAATAAAAAAGTTTATAATCAAAGTATCTTACAGTATAACTAACAAATTTCCCCCTTTGTTTCTTTTTATCTTTTTCTTGTTGCTGTTTTTGAGCGACAACAATAGCTTTGTATAAGTCAATTAATTCTTGCAGTCTATTTGTGTGTACATTTTCTCTTTCCGGCCATCCTCCAGTGACTACAAATAGAATAATATTCAGATGTTAAGAAATTACATATGATATTTTACCTGTGGATTGATCAGGAATTCCAACATCTCTAGAGCTCCATCTGCAAAACTGGCAATATAAATAATACATTTTCTTAGTTACAACTTTTTCTTCTCCTTCTGCGGGAGCTTTCGTTGAAGCAATTCTAGGAGACAACTCCTGTTCACAACTAGGGCAAATATAACAATTTCCACATCTGTTCTTTTTTATTCTAGCTTCAGAAGATGGAATGTTTTCTGAGCATTTTCCACAAAAGTTCGAATCCACCTGAAATAAAAAAAATGTACTACAATTAATAAATTATATATTAGGTATTTACCTCATGGCAGACACAAAAACTGCAACGAAGTTGCGTACAATATCTGCAAAAATATAAATATGATATTGGTTTCAATAGACCACAAGTGCAAGCATATCTAACAACGTTAGGTCCTACAATATAAGACATTTTTATTATTTTAAAACATCTATTCTTGATTCTTGGTTTTTGCCAACTACTGTCACTGTCAACAGTGACGTTTCTTAGTTCAGTACAGTAATTTATAAAACACTTTGATACTTTAATCAGAGATGGCAGCTATGAACTTTGAAAATGGTTCATTCAAAATTCTCAATCATTGAGCAAATATTTTTGACATGTAATTGCTAATACTGATATCATCAACAATATAATTATTGGTATATAATGTTTATGCTTTGATAAGTTATATATGGATTATGACCTACCTCTACCTGGTGGTATTTATCAATTTAGTTAACCAGATGAAATAAAACGTGGATAAATTGAACAAGCCACATTTTTAATAACACCAAATATAATAAAGGTATAAAATAATTTTAAATATCGAAAGTTATAATTTTGAACACTTAACTTGGCATTTCAGATTATTTATATATGCGTAATATTTGATGTGGAGACATTATTATCTATTTATATTTTCAAAATTTATTTTCTTATTTCACACGACATACGAACATTAGTTTACACGTTGAGAGTAAACAATCTAAAGAATAGAGTTAATTACAGGTACTTTTTTTAAATGTATGTTTATTCTAGAAAGTATCTGCACAGCAAACAAGTTGGAAAGTCAGAGGTACCATTAGTGCGTGAATAAAAAGACAAACATTAATGCCTACCGTATTATATTGTTACTTAAGTTAATGGCTAGTCCTTTATGAATGCTACCATGTGAAAACTTGGTAAATAAGATGTACATTTATATTCTATAGATTTTATGTAAACATTTATTAACTGCAATAAAATTAATTGATCATTTTATAGAGGAAAGATTCATATTATATATATATATATATATATATATATATATATATATATATATATATATATATATATATATATATATATAATTATATAATATAATATAATATAGTATATATGCAAGAGAGTTTTAACTATATAGGAAAGCTTTGTATTGATCACTATTAAGTCCTTTTTGAATGGAATAATACTCAAAAATATTTCATCAATATGTGAAGAGAAATAATTGATAGTCTTTTGACCTGTGTCACCTGTAATACTGATTGACCTCTAAAACCTGACTCTGATCGTTGTCAAAAGCAGTTTAAATAATGCAGAACGATAAATTGAACCTCGACTGAACTCACGTTGTACGTCCGGGCCTTATTGTAAATGTGAATATAATTTTTAATTCCATTAAAACGATATCGTTAACTATTTATTTATCTATTTATTAACTGCATTATCGACCACGACGTGATCACGCGCTCTTTAAGATGTGTTTCATTTATAAATATATTTCAAATCTGTATTTTTTACTTTGATGGTTCCATACACAGAACCGAATTAAAAATGCATTTTTTCTTCAAGCGTATAATAATACCTATATTATTTTCTGCAACACGGATACTAGAAATAGCCTATTCATTTATTAGTAAAGTAATGAACGCCCATTATTGTACTAGTAACAAAATAATGAGAAACGATAGCAACGTCTTATTATGGGCGTTGTAACCAAGTAGGCAGGAACTGCCATTTAATTTTGTTTGTAAGTTTTGAAAAGTATATTGTAAAAATGTCTCAAGTAGAAGAATTTCAATGTATTATTTTTACGCTTGAAGAAAAAATAGTATGTTACTGAAGACCCATTATATGTTTCGCCCAGTTTGCACAGCATCGGCCAACGCCTGGGCAGTGCAACAATCTGGGCTCAACAATAATGATAGCCTTCCACTCCTAGTAACATAATATACTATTTTTATTTTCCTAATTAAATTATTGATTTGAGAGTGGAAATTCAAAAATCAAATTCTCTTTCTATTTTTCTTAAAATTTATGTCAATACACAGCAGTTATAGCGTTGTTCAATAGTCGGGGTATTTGGGATCTTTCTTTAGTAGACGAATTATTTTACCTATAGAATAATTGGACACCTAAGAAATCTTGTTAGCATTAAAATGTTTTTCTTATTTATTTACATATCTTTCTATTGGTGGGGTAAATTTATAAAAACTCTCTCTTATGCTCGGAACGTGGATTGATTCACCACATGAAACGAGTCAAAGAGCCCTTGATTGAGCGGTTACTATTATTATTGGAATGAATTGAAGTATGCTGACTTAAAAATTTATTATGTTTGCTTACTGGAGTAGTTCGTGGCAATACAGTACAGTAAAACATAATCTCTTTTCAATTCTTTCCAGCTCTACACATTAAGTTTCCAATTTTTCTCCTTCCCTTTGTGGTTCTGACCTTAATGGCCGAAAAAACTGTTTTGCTTGTTTAAAAGCACGTTCCTTGGATCTAATGTTTTGAATGTTTTTTCGTTTTGGAGTATGATATATGTCAGAAATTCAAGGGTAGTTTTATAAATTTCATCTCTTTATTATCCCTGTTTTTCCTTGATGCACCGGAAAAATTACTTACCTAATTTCGAAAAAAAAAAAAAATAATTTTTTGTTAATTACAAATAAGAGAAATTATTAAATACAGTACTGTAATTTAAAGAACGCAAAAAAGGGGCTGGAGATAAAATAATGGTTTTAACATAACATAAATGACATAATACGACATTATAACGAGAAGAAAAGGTCATTGTGGCATATTTGACACGATTCACGATCAAATAAGTAGGTACTCTTACTATTGTTGAAATCCGCCATTTCAATAATTAAACAATGGATATAATATTTAAGGTTAACAACTCATTGTTGATACCTTCACCATAATTTATTTGAAAATGCATGATGCACAGTTTTTTAATGGCAAAGGGTTATATAATGGATTGTAAAATAAATATTGATAGCTTTCTGAATCAGAATTTTCACTGGATTTTAGTACGACCACTTGAATATAAAAATCGTAAACTAAACTAAAATCCGAAAAACAAATTGAACTAATTATAACATGCATTGAATGTAACTCTGAGAAACAGGGACGCAGAAAGGGGGTTTTATCTCATTTATTGATATCGTAAATATGTACAGGGTCCTTTACGACGAGCTGAATCAATATGTATATGGGAAAGTACTGCGACTAGTGTTCTGAAAATTTGCTTGCATGGGTTTTCCGAAATCCTCGTTTCAGCTAAAATAATTTCAGTTTTCTGAACACCCTATATAAATTATTGTTTAGGTTTTCACAGATTTTGAAAGCTGTAAGTGTTATCTGTCCAAATCCCAAAAATATTAGACCTGACTCACTTAAATTTAGAAATATAATTTTTTTAGTTGAGGGCTTCATGTGTCCAAAAATTTCGAAAATGTCAAATAATTAAAAAAGGGTGAACTTTAGGCATACGATGTCTTATATAAAGTTATATTGAAATTTCGTGTAGATTCCAAGTTTGGGTCCACTTCCGGTATAACCGGAAATTTCAGAAAACTGAAATTATTTTAGCTGAAACGAGGATTTCGGAAAACCCATGCAAGCAAATTTTCAGAACAGTATTTTCCCATATACAAATCGATTCAGCTCGTCGTGAAGGACCCTTTATAGGTTTACTGCGGCTCTTCATTCTTCTCTGGTGTGTCTCTCTTGAGCAGCTTTCAGTAGGAGTGAGAAACAGAATTCAGTACATGAGGAATTCCTAGGATTTACTGAATACACTTCTATGACTTGTTCAATTAGTAAATGAGTATTGCTAGCTTTTTCCAGACATTATAAAAGCGCTCAACATTTTTTGGCTATACCTCCTACCATTGCAATAATTAAAAGGTCTTCCAATGCCATAAGACGTTCAAAAACTTGATTAAAATCAATCCTGCCGCGAGAAAGTTTTTTTGGTTTATATATGCCTATCAATCACTGACAATTTGTAAATGAGAAATGGATTGCTCACAAGAAAAGAAAACTTACATCACTTTTGTCCGATTGGAAATATATTATATACAGGGTGTTTCCAAAAGGTGATCCTGTCTCTAGAATGGATATAAAACTGAGAAATATTTAGGGTTCGATTGGTAAAACTCCACTTTACGATTTTGCTTAATAAATCTAATATTGAAAAAGTTATTTTCCATACTACTTGGTACGAACTGTGTAACTAGCGCTCTCTATGAGAGTCAGACATAAAAACAGATTGGATGTATTAGCTTCCAAAACTTATTCGTATAAAATTTCAATGCTAGTAGTTGCGGCAAAATGTGTATAATTTGTTTTTTTCTTCAACGCTCTTTATGTTGAATACGGATAGTGATTCGAAAATTTTTTACTGTGCAAACCCCAGATATTTTGCGGTTTTCTATCTATCCTAGAATCGGGATCATCTTTTTGTGAAACACCCTGTATATCCGTATATTATGAATTACAGTTTTGACGTTTCGTTAGAGTTACGTTTAAAGTTTAGATTCGAGCCGGAAGTATGCATTTTTGACAATTAAAATACGCAAGTTTCGATTTATTTTTACTTGTCTCTCCCCATATATTTCATTCTTGCGGTGCCTCTGCTACGACTGACCTTTGTCAACTAGATATTTTATATAATTCAAATAATCTGGAGTTACTAAGTATTATAAAAGCTTCTTTGAAGCTCACCCCTTTATTTCATTTTTGCGGTCGGAATTCTTTGACACTTTTTATAGTTCGTCAAGTAAAAACGAATCAAGTATATAAAGTAGGATTTTGAAATATTTTTCAGGTAGAGAAATTTCAACATTGGAAGTAGTAAATTATTACGTAATATTATGTTTTTCATTTCATTTAACAGATAAAAGTGTTTAATTAATAAATTTTATTTATTTTGAATGGTTAATAAATTGTATTTAACTAATCCCGTTTATTGTGGGTTTAAATGTGGTTAGATAACAATGTTTAATCAAGTAAATGCAATAATCAGGTTTTAAAAATGTATTTTTAAGTTAGGTCAGGCTATCAATGTCATTCAATTATCCAAATCATTAAAAAATACCGCAAATTATTTCTAATTTTTTATCTACAGGACAGTAGGAGCGATATAATTTTAATGTTTTTTCAGTCAAATATCTAAATACCCTAAGTTCATTATTTTGAACAAATCATACAAAGTTAGGTCAAGCAATACCAACATTTTTGACAGAAATCCTAGTAGAAAACGTCATATAATTTGGATTTCAGTTAACACAAATGTTTTTCAGTAAAAAAAATACCTACCAATTTTTCATACAACGAGAAAAGTACTAAAGCAATTTCAATGGTATGGATAGAGAGATAAATCTGGAGAGTGAGGTAGAGAAAATAATACTTAGAATGTTCAGAGACGGAATCATCAACGAAAACCCGTTCCTAAATAATGACCAGCCCTGGGACATGTCTCAGGACGTTGCATCGAAAAAGTTTAGCTTTGAGAAAAATTTCACCTCAATAATAAACTGTAACAGCAAGTGGGATCAAAACATCATAAAAGAAATGAACAGAAATGCCATTAAATGGTATACAAATGGTATATAAAAAATGTGATCAGTTCAATCTATAGAGGCACTATTGCAAGATAGAGGAGATCATCTGGACACATCGGAGCGAAGGGAAATGAAATAGCTGATAAGCTCTCTAAAGTGGGTGTAGACAAGCCCTTCATGAGACCCGAACCCTTCTGTGGTATCACCTACAACCAAATGGAAAAAACACCGAAAAAGAAGGTAGATAGGAGTAAAACTAATTATTGGGACAACCTACAGGGGCTGAGACAGGCAAAGAGTCTTTTGGGAAACTATAACCAGAAATGCTGAAGGTATCAACTTAAGTAAGAGCAATCTAACAGGAGTCCTGTCGCTTCAACAAACACCTGAAGACTCTAGACTTAGCAGGTAATGCGGCGTACAGATTTTGTTGCCCAGAGGACGAAACCTCTATCCATTTTCTGTCCAATTATGAAACAGTAAGAAACTCCAGAGCACTACACCTAGGAGCACTTGAAATAGTAGACAAAGATCTCTAGCTATTACAGTCATCCCACATTCTAAACTTTTTATGAGCAATGGGATTAAGAATACGAAAAAATGAAAATTCGAGCAAGTTAATCGGATGATTACAATCGAATAAAGTTTTTGTAACTGATGACTTCACGGAAGAACGACATGCGTTGCGTGTGAAACAATTTTACACAAACAATGATTTTTACATCATTACTCATAACACAAATTAATCAGTGCTAAGTGTAAATTTAATTAATCATGAGTTGAAAAATTGGAAGTAACCTGGGAGCGGGAGAAACAAAGAGACCGTGGCGCATGTTTGTTCGGAACGACCCCGGGTTGTCTACACGAACAACTTTGCGTCGGTCTTGAAACTACATATTTAACATATAGTTAGTGCAAAATAAATAAATGATGTCAACAAACGAAATTGCAGATTTGGGAGAATAGAAAAACCTAAATTAAAACATCAAAGATTTTTATATTGTCGTTGCATGCTGTTTTTCCGCGAAGACATCTATTGTGAATTCCAAAAAAGATGAACTGCAGCCCCGATCCCATACGTTATGGCCAATTCTTTATATTTATTGCTAGTAAATTGATATTTGCATTTTTGTTCATTTTAGCAATTTATTTATTACTTTGTATTATGTAATTTTACTTTATCACCACTTCTAACCGTTACTAATTACCCGATTATAATATATTTTTATGAAAATGATAGAGTAATAAAATGATGAAGTATTCGTAATCCATAGGCGTATAACTTCTTTTAGTAAATAGTTGAAATATATTTTCAAGTTATATCACTAGTATTTTCGTATGAAATAATATTTATATAAATATAATGAATATATTGGGTGTACAATTATATCTTCATCTAATTAAACTGCTTATGCTTTAAGATCCAAGTAAATGTTAATACTTTCCCTGTCTATATTGATTAAAATTCTCCACAGTTCATAGATCAAAAGGTGCAATTTGTCTTAGTACCGAGTCGCGAACGTTACCTAGATCGTCTTGGTTAATCAATAATAGTCACTTAGATGTTAGTTTAAATGTGACTTTTCGTAAAAAATGACAGCACATTTACTATAAAGCGTTCAAGTATATTTCCTAGAACGTTGCGGATGAGAACGATGAATTCTTGAGAGGCGATTTGCATGCAATGAAAAATTGTATGACATGATGGACGTTTAAATGTAACTAAGATCTCTCATTGTTTATAACATCTGCTTCCTAAGTAAATATTATTAGTTTAATTTAATATTCAGAGAATTTAATAAATCTTTTTCACTTAATACTGAGTTAATTATAGAGCGCGTTTCACTATTATTGGTAATTTAATCTGGAATATATGAAAATAAGTATATTTAAATAAAATGTGACTTTATATTGGGTTACAAGTTGTTTTATTAAAGTAATTAAATAAACTTATTTTATAATAAATTTAGAATATTAGAAAATATAGTAAAGATGGGTTGTCTAAAAAAATCCTGGACGGAATATCTTTAATTTAAATTAATTTTTTTAAAAATAGTGAAAGAGAGATCAAGTCTGTTTATGTAAACAGGATAAGTGAAAGCTATTAAGCTTGAAAATGGACGTACAGTTACAGCAAACTGATACACCTCAAACTATTTACCTAGAGTTACTAAGTCAGTATAGTAATTGAACTTCAGCCTTATCTATGATATCTGGTTATACTTTCACTTTAATAAACATTTACATGGTCAATGGAGGCTCACAATTTTTTGAGAGTATAAAGATAACTAACTTCAGGATTTTAAATTGTGATTCAGGTTAAAAAAGGATATTGAAATAGGTGGTGATTACATTGAATATAAATAAAATCATTTTCCTAAAAAGACTTGTAGTTTGTTTGTATTTCAAAATAAATTATAGCGTCACCCTCGTAATATCAAATCCCTGATTACAAATTTATATTATTTTCTGTTCGTATTTTTTTTTATTTAAATAATGATTGGTAAACGAATATACCAAACGGGTGTTGAAATAATCCATCTAGGTTGTTGATTTGTAATTGCGCTCAATGAATGTTCAATGGAACTGAAAGAGTAGTTATAGAAATGATATTTTGAATAATTGAATCATATTTCTTCTCCATAATAATTGACCACACACACACATACTACTGTCTTTTTATTTTAAAATAAGACTAGATTTGATCAGTGCACGATGATGTTGATAGGTGAGTTAATTTATGGACCAATATATTACAAAGTGATACACAGTTGACATGCGCTTCGAATCGGTTTTAATTCCGTTTCTAGAAATTTTCTAGTAATGAATGAAATACCCTTACGGCTCTGTAAGACCTTACAATCAATAGATATGCATTCTGGTTGCTTCCACAATGGCGTCACTAAGTGGCGGTGTAATATATTTAACATACGTTTCGAATTCATTAAATTTTTTTGCAAGGGTGGCTTGAGTATTTTTTACAATGAAAAAGTTACTATACCGTATAAAAAATATAATTTCCTTTCAAGCCCTCCTTCCTTTCAATAGAAAGATTTTCTGGAATAATTCTCCATTTTCCGCGGTCGCTTTTCTTAAAACATTTTTTAAGCTTAAGCAGATTAAGAAGAAAGAAAGAAACTGTTTTCTTCTACAAATGCTGTAGTTTCTTCTTGAGTTCTTAATCAAAACGTGTGAGCATCAACTAATGCTTTACCTTTCTCTAAATAACCCACAAAAATTTTTGGAATCGCAAAACACCATCGGCGTAGCTAGACATGGGTGGAGTCGGCCCTCCTCAACGGTCTCGTTAGACCTCTTCTAGTGCGACTAATTTTTAAATTGATTAACAAATATTTTAAATTTGATATGACTTTATTGTTTATCAAAATATTCTACATTAAAATCAATACACTTTTACATGCGTTTGAACCAATTGTCGAAGCATTTTTTCCATCTCGATTGAGGTACCTCCAAAACATTTGAATTGATTCGAAAGCATCAACCGTAGAAAAACGTTGACCTCGCAGTTTATATGTGACCTGCGGGAATAAGAAGCAAACATTGGGTGCCTAACAAGGACTGTGCAGCGGATGATCCATTAATTCGATGTTTTGACTGTTTAGAAACGTTTTTGTTTGAACTGATGTGTGAGAGCTTGCATTGTCGAGATGGATAAACAAATGGCAAATAAATTCTCGTGCCATGTAGGAGCTCTCAAACTTGAACGACGGGGCTTAGTTTGGGCCAACGTTGGTCTTGGCAAACCAATAATAGCCCGAGCCTGGTTGGAGTCTGGGTAACTTAACACCGGCCATTCCATAGTCAGCCAGGCTTGGCAGAATTCTGAGTACCCGACCTCGGTCATTCTATAGTCACCTAAGCCAGGCTGAACTCTGGGTAATCCGACCTCGGCCATCCTATTTTCGGGTTGATATACATAGGTCCACGATTTGTCACCAGGATTTTTTAAGTACTTTTATATTGCACCGGCCGACACGACCTTTTTTTGAGCGATTGTCAATTCATGCGGTATCCAATGCGAACAAATCTTTCTGACAGACAAATGTGTATGCAATATTGAATGTATGTGTGTGCCTCAATCTCACGGTATGTCATATGACGATTTTATAATATCATTTTACACACAGCATTAATGTTTTCTGGCACAACAGCTGATTTTGGACGACCTACACGATATTCATGTTGTAGTGAAGTGCGACCATGTTGATTTCGGAAAACTAGCGAAACACGGTGGCCTGAGATCACCTAGTTAACCACTAGTTGAAGTGAGTTGATCGACAGACTGCTTCCACGTCGAAAGTCATAGAAAATCTTCGCACTAAAATGTTTTATGTTTTCTACTTTTTGATCAAGTTAAATGTTTCAGATATCTGTAAATAAATCAAATACCTCTCATATGAGAACACGTTCTCAGTACGTTCACCATTAAAAATTTCATATTGACATCAGTGTTGCCACATCTCAAAACTTAAGTAACAACCCTTGTGTACGTATAAAAATTGCCAAACAAAAATACTGAACCTAAAATATATAATAGAAGACATTAATCCCAGTTTTACACTTAATAAAGGATACGGTGGCCCTATGATAATTTAAACTTGACTAATGTGATTCGAGTGTCTGAACTGAACCGTGAACTTTGTTTGAGTGTGGCTGTCTTGCTAAAATCCATTATAATTTTGTCGTTTCAAGTAGAATTGAGACTAAATTATAAAACAATATTCATTATAGTCAAATTTTTACAACGTTTACAAGGAAGAAACGAGTAGATAGAATAGATATGAATAAAGAGGAGCTTATGCTCTAACAAAATAAAAAAAAATCATCTATTTAATGTATAATTAGACAATTAACTCAAGATAGTTAATGAACATATTGTTGTATATTATTCTAGATTTTATCCTTTGATGGAAACGTGGTACCGTCGCCCCTGAGAATTGTATATTCTCTATAAGTAGGTGTTCATTCCAGACCACAGACATGTACATATGGTAGGTACTTGATCTCGTAAATCAGTTCCGTGGTATAACAAACGTTTAGAAATCATGTTTTCTGTAACCGCGTGTAGGAGTTTTAACGACACACTGGCTTGAGGTGTGCATCTAACCTACTAGCAACTCCTTTGGAAAGACTTTACATACAAGACAATCAATTCGCACAATCATTATTGTATCATAAGTAATTAAACAGAAAGTATTGAAGATACGGTAAATTATGCGGTAAAAACGGCAGTAATCAACGTAAAAGTAGAGATAGGAAAATATTTAGGTGTAATAATTAGACAGTAATAAGAATTAAAGACATATATATATATATATATATATATATATATATATATATATATATATATATATATATATATACAAGTAGAACAAACCAAAAGAAGATAAAGATAATATAATGTGAGATAAATAAAGACTCGATTACTGAATTGAGCTGGATTTATAATAAGAAAATATCAATTGAAAGATAAATAATATAATGTATCTCTTTATGGATATAGGAGTTGACTAAAATACCGTATCTACAAATATTTAACATAGAGAACAAGACAGTGAAATTCTGGATCTAAAAGTAGTGGAAGTAATAAAAAAAAATAGATTATTGACTAACTACAAATACAAAGCTGTTGAAAATGGAAAATATACAAATGAAACATTTTAGATTTAACAAAGAAATAATCGACAATAATTGTCTATGGTTGATTATTTTAAAAATTGGTGGTAGATCCAGGTTTCACATATAGTAATGGATCAATTCAAAGAATTCGACTCATTTTGCTTAACCGCGTCATTACTGCGAATCGTCCATGTTCATGTGAATTCAGCTGATCAATATTTTATGGTCGTAAATGATGGTGCAAAGTCTTCTTACACAGTGTCTAATTCTTCTTTCATTTAATTAGGTGAATTGTCTTTCAAAACCGAATATACATATAATTCCAGCTTGATACTTAATTTTTTCCATTTTCACTTATATGATTGTCGAACAGAAGCCAAATGTTCAAAATGGCTGAAATTTAAATGAAAATCTTCTCAGCGCATGAGCAATCGTATATTTCAAAAGGATGTTTTCATGCGCATTATTTAGTACGTTTTGTCAAGAAGTTTTACCATAGATTTGCGATGGTTAAGTACCTCTAAATCAAATTAAATTTTTGTTGCGAGATTGTAGATTCACTCATGAAAGTAAATTAAGGAGGAAAGTGAAAACTATACAAAAAAGGATTTTGAAACGCCGAGAGAAATCTAAACGAAGATGTTTGTTGTTGATTATGAGTTAAAACATCCATGGATTGTGACAGTTGTTAACTAAGTGAGAAAGTGAAGGAGAATAACTTGATTACTATAACGGGCAACTGATTTGAAAATACCTATACTTCACTAGAAATATTATTGTTTAGCTAGGACTATATAAACATCTAATTCTTCTTTTTCCTTCTACAGCTTCTCTAATATATTCTTTGTTGCCCTTTACTTCTAATTTTCCAAATATCTTCATTCTTTATTGTCCCAAATATTTTCCTCAGAATTCTTCTTTGTAGGTAACTAATAAGCATCCTCATTTTGAGTGGGAGTCCAAGTTTTGGCTGCAGAAATGGCAGTAGGTCTAATTGTTTTATATAAATATATAGTTTCAGCTTTTTCGTTAGTAGAGAAGACTTGAGTAATTTAATCAATTATCTCTAGATTTAATTAATTTCTTTCAGTAATAAACTTAAAACAAGATACTTAGATTCCGTCACCCTTTGAAAATCAATTGATTGTGTCTGTGGTTGCTATAATATTTCCTTTGTCCATCATAATTTTTTTTCGTTTTTTTCTTGTTAATTGAAAATTCTACGAGGATCTGCATCTATATCTATACAGCATATGTTTCAAGTTTGAAGACGCCATGTTGTTTAGTATTTGTTTGGCAGCCATCAATAGTGAACGTTTTTATTAAACTTGGAAAAAATTTATCATCGTTATATGATAGATACAATACTTTTATTTGAAAGACTTTAGCCCAACCAATATAAAAGCTGACCTAGATTCTACTTTGGGTGGAACGAAGACCAGAATCAAAGTGGTCGACTAAATGAGGTGACGACTCCAGAAATGTTAAAGTAAATCCAAAAATCGGTACTGGATGTCTCGTGGAGTGAAACTGCGCGAGCTGGCAGACGTAGTAGGCATTTCAAAAAGTGCAGTAGATCGCATATTAATTGAAAATTTGGACATGAGAAAGCTGTTTGCAAGGTGGGTGCTGCGTTTGCTCATAATGGAACAAAGTGTTTGACAATGTTCAATCACAGAATTAAGCCGAATTTTTGCGCCGTTTCATAACCAGAGATGTGACGTGGATCCATTACTTAACACTCGAAACAAAAGAGGAATCAAAATAATGCACTGAAAAGGGAGATCCGGCTTCAAAGAAGACAAAGACCTTTCTACCTGCAAGCAACGTCATGGCGACGGTTATCTGGGATGCGCGTGAGATAATTTTCATTGATTATCTCGGAAAAGGAAAAACTATCAACGGCGAGTATTATGCGAACTTATTGCAATGTTTGAACAAAGAAATCAAGCCAAAACGGCCGCATTTGGTTAAGAAGAAAGTGTTTCATCAACACAATGTATCAGCTCACACATCCGTTATTGCGATGACCAAAATTGAAGAATTGAAGTTTGAATGCACCTCATGCACCCTATTTGCCAGATTGAGCCCCCTTGGATTATTTTGTGTTCTCAGATTTTTCAACAATGAAGAGGTGATGTCAGCAGTTGATGGCTATTTTGAGGAACTTGACAATTCTTATTAAAAAGGGTATCGAACATATTGTACATCAATAGGAAAAGTGTATAGAACTAAAATGAGATCAATAAATATAATTTTTCCAAATTTTTTGTTTGTTTTTTTTGTTGCGCCAAGTAGTTCTGGGACCATACTCGTAAATCCCTGCAGCTTCCAATTAGACACTTTTCTGTTCTTGTTATCAAGTCTACATCATAAGAAATTGCAAAAATTTGTAAAGTTCGGTTTAGAATTGTTCCCCTTCGACTAGAATAATTTTTTTCATTTCCTCGAAACAAATGTTAATATGAGTAGTTAACAAACCCGTGTTGATTCTCAAGTTTCTTGCGATCTTTTCCTCTATTTTAACTTCTGTGGGCTTGTATTACTTTCTATTATTTGTTATTATTATAGCTTTTATAAGATTTAATCATTTTATAACTTTCATTATTCTGAAATGAGGAAAAAAGACAATACCCATTTATAAATGAAATTAAAGAAAAACAAACTTTTGTTAAAGCAAGCTTTTTTATTGTTAATAAAACGAACTAAGAAGTTGAAAATTAACTAACTCTAATAAGAAATAAACACTTTATAAGTTCATTGTAACCTTTAACGATAATTAATCTTCTTTGTCTACGACAAAATAATTCCATATCGTACATAATTAGATATTTTGAACACATTGAGGTGTGAAGTTTAAGCGTTAAAAATACCTAATTATCGTTAAAGGTTGCAATGAACTTATAAAGTATTTCTTATTAGAGTTGCTTATTTTCAATTTTTTAGTTGTTTTTATTAACAAATGGTAAAAGCTTGTTTGTAAAGAAGGTGTTACTTTATTTAATTTCTTTAAGTTTTATTTAAAAACGGTATTACTCGAGAAAGAAGGCGCTTTTCAGTTTGCGACAATCGTAGTATAGATCCAGGCTCCATGCCGTTACAATATGCCTTAGAAGAAGGTATTTTTACTTACGTGATTGTTATTTCAGTAACGCGGCATCAATTCTTCTTTATTCTCGTTTAATTTTCGTGGAAGATTAGTAGGAGATATGGTACTAATTTTATATTTGATCACATACTAAAAATAACATCTCCCCGTGCAAATATTACACATTTTATTGAAAAATTTATTTATCGAATGATTCAAGTAATCAGTGCTAACACGTTGCAAATTTCTCTGATCCATTATAGAGAGATAAGGGCTTACAGTACAACAGGGTATTGGGTCATCCATCTAATCAATCTGATATAATCCACATTCATAACAAACAGAACGAATTTTTTCCCCAAATTCGTTGAATTTGCATATACAGGTCAAAACGTATCAAACTAGTCCAAACTCGTTGGGGTTGCGTCGTTTAATTACGGAGTTCCTATGGCCACCTTTGAGCTCCATCAACAGATCAGCTCTACTGAGCACATTGTTTACACCACCACTACCACAACACTCATAATTACACTGTCTGAAACGCGTTTCTATAACTAAGTTATCGTCTTCAGAAACTGAAAGTAAACAGCCTTTGAAGACGATAACTTGGTTATCGAAACGCGTTTCAGACAGTGTAATTGTGAGTGTTGGTGTAGTGGTGGTGTAAACAGTGTGTTCAGTATAAATATCACCAACTTTTCCAGAATTATTACATGCAAAGTTTCAGTGGATCAAAGATTACAAAATATAATGTTATATGGTGATATTTAGAAAGATTATTTTTCTGTAAAATCTTTTCATTTACGTAATACACTAATTCCTTTAGATAGATAAAATTTAAAACGTATTTTGATTAATTAACCTCAATATTAACTGCGAATTCTCTTTTATCTCATCTGTTGTTTCCGAATAAATTTCTCAAAGTGGCAGTTTAAATTTCGAAAAAGAGAAACGTGAGTTAGAGCTGTAAATGTGGGATATCGGTCATTATTATAGAAACTTTTATTGGAAAACAATCATGAAGTTAGGTAGTAATAAAAAAGAAATAATTGATCTACTTATTATATTCACAACTGAAATTATTTGCTGTTAAATAATTACAATTTATACAAAGAAGTTTCTATTGAACATTTAATGAGATTTTCTTGGAAAAAAAGGAACGACATTAAATCAAGATTTAATGAGTATTTAGCGAAATAATAATGATTTATTGATGATGTTTATTTGAACATGAATCAACAGATTGCAGTCAAAAGAAGTATTTGTATGAACCTCTTAAACCTGTAATTTAATTTGATGCATTATAAATTATAAGGCATCCAAGTAATGAAGACTAGCGGTATTTTATTGTATGTCAAATGATAATTATTATTAATGGAGATAAATCTTTCATTCACAGTTAGGTTATATTGAACTAGCCAATTCTAAATGAATATTTGCAACAAATTAAAATGAAAATTGTAGAAATACAATGTCTAACGATATTACCCGTATATATTTATGTCTGGTTTTCAACTTAATAAGAAGCCGCTTTACAGGGAACGTTACAACAAGACTTCTTAAAGTGCCACCATGACTATTTGTATTTTATACACTGCTGCTTTAAACAAATGGTTTGATGTGCAGTTAACCCACTCAGTTTTGCAGCCGTCCTATACCTCTCTTTCCCTGCAAAATAAATCTCTCGGAATTGGTATCGTTGTCTCCACATTACATTTTGCGTAAAACTTCTTCAATTCATATTCTATCTGTCCATGATATTCGTAGTATTCTTCTCAATATCCACATTTCTAAGGCTTCTAGTTTTTTTCATTATTGCTTTATTTAAAGTAGCTACCTCCATTCCATACAAGAGAATCGAGTAAGGGGCTAGTTGTAACAATTTGTTGCTTCTTAGCTATGAAAGCTTACTTGTTTCGTATTTATGAAATCTAGCAGTACTACTCCAATTAACAACTATTCAACTATCGATCCCAAATAAACTCTTGATCAAACCTGTAACAATTTTTGGTAGAAACGGCTTTGAAAAAAAAACTGACGAGTGTTACAACTTACCCCGTGATTGGGGCTAGTTGTAACAGGCTTGGGGCAAATTGTTATTTGTCATATTTAGCATAAGAAACTTTACAAACGCTAAAACTGTCGAAGACAATTAAAGTCAAAATTTTAATCTTAAAGAAAATATTCAAAAATAAACAAATATGTAACATGTTCTTTATTTACTTAAACTATGAAGGCATTTTAGGCTTACAGCCATTTATAATTTTAACTGCTTCGATAATTAGACATTTGATTTATTTAGCATTATAAACGTTATAACAAACTTAGAATTTTAAGTTTTATTTTTAATCTAATAGGAAAATAATCAAATATTGTCAAAAACACGGTCTTTCTTAAACTATAAAGAAACTTTAGGCTCACAGCCAGTAACAAATATCAATTACTGATTGCCGGTTGCCAGTAACAAAATGTAATTAGTCTTCATCAGAATCACAATTGAGACAAACAAATGAGATCTTATTTCCTGTTGCACATTTCACATGTGCCCACATCTTACAAGCTAAACAAAACCATTCCTCGGGTTCAGATTCCGAATCAGAATTTAAAACTTTCTTTTTTACTTTTTCTATTCCTTGTTTTTTAGCTATTTTTATCTTATCTGTTTCCTCTCGATCTTTTGTCATCGATCTTATTTAACCTTCCGTTCATAAGGATCGAGTATATGTTATATTTTATCATTCTCTTTTTTAATTCGTCATTTAAGTTTTTACATCGAAAGAAGTTTTTCATTTTATAAAATGTGCTGCGAGCAATTTCAATTCTTATTCTTATCTCTTTAGAGCTGTCATTTCTCGATTTAATCCAACTTCCTATATTTGTATTTCTGTACTTTTTCAATGTGGTTATTTCCAATTTGTAATGCAAAGCAAAACGCACTATATTTTGATCAAAAGTTTTTGTAGATGAAGATAAGTTGATCGATAAGTTACAATTCTAATAGAAATTCAGTTACCAAAAGACAGTTCAACTAAACTTTCCTTCGATCACTAAAGGGAGTGATTCGATTGGTAGCATATTGAAATTTTTAGATTCTCATGTACCCTTCCGCTCGCCAATTTATCACACGGCCGATTACAATTATTATCAGTTATATACAATTATAATTTTTAAAACGCTGTTTCAATAAAAATTATAAGCTAGAATTGTTTACTTACATGCAAATGCGAATGTAATCACGATACATAAACACCGGTGTGCTGAATTGTCGGCTCAAATTTGACAAGACACGCGCATGACGTCATGCTGGAATTAGAATGTTTTCTTGGCTATTCAGATAACGTTAAGGTTGTATGTACTTACTAGGTTTTTTGTTTTCGTAATATTTTTTTGTACTAATAATAGCCAGTATTCAAGATTATTGTAGAGTTGACCTAACTGTTTTTAATTTCTTTTAACAACTTGTACTTTCTATTATAAAATCATAATGCCGGGTTGAGCCGTGACTACATGTTAAACACTAATCGAAATATCAGAGAAACAGGTATTGATTACTTTAAATTTCCAAAGAACGAAAATTTGATAAAACAGTGGATAGAAGCCGGTCGTTTTAAAATGTTATGCAGAAATTTAGAATGCAATTCTGTTTATAATGTTGCAAAAAAGTGAAAAAACTACCGTGCTGATATTTCTAAGTGTACAATATGCAGGTACATTGGTTTGGTAATGTTTCAATTTATGTTTCTGGTTTTAAGTACCTAATCATTATTCTTTTAAAATACCTTATCATTGAATTTTCATCTTGTTTCAGTCTTTTCAGTTGATTTTTAATTGTAGTTATTCATGCAGGCGGGTTTTTTGATTTTTTTTAATTATTATTTTATTTATGTCTTTTTAGTTAAGATTACGTAACCGGATTAATTCCTTGAATGAGTTTATGTCGTGGGGTTGATTAAGAAATTTGTTAGGGTCAAGAGAACTAATAGCAAGTCCGGAGAGAGTCTTAACTCTGCTCAAAGCAACGTAAGCTTGACCTTTTGCAAATAAGATTCTACTTAAATCTACAACTGCTCGGTCTAAAGTTGTGCCCTGTAATTTATGCACCGTCACTGCCCAGCATAAAATTAAGGGAAGCATTCGTCGCTCGATCTTGCCTTTACCACGTAAAGCATCAAATTCTGTAGCACAAGGCTCTATCCGGACTCCAATACCAGGTCGGTTCCCTGTTATATTTGGGTCATCGAACTCCACAAATACTGCTTGTGGCAGTTCTCCCGGCTCCAACTGCTCTCTGCGTAGTGCTGGCCAATCTATTCGTCGGATAACACCCATAGCACCGTTAACCAGCCCATGGTTAACATTGATGTTCCGTCTTAGCATGGCTCGAGAGCGTACACCTAATTTGAGTTGGTTTGGTATACCACCTGTTTTATTGGGATCTTCAGGTAAGTATTCCTCTCGTCGTTTTTGACCATATGTTTTAGGATCCAATGAGATGTCTACAGCACTAACGGTGTATACTTTTGTGAGCTTTCCTAACTTTTCTGTCATAGTCGCGTTATATGCATCAACCAGTCTAGTTGTTGGGAAAATTCTGACAGCTTCTTCATCGTCAAATAGCCCTATCAACGGTACTCTGCGGTTTTCTATGATAGATAACTGCTGCATTGTAAGTTCTCCAACACGAAGACTGTTTAATATATCCACAAAAGTTGTATCTCCAGCTTGCCTCATATCTTGGGGCAACTCACAAAAACTGAATAAATTCCAAAGATTAATTTCAGCAGATAACCTTTCTGGTTGACGAAAGCAATAAGATCCCCCAGAAACCTTAGACAATGGAGGCAACTGCATAAGATCTCCAAAAAGTAAAACATTTACTCCGCCGAATATAGCTTCATTTTCTTTATATTGTTGAAGCCGCAAATGTACATTTCGGAGACTTAAATATGGCACCATAGATATTTCGTCAATTATTTATCGTTCCATTTAATATTAAAAGTTATATACATATTTACAACCAGTGTTTAAAATCCTTCATTTTGATACTCAACTCGATATGCTTGGTATTAAAAAAAATTTTTTTACCTCACAACAAGGAGGTCAAAATCCGCCATTTTGGTTTTTTTTCAAATGTATCCCGTCTAAGAACACTTGGACTAATGAAACGAATCTAACGATACCTCAAATGTGAAAATCCGTTTAGCGGTTCTGGAGTTACAAGGTAATAAAGAATATTACATACATACAAGATACGCGTTAAAAACAACCCTTCCTGGCAGTCGGGTAATAAGTATTTCCACGAAAACAAATGAGATATCTAAGGTACCTTGGCTGAGAACGGTTTCCAGAGGCTCTCTTCTATATATGAATGAAGAATTATGGCAGGTAGCTCAGATATTAGAATCAGAATTTTTTAAGGTGCATGGGGACTCTTTGAGCAGAGGAAAAATAATTTTTCATGAATTGATTAATAAACTGTTAGTTTATTATCAAACACATCAGTGCCATCAGTGCTTCTTTGCCTAAACAGAGCACAGACATATATTGGTTTCCTTGGATTATGTTCTGATTATCGCAATTTTTTTGTGAGTAATTCATAAGTTTTATTATATAAGTACCTTTACCATGAATATAGATACCTACTAACTTTTGTTGGTGTTTTTTTTAAGTTACTGTTTAATCCTATATAATGCTAAGTATCTAGGATTAAAACATTGTTTATTTACCTAAATGTGATTTGCTCAAAGAAAGGAATAATCAAATATACCCTTAATACCTATATAAAAATATTGAATGAATTCATAAATTGAAATAAAACTTTTTAACAGGTCTACAGCATATATTATACATCACATTTTGATTCCAACGTGACGTAACAATGTGCGAGAGAGTTGGTGCGTGCCTGTGCATAAACATACCAACTCTTTTCTTTAGCGGGGGCGTTTCAATTGCGAGGTGGGGGTATGAGAATCGAGGCACTAATAATTTTCGATCTCTTTGCATTCAATGCCATCGAAATCGCCACAAGCGAGGACCTGAAAATACCAACTTCAAGTACTTATTTGTTTCATCTTCTTGTTTCTACTTCTATTTGTTATAACTACCTATTAGCCTTGTTCGCGGTGGAGATCTGAGAATGTTCTGTCATCAGATTCATGCACAGTTTGAATACGGTACGAATAAAGTATCTTCGAGATTTGAAATTCTGTTTTCGTAGAGAGTAATTAAAAATGGTGGTACTTACCAATATTACATTATATTCTCCTATCTAGTTTGAATGTCAAACTAAACGTTCGTGGAACCACCAACAAAGCTGTAAAAGCACTATTTACTCTACCCATAGAAGTATGAAAGGAGGGAACAAGAATTTGCAACGTAGAGAGAAGCTTGAAGTATGGTTTACTTATGGTACGATATTACAGAGCGTATTAGTCTTGATCAAGGGTCTGTTCGGATCACATCTTAATAACTGTACTATTAAATTTAAAGAAGCCTTAATTTTCTCAAGTTTCCTATTTTTGTGACCTAATTAGGCGGCGTCAAAGAAACCATAACAATTCAAAATATCTAATACGGGCTTTTTCCGAACTTCCGATCGCACAGAATGATAGTCAGGAATACCACAAGTGAATGGTGTGTGCAGTAGGCGACTGCGCGTCTTCCCCTTTGTCACTGGACATCCGAACAGGTCATTTCACGTTGAATTGTAGTCACATATACATGACTGTAGTTGTTGACTCTCTCACCAAGTGTGAATTGCGAACTGTGATTCGTTTTTGGCAGGCAGAAGGGAGGAAGAGTGCAGAGGAAATTCATCAAAGAACGAGTCGAGTGCATGGAGACCTTTATGAGTAATGGTGTTGTTCGTAAATGGCGTCAAAAGTTTGAAAATGACTGAACTGATATTCATGATAGAGAGGGTCAAGGAAGCAAGTCTGTCGCAAGACGACACTGTTCAGCTAGTTGACAAAGTGGTTAGGGAAACTCGAATTTTCATCAAAAGTGAATTATCGATGCAATTTCCGGAAGTGTCAAGATCTTCCCTGTTGACTGACAATCATTAAACTCGCTGAATGGTTGAATGGGTACAGTTTAGGAGTTTCTTGATCATAACCATACTATTAGAGAAAGTTTTTTGAAATTTGGGATAAGTGATGAGACATGTATTCTGTATGACACGCCCGAAACTAAATGACAATCACAATAATGGATGCACACAAATTTTCCAACGAGATCCACAAAATTCAAACGGATCGTAAGACTTTGTGCAGCCTAGAACAAGAATTGATGCAGATTCATAATAAGAAATTTTGGGACGCTTATGAAGAGCTATTCAAACCAAATCAAAGGGCATGTTGATTTATGGACAACTTTCTACGACAATACACGTCCCCACAGTGCTCGTGTAACCCAACTACTTCAGCAATTTCTATTAGACATTTTCGAACACTCACTATACAATCCCGATCTAGCACCGAGTGATTTTCGTCTTTTCCCTGAACTAAAGCAATGGCTTGAAGGGCGACGCTTCCAAAGAGCCCAAAGATACCGTCACAACTCACTTCCAATCATTGGCGGCTGCAATTTATGAAGGGTTCTGCAAAGCTTGTTTACAGATATAACAAATGCCTTAATCATCAAGGTGATTATGTAGAGAAATAAGATGTATTGTACCTTACTCTTCAAAATAAAATTTTTTTTGTACATTCACCCGTATTTTTTTTACAGCCCCCATCGGAGGCTGGAAAAAACAACCCTGGTAATATGTTGAAGTCTCCTAGTTTTTATATATGTTTTTAAAAATCTAGAAACATCGATTTCAAGAATATGTGGATTGATGCTACAAAAGAGTTTATCTAAAGGAGATATTATCTACCCTGTAAATCATTTTTTTTTATATACTACTACATTATTGCAATGAAATGGATCATGGTACATATACTCTACTATACGTTCTTCTTTCCTTTTATTGCTGTTGGTGATTGAGAAACGATGGCGTGTATGATTTCTCGGAATCCAGATGTTATAATTAATTAAGCTATATTTTGTTGTATCATATAAAGTTTAATATTTACTGCGATTTATGTTATCTCATTTTACAAGAAGCATCCTACTAAAATAGTTTTGGGTATATAAACTGCCTTATTGTTTTGACTTATTAAGTGAGTAAGAGAAGGATGAAGTAGTCATTACTAAATCTTCCAACATCTTCAAGTTGTGAAAATTGTTCTATAATTGAGTATCCAGAAGAATTCGTATAAATGTCGCTAACAGCTACGTTTTTTTTTGGACGGCTAATCCGATTCCTTGCAAATGCTTCCATTGAAAGAACTAGAGCAGGATTTCAAAATGAAGGAATATTGCACGAAAACCGGAAAGAAAGAAATAATGATAAGCCTAGGAGAGATCCTGCAACTGGAGGGTACAACAAATCGATGAGATCGGCGTGAACCGCGCGCTGATTGAGAAAGAAGAGACAAAAGAGAATTTGACAGGCATAACGGATCAGACAAGACAGGAGTTAAGTTGGTAGACAAGCTAGACGGAGCTGGAGCAGACAACTGGGGATTTAATAAGGATATTATTCAAGAAGAGGCCTACTAATGATGCTTATGGAAGCGAGGGAGGCGAAGTAAAGATGGAAGAGAAACCTAAAAAATTAACAATCTGCAGGTCGCGTTAAGCATCAATTCAATATTAGGTAAGCTGGAGAAGCAGAAGACACAAGTCAATGGGAAAAGATGTTTGAACTTCACAATGTGTTGGGCGGCAAAAATATCAATTGACTATTTCCTTCGAAAAATTTAAGCCAACCAAAAAGCTGTAATATTTTATGTTTACCCAGCAACGATCAAATTTCAGCGATAATACTGCACTAGTGCAAATTATCGATAATTTGCACTAGTGCCAAATTTTCGTCTAGGATTAATAAACATCATTTGGTTTTAATTTTATATTTTAAGAAAAGGAACAATTATTGAAAATGCAATTAGAATATACAACTTTACTGGAGGCCGACGATGGTGTTTCTATGCTGCTTCCACCACTTCTTATTGTTACTTCGCTACTGTCATTTCGCGTTTTTTGTATAATTTCCTCGTGGTGTTAAATTTTACTCAGGAAATAGTCTGCCAAAATGACCTCTCGTGCATGTCAAATTGTCTCAAAATTAAATTATCGACAATTTGACATGCACTCGGGACATTAATATTGAAAATTGACATTCAGTTTAACGACAGTATACGGAGAGGACAAATATTTGGACGGAAAAATAGTGGAAATAGAAATAGATAAATTTCTAATTTATTTGATATCATGGAGCGCTTCTTATAATGCCTGTCGACGTTCTGATTTTCTGCAATGATCTTCCGGAATGTGATCCTGGATCCAAATATAATTTTACGCCCATTACCTAAGTCTAGGTATAGACTGCCAAAACCGTCAAAATATAAACACATTTTCTATACATAGCTGTCTAATTTAGAGAAAGTATTTTAAGCATTATAAATATCTTGAGTAAGTTAAAACATTGCCAAATATTTGTAATAAATTGAATTCTTTTCACTTTGTAAATAATCAAATATTTAGTACTTTGTTTTGTAAAGTTCATTTTGAATAACAAATATAAATAAAATGTGAAAATTAGAATACTAAACTCGTTAGCTCTCTTACTATAATCAGCATTGTTAATCATACCTAATATATACGGTGTGACAAAAACGTTAAGCGATATCGTCAGAAATACTTGTACTATAAAAGTTCTAATTAAGTTTAAGAAGTTGTAGTAAGACGCAATTTCACAACTGGAGTATAATACTAGAGATTAAACTAGAGTTACAACTATAAATTGCATTCTCATTACTGGTTTTAAGCAATTACTATTTTTCAGTTTTCCTTGTTTCTTTTGGAGTTCCAAGAAGTACTTTTGTAGTTTCGATATTTAAAGTTTGTTATAATTTTTTATCATCGATAGATTTCTAATTTTTATGAAGTATTTTTAAAAATTCTCATTTTTGACTATTTTCCAAGGATTTTTGAATTTTTATGAACAAATCTATGCTTTTTACTTTATCTTGTTGATGATTTCTTGATCTATTTTCTAAATATTGAGCTGTTTGTCCTATGGAAACAGCATCGCAATTAGTACAAGGAACCTCATATATAGTGATAGTTATTTTATAATGGATACATATTCTGAAAGTCAAATTTAGTTTATGACAAAGCTGAAATATGTCAATTCTGTACAGAAAAATAAACGTCAATTTTCACTATTCTTCCTATATTTAGAGTAAGATCAAATCGAAATCCAATAAAAACCAAAAAATCGTGCTGCTAATGGTTAAGCTCTTACAATATTATGAATATAAAAAGTTTAGTATGAAAATTTATTATAGATACTCTCATGCGTCAAAACATCTGAGTGATCATTGTGGGTCATGGGCGTAATTAGTTATTCTTCACAAACTCATTGGTGTAAGAAGTTACGACTGGACGTGTGCGTTTGTCTGCAAGTCTTCTTTTCGTTGATGCCTTGGATACGATCCATGAATAAAGTAACAATTGTCATAGCTTTCTCAACTTTCAGGACCAAATAAAGTCTAAATTATGAAGGTGAATATGCACCGAGAGGAAACACGATGAAGAATTCATAGCATTGCGTGACGTAGTTACAAGAAAACGGCCACAACTTTATAAGAACGGTGATTGGCTATAGCACCTCGACAATGTGGTAGCACGCTTCGGACTTATATAAGTATATTTAACAAAGCACCAAATTGTACGACATCACCCTCCTTGCGAGTTTTTGTCTTTCCCGAATTGAAAATACCGCTCAAACTTGGAAACTTTAATCATACATTTACGATAATTGCTAATTTAACGGAGAATATCGCAAAACATCTAAAAGGACTAATGTTAAAACGATCTTGGATGATTCTACTCGTTTATTCCCTTGGTAACTTGCTTAGCTTCAAAATAATCAAAGAGCGTTTTTAATGGTTTTAAAATGGTTTTAGATTCTTTTACAAGAATTTCAAGGGATCGAGATCGATTATTAATGTCTAAAATAGGCATAGAATATATTGTTTCTATTCTTATTTGATAATTGAAAGGCAAAAAGAAAAGAAATTCATTAATAGGAATCAATTTTTAGGAAACTGAATTCCCGTTTTCGAGAAAGCGAATCGGTGATCCCCACTAGTTGACAGTAGACCGAATGAATGTTTTGTCACTTTTTTTCAGTCGAAACGAATAGGAGGACTAATAATCTTTAGAGTCTAAGCGTTTCAAAGACACCAATTCGTTGGCAAAGAGACGGTTAAAGGTAGTCACGCACTTGTTGTCATCGGACGAAGTATTCGCAACGGACGGATCGGATTTATTTCGACGGCTGCACATACAGATACGTAAGTTTCATAAATGACCGACCCGAGGTCTTTCGCCAGTCGTGACTGTGAGTGGCATCCTGTTGCGTTTGGTTTTTGATTTCGTATATTATAAAAAATTTGATTTTTGTGAAATGTACAATATTATTATTGAAGAAATTATAATAATTTCTTGCTTGCTGGCAGAAGAAGAAGAGAAAGAGCATAAGCTGACCATTTTAGGAATCACATAAAGTGTAACTATATAAATTAAATGAACGAACTTATTGGAATGAATGCATGATTACTTACTGGGATGGTTCATCCTCTTTCCCATCTATTCCCTGCGTTGTTGATTTGAGTATTGAGGGTTCCTCAGATTATATATCTCTTGATACTTCTGCATGATTAAAATTAACTGAACTGCATCCATCTCAGGTAACAATCGAGTTATAGTAAATAATATATAGATCGACGACACGGGGTCCAACACGTGCTAAACGTCTGACTGAACATTCTAACTACAATCGGATCAGTACGGAGAGAAAGAAAGGGGCGCGCATATTCCAGGAAATCCTGATACTGTTCACACTCCGTACGGATGATTCGGAATGAATGCCCCTTCTCGGATTCTCGTCGGTATTGCAGTTCTCCGATACGTACGATGTGAATTTGTGCTCGCAGATCCATTTGAATCAATGTTTTTAATCACACTCGGAAACTCCGATGCGTCCGATGCGTGCGTGTGCTCCGTCCGATGACGACAAATGTGTGACTACCTTAAAACTAATTGTAAAAAGGAAGATTCGAAAACTGACCCCTAGGAGTTTTAAAGTGGAAATACCACTGTTATTCAATCAAACTAGCGTTACTTTGAAGAATGTCATTTGCCGAATACTAAATAATAACACGTATACTTAAAATAGTGAAATTAAATCAAATTTCGGTTCTAATCTGGAATTTTTGGACAATATTTAATATTGAATTTCCACTAATACAAATTAAATAATTCGAACAATATATTTTTGAATTGATAATGATGCTATGGGGCATCAGTATGTATATTATTTTCAATGAACTCGTGTGGATTTTCAGTTTGTGAACAAGTAATAAGAAAGAATAATTAATAATGTGCTCAGCGTTGTTCAATGAACCGTGCTTATCGAAATACTGAAACGATCTTATTGACGCATATTTAACACTCGAATAATTAACGTTATACGCCGCTTTTGCATGTTAAAGTATGAAATGATTCCAGAAACTCTGTCGAAACAAGTATATTAAGATTACAAGATTTACACACCTGGTATAGGTAGCGTGCATTGGTATCTGTGCTTCTAGACACGAAACGTCCTTTATTTTGAAAGTACACTTTTAGTTCAGGACGTTGAATGATTTTAAGTATATCAATAACCAAGCTATTTCTGTAGGTAGGAGGATAGTTCATTGGCTTCAATCCCACACACTACATACAAGAGAATATATGTCTCATTCGTATACTGAATTAAATAACCAAATCTCTTTATCTGTTGTTTATTGTGCATTATGCAATATTTAACTTTCCTATATTTACGGACTTATTTATGATGGGACATTTGAATTCTGAAAAATGAATTGAGAATGCAACAAATATTATTTTATGATAAGAGATAAGAAACTGTAGGTTTGCTGAATGAACGAAATGGGTCCAGCAAATACAAGTGAGTTACTATTGTTCAAATATTACACAAGCAGATTTATTACGATTATTTACCTCCCCATCCCCCTCGTCAGCAAAAGTAAGTAAAGCTCTTACCCCCTCCCACAATGCTTACGTAAACATTTTTCAATTATAAGTGTATTTTTTCATATTATAGTTATAATTTTAAAAATAAGAAAATAGATTTAGGATAGAGATTATAATATATACTTAATTGTAAAACCAGAATAGTATCGCAATAGGGTGATTCTTGGAAGTGGACCTTACGATTTCCATTTCTCAAAAACTATGATTCTGCTACTGGACTTCCTTCTCATGCCGGTGATGGATGCTAGGGGCTTGGTATGCAAAATGGGTTGGGGGTGGGGCCACTATGAAATATAAAATTATGGAAGGAGCCGTACCAATGTGATTTTTTGACCATTATCAAACCCGTAAATACTATATTTTCTTAAAAAAAGTGTTCTGGTTACGCAAAAGCCGAAAAATATTTAATAATTAAAATTATAATGAACTTTTGATCATGCAATATCAACTAACACATACATAGCTAAAATGATTAAAGTGGTTAGTATTGCGTAACTTGACGTTCTGGGTTCGAATCTAAAAATAAAAAATTAATTTTCAGATTAGGTTGAGTTAGGTTAGTTTGATTTAGGTTAGGTTAGGCTAGATCAAATTAGGATAGGTTAGCTTAAGCTATGTTAGATTAGGTTTGGCTGATTGTAGGTGTCGTTTCAAACTCTCTTAGTTATTTCAAGACATTTCTTTTCAAATATTCTCGTTTTAATTCTTCTTATGTTCAACTACAACTATAAAATCATAGATCACATTTACGTAAACCCTATTCCATTGATTGGAATAAATCAATTAAATTATTTCTAGTTTTATTAGAATTTATCTTTTTTATCATTTACAGCTTTTTCGTTCTTACGAATGTGAACTATTTCGAAAAAATTTTTTGATATTTCATGGTTCGTTAATGCAGTTTTATTTTTTTCATCCTATTGATGATATCTTAATCAAGTCAATTTTCGTAATACTGAGATGTCTACCCACCGTCATATATATATATATATATATATATATATATATATATATATATATATATATATATTGTAATATATAGTAAAGCGCAAAATATAAACTCTCTTTTGAGACAATCCGTATAAATGCTTACTTCATATACTAACATGTGAATATGAAAACATCCACTCGAAATTGTTTTACATCTTAAAATATCCAAATCTATTTTAATTCAATGTCTAGGTTGCGCAATGACATTTTAAATGTTAAAGGTATTATTTTTAGAACTCCAAACATCTGAATATCCATCTAAACGGTTGGTATATTTTAATAATGTGGACAGGTGTATGGAAAATGACGTTTGGAAGTGCATTTGAAAAATAAAACGCAGAAAATTATGTATATAATAAAGGGTTAATTATATTAACCGAGTTAACTACTTGCTACCCTTAACATTAGTAAACTAGTAATGATGACTACGTAATAACTGATAAACCACGCTCTGGGGTTAAATACACTTCCGGCGAAACTAATTTATACCCAAGTTATTCATCTTAGGGACCGTATATCAATTAAAATGTATCTGTGTTATCAACAACAGAATAACTCTCATCGGTTGGTTAAATTGTGGGAAAGTTATCCCTTAGTCTGAACTAACAGATAATTCAGATAACTGGATGACATGATACATACCATAGAACAGAAATAATTTTCACTGATGAAGAAACGAGGTAGGAATTTTACGCTTTCGAAATTTTTTTATTGTTAAAACTTGGTAACGAAAAAGAACAGTTTGCACATCAAAATTATTGACTTTTTCCTTTACTACATAAGGTGTTCGTTAATGGAATCCCACAATATAAATATCCTCATCACTACTCAATATCGCTGACCATTCAGGCTATTATCAAAAAAGTATGGACCTACTAATTATTACCCACTATTCCTACCACAAATTAACACAAAATAGATGTTGATCCTTTGTTTGAATTGCTCATAAATGTAAATTATGGGAAACCGTCTCGTGTGAAACCAGCTTCATCAGTTAACAGTCCTTCACCAACAAATGTATTATCAACTCGCTTATCTAGAAACCAATGAGCTTTGGCCAGTGTTGCTGGATAAGAAATGACATTTTGCGTACGCTAGTTGTGGGATCAGCATCAACATTTTGCTCTAAAGCTGGTCTTCGTACAGTTCATTGTTGACCTTCGTCACCTTCACTATACTCAATGGAGACGATTTTAAGCAGCATTTCTTCAACTTTTTTTATGTTATTGTTGTTAACAGAGATGGATATTTGCGTTCGCGATACATTTTCTATGACTATGTTGCCGTAATGATATTGGAAACTTAAAATTTTAAGAAAACTCGCTGCTCAATATTTCCATATAGTCAATATCGCCAGAAATTTTCGCACTGCAAATAAACAACCAAGAAACACACGCTTCTCGAGATATGGATCTTCAACTTCACACGAATATAAAAAAGCTTGTAGCAATTTAGGAAAAAACTGATATCCACGCGCGCTGTTTAAATGCCAATTTGATCAGACTATGTATATCATATGCTTATGATTAATTTTATTATACTTATATATCTTTCTTATCATTTCATTCTAATTAGTTGTCTTGTGATTATTTCACAATAAACAATAATAGCATGTACTGTAACTTTCTCATGTCTGATTGTCATAAATGGTGTCAGCTTTTGCTACCCATTCAAATATTGAATTTAAAATTAGTTTACAGTAATAATAGAATGTGTTATCTCCCCACTCCTGTCAACCTTTATTCGGAAGACATCTCTCAAGTGTCAACAATTAGGTATCAAAGTCAATGGCACATGGATCAACAACATACGATATGCCGATGACACAGTTCTGATAGCAGATAACATGAAAGACCTCCAAAGGCTCTTGGACATTGTTGGATTACATAGTTTATGAGAATCAATATCAACATAAAAAAAAACAAAATTGTTTGCAAACTAGACGAGTTTCAAAATGTAAAACTATCAAACAATAGTAAAAAGATGGGACGGGTAACAAAGCTCAACTATCTGGGAACTTGGTTATATGAAGACTGGTCATTAGACGTAGAAATCAAGTGCCAGATAGAAAAGGCAAGGAGCTCATTCATGAGACTCAAAAACGTGTCTACAAATTCTGAATTTGACCTCAACCTCAGAATAAGATTCACAAAATTCTACGTTTTGTACGGTAAGGAAGGCTCGACACTTAAAGATAACTGCTTGAACAGATTGGAGGCATTTGAGGTGTGGATCTACCGAAGACTTTTGAGGGTTCCATAGACCTCATGAAAAATCAACGAAGAAATTCTGAGAAGAATAAGAAGAGAACGTGAATTGCTGGGCCAAATAAAACGTAGGAAAACGGCATACTTTGGACATGGGGTACGGAGCGAGAAGTACCATTTGCTTCAACTCTTGTTGGAAGGAAAGATAAAAGGAAGAGATTGACAGAAAGAGGATGTCGTGGCTCCACAATATTGAAAATTGAACAGGATAAGAACCACAGGAGAATTAATTCAAATCAATAATACCGGAGAGAGCATAAAATGGTCGCAAACATCCATTAATAGCTAGCAGAAGAAGAGGAAGAAGAAAAATAAAAGCAATCGTTTTTTTATTAAATAAACATTGATGGTTCTGATCCGCTAGAGGTCCTTTGGCAGGTGACAATAATGAAGGAGACTGATAGTTTTGATATAGAATACACAATTATGTTGTATGTAATCGCATATTTATTATCTGTTGGTGAAGTTTGGATACTAGATTAATTCGTTCAACAGTAATTCTGTTTGTATCATTCTGTGAGTATTGCAGAATCATAAATTTAAAACAATTTCAAGGTCCACACTTTTTCATACCATTTTCAACTGAAATAATGAATTTATTCCTTCTGGCATTTTGCAGACTGTATGCATCCATCGACAATAAATTATTTTCTATCGATAAACAAAATTTATAGAAGTAATTTAATCTCCAACCCAGTTGCAGGTCCTGTTTGAAGATTCCGCTGTTTTCAAAGATATGGACGATTACCGCCGATTTATCTTATAATGGTCGTAAATTGATATTCAATTATTTTATCTACATAGACAATTTTTCAAAATGTTCTAATTTACTCTTTCAGATATTTACCTGAGGTAAGAGAATTAATTGCATGCCGGTATTAAGGCTGCAATAAGAAAAGGTGTAATTAAAATGATCATAATATTCACGTCTATATATCGGTTCATAATCGTGTACTCTGGCTGTATGAGTCGTGACCAATTGATGAGTATCGTTTATAAAAAATGTACACAGCAGGACCGCTTCAATGTTACATACAGATTGTCCATTTTTATTTATTAACATATCTTTATTATCGATCTCAATATTCATCTACACTATAAAAATCTATGATGAGTATACTGGTTTTCAATATGAGAATATCTGAGTTCTATTCCTATGATACATTCAAAATGCCCATCGATCAATAGGATTCAGATCTGACAGATAGAGCTTACCTCAAATGTTGTTATATTTTTTCTAATCGAAAAAGTCTATGGACAAGCAAATTATTCAAATGGATCTGGTATTAAATTTTTCAATGCCGAATCCTGTAGAATAGTAGACGAGGATTGCTTCTTATGTTTTGAGAGAGACAAATGAAAAGAAATAATTAAAATTGGATATGGCTATCGTTTGTGAAAATTTTCTCCATCCAGATCGATTCAATTTTGCATGCGTCTGAGCATTTTTTCAATTCCGATTGTGGTTCCTCCAAAACATGTGATTTGAAGGCATCATCTACTTCTTCGGGTGTAAAAATTCGCAAATTAGTTTTGATTTAACAACGATCTAACATTTGATTTAATCTAACAATGACTGTACAGCGGATGACCTCTCAATTCGATGCTATGACGATTTTGGACTCGAAAATATTCCTAAGAAAAAGGAGTTTTTTGTGCGCGAAAAATTTAGTGTGAATTGAAAGGTACCAACTCCTCCTATATGTAAAATCTGGGTTTTGGCTTACCGACAAACCCCAAACTCTTGTATATGGTAAAGGGCTTCTAAGAAAAAAGTGTTGTAAGTAAAAGTTGTTGGAAATAGAGAATGGAATCAATTTACGACGGCAAATTAAAACAAAAACTTCTTCAGGGCCACTCTGAACATCAAAATTAGAATTTGAATACAGAAATCGATGCCTCGTTAAAAAAATAGGAGCTTACGTTTACCTTTTTTTTCTTATGGCCAACAGTCTGCATTGTCCAATAATTTGGTGTTTCCCCCCAGTGTACGCCCTTTGTAAGACGAACCTTGAAAAAAATTACTGGAGATACTTAAAAACCAATTAATATTTATTGATCCAGCATTGAAAATTTGTTCACTATATGGTAAAATATTGTTCACATTATTACATTATTGATTAAAAACTTGATTTGAGAAATCGACAGTACTTTCAGATCACACTTTTAGATTTTTTGGTTCATATTCATAATTCATGAAAAATTAATATTTTTCTGTTAATAAAAAAAAAGGTATGTGCTATTGCTCAATTTCAAAAAGTATGACACGCAATTGTCTGTGATAATAGATCATGACCATAGTTATAAAAAAAGTTCAAATTAAAAAGCTTTTCGTTATAGACCTCTACCTATCTACACTTCAAGCAAAAGTAAATTTTAATAAATTTGTGATGATTTTATTCTTTATATTCGCAGCTGCCAGGTTGGGAGTTTCCACATCAATCACCAGACTACAAACTCAACCTCAACTCTAACTTCTGGGAATCCAGTTTAGAGCTTCAACAATCCCGGATTTCCAAACTCTTATCTTTAATATATAGACCAATCTGATTTCAATTTATAACTGTTTTTATTCGTTGTGCTCTTTTGGATACGCAGTTAATTGCGAATTTATTATTTTTTCAATAAATTTATTTGATACTGAAACTTTTTTTATAGTTCTTAGTAATCAATATTAATTTGGATAATCGTATCCGGGAATAGTTTTAGATTGTTTAATTTTTATTTTAATTTACTTCGTACCACGAACGTCGTTCGTTAAAAAGCTGGTGGCGTCCAATTTAATATTAATTGTTCACCCCAACTGAGTAACAGTTATTTATAAACTTTAACTGAGACCGAATACCACTTCCTGAGGTAGAGTATCCTGTCGGAGATTTAAGGTTACAAAATTGTCTTATTATATATTTTTTATCTCTTTAATTATATATTTTTGCTTTATATGAATTAATTTTGCTCTCATTTACATACCTTAAATCTATTAATGCTACGAATTTAATAAAATATCAACCTCAATCTTATATATTGGGTCTGAAAACGATGTCGGGATTATAAATTTTTAAATGGTTGGGCGCGCCCTAACATATATTTTGCAATCTACCACACTCCTCTAGCACTTATAAAAGCGCCGATATAAATTTTTAAAAGTGGAATATTCTTACTCCACCCTCATTTCTCCTTGCAACGCACAAATCGCATGCATACGTCACCAGCGCCGATCGAGCTTCACCCGCAAAACTAGCATTCACATCACGTTGTTTTCTTTTATCATCTTATCGCGTCGTGTGGTATTAAGGCCGAAGCCCACTAACCACTCCACACTACGTGTCGAATATGTGTGTGTATGTTTTTCCATTGAATACAATTGTCTGCGTACACACTCAGCCCAAGCCACAGGATGGAACGATTCAAAATTATCAGATTTAATCGACGCGTATTACGACGTGTGAATGCCCCACGATTTTTGTTGATATATTGATGTTGATTAAAAAATCTAGACTCTCTGCTGAAAGCTACTGAGAATGTTTCTATTTAAAAGTATAGAATAAAATGGGCTGAGGGTGTATCACAAATGTATACACATCAATGTACCACGTGAACCGACGTCGCTTGGGGTGGAGTAAAGTAGCGTGGCGTGGTGTGCTGCTAGTGGATTTAGACCTTCAATCGTTTATTTTGACAGAATATCGAAGCCTGGATCAACAAAGATTCGTTACAAAGCTTACGATACAGGATATGTTTACGTATCATTGTAACAATAATGTAGTTTTAAGGTGTCACTAATGATTGATTTTTTTGTTTTTTTGCATTGGCGTGACGTGATCTATCTGAATATTATTAAAGAAAAAAGAGGCACACCGGTTTTTCAGAATGAATCATTTTTAAAAATCGCGTTTAAACTAAGGAAATTTGACCACTAGAATATTTTTTTAAGTAAAAAATAAAATCGATCTGATTTTCATGACGACGTCGTCAAAATAAGGGACATATTCTTTTTTTTATAAAAACTTTTATTAAAGTTTATTTTTTATGTAAATGGGTTGACAACTTTTGTTAGTTATCAGGCATTATAATTATTTTGTGATGAAAATCCGACACTTTTGACTAGAACACCATAAGTCGAACTAAATGGAAATTTGGTACAAATTAAATGTAATATATTATATAAAATATACATAAAATCGTGGTAAAACAACAAGCCATTGCAAGGGAATCTATTTGGGTCGAGTTGTCTGAAGAATCATGAAGAAACTCCTGCTCCATTTTTTTCAACTAATCAATTCTCTGTCATCATTCTAGCTAGAAGCATTTTGCATATATGTAATACTTCTATATGGACAGTTTCTATAAGTGGAAGCTGTTCCGACTAAGGAAGACAGAATGACAACGGTTTCTCTATCCTCCGAGGGTCTAACTCGGTTCTGCGCATTCTCAAGTATGTGTATTATAGATAAAGTGTCTCGAACGAGAGAGGAAATGAATATTGTCAGCACCGTAACATAGAGACGTTTTTTCCCATACCAATTGTTCATATAGGAGTATTACATATATGGCATTTTATCAAACAGGACCGGCCGCTCTCCTATATAATTGACGCTGATCTCGGTAACGGATCTCGGGTGGTATAAAATATATCCAGACCTCTAAACTTTGTAAGTTTGTTAATACTAATCCCATAGACTTGAAATAAACCCCAATATTCTAAAATTAAGTTTTACTTATTTTCGTTAAAAAAGAATATATAAGCAATTTTCAAAGCCCATTTTTAATGAAACTGATAAGTTTCAAAATATCTTATATCAAATTTCTAGCTTCACTGCGTATTAAATAAGTCTTTAAGGATCAAAAATTATACCGAAAGTAACAATAATCCAGAAAGAAAAGAAATTATGCTTCAAAGATAAAAAGGGTCTCCACAATCGTTACTTTCAGTTGAATTTAATAAATCATTATTAAACTTTTCTTTCTGAAACAAAAAGAATTATCAAAGTTAACATCTTAAATTTATAATTGTTGATTATCTTGATTTCCAAGGGACTGATCTGGAAACTAGCGATTAAATTCGAAAAATACACGAAATTATCTATACGTTCAAATGAATTTTTCCGATATCTGAATAACAGTAACAAAAACATGATCATCATTCTTAATTGAATATAGTGTTGAAATAATGTAATCTTGGAAAGGCATTAAGCGATTAATTCTCTCAATGAAATATATCATTATTTCCAAGTTTTCATAGTTTTCAACAGCACGTGCTGTTTTTTATGCTATTTATTTTTTTCTTTTTAATTGGGTATTTACTTAATATATAATTAATAAATTCTAAACAAATTTAACATGTCACTACAGGCTGATTCCGATAGGGTATGGTTTTTAGATAGATTTGTTTACATTTTGTAAGAATAATATTTTGAAGAAATTTTATTTATTATTTATGTATTACTTTCCCAAGGTCGAGTTCAAATCTGTACTTTTAATTAGGTAATTTAGGTGATATTGTATTTTTATTAAGTAATTTAACAAGAAAATCAATTCAATAGCAATTAGAAGAAACCAATGTTTTTATATTTATATTTAAATATGTAACGATATGAAACTGTTGGCAAAATTTTAAAAATTGGTACCAAAGTTACAGAACACCAGCTTGTGGAAAACGGACCTAGATATATTGGAGACACAAACTGAAATTCGAATACAGTGTAAAAATATTCAATGAACAATTTCGAATGCGTCAATGAATAAACAAAAAAATATCTGCAGATTAATATACGACTACCGGACAACAGAAGTGTAAAAAAGTTTGTTAATGAAACTATAATTGAAGCGATAACAAACAGAGAGGAGTCGCAGATGTTCATGCACATCTAACCGAGCTCGTAAATCGTACAATGTATAAGCGTTCATTCCATATTACGAATTGGATCTCAACTTCTATCACTTATCTCACCAATTGTCCAATTCAGAAAGACAGAGCTAATTAATACTAGAATCGTATCAAAGCGGTCAATGAAGGCAGCACGATACGTTTTGGTTTTTCACCATTCATATTACTAAACACCAATAATTTTTATGTAGCAGCCACAAATCCAAGAGATGATTAACCAAGGCTACACTCCGAAGGTCATTTCAACGGATGATCATTTTTTTATAATATAGTCCTGCCGATTCAGTATGTAATCAAAGACAGATATAAGTATTTGTTATATAGGAGATTGGAGATTAAGGAAACACAAGATAGGATGAAATACATACTTATTACAGTTTCAAAATATCGGACAATAATATTTAACTATCAAACAGGAAACTGTTTGGACTAATTTAAAAAGAAATTCAAGGAAAAATATGTTAATAATTTATGGTTCCCCAACCAATCAAGATGGTTGGGGAAACAAATTGCTGTGAATATCTCATTACATATTTTGCTAGGTGTGAAGGCTTTGGAAGGACTTAAGCAACACTTTTAATGTTCCAGAAGATAAATTAGCGTCGAACCATTTATTTTCTGTTTTATTTTTTTTGAATTCAAATATTTTCTAGAAGAATCAGTATTTTTTTGGTATTTGATCGAAATTAAAAATTAGAAAGAAGGTTGATTGTGTTATCTTAAGAGTATGAATGTTTTCTCATTGGTCATTTTAAATATGTTAACAAAAGAATTTCGAAAATATTATGGAACAATATTGCTTAAAAATACGGACGAACTCTTTTGAATTAAACCAAAAGATCGCTCAACTTTTCTTTGGTGATTTAAAAAACTAGTGTGCAAAAAGTAATCATTTTCACTTGGAATTTATAGTACTATATTTTAAGGATTAATTTTACTTAGATACATTTCTTTTTCACTTAATTTGATTAGTTTTATTATGACGAAAACGCAACGCAGCACATTTTAAATACTTTTATATAGAATGATCAATTAAGTTGTTTGTAATTGCATATATATTACCGTATATTTTAGTTTGAATTCCTCAAATAGTAATTCTGTTATACTATTGAACTGAAATATAGAATTATTAATGATAATATATAAAGCGATTTTGATTTATCCATAGTAATTTCAGCAATCGCAAGTGACAACGTTAGGTGGAATTTGGAAGCAGACTTTGTAACGTTTTATTAACAATTTGTTGATTCATAATTTTTTCTTTACTTTGTTTTTTTGTAATAAATCAATAAATATTGTTCACTCTTTCCAGACTTTGTTTAAATAACCTATAAATTAACCAATTCATACAATTACTTAAAAAGATTAATATATTTAAGAAAATTATAAGACCAAATCTAAGTGACCTGTTGAGTTTATATACGGTATATTTGATTTTCGGCCTTCGTTGCTTGTGACCTGCTCTTGACGTTTAGCCAACAGAGTGGTTAATATCTTCAGATCATTTTGACTGTTAGCAAACAGCTCAAAAACCGTATTATTGGACAATGTTCCCGAATGCCTTACACAATTCATTCAAAGTTTTCGAATTTTCATTCCTAAGGGGTTTGTATAGAGGATAAAAATTTATAAGAAAATTTTTTAAATTATATTTACGACAATTAAAATTTGAAAAAAGAAAACGTGTTATTTACCTAATTTAAAAATATTATTATATTAGGCTCTTGAAAATTACATTAAAATAAAAAGATTTATTATTACAACAGTGGTGATCGTTCATATATTTCATAAAATGCATTTTTTTATTTTATATTTATTTTACGCTAATTATGTTTATTCCTTTTATTGTTGGTTTTTAATCGGAAGAGGTCAGTTTCGGGTTATCCTCCATTATTGGTAATTGATACCTTTTCTTAGAAATGACTGTTTTTATAAATAAATCATTTTGTTTAAACTTTATTTTTTCGAGGTTACTTTATCAAAAGTTCACCCGTGTTTTTCGGTAATTAAATGTGATACTCTTGTATCAATTAATTGTTTTCGGTTATCAATTTTTTTATACGAGGAAATATCCAAGAATTTTATTTTAAATAATATTTGCAGAAAAACTTTTGATGGCCTAATAATTTTTCAATTTTTAAAAAATACTGAGGGTGTGTCATGAGTAATTTCGGTTTTCAAATGTGAAAAATCCTTTTCCTCAATTTAAATATGTTGAGACTAGTCTCTAGTTCTATGAAAAGTACAATTGCTATACTTTCCTTTAATCATTCTCTGTGTTTATGAATATGTGAAATTGAAGGGGAAGACACAATTCATGAGAGAGTTAACTCCGATTCAAGCGAAACGTTTACTAAACGTGTGTGAACAGCTCTGTCTGTCAAAATATGATATATATAATTTATAACCATGGAAAATCAGTGGTTAGACTATTAAAAACCGTCGCAAAAAAGAAAAGTTTTGTGGTAGAATTATGGAAGTTTAGTGTTTTTGAAATAATATATAGCGGACAGATGATGTGAATGTTTAAGATTTTATGGATGTAGTATCCATTCTATTTAACCGATAGCAGTTTCTTTATCAACAAGACAATGCTAACCCACATAATGCGAAATTTACATGGAATGAGATCAAAAAACTTCTAGTATTGAACTCCTACCAAATCCAGCATTAGTTCATATCCAAAGGAGATGTTTAAAATGCAGTGTGAACATTTTCTGCAATAAATCCCAAAGAATGGTTCTAACAAGGTTTCAAAGAGCTTGGTGAACGTTGGGTACAACCAAAGATTACGACGTTTTTAGAAAATTCAGGTTTTCCTTCTGCATAATTGTTTAATAAACAAAGTTAACATTGAAAACCTTATATAAGCTGCGATTTAGTATATTTATTGATATATAATCCTTCAAAGATGATTCTTCGAATGAAAAAGGAGTGAACATATATTCATTGTTCAACTAAAAATAGTACATTACATACCTAGACACGCGATGTTTGTTATCAATTTTGAATTTTCGGCTCAATTTTTACAAACGAACTTCCAGTTTCCGTGAGCCGCTATAACCAAAGCTTACCCCTTTTTTTGCATTTTTTTTGTGGTTTTCTATCTGATTCTGCCTTTCTTTCAACACGCCGACACGTCTGGCTATTATGATAATTACAAAGTTATTAACCGTGAGCGATGTTTTCAGATCTTGATTTTGTTCATAAAACTTGGTAATTATTTTACGTAGTTCGTTTTCTTCTATGTTTTACATATTTGAAAGTGAACTTCTAACAGAGAAGTAATGTTCATACATGGGACAAAAATCGTGGGCTTAGATACCATACTTTTGTCCCGTGTGTATGTACTATTTTTTCTTTCGCCGGGATGAAAAGTTCATCCTTGATGTATTCCAATTTACTATCTCTAGAATCGTCTAAATTTATTTTTTAAATTTTAATTCTGCATTTTCACACGATATTAAAAACGAAATGCTGTGGGAAGCAAAATTTCATCAAGAGTGAACATTTCGATAAACAAGTCGTTGCCACGATACCAGGATACCAAAAGTTCTTCATGGGAAAGAATAGGCCACTTTTGTCCCGCATACCAGAGACGAAAAGCGAACTTTTCATTCCTGGGAGAGAAAAAATTATTTTAAAAATTGATACGATCAAAAAGATTCTCCAAATTCATAATTAAAAAGAGCGAAAAACAGTCTTTGGCTGGCAATATTTTTACCAAGCTAATAAGGTACTTACAGTATAATAGTTATAATACTTTTATTACAATTGTTTTTAAATTCTTTAATCAATATTTATGGAGAAAAAATTTCTTTGAAATTCAAAAATGTTATAGGTAGTTTAAACATTTCATTAAGGTAAATATTTTACTATCTGATATTATTTCTTATCAAGAACATAAAATAAAATAGATACTTTTTAAAAAATGCCGGAAAATAGCCCGGAAAGTATCTTCCAATCAAATTTGGAAATGTGAGTTTAGTTCAAAATTCAAAAACACTTTTACAATCGTGTACTAAACTTTAATGTTTAGGATCGAGATGTGCTGACTAATCTAAATCACATGTTTTGGATTGTTCTCGTTGGATTTAATAATACTTGCAAGCAAGAAAAATAGGCAACAATAGCTTTAAGTAAGAAAGCAAACGTCGAAAGACATTTTCTAACCATTCTTAGATCTAAGAAGACGATTATCCAGTTAATAAAATCCATTCAACGGGAATTCATAATAATTTGAAAAGTCCATGAAAATTGGTAACCAATAACATCGTACCGACTATGCAATTAACAACAAAAAGATCCAAATATTATCAAGTAACAACATTTGTAATATCGCAAGCTGCAATTATTATATAAGTGAAGAATAAACAAGTATTTTAATACCCTATGGTTATTAATACATAAATACAATTTACTTATTAGCGTATATCAACAAAATTGATTACGCCATTCTTAAATACCATATCTTCGTTGTTTAGCTACAAAATAATTATGTCAAAATTCCAAAACATGAATTAAATTTGATAGCTTTCAAAGTTCATCATTACTTCTGTTTGAAGATTGGTATTTCACGATTATCAACTCAAAAAGAGACAATTCATTTCACAATCCATTGAAAAAGAAATGGTTTATTCTCCCCGTTCATGCGGGAAGTCGATTTCGTGAACTTCACGTGGATAACCTCTATCAATTTTACATAAAAATTTGGGTCGAGCAACTGAAATCAGATAATATGAAACACCTGAGGCTCAATATCATTTACATAATATTTCGTATACCACGCATGAAAATTTCTTTCAAGGTAGTATAATCTTATATCATATTCTATAAGCTGTAGGACAGTGATATAATAAATCCGATAGTCAAGATATTCATAAGGATACCTTTTAAAGCTAGTCTACGGAAAGGTAAAATGTATACTTACAAACAGTATATGTTATCTTTATTTGTATATGCTTCCTGAGACGTTATACAGGGTTTCTACGCATGTCCATATTTGATCGCCATTTGTCAATTCATTGTGTACTTCAAAGTCCTGCAAAGACATCTGAAGGTTATTGTGACTTGTTCACTTATAAATGATTACATGTTAGACTCGTTTTTGCAATTTGGAGTTAAATAACCAGCCAAATACCAGAAGAGTATATCCGGCATGGTATGCTTTTTGAGTGAAGCAACACATCATTTGTAGCAGGTGTGAAAAATAAGCAGAGCAGGTGCTTGAGTCTTCCATAATCTATCTGGGGAGAACAAAGTCGGCCGATCCATCACATGCAATGTATTGCTTCAACGGCATCATATAGAAACATTTTTAATCGCTTTATCACTGGAAACAAAAAAGCTGTAGGTTTATCTGTAACCTGGTTGACTCGTTTATCAGCCAAATCACCCACGATAGGAATACAGCTGCAGCTGTACCTAACCTAACCCACCCGCCCTCGATTACAACACCTATTTACTCTACTCTCTGTTTGTTTAGTCATTTTTGTCCCAATTATTCTACTGGTACATACAAGCAAAGTGCTGCTACATATTATAAATAATCGACTTTTCAGTTGAAATCCTTAATAAAAAATCTTCCGCTGTGGTCAAAATGGAAGATATGGATAGATAATGTCTTCGTGGTAATGTACTTTATAGACTACAACAAAGCTTCTGAGTTTGTCAGCTGGAATCAGTTAGGTACTCAACTTAATCAACTGGAAAGTTTCGCTGTGATCAAAATAGAAGATATGACGAGACGTCCACTTACAATGAGATGTGAAGCAGTAAGAATTCTTGTTTGGAGGAACCTAATAAGCAACTTACGCTATGGTGACCATACCACCACCATATTTGCTGCAACGGAAGAAAAAATGGCGGTTCTCTCAAACAGAATAGGACGGGAGAGTGGATAGTTCGGTCTAATAATAACTATAATAAGTAATAAACAGGATCCAGGTTAACGATCTCGAAATGGTAAATACCATCACATATCTGGGGTTAATAATAAGAAACATGTGTTGATGCGCTTAAGTTCAAAGTCTTAGCCAAGAGTGCAATGCTGAGACTTACTTAAATATAAACAAGCTCATACAAAAATAATAAAACTAAAATAAATCTGGTCCGAATTTTCATTCATTGATTCATTTGAAATGTGGTGCTATAGAATATAGATTAGAATTCTCTGGACTACAAAACTAAAGAATGTATGAAGAAAGCAATATTTTGGACACGTAGCCAGAAGACGGAATGATAATATAGACAGGCTCATAGTGATGGAAGAAGTACATGGAAAAAGAAGTAGAGGCCGATCGCCTATGAGATGGTCAGATTAAATCAAACAAGTCACAGACCAAACCCTTCATATCACATCATGATGAAAATCGAGAAATGTGGAAAGAAACAATAAAAAGGGAGCAAATAAAAAGGTCACGACTCTCATGACTGAGGGAATGAGCAGAGAGAAAGTGAGAGATCTTCAGATTTACGTGGAATAACCACAAATGGAATCATCGATTATGTAACAACAATTTTTCTTAAGTATTTTCTTTACCCAAAGTTTATTATACAGTATACAGAGTAATTTTGTAATATTTATTGTAAACCGTAATTAATATTAATCTATTACATTTTATCAGAATTTCCTAGTAATAAGAATACACTTGAATAAACCAAATATTGATCCTAACTGTAATATTAAATTAATTATCAAGTAGTCTAAGTGCAAATTATTAACCAATATTTATCAGCATATTTATGTTAGTAGATCGGAATGCCTCATTGATTTTCTCTTTCATATCCTCAAGAGTTGTCGATATAGTTTTAGAAAACTCATTCAAAACTCACTTTTAATAAGTCTCCATCGAATAAATCAACTTTTGTTCAATCGGGAGACTAAGTTGGGCCTCTTACTCGTATTTCGATCCATCCGGTATAGAGGCGCACTATCATGCAAATACTACATAGCAGAATATTAATTGGTATTTCTCCTAATAAAACAGGTAGGTGATTCTGAAGATATTTTGGATGGATCTCACGAGTTACTGTTTCAACAAAAAATCATGATAACATTGATAACCCATCAATCCACTCCAAACCTTCAATGACCACTACTATAGGCTATTACTGGTTTAGACGTCATTTGAATTAGAAGCTGCATAATAATGACAATTATGACGATTTACATATCCATTTTTATAGTCATAGATTAATATCAATTATGGTTTATAATTAATATTACAAAATAAATCTGTTTTAATAAACTTCGGGTATAGGAAATGCTTTATAAAAATTAAAGTTACATAACAGACAATTATATTTGTGCTAAGAAATACAGGTTGCTCCATTTTACGGAATATGAAGAGTATAGTTTTCCATTCACTCTGTATACAAAGGACAAAATAATTAAAATTTCGAATACGGAAATTAGGTAAAATCATTTTTTGCTACCGAGCGTTGATTCCGCTACGATTTTTACGTAAACGCATCCATACTTCTTAAATCACTCTGTATAACATGGGGAAACCTTATATCAAAAGCTTTAAAAAATATCAGCCTTCCACCCTGTATATTAATAAATTTTTGAAATCTACGTAAAATTTTAGTACAATTTTGTCTGAAAACTTTTTTCGAAAAATGAATACTTTTTGAGTTATTAATTTTCTTGTAAAAATTTAACCATTGCAGACCCTTATAAATTATTTTTTTACGAGGATACCCTTAAATATATGAAAATAGTTTCTGTTCGGTTGCTTTTAGCAAGGTCAGACGTATTTGAATCTATGTTGAAAAATTTTTCATTTTATACAGGGTGTGTATAATGTATAGTTCGAGGTAATTCCTACATTAAAAATATCTATTAGTTTTCTCAATATCTCCTGGAATATACCGTTTACCGTTAGATTTGTACACTCTGTAGATGTTAAAAACAGAAAAAATTAACAAGGGACGTGAATAGAATTAGTATTAATAAAAATATTTTGTAGGCAGCTAGCGATATGAAATAAGGTGATTAACGAGGAAAGGTTGGTAGCTCCTAGTTGAACCACCTATTTATTTATGGAAAATATTGGGTCTACCGAAAACCGGTTTAGACCCTTCCTAGTTATTGGTCGATTCACTTCTAAGTTTTGGTATATAATTTTAAGATTGATATACAAAATAAAATAATGAATTTAGATGAAATGTGAATAGGATTTTTAAGAAATTATTATTTACAATGTTTCAATGAATACACCTCAGAAATTCAGAATGCGTAGTAAAAGCATCATATGAAAGATAATTTATTTCTTGACATAACATTACAATTTAGATACATAGTTATTTTGGATTTGACTAGCGGCGGCTTATAAATAAATCCCGCCAGGCAATTACATTACCTTTATCCCAAAAATCAAAATATTAAAAAAAGGGTTTTATGCAGGAAAATATCACTAGGTTTTTGTCATTAATTATTTAAAACAGTTCTTCCACTTATTCATAATTATATAAATACATACGTATACTGCTATGAACATAAATTGCGTTAGGTCTCGTTCTAGTAAAAATTTTGAAGTATGCTGCAGTATGCTCATTTCAATTTTTTCATATGAGACAAGATGTTGATTCTAATCAACTACCCTGTATTATTTTTTTCATATTTGCCACATAAATTACACTTTACAGAAAAATAAGCAATTCTGGTCGAAAGCAAACACGAACTGAAAAAAAAACAATTTTTAGTCAAATTAAATTAATAGAATCAATTTTTGGTCAAATTTTGAAATAATTAAACTGGCAAATCCAGTTGTGGTAAATTTTGTCCCAGGAGAGCCCATTTTGAACTAATTTAACCTCAGCAAAGTAGCCTTGGCTCAAATTTGAAACAGAAAACTCAGAAGAGTAACTATTTCACCAGCTTAGTCTCAGAAAGCCAAGTTTCGACATAACTAAAATTTGAAAAGCAATTCTTGGCGAAAATAAATTCAGAAAAGCCAAATCAAATTGAGTAACATAATTTTTAGCCATATTAAACAATTTTTATAAAATTTCGTTGTATCTGCACTCTAACATCCACCTCTGGTCAAGTTAAAAAATGTATGTGTGGTAAAAACCCTACGTTTAATGTTTACTATACAAACAGTTTTTGAATGATTTATTTTATAGCCTTGACTTTTTTTTGTAAATGTGAATAATGTGCGTAAAATGCATTCATTCCAAAAAGATAAATGTTAAAAATCCTCCAAGGAATGCGTGTAGCTGTTCATTGATAAAAGTACAATGGTTGCGTGTGTGTTCTTTACCTGTCGTAAGCTGAACCTTTATACATTTATCAGATGTGACTTTGTAATTTTCGGATTTTAAATTGATCACGTGAACACCATTCGGAGACTGAGTGTCCTCCTTATTTTATCGTGATCGTTTATGTGAAGAATTAACAGACGAGAATGTCAACATCGGTGAGATGCGTTTGTAATACCAAATTAAGTTTAATTTATCATTCACATGACTTTTGAACGGTAATATGTTGTGAGGAAGGAGTTTTAACTAATTAGAATTCATGTTTTATATGTGTATACAAACCGATCAGCAGTTGTGGTATTCTAAAAGACTGAATATTTTAAATAAAATTTGAGTTCGAGTTTATTCACACATACCAAACAGTATACTATGTTGTTTGTGTGGATGGTGTTATACCTGAACCCAAATGAGACAACTGCAATTTAACTATAAAACACATAAATGTCCATCTTTTAACGCAGAAAGATTCTAAACAGAATATAACCACCTCAAAAATTACCTCAGACAGATGTTTATCATAAACTTAATTTAGCATATATATGTAATAAAGAATCAACTTTTTTATTATTTATAAGTATTGGTCGATGACGTTTTTAGTTTAATGAATAAAAATATAGCGATTGCTTTTTCTTGAAAAGAGCGTACTAAATTTTTAAGTTGATTCAATCATACCTCCAATGTTTGTGAATAACTGCGTAAGGTTCATTGCCTTCTTTGTCTTTTCAGCTATCTGGATGTGGTATCTCGGACACGAATGTGCTTTACTTTACCTTTCTTTTGTAAGAGAATATCATACCACTATTTTGGATTTTGTTTATAATTTATGGATATCTTTGGCAGTTACTACCACTGCGAGATCGTTAGCATATACAATAAGGGAATTAGTCGTCTTAATATCTCCTCATAGATTAGGTTCCAGTGGAGTTCCACAGAGCCTTGTGGGACTCCGCTGATAGTTGTAAACTTCAAATGTTTGTGGGATATAATATGGACCAATCAGTAGGCAAGAATCCGATACTGATAAATCTGTTTATTGATTGACTGACTTTTATCGTGAGAATCATATGACGAAGGTTGCAGACAAGTAACAAACATAACACTTAAATTTGGATTTTTTTATCAGTTCGAATTAAGAACTGGTGATTCTTTAAAATGGAAATTATTAGTGTTTTCACTGATAACGATGTACGTATTTATAAAATGTAATTTTCCATTGTTTTATTGCCAGTTATCAAGTTTATACGCTATTATGACTATTATATTATGAGGCTAGATAATAATATCAATATTAACCTCTTTATCTCAAGCTAATTTTTACCAGACAAAAAAATTATTAGTTCGGTATAATATAAACAAGCAATTGTTAATTATGTAGATTCTCTTAACATTATTTCTGTGGAAAATAATCATTGAATGACAAGAATTAAATGAACGTATAATTAAATCTGCGCATATAGAAAAGTCTTTGTTAATTGCGATGTAGGACAACGTTCACCTTATATAGACCAGTCATCAAGTGAAATTATCATACTAGATAAGGAAAAAGAAATATCTTGACAAGCGAAGTATTTTTCTTTGAATCAGACATTTATAATGCGAATATTTCGATTTTTAATACTGATAGATTTTGGCTAAAATTTCGTCCATTTTAGATACTTAGTTTCTGTTTGACACTTGTGTAAGTGAGTCGTTCTGAAGATTTTCCTGAAAAGGGAAAAAATTGGGTATCTAACTGTCCTCAAAAATTATCGAATAAAAGAGAGGCAAAATCAGCTCAGGTGTGCGCTTGCTTCATCAAAATGTTTCAGTCCACACTGCCTCGCTTTTCAAGGTACACGAATGTAGCTTTACAAAGATTGAATATCCACTATATAGCTCTGATCTGGTCCCGTTAGACGATATTTTGTTTGTCAAAGCTGAAAGATAGAAAATTGAACATGGAGTGGTGTGTAGATTTTGACTCTACACGATCTGAGAGGTGTGTGATAATAAAGGGAGAATATATTGAAAAATGATCACAATTTTTAGCGCATTTATTAGAAAAAATCTGCTATTACTAGTTTTTTGCCCGTCCGTCCGTCTGTCGTATCAGTGATATCTTCTTATAGGAAGCATTGCTGTAGATGTGCCAAAATGAAAGAAATTTTGAGCATTATTAGGAAAAAAATTATTTAAATTAAACAAAATGTGATCCCATTGGTCAATCGACCTCAAATGAATTAATGTAAATCGATATCAATCGATGTTAATAAACATCATAAGACATCGATCAATTTCAAATGACAATAGACGTCAATTGGCTTTGATGGATGTCAATTCATGTCATTTTTCATACCATAAACCAATTATTATGAGTTGTCAAGGAATAAAGAGGCTAATATTATTAAATAAATGTAATTATTGATATTTTTCTTGTTTTATTTTTCATAGAATTAAGATTTTTGGTAATATTTACCGATTACTAATAACTCATGCACCGCAATACGTATATATTTTCTCATAATGGGAAAGTACATTCACGCTATCTCTATGAGATGACTCAAAAAAATGACTTTACTATCTTTGGTATGATGTTAGTTGTAAAAACACTCACTGTAACGTTTTTATGTAATTTAATACCCGTCGTAGCACATTGCCAGTAGTATTATTCGGATAAAGAGTGAAATTGTATCGTTAGTTAATATTATATTGAATGACGAAATAAAATCAACATAATCTATTATTGTTATATAGATAAACTAAATGAATTTATACATACAAGGGCGATTTCACTTTTCAATAAAACATTTTGTAAAGAAAAATATTTTATCCAATTCTGCATAGTTAGTCCAGAAAGTTTCCAATCTTATCAAACCATTAAAAAAGTAAGACAAATAATACTCATTTAACCAGCTAATCTGAAACATATTGTCTGCCAAGCAAGAATTAAGGGGAGGTTTGTGCTTTATTTAGAAGGGAAGATAGCAGGCACCCGTTTCTAGGTATATGGGTCTACCTTTTTATACATCACTACCCAGCTTTTCTGGTACCGGCTCATTAAAATGATGCTAAAAATAATAATTTTTCCAAAATTGTTTTAATAGTAATTTTAAGCGCTTTCTCACGTCTTCGTATTGACATTAGATATAGATATAGAATCAGGAATTTAATCGTTGGATATGTGCATACTTCGGATGATCCTGGACTATTTCTGACTGTTGTTTTAACGAACCAAAAAATATAGATGAAAAGATCTAAAAGTAAAAAAAATTTAAATACTATCTTGTGATTAGGTAATCATCGTTGGAAAGATCGACTGCCGACTACGAACCGCAGGCGATTTGATGAGTTGTAAAACTTATCTGCATATTCTTGGTTCGAAAATTTATGAGGAATTTTCTTAATTGCCTGGTATGCAGCTATTAATAGTTTGCTCAATCTCCCCTTTGTAATAAAATTAATTTATAAATAAATAAAATAAATTATTAGAAATTACTCTCATTAATAAATTCATGGTATTCAATAAACTTTTAAACTGACATCTAAAGTAGATATGCAGTTTGCTATATTTGTCGAATATTTTTGTTTTGATAATGAAATCCGTCCAATTAGAAATTAGGTTGAGTAGTTACGTACTTCGTTCATTTTAGAATCTTTTCATCAATCATTTTTCATTATTCAAATATTTTTTTATTTCTGTACTAATCATCAACAATATTGTATGTTATTTGTATGAACAGGCGTTATTTTTAATTATTTTTTGTCCGATTTATAATCCATAGATTGGCCTTCATAATGTACATGTTCAGCAAGGGAACATCTGTGAGTATAGTTTGCCATCACTTTTGTGATATGTAATCCGATTGGTGAGGCACCTCTTAGATTGACTAATGTATTTTCTTTTACAATTTTTAAACAATGAGTTTTATAAACTATGTTAGTCAATTTATTAGTTGGTGTTCTATCGTATTGAACATAAAATGGATTGTATGTTAGTAATTCTGATATTAAGTTGTTCAGGAATGGCTGATTTTATATATAGAAAAAAAGTTTGCATAGGAAGCTTTGTATAATGTTATAAAGATTATAAAGAGTTAGATTCAAAAGATGAGTTTTCTTAAAGAAGTATAAACAGTCTTATTAGGTTATTTTCATGAAATATTAGATTTATAACTATATTTTCCATCTGTTAATCTTGGTATGACGTGATGGTATGAGTGATATTAATGGTAATATATTTTTTTCTTATACTAGTCGATATGAATTTTATTCTTTCTAATATGTTTAGTATCAAGAGAAGGCAATGATTGTTTAACACCTTCTCTTTCTATCCTAACTACTCTGTTTCTAGGGGCTAACACCCTTAATTGTTCCTAGCGTTTTTATTTGTCGTTCTGATTATTTTTTTTTCTTTCTAGTCTACATATGTTTTGTAGATACTCATCTTGCTTTATGTCATTGTCTTCATCCTATATAATAATCTCTTGTACTAATATTCCATCATCCATATAATATACACTTTTAATCATCAATCTTCTATTCTGTAATCTTCAATGATATTGTAGAGACTTTCTATGATTCTGTCTCTTATATATATTGAGTAGTGTAGAGCTAAGCTAAGAAAATAATAAAACAGCATTAACTAGACAATTAATGATGAAAACAAATTAATTGGGAAAATACAAAAATTTTTTGAACAGAATCAAATACAAGAGGAAGAATCTTTGAAAACTGTTTATATATATATATATATATATATATATATATATATATATATATATAATTGTATTATTCATATACTTTATATTAAGTGATTGTAAATCAAACGTTACTATCAAGAAACTTTAAACAACGTTATGGAGATGAGTACATTGAAAACATGAAAGAACATCAATCTTAGAACATATATTCTCCGCAGCTAAACGAAAGTACTCAAACTTTGAGACTATTAGGACTAAGAGTAAACAGTGAACTTTTTCGACTCGCTTTCTTAAAATGGGAATCGAATTCTTCAACAATCGATAAAATTGTTCTTAATTATTATAAAAGAAAGCCATTCTTGAATGTTGATATCAATGAAAACACACAATAGAAGCAAACAAAGAAATATAGAATCGAGCATAGTTCTGCAAGATCATTTGGATGTTAGCCCTTTCAGATATTTTGCCACTTTCCTGTCCAATAGAACAATCCATGTAACTGGTCTAAATTTGCTGCAGATTATGAGCTTACCTAACGAAGTATCGTGTTGCGCTTAACTATTAAACCATGTAGCGCGACATGGCAATGTAACGAATTAGACATTTCCCGACTTGATATTCTTATCCATCAGCACCAGAGAACTTGATAGAATGTTTGGGTATCCAGGCATTTATTGATGACATGCGCGACATGGCGCTTCGATTAACCCATCCGAAAACCTTAGTAGATGCCCTGCCTGCTGCTCTTGAATATGTTGTAGCTCCGAAGGCTTCAGAATATAACGGGAATACAACCATACAAGAAGGGGATGTATGTAGATCATGTAAGCGTCCCGGGACTTCCGCAAACAATAAAGTCCACTAAGAGGAAAAAGCTAGAACGGGTCGCCTACAAGGGGGTAACACCGACTCAGGATCATGAGCTTGTCCCCTACTACTGTGGTTACTGCCGAATGTGCGCGGCGCAATAGATTAGAATCTAAGGAAGTGGTCAACGAAGATCAGGAGAATTATCCTCACCCAAAAACGATTCGGCAATGGAAGAACGGCAATCGGCGACCTACCTGGCAAGAAGTTGAAGAATCTCACCAGCACTAACATTGGACTCAATGGGATTTCCTTGTTCTGGAAAACGACATTTTAAAAATGATTCTTGAGAACAATCATAGTTCCTAGATGAGAAGACAGCTAGTCAGTCCAAGAACGAGAGTAGTCGAGGTATTGAAGAAGTTACACGACAGTCCATCGGGAGGTCATCTGGGAGTGAAGAAAACTAGAATTCATGAAATATTTTATTTGATTAACAGCTCCGACGATGTAAAGGACTAGTATAAGAAATGTAGGACTTGACACCCATGAAACAGTATAATGTTGGAAGCCCACGAATAGAAAGAATAAAAATAAAGAAAAAAAAATTACAATACTCTTTACGAGAGCTTGGATGAAAACAGTAATAACAAATTAATTCGATTTTAAAATTTGTTAAAATTTGGATGCTCTATATCTACAAAATGGCGTGGCTCGATAGCTCTCCTTTTTGATATAACACTACTGAAAACTAAGTAATATTTTGCGCTACACCGTGAAATAAAATCTTAATGTAATTTTTTATCGAACAAATATAAAATCGGCAGTTTTTATTTCTTGAAACCCTATTTGTAAAATAACAAACACTGATTTTGTTGTTAAATAGCTTTATACCTCTATTCAGGCACTAATTGCCTGTTTTTAATTTGGGCATATTCAGAAAGATCAGCTAGAATCATCGAGTTATTGTGCCATATGAACATAGATGATACGGAACGTCCAGGACCGTCATTTACTGCAACTATTCCAGATATGGTTGATGAAATCCGTACTAAAGCCGAGTTTACACGTGTCAAGTAGCTAAAGCAAGTTACTAAATGTCAAGTAGCTAAAACAAGTTACTAAATCAAGTAGCTAAATTTAGTTACTTGTATGGTGAAAACAACTTGATTTAGTACTTGCGCAAGTACCTAATTTAGTAAACTGTTTAGTCAATTGAATAGAAACAATTTCTACTCACATGAGCAAGTAGTTTCTCTCACCACTGCTTTCCGGTAACTAAAATGCCGACTAAACGAGTGTAGACAGGTTGGTTTAGTCTAGTTCATTAGTACAGAGTGAGGGGATTATTTTTATTTGATTTGGTAGCGTGTTAAAATGTCTCGTTGGAGTGAAGCGACAACATTAAAGTTTGTAGTTACTAATTCTCTTAACAGTAGTAGAAGAAACACCATATACATCTCTTCGACTCAACCAACGCTTATTTTTATTTTTCTTCATTTCATCTGCAAGTGTTTCTGATAATTCACCACATATGTCCAAGATATAATCCCGTATTGCTGCACACTGGCTAAAAAACTGGACTTAAATGTTACTTACTGGCTTTCGTAACTTGCTTTAGCTACTTGATATGTGTAAACTCGGCTTTAGTGATCGTCGATAAAAGTACGTGAGGTAGATAGTGAAGTAAATATTAAAACTGAACGGCTGTTATATGCAATTCGAATGTTTAGATATATTCAAACATTTACACTAATATACCCCAGAATCACAAATACAGTAGAAATAATGAACTTTATCCGAGGAACATATTCTTATTTATCCACGATTGCTGCAGAAAAATTAAATTTTATTGCCTCAACTGACCTGGCATCTTCCGATCACTTTTTGTTTCCAAGCCTCAACAAATGGCTTGTTGGGAAGCAATTCAATACAAATTAAATCTTAAAGATTCCATTTCTATAGTAAAGTAACTTTCTCATTAAGTAACCACTCATTCATCAAAAAGACCTCGTATTAAATCGATAGTTTTGTCTAATAATATCAGCACTCTTAAATGACTTTTTTGGATATTAACGAAGACTGTTGCGTAGGTGCTTGGTTTAAGTGGCAGATCATATCAATAAGTGTTTCATGTGACATTCAAGTTATTCTTGTGAGACTTCATTTGAATGGTAATACAAGAAAGTTCTTACTCATATATAAAAAACTAAAAAAACATTCATATTCAACGTTTCTTTGTGATATCTGGAGTGCCTCTTGTAAATAAAAATGGTACATGCATAAATTACATTTTTTTGCTTTTATTGAAAAAATAGATGATAAGACTTGGTTGTTATTCAAACAAAAAAATTTAGTAGGTAGTTCGAAAGTATTTTTTATTAGTTAGACGTGGGTATTCAATATTCACTGCAGTTGCGTCCCGCGGTCAACTGGACCTGTAAAGTGGCATCCGGGTTGACCACTAAATTCTAATCCTGTTAGGTTAGGTTATGTTGGTTATGTTGGTCATAAATTTGAACCAATTACTATGAATTTATCCCCATCCATGGTAGTTACGCCAACATAAGGGGAGGTGTTATGATGAATAAGTTGGTAACAAGCAAGTATTTTACTTGAGCTCTTGGTAAAAAAATGGGACACAATTCATACACGATCCTTCCAGTAACCCGGAAATTTAACCGCGGGACGAAACTCGTATCTAACCACAAAATCAAACATGCAGAACAATAACTCAAGGTTAGTGTTAAGCTACCCCTTTACCAACAGTCATAATTACATTGTCTGACGAACGTTTCAATAACCAAGCTATCGTAATCAGGTAAACTAAAACGTATTGACTTACCTATTTAAATTAAATTTTTTCATCAATTAATCTCTTCTAGGTGCTGTTTGAACCAAATATTAACAGATCTCTTGATTTGCCCAACCTACTTCTTGTCACAATCATTGCCTTCTAGTCCTTTTGTATAAGACGGATTGAAAGGTACCAGGAGCAAATTGTTACTGTTTTTTGCTTCGTTTTAGGAAATGGGTTGTTTCTTGAACATATGTCAACTAATCTTCATAACCATTAAGTATCTTTCAATGTTGTGTGGAAAATTATTCAATCGATGTATCAATAAATGGAGACTAACTATTTTATGTCGGAAACAATGGAAAGTCAAACAGAATTTAGCGGTAACTGTCCATTAATTTCCATTTCATAAGAAAATTTCATTGATGGACATTTTTGAATTGAATCTAGTGGGAAATCTTTATTCGTAACAATTGCCTATCATCGTTTATTCATGAGCTATTTTGAGAAGCACCAAGAGTTTGAGTGTTTTTCCAGGACATGGGTCAGGTTTGTGGATGATGCATTCGCTAAATTTGATACGAAACTCAATGTGCATCTATAGAATTTAGTCATAAAATAGAAAATATTAGAGAGTCATCATTTTCAGATACCGAAGTGATCAACAATAAAAATAGATTAGAATTTGAAGGAAAAACAACAAACAAACAAATGCGGGTATCCACATCATATCGTCTCTTTCCACTATATCCAACATTAAATAGTTAGCCATCTTCAACAGAGTAGATTTGAAATTGGGCTGTAAATCCTACAATACTTTGAAGCAGTTGTGACTCCAATGATAGAGTGTTAGATTTAGAAAAGTGTAAGGGTTATCCATAAATTACGTAAGATTTTAAGGAGGGGAGGGGGTTCAATGTTTTGTTACGATTTCTTACAAAGGGGGGTGGGCGTGTTAAAGTCCATCTTACGTAAAGTTAAATTTTTTTGACTGCCAAAGAAAAGAAAACAAGAAAGCTCTTGTCCATTCAGGCTCAAAGAAGAAACGAAGTTTTATGCGTTTTTGAAGATGAAGTTACTCGTAGCAAAGATTCAGATTAGTGTGTCGAAAGTGAAGTTGATGTCGAGGACGTGAAAAATTGCGTCGATCGGCGTAATGATTCTCCCAAAACTGATACTTCCATTCCAATTATCAAATCGATTGAAGAGTGGGACCAAAATCCGTGGTCATCTGAATACTCTTTCTTTCAGAACATAGTTCAAAATTATATTGCAAATTATTATAATTGAGCCAATAAAATTCTTTGATAAAAGACCATACTTTTGATTTATATATAAATTACATGCTTCTTAAACCTACTACAATGAAATAAATTTATAAAATATAACATCTTCACTATGTATAAAAATTATGTAAGATAATGGAGGGGGGGTAGGGGGTCACAGAAAATCTTACGATACCTTACAGGGGGGGGGTCAAAAATTCGACGAAAAAGTCTCACGTAATTTATGGATGACCCCTAATTAGCTGTGATGGTTGTGACAAAAAGCATGTTTGTGATGAGTGATAAAATATATGACTTAAAATCCACACTGAGTATATTGGTGAGAATTAGAAAACAATAGAATCAGATTATTAACTAAAGCTAATTATTCCACAGTAATATGGCCATATTTTCTTTACATTCTGTACCTATATGTTCACAACATACTTTTGCAACTATGTCATTACCGACGTCCATTATTAAAATCATTCTCAAATACCAATTCTAACAAGATTTTTTTTTCATTTTTGTCACTTAAGTTACTTCTTCGGAAAATTCTTTCAAATATTAATGATCGTTTTAAAAATGACTGTTTAAAGACTTAAAGCTTAGGTCGAGCGAAAAAATCCATCAAGTATTATTATTGAAGGCGCTCAAATGAACGGTTTCAAGAGCACCTAGCTCGTTTAAAATATAGACGCACCAAAAATTGAGTATAGCCTAACACGATGCAGTCATAATCATGGAATAAATATAAATAATATGAAATAGGTATCCAATAATAAATTGTTGGATTCATTAAAAAGCATTGAGATTGTTAAATGTAAGATAACTTAAATCGGCACAAACGGTCTATTCCTTACAACCCACCCACTAGTTTATTAGTTAAGGAATGAATGTGAAGTTGATGAATCTCCCAAGGTATATTTTTGATAATCAAAGCACTTTATATCAGTAAAAGATTCACGTACATTTTGTAATAAATGGAGAATGACGAATCACTAACTCTTATAACAACAAGAGGAGGTTATAAAAATTTAGAGAAACAACATAGGCAACTGTACAGATTTCACTACAAAGTCCTTTCAATAAGATGAACCAGGATCGCTTCAGGAATCCTTAAGTGATAAATGTGACATCATACTAACCAGGAAACCAGAGTTCCCGAAAATGATGACAGCGAATAAACTTAATGTTTTTAGTTATCAATTAGTTTCTTGAAGTTTCTGACGACGAAAACTTTGATATCGAAACGTGTGAGACAGTGTAATTGCAAGTGTTGTATAGTGGTAATACAGGGTATATTCTAACGGGTAGTTCTCTGAAAATCGGTAGTTCTGAAACCAAACGGGTAGCTATGAAACTGAACTCATCAAATCACGGCTTAGTTACTTACAGTTTTATATAGTAATGAACAGGCACGAAATCAACACAATAATAAAAAATTAGAAACGACGAATCTTCAACGCTGGTTCTTTTACATTCTTGTGTCCTGATGACTGCGTAGAAGCATCAAAGATCCCATGAAACCAATCCTGATCCTTTGCCTTAGGATAATTTTTAACACGCCTTTCTTTCTTATTCATCCAATCCACGACTGATGATCTAGGGTCCCATGAACATAGAGCAGGCATATTAAAATAAATATATAGGTATACATTTTCATTTTCAAGCAAGATTTTTGATCGGCCGCTAGATTTCAAAATATTATCGCATCTAATCAGTCGCTCAACATCAGCATTATGAGGCTTAGCAGCTGCAATCCGTGCAAACACTTTAGTAATATTTTCTTTTTTTGTTTACGGGTAGGGGCCGCGACGGGTAGTTGTAAAAATTTCTTAGAATATTCTAAATTTTTGTTGAGATAGTTTTTTTCGAATTCCTCTTAGCTTTCGAGTTATTCCCGTTTTAAAATTTTTTTGAGTTACAAGCTCCAAACTTCGAAAGCCCGTGTCCGTAATTTTGTTACTAGAGTTACTAGGCTTATTTAGTAACCGAAAACATCTGAGAATCTAAAAAATGAGAAGCGCCCAATTTAATTTCTGGTTTAATCCTATTTTACCTGTACTATAGCCTGAACAGTGTGTTCATCCAAATTAGTAATTAAACTTTTTACTAAAACAACATTGTTGTGTCAACTGATAGATTTAATAACAGGGTCAAAAGTCAAACGTAGAGTCTAGGTGCTAATACATTTAATAAGAATGGAACTAAATGTTTTTTGGTTAATATGATAATTGAATGTATTATTCCTATCAGATTTACTAATGTACATTTGTAATTGAAACATTAAATATTCAATGTATGGTTAAAAATAACCATCAAACAATTTACTTGACAGTACCGGCTATAAGGGGTATAAGTACAGGACAAGACGAAAGGAACAAATCGACCACCACGTGTTGTCTGTAGTGGGGCACTCATTTATCGAGCAAAATATGCTGTCGCATCCAGCCAACTTGACTTGATTTCTCAGTCTGAATTTACATTGGGAAGTGGTGGGTGAGTTGAAAGGATGAACAAATCCCGACACAATCAATTCAACATTAAGATATAATTGATAAAACAAAATATAATGCTAAAGATAAATAAAAAAGTTTAAGTAAATAGAAAAGTTTTTTATCATTATTTTAAAAATTTAGTGAAGTGCAAAATTTTATTCAAGTCGCAGAGAGATTATCAATTAGTTTGTTTCAGTAGAAAAAAACCGCAGGATTTATTTACTACTGCTAACAGGTAAGTGCTGATTATTATTTTTGCAACGTAATGTAAATAGTACATAATGACCTACCGCCAAGTATATCAACGTATATATAGGTCAGTGTTTAGAGATATGATTACCGTCTAAGCATATATAAAATCAGGATTTATTACTAATTTGATAAAAAGTAGTTTTAACTAGCATGTATTGCTTCTTCTTTTCATTAAAAACGCCGGTTGAATTTGTTTTGATTTCAGTCTATATAAAATTAGTTCTCAATTCCAAATTTTTATATAAATTGATTTATTTTGTGAATATTACAACGAAAATATTTTAAAAATAACTGTGATCAAGATAATAGAAACAGATGTACTTATGGACCCGGCATTTTAAAAAGATAATATATTTTAGGTTTATTTATATATTAGTATCATTACTACTAGATTCTAGAGACCGTTCCTATCTTCAGTTTATTATTTTATTTATCATATTTACAACACCAGGTTTTATAGAATTTGAATATATATCAATTGTAATCAATGTTGCCATTTTTATGAATTGAATCATATAAAATTTGGCATGAGAATATAATCAATGTTATAAATTCCATTCGTCTTACCATTGATTCTATACTGAAACTATATTTAACTAATCAGTTCTAGAACCGTACATTGAAGAACTATCTTGGATTTGGACATTTAAATGCAAGGCTGTCAGATAAAATTTTTTTAAAATTTGCTGAATTCCCTATAAAATTTTTTCCTTCTGTTAGTGATGTTCGGGTTTATAAAAAGTATTCGAGTTCTGGTTATTAAATAAGGAGACTGCGCGACTAGAGGGCGCCTTAGACAGGTGGGGTAAAAAACAAGTAGTGCGTTGGGTATCTAGATATCTTGTCTATGCACGTCCCAAAACATGTTTCCGTCACTTGTGCAGTAGAGGTTTGAAACGAACGTGTTTTTTTTCTCGTGTCGAAAACCATGTATGCAACATATCAATGTCAAATTTGACACGAGGAATTACACGTGACAAAAGTCTGTGTGAAGTTGGTGCCAAAAAATCTGACTCCTGACTAGGTTAAAAAAGTTAGAAAAAGGTCTGCTATGAAAGGGACCCGATTTAAGTCGATAGAAGCGGTAAAGCAAAAAATGGCAGAGCTCTTAAGCTCCAGCACTACTTCGATCAATGGAAAAAACGTATGGAATGGTGAGTGGCGTGGAGTATATTGAAGGGGAGCATTATGTAGAATGATTTTAATAATAAAACCCTTTTCCGTAACCAGTATCATTATTTAATAGCCAGTCCTCGTATGTAATATTAATATACTAAAGACAATTTTTAAAAGCCGGCAACACACCGGTAATGACAAACTGGGCACTATTCAAAAAAACAATACAGTGGTCGGTTTAAATATTTTGCATTGGCACAAATCAAGTCGGTCAGTACTTTCTGGATGAAGGATTAATTAATACAAATTGTATATTACTGAAGTTAAGACATTTCTAAAGAACCGGTAACATACCGGTATTAACAAACTGGGTATAGTTCTTCCAATAACTATTGCAGAAGACGGTTATGCGAGGAAAATCAATATTTCATAAGTACGCATACCAAATTAAGAAATGAAAAATAATGTTTGCTCCCGTATAAAATTCAGTAAATATCTAACCAACCGCCAGTCCACGTGGACTCATCATCTCCACTGTTTACCAATGAAAACATTGAATCGTAAACATAAATGCATTTCTATTGGCCGAAGCTGTCGGAAGGCGTATGTACACAACTTTTGACAGTTTGCAACAGTGGATTTGTTTAGTGAGATTTATTTAATTCATGTCATATACAAATATATTTTTATAAAGACTGAAATAAGTCGAAACATCAATATTTATCTTTGTTTGAAAAATTATTTTAAAAAACTAAATTTAGAACAGAAGAGACCTAAAATCAAGAACATTTACTTAACCTCTATTTTCATTTCATTTCTGCTGGCTGTGAAAATAATGTCACTGAAGTTAACAGAACAATATGAGAAGACAGAAAAAACAATATGCGTAAAATCAAGTGCTATTTAAATGCTAATTACATGCATTATTGATTGTACTGCTAACTTAAAGAAGTTAGCAGAGTAATGCAAGTTAAATGTGTAAAATCAATAGATAATTGTAGTAGAATTCTCCCATAATCAAATGCTCCGTTGTTCAATGCTAGAAAAATTTGTAAAAAAAACTTTTCCTATTCTTGGACGTGTAATTATACAGGCCCCAACAAGGCCACACTTCCAAGAATAGGAAAAGTTTTTTTTTTACAAATTTTACAAGTTTAGCAAATAGTATTAAGTGCTTGGTCCTAGATCGCAATTATCCCTCCGGAACAAGCTCCTAGCATACAATGCTATAATTCAACCTCTCTGAACTTAAGGAACATCGCAATTATTGAACGGTTTCAATCCAATGTACTAAGAGCAATTACAAATTATCCTTGGTTTGTTCCAAACAGGGATATTTATCGCGTGTCCACAGTGAAACAAACTATGTACAGTTCAGTGAGAATTATATAAAACGACTAGAAAACATCCTAAAACCCTGGCAGTTAATCTTTTAATCAGTGTTAAGTTGTTAAGCAGATGGGCATTCAATAAATTTTGAAAAAAAAGAAGAAAATTCCAATCCAGGTTTGTTAAACGTCGCGGGTAGACAATATTTTTTCATCGATATTTATTTTACAAATTTATTTAATATAAGTTGTTATGTTGACACTGTATATATATTTTCTGTTTCTTATTAATAAATAAGTTGAGTGCGTTTAAAAATGTTGAGAAGAGAAAGGTGACATTCTTTATACTGTTTCTGAAAATTTTTTCTTTTATTCCTCATAAGAAATTTATATCATTCTTTCTAATTGACAATAATTGCAATTGTTATTCAATAATCACGACAAAAAGAAAACGCCGGTGTAAGTTTTTTTTCTTAGATTAGCAGTTATGAAAGATGTAATTTTACACAATTTATAATGTGTCAACATCGTTATTACTGATTTATGCTTGAAATGGTCTCTTTGGATGATAAATTATATCCATATGTTGCATCCGAGTCTATTTCAAACAAATTGCCATAAAAACCATGTTTACCTACTGTTTCGTCTCAAAATTACGAATAATGGTGCAAAGAATGTTGATAATTTAACCATTGATAACGGTTTCAATGGTTTATATTCAACTAATGTAAGCCTTATTTGCTATTACTTTACGATGAGTAGAAATTACTATTACAAATATTAGATTACCGAGAATTTAATGATAAAAATATATTTTTCAGAATATTTACATAGCGTAGTTGAAACTAGACATTTTAAAGTCTAGAACTTTTTGGAGTAGCCTTGAACATTGAACAAAATAGTAGTTTTATCACCTATAACAATGAACAGGTATTAAATAAATCCATTAATCAAATAATAATTTTAGAATATACCCTATCGTAAACAATGTACAGTTTACCAAGTAAATATTGGATTGTTGAACGAGCTAAAATTAGAATTTTCAGTAGAATAACACCATATGAAAATAAATTTTTCAAACATTATTGTCTTAAAATACTTCACTTGAATATTTTGTCTTTTATATTGTTATGAAATTTATTGATTTTGTATTATTGAACAGAATAATTCTGGTCATAGTACAAATAAAAAAAAAATAATCTCCTATCCAAAATACAATAACAGTTAATAAGCAAGCAATTACATAAAACTTATTGGCGACAAATACTTATTATTTCTTATTAAGAAAGTTAGAAATGCATACGAAAACTTCGGAAACATACAAATAACTACGTTTTCAAAGTATCACTCACCTTGGTTAATACATTTTTGGCATCACTTTTACGGGTTTGAATTTCTTCTATAATCATCAATAGTCTTAAATTAACAATTTACAGTATGAAAATATTATCCTCCTCCAGCACCTCTTTGAATTATAAGCACCCCGTCGACAATTTTAAATAAGAAAGAGGGTCGTGTGGCAGTGAAAAGGATTTTAATTCTCTGTTCAACAATATAATTTTTTTTAAATTTAGTACAATCATAACAGAAAATTGTGGAATTGATTCATACTCGTATTTTGTTTCTTAAGCATTGTTTAATGATCGAATAAGATTGATTACAAACTCTTGTGTTCACAACTACCCTGACTTCTCTTATACCTAAGGATGGAGGATGCAACCCTCACTTATTCTTTATCACAAAATTTTTGTAACGCTTCAGTGTTTTCTATAACAAACACTCAACACCCTCCTTGTAAACATATTACATTAGCTTATTATTAAAACACAATTTTCTTCTTCTAACTTTCAATAGAGATATTTACAAGTTTATCGGTTTGGTATTATTTTTTTGTTACTTTTTGATTGCCAAGCAATCAAACATAGCTGGAATATCCTATTGGTTCCCAAACTTTTTTGTTTCATAGACCAATTTGAAAATTTTGCTGGATCCGGTGGACCCCCTTGCTACTTGAGGGGTCATCCATATATTACATATATCACACATTAAGAGGGAGGGAGGAGTTAAAATTTTTGTGATGTCACATATCTACTATTAATAATTAATTGAATATAATTAAATATTGGACTATGTTGATTTTATTAGGTTATTTAATAAAAATATAAGTAAAAAATTAAAATAACTGTTTTCTCTCGATTATTTTTAAATATATTTATAAATTTAAAAATGTTTGACGTCACATCAGAAAGGGGAGATCATAAAATTGTGACAACCTATGATAAGGACGTAATTTATGAATGGCCTGTTACTACCAATTTCCAAATCTCGTAAAAGTGTAAACTTGCGTTGTGACTGAGTTTCATCGACGAATTTATAGTTTTCGAAAAAAAAAGGTTAGAATTGTTTGCTTGATAAGGTTAATTATCTGAAAATGAAATGAACTGAACAAATTTTCAATGAAAATAAAAAGGCGAAATTCGCCTATTGCCATCCAACTTTACTTTTTTGAAATCTACAGTTACTCACAGGACACAAACCAATCAATTCTTACACATTTTATTTGAAAAATTCCTAATAGGACTGGTAAAAATAAATTTAGTATATTTTCTTGTGTAGGTATTTATTCGAATATATAAATTATTACACTATTAATTCTTTTTAACAGTCGTAGTATAATCAAAATTAAACACTTATCATGTAATGTAACTTCTACAATGTTAATTACAAAAAATATAGAATTTTAATGAGAGGGATGTACTTGAAGAATAATTGACAGTAAATGATCAATATTTGTCTTGATTTTGGAAGGAATAGCCACAAATCTCCCCGTTCTGTGATATTCAATCTGCTACTTTTTTTGTTAATAAGTTTTGAACGGCTCTAAAACTTTTTTCAACAAGATGTGGCGAGGGAAACGCAATCAGAAGCTTTTGCAGAATCCCAACAGTCTAGAGTATTTTTGGGGTATTTCTACCTGCTACCATGGTGGTAATTCCTTCAGAATATCTTCAAATCTGATTTTGAAATCATCATACAGGGCAATCAAATGTTGAACGTATGTCTGAATATCTTTCCCAAGGCATTCTACCTACGATAGGACTTTTCTTTTCAATAATCTGGAAACAGCACTAATATCGATTCACTTTGCTTTATGAAATTTCCGAAACTGATGAGTAACGTTTATCCTTTACATTCGTATTTATATTGGTGAAAAATCAAATAAGTTCATGCAAGATTGCAAGTACATACACAACAAGCCGTATTAATTTGCATCTCTGAACGTTGTGGACGGGATGACGGCCGGCGTGGAAACGGCAAGTGTCGATGCGTTGTACTGAATATGGAAGTTTTTATAAGTAACAGTATTATCTGCTTATATTGATAGGAGAAGTCAAGCCAATCTTTTAGTTCTTGACTATCAAAACCAAATATATTTTCATGGACCCCCGCTTACGTTTGTGGATTCCCTTTTTTGCCACGCCCAACGTAGACCCCTGTGGACCCGTGGTGGAGTCGATGGTGTTAAATTTAACTTTGTTGATATATAATTTCTGTTGTTTATTTATTTTTCTTTAATCTTGTTTGGAAAATTTTTCAGTGTACAGGACCTTATATAAATCTACTTTTAGCATATAGGGTGTATGACTAGGTCATATGATCCTGTCGCATACTCCTGGTAGAAGCGTTTATTAAAAATATTTTAGTTCCTCAGGCACTGCCAATATAAAAACCGTTTCGAACCCAATAAGATCATTTATGTCGATATTGAGATCTCGAGCTGATTAAATAACCTACAAGCCCGAACATTATTCGCACCATTGAATCAAACAATTCCCTTGCCAAAAACACCCTTCCTACTATTTAGGTCACCTATTTTGCCAAAACTTAAGAGAAAACTTTTATGTAGAAGATTCACCATTAGGTAAAACCTGCTTCTAAATCCTAATTTTTCGATCATTAGTATTCGTATAGTATTTTTTTGCTCCTATTATTTCAGGCTATACTACACTACCCTCCTACAATCCTATCTTGACAGAGGAAGTTTTTCCTATATCAGCGTCATTCCTTGTAACTTCCATACTCCTTAAAAAAATGTCCCATCATCATCTCTCTCTCATAATTTAGTTATACAGTAGAAGTACCTATATCCAACACACTGTTCACACTACCACTACACCACTACAAAAATGCGTGTCCATCTGAGACTAATACTCTTGGGAGCTGCTGTCGAGACTGTTTCAAAAAAATGATCACACTCTCGAGGGTAAATATCTGAGATTGTCTCGCGGCTATCGGCGACTAGACTTGTGGAGATGTTCTCAAGTGTATATGTCGTTTCTTTACTAGTGGAGAGAAGCTCGCGAAATTCGAACTGCATTAAAATAGTGGGAGTGATTTTTTGGGAGTCGGTAAGAAAATATCATCAAATAAAAACTGGTCCTACAATATGAAATTAATGAAGTATTATGGAATACGAAGATGGTTGAATACATACATAATTTACGAAATCAGATATCTTAGTTTTATTTATGTGTGAAACTAGAAAAGACGAAAAAGAAAAGATTTAAATGCTTCGGTTTTTCTCAAAAAACTCCAAAATTCTTGAGAATTTTCAATTTGGAGCCACTGAATTAGAGCAGATCTGTCACTTAACATTTGCCTGCCGAACTAGTAGTGCAGCTGCAAGTTTTAGTTTAGACAAAATTTTACGTTTTTTAACTTATTAGCAGAAGCATAGTGGACACAGTTCTGAGAGAACTTTCAGAAAACGCACATGCATGTTTCCCTAGAGACACTCACGAGATAACCACACTAGATCATTTTTTATCAAATGGATAATTTGTTGAGAGTAACTCTCGACACAAGGCTCTCAAATGGACGCGCATCTTAACGGTCATTTCGATAACCATGAGATCGTCATCAGAGACTGAAGGTAAACTTTCAGTACATAAAATAGTTTTCTTATAGTGTTTATAAGTGTTTCTTATAAAAAACTATCAACTTTTCAATATATTTTAATTTGCATAATAGAAATTCAAATTTAATATTAGGTATACATATATACTTAGAGAGTTCTTTTCAATTTTTCTTGCACAAGCTATTAGAATATGTGTGGTCTTGACCGGCACAAGTAATATTGTTTACGGTTATAATGTATAAAAATTATTCATAATGCATATTATACAATTCACTCAAGTACTTCGTATTGAGATAGGCATGAGACAAGAGTTCGTAATAAATGTACTCGACGTCGTGCTAGCGGCCGTGACAAACATCATAGAGAAGAGCATCATTATTATATGCAAACAGTTAATGGTGACTGTAGTAATTGAATGGCGTTAAAATTCTTCATTTGTCGGCGTAAATAAGAAATACACATTGATTATTTGTTGAGAAATAGAAGGTAATAAACGGTCATTTATTTTGTTAATGAAATTGTATTTTACATGTAACGAACATGAAAAAACCCTACTAGTTGTAACGTTTACAGGGAAATGTAATTCAATATTTCTGACGGTATATAGTCGGGAGAATAGATTACACAAGTTTTATTTCATCATTATTTCCAGAACCTTATCATTGATAAATATTTTTGCAAGTAACTCGACTTGATATGGAAATTCCAAACTTTTACAAAAGTATGTCTAAGATATAATTTTTGATAAAAACTTTCAAGATATGCGTTCTCGAAGAACCAGCATACCGTCCACCACGCAATTTACAGCAAAGATAAAACCTGGAGCAGATTTTCAATGAAGAAAATTGTGTTAACCGTTGTTTCGCTTTCTTATACGACTCCGTACCTCACAATTTTATTGCGCAATATTACGAATTGTGACGTTTAGGGTTAATATTGAAGATTGCACAATGGTTGAACAAAAGTTTGAGTGAGTTTAATTTTTATTGCACCATATTGTTCCATTGCATTGTGTAGGGTCAACACAACTAAAGCAGCAGCTAAATGTTCCTTTACGCACAGTGCACGCGGGATCAACACTATTCTTCGACTAAACACGAAAACATTGCGCAGCAGATTGTTTATTGTGCAATTTAATTGATCGTTTGGATTCTAAGCGCCTTTCAATCTTATTGTACAAAAAAATATATTGTACAATATTATGTAGAGTTTAGGGGCCGCTTAAGGAACATTAGCAGAAAATAGGGGGCCGTTTTTTTTTCTACCTCCGATCGCTCCGTGCAGACGCTATGCGGGCAGAAGAAAGTGGGCATGCGCAGTAGACAATTGCGAAGTTCTCGCACTACACACTCCGCCAATGTTGACAGTCAGGTGTCAGTCGGCGTTGTGCTACAGCCACGTAAACATGTCCGCCATTATTGATGCTCCCGCCAAGTGTGAATTTCGAAATGTGATTCGTTTTCTTCAGGCTGAAGGCGATAGTGCTGCAGAAATCCTTCGGAAAATGAATCGTGTGTATGGGGAAAACTTCATGAGTATTGGTGTTGTGCGTAAATGGTGTCGAAAGTTTAAAGACGGCCGTAATGATGTGCATGATAAAGGGGGCCAAGAACGCAAATCTGTCGTTCCAGATAACCTGGTTCAACGAGTTGACAGAATGTTTAAAGAAAAACGCAGATTCACCATTACTGCTTTGTCTACGGAATTTCCAGAAGTTCCAAATTCTGTTTTGTACTCTATTGTTACTGAACGGTTAGGCTACATTAACGTCAACTTTCATTGAAGAGGGTATTGAAAAGCTTGTCCACAGATATGACAAATGTCTCAATATTTTGGTAATAAAATTATAGTTTCATGTGAACTTGTCTTTTATTTATAACCTATCGGAGGTTGAACAAAAAACGGCTCTCGCACCTAGGTTACCAATCCAGGAGGGCAAGTAAAATCTGTTCAACTGACTTCAGCGTATTGGTCATCACCATAATGACCCTTGGAGTATTTTATTTTCTTCACTCATGTTGCCGGGAGCAAGTGGAACATACCCCGATATAAAAACTCGAGGCAATCCGAATCTGAGCTTTGGTGTCAAACCGTTACGAAGCGACGAAAGAGCGTTTCACATTTTTATCCCCATCGACTCTGCTCCAAGTAACATTTATACGAATGTGTGGATTAGAAGATAAGACTTTTTCAATATTTTCACATCGCTTTTCTGAACGAGTAATTTTCATAGTCCCTTCGGTAACAATGAACTTATCCTATTGATAAATCCATACCTAGAAGTATTTTTGGAAGCCGTTTTACGGAATGGCTACGACTCTGTCGTGCCATTATTAATGTCAGGAATTGTATTAAAACATTTTTTGTAATTTTTAGAAATCTGATAATTAAGGCGAATGTGGACAATGTGGAAAGAAAACGGACTTGTGACACGGCACTTTGTCACGATAAAGAAGATAGCCGTAGGGAAATTTTCAGGTCTTTTTCTTCGTACATTGTTTCAGTAATCACACGGTATGTTTGAATATACGAGTTTGGTAATATTCATGTGGTTTTTCTGGCCGAAAAGTATCCCGACTTATCCACATTCTCAACTGATTCAGTTAAATCGCTTATAACAAAGTTAAATCTTTAACATAGATTTTATTATTTCATAAACTTGTTTGGTTAGGCTAGGTTTGGCAAGAAATGAAATTCAAATACTTAGGAAACGAGATTTCAGGATTTGGAGACGTAAGTAAGAGAGCAAACAACCAAAGCCTTAAGAATAGCAGCATGTTTAAACGAAACCATATGGCGAAATAAACATATCGGAATAGAGGCCAAATCGAGAATATACAAGGCCGCGGTTAGACCCATAATGACTTACACCGCAAAGCCACGGCCAGAAACGGCAAAAACCAAAAGAATGATGGAAACAGCAGAGATGAAAGTGCTACGCAAGATAGCCGGAAAAACCCTACTGGACAGGGAAAGAAGTGAAAACATCAGAAGATTGTGCAAAATAGATGACGTCAACGAATAGGTTCTATCAAGAAAGAAAGAATGGAACGAGCACATAAGTCGTACGGATAAAAACAGACTGGTGAAGATAGCGCGCGATAAATCCCCATTGGAGCGAAGGAGTACCGGACGACCTAGAAAAAGATGGAGCGACAACCTTAAAGCAGGATATGAGTTAAGGATGTCGAAGATAAAACAGGCGACTACGCGTAATACGAAGAAGAAGAAGAAGAAGAAACTTGTTTGGTTCTAGGTTTATTACAAACTGCTAATCTGGACTGCTCTTGCAATGGTTATTGAAAGCGTTTAATTTGTATTTTCTATGCACTCTCCGGTTATGCACGGTTCTGGTAACAGTACTTGCTATCAACCAAATATCGAAAAGACCGTCCCGGAAATGGTTCACAAACGATACCTAAGTCAGTTCAATTACAAAATAGAATCGTTTGTATAATTATAACTGCACGTAATCTCTATTGCGTAGAATCGTCACTGTACCAAGGTCGGTTTTATTGATGGGTTTGAACGAACCTTCTTTTTCAATTATGATTCAAAATTTAATATTGAGAATAAATTTTACTACCAACACTATTAATACGTTACCACTAAAGTGACTATAGTAGCAGACTGACAAGTCAAAATGGATACACTGTTTGCCTCAGATCTAATGGATGAACTATTTTACACCTCATACGTTGAGGTGTGATGTTTTCATACTGTTATTATTGTTATTTACTTTTACTTATATATGTTTAATCTGGTTTATTATTACTATGTTTTACTGTTGTTTTTACAAGACTAAGATTCTTTTTCTGATAAAAGCAAGTATACGGTGGTATATTCTACTTCTTATTTCGTGTCTCAAGACATCTGCCCTTATTTCTAATATTATCGACAATCGAGCATTCTTCTTCATGTTTCTTTAATTTCGTTGTTTTTTTTTTGGGATCCAAATATTCTCCCTTTAGAGTACTAGAAGCCAATTTATTTCTCGTTGGTTGATAATAATTGATATGTACGATGTTTGTTTGAATTATTTTTTTAGTAGTTTAGATCCAAAATATAAATTTTATAAAGCGATGGTTAAAAATTTCAACAAAGTAAAACCTTAATATTATAATTGAAATAAAACCAAAATAGTTCAAGATTAATGTTACTTATTTACTTTTATGTGAATAACTATAAGAGGGAAATGGTCAGCTAAATACCAGCAGAGCCTAGCCGGTATTGTAAGTTTTTGTGACGGTAGTAACGCAAATAGTTTGAAAATTTACTTTTATATTTCGAGCTTAAGCTAACTCTTTCCGATAAATGTCTTCTTCGTAGAGCTTGTAGTCTCAAAAATCAACTATCTGCAAGTGTAGTTGCCGACGACCGACCTTGCACTGACCTATCATATCCTCTGTTATCTCGCAACAACAATTGACTAATTAATTTTCTGTATAATGGTAACGTACATTTGACTAACATTCCTTGAAAAGTGTATTTATGTCAATTGGATTAGCAAGTCATTTACTCTAGTGGATCTATTTCTTAACTGAAGTCTGAGTTCAACTCCAATGCTTGTGGAATGTTAAGTCACCGCATTATATAAACAAGCCGATGAAGCAATCTTCATACACAGATTAGGAAACTAAAATAAATATACCTGTTTTTGTAGAGCAAGAAATAGTATTAGTTCAAGTTTTATCCGCTTATTTAAACGATTGCGTCTCTAAAATGTTATTTATTTATTTGTGTAAGGTATTCGACTGCAGTGTACATGATTTTAGAGCTAACATAATCCCCACTAGGCTACTGCGGACCGGATTTTAATGTAATCGATCTTTTTAAATAATCTGCTTTTAATGACCAACAGTCAACGTGGTAGAGGTAAAGACTTTAGTGCGCAATTTTGTATTTTAGGAATTAATATTTTCCCAGAAAATTTAACTGTTTAAAAAACCAAAAATGTAGATCAAACGATTTTGCCTTTTGGAAATGTTCCAAATTATACATTAAACGTTATAAATTAGTGAACCACATACTTTTGTTGGAGGTGACTTTTTCTAATCATCGCAAAAATATGTATAAAATCAAACGCAAAAAGAAGTTATGTATTCCAGCGGAATATAGTTTAAGGTTAGTTATTTAATTACCTTGAGTTTATTATTGATTAGGAAGTAATTACCTACTGGACATCCTTGATGTATAAATAAACTTATGAATGTAAAAAAATATGTAGTTTAATTTTATACGTGTTGAAGTGGCATTATTATCGGTTCACTCTACTCATACGACATATTTTAATAAATTTTTTTGAATCTCTTGAATAGTGGAACTTGTTTTCAAATGATGTTTACTAATACTAGTATGTGATTATACTTCCTTAATAATATAGAATTTGATACATCAAGGCAAGTATTAATATTTATGTCAAAAAGTAGCAGTAAATCTAAGTTAATTTGAAAAAATAAGACTTTAATAAGCAGAAATTAGTCTCATGAAAACAATGGAAATTTGTGAATATATTTTTTAGACGGCATTAACAACTTCTCCATTTCATAAATGGTAACAAGGCAGCACCATTTTTGTATTTTTCCGGGTTCCAAACATAATTTTTTCGAAATTTGACATATTAGAGGATTTACGTATATCGTTGAAAAAACTTCTCTATAAGAATTGATAATCTAATCAATATAAATATTTTTCGATTAAGTTAACCTACACAATTTAGATGTTTTCTGCTTATTATAAGTGTGTATATGAAATAATTTTCTATTCTATAAAAATTCAGAACAAATATTCCCGTACTTGTTTGGACCTCTTTAATTGAATCAAATATTAATTTCAAATTTGTATACTCTTCAAGATGATGGGTTTGCTGGCATTGCTGTTGATCGGTAAACTTATTAAGGTCCTTGATGCTTATTATATTGTTTTAAATTACAATAATTAATAGAAAAATTTTCGACTAAGGTCTAAAATAACAAAGGTTTAAATTGCAGTTTGAGAAAATATTTATATTTGCAAAAATATAAATTCTATCGACAGTAAACTAATATATATATATATATATATATATATATATATATATATATATATATATATATATTTCATATATTTTCCTATATGGTTTTTGCTTTGAAATTTCGTTTTCCAGAAAAAAAAACGAATGGGGTACAAGAAGGGCTCAGTTCACGTCTGGTACCCTGTTTAAACCAAAAGCCCTTAAAGGCAGGTACATTTTACTGTTCTATTTACGTTTTATAATTTAATATTCAGTTGTAGCAAGTTAACGAGATATAATAATGATTATTTTTAAACCTCAAAATTCGTATTCAAATAATCACAAATTTGTGTCAATAGTAGATATATTATTCACCAGTGTATAATAGAGGTTATTAACACGAGGTAAAGCTTACATAAATCACCGAGTATATTATGTCTCATTATACGCGAATAGAATACTAAACTTTATCCACGACTACAAATTATATGTGTTGAAGTTTCCTTGTGGGAAAATTTTGTTACATTTTTAGAACCACTATTATTTTATTCTAACAAATATACCATACGTTATATTATTGTTAATTTAAACATAGTACATAGTTTTCGAAAATTATAATAATCATATAATATTTCCATAATAATCAACACAAAATTTATGTGCTAGTTTAACAAATATTGGGTATCTAATCTTACAATATGATGCACATAATTTTACATAAAATATTAAAACACATAATAATGTTGACAGTTTTGAATCAAATTCATTTTGTTTCAAAAGCTATTTCAATTTATAAATTGATTCACAAATCATAGTACGTTAAGACACAGATATACGTCAAATACATTCATGTCGCTGACAGCTCAGTGTTGATGTTCCATACCTTCAAAAATAGAGCTCCCGGTTTCGAGTCGAAATTTTTTTACATGTACAGAACTCGATTGAAACTATTTAGTAGTGTTTTACGTGATAAAATCATAAAAACCGATTTTTTGTAACAAAACAATACAATAGCTAAATGAAGAAAGCATCTGACATCAGTGATTGATGATTTATCAATCACTGCCGTATTCAATGGTTATTATTAAGGTTGAGCAAGCAGACGTATAATGGGTACATTATTCAACAGTCGTGAATAAAAATATTTTTAATACGCTTCAATGTAAATTATCACGTTAACACTGATTGTCATTAATTAACAGTGTCACTTATACAAAAATCCTTTTATATACGACAAAAATCCATAAGAATAGAACATTCTGCTTTATAAAAAATGAAGTTAATTGATATGACCGTTATGACTCACTTCACCTTTTTGTACCTATGTGTTTACTACGTCCGTTATAATATTCACGTTTTTTTTTTTTTCATTCATTTGCATTCATAAAGAATTTAATTCCTTAATCCGCCAAAAAACGTGAAAAAAAGATCCGTAGCGGTTCCATTTTTCACGCTTTTGCGTTAAAAACGTGCCGTAACATGTCATTTTTTAACGCAATTATAAAATTATTTAATCCAAAAAACTACAGTGGGCATACATTTCGACGCTCTTCGACGTCTCTATTAGTGGATTCCGGTGATGATATAATTCAACTAAAGGAGCAAGGTGCGTGGAAATCCAACACAGTTGCCGAGGGTTAGTTACGTAGACGATTCAATAAAAAACAAAATGGATTCCGCAGTGAAAATTTTGACGGGAACAACTAGTTCGACTTCAATCAACATTGTAAATGTTCCTACGATCCTACCAACAATCCAATAAGTACTAATTCAACTGTAGACGGTGTTATTTCTTTGAACTCGTAAAATTTTGCCAATTCAAGTACCAATAGTTCTTCTTCACTTCAAATTAATAATGCTCAAAGTTGTACTTTTAATATTACTATTACAAAATAAAAATTGATAAAAGTTTTGTCGAATTTTTTTAAGTAGGACGGACGTAGGAAATTTTTTATATGAAACTCATGGGTAAAGTAACTTTTTTTTTTCACTTGTAGGAATTGGCGCACGAGCCTTCGTCAAAATATTTATCAACTCTGAAATCATCAGCAACTATTATTCAAATCATTTTGTGCTCATTTATTTTTTTGAATTTCTCTTATTTGGTTTCTGAAGAAGAATAAAATTCTCAGTATATATGGCTTGCTTCAATTATATTAGAAACTTTAGTTTACAACTTTTTTGTTTTTTTGTCGATATCGTAACATTTACATTGTTGTCAGATTTGTAAGGTGGTAAAAAAAGTTCAACCAAAGCGATGCATTAAGTTTAAACCAAACCAGGACATAGAAAAAGGCATGAAATAAAAACCAATGAGTGTCATGTTAGAAGATGATAATTTTATATATTACGCAAATATTTCTAATAAGAATTTTAAATTAATAAGGTTGTCACATTTCGATAGACTTGTTTGTTGACACATTGATAGGAAAATGTTACCATTGAAACTATACAAAGTTTTTATTATTTGAATGAGGCCATGTAATAAAAAAAAACAGCAATTCATTATCGTACATTCGAAATACTAAGCTAAATCATGATCGTAATCTCTCACTAAGAGAGAATTTTTGGATATTCCACCCCGACGGGGGTTAAATAAGGTATTAAAAATATGAATACATAAACTAGATTTACGAATACCTACTGGTCAGTTTATACATCCGAAAAATTAACATCATAATAATCTAAATATGTTATTATTTTTCTTAAAACTCATTAAATTTTCAAAAACATCCACATTCTATCAATTGAATACATTTATCAAACTTAAAATTAAAGAAAAAAATGACGTATCTATTTCGGAAAATAATATAGAATTTTTATGAATATTATTACATTCTTAACATCTCTAATGGATTTTTCCGGCGCCCGAAAAGCGTCGTTTTACCTCTTTATTTTTATAGACGCCTGGTGACGTTAGCGCCACCCGCGTGAAAGCTGTTGAATTGCTCCGTTGAACCCGGAAGTACACTGTCATCGAACCAATGGCAAAATTTTTATTTGGAATTATACTGTCTAATTAAAACGAATAACTCAATGCAATACGTGTAAAATTTTGTTGTGAAAACAAAATATAATTTTTCCTACGACTACTTATAAAAATGATAGATTTTACACTCATTTTTACCTAAGAAAGTAGCTTATTTCACACATGTACTAAAAAATAACAAAACAAACATGTAATGAAATGCTTGAAATTATCCGAGAAAAAAAAGATGATTGAAATACGGGGATAGCAAAAGAGGTTGATATAGATCCCTTGGGGTTGAAATCGGTTTTCCAGTAATCAACATAACAAAACTTGATTGTGGGAGTTGACAAGGTCTTAAAAGCGACTTCTTTAATTAGTTTTTATTTGGAATTTTCAAAATAATGTATTAGTTGTGTACGTATATAAACTTATACGAGATACAAATAGATACAAAATCGTTCAAACACATATTTCTAGAAAATGAGAAAATCAACACGGGGTTTGTGAAGTTATTGTAGAGAAATAAACAGTGTTTTTTTGTTTCACTAGAGAGTTTAATTTCTCAATTTTAAGGGCTCATATATCATTATCATGTGTTATATCTAGAACATAAACAAAAATAATTATTTCAATAAAATAATAGAAATAATAGGGCAATTTTTGTGGTTTTGTTTGAAAAATGACCTTCATATAGGAAAAATTTTCCTCTGCAGAGCTAGGATTTGAATGATTTTTTGATATTACGTGATTTCTTTTGGCGCGGTACTCGATTAGTATGTTTATGTGTAAATTTAGATGTTTTAAGAGAGAATGAATTATAACAAAACAATATAGCTCTATGCGCTGTTGGGTATATGGACTAGGCGAAAAGGCCGACAAACTTGCGGCTTTATTACTCCCAATCATCGGATATTTCACTGATGAATAGGTTTTACCAAGTTTCAAGAAAACTAAAGAACACAGGATCAATAATGAGAACACTTAAAGTATATGACTAGTTAGCGGAATGTTTAGACTATTGAAACTACTCATAGTTGTCAAGTTTTGGTTTGAGTCTATTTAGTTTTGAAATGTCTGCCGGTTATACAATAAAAAATTATTTGTATTTGATATTTACCTCTACAACATCATAATTTTATTTACAACAAACGATTATTACGTGGAAATCATTCGGTTGAATATATTAGGTTGACCCTAACCTAATTTTGTCTACATTTAGAAGATCAGTTATGTTATTAATGAATTATCATCTCAATGCTATTTTATTACACTGACAGAAATTATTTATAACGTTTTACGAATTAACTCAAGGCGACCATCAGTAACGAACAGCTGTAGATATTTACAAGGTGGAAAAATAACGTTGACCTGTTTTCTATTTTTCAACTAACTCGAATAAACTATGTTAGGATACAATCATCATGAATCCTGCGATACATCTTGTAAGTTTCTCAACTTATCTTTTGTATATTACATATACTTATATATATTATATATATTTATATATTAAATAAATCATATAGTATATATGTCCAGTTGTACAAAAGAATAACTTTTCTAACTTTTCTAACTTTACTAAGTTACTTTACTGTAAGTTAGGGAGCATAAAGTAAACGGAGAAAATAGTGGAGACGAAGCACTTTCAGATTTATATTCAAGTAATTTATTCTCGGTTTTTAAATGTACGTTAAATTTAAACATTTATAATTTTCGCCACCAATACAGTACGAACCAAAGCTTTTGAAAAAAATCTGTGACTGACTGTCTATAAAAGTTAATACAAAACAATTATAATTGAGTTATAAATGTTACTACTAGAATACTAAGATGGTCTCAGAACTTTAAGATTCTGTTTTGTTAGGTACATACTATAAATTTATGACGACTAAATTTAATTTTGAGCTCTGAAAATAAATAGGTGATTTGTGACATTTTCAACTGTATCTTATTTTCCTGACTAAGTTTTAAAAGCCTGTTGACATTTCCGGGTTCTAGGCTCTAAAAGACATATAATATCTAGTATTAATTAATAGGAGTATGAATAAAAGATGGAAATAGGAATTAAAAGATGGGATTATCACAGTAGTAAGGAAAATCGAGCTGTTAGAGATGTTACAAAATGTATTATCCTCCGAATTTATGAAAGCTGAGGGTAAAAAACAAAGGCGACCCATTTGAAATAACAAAATTCGCTCTATTTCCAAAAAAACGAACCTCCATTCCAAGCCGTCCAAATTACCCACAAGCTCGAGTTACACCAATGAATAAAATAGCTCCCTTGTCAAAATCGCCATTGTCACTCCTACTAATAGATGGTTGTATAATTTTCTCAAAGCCCAAGAGGAAACTTTCACCATCGTCTTTCCTAAATCCTACCTTTTCGATCGTCGAAAAATTTTCTCTGCATCAGAGCCAAACTTAAAATATTTCTCATCCCACAAGAATAATGCCCCTATTCCATTCACAAAAAATCCAACGAAACTCTCTCTCTACATTGAAAAACGAAATATCGGGAAGGGGTCATCCATAAATTACATCACATGAATTTCATGATTTTTTCCCCTCCCCCACGTCCTTGTTACAGCTGGTCCAATTTGAGACTCCCCCCGATTCGTTTTCGTTGGAGTTGCTAATGTCGGGAACATTAGTTGTGTCAACATCTTTTTCATCCAACCATACAACATCATCGTTATAATCTACATAAAGAAGTTTTCTGGCACGTCTAGCAGCAATTCTTTGAGGACGAAACTTCGCGACAAGTAAAAATTCTTGTTGCCTCTTATATAATTGCTTGTGTCGATTAGTGGCTTTGTATGATGCAAAATATGGTTTTTTGAGTATCTCAAAATTCAAATCAAACAGAAAATATGATATAAATCATGCTTAAATGCAAGTAGCTAAGTAATGCGATCCATAATTAAAGCTCAAAAGACTATAATTATAATTTGTTATTGATAAAACAGTAGCAGTGACAATAATCAAAACTTGTTATGCTTAACAAAAAGTAGCAGAGACAATATTTAATAAACTGATAACTTTACATGAAATGAATATCGCGGGATCCCAAAATATGATATATTTTTAGAATAATTGTCTCGTTTCCACAAGCTATAAATAATTGTTTTTCATGTATTATTAACCTTGGTATCCTATGCTTTTATTCATTCATATTAGATAGATGAGTTTCAGCAAGTAACTTCTAAATCGCATTCAAAATCAATTTATTCAAGTTATATATTTTTTTAAATTTAATTTACTTGACTATTATATTTTGATAAGCTTTCCGCACTTTTTCGAAATTGGCTATAAATATACGAACAACATGTAAACCGGAGAATTTATTTATCTACGCGGAGATCCAGAAGAAATATAGCCCTATTAAATTGTAGTAGAAATGGACAATCTAACAACTACGGAATGCGGAAGGCTGAACAGACAAATAAGAAATATAACATCGGCAGAACACCTCATCATAGAGAATAATAATGCAAATCAGCCACAAGATATTCAAGAAAAGGAAGAACATAATTAACAGCTACCCATCAAAGTGAGAGTAAAGCACTAATAAAATGAAATTGTTAATAACATACCGAGGATTAATTTGTGGTAACTATACTAACTGACACAAAAAGTTATTTACTATAAACCGTTAGTAATAAGTTGTTGAAACTAAATCAGCTTAAACTATCTGTTATTAAAGTTTCTATTTACTAAAAAACATGAAAAGGGCACAAATTAAATGATCAAAATTATAGCAATTTTACTGAATTCGTAGTAGTGTCTTGATATTGATAATATTGATAAAGATCCTGTTGTTTCTAAAGATTCAGAAACAAGTCTGCTGGGTGGTTCAATTGAAGAATGACTTTTTAATAAAAAATATATTATTTTTCATCTCTTCCAACCTCAAACACTTAGTTAAGCAAATTTCCAACATCCAAAGCATTTGACCATAATCAAGCAATCGCTGAACCCATCTTACTGCGAAACTTCAGCTATGTAAAATCGAACCATAATATACGAGATAATATTAATATCCAGTTTTCACCTCTATGAGTGGGAATAGCTCCAACGTCTTCTAAAGAAGTTTCAACTACACCAGTGATTACCAAAGTGGTCCAGTGCACCTCTGGACTCCACTCCGCCATTTCTCTATCTCGTTCCCGTATTTTTGAGAGGTGTAAGCGCTTTAGTGAAGGCCGAGAGAGCAAATCAAAATTCAAGTCAATGTTGATCGTTTTTATTGTTTGTATTGTTGATCGACATTAACGGTATCATGATGACTGAATGGCTTCCAGAGGGTCAGACTGTCAATAAGACTTACTATTTGTTAGTTTTGGCAAGACTCTGAAAATGAGTTCGTAAAAAACAGCCCGATTTTGCACCAGGACAACGCACCTGCTCGTAAGGCGCTATCTGTAAAGCAGTGTTTGGCCAGTAAGCGTACTCCAGTGCTCTAACATCTGCCGTATTCACCAGATTTGGCACCGTCCGACTTTTTTGTTTCAGAAGATAAAATCTGCTCTGCTTCGAAAGCGACCCGATTTGAGTCGATGGCAGCGGTAAAGCAAAAAACGGCAGAGCTCTCAAAGGCCCTCACCAAAGAAGACTTTCAGCACTGCTTCGATCAATGGAAAAAACGTATGTGGCGTGTGTGGCGAGGGGTGGGGAGTATATTGAAGGGTAGCATTCGAATATAGAATAATTTTCAGAATAAAACCCTTTTTCGTAACCAGCCAAACTTCGTACTTGAATTTCCATAGCTAGATTTGATTTCTTGAAATTACTAGTAATAAGTAGTTTACGAGGAAACTGATCTGAATTACACGAACCAAATAGCAGCGGTAGCTAGTTTGGTTATCACTTCGGCTTAGAGACTCCGAAAAAGAGGTTGTTGCACCGCTCTGATGAGATGCAATAACATAGGAACTAGTCAGCGACTGGCGATGTCCACTAGCAAAATTGTTGTAGGATTCGGTACTATTATTAAATTCTTATAGTAGAACACTTTTTCCCCGATTTAAGATTATTAGCAGCACACCTTTGTAGAGAGTAGTCTGAATTTATTTTCATATATACCTTCAACTTTAGCATAAAAAAGGATACTTTTTCTAATTATTGCTATTTGATATTAAAACAAAAACTTTGTTAATCCTTATTTCTTTTTGATTTGGTTATATTATGTACATTTTTTGAATGCGCAGTCCAATACTATTACACAAAATCTCAAGGTGTATAAAACACTTCATGAAACGTGTTCTCCGTCTACATCAGATCGTTTCAAGGTAGAAATCAACTTATCTATTATTATCTAATTATAATATGGAGTAATTTTATGAAAACTTTTAAACTTATGAAAAATGGCAGCTTTTAAAATAATATGATACGCTATGACTTGTTTAACTTAACAAAATCGCATGCTATCTGAAAGTTTCTCATGCGAGGTAATTGAAGAAGACATTCATTAGATGTTTTATAATGAGTTATTCACGAGTTATACCGTAATTCATTTAAACATTTTTAACAAATACGTTGTGGGTTATCTAGGAAATCATTAGAATGAAAATAATACAATTCAATTACGTACAAGCTTAATAGATAAAAAATCTAGATTCAGATTAATTACTATAAGCTATAAATTTGAAAACTGTACTTTAAGTTTTTGTGTGTGTTTCTCTATATAGTTTTTAGTTAACATGGTTTTTGTTTGCTTATTAAAATCATTGGCTAAGAATTCAATGAGATTGGAAATACAAATATCCAATTTAATAGTTTATTTTATTGAAATAAAAACAATCCTCTACGAATATTTAGAATACAACTGCAGATAGTGTATTGGTTGTAGCCTCTGTCAACTATTGGAGCTATTTTTAGATTATGATGAAATTGCAGCATTTTTTTAGACAATGAACGATGCATTTCGAGAAGAACACAGCTTCCGGTTGTCTTGTTAGTTTCTTAAATTGTCTACTCTCCTTTCTATTTCCCTGGTTTCAAAGAAACTGTCCGGTTTTCATTTGATTTATGTTCCCGTTGCAGTATGTTGTAGTAGTCTCTAGAATAAGATTTTAAGCCGCTATTACCTGTAATTAATTCACAGATTTTTGTGAACGACTCTCGCTCCAGGTAAGTGGAAGCGCAAGAGAGAAGATGCACGTATTGTTACGTGCGATGAATAAGGACACTTATATAGTTTATGTGCAGTTTGAGCATTTCGTATTTTACAAAAGGTGAGCACGCCACTTTGACTCGTTTACGAAAGGTGAACACTTTGTTTTCAATTTATTAAAGGTTTAGTGTTTATATTTGTGCTTTCTGAAAATGAAGACGTGTTTTTTGTGCCACGAGGGTGGAAAATTAACCGATTTCAATAGTGAATCATTTAAACAGTGTGAGTTTATATCGTTGTTTCGTAAAAAGAAAAACTATAAATACAGCGACACAACCTTCAATAGTGATATTATGGAAACACATGGTTATCATCTACCATGTTACAAGAAATTTAACGTTTTTTTAAAAAAAAAAGGATAAAAATTAATACGAAGACATCTTATTAGCATCGTAAGAATTAGCTTAAAACGATCAGCAACAAAATATAGAAGAAAGTATAGAAATAGAATTCCGATGATGTTGATAGGGACACAGACGATGAAGAAGAAAACTAAAAGATGTATTTAATTATAAGATTTGCATTTAGAAAAAGCCTAACGTCCGACAAATAACTTTACTTTTTCAGTAAAAAATAATATTCTTAAAATTAATAATAAAAGCAAATGTAGTTCTTAATGAAATAAAAACAAAAATCTAAGTATCTCTGAACATAGAAAAAACAAATAGAAAAACTCCAATTTTCTCTAAAGATTCTGTAGAAAACTTTTTCAATGGAAAATTGGTCTTTACCCAAGCGATGAAAATTGCAATTAGGCCCAAAATTTGTGTTTAAGCATAATAAATAAATAATTAATAAATAATAAATGAAAGAATATCAAAACTTTATACTATTGTTAACAACACGTAACAATGCGTGCATCTTCTCTCTTGCGCTTCCACTCAAAGCGAGAGCCGTTCACAAAAATCATGGCAACCTCTGTTTGCAGCCATTGTGCAACTGGCAACCATGGATTTTCATGTTCAATGTATATTAAAACTTTAATTTTGCATCAAAATTTAAAAAAAAACCGGCGAATGCAGTTAATTAACAATAATATACCTGTTTACACCTGGCAACCCTAATGCTGAGCCGACTGAAAGCAGGCAACCATTTTTATTTTGATTTGTGACATCATTTTCTTTCGAATGCTGTAAGATTGACTGAAAAAACATATAGCTGCAAGTCATATTAGTATATTAATGACATTAAAATTAATTACAGGTAATTGCGGCTAATTTTTACAAGACAACCTATCCTTAATTCAAAGTGTGTAACTTTTTTGGTAGATTTTTATTGGAGGAAACGAGGACGAAAATTTGAAAAATAACATTTTTTGAAACGATTGAAGAAGCCAATAATGGACAGTATTTGCCAACATAAAAATTTTAAACATGTACTCCAGCAACATGTAAAAATACTGGAAAAACATTTCTAGTTCGAATCAGCTTAAGTTTGACCAACAAAGGAACAAGTTGAAATATTTATGAGGGACGCCCCAAACAAAGACTATTTACTGGTGAAAGTTATCGCATTAATTGGCATTGCCGGGGGTTGTGAAAGGGAAGACATTTATAATTTAGAAGTAGACGATGTAGATGATACTGCTTCTCAGGTAGTGGTTCATATTAATCACACAAAAACAAATGTTCGACAGGCTTTTACTGTGATCAACAGCAATGCGGTGCAATATTTGGATGTGTTCAGAGAATATAAAAATTTGCAAAAACACCTATCACTAAAAGAACTTTTGGTAGGCTACAGAAAAGGAAAATCCGTAGTTCAAAGAGCTGGAATACACACTGTTGACGAGGTACCTAAAAAAAGCTGAATTCCTCAATCTTGAGCATCCAGAAAAGTATACCGGACATTGCTTCGGAAGGACTTCGTCAACGCTGGAGCTGATATAAATGTTTTAAAACGGCATAGTGGATGGAAAAGTTCAACAGTGGCTGAAAATATGTGGAAGAGTCCATCGAGAACAAAAAGAAAATAGCAATAATGATACAAGTGTTGAAATAAAAGTTTAGTTATTGCTGTTAATTGATTTTTTATTTCTAATTATTTCTAACGGGATTGGGAGAATTGAAGAGTACTGTAAAGTACAGGGATACCGAAAAGTGCTATTTTCCGGACTCAAATTAGTACTGTAAAGTTGACTTTACAGTACAATACGAAAAAAAGGTTCATTTCATTATATATTTACTATATATTATATTATATAATATTTTTTTATTGTGTAACTTTTTTTTTAATTTTGTTATAATTTAATAAGTTTGAAACAATGTATATCAAGGATTTTATATCCTATAAATATCAATTCTTATTATTCCCATTAGCTAACATCTGAACTAAACCAAAATTATCATTTCTTAATAAACTGCAACTTCAGTTTTTTTGCATTTCGTAGCAAATTGAAATTTTGTCAAAAATTTCATCTACTCGTAAATGTATTTTTCCTCACTTATAAGTGGAACATACTATATATAAAATAGCAAAAATTATGCAAAATATAGTTCTACTAATGGCCACAAAAAACTTTTTTTTAGATACCAATTTGATTTACATTGAGAATTCATTAATATATTTTGTTGATTGATTGCGATTTTTTCTTATTTTTAAAGTTATAAAATAGGGTATGCCACAATTATAATAATACAGCTTATGTCAATATTGCAATCAATTTGTTTAGTATCAAATAACTGAATAAAAAATTTAAATAACCTTAAACTATTTTTGCTAAACGTTTGAATAAAATTTTCCCTCTATATTTTAATATTTCCACAATTGATATTGTTACGAACGTGTCTCCACTCTCGAGCCGGTCCTGCCTATATGTATTGAAATTCTTAAATTCGGTGAAGGGGCGCGCGGCGCCTTTGACTTACTATAAACCGCGGATTCCATTTGATGTTTGTTTTTTATATCCGTTTTTATAGCAAACGGTTTATTCACATTGTTTCTTTTTGATAATTTCTAGGTAGGTCTATTTATTTATTTGTTTTGTTCGTTGAATTGGAATATATAAGCGGGTTCGTTTAGTGCAGTCTAATTCAATTTGAAATAAATAGTCGTAGTGAACAGAACGAATTAACAAAGTAATCGAAGAATTTAAATAAATTATTAAATTAGTTAAGTGATACTGACAAGTGAATTGAGTTAAGTATAGTGTATAGTATTTTAATACACGTAAGAGACGGTGTTTATTAATTCACCCAGGAATAAAAAAAGTATAATAAATACGAAAAACATTATAGTATATATAAATCGCGCATTGCTTGATCTTGATATTGCTCTTGCGCACTAAACCTGCATAAAAACTGAGACAAAAACTAGAGAGAGATATGTTTTATTGTCAAAAAATTTTTCACAATTTGTAGACAAAAGCTTGTAAAAAACTGACAACATACAAATAACTAAATTAAGACATATAAACAAAATAAAATCAATATAAAGTATATCCAAGAAAATTACAATGAATAACGAAATTACTTTTTAAAATGTAAATGTGAAAATTTTTATATGTAAATATATTACAGTATATATTGTCACAATTGAACCAGATAATAAAAGTAACTTTATGGTAATCCTATATTAAGTAATAATTTGTATTAAAAATCAATAACATTGAACTAATGCATAGCATGCACTAGACTCGCTTATCATTATAAAAAGATAGTTGGTGATACATCAACTATTTCTTTCTCATAATTAGATACAACATTCTGTCTGCCTTATTATACGCCAAGTATTCTGGGCGTAAAGTTATCTTTACTTGTGATAAGGAGGAAGCTTGCCTTTCTCTAATTGTAAAGTGCCTCCAAGAGTCGTGGCTTTTGCACAATATGGTTCCAATATAAAGAATGAGATGAAAGTGAATAAAAATATGGAAATAGCCTACTTACTACACATCTCATGAGATTTAATCAGTCGTAATCCAGTTATGATATAATAGTAGCGTTCCTTTTGCATTAAATCTCAGATAATTTGAACTCATTTGAGTGTAACTCATTAAATTATACGTCTCATTTAGTTTTCCTCAAATCAGATGAATTGAGATATTTAACTCCCCCTTTACCGATGTGGCAATAACTTTTGTTTTTTGATAAGAGTCTAGTGATTAACATCTTATTTGAGATTTGCGATTATATTTTTATTTTACTTTTGTTTTGACTAGTGCGTTTTGAGTTAGAATACAATGAACTAAATGAATATCTTAGTTTGTCATTCAATTTGACCTACCATATCAAAGTGAGAACAAGTGAACTAACATTCAATCAATCAATCAATCAATCAGATCATTTGCAAAAGGAAAGCTATAATTGTAGAATTTGAGAAGATAATTTTGTTTCAGCTTGTGGTTTGTATTAAAATTGTCCTTTTGTGAGTTGAGGATAACCAACTTTGGTTCTTATTTACTGTAGGCTCGTTACATCTTCATTCTGATATTTAACAATTTGTTTTTTATGTTTAATTTTTTTCGTATACTTTTACCCAATTTTATGTCTTTATCGATCGAATACCTTAATTTCCGTGGTGTTCAATTATGGGTTTTTCTATTTTTGGGTCCGTCCTTGTTTATACTTTATGTGATGAAGATTCTCTTATTTTGCTTTGTATTGTGATATGTTTTTCCTTCTAACTTCCACTTGTCGCCTTACCTTTTTTTTCAAATTTCTATCACGAGTTATGTAAACGCCTAAATATAACAGGTCATTACCTATTCCATCTTTAGGCTAATCAGCTGACTATAATACAATTATTGTGTATTGTTTTTGATTCGTTGAAATATTAAATGTTGTCGGGCTAAGCAAATCGACGTATTCCCTCTTCTAGGCTGAATATTCTTTTTATGCCATTGACATAAAAGTTGTGTTTTATTGAATATATTCATTCCTTTCACTAAGTTGAAGATGTTATATTCTACCTGCAGTTTTATACTTTATTTTGGTTATTTTTTTCTTGGTGCTCATCATTATTTGTATCCATAATATCTTCTCTTCCTTAATATAGTTGTGTGAAGTGTTTTGATTTACACGTTCGTGTAGATCTATTTTTTCGCAATAACACGTAATTCAATAAGAATCTGTTCACTTTCCTATATTCGTAACGCTATCAAAACAACGGGTAACCGGTTTCGAAACTAAATAGGTGTTAGGCGACACTTTCAACGACGTTTCCTATACAAATGTGTGCTTGCTACAAGTAATTGATATTAAGGCCGGTGTAGTGTTCTCTAATGAAAGAAGGCAACTTGATATTCGGCATTTTCAAACAATTATTCGGTGCACTTTTTTTAAGACGATTTCCTGTATATTTTAAGGCTATTTAGATTTTTTACTTTCGAATTTTGAATGTACAGACGCCTGTCTCTTTTATTTTGTGACCTTCACAGTTTCAAAGCTTTGAATAAATATATCTTAACCACAGTCAATAAAAATAGCCACAAAAACTATATGGTATAGTGAGAGCTCATATCGTTTTCTTCCACTTTTATCTAAACGAGTCCAAAAGTGTTACAATACTTTGATCATGAAATGTATGACAATGACCAAAATTTATATCCACAATTCGTCGTGGACTTTACACAATACGAGGATGATTCCGAAGTACCTAGCACAGCAAAGAAAACACAAACATTTTGGAAAAAAATATATTTATTTCTCAACGTAATATCCTTTTAGCTCCATAAGTTCGATACTCTTTTTATAATAAAAATGCATGAAGTAGCAATTCAAACTTTAATTTATTAATTTTGGCCATCGCAATAACTGGTATGTGAGCTGATGCATTGTCTTTATGAAATAATAGTTTCTTCTTAGCCAAATGCGGCGTTTTTGCTAGATTTCTTCGCTCAAACGTTGCAATAAGTTCGCATAATACTCGCGTTGATAGTTTTTCCTTTTTTCAGACAGTCAATAAAAATGATCTCACGCGTATCCCAGAAAACCGGCACCATGACCTTGCCTTCAGTTCTCTCTTTCTAGTCCATTGTTTTGATACTTCACGACGCGGTACTCATCTTGTTCACAGCTTTTTCATGTCCAATTTTTCAGTTAATATACAAAGTGCCGCAGTTTTTGAAATGCTTACTATGTCTGCTAGCTCGCGCACTTCCAATCGACGATCATCCAGTACCGCTTTGTGGATTTTCTTCAACATTTCTGGAGTCGTCACCTCATTTGGTCAACCATGGCGATGCTGGTCTTCGCAGGTTGTTCAGCCTCGTTTAAACTCTGCTACCCAATATTTTATTAATAATAAAGTAGGTACAATCTCACCCAAAGTAGAATCCAGTTCAGCTTCAATGTAGGTTGGCCTAAAGCCTTTCAAATAAAAGTATTGTATCACATAACAATGATCATTTTTCGCATGTTTACAAGGCCTCTTGAAACTTGAAACATATGCTGTATAGATTATGTACTTTTTAATACAGTGGAATTTTTCAAGCAACTACCGCCATCTCTAGGTCGGGCCAGGTGCTTCTAGGACCATCCTCGTATACTCAGATCACAATGTGGGAAAATTCATCTGCATTATGTCGGCCACTCAGCAGAGCATACTACCTAACACGCGCATTTTTGAGCAAATTAGCAAATTCCACAACACGATTAGACAAAAAATATGAACTTTATCGCTTTATGGGTTATGCGTAAGATCCACAAGGCAAAGCATCATAACCTACTTGATTTGCATAATTCCATAAAAATATAAAGATTTGCAAGTAATTGTCATCTAACCTAAGCCATACACAATTATTAATATTTGTTTTCATTTGTCTATCTCAAAACTCACATAGCAACCCTCGTTGTTCCATTGTCTTTAATTTTGGTTTTATCTAGAATATCCATATTTTGTATAGAATACTAATTATGTAAATTAATCCATCCACATTATAAGATAGAATAACCTAGGGTCTTCTTTCCGTTTCTGCAGCATATGTTAATATAAATCTAATCCTCTTTGGGTTTTCCGTGAGGAAATGTTTTGTAGCAATTCATATGGCTTACCTCTTCATTTTTCAATACTCTATGAATCCCTAAATAATTTGTTTCAATCAGTTCACGCGATATTTCTATTTCGAATTTTCTAAGAACAATGTTTACAAATTTGCGAGGCTCTGTGTTCATTCCTTAACATCTATCAACATTGATTATTAAGTATGATTTTCCTGGATCATTAAGACGCTATTATTTTTACATTCTTTTTTTCACTTTGCTCAAATCCATTTCAAACTTGAAATATTTAATTCAAATGGATATATTCTCTGTTTTTGTTTAGGATTAATATCACTTTCTTTTCCAATAAATCCTATCTATATTCTCTATATCCTATCCTATATTCTCCAGTCGTTATTATTACATTTCGTTGCTGGTAAACAACCACGTTGGTGGTAGTGATCCATTCAAAGTACTTTGTCTAGTAGATGTTTCGATAGACGCTAATAACGTAGCAGATTGATAACTTTTATATAGAATGCGTAATTGAGTTGTAAGTACTTGCATACCTATTACCTGATTGGGGCTATGGGGTTTTAAAAAGCTTAAAGTACCGTAGCGTTTGCCAATGAGCAGCCTCACGACTAGATCTGTGAGAAGTTTCTCCAATATTTTTCAGATACTAGTTTATAGAACAGTATCCAATGAGCATACCAGTAACTTTTTTTTGCTCAATTTTGATTAGTCAAAGGGTCTTTTCGGACCAGTTTATAGAATAAAAAACAATTCCTTCTATTGTGCTGGACATAGGGTCTTACTTCATGTTTCTTCTCGTTTTCCTACTTTTTACGACCATGACTTGATGGCTTTTTGGGAAACCTATGAAAGGTTTTGGTTCTATGAACCCGCCTATAAACACTAAGTGTTCAGTTGTTCAATCGGGTGGGTCAAGAGTCAAGTGCTTGTAATAATGCTCTGTTATCGTGAGAAAATAAATATCTTTGCATCGTGGTAGCTGCATTGTGCGTAATGAGATGATCATAATAATTCTGTTAAAGAATAAACAATCATGGATACAATTTCTGAGTATATAAAAGACGACAAGCTCGAAGTACATTCATAAAATTTAAAAATGTATTTACATGTAGCGACTTTGATCTTGATCTTATACTGAAACTTGTGCAGTGCTACGTTTGGTCAGTGCTTCTTTACGAGGTGGAAGGTTGGACCCTTAAGGTAAAAAACATCAACAAATTAGAGCCATTCGAAATGTGGGTATATCGTAGAATCCTAAAGATACCATGGACTGCTAAAGTGAGGAATGAGGATGTTCTCAGGCGTATCAATAAAGACTGTGAACTCTTTAACATCGCATATCTTGGCCATATAATGCGAGGCCATAAATATCAATTCCTTCAGCTGATAGTCGAGGGCAAGATTGAAGGTAAGAGAGGATTGGGACGGAAGAGGATGTCATGGTTGAGGAACGTGAGACAGTGGACGGATATACAAGATACTCAGACATTCATCCATACCGCTAGAGATAGAGAAGCCATGGAAAAAGTGGTCGCGAACATCCATTAATGGATATGCATTAAAAGAAGAAGAAAAGACGAATCCAATTTTTTTAACTGGTACATGGAAAGAAAAGAACGTTCCAAAAATCCATTATTATTATATATTTATTTATTTTTCTCGAAACGTAACTATTTAAAACTATGTTTTTATTTGGAAATGGATAATATAGATGCAATGACATACAAGGTGTCAATATAAACTGTCCCTTCCTATATATTTCGTCCCCTTTGGGGAGGTGGATACAACTCCTAAAGTTTTGAATGAAAAGGTCATAGTTGATTTCGTATAATTTTTGTATCACGTTTTGTCACAAGGATTGGGAATAGTAGAGGAATGAAAATTTTGCAATTATAATGATTGTTCATTTCCATCAAATCATCTACTAATGTTTCGAAACTTTTCCATGAATGAATGATAAAAAGTACATTTTCTTTTTTTGTTTCAATATATATATATTTATATTTCAATATCACAACATTCCTCCCAGTGATTTAAACAGTTAGATCTTTGCAAATTTAGAAACTATAATGTCTTTAAAGTTTCAAATAAATGATCTTGGCATAATTAGAAATTCATACTTTTTGGAAAGATTTTATAAACATATAGAAAAACATGTCAGATTTGAGGTTATGGCATGAGTAATTCATTTACACTTTATATTTAACTCAAATATTTCAAATTTGATAATAAAAACGTCGAAATATAAAAATTGAATCCGTCGTCAAATTAAGTCTTGCTAATTTCAGTATCAATTGAAATGTAAATACCTTTTATCTCTTTATCAGTAACTTTTCGTTGATAACTTTGTTAATCTAAAAGTATCTTGTCTCATAAAAAGGTCGTTGAACTTGTTGAAAGGAAAATAGACCATAATGTTTCTATAGGGTGGGCCAGAAATTTTTGTTACACCTAAGAGCCGTGTTGGTGAAGGGGACGGGATTGCTCTTGATTCATTTCTCATTTCTTGAACCTTTACGGATCGCTGTATATAATATTTTTACAAAAACAATTATTCTTACGTCATTAATTACTGTCTTTTCCGTTAATATTACCAATCACACAATAATCAGTAACTTCAATTAAATCATAGGTTTAAATTTAGGATCGACCACTAAGGTTGTATACGTGCAAGTTCAGATGTTTTAGCGATACCTCGAACAACGATATAGAAGTTGGACTTCTATATCTTTTTAATCTTCAAAATAGCAAATTTTGAAGTAGAAAAACCCTAAATTGACAATAAAGACCTTGACATAATCCAAAAGGGACCATTTGGGCGTCAATAACTTAATTAACCCATACCTGAATTGATTCAGTCACTGTTTACAGAATACTATGTGAAGATTCTACGAGGGTTTTTCAACCACAGTACATCATTTTAAGGGTTACAACATGTGTACAGCAAGATGGCGCAACCTATATATATCCAACGAGCGATTACCCGTGGATACGAAATTTTCCTAGCGCAGTGGAGATATTCCTCATTAGCCTTCTTACGACTCAGATCTATCTCCACCTGGTTTTTTTCATGGAGATTTCTTAAAAGTCGAATCTACGTGAATAACCCAACAACACTTTTCCAATTAAAGACAACTTTGTTCAGGAAATGGATAACATACCCGTCGTGAAAATCTACGGACTAGGTTTTACGAATTCTAGCGACAAAATAACGGTCACTTGGAAGATTTTCAAGAAACAACTCTCCATTTTATGTTTTTACTTTGAATAAAAATTTGTGCAAAATTTTATGGCTCACCCTATATTTCATATGATAATATTTCATGACGATTTACTTTTGCAAACAAAAAATCAATAGCGATGAGAAAGTATCTTTTAGACAATAAAATTGTGTATCATTCGTTTCTATTCCCTGTATAAATTTGTACATTCTACATCCTTTGAGAATGATATGATCAGATGATTTTCTAACTATTTTTCAGAAGATTTATCTTTGGCCTGGAAGTAGGTTACTTTTGGACTTGGTTAAAGAAGTTTTTTTGTAATCTTCTTCATTTGTCAGTACGTTAATATACATTGATAATCAGGATTAATTGTTCACAGAGTCCAGTCGATTGTTATTTTTTAATTTGTTTAGAACGGCTGTCGCCGGATCAACTCCTCTCAAATGACTATCGTTTTCATTTAATGCGTAGTGGTTATTCGATGTTTGTTCTGTATCCTCAAGTCGTTAAAAAAATCTTTTTTATTTTGATCCAGCAGCTCCGAACAGCTAACTGAATTACCAATTTGCTGCTATTTTTGATCCACTGTCAGAAAATGTGCGGAGATTGAGGCTTGACAGCTTTCAATTATAAATAATAGTTCAAAAACCTTAGCAGTTGTTCGTGAGTTGAAGTTTGCTGAGTTAGAAAATTTAATATCATAGTTGAAATAAGTCAACATTTTGGTCCTCTACGAGCAGTATTTCTGCCAGCGTCAATTGGAATTTTTGATATCACGCTATTTTTGAAACGAAGGAACCCACGTTGCCAAGCTGCATAAGAACACCACACGCTACGGAATCACAAAGATAAGTTCAAAAGACTAACATGTTAATGTGTTAATGGAAGGACCTATTGAGTTGTCTTATTTATCTTATTTACTACACTTTATTAACGAAATTTATTATAATAAATAGAGCGTAACACTTGCTAGTTCACGTGATGCTTTTCGTCTATACATTTCCGGTCTGCATAGTCCATAACCATAAATTCACGCTTGCGCATGACTAATAATAGTTAATTATTGAAAATTTCAACAACTTGTATTGTACGAAAGTGTGAAAAGTGTTGTAAGCGAAGATATTTTATGGTGCTTCCTTTACCACTTTTATTCACCACATGTTCTTCTTCTCTCGACCTTCTAATTATTGATGAATAGTATATTAGATTATACTGAAAGATTGAGTAGCGCGACCACTACCTCATGTTATCTGTATTTCTTGGTTTGAAAGTTTGGGAAGAATATAAACAAAAACACGAACAATAATTTTTAATAGGTACCATTGTACCTATTATGATGAGGGAATGTGGTATGTGTATTAGATTCCCTGAAAGCCCACATACATCACTCACTCCGAAAATAATTGGGTAAATAGGTTTCTAAACCGTGGCGTAAATTACAATAAAGTAAATAGAGATAACAAGCTGAAATCGATACATTGATAAAAAATAAATTATAGTATGAAAAAACTAAAAAACACGCTTTTAGCAATAATAAAATTAAAAAGTAAAACATAATTCTTGGAATTAGACTAAAATTATTAATACTAATTTTGTAGTTTATAACCAATATATCTGAATCTGATTGCCAGTCCGGGAACTGACCGAATGATTTTTACGATTATGAAACATTATTCACGGAATAGGACTTCTTCTTCCATTATTCCTTTTCCTCCCTATTTTCTCAATATGATCGTAATGGCGGTTTATAGTAAGATTGTCGGTACCTACTTTTTCTCGGTGGGTATTTTATGCAGGTGACTGAAATATAAATGCGGTACTGGTCTCGAGGACAGCTCAACTGGTGAAACTTCTGGTGCGCAACTAATAAATTTGGGTTTAGTTCCTATTTTGGATCGTAGGAATTATTTATCCGTTACCAAAAATTAATTAATAAGTTGGTCTTACTTTTCCTTTATTCTCCATTTTCCCATTTACTCGACTCTCTCAAAATGGCGAGACTCGTTATTATTTACTAGTTTCATTTCGAAACACGAGTTAGTTTAGAAATGAATCCACGCTTTTAGAACAATTATATAATTTTGTTGTTGTGCAAAAAATAATTTTTGCCTTTTTAGTTTGATTATTACTAAAAACGTGTTTTAGTTTTTCCAACTATAATTTATTTTTTTCTATTTAATATAAGTAACTTTAAACGCGTGTTTTTTGTGGTTTTTGAACTGTATTTTTTATTTTCCTTCTTAATTTAATTTGTAATTTTAAACCCGTCTTTAATATGAACAGATGTGTTGATGGTTGCATCTCTGGGACTGCGGGGTTACATGGTTGGCCATGGTTGATCCTGCAGAGGATAAAAAAATTAGATATTTTGATTGAATTTTTCCATTGTTCTCAGTCTTCGACGAGTTAAATCTGATTGCTCGGTAATTGATTAATATTTTCATTTTTTACTGTTTTCAATTTGAGGATTGATTTTGTTGATTATCGATGTAATGTTTCTTTTTGTATGGTGTGTTCATAACTATCAAAATTCAAATGTTTTGTGTCGAATTATTCGTCATTTAGTGAGTGTCACTTTCCATCCCCTGTAGCTCTCTGCTTAATGTTACGACATATTAGAGTGAATTATTTTCTCTCTATACTTTCTATCTCCCACCAATTGAGCATATAAGTTGTGTTAATTAATTTTTCAAATTATTTCATAGTGGAGAGAAACTATTTTTGACCTCATTTCATTTAACTGTGTGAGTTTGTTTGTTTCTTCATTTGCTACGATGAAATTTTCCAAACAAATTTTCACTAACTTCAATATTTAGATTATTGGATTAAACAAATAGTGGAATATTTAATAGTATTGCGTGATTTTCGTGAAGTTCATTAATGATTTTTTGCAAAATAAATCATTTGTATAAACCTTCTAAATGAATTTTATAAAGTAAAATAGCTTTGATAGTTCAATGGTATAATCGTAAGGTTGGTAGAACGAATTCTATTACGGATGTGAATAAACAAGAAAATTTGTCTTCAAATAACACTTTATGATATTACCATATTTATATACTCCTATTTTTTACGTATCAAAAGCATTTTTTAATAAATTTAATCTTATCATATCGTACGTTAGTATACATGACAACGAATTTTAACTTTACTCAAGAGCGGATTTTTTAGATAACTATTATTAGAAAGTAATAGTTTCTATATAACAAACTTTCGTTGTTTGTATGTATTTTGTTGTCGTCAACATCAATCAATTTTTAATGAAATATAAACGAAATGTGGTTTTTTTAAAAAATTATCAATACTTTAAATATTATAATGCTAAATATTTGTTACGCAACTATTTTATTATATGTGATCAACGAAGCGTCTAGGCGACTTTGAATATTTGCATTGGACGTCCTTGCAAATACTACTTAGAACTTACTGATGTATTCATAGGTTTGTTCTTGGTAGCTTCACTGGAACTGTACTGAATTGGACCAATGCAGGCCAGTTCATGAGTGTATAGAATTAGTTCGATCGGATACAAAGCACGATATAGTGCAGAGTAGTGCAGAGAACAATGTTGATGGTTATTTGATGTGATTCAGGCCTTGTAGTATTAACAATAATGGAAAACGATTTAGTACTTTTTGATATTTTACATTCGTCCGATAAAAAGTTGTAGTGCGACCGTTTCCAGATTACACTTATTGCACTGCACCGGCTGAACTGACTCTAGACCCAGTGCAAGCAGTACGGTGGACAGGGTGAACTAGTTCTCTTGCACTGCTACTAAGAACAGCCACACTAGCTCTGGTTCTGCTACAAAGAGCGCTTTAGTGTACACTTCCTAAACTAGTTCTGCCAGTGCAGCTACCAAGAACAAACCTCACATCCCGATCATGTGGATTCGAATCAATTAGTTTAGAGCGTTCGAAAACGTGCGAGCGGCATCCGCTACTTTCTTAAAAAGACGGGTACACAAGATAGAATGAGTCAAAATGAGATAATTATTAGGCGCCGTCAATAATAATTGAGCTCTGTCTACAAATGATAAAAAGAAATTTGAATTGCATAAGATGGATTTGCGGTTATTACACTGCCATAAAGATATTATTTTTCGTAATCACATTCCTTTAAAATGAAACAATACGACAGTAAAATTTGTCTGTGTAAATTTCCATTATTGAAATTTATAATTTTTAGCATTGAAACGTTTGCTAATTATTTTTTTTTATATTTGCTTATATTAATTATAAAATTTCATACTGCAATGTCAAATATACATAATTAATTCATACTAGAAAAAGTTAGCTTTGCAATTTATTCTTTTCCTTCATTAAACGAACAGTTGAGTTTAAGAACAACAAAAACAAAAACAAATCTGAAAGAATCTTAAACTTAAGCAGGCCTCGTTTTATACGTGGTCGCTGGTTTTTGCCATGAAATTAGAACATTTATTTTCAATAACCAACAAACATATTCATAGCAAAACAGCTATTGAAAACAAAAATTCAACAAACCGTAAGCACTAAACAAATTTGTACTTCTAACCAAGTCGAAATATTTTGGAGTTACTGTTTTTAGCGTGGCTTGAAAAACAAAACTTCAATTATCGCAAAACACAGCTTGGAAAAGTTACAATTTTGTTTTACCCCACATGGGTTTTTATTCTGGTTATTTAGTATAAAATGTACCTCACATAGGTATAAGGCTGAGGTGTTGAACTCAATTTTGCAGATGCCCACATATATTAAATTTTGAATTCGTAGGTGGGCCAGATTGAAAATAAAGAAAAATGAACTGAATTATTATAACATTTTATTTATTAAATTATTGTTAAAAATCATATCAAAGTTATAAAACATGGTAGGTAATTATTTTGAGCTTGATGATCCAGATACCTGATTCCTCTTGTTTTTGACAATTATGGAACTCGACACAACAATTATGAATATCGCACACGCACGACACAAACAAATGCACAATACCTTCACAATCACTACTTGTAGTAGCAGTACAATGAAAATCCTTCTCCAACCGTATCACTTCAATTACTCGACTCAACTGACTCACGTCGCGCCGACGCACTTGTTTTATATGGTTAACGAAGGTTCTAGTCTAGACTCGAAACAGGTGGAGGATTCTATCGTTTTCGACAAAAATAATAGGATATTTCCGCTTGCTGATAAGAGATGGCGATACTGTCTTTCTGTCTCGCTTGTCTAAGCACGCGGGGCCCTTGAAATTATTTATAAACATCCGTAAACTTGAGAGTACGAGTATTTAAAACATCCGCAGAGGAATCGAATGAAGTCTAAAATCTCTAAAAAACATGGTTCTACTTTATGTGACACATTGCGATCGCGGACCTTATTCATACAGCCTAGGGGCTGGAAGCGGCCCATCTTTGACATGATTGGTATAAGGATTAGTAGAGCGAAGACTACAAACCCAAACAATTCAATAGTACATCGCTTTGTGGAAAGAGGAGCGATGCGAGAATTAGAGTTGCGATAAACATGTACGTCGCTACTCTCGATGAATAAATTGAAATATCTGGAAACGTTGGTGATAATCCTACTGTTTACACTACCACTATACCAACACTCAAATTACACTGTCTCACGCGTTTCGTTATCTTTTAATAATAAATACAACTAATGTCAGAAAAATAAGTTGAACTAATGAATTTTGAAAAAGCGTGTGATTTAACTTTTCTTAAGTAAGTAAACTGTCTCTAAAAGAAAGAAACGGGAACATCTGCAAAAGACGGTCTTTTATGACAAATGACCGTTGGTGAGGGTGGGATTTCTACAAAATAGTTTCTAAGTCATAAATAGTTATAACTAAAGAAGGTTCTAATTTTTCTACATTTTAAAAATTTGTTTATAGATGGCGGTAGCCGTTTACATTTCTGCTTAAGTCTAGAATAACTATGCCTCTTATTTTCAAATTAATTTAGTAAATTTTTATTCTAAACCGGAGGCCGGAATTTTAAATTTTCATTTTTGAAAAAATGAAAATGAAATAAATTACAATTTATTATTTATTATAATTACATTTTGGGCTCCAAACTATGTTCTTAAAAACTTTTCATTCAGTTCTGCTCTGCGCGCTGTAAACCTGGTCCATCAATGTTTTTCGTAGGAAATTTGAAAAAGTCGTTCTGGAAAACTTTGTAATGAAAATAGCCACGGTTATTTCAATTCAAATAAAGATGAATGCCTCTATTTATTTGAAAAATATCATTTGATAGTATAGACATTTATATAAAGTTTCAATGAAGTAGGTTTTTGTTCTCGTAATAAAATCGGTTGCTTATTTCTTTTTTACAAGAAAAAAGGGCTGAAATCGAATTCAGTGAGAGCATGAATGGTTGGCAGCACTGCGCTCATGTCGCTGACAATAGTATAAGATTTCATATACTTAAAACCTATTTTGAATTGAAGTATATCATTTTATTATTTACGTACACTAAGTAACACAATATAAAAAATTAGTTTTCATTTTTTTTACTCCAATCTTTCACATTGTAAATTTTCACTAACTAAACTGAAATTCACCTTGGCTCGTTTATTAAAAACATGCGTAATGCTTTGATGTAACTAAATTTAACCTCAGATTTGAAATGATAACAATAACTGACTTTTGACTTTGACTTTTGATAGTCAAATAAGAAAACGCTTCATTGTATGCAATTATTGTTTATTTTGAAATGTTTTTGTCACAGTAAAAAATTTCATAACCAAAGTCTATTTCGAATCGAAGAAAAATAGTAAATCAAAGTAATGATCAGTGCATGGATCAGCACGTGAACATCCCGAGAGATACGTGAGGCGCCATCGTTATTCATAAGAGGTACCATAATATACCACAATGAAAAACCGTGTGGCAGGGAGGTGCGAACGCCGTATCTCTGTAGAAGCCGCTAGACAGGTCCGGCACCATATTATCATTCTGCAGTGAGATTGTGTGTATTTATCTGCTACTTATTTTTGATGATGATGACATCAGCTGTAATCCGCCTAAGAAGAGAACTACAAATCTTCATTTGAACGCTACCGAAAAACAAATTATTGTGAATATTTATACAAATAAAATACAATAAAATTATATCAAGACTGTTGATGAAGTTATTTCCATAACGGCAAATAATTCAACATTTTATAATTTATTAAAAGGATTTCAATACAAAAACCGAGGAAGTTTCTTATAAAAAAAGCAGAAAAAATCTTATGGGCGCGCGATAATCTTTGAAAAATTAAGAAATTTCGTGAAGAAAATATATTCATTATCTAGATGAAACATTTGCTTTACAGCACAGCCAAATATTTATTTAAGAATAAATTGTAAAAATTACAGTGACAGTAATAAAAAAAATGTCACCGGATCCCTGGCTTTTATAAATTTCCATAGTAATGCAAATAAATGACTAAAATACATATTAAAATCGATTAAAAAGTAGTAGAATATCCACAGGCTGCCAGGGCATTTTATTATCCTATCAACTACTTTTACCATAAATTCTGTTGTCTAGGGTAATAAAACGGTTTTTTAGTAATAAAATTTCTAAGAATATATTTTACGTTGATTAACATATTGATGTTAATTGAGAGAAAGTACATAAATGACATCGAAAACAGTTTATAATGGCTTCAAATATAGTGCAATTTCTTTATAAATATAGAATAGATATTCAACAAGTACCGGTTTCTACGTTTCAGAAAAATTTGGTATATTGAAATAAACAAAATATCTATTTACAATAGTGTTCATATCATAAAGGTTATCTATAATACTTGTAAATATTTTGGCCAATTTTATTATTATATAGTCGTGCTTTGTCGTATTACGAAATTGTCGCCTATTTTTGTATTAAATATTTGAATAAAATGCTAAATCCTTTTTTATTATCACTTACATTAGAAATTAACAGTCCCCAAGATGATTAGATGTAATATGTCAAGTTCAACGATCTTTTGTATTATCGTTAAAAACAAATTCGATATTGTGAGTATATTCTGGCGATCAATTCAATTATCAGCTAATCTCCCTCTTATCAAAGGCGAAGCTTTTAACCTTTGTTAAAATGGTAATTAGAAATTATGATTAGGTGTACAGTTTAAGAGCTCTGAACTGCTCATCATGATGCCCTAGTAGCCTAATATACTATTATCACTAGTACGGGAGGTATCGTTGTGTTTTTATTTGAAATTTAATACTGAATAATTTAATACGCAAAATAGGAGCCTGCTATTGATATTTTTCAGACCATTTTTAACTAAAAAAAACAGTTAGCTGTTTATGAGGAGAATTTGTTTATGATACCAGAGTCCACTCTTGGCCTTACCAATCAACTACTCCATTGAAACAGGCGTGAAATATGATTGGTGACAGGTATTTTAACCGCCGACAGTCATCTAAAACGCCATCTATATGTTATAAACATCACGATCGATCCGGAATACTATTGAAGTGGCATTGAAGAGGAAGATACTGCATACCAAATTATCGATTCGTGTCCAGCAGTCACGCGTGTTAAGTTCAAGCCAAGATACCTGATAAGCTTTTCATTTGATAAGTGGGAAATGACGACAGCAACGGTTTATAAACCAACTGTCATAACTAAAAATTATGATTTTAGTTTTTGACAAGAAAATCCATTTCAAGCTGTATTATTTTGAACAGCTAAAGCTTCCTAGTTCTAAAGCACAGTATTCCAGTTCGATTTTTAGTCCGACTTCTGGTTCAACCTCCGAAGTTGGATCAGATATCGGAACGCGAATGATATTGTTGGAAGTCTAATTAGACGAGTTGGGACATCTATAGGGACCGATTTCCGACTGGTGCCGAAGTTGGAACATTAAGAAGAGATCGGATCAAAGTTGTCCAACTTGCTTTAGTCGGTGCTTGACTTCGGGCCACTTCTTTCTATCGATCTTTCTTTTTTGGATGGTCAGAGACATACACAGTCGCGAAAATAGACAGGAACCAAAGTTTTATAGTTGAATCCCACATCTTATAGAGCGATTTTATAGTAAAAATGATATAAAAAGTTTACCCTGTACCAAAAGGTTGTTAATTTTTGAATACCGTCAAAAGAGGAAGATTCGTTATCAATTTCTTACAAAACTGTTTAATCTTTTATAAATATATTTGTTTGACTCTCCAGTTTTATACACGTGCTGCAGAGACCGGAATTTTTTTGTATAATGAGGAGAAGATTTCCAGACTCATAAGTTTGGAGTTTGAATCATGTTCTTCGATATAATTAGAAGTGTTAATTGCTCTATTGCACAATTTAACATCGTCAGAAACAGATATGTATTTGAAGGACTTCGAGCCAGAAATCAAATATGAATGTTAGAGAGGTAGTTACATTATGTAGTATTTTGAAAATACCTTCCAATCTAGTGTGCGTAAAGAAATTAAAACCAGGTATAAAACAATCAAAATCAATACTTCGACGGCTCAGACTCGAGCAATAAATTTTATACAACCAAACATATCATACGTCGTGCAGTAGATGAATTGATAATTAATTGTACTTCGATTGTCATCCTACCACTGTAAGATCAATAAATCTTATAAATGACGTGAAAATTTGCTTTATAGTTCTGTCAACAATGTAATATCACAGTCATGGAAAATGTATCGAACAAAGGTGAGCATGCGAAATTTTGATAATTGCATTCAAATTACTATCGAACCCTTAGTTGTGGATATAGGCAAGGATACTACTGATGAATCTGAAGATGAAATAGACGACTCACAGTAGATAATGCGTTCGATGTTACGTATTCTAGTAGCATATAAGCGTTCAATTTGCTACGATTCATTTTGATATTATTCAAATATCAAAGATACCTTCGTATATCAATATTTTTTGTTTCAAATAATCCAAATAAGAATATATCGTTCTGCAAAATAAGCGTTTGTCTTTGCCATCACCTCTGCTTTCCACTACATTTTTTAAAGTTTGAGAACAGAAAGTAATCAGAGAGAAAAAGGTCAGGTGAATATGGTGCAATAAATCGTAAGCACCTCAGCTATACTCATATAAATTTTTATTTTAAATTTCTTGCATCAACCCTGTTTGTTATTAGCCATAGATTTGATAAAAAATATTTAACAAATATTTATAGATATTAACCACGTGTTAGTTCTTTCCTAGTAGGGTTTTCATTTAATTCGGAAAATTACATTGTTATCTTTGCGATGTGTATAATAAACATTCTAATAGTATATTTTATACAGTGAGTTCTTGGGTACAAGTTGTACACATCGGTTTGTCACATAATAAATATTTGTGGGTAATTTTAGTGTGACCTATTCTTAGACTTGTTTTAGGCGATTACTGCATATTCGCAGCCACTGTTCAACACTTTCCTATATTTATTATCATTTTTGAAATGATCCTTGCCGCTCAACTTGCCACTGAAGATTAATTTTTATTACATCGCGACATATTCTAGCCTCATTTGCATGTTGTTTAATATTTTCGTTTGTATTCCTGGGTGAAAGGGCACAAAAAACTGACATCTAAGTTGTTGTTTTGTAGTAGAAGTCAATTTTTACTACTGTTTTTTGTAGATTTGATGATTGAATTTAGTTAAAAGCTTGTAGGATAATATATATTTTGGTAGTATATACAGACGTCAGGTAATTCATATTTCAAAGAAGGCTCGTGAGAACTGATAACAGCATTTCCAACCCCATTTGGGGTTTTTGAATGCATCAGTGTATATTTTATGAAAGCTAGAATATAGAATTAGTAGTTAGTAAAGTTTTTATATTTCGAAGTGTCTATTAGTACCCTCCACGGAAAAATCCGTGACTCTAATTTCAACTATAGAAACACAGACATATTTAAAGTCGAATGAAGCTTTATCCATGTCTCCAATTTCATTCGTGAATATTACAATAATGAGTTTTAATTCACGGATGAATGTTGTCCACGGATAAATACCATCCACGGACAAATATCATCCATGGATAAATACAACCTACAGATGAAATCTGACACAAATTGCCATATCTAATAATGATATATTTTTTTCAATTAGATAAGGATGATTAGGTTAGATTAGTTTAGTTTTAAAATTAAAAATATTTAGAGACACAGAAAAAACTTCATGTTAATCGGGTCTATAAGGTTAAAATGATGGCCACAGATTTTTCCGTGGAAGGTAGCGATTTCCGTGTCTCTAAGAGCTACGGAAATTTCCGTGCAGGGTTCTAATAGCAGCAACGTTTATATTTATACTCTCGGACAAAGTAAATTCAATTTTTATTGAATAACTAGCATCATTTAAAATGATATTTGTAAAATATTTTTCATATGAACAATTGCAATTCTGCACGAGTGAAGATAAAATTATGTAAGGCACACGTGTGAAAAGTTTACAGCACAATTGTTCACTTTTACACTTGTGTTTAGAATAACTATTATTCATTAATGTATAAACAAATTAAAAGATATTGGCATTCAAATTTTCAATCAAACTAAGTAGATTTTTCCATGCTTAAGAAGCATACTATAGTAGGTAATTGAAATTTTCTCCCTCATATTTTCTTCTTCCGATTAATCTTTCTATTGTTTACCATAACTACTTTAGTTATGGTTTGAATAGTTACGTTTTATACGATTTTATAAAGCGATGTTTGGTCTCACTTCTCATAATATCTTCAAGGTATTCGAGTTTCAAGTTGTCTGAGGTAGTAGTTTCAAAGTTAAGTTGCAATTTATAATTTTACCATACAACGATACAAGTAAAACAGAAATGATCACAAAAACGTTCATTTTTTGGTATCATTACTACGAATTTTAATTTAACTAAATTATTATTGTTGTAAAATAAGTGCATTTTTATGTTAATTATGTAAATATTTATTATTTATTTGGTACATATTATAATATTAAGCAATTATTAATATGATAGCAATAACTACTTACGCCACTGATAATAATAGCCACTTTCCATTTACATTCCAGTGAATTGAGACACTCAGTTATATGAGCATATTATACTCAATGAGGTCACGTCACCTCAGTAGATAAAGGGAACACGTAAGGTGGGTTAATATTTTCTATAAGATTATTTATATCGATGATGATATGTGTAGTTATTGACTTATTTTGATGTCAAAATCTGACAACGTTATGTCCTCAACCTTACTTTCAATCTGAGTTCACAAAACTCACTAAATCACTAGGTCTCAAGCTTGTGCAAATTGCGGTTTAAAACTCTTACTTGTGAGAATGAAATTGAACGTGCATGTTTTGGTGTAAATGGAAAGCAGCTAATGTTCAATCACATTAAAGCTGCTTATGGTAATGTATAAGTCAGAAACATTGGTAAAAAAATCATTTTTTCTACAACTGCTATGACGTTTTTCTCATAGTTAACTTAATCTCAAAAGCAGATATTGCTCACACTTTGAGAAATATTATTTTTCACGGTACTTAGTAGGCTATTATCAACTTTAAATAGTTGACACAACTGTCAGATTATAGAAGTTTTTCAAATTCTTAAGGTAGTTTTCATTCGTGGTTTGATAAAATTCGCAATTTCCATTAAATATTATTTCAGTAGGACATAATTATACCAATTTATAATAAATGATATGGATACTGACAGTAGTGACGATTTTGATAATACTCCGCCAGAGATATCGAAAAAAGCAGCAAAAGTAACTTTTTTTTTCGGAAACTGTACTTTTCATATACTTTGAAGAGTTGTCGAAAACTTTAAAGGCGTCTACACTTAGGTCACAATATTCAGAAATTCTGTTCATTTTTGAAAAGAACGTCCGACAATTACGTCCCCAAAAAATCAAACACATTGACAATTGTAGAGATTTTTAAATGAAGTTCCAGACAAGGAATATCTACTAATAAAAGAAAATTTATTTGAAAAGAACTATTTTTAGAATTTAATTTTTCCTTGAATTAACATAGATTTTTCTAATTAGTGGTTTTTTCAATAGATGAAAAAAATTGAATAATCATCAATCATCAATTCTATTTCAAATTATGGTAGATAGATATTTATATAAAATCGTCAACTTCATTGAAAAACCACTCGAACCCTTTACATAAACGGAGACAGAAAATAGACCTCAACATCTAAAGTTTACATAACAGAAAATTTAATTAGAAGGAAAGATGTTCCGGGTTTAACTATTTTAGATAATATAATCTAACAATTAAGAGGATACCTCAGTATTATTTTGATTTTACTAATCATATAAATAAACATTAAGTTCCATTACTTTTATTCTTTCAATTTGTGCAGCTGTAGAAAAAGTATAGCGGGAAACATGTGTGTTTGCCCCGAAGGACTCATTCCACAAACTTCCACACTCGTGAGAAAAGTTAAACTTCTGGCAATTCTTGCACAATATACTATTCTACAATGTGTCATTTGGCAAGTTATTGCTAGCCACCAAACCGTCACATAACTTGTTCTAAAAACCTCGTTGTTAGTTTTGTAATGTTTTTGCGTTACTTTAGAAAATGAGAGATGTCTATAGTAAAGAATTGATGAGAACAAACACGACTATATTCAACAAAGAGCCACACAAATATACAGAAATGAGAAAAGGTAACCATACGGGACAAAAAGCAATAAAAGAAAAATAGAAAATAAAAATTTCCATAAATATTTAGAAGAAATAAAATAGGTTATTAACAAAAAGAAGTATATCAAAGATAAAGAAGAAAAATATATGATAGGAATTCCATGTCGAAGAAATACTAGACAGAAGTAGAGTGCGGAGAAGAAGTAAAAATAGACATAAACAACGATGGGAATGAACTATCAGAACCACATTGAAGAAATTATACGAGTGGAGAAGGACTTAAGAAAGCAGTTAAACAAGTATTACCGATCTTTAAAAAATGAAATGATTCGATTACTATAGCTACCTTACAGTAGCAATGATGTATCAATCATCATAGAACTAGAAAATGGCAGGAAACACTTTAGTAAAATATAAATGTGGATTTTGTCATATTAACGAGCGACGACATATCCAATCAATTGTTATGAACATCAAATCTCCACTTTTATGCAATTTATAGACTTATATGATTAGAACAATGTTACTGAACGCTCGAAGAATATTCAAACTACAGAATAAATTATACAAATAGAAGGAAAATTCATCTAAACAGAAGATAGAAACGAAATTGAGGTATCCCAAGAATTAAGGTAAAGTTATTTAACATAGCTCTAGAAAAAAATGGAACACAATTAATAATAATAGGAAATCATAATAAGTTTTGACATATATATATATATATATATATATATATATATATATATATATATATATACAATATACAAGAATAATAAATAACAAACATTTATATATAAGAGCCCTAATAAAAGATGATAAAGGAGACCTTCGATTGCGAACGTATAACGGGTGTCAGGTTGGATTGTACAAGATTTTTAAATCAAAACAAGTGTAAAAAGAAACGAAGAATAGAATTTACACGTAAGCGAAACCTGGGTTAGTACAAAAAACAACTTAACTCGAAATATGGGAAATGATGAAGATGACAATCGTGAAAAAATAGATTAATGGTGGATTCCACGATCAAATAATAGACTATGTGAACACCATTAATTATTAAGGTGATACAACCCAAACGACTGCAATGGCTAGGACATTTGAAAATATTGCAAAGGTGTAACAGAGAAAACAAAAAGAGAGGACGACTTGGAACAAAATAAAATGAAGCAGTGGATAAACGAGTAAGGCTAGGAAATTTGGGAAAAAGTAGAGATGAGTGAAAACACTTATTCAACAATAAGGCTAAGTCTTATAACATATATTAAAAAATAAATAATTATTTGAATATGGTTTAATTCATAATCAAATCATAAATTTTAAAATCGTTGTTTTTTACATCTGGGAATAAATTTGCTTCTAACCCATCACGAGATTTTGATTTCGTTAGAGATTTCTAGAGGTTGACACTTTATTTTTATTTTCCGACATGTTTCTGATGGTAGGTACATATGAAAATTGAACGTTATTTTTTTACTAAGGGAAACAATTAAAGTACCTGGCAAAAGTTACATAAATTTTATCCTGAAACTGCTCTGTCCTATGGTTAGGTTTTTTCCTTTATTAAAGATCTTGGAACGTCATTAACTATAACTACTCCAGAGATGGTTACATCATTATACTTCAAAAATATAAATAGAATCAAAAAAAAACACAAATAATCAAAACCGGTTTTTTTATTTAATTGTTATTGATTATCTAAAAAAATGGAAAAGAATAATTGACCAATTCTGATTTGCTGACGCGTTTTCATACTGAAATCTCTTGATCATATTACAAAAAAGATTTTTTCTATCACTACAATGCGCTTGCTTGATCGTCCGCTGTTTTTACACAAAAATAAACGGAACTTCGTTACAATTTATTCATATGATAAGTCTCCCCCGACTACTATCTGTTCCTCAACTTAAAATAATGACTAGGTATAAACCAATTTCAGATAATTGAAGAAGGGGTGGCAGAGACAAACACATATTTTCTTCCAATTGGTCAGTAGATGGTTAAAAAAGTCGGACTAAGTATGTAGAGTTGAAACATATTGAAAAGTGAAATATTTGTTAAATATCATATAAAATATGTAATTTTATAGATACTTTTTGTATTTTGTGTTTATAATTAATTTTTCTCGCAATATTTCGAATCACTAAGAGTAAATCACCGTTTTATTAGGGACATCATTTTTTCCTGTTAAATTCAATTAGGAAACTCCACCAACAATTAATCATATCAACGAACAGCTCAACGAAATATGACTTGTTAACAAAGGGGACGATTCGTAACATCACAATTGGTATTTAGGGCCAATAAACCATTTTGATGTTCCTTTATTAACGGTATAAAGTATATACTTGACGTTGGTATTCTTAGTAAGTCTAAAGCATTTTATGTTTTCTAAACGATATGGAAATTACATTATACTCACAGATAGTAACAAAACAAGTACAAGCACTAATTGAATCCACTTTTTAATTTCCAAACAGTTGTCATCCTTGAATTATATTTTCGTGAAACAAACAAATTTGAATGCATAAATATTCATATCTACATAGAACTTACAGAATATCAAAAAAACGACAGCAATCTATTAACTATTTTTCGAATGTAAGAAATTGGTGACCAAATTTTCAGTATTTCTCGAAAATTTGTGCGTTTTGAATTTCCCACTTTTTCACACGGAAAAGACATCACTGCTTCTGTCACATGTCATCTGTCATTTATGTATATATTTGAACATGCTGCGATATTGAGAAATCATTGAAATTACCTGATGCCACAAAAAAGGTCAACGTGGGATAAAAAAATGCTTTTACCGTAAATGTCCATGAACTTATTTGTTGTATGAGAGTCCTTATTATGTCTTTATTGATACTTGAATAAGTTATGGAATTTTCTAGCGGAAACAAAACTTGTTGTTTTCGCCCGACTGTAGTAGGTAAGCGGTTAGTATAGTCTGAAAAACAAGTAAATTGGAAACTTGTGGAACATCAGCAGAATTATTTTTTCTGATAAAAAGTGATTAACTCCCCCTAAGGCTTGAAGTTTGTCCTTTTAGCTTCCAGTTGCCACTGGTTGATCACTTCGTAATATTAAAAAGTTCTCACTTATGTTTGATATACTTGAACGAAACATTTAAGCATAAATACAATTTTTCTTAATTTTGTAAATTGCTTGAAAGCTTACTTTCAGGCTAACTAAAATATACTACAAAAATACTCAGTTTCAGCTGTAGTAATTCCATTGAAACAGATCTAAAAAATATCTTCACCATTAAACAAAAAAACACTACAAAACAACTAAGTTGGAATTTCTGGAACATTTTGTACGTCGATCAGCTGTATTTGTAGATTGCCTGATTTAGTTCATATTTTACTGCGTTTGATAGCTCATGTTTTGAAGAGAAAATGGAAAGAAGTTAATTTTGTGTGCTCATAAAGCATTAATTAATGAAACCTCCACTTAAATCAAAGCTAAGTTTGACAATCTTCATAGAACGATTGGAAAATTTAGATTGAAATAAAACTGTGCTAGATTGTAAAAACCATCCCAATCGACCCCAACCATGTGGGACAACTTAACAAGTAAATTCTTCGTGGTTCAACCATCATATATATACCAATACCAATAAAATTATACCAATTTATTGGATACATTTAAGTGGAATAAGGATTAGCATTGGCATTAGGAAATCAATACATATTCAGTTTCTGTGTCAAAAATCAATTATACCACGAATTGCTCCCTTAACCGCTTTATTATTCTTTTATAACCTCGAGTTTGTAGATCCAAACGTACAGTTATGGCTTGACTCAACCAAATTGCCTCAAACTACAGCAACAGCAACAACAAATATTTTTTTGGTAGTGATAAAAAAGTCGAAGAAACATTTGATAAAGTAGATGTAGCAACAAGGCGACTACTTTCAATCTGCCAAAATTGCCAGTCTTTAACGCGACTTCGTACAAACATTTATAGAATTTGCTTTAGTTTTTCCTATTTTTTACCTAATATTATTTCCATTATATGATTTTTTAAATACGAAGTATTAAATTTTCTAAGCCTAGTACCTCAATTATAAAAAAATCTGATCAGTTTATTTACCCTACATATTTATTTACTAATTGAAAATAGAAAATTGCTTATTTCACATGAATCTATTTTTGACGATATTAATTAGTTACTTAGTATTCAATAGCAACGTTGTCCAGGAAAGATATAGATATTGTGATACATGAAACTTTGCCTTCAGTAACTAAAACATTTCTGTTTTCTAAGCTCTTAACAAGCGATCATGTAGTGGATGTTAGATAGTGGTATTGTAGAGACTTCAACCGTCAATCACTTTTCTTAAGATTTCATTTGATATGCGAAACCGTGAGCTTATATTTTTAATTGAAAACTAACCGAGACAATCAACTATTTTTAAACGAGTGGAGGTGAAAGTTCATCGTTATCAGTTGAAGTGTTTTGACTCCTCAAATAATTCACAATATTAATATTCTCTCACTGGTTTCGTACCAATTAAAACATTTTTATAACGCAATTTTTTTAAATTTATTAATGAATAATGAATTCAAAGGAAGTATTTGCCAACTAGGTGATAAGGTGATGTTGTGTGGTTTTGGCAGTGAAATACCAAAGTAAACTCTTTTCAATTTTTATTTGAATAACAAGAAAATTTTCTGTTTAAATTCTAATAGAAAATACAATGTTCAATCTAAAATAATACTTATAAATCGGATTAAATCTCAGTGGCAGCAAATTTTACCTTGACAAATGTTCTTTTAGATTATAAATATGCAAAAAGTTTGAACAACAAAACTGCAAAAAACGTCTGCTTTTGAAACAACTTTTTAAAATAACATTAGTGTGATCTATGCATATCTTTTAGATTTAAAAAAAATACAGCGTCATTCGTAACTACCTAACCTTTAATTGGACGGACTTACGTTCGTTCCATTTTGAAAGTTATTTTTTGATTCCCTTGAATTTAAAATTTTATAATAATTGAAATTTTGCATTTTTTGGTCAATTGATGTAATTTAAATAATTTCGAATTATTGTAAAAGTTACGGTTAGAAGTGTTAACTGGATAAACAAACTATCCAACTATCTTATTTTGATGGAAAATATTTTTTTAACTAAAATAGCTGCCAGTATTTGTTGGTATATATACTTATCCAGCTAGTTTCACCACGAAAGTACACACCATAAAAAAGAATACAAATCAACCAGGGTTGTTAGATTATTTATAAACTAGCACAGTAATTGGATAATTTGTGACGTTTATATTTCTAGTAATGTAGAAAACTTACTCGTTGGTTGGTACGTAAATAAGCCAATTCTTTGTAAAAACTGTCAGCTAAAATGGAACAAAACCAAAAAGGTATTGTGGTTATGTACATAATGATGCCCCAAATATAATTTTGGAGTCTACTTTTTTAGTGTGGTTCAAGTATAAATTAATTCTTAAAAAAATCTTCGGCGTTAGTCTCTGAAATGATTGGTTAAAATTACTGATTTGCGAATCGAGACCGAAGTTGGAACAAAACCAAAAAGGTATTGTGGTTAAACCAATCATTTGAACTCTCGGTGTCAAATCGATCTTATCGACTTATTAAAATAAGTCAGGTTAAAGGCGCTGAATGAAAGCAAGCTAGACAAGTAGCTAGGCAACTATTGGAATGATTTGCAGACTTGAAATCCTTGTGTCTTGTAGAGCAGCAATGGCCCGCAATGTCCAAACCAGGTATGTAATCTCTTATTGTTTGCTTTTCTTTCTGGCAGCAATATATTTCATAGTATTATTAAGGAATTTGTCGGAATGTGACCTGAATGCCAAAAAGTGAACCAGAAAATAGAGAATAAGTTGATCTCTATGAATTGTAGATGAATATCTAGAAAAAATTGAAACTAGAAACTGCTGATATGTTAGATTGCCCAATCCAGAGGTAGACCGAATTCTATTGAATCACATAAACTTATTGGATGTAATCATGAGTCTAAAATATGAATTTTGCCGAATTGAAACTGTTCACGGTGTTTTTAAACAATTAAAGTTCCAAAAAGAATTTGAAATATGCAAGCAAAAATTTATTAATAAACATTTATTATATAATATATACATAATTAGCGCTGCAGGAAAATTTTAGGTAACCGGTTCAACGCAAGGTTATGTCTGCTGTCAATGTGAAAAAATTGCACAAATGAAAAGTGTAAATATCTAGCTTCGGTATATACGTCTAACAGCATGTGCAACTTGCTCCAAGAGATAATATTTTCTTTTTCGTTTGAAATGTATTATAACGTATATTTTTTTATCACTTTTGCTTGTTTTTTTTTTAACTAATATTTAAGTAGTAATAGCAACTTAAATTTGAACCTATAAATAAACTTCATTTCTTCATTATTTTACTATCCTGAATTAAATTATTAAACAAGGTTGACTAGTTTATGTATTAACCATCGGGTTAGTTATTATACATAACTAGTTATCCCTGGTTCATTTGTATACTTTTCTTGTGGTTTGTACTTTGGCGATAAATGTTGTATAGTTTATAAACTTGCTGGGTGGTATACAAACCAACATATTCTGGCAGTTACTTTAGTTAAAAAAACTTTACCGTAAAAATAATAAAACATTTGGATAGTTTGTACATTATCCAGTTGGTGTATAAATTAGCCAAGTGAACGCTTTAACCGTAACATTTACTATGTACATATTTTGAAAATTTTTCAGCTCACCAAAACTAACCATTACTCCACAACTATCACCGCTTTGCAAAAAATATTTATTTTCAGTTGGAAATTATTGCGCTTATTTTAATTAATCATTCTGGCAAAAACAAAATAGAATATTAGGCACAAAACACACATACATTTTAAGTAAGTGTTCTAATAGTGCAGTAAATGAAGCTTTTCACCTCCGAATTTTTTGAAACAGAACCGATTTACTTCAAATTTGGCACATAGTTAGCGAAAAGATTAAAAATTATTAGTGACATAGCCCCATATTTTTAAATAATAATGCCATAAATATATAGAAACTCAAATTCTAAATAAAAAATAGTTGAAGAATTTTTTCGAGATATCAATAGTTTTTTAGTTATTCACGATTGAAAACTTGGAATTTTGAGTGAAAAAACCACGTTTTTAAAGTATTTTTCGCGATTAACTCAAAAACTAGGTATTTTCTTAAAAAAAGTGTAATAAACAAAATTATAGTATATGAAAAAACAAAGAAAATTTTTATATTCTATGTCCAATACAAAGCAATATGTGATTAGTGAAAGGAGATTTATTTTGGGGAGAATAATCGAATCCATAGGTTCAACTTCAAATAACGGTTAATTTTACGTGCATAATGCTTATAAAACTTTGTGTAGTACTCCTACCTACCTTTAAAATGAGCATTTATAAAAGTAAATTGAACAAAAGTTGAAGAAGTTATATTCAATATAAATTGGTCGCTCATACTTTTTTAAAAAAATGAGCAGTGACACCATAATTGAAATTAAACGTAATCCTTATACAATTTGTTTTATCTTATTGTTTTTCAACAATCTTGAAGTTAGACCGGTTTAGAATACGTAGTTTTGGAAAAATGTACGATAGAAGTTAAAAACGTATTTTTTATTTTTCAAAAAAAATTACCATAATTGCATAATAACTCTGAAACTATGAAAGATACGTAAAAAATTACAGGAAACTAAAATGAACTGTAACTTGGAAAATAAAGGAGATATTACCGTTTAAAGTATCCACTTTGGTAGAAAAATGGCCTGTCTCGAGCCATTCAACCCATTCCATTAAAAAAATAAAGGGCTCAAAAGATTTTTAATTTACTTGCAAACGCAAATTTGGTTGGGCAATAAAAATATTAATCCAACCGATTAGGGAATGGTTAAAATTGAAAATTATTCGAAGCCCATATATACAAACTGTGAACCCACCTGCACCTCAAGAATTGCCGCAGATGATCTGCAACTGCAAAAAAGGGTGCGGCGCTATTTGCTGTTGCATAAGAGTAAGAAATTATTATTTCAAATTATTGCACGCAATTTAATCATTAAATAACGGTTATTTTTTGACACGTTTGTAGGTCAGAGGTGGTTTTAAAGAGTTAAAGTGAAATCATTTTGTTAAAAAATGTTTATTTCGAATAACTAGCACCGTTGAGGCGTTCCAATCTTTTAGATTTTTAGGGGTCGAAAGGAAAAAATTCTTTCATTACCTCTAAAATCGCTTTTATTTTAAATAATTCCACGACTTAAATATATCCAATCCTCAAAAAGTAATATTTTGTCATTATTTTTTGCATAGGGGTTGGTTTTAAAGGTTACATAAGGGGTTATAAACATCAAATATACAATAAAATACGTTCGAGAACGTGAAATACTATTTAATATTTTTTAAGGTTTTTTTCACTTAGAGGTAGTTTTGATTCCTAAAATAATAAAAAGCTTCAATCGGGCTTATGTCACTTTTTATATTGAGCCTAAGACGAAATTAATTCTAAATTTTCATGCAAATACATTCAGTTAAAAAAAATTCGGAGATTGCACCTGATGTTAATCTTCACTGACTGTACTATAAGTGAAAAATAGATTAGAAGTGATTAAGTTACTCAATAGAAATCAAAATTTGTAGATTCAATCACAAACAAACAAATACCAAAACAGATGTAATGTAAATAAGCGCTACCTCGGGTACTATTAGGCCTGACGCAACTATCCCAGATACTTGCTGTGACCATATATACATTTTTTTCCATAAATTGTTAGCCATATCCAAATAATTATTGATCAAAGTATAAACACACTCAAAAGATATGTGTTGGAAATCTCCCCTGACTCAATTAGGAATAAATATAATTAATTGCATTTGATTAATGACACTATACGATGTGGTGTAAAATAAAATAAAAATTTTATCGAATACAAACCACGGAAAACGCAATTGAACTATTGTAGATAAGAGAACGTTGTGATTAATGACCCATGTAAATGATATTTTATGTACATAATGATGCCCCAAATATAATTTTGGAGTCTCTACTTTTTTAGTGTGGTTCAAGTATAATTTAATTCTTAAAAAAGTCTTCGGCACTAGTCTCTGAAAGGATTGGTTGAAATTACTGATTTGCGAATCGAGACCGAAGTTGAATTATTCATGATTGTATTGAAATAAAAATATTCAGTCGCAGTAGTTTCAAAATTATATGTTATTAACCTCCTAATTTTCACCCTGACTGTCATCTAATTACAGTTATTATATGAATGCCGATTTCGAATCTGATGTAATCGTTATCAATTGTTTCCACTTTCTCGCTTTGTATATTATTGAAACTTTCTCATTTTCGACCCTCGTTTTTGTTTTTGATAACAAAATTCGAACAAGATTTTTTATATTCTATAATTATTTTGGTGCTGAGCCGGTACTTGATGATTGATCAAGATTGATCGATTTTTAAGTAGAAACAGCTATAAACCGACTGGAAGTACATGAAAATTACCTCAAATTTGATATTTTCCAAATTTTCATCCGACCAACCATTCGTGCTTACTTGCTATATTTTTTTAACTCCATTTATTTACAATATGTCCTAGGGCAATGAGCTGTTGTTGTGAAACTGACTTGCGTAGTCATAGTATTTTCCACTGATAGATTATGGGAGATCAGCTTCATCAATTTTGACTATAGAACAAAATTCCTATGAACATAACATGGACTGAATTTGATTCGGTGACTTAAGGCGTCACTGTTTGAGTCAAAGCTGCATCTTATTTGCAAGTTCTTGAAACGCGATCACGGGATCACCGTGGGATGAAATATGACTGTGTCATCAGCGAATGTCACCATTCTTGGCTTGCTTATTACTGGTAGGTCAGCTGTATAGATTCAGTTCAGAACCAGTCTTAAGACACTTCCTTTGAGACTCAAGATAGGGTTGGTTAGAGATCAGTGAGTGTGTTAATGTATTTTACATATGAATCTCTATTAGTAAGGTAGAATATCAGTAATTCGTAATAGGGATGAGATTGCTTTTGTCTAAGGTTTGTGTGATGATGAACTGTTGATCAATAGTTTTTAACTTCGAAATTTCTATTTGTTTTATTGCCTTCTCAATTGTGCCATGTTCCCTTCTGTAATCGAAAATGGTGTTGCGGTTTTATTTTTAGTTCTTTTAGAATGAGCTTTTGAATTCTTACGTAGATTTTTTGAATACTTTAAACAAGATGAGTAGCAAGGTAAAAGGTCTGTAAGATGTTGATATTTCACTTATTTTGGGACCATTATTATCTGGAATACTTTATAGGTATTAGGGTAGTAGTTAATGTTGCATTAAACAAAAATTTTTGCAATATGTCCTATTTGTTTCTTTGATTTCAAATTTTTTTATTTTATAAAGCTGTAGATCCATTTAGTGTGGAGATTGACATATTTCACTTTCTTCATCAACAAGTTGCAGATTGAGTTACAAAAACAAATGCTTATCTTGTCACTCCTTGCTCATTTATTATGACAATCCTCAATTCATGAATTGCGGTGTATATGTTACAGTTAAAATGACCACTGAATTTGTTAAATATGATAAATAAAAATATGAAATAACTTATCATATTTAACAAATTCACCGGTTAATTTATAAAATTCCCAACTCGTAATGTGATAAATTTGGGTTATTTTGTAGAAACAAACCAAATCCATATTCTATGGGAAAGAGTCATTTATTTGCATTAACATTAACATTAGACATATTAGACTGTTTCAGAATTACAAAGTTTTTTACATTTGCACATCATAATCACCACAAAATTTGTGAAATATCCAAGTCGTAATAGTAAATGTGGTATCATGACTTATTGGCAGTGTTTGTGATTTTTTTTATTTAAATCGTCTTCAAATTTATAGTTATTCATTACTTTATATCTAAGATAGATAGATAAGATAGATAAGGAGGATTTTTGTAAAGAGGGGGTTGATTGGAATAGGCCCTGATATAGGAATATCTTCTCTGCAGCTACCACAGAGCACTACCTCTGTGGTAGTTGCGTGCGGTTGTGTTTGCCTAACTATTTCTGAAGGGAGATTTTGGTCAGAAAATAACTAAAATGAAGCTTGTAAGTAAAAATGTCTCTTCTCGGGCAGAAATTTTGGTTTTTAGAAAATTTTGTTTACATCAAATTTAAAAGGGGGCAGGCGGGTACAGCTGCGGCTGCATTATTCCCTGTCGTCGGCCATTTGGCAGGAGATCCGGTTCACCAGGTTGCAGGGAAACCGCAGAAAACCTGCAACACCGACGATTACTTTATATCTGTAAAAGTAATACAGATCCTCAACAACATCATAAAATATAATTGGAGGGAAATCCATGCCAGAAGCTATGCCTTTTATAAGTATAAGATCATTTTCAACACTGATGGATGGTCAGATTTAACATCAGATTAAAATTAACGAACCCTGCTTATTGGGCCAGTAGAATAAAGTACAGGTTTTTTTGTAGATACTACCTAACCTAACCACTGTTTGTTTCCTTAGTATCCATAATATTAAGTAATTTGGAATTAATACGCTCAAGGATGCCAACTATTATTCAATGTTTTCTTTTTTACGAGGTGGTAGCGAAGACCGTCTATATGCAAAGAAATTAGAACTACTTCTAAAATCATTTACCAAGCAGCCAAGCCGCGTAAACTGAAAGAACTTTCGTTAAATTCTTCATTACGAGTTGGGGGTTTTATAAACTTACCGTTAAATTTGATAAATATGAAATAATTTATCATATTTACCAAATTCTTGGTGATTATGCATAATCACCGAATTTATTACTTTTACCCGTAATTTTAAATTTAAGTTCTAGTTCTTTTAGCAATCTTGTTATTTTATTGCATCAGTTTTTTTTTACTACAGTTTTTGTTTTCTGACATTTTTCTTTTTAATTTGTGTTTTTATTGATTAAAATGAATGTAGATCTTTTTTCAGTTTAGTATTCATGTAGTCTAACGGGGTAAACCAGATTGCCTCCTGTGTTTTTTCCAACCGCTAATTCTATATTCAAACCACCAGGATTTAAATAATTTCGAAATAATTCCCAGTTAATTTGTGTAGTTTAATAAAAAAAGGGTGCTTAACTTTAGGGAACTCTAGGGAACTTTCGGCAGTGTATATTTTGATGTCAATTACTTTAATGATTCCGAAGTCGATAAGGTTTATTAAAATCTGTAGGTTGGCTTACCTGTAGAGATATATATTAAGTCATTTGTTGCTCTAAATAATTATTTTCCTTTAGTTACTCTTGCCCACCAGACTAAATACTTAGCATTACTAGATAAATTGTACCAACCACTTCAAATATACAAATCTAATTAATTTTCAACTAATATTATTAATGTATCACATCATTTGAGCCGTTTCCTGTTAGAAATTTCTGGTTAAGCCCTTCGATTGCGAAAGTCCTGGCTGAGGCTCTTTTAATGGCAGTAGGAGCAGCGGCGCATCGAGAAATCTAGTTTTGGAAAGGTTTTGTTCATTTTCGATAATAAGCAATAAGAAAAAATTTACTACAATTAGAGGTTAAAAAATTTTTGTTTTATAGTAAACAGTGTCAACACTATTGTTCTAAAAGCTTTAATATTGTTTCAAGTCGAGCTTTCCTTTTATGATAGATAGGAATTGGCAGCAGTAGATAGAATTAGATGCATCCGAATACAAAACACTATCAAAATAAGTCTAAAATTAAATATTAGATGCTATTTTGAGGCACTTTATCTGTTATGATTTACGTTGAAAATAGAAATTTACAAATTAGGAAATAACCTTATCAATTAAATTCTTGATCATCATAAATATTCGTGATATAGAAAAGTTTACAACTGACCTTTTATTGTTATCAATTTTGTTATATATTCACCAAAAACGAGGTATCATTGGTTAGTTTTAATTAACAAATAGATGCAGACATTTAAATAGGATTTGCATTTGACGTAAGTAAATTTTGAATAATTACTTTTGTGAACAATATTAGTAAAAATAGAATTCTTTGTAATTTGGGGAATGAAAGTACATGTTGAATCCCTGATTTTAAGTTATACTCCATAGGAATTTTTCTATACTTTCCCGGAATTAACTCATACTTGTGAAAATATATTATTGATTCTGGAAGTAAAAAATATACAGGCATGAGAGTCTCACGGAACAATGCCACTTTAATAAAAACATGAGAGAATGGAAATATTAAACACCTCCCCTTTTATATTTGCTAGCATTCAACTACTCTTGAATTGAGCTCAGTTCATGCGCGTGGAAATATTCCTTTCTTATTTTATTTGAAAAATACTGTTAATTCAACTCGATGGTCATTGAAGCCTAGGGATTTTAACTCTAAAGTTACTTTGCAATTTCTTTACTCATTTCAAAAAGGTTTAGTAATATTATTACTATTTTGGAATTTTGAAATCGTTTCTTAGGTGATTATTAGACAAGCTAATTTTAGCTTATTAAAGCTTAAAGGAATTTGTCCAATAATTGTTTTTTTTATCAATCATATTCTATTGTCCAAAATGGAATAAATCACTTTGTTTGTTTGCTTAAACTTGAATATTATTTATCCTTATCCAACAGATATTCTCCGATCTAAAACTTTAGTGTTCTAACATCTTAATATCGATTATATAACTGAATGGTTTTCTGGGTTTTGTCTGTTCAGGGTAAATCATGATTTCTTTTTAATATTTAAGATATCCAGTGGCGCCTCAAATCGAAACCTTTTCTGATAAACTTAGACCCACACCTTTATACTGCTCATGCAGGGACATATCGATCTCTCAGGTCGCAATGTACGTATTATGTCTAAATTTAATCTAGTCTACTGGATATAGTGCGTGCAAGGTAAGAATAGCACATCCAGATTTTATCGATGTGCGCAGTCGTGAAAAGTTTATGCGGCGGCGTTAGAAATAGAATCACGATAGAGAAGTATTTTTGATGTTTAAGTAAGACATGTTATTTGTTATGGTATTTAAAATTTTAAGTACACTTACTCTATTTTCACACCATAAAAAAATTGACCACTGAAAAGATTTACTATGCAAGTATGTGCCTTAGACCACTCGACTGATATAAAACTTTTGGAGTTCTTGATCTTAGAGAAAGTTTACGAAGAGTTGTCCTTCTTCAGATACCAAATTAATAATGAAATATCTCCTGCCAACATTCTTCAGACCCTACTTGAATTTAAATCATAAGTCTTTTCTATAAAACTTTTTCCGATTGACCAGCATCGATTTCACGAAGACATCGCAATAAAAAGGTTATGCTACTATATTCACGACATCATTTGATTTTTGATAACTTCCACTCCTCCTGATCTTATATTATTGCACTTAAATTTCGTAAGACAATGAAAATATTGGATTGTTAATTTTCATCGTCATATAACCATGTTTCTGAGAGAGAAAAATATTGCTTGAATTGATGGTTCTGGTCACATTTTTCGTAACACTCCCATTACGCATTTTTACTCAAATAATAAAGGATGTATATTAACGAGCTCATTTACGTTCTAATTCTAATTTGTGTCTTGCGAAAGACTTGTAAAGCTGCCATTTCATTCAAAGAAAGTATTATAGATTTGATTCGTATTCTAGCTTGTATTATTTGTATGCATATGAACCCGAAACAAAATAACAATCGACTGTATGGGTCTTTCAAAACGAGCTAAATCCAACAAAATTTTTTCGCGAACCAAGCACTTCGAAGCTAATAGTCGCTTGTTTCTTCATAATTACTGGACATGCTGGCACCGTTCCATAAGGGCCCTTTCACACCAAACGAATCAGAATCACTCCGAATCAATTTGAATCTGATTGACCAAGATTCGGCTTCGAGCGCTCCGTTTAAATGTGAAGGGACTCTTTTCCCGCCTTCAGACCGGACGAATCTGGTTCAATCAGGTTAGATTCGAGGTCGCACTTGATTCAACCTGTCAGATTCCTCGTCCGGTCAGTCTTGAATCAACAACCATACGAGATGGACGTGGAGTTATTAATTTTAAAAGTTAAAGAAAATAGTGCGATTTATGACGGATGAAAGGATTTTTATAGATTCAGGTTGATTCAGCTGGTGTGAAAGAGTGGAGATGACGAATCAGATTCAACTTGATTCGGAGTGATCCAGATTGATTCGGATTCGTTTGGTGTGAAAACGGCCTAAGAGTACCATAGTACGGTCAATTCTGAATGGTACATCAGGATTTGTTCGCCAGAAGTCAGAGAAACCAATCACAGAAAATGAATCTTTCTCCACCACGACATTGCGAGCTCTTCCCACCTCAGTTCAAACAAAAAACGTTTTTGAACAGTCAAAACATCGAATTTATGGGTCATCCGCCAATTTGGCAACCAATGATTTCTTCCTATTTCCGCAGATCAAAAATAAATTGCTATTGTTCACGTTTTTCTACACCTAAAAAAGCTGTTGATGCATTCAAATTACATGTTACGTAATGGAGAATATTTTGAAAAACAAATTCTCTATAATTATTCGAACTGCTCTTTCTCGATATTGGCGTTGAATTTCTTCCTTGTTTCAACGTATAAGCGATTGCGGACTTGTTAGCTTAGTTCTACGACTTGGAATAACCGTATATCTAATGATGTTAAATCATATGAACCTAGAAACTAATTTTTAATAGATACATAAACGAAAATTTACCCTGTTTATTAATTCTTTATTAATTTCTATAGTTTACACATAAATACTTATCAATATCAATACAGATCAAATCACATTACCGATATTTACGAAAGTATCATCCGTGGAGAAACGACCCAGGTGGAAATGATTGATTTTAAAAATGTGTAAACGATAAATGTTCACAGCCATATAATTCTTTCAATAAATTTCGTTACTCTAATATGCCACATTCGCTAATTTTCGTGTGAAACAAAAAGAAGCCCTTATTTCAGTCAATGTTATAGTTGTACTGAGTCGTTTGAGTCGCAACAGGCATTTATACCAAAAGACTACTCGGTAATAGCTATCGGTTACTGGTATTCTCACTTGTGTAGCACTTTATTTAATATCTACACCTCTAAAAACAATAGTCAGCAGGATTGATAATAGTGGATAATATGTCAGCAGACTACATAGGCCTGGAAAATAAAAAATTCACTTCATTGTATTTTACGTCAAATGAAATTTTGACAGATCATTATTTACGTTAAAAAAATAAGGAAAAAAAATCAGCAGATAGTCCGCCGGTGGAAAAATCGTCAGCAGGGTAATTGAAATCGCAAAACAGGTATTTAACTGTGGTGAAAAACAACCAAATAAATTATTCAACTGAAAACTTTATCCCTGATCAATATTCTGCTGACCCTTATTTTCATTCAATATATTGTTTAAATAACTTCTATTATTAATTTCAAGCGGGCTGATATTAATTTAGTTATGAAAATATTCCTTTTTATTTTCACTTTTAGCGTACCTATACTCCACATACTATTATTCTTCTTGCTAAAAACTGTATCCCTGACAATATTCTGCTGACCCTTTTTTCATTCAATATATTGTCAAAAAAACTATTATTCCAATAATACCAATTGCTTTGCAATTTTTCATTTATTGTATGCAATTCTGCGTCACTCGAATATAATAAATTTTCTATAATTGTTTTAAAACAAAAAAAATTCTTTCGAAATCACATTCATTTTATTTAATTTTTCGTCAATAATAGTATAACTAATTACATTATAAGAATCTTTAATAATCATTTACTTCCTATTCATCATTATCAGAACCTTTCGATGTCTTTGATTCGTATTCGGTGTCCTCACTGCTGTCATAGGAAGAATCAAGTGCACTTTCTTCTTCTTCTTCCTTATTTTCTCTGCCGTCTTCTCTGTTGGTATTTTCAATTTCTTCATTTTGTACATTTACAGTTTGTTCGTCTGGTTCAGTGTCATCTGAAAATAGGAAAAAAAAATGATGTTTTCAGTTGCTTTTTTTATCGGTTAATAATTAATTTTTGATAGAAATTGATGAAAAGTCGTTAGTGCCTACAGAGTTATGAATACCTGTAATGTTGGTGATACTTGGTGGAAGTTGATCACCATTGAACCATTTGAAAAGGTAGGTATTTATTATCTTTTTCTTCCCATCCGTAGTCTGTTGGTGAGAGCTATATATGCTGTGCGTAAAACTTGTTGATGTAGCTCCAATTTACACGGAGGAAATGTTGCTCCATCAACTGTATTTTTGAATGTGAAGACATCTGTTTTTAAATTCATTTTATAAATTTTCGTGAAGGTAGCACCTCGTGCTATATTTACATCATTGATGCTCTTAAAACCATACAAACAAACTCTTCAATAGATTTGAGGACTTCTTGTACATCACAAGTGTCAATTTTATAAATATTTGAAAAAGCTTTTATTTAAGACGGCGAATTTTTCAATATTTTAAAAGCAACAGGGATGTAGTAATGAATACCATCAATCTATCATTTTCTTTCGGCAGTTGTTGTCTTTGTTGCTTCTTTTTATGTCAGAATGTTTGAGGGAGAGAAGAATGCATGCAAGTTCCAAAATGACCGTATTTCAAGGTCAGTGGAATTTCTAACGCCATAGGCGTAGAAATAGTGTCATAGTTAAAGATAAATTTATTTATATAAATATGTATTTAATGAGAATATTCTTTTATAAAACAAAAAAAGTAATATATAAAGTATATAAATAACATACTATTATTTGGTCTATGATTTGGCGGTAAAGCAGTGAATGCTTTTTAACACTTAAAGAGATACTTTTGATACTCGTTTATCACCTCGGGAACTTTAGTTTCACTCATTGACAAATTATATTTTTTTCGAAAATTTAAAATACCTTTTTAAAGAATCAGGTGAAAACGATTTTAAAGTGTCATTTTTCTTTAAGCAGAACACACACAGAACGGTTTAATTTCTTTCGCCATTTCGAATGTTTCACTTGTAAACACGTCAAAAGCAAAGACTCAACTGAAGGAGTGGGAATGAGGCTTATATTAGTTAACTCCCAATTTTGTACTAAAATGGATCCCTAGAAGTCCTAACGGTCATAGGTAAGGACTCTGGTAATGTAAGTAAAGATGCGCAGGTAATAAACATGAGAATTCGTTCGAGTCTGTGCAGAAATGACTTACACAGAAACTATATAAAATATTCTTTTTTGTGTTCATTAAAAAACCCCTCATATTATCGTGGTAATTGAAATGAATATTTTTATAACTAAATTAATATTAGGCCGCTTGAAATTAATAATAGAAGTTATTTAAACAATGAATGAAAATAAGGGTCAGCAGAATATTTGTCAGGGACAAAGTTTTCAGCTGAATAATTTATTTGGTTGTTTTTCACCACAGTTAAATACCTGTTTTGCGCTTTCAACTGCCCTGCTGACGATTTTTCCACCGGCGGGCTATCCGCTGATTTTTTTTTCCTTATTTTTTAACGTAAATAATGATCTGTCAAAATTTCATTTGACGTAAAATAAAATGAAGTGAATTTTTTTTCCAGGCCTATGTAGTCTGGTGACATATAATCCTGCAGACTATTGTTTCAATAATTATCATTATGTAAATAATAGTTGGATAAATTTTTAATTGACGTAAAAACATTTTTGGAATTTTTTTTAACACAATAAAAATTTTTTCACAACTCTATCCCCGTTGGCTGAACTTGCTGAATCGCTATTCTTTTTTTGGATGTATCTAAACAATTAATTTTACTTTTTTCACTAATTAGAATAAATCGGAGTAAAATTATTATGTGATTTGCAACGGTGCCTCCCGGACTATAGGAATCAATCCGAATCAACAGTAATAACATTTAAAGAACTAATGAATAACTAAATATTTCTTTTAAACAAGAAACTTGATTTCAACTAGTTGGTTCTCATTTAGGAATGTACGGAAAACAAAAATTGAAGCATAATCCGACAGAAACATATAGAAAATGGAAAGTAGATAGATCAAAAACCGTTTGTATTAAATTAATAAAAGTAACTGATAGTTAGCAAGAAAAACATAATGCACATACTGAAGTAAACAAGACCAATAGATAATTTAAATGTTTGTTTTTGCAATAATAAAATTGATTCTTTTGAACTTTTGTATAATTGTGAAATCACATTATTAACAAATCTTCAATTTGGTGTTTATATTGATATTGAAAATGTTAATAAAATTTTATATTATTTATATACAATCTGTAAAAACAGTGAAGTAGATTTGTATGAATTAGTATCGAAAAAGTTAATTCATTTTTTACACAGAAATGCACCGATTTCAAAATCTAATTCTAGTTAACCAAGTTCGCTTAACTCTTTTTTGTTCAGTGCAATTCACCGTGAACGGATCCGACTAATCCAGAAAATCACTATTGGACGCTATAAAAATTGGCAATAACGATTAATACATCAGCCAAAATTGGAAAATTACCAACTAAGTAGAGATCTTCAAACAAAAACAGCACTACCCCCACAAATCACAAGAACGGATGCAATAAGTGGATAGCTCTTGTGAACAAAATTGGAAGAAACCCGCAAAAACGAGATCTCATTCCTTTACCATAGCTGCTGAAACACCGACAGGTGCCTTTTGCACCACTGGGACCTATTTGACTATGGACTAGCCCTACAGACTTTTTACTACGATTTTAAATAGAAACAAATATAAATACAGTTTCAAATACAAATCGTCAATTTCATCTTTTATATATTAGATAAAGTTTGACAAATTATCGATGGTGTAAAAATATTTGCAGCGGTTGTAATTTTACCTAGGAAAACCCACGTTTCTCATACACAAAATGTATTGATTACGTTTGATATCAATAATCGCTTGTCACTTTATATCACACCAAGAAACCGGAATAAAGTAAAGAAAAGTTCAACTTTACCAAGTTTACAGCGAAATGACATATGATAAATTCCAAATTGATCATACCCTCTTATTTTCCCTTTTCATAGTGATTACTTAGTCTCCGTTATTCATTTTGAACTACTAGATTCTCATATTTTTTTTTGTTTTCAAGATTCAAGGAATCCTTTTGATATTGAGTGATCTGTGCACAGTTTGACATGGCTCCAATAACGATATACCCAGGTTAGTTCAGGTTATAAATTTTAGTGTGCTGCTAACCTAAAGGCTCATGTATTTGCATGATTAAGTACATTCGCATGAGATATGTTACACGTCATTATGAACAATATTTAGAAAAATATTGGAAATATGTCACATACAGAAGAATATGCATGCTTACACTAAAACATATTCTTGATTTTTTAACAGAAACTAATTGTTATGCCTGTTTAAGATAAAATCTAAATATCACCTATATTCACAATTAGAATATCACTTTGCATACATATTTACGATAGTTTTTTTTCGTATCACTTAAATAAACCTGATACAAATAAAATAATGGAAAAATCAAATAAACTATTATCTTCAACACATCAATAAAACATTACTAAGAAACATGAAACTAGTCACCTCTAGAGTTCAAAATAATTTTAAAGCAGCCTTCAAGATAGAATTTGCTATCATTTGATTGATGTTTTCTTCATAATCTGCCTGTTTTTGCTCCATACAAGACCCCAGGAAATCAACAACGACATTTCTCATATCATTTCTTCATGTATTATTATGCAAATCATTGAATGGACCTGCAATGTCCGCAATTCTGGAAATCTTTATTTAACATTGCACAAGCTTTTTGGAATGATTTCGATCAAATGGTTCTTTTCAAGACAGAGTAAATGTATTAAGTACATGTTTTCATCTCTTCGAAAAGATCACAAATTTTCGTTACACGTTCCAATAATATTATCAATTGCAAAAAGCACATATGATCAAGGTATTTCTCTTCTTTCTTCCCTCTACAGATTGTCTACTTCGAGAAAAGCTTATCCTATAGGATATACGAATAGAAACACTTGATATCACCATTTGTATACTCTGTAGCATAAGCTTATCCGGAAGTAGACAATCGAGAACCTGGATATACAGCCCCCAACGTTTAAATAGCTTAGATCGTGTTATGTTCGATTAGAACTTTAAAAATTTCACAGTGCTATTTTATCAAAAAGAAGCCATTTAGAGGGCGTGGCAAAAAATTTTATTTTTAATGAAACTTGCCAGAAAGCTATAAATGTAAAATTTTTGGTTACATTAAAAAATCGCATGTTGTACGATTATGTTTAATATTTATTTAAAAATTATTTTTTTATCGTTGTGTATCGACTTTATTCGTATACCTGATGTAAATCCATCATATAACTAATTATTTATTCATAACACATTTTTTCCTATAACTGAGGACTACCTCTTCAAAAACCAACCTTATTCACTAATCATAATTGGAACCCATCGCTTTTGGTGTTGAATTTCCATTGTTCTGATATCTTTTCATTCGTCAAAATTTATTATAATGTAAAGTGGAGACAAAAGGGCGTTTTTTGCTTCACAAAAGGCACTTATAGTATAAGATCCCGATTAAAAGTCGGACCTTATCGGCCAAATTTGCCTCAAAAGTTCTACAAACAAAGTAGAGCCGGTAGACATCAGACTCCTGGGAGCTACCTGAAGAACTGGTTGTATATAGTATATAGAATACTAGAATAGAATAGTAGAATACCAAAGTAAACATCGGGAGCCCATTGTTTTCTCTGATCCTCGATAACAACACCAAAATACATGAAATACGATTTTCTCACATTTTCAGAGAATAATCTGGTTTCTAACTTCACTATAAATTCTCCACAAATATAGCAAAACTGGTCTGGAGAAATTTTGCAGCTGCAACGTGTATAAATTGTCGTTAAAAAATATCATCTACATAGAACGCAATCATTAAAAAGCAAACTAAATAAGAGAATAAACAAACCATGCTATGAAATTTTGATGTTAATAAGAGCAGACCAATTTAATAACTACCATTAAAATTAGTGCCCAACGATTAACTTTTTCTATTATTTGGAAGGTATTGCCATCATAAAAATAATTGTTTCAACTGTGCAATAAAAATCGTGAAGTCCAGTGTAATGGATGAGGTATTCACCATTACATTTCAATTCCTACTGCTCTACCCATATGTCTATTAAAAAATTCTATCTGTGATCTTCTGATCTTAGAGCACGTCTTGACCGTTTTAAAGAAGTTTTAAGAACCTCCTCTACCCCACCATAGCTTCTTGTGATTTTAACTTGGAGAATGATGAAGAAAGAGGCAATATCGGTTCTATTGGAAACGTGAGGTGTCGTTGAAAGGCTATTTTTGCCAAAAATTCTTGCAGAGTAACCGCTTTGGCAGGATTATCTTCACTAATCCGTGGATTTAAGAAAAATCGATTAAACTTTTCTTCAGTCACGATTTTTGACGGACGTTCTATTCTATTCTGTACCATTTTTCCCAGTGCTGACTTTATTTACCGGTCTTGAGGTTGGACTCAAATATCTAGATTTAATCTCTAGTATCACGTGACTCATCAAGCTCCGAGTGCGGTACAACAAATTCTTGTAGATCGCTTTTCACATTTGCTTTTGTTCTGGGTTGAGAACTGATTATTGACATACTTGTGTCTTCACATACCAACAGCAATTTTCTAAGGATTTCTGATAATTTTAAATAAATATTGAATCACTTTGCTTGTACATTCTCATTTTCGCAACACTACTTGAATAGAATTAAAGGTGCTACCTAATCATTTTGCTAGACAGAGGTGGAAGTTGAGTTGCCAGTTCTCAAAAGTGTATAAAGCACTATTTTCTGTCATTATTATTCCTGATATATATATATATATATATATATATATATATATATATATATATATATATATATATATATATACCGGGGAATTTCGAAAAATATTTATTTAATAATATAACATTATTACAAAACTGCAGATACCAACAACGAATATACTGTCAGCACCTATCTAGTAAACAAATAATTCAAATTATGGAGTGAAAAGTAATATCAGTGTTGATAGGTTTCGCTATACCTATAATAATTGAAAATAATAGAGCGAATATTAGAGCATAATCTAAAAACGCTGCGAGATTTTGAAAGTTGTTCAGAGAATGAGAAAATGTATGAAAAAAATTGTAGATACAGTCAGTAAATGAATTTTCCAGCCTTGAAGGCATCAAGGTTAGTTCTATAACGTTCGTCCAATAATAGATAAAGATTTGAATGAAAAAAGATTTGATAACATATGTGGAATTCTCGTAGTTTTTTTATGCGTAATTGAACTCTTGTCTCGGTAATGTGGTTTTATTCAGAACATTTATTGACATTAACATTCTGAATGAGTAACCGCAGACCATGTAAACAAATTTTTATTATTTGGTTAAATAAGTCATTCAGATTGAAATATACTGTAAATTGATTCGACTTCATAAATATTTAGATTTCTCAGAATTTCTTCGAATTTGTAGGTAAATATGATGCAATATATTGTTTAAATGATAATAAAAAAATATATTTCGCTTGTTGCGTTCATCATAATTTCTTAACATACTCGGATACAATCGGTCTGGGATACGGAATTTAAAAATATATTATACTAGGGTTGTCTGAGTAGTTAGGAAACAGGAAAAGGCCACCAGGGGCAAGATCTGATAATTACGGTGGATAATCAACCAATTTGTAGCGGAGAAGGTGAATGTTCTGAAGGAAAATCACTTCCTTTTTCTTCAATTTCGCAATTTATTCTTATCCTTATCAAGCAATGAAACGCAATATTTTCTGGTTAATGTTTTACTTTGTTAAAGATAGCAAATGAACACAATTCCACGATTATCTCAAAAATCATCAGTTTTCCGACTGATGAAATTGTATTTGCCTTTGTCGGAGCAGGTTCGTCCGTTGCAATCAACTGCCTTGACTGTTTTTTTTTTAATTTCAGGTTTTATTATGGACTTATTTTGCATGAATCGCGTAAATAAAGCCTCTGAAATTTTTAATCGCATGATCTTTTGATCAAAAGTGAGCAAATGTAACCCCAACGTGTGGATAGTTTACGCGTGCATAATTCTTCAGTCAGTATATGACAAATGCGTTCTTTACTCGTGTGAAGTTTCAACGAATTTCTACCAAGAAGATTATTTTACAAAATTAACTAAACATTTCCAAAAAATTGTTAATAGAGGAGACATATAATGACATTATAATAAACTACATAATTTTACTACTAAAAATTGAAGATTGAATAGATAAAACATTTTCAAATACGTGTTTTTGTACGTATTTCACTATTATGAAAAAAATTATATTAGTCAGTAGTATTTTGTATAACATACAAAAAATTCATAAAGTGTACGTTCCAGCGCTGTCCCGAATATTTTCTTTTAAAAACGACGCCTCAAAATTTTCTCAAATATTCTTTAACCAATGCAAATTACACGTGCATAACGAAGTCTTTATCCAATGGCATAGGTAACTCTTGTGTCCTTATTCAAACTCTTTTGTATTTACGTTTCTTAAATGTTCAACAGAAAATGTATGTTTGAAAAAATATTGGGCATTTAATCACCCACGAAAGATTTTAGCGGGCGCGAACGTTATTCATTGTTTTTACATTATAAAAAATACTATTTTTAGTCCTTTGCAATTATTTAGAAAAATTTTGGGGCTTCGATTTCAAACCAAACGATGAGCATCATCGCGGGACTGTAATCTTCTTTTTTTGACGTTGTAAAAAACTCTCATATCATATTTTTTTTTAATAAGTTCCTTATTGAGTGTCATTTGTAATAGTTGAAGAACATTTGAAAACATTTGGAGCTTCGATTTCAAAACGAATCATGTGCGTCAGCTCTATGAATTTTTTTATGTTATAAAAAATACACGACTGTTTTCTAATTAGGTGAACTTTTAATATTTACATGATTTCTTCTTATTTTATCCGTGGATAACTTCACACTGGCGCGCTCTTTTGATATGCCGATAGCCTCTTCTATTTCTATAACCTCAACCCGACGCGACATTGGTCCAGTACCATTTGGTGAGCTATCATTGTTTGTCGAAGTTTCTCATCGTTAGTCAAGCCGATACGGCGATGCTTGAATTCAGATGCACAAAATTTTACGGCTGTAAATGATGGCAGACTCCATACAAAGTGTGTCTTTTCATTTTCAGAAAAATCTTTTTTTACGATAGTTAAATGCGAAAATATATTTCTTACTTATATAGATAAGTACTGACATTTTCAGGTTCAGGTCAGAAAATGTTCAGACAAAATTATAAGTATAAATATCGGTTGTATTCGTTTCACTGCTACCATTTAGATTTCTATTTTAATCAAAGTTTTTTCTGACCTTTCGAAATGCATAATTCTTGTGTAAACAAAAAGAGGTTTTTAGTAATATAATTATAATAACAAAAACAGATAAATAGACATTATTTAATTATCGCTGTACAAATTTTTCGCTAATCATGCAGTTTATTACAAATAAAGGAAAAGCAAAATGTAATTTGTCTAAACTTGGGATTTCAGCAAAAAAAATATGAATAATGTAGAAGTTAAACAACATTTAACGTTTATATGTTATTTTGATAACTGAAAATGGATGTGGACAATCGTCTGATTTTTTCTGTGGCGTATAATTAAGAAAGAGTCAACCAGTCGCATACTCCTGTCATACGCCAGAAACGTTTATTTGACAGAAGACAAATTTGACAAAAAAGTCAAACAGTACTAGGACAGTAACAAGCAACATTTTTTTCCAACTAATTTTCTCCTTATTTTATTTTTGCTACTGATGTTTGCTCAATTAGTTAGGTATCTATACAAATAGATTGATCTCATATGAAGAACTGTTTTATATAGTTCACTTCGAAATCATTTTCAATCGCAGAGACTTTTCCGCTTCTTTCCCACACGCCAAATTGCCAGGTTGACTTTTGTAACGGAAGTTCTTATTTACAAAATAGCGGATTGAAGTCAAATATAAATGAAATCTGAATATCTTTTTAGGCTTGGATAAGATTGTGTCAATATCATGACAAAATATATACTAAAGCTTACATTCATCAGCGACTTTCATTTGAAAGAGTATCAGTTACTACATAAGGAGCCATACGCTCGCATTGGTCCTTAAAAGATATTATAAAATATTATGGTTATTTCTAGAGGTAGAATAAATTTCATGCGTTAATCAATAACTTGGCTAGGTTTTAACTTGGAATGGAGATATCTTTCTTAGATTGTTATACAAACAATACATTCTTAGTTTATGAGTTATGAGAACAATAGTTGTCACCATGATGCGTGAAATTGTTCCATCGAAAAGTATTGCAAATTTTATTACTTCGCATATCAAATTACGATTGTTCATTTCTATTACGGCTAATAAACTTCTAACCATAAAGTTATCAGTTTGTAAACTATTTCACAAGAAGAAATACGAGAAGAATAAAAATTTTATGTTCGTTGTTGTAAAACATGTGAAACATATATCTATTAACTATTCAATAAATTTGGATTTTGAGTACTGTTTAATGACTTAAAACGTCTTTCTTTAGTTGTTAGAATATATTTAAAGTTCCCGTTTATATATTGTTTCCGAAATGTTTCTGCACTCAGCGTTTTCAGACTTTCCAAAAACATATCTGAGAAAGAAACAAAACTCAAATGAGACAATTATATAAATTGAGGGGTTATTTTTTATTTCCTATATTTTTTGGGGTACTGAATCAAGATCTGAGGTTACATTAAAAAATTCCATAATGCAACATGATATAAAAGCAAATTTTAAAAAATGTAGAAACTATCAGTGTTTTAGTAAAAATGGCTCTAAATGAAATGAAAGTATGAAAAATTTTTTTAAAACTTGATATTTCTCAGAAGCAACATATAATGGAATCAATTACTAAATGAAAAATCACTCTATATGCGAAATTATAATGGATCATTAACAAACATTAATTCTTTGTATGAAGGGTTCTCTCCTAAAAGATCTTAGTTATGGCTCTTCTATGACGAATTGGAAGAATTGTTTTCTTGCATTCTCAATTTCACTGATTGCATTTACAATAAGTATCGAAAATCTATGCTAGTTTGGACGGGTTTACAACATGCACAAGACGAAAGCTTTTTTTTGTTCCACCTTCATTCATCTGGGACTCTTTATTGTTGATTGACTCTATTTTATCCATTAACTATTGTTACTTGTTTTCTGAAATTTGAGTGTGAGTGAGGTGGAGCCTCTTATTTATGACTTATCCATATTCGTAAACGCTAACTCTTTTTAGGATAGATAGAATTTACTGAGGTGCCTTATGGTATACTCAACTGCCATACTTTCAATTTTTTTGTGGTCTTCTAAATCAAAATCCTTAATAATTTATGCTGTTTCTAATATTATTATTGCTTCCCTTTATAACTTATTTTACAAAAGTTTTGGTCCAACGAATGGCATTGAAGCAGCTTATTCGGCCATTTCATCTTCATTTTCGTTATCTTTATGCTTCTCTTGTCCTGGTAATCAGACCATAGTAATTCTAGTACGTGCTCATCCAGCGAATTTGCCTCACAACAAGGATTCCCCTACAGAATTGGCTGCATTAAGTGTTGTTTGTTGTTATGTGCAGACTTATTGATGCTCTATCCATTGCTTTAGCGTCGTTACTCTACATCTTCAACGTATTCGTCTGTTATGTACCAGATTTAGTTTCGCCTTGTACAAAAATGAGGAGATGTAATAAATTAAGTAGTACGATCGTTTTTTGATAGTTTCCTTGATGTTTAAAGATCGATCTGATGATGACAATATTTCAGTTGATTTCCTTTGTTATACTTTAATCTGTTTGGGTAGTTTTACCCAAACAAGTGCCTTTAGGAGCACGAATTTATAATATTAAATATGAGAAACTTTTTGCAACGTGAATTTTTTTCTCTCTTCTAATAAATTCCATTTATTTTGATATATTTTGGGTATAACTTATTTAGATTATTGAACTTATGGAATGTATTAATAATTATAAACAGAAAATATTGCAAACTGAATGTTTAATATAAATTATACAATGGTTATCAGTAAAATTATTGCAAAATGGAATATTTTCCTTTCCGCATAATTGAATACCCAATCATTAGCTAAAATTGCTATTTCAATTTCGTTTTATAATTTGTTCCTTTCAAATAGGTCAAAAGTCAAAAGATTAGTTATAAAATGGCTACTTTCCTGCTTGTACTAAAGGTGCAACAGGTATTTTCAACAGCGCGTGTGCAAAGTATAGTTTTAATAGAAACAAAATGAATTTCTTATAGTCCACATCATAGTTTTCTAGATTAATTGAGAAGTCTTATCCGCTAAAGTAGGTTTTATTGTAATGACGAGTAGGTATTAGTTTACATCTGATTTCTGAACAACTTCGGGACAACTTGGTGTGGTTCAGTACAAATAGAAAAATCTCTATTTCATCCTTTGTTATTTTGCTTTCAAATCTTCACAAAACACGAGCTTCTGGCAACTGTTTTTTCATTTGGATTATTTCACAATAAAGTTTTCAAAAAACCAATTTCAATCGATTAATATATTTAGTTATTATCTAATCGACGTAAATTTTTTCTGTTTAAATTTGGTTTATAGAGATATGTCTAATTATGGTCATTCTTTCCAAAGTTTTACCCTTCTAATTATATATACGGGGATGGTTCCAGAAGTACCTGGCCCAACAAAGAAAATACAAAGATTTTGGAAAAAAAAATATTTATTTTTCAATGTAATCTTCTTTTAACTCCATACACTTTCCCCAGCGATGTTTAATAAGTTCTATACTCTTTTTGTTTTAAGAATCGTCAAGCTCCTCTACACAACCATTAACTGCCGATATCACTGTTGAAAAATCTTTAAGCACCTAGCCATTTTTTCAAGTCTGGGAACAGAAAATCCGAGGAGGCTAAATCTTGCGAATAGGGTACATGAGGGAGCAATTCATTAATTTTGACCATTGCAATAACAGATGTGTAAGCTGGTGCATTATAGTGTTGAAAGAACACTTTTTTCTTAGCCAAATGCGGCCGTTTTTGCTTGATTTCTTTGCTCAAATTATGCATAATAGTTGCCGTTTATAATTTTTCCTTTTTCAAGCTAATCAATGAAACTTATGCCACACGCATCACAAAAAACCGACGCCATGACCTTGCCAGATAGAACGGTCTTTGTCTTCTTTGGAGCCGGATTTTTTTCAGTCCATTATTTTGATTGTTCTTTTGTTTCGAGTATGAAGAAGTGGACCCACGGTTAATCCATGGTTATGAAAAAGCGCAAAAATTCGGCTTTATTCCTGTGAAACATAGCCAAACACTCGATGGAAACATCTTCACGACGCTGTTTTTGTTCCAATGTGAGCAAACTCGACACCCCTCTTGCGCATGCGTTGTACCGCACTTTTTAAAATGCCTATTATGACGGCGATCATCCATTACCGCTTTGTGGATTTTCCTCAACATTTTTGGAGTCGTGAGCTCATTTGGTGGACCACAGCGATGCTGTTCTTCGCAAATCGTACAACACCGTATAAATTCTCCTACCCAATGTTTCACTGTTCATAAAGAAAGAGCAGTCTCGCCCAGAGTAGCATCTAGTTCAGTTTTTATATTGGTTAGGGCTAAGGCCAAATAAAAGTATTGTATCACATAGAGATGACCAATTTTTTCCATGTTTAAAAATTCACTGAAAACATTACCTATTGATGGCTGCCAAACAAATACTAAACAACATGTCGTCTTCAAGCTTTTGCCATATAGATTGTGTTCTTTTTAATACAGTGGTATTTTTCAAGCAACTACCGCCACTCTAGGTCAGGCCAGGTACTTCTGGGACCATTATTTTAGGTACAGATTTCATTTATTACAGATATGGCTATTTTGATAACCATGATATGGTATTCGTTATGATTGGTACCTAAAACATTCTTTTCAACTCATATGTTCATAAAAAATCGATTCTAATAAGCTTATTATAAGTAAAGTAAAATTTATAAATAATGGTCTTTATTTGTACATTTTTCCTCTTTTTAATGTATTAATTTTCATTTTGGTTTTTGATGTTTGCATATTAAATACGAAGTAATAAAAATAGTAAAGAAAATTTCGTTTCTCTATTCTGTACATTTCTTCACCTTTTTTTTTCACTATATCCCAAGCAAATTTTCTATCGAAAAATGACTCAAATCAAATTTTTAATTTCCTTTTCACTTTAAACCCCAAGTTTAAGGTCCAATTTCATAGCATAAATAATAATATATCAAACATATGTGCATTAAATTACCCTGTAGTTCAATTCAATCATCATTAAAGTATTGCAGGAATACAAAATACAATCATTTCTAAATGTTAATCCGACACTGTTAACATTCCTGAATAAATTGTGTGTTGAAAAATTAGTGATTGAAACCATGTTGTTGATTTTGAAAACGAATCGATGAATATTGTGTAGAATATAAGTTATCAATGTATTCATAGAACCATCAATCAATATCTCTTTATTGCCTCCCGTTGTTTGGGAAAACACCAGACAATGTAGCTACAGATGAGTTTCTATCCTTCGAAATTGAAATTAATCACAATAATAATGTACTTGTTAAACGGGAAATGAAAGAAAAATTTTCAAAAATGTTGTGGGAAGCAATTTGATATGATAAAAAAATGTAATCGATCAATGCAATCAATAAATTTTTATGTATCTGACAACGGTTTTACCTGCAATTAGAATAGGGTCTACCAAAAATTGAAGGCAAATAATTACATCTCAAAACTCGACTCATTGTGCTTACACATCACATCTGTTGTAAAGCAATTGGCAAGTGTAGTGGTAAAGCTCCCTTATTAAAATCCAGTTACTTACAATGAATATATAAATTGAGTTACGACGTTTTCTTGACTGGTATTCTACATGGCTTCTTACTAGTCCCCCTTTAATACATAAAACGACACCACGACACCCCCAAGAAACGATTCAATTATTTCCTTACTGGACATTTGATCCCAAAGCAATTCTCGAATTGGCTCCGCAACTATAAAATGACTCTCAATACTCAAGCAACTCAGCAGACAGTTGCATTACTTGAAAAAAAAATGTAACAGTAATTAAATATCCACTTCGCGCAAGCAGGATTTCTGTCTATTCTTCAACCTTAAGCAATGCATCATTTTTTGAGAGCATTAAAAAAATAAACGGTTTCAAGTTTTTAAATTATGAAAGCATCGATTACGAAAGTACAATATAACCTCACTGTTTCACCTTTTCTCAATCTCTATCTCTTAAGGGATAAATTGGAATAAAACTGGATTTATATGTAAAAGCCAGTTCTGGTTGTTGTTTTAGTGAACCATTACTACTAACTTATATATGACGGCATACCAAATGTTCTACAAGTAACAACTACTGATATGTTCATCTATTGCAACTACATTATCCTATTTATCGCAAATGCGAGACGTTTTTATGGTGATAAATTTGTGTATGAGATGATTTGGAGAAAATATCACGCCGCCCATATTAAATTTCATATCATCAGAATAAAGTGATGTCGATCGACTTATTTATCAATATCGACATCTTTGATAGCTTGTAATTTCAAGAAAAAAGCCGTAATCCTTTGATCGGTTGGATGTTATTGCATCTCTTTAGAGCAATCTAAAGATGGTGGTTTACGCTGCGTCAGAGACAGGAGATCGAGACGGAAGAACAAAACACCTTTAGGCCTTCTATAAGTCAGTGGGCGAAGGAAACGAAGATGCTAGGCAGGAGACCTCTAAAACTTTCGACCTGAACTGGTAGTGTCGGATGTCGCGCTCAACAAATCACGTATAAAACATATTTAAAATACCGTCGTTTTCTGATGAAGATTGATAGAAATGATTATATATAGACAACATTCTGAGTTATTCAATTCACAACTGGACTCATACAGAGATAAAACGTTGAGGAATAATATTTTAAAATATATAGCAAACAAATAAAAGAGATTGCCAAGAAGAAAAAACAAATAATGATTTTATAAAATTTTTTGAAAGTAAGACATGAAATCTGACAACTTCGGTTACAAGCATTTCCACGTACTTAAGAGTCCAATGACGAGATATCATTGATTTTCAAATATGTTGAAATGTCTCTTGGAAAACTTACAAAACGCTCAGGACCAAAATAGAAGCGTGAGATCTTTCACATTATCTCGATAATCAATATTAACGTTGATATTATTCATCACAAACAAAACTCTTATTCGAAGAAAACGTCTTGCCATTGAGCACCGCATCCGCAAACCAAGATAAATTTGATTGATTTATCACATCCACAATATGAACAGACAACTATTCTTTTTTACCTCTAGTTCTAAAAGGTGGTCCAACTAAAATGCACGATGTTAATAAAACAAAAAGTTTTCAGAGAATTATCTCAATATTTTTTATAATGATAGAAGGATCTATGACAATTATGTGTGAAACAAAATATCGGCCGATGGTCCATATTTTCAATGACTCTGAGACATAATTCGGCGTATTGACGACGTTTGAAATGGTCAGTAGGCTTCAACTCTTGAGTCAGTTGAACCTTGTAAGCGTGTAAATCCAGATGTTTATTCAAAATTCGCATCAGTGATGTTCGGGAGATGTTTAATTGTTGGGTACGACGACGAGTCGAGGTTGACGGCTCTTCTGCCACACTATCGCGAACAACAGCAATGTTTCCTGCAGAACGAACGGGTCGAGCATGCACAGGTGTTTCCACATTTCTTACAGACAGGGTTTGCTGAAATTTGCGCACAATTCTCCAGATTGTGGACACATTTGGTCGATTATACTTACCAAAAAAATCACGAAGTGCACGATATGCATTTTGATTTGAACGCCAATTTTCGTAAAAGGCTTCAACAATCTTAACGCGCTGCTCAATTGTGTACCTCTCCATGGTTGAATGTGTCAAACACTGAAACAAAGAAATGTCAAATTATGTTAAGCAAAAAACTTGACGTTAAGGTGCGACTCACTTTTATATAAGTCGTTGGAAGCCGCTTATAATTTTCAAGAAGACAGCTACCTCCAATAATCGACTCATCATTACTAGAATTTGGATTTTGGTCTAGAAGAACAGTATACTAATTGAGAGCAAAGCTATCTCAGTCTCTATAGCGGCGCAAACCGCCACCTCAATATACGATCAAGACTCTCGCGAGATGCCTACTATTGACAGGCGGAGTGTCAGCCATCCACACTCTCGATTTATACTATGTTCACTTCCTAACGTCCTTTGACTCGCGTCCGAAAAACCGACACGGAATGGAAAGACAGGAAGTCGAGCGCACCGTACACTGTCGCACTAGCGTTCTCTACTGATGAATTTGGACCGTTCGGAGACTCTAATCTAATCATGTTTGTAGCCCCTATATCGTAGAAAAATCAAAACATTCTTTTATTTATTTCTATTTTCAATCTCCATTTTGCACTTTATTTTTGTTATACTACAACGTAATCTAGGTATTTTATCCCGTTCTCGAGGTCGTGAAGAATATTGATATATTCCACCATTCATTGAACACGTTCACATTATCTGTTACGTCTTAAGAAATAATATTTGGTGCTTTTATAATCTGTCTTGTTTGCTCTAATATTGTAAACAATATTGTGCTATGGAAATTTTCACAAAATGATTTTCATTTTTCTTTAAAATTCTCTCACATCTATATGCAAATACATTATTCAAAACAATTTACTTTTATCGACTATTAAATCCAGTAAAATTCCCACAGACCAGATTAATGTAATATTCTCCGAATTTATTCGTTTCCTAATTTACATATACAATACATAAAGTAATGAAATTTATTCGAGAACAGCTAATAAATTTTTATTTTTATCGATAATATATTTTTAAACACAAAATTGACACGTTCGGAATGTTTATTGCCTATGTGCTATTTGGTCCAAGCGTCTGTTAAAATACCCTGATCTGAATACAATCGGTTTTTCATCATAGGCATCATGCTTTACAACCGTGATACCAGTTTAAATTAAAACTAAATTGAAATTTCTCGATGTGTGTTTAAACGAAAATAGAAAACTATCGGTAGTTACATTACAGAAGCAGAAATGAACACACGGCCTTCTTCTAGTTATCATACTTTCCGTGAGTGAACAGTATTATCTATTTTAAAACATTTGATAACGTTAAATTATTTAATTTACTTTTGATTGATTTCTCGTAGTCTCGGTTGAACGTCGTTGGTGCCAACAAGCATTTGTGAGTGAATGTGCGGCGTGCGTTAGTGTGTCTACAGTGATTTAAAAAAATTTAATGTTGGTGAGTTATAACAATTAATAATAAGAAATTGAAATAATTTATTTTTCATATTCCGTATTCGATTTCCGTAAACTTAAAACACCGATACTTTATAATTTTTCTTTATATCTAGTGGACATTAATTGTCTTCAAAATTATTAGGTGATAATGTTAATTTTGATTCATGAATTTATTTCTAGTTTTTATATTCAATTATGTATTAAATGCTATTTAAAAACAATTATTTGAATATACAATTTATATTTACTTTATCAATTAAACCAGGTTATGTTTATTAATTGTGCCGGGTGCAATTCTTATTGATTGGTTTCTTTAAAAAGCAAAAAATTTCAAACAATTACACTTTTCTTCTAGTATATCAATGTAATTAAAAAAAACACCACCACTAGACATCAAAAACCATTTTGTATGAACCCTAATTTCATTTTCTAGATTTACTATGCTTCCATATTCGCTTCAACTTTTTTAACTTGCTATATTTTAAACATTTTTCGATTCAGTTGTTAACAAATAATTTGATTTTACGGATTCCGTTTTATATAAAGTAAAGTTAGGCTCCCAATTATTTTTCCTTTTGCAAATGAACATTTACCGAATTTAAACATATACTTCACCGGATTATACAACTTCAATTTTACAGATGAAGATGTTATTATGCAAACTCACTGCAAAGTTTTTGTTTTAAAAAGTGAAAAAAAAACTTGTATATATTTAAATTCAGAGCATTTATTAAATTATAACGATATAATATGTTAAATAACAAAAATCAATTTGCATTTTATTACTCAGAGGTTTTTAGTTGTAAGCTAGGTAATTTTTCTGATAAGAATACACAGTTTAATTTATTTCATTTAATTTTTTCATTCCACTACTCTCATATGTTTCTTTAAAACTTTATCGTTTTTCAATGTTTGTTTGTGGAAGTGGTTTTATACTAATAAATGAATTATAGACGGATGGATTATACAATCCGTCGCCGACTAAATATAAATATAGAATCATGACGATTAGCATATAAATCTTTATACACTTGTAATATATAAACAAAAACAGTTACTATAGAAAAATTATTTATTCATAATCACACCATCAGAGAGAATCTGGAACTCTGCAAATATTAAAAGTTGTCTGATAGAACACTGCAGTGTTTTGAGCAAATAATGAATCAACTAGATACCACTCTAGGTATAAGAGGGCTTACGTAATAATCACAGAGATTCTCAGATCTTAATCATTTAGACTTCTTATGGAAATTAGATTAGATTGAGTTGGAACTGCGACCTGAAAGATCTATAGTACCCTCTCTAAAACTAAACTGGACAAATATGAAGTTTATGAGGATATTTGAAAAGCAAGGTTCTTAAGAGCTATTCAGCAAATGTTGAGTAGTTAAAATCACAATTTAAGCGATAGGTGTAAATTAATTTCACCCTACGTCATTAAAAATAAGTTCATATTGCGTTTAGGATATTGTTAAATAGCTAATGGGCAACATTAGAAGCATTTGCTTAATCGAAATAAACAAATGCAACTCTGTCATTATTTTCTTAATTTTTTGACTATTTATTACCTTGTAGATGATTAGAAATAAACATTTATTTAGTTATGTACAACTTTACCCACTCTGTAAAAGTAGCAATTCAATATAAAACAGATTAAAACAGTGGCGTCTAAAGAAAACTTCATCAATATTTCAACTTAAATAGTTTCCGAAAAATTCCTTCTATTCTCCTACTGAGATAATGTAAAAACGGTTACAATAGGAAATGTACAAAAAACATTTTAAAATAATAAAAGCGAAATGCTAACCTAAAGGAGGATTTTGTTTAAAAAACTTGGATGAGCACCTTTATTAAGATTGAAAGGGCGTAATAAAAACCATAAGGCCAATTGTATCGTTGAGATCAATCTATAAAATAACCATTTTTCAAAATAGTTTCTTATACAATTTTGATTTATTATAAATATGAATTATTTTAATTAGTGTTTATAAATATGAGAAAGTTGAATTATTAAAATGTGTTTGTATAATTCTGCAAAATATTTATGGTTGAAAATTTAGACTATTGAATATTTGAATAAATCGAAATCATCTGTCCAGTAACGTTCAGTCTCTACCGACATGTACCCTGATATTATCTTAATCGCATTCACGACTGCATCATAATTTTTTTAAATCTGTTATAGTAATAAAAATAAATTGAATAATTAGATGATAATAAACAAGGTTATATAATTTGTAATGTTAGTCACGTTGATACATATCTTAATTTTCTTCGTGTTCTACACGTTCAAGTTACCGCAAAGTTTATTGAAATGGTGTAATATCGAAATACATACATTTCATTAAATCAGATTATCAATCTGATACATGACGGTGCCATACGTTCATGCACAATAACGATAATTTAATTTAAGAATGTGCCAACGCCCAAGGATAAGGCATTTAAAAAAAGTTATATGTCAATGTAAACACTTCAGCAATTCATTTCAATCGTCGCGATAAGTTGTAATTAACTGTTACAAGGGATTTCCACTGCTTTGTCTTATTCCTTCTCTCTACGTCGACTGCGAGGTACGGTCGGTCTACCATTCAAAAGAAGAAACATGGAATGCTAACTGCATGTTTGTGCTCCTTCACATACGGCTCGACGCACAGCAGTTGTTTGGAAGCAATAGGGTTGGGATTTTTTTATAATCCATCCTACAATCCCGATTTTGCTCCCAGTGGTTATTTCATTTTCTTGCATCTCAAGAAGTTTAAAAGATTGAAGAATTCTGTCACATGTTGGTTTCACCCATAGTCTTTATAAAGATTTTCATGAATATGGAAAAAATTGAGTATCAAGCTGTAATTGAATATATATTTTTGAAAAGCAATACCTCTTCGCAAATGAAAAATATGTTCAAAACCATGTATGACGACTCTGTCCCGTCATTTACGATCGTCAACTATTGGGCAAGTGAATTGAAGTACGTCTGTATCAGCTTGATTGACGATGAGTTTACAGGACGGCAAAATATTGCGTATCGTTGAGAATTTTCACAAAATGGTATTAGATGGCCGATTTAAGGTTATAGAGATAGAAGAAGTAGAGTGAAGAATCTTTGGACACAAAATGCATTCGAATAAACATTTTCCTGGTCATATTGACACGAATGAAGCAAAATAAGTCGGATTTTTTGCATCAATTCATAACTGTAGGTGGAACTTCACACCACTACACTCTTGAAATGAAAAACAGTGGATTAAAAATGGCGAAGTTGCTCCAAAAAAAGGCAAAGACAGTTTCACCGGCCGGAAAAGTGATGGCGACCGTTTTTGAGATAGTCATGGGATCCATCTACTATCTTCAAAAATGTGAAACAGTAACAAGACAGTAACACGCATCATTGCTTGATAATATAAAGGCAGAAATTCCAAAAAAACGACCGCATTTGGAGAAAAAGAAAATGCTTTTACAACAGGACAATACATCTCACACTTTTGACCACCCACCATAATCACCAAAATTGGTCAGTAACGGCCTTTTCCCGTTTCCTAACCTCAAAGTTTTAACTTACAGGAGAGAGATTGTCATTACACCAAGACGTTATCTTATATGTAAACGCCTATTTTGAGGAGAAAGACAGCAACTTTTATTTGGAAAGGTTGAAAAGGTTAGATCATCGCTGAATTAAGTATATAATCTCAACAGGAGACTGTTAGAAAATAAAAATTATTGTGAGGAAAATGTATTTCTAAAATTTTTTTTTCCAACTCACTGAATATTTACCCTAACAATACCTCTGACCCCACGATAAGAAGTGTCAATTTTGGTGATAGGTATATTGAAAAATGGCTAAAACCAATAAATAGATAAATTTACTATATCGATGTACCTCGTACGTTTATCGATAGAGAATTCATCGTATGATTTATGTAAGATTGTTATAAAATATCATATAAATATTTCTTAAAATCGTCCTCTTCCTTATCTTTAAATAAGGTCGCGGATCTCTTATGAATTCACTGAAGTACTATTTAATGGATTCTATTGTTCTTTAAAGTATTATTGCGATGGTCATGCATAGTATTCAAACTATTTAGTACTTCATAGAGCCCATTCGTTGCCCATGGTTACATTTATCTCTATTTTATCAATAGCGGTTGTCAATGGTCAATGTGATTTAATGGAAAGAAATGATATACATCGTTTCCCGCCAGCTAAAAGCTACTTAGCTAAATAAGGAGAACAACATGAAGGTTGTGGAACTAGTTCTGTTGAGTTGATTTACACAAGAAACTTTTAAAACCATAATATCGTCGTTATTATCTAGATTTCAAGAAACTAGAGCAAACGTAGGTGTTAAGTGAAATAGATCTAACTAACGGACAAAGCGTGGCAGAACTACAAAAGATGCAAATAATTCCGAAAAAGAAATTAAATATTCGATGAGAATATTGACCCAACCAGATGCCTTAACAATCTTGTAATAAAAATAAAACTTGGCAGACGAAAACAGTTTAAAGTAAATTTGTAAAAGTTGCGTGTTAGAAATACTAAAAAAACAGCTCTAATTGAAGATTAAACTAGTGAAAAAATTCGAAAAATGGAAGACAATATAAACACCTCATATATGTAGACATTAAATATAGTGATCATCTAAATTCTAACGCAATACATCAAATACATGTTACCTTTCACAGTTAACTCACGATGCTCTCAATTCTCGATACACGAAAATAAGAAACGTGTAAAATAGAATATAAATAAATAAACATTTATCAACAGTTTTAACGAACAGGTCGTTGTTCTTCGAGAATTTCTATAGAAGGAAGTTAAAAGCATAACTGAAAAGCTTTTTGATGGAAATTATATTATGTTTATTAATAGAACTCGATCTAAAAGAAGATAAAGAAGATTCCTTTAAGGATTTGGCTAGATGCTTCCCCTGTTCTTTATGAGAGGAAAGAAAGTAATAAATTATCCTTATATAGACATTTAATACTAAGCCGTAAAAGAATGTCACGTAATTCTGTACTATACAGAAATTTAGAAACGGATTAGCGACTGTGATAATTTTTCAGACTTTGTTTTAAAGATGTACGAGGTCTGGCTATTAAATAACGAGACTGGATATGAAAAAGGGCTTTATTATAAAAATTAATCTACATTCGAAAGCTCCTCTTCAATATATTCCCCTCCCCATACGTTTTCTCCATTGATCGAAGCAGTGCTGGAAGTCTTGTTTGCTGAGGGCCTTTAGGAGCTCTGCCGTTTTTTGCTTTACCGCTTCCATCGACTCAAATCAGGTCCCTTTTAGAGAAGAATTTGTTCTAACCTTTCAAGGAAATTAGAGCAGACCCGTGACGCAAGAGCTTTTGGTCAGGAGTCAGATTTTTTGGCACCAACTTCGCACAGATTTATGTCATGTGTTATTTCTCGTGTAAATTTTTTCCAACCGTTTTTATATCGGCATTTACAGCCTTGACAATCATCCGGATGCTCATTCGACGATAAGTACGCACATTTTGGTTCATTTTGGTCACTGTTTCCGGAGTTGAAACAGTCACAGGGTTACCTGGGGGCTGGTCATCATCAGTACTCTCTCGGCCCTCACTAAAGCGCTTACACCACTCAAAAATAAGCGCAAGAGATGGAGAATTATGTCGATAGGCCTCTTGCAAGAATTTATAGCACACAGCCGGAGTTTTTTTTATTTAACATGAGCATACGTTGCTCCTATTTCGCCACACATGGTTTTCGGCACGAGAAAAAACACGTTCGTTTCAAACCGCTACTGCACAAATACTATAATAGTGATGGAAACGTATTTTGGGACGTGCATAGGTGGTTAACATTCAAACAAATAAGACGAATAATTGCCAAATTTGATTCGAGACATTTGACTGATGAGTAGTTCAATTTGTATGGAATATTATTCCCAAAATTCTTACTGGAGACGAAAATTGAATCTATGACCATTACCCTGATAAAAAATTTTCAATGAGAAACGAATGAATGGGATCGCCCTAAAAAGATTTATCAACCAAAGTCGAACTTTAAGTTGTTGGTCATCGTTGAATGTTGCTTGAAGAAAAATATCTCATCATATTCCATTGGTGGTTTGATCGTACGGATGTTCAGAAAACAGTCATGTCTGAGCTGCGCATTCTTCTGAAAAAAAACTACCTTTAAAATGTCTGCATAATTGAAAAAGTTGAAGAAAGCGAATAGTCAAGCATAACTATAAAAAATCACATTCCGATTTATCATTGCAAACTGCTTTTTGCTTTAATTACAGCTTGTGTTGTGCCATTTAGTGACTAGTCCTACATAATTATTTTGAGTGAATTGATTTCATGTTTTTATGAAATTCCTTTAGTATTTCGATGTTCGTCTTTCGCACTATAAATATTTATTTAGTAAACTCTAAATCAGAATTGTATCAGTATTTTATTTTATGTAATATTTAATATCTTTAAATCATTCTCTTCTAAATCTATTTAAGATTAAATTTATTCAGATTAATTCCTTAGAATCTTCTTGTTTTTTTTTGAAATTATCTGCATCTGGATTTGTTTATCTTAAGTCCAAACAAATATTTCTCGTAATGATAAATATATTTATATTTTCTTTATACGCGGTTTCCATATCGCCAATAATGTGTTTAAAACAACCAGTTAAATTACATACGAATATTCTAGAAAGATATTACAGCATTCGAGATACATACTATTTTAATAGCATTATCATTAAATGCGATAAAAACAAAGACTGTCATACTGTTTGAACAACTGTTTAATTTATACAAGTCTAGCGTACCGTTATCATAAGGTAAAATATTCTAATATATATAACGTACATATATATGAAACAAAATAAAATGAAGATATTTTTGTATCCTATAACTCGAATTTTGCATATTTGTTTCATTTCTATATACATACGAAGTTTTAATAAAATATATATTTTACGAATATAGCTTGTTTAAATAGTTCCTAGAATGTTTCTTGGGATATTAGGTCATCGTCTAAAATAGGTTCGTTCCAATCCATCAAAAAACCTTTCCAGTTTCCGTTATAGGAACGAACTTAGGTATCGTTTGTGAACCGTGTCCAGGACGGTCTTTTCGATACTTGGTTAATAGCAAGTACTGTTACCACTATCGTGCATAGCTGAAGATTGCGCAGAAATATCATTTGAACGCTTCCAAGAACGGTTCAGACTAGCAGGTTGGAACAAATCTATTAATTATTGCCACTTAACGTTTCGTCAACTCGTAGTCCAGTCAAATTAGATAAAAAAATAATAGTGAAGATACAAAAAGTTACAATAAGCTGAAAATCAGTAAAATTGTTTATAATATAATAATAAATTAAATTTTTAATTTCCCCACCATTCCTATGCAGGTATTTTTTTTCTTGAGGTTGAAAATCAAAATAATAACTTTTAGCACAACGGTTTTATCATAGAAATACTTCAGACAAAAATTATAGATCATAAAATTATGCATTAAAAATGTATCAATACTTTTTTCCTACGATTCTTGAGATATTAAGATTCAAATTGTAAAAGTTCCAATCATCACGCCACGTATATACATCTTTAGAGTTTTAATGTATATTCAAATATTTTGTGTGGCTTAGACCCCACAGAGTTGGTCAATAATATATTAGAATTAGTTCTTACTCCTGCCGGAAAAACAGCTGAGCACAATTTTTTGCATGCGTTCTCTGGCATGTACAAAGAGTCAAAGCCGGTCGTTAATTTCAGTTATTTTGCAATTGTTACAAATTAAGCAAGATCATAACTGACTCGTGGAATCGGCCTACTGAGGAAACTACGTTAAAAAACAAGATGAGTATGTAGACTACCTCATAGGTGGCGTGGAATCGTGAGCATATTATGACGATTTTTTGAACCATTGGCTCGTAGGAAAAAACTATTGATAGATAATTCTATTATTAACAATTTTTTTCTTAGGTATTTTCATGATAAAACTGACAGTTTTGCTGAAAACTCATTCTTTTGACCTTTGACCTTGAGTAAAATTTTTCCCATACTTGGAAATGATGGGAAATTTCATTTATAATTATATTATAAACAATTTCACTAATTTTCACATTGTTGTGACTTTATATATAACCAAATGCCTAAATTGACTGGACTATCGTGCGGTTGGCATCTTCAGAAGTTGCTTGTTGCTCTTCTGACTGATTCTGACTTTTTGAGTACTTGAACAAAACCTTTAGTTTTTTGGATACATTTGCATACAATTAGGATACGAGGGTTGTCTGAAAAGTAAGTTAGGAAAAATATATTTGCGCAAGTGTTGATAGACTCTCGCTAAAGCCATTTGAACTTTATTTTATGTATAACAATCGCTTAAGTAAGTCGTTGTGAAGATTTTTCTTAAAATTAAAAAAATTAAGTAACAAGCTTTCAGTAAATAACAGATTATTAATTACGACCGTAAAATTTTGGACAGCTTAATTGAAACGTGTCATCTTGATTGAGGACGAGCATTTAACATAGTAAAAAACTGTCAAAACCAGCGATATCATCGAAAAAGTTCACCATATCAAAAGAAAGCATTTGCATTATACTGACAGAATTGTGCGAGGAGGGTCGTGTTTACACACTTTTGAACAAACGCACTTTCAAATAAACATTTTCCCATCCGTATTGATGCAGTTAAAGCAAAATGACTCTGATTTTTTGCATTGATTGAAAACTATGTAGATGAAACCTGTTCCGAAAAAGGCAAAGACGGTTTCAACGGTCGGAAAACACCCCTAATTTGAGAGCTTACAGAAAAAAATACAATGACAACGGAAAATTAGGCTCATAAGATTTGAATTGGAACATGATAATAACAATAGAATTTACATGATATTTCATGAATATTTATGTACAAAGAATGATCATGAAAAATGCTGCAATCTGCAGCGTTTCTATCTATAAAATGTGAAAAAATTTTGTTCCACCAGAATGAAACTAGAAGGGTTCAAAACGATTAAAATGCCAAGAAGATTGAAAAATTGGTATCGTGCGAGCAGTAAATAGATTTTTATGGATCAATAATGTTTCTGTATTTTCCATTCACAGACCAATGTAGACATTTATAGTTGATATGTTATGAACAGATAACATGCAGACAGCTTGCCGAAAACTGCAATATGAGTGGCTGACCAACTGCGCAGTAGAAACTTCCTCGATTCACAAATTTAAGCTTACACTAATCATGTAATGTATTTAAAAATTCATGTGGGTTATCTTTAAGGAGTGGCATGTTGAGTGAAGGTGTCATCCTCCATAATAGTAACGCCAAGCTCCATACTGCTAAAATAACTGAGGAATTATTATGTCTGTTTAGATGAAAAAGTAGAAGTCACACCCCAGTGCAGACTTGGCACACAGTGACTATTTCTACTAAGTTCTGATAAATAAACTTGGTGATCGTGTCTATAAGTGATAGGCACGTCTACCTCTTAAATCCTTTTTATACTCACCTATATAATATGTGGACTGATTCTTTTACTCTACACGTGACCTATCATTGTTACTAATCTTACAAGAAATTACTGTATTCGCCTAAATATTGTGTTATAGGACGACGGCAAATACATTTTCGAGTTACCTTGTGTGCACCTGTTAAAATTCTTAGTACCCATCGTGTAAACAATTTTTTCATGTATATTTCGGCTGTAAATATGTTATGTACCACTGATATGAGTCTAATAGTCACACGTTTATCTTGCCGTACGAGATCATCATTGTGATACTGATATGGCTCTCCCAAATTCGAGCTTCTACTGCACGCTTTAAAAGGTTTAATTTTGTCAGTCTTTAGCGTGATCTATGACCATATGACCTATGTAATAAAAAATTACAAGATTTATACTTACCTACATATTACATAAAAGATAAAGCTGGTTAGTTATAGCTATTTCTAATTCATTCCCAGTTTTAATATTTTTATTTGCACTCGGGCTTGAAGTAAATTCATAAAACATATGTGGTCTTGGCTTGGGTATTACAAGTATTATTTTTTAGAATGAATAATTATGGAAATTACTTCAACTTGAACAACTTTTCAATAACTACCTTGCTGTGTTTCACGCTGAAACACTGCTTTATGCAATAATTAAACAAGGACAAACCGCATTATTATTGGCTATTATCGATCAATAGTAACAAAATTTAATAACGGCAACGTACCAAACATTTAATAACAATTTTTAACATATAGTAGAAGATAATAATATATAAGTGGTACTTAAATTGCATTAAATCATAAACATCTCGTTTAATTTCGAAAATATATATTTTTTTTGTTTTGCAGGTTCAAATGTGTTCTATGGACTACGAAATGTTGGTGTCTCACAGTCCTCCAGTATTTAGCCACAGTCCACCAACTGGTTTTCTCAAAGACTACGCAGCTTTAAGATTAGGTGCAGATTTTCCTAGAGCAACTTACACTTCAAGTACTTGCAGATCCTTGCATCATTCAAATTCTTTCAATACTCTACCCAAAACTTCTTTCAAAATGCCTGCATACCCCAAAAGACCTTGCTTAGTAATAAGAGCCACTGAAGAATCATCGAGCTCTAGCGATGAAGATCCTACGAGTCCAACGAGATTGAAAAAAAAGGTAATTACTTGTTTCTCAAGTTTCAATTTGCAAAAGTTACTAGTTCCTAAGAAGTCACTAAAAGTTGTCTTTTTATTTGTGACAAACTTAATACAAAGTAATATTTTATAATAAAACCTTAAGCTTATCAATGGAATCATTTACTTTTTATATCTTTCGAAAATTTGATTAAATTTTGCTGGATTATAATATTATTTTAAGCACGACTCTTGATGTTTTGATTTGTTAGTTGATTCCTCATTTGAATTGAGGATATTTACTAGAACGTAAGAGTACTTTGTTTGTTTCGAATTGCTCGAATCTTCCAACGAATCCATTTTTTTGAAAGCTAGTTCTTCAAGTTATGCTTAGGCTGAATCACCTTTTCATTAGAGTTTTGTATATTTGTTCATTTGTAACACCTGTCGTGAAGCTGAATCTTTCCAATTATTTTCTTCTTCCAATTCTGGACTTTCTAGGTCACCCTCTAAGCCCGTGGACTTGACATGCTTTAAACTCTTTTGCTCTTGGCCAATCAAATGCTATGCTAAATTTTGATGTTCAATTTGAAGGAAAAAGTATCGTAAATTCATTTGAGAGAACCAAAATATCAACTGGGTTTTTGGCATCGTCAAGTTAACCTCCTTGCGGCAGACGACAAGATCCGCATAGGCCCCCGGTTTAAAAGTAAACTGCAGCGATTCGTAAAGAATCTGTGGTCCGATGATGCCTAGCAAAAAAAAGAAGCTCGCAGAGGCACCACCGGACTCGGAAGCAATTGAGTTGAACAAGTAATGCTGTAAACCAAGATTAATCTCAAACGTCACGGGTCGGCTGACGCAAACTGAGTTTGAGAAGCCACGAGTGTATTTAGTCGTCGATTTCGTATCAATTTTTTTTATATTATCATTTTTTAGAGAGTCGACGGGGTAAAAGAACTTTCTGTTTTCAATTGAAATCTTTATTAAAATTATTTTAGCTTTTCATTATATGTTTTTTCGTTAACAATTTTCTAGTAATTTCTAAGATTTTTAGTTGAACAATTCAATTTTTAATATCAAATTTTTTGACAATTGCAATAATAGTTTATTAGTTTTTGCCTGTGATACTGGGAACCGCAACTTTAAGCCAAAAGAATCACAGATTGGCAACTCCTGGTCTAGATAAAACTGAACATGTTATATTTTGTAGTATTCAACATGCAACTCATTAAACACTACCCTCATTTTTTAAATGCGAATTTTCTGTTCTAACTCTCAAATTATTTATTGTGATAATTCAATGATTGCTAGATATGTAGGAAGTAACTCAAGTAGTTGAGGCACGTCCAAACCGAACATGTTAATGTTGTAGTCAATCTTCATATTTATAATCGTGGTGATTCGGTCCTAAATAGTAAAATGAAAATGTTTCAAAATGGGAGTCAAAACTGCATTATGTTGCCTCTAACCAAATAAACGATTTAAGAGATAATCTAAAAACTTCTTCAATACAGTATTAAAGGAAAATTTTTAAATTGAGTAGTTTGTTAATAACATCAATACGGTCTTTAGTTTATTACCAAAAAGGTCAAACACATTGTTCCAAGTAAGAAACCAATTAGCAAAATTCTGGATTGGTTCAAACGAGCAAAAAAAGTACAAAAGCTTATTTAACTGGATCAATTATTAATCGAAAATTGGACCAATTTAATAGAGTTGATATGAGTTGAACAAACTAGAGCCATTTTTGTAGAAAATGCGTATATAAACATGTGTGGACATGAACTAAACATCAAGCAAGAAATGTATTTTCCGTACTATTATATAAAGTAGAATTTTAGATTCTAACAGAAGACACGTTCAACAATTTGAAATGTGCAAATATATGCGCATGCTGAGAGTTAGCAGAAGGTAATGTTGATGGCAAACGTGAACCTGATAGAAGATGGACAGTTTTTCTAATAAACGTAACATACAACCAGTTCTGATTCGTTGTAAATAAATTCATGATAACTAACATTTTTTAAACCCCAAAAAATCGCCTCCTTTGGAAGGATCCTATGTATTGTTGGAAGTAGAACAATGAGATGATCAAAATGTCTTCTAGGTATAGTTGTAGAGTGCCTAAAACACCAAAACGACTCCTCAAACCATCTAAAGTCTAAATGGGTATGTCAAAGAACTGAAATCATGTTCGTGAAATTGCATGTATTCATATGCAGAAATGTAAGTGGCGTTTGGTGATATCCAAATAGCAAATGAAAACTATTCTCATTAATAATATTTATTTATAAGCATTTAATTGTGTACATTTGTTATTTTGACCTTCTAGAATTTTGATATCTAAGCATTCTAAAATAAAATTGGATTGAATTAATAACAAACCTAATTGAAACTTATTTATTCATTGCAGGTGGTATTTGCTGACGATAAAGGTATGTCCCTAACTCATGTAAGGGTCATGACTGAACCGTCTCACATCCCACCACTCTGGAGCTACAGATTCTTATCTAATGTTACTCAAGGACTGAATAAAGAAACCATTGGAGAAATACATAATTGGGAGATAACTTTTCCACAGCCCGCTTCTGATTATGTGGCGTTTAGAAAAAGACTAGACACAGAAAACGTATCTCTGGAAAATGTTATCATTAAAGAGGCAGAGGATAATATATTGGGTACCATTAAAGTCAGGAATTTAGCATTTCACAAGGAAGTTTTTGTTAGGTAAGGACAAGGTAGAGTTTGCATATGTATTTCAGTTATTCAATTAATTTGTATAAATATATTCCTAGTCTACGAATCGACCTTGAATTGTATATTTTCTATTTTATTTCTTATCATTTTTATCTGAGGATGATCGTTAATTTTCATTGAATATTATGGATGGATAGTCGAACTTCACAAACATTAATTTTTCAAGTATTTCAGTCTGATTGATTTGGACATTTTTATAGAATACTACTCGTTTTGATATGTTGCAAATGTTTTTAGTTTGATGATTTCTTCCGTTTCATATATATGACCTTAATAATAATAATATTTATATTCTAAAAAGAAAACAGTGAAATTTATGTTAGGTAACCTCAAAAATGAAAGTGATATAAATATACCAACTTATTATCAGTATGTTTATCAAAAATGTATTTAAGAAATAATAAAGATGAAATTTCAATTCTTACCTCATCTAAATTAGTACGCTGCTTTACGCTCAGAAAATCTCGTTTGCCTCAGATATCTCAGAAGCTTAATCTCCTCAAGAACTTAAAGTCGTACTCAAAATATTTTAACAAGCCACCATGTATCACTTTTCTGTTGTCTAACCCCCTTTTTCAAATGGTGTATAGCTGAATTCAGTACTGTAATATGAAATCATGCAAATTTACTTGAAATTTATTTATCTAACGAGGCCGTTAGACCGAGTTTGGGAACACGGCGACTGCAATAAACATTTTTTGCGCGTGTTGAGCGTGTTTTTCTACGCTCATAGAAATATATGTTTTATTTAGGTGTAGAAAAATAAAAAGCGTAATTTAAGATCAAAATATCTAATAATTAATTGACACATTCGGTTAATATTCAAAAAGTTAGAAACTAGTAACTAGAAATAATTTAACTTAAACATTCTGTGTACTATTAATATTAAAATTGAATGTACAATTTTCGATATTAATATTTCTTTTTAATTTTAAATTTTAATTCTACTTCTTAATTTGTGACTTCTCCAAATATACTATAGTCTATTTCAGAAAGGTATAGACTAATAAAATGGGGAATTCCATCCAGTTCGGCTCAATTTCGGCGTCAGCCATAGGTGTAGGTCTTGAAATAGTACTGTTTGTAATATTAAAGTTTCAAGTAATTGCGTAAGAGAATTAGGAAAAGTATGTTTTCTGGCCTGAAGTGTCAATATCGAAATATTGTGTACTCTACCGGAACGCCTTTGGCACACTATTTTTAGTGTTTGTGAATGGATAACAATAGGCTAAACTCATATATTGAGCCCAACCCGGGTGGTACTACCTGCACTTGATAAAAAGAAAGAATTTTATAATGAAATCAATGCCAAACTATGAAAGTGGCTTAAATATCCGTTGAGTCACTCTGTGGTCCCTTTGCATACCTAATGAGGTTTTATTACTCTAGACCTTTCTAAAATAAACTATAGTACTTGGAATCTACACATTGTCATTTTCTTCAGCTTGAAATATTTATTTTGCAGCATTGAGTTTGCAAGTGTTTGCTTTACGTATCCTTCCGCTACTGTCGACGATTACCTTCCTCCGTGTCGTTTGAGCTCTAGTATAGCTCAGGAATTTCGAAATTCAGAAATTTTGCAATTTCATACGGGTGTGTACACCATTAGCTTGGACAGTTCACTTTTCTTTTCTCGTAATTGATAAAAAAAATGTTTATGTGGAAAATGACTGGGACGTAATTTCGTGTATTTACGATATATATCTATCAAATTTAATAATTCTTCAACCTCACCTCTAATAACAAAACTTCGTTCCTTGTTATTTTTTGAACACTTTTACAATATCGATATAATATTGAAACTACTTCTGTTTTCAATATTCAATTTTTGGAGCTTATCTCTAAGACATGCCTCTGCGATGCCAAATATTGCAGCAATCTACAACAAGTCATTTTAAAATGTTTTAAAAAAGCTGAACAATAATTATTACTGACTTACTTTTTTTATCAAATACTGGGAATTCGTAGCTTTTTTTAGAAATTGATAATTGTGTCCCCTATTAAATACTTTTGACTTTTTTTATCGAAATCCTTCAGAGTTCTGCTTCATAAATGCCATTAGTTTTTTGTAGTTTTTAATATTAATATCTTCTTTTGTAAAAAGGCAAGCTCTCACCATTGAGTGCTCAGACCAAAGTGATGAGGGTCTAATATCTTTCGATCTTTTTGAAAAATATACAAGAAGTACATTTTGTGTAAGATTCTTTTTTATTGAAGCACCACTCTTTAAAACATAGTTTTCTTGATTTACTAGGTAATAACTTCTTGTGGGGTCCCAACAAATTCTTCTTCATCACAATCATCTATTTTACCAATAATATTATAATTTTTAAACTTTATAATAAATATGATTGATAATAAAATAAAATCCACAATTCTTTGGAACATATCACGAACTCACAGAAGAAGAACTAAATATTTCGCTCATTTAAATGTTTATGTTTGTCATATGTGCAATAAAGATCTACTTTTTCCAATAAATATAGTTCAATAAAGTTGTGTTTATTGCATGAACGTAGGAAAAATCAATTTTCAATTTAAAAAAATATATTCATGGTATAAGATAAAAATCCTGACCTGGACGACAACACCAGCATATCTGTACACCATTTATTAAACATAAAAAATTTATATCATTCTATATTATTGATTCATCATTACATGTCTATGTCAGAGAGTAAGTTTTATTGGCGCTACCCTAATTACCAATTGTTTATAATATATTAGTCTATTTGAAGTAAATTTATTTTTCTCTGTTAAAGGTGTTCATCAAACGAATGGAGGAGCCACGAAGACTGTTTCTGTACATATGTACCAAATAATATGAATACCAACATTAACGTGCTCTATGATACATTCTCTTTCAAAATTCAGCTTCCAGTTAATGCCAAAAAGCTTGAGTTCTGTGTATGCTTTAAATGCGAAGGAAAAGAATATTGGGATAGCAACGATAGTAAAAACTATATCATAGTAAAGAAGTCATCACTAAATAGATCTTTCTCAAATGATGATATTTTCAAAAGAAAAGAACAAGATACTCAGGTAGGTTGGTACATATTTATAAACGAATAAGTTGTTGATAAATTTATTTGTTTGGTTGATTTTTTTCTTCAATAAAATCCCTATTATGCAGAGAAAACTTTGTTTAAATTTAATCTACAATTCAAAAATATTTTATCTATAGCTTTCCAGTTTTTTGTAATAGTGATAAATTTCTTCAATTCTTACAATTATCTACTGCACCAATACTCATAATTATACTATCAGATCCTTCTAGCGTTGCATAAGACCAGACATTGTAATTGCGAGTGTTAATGCAGTGGTAAAAAACAGTGGTTACTCAGAAAATTCTATGTTTAATATGATATAATATAATGAAAAGTTCTTATATGTAACTTATTCATTTCAAATCTATTTTCTATTGTTCAATTTTGAAAATTATACACCAATTTTTCTTGATATAAATGCATGTTATATTTCGTAATAAAACTAAAACCCACAACTAAGCAAAAATAATGAGAATAGATATATTGAATGTAGAAGAAAGAAGACTTATCGCGTTTAGCTTAGACTTTTGATTTCCATATATTAAAAAAATTGTCAAAGTTTTTCTTGTAACTTAAATAAAAATAATATTGAAATATTCTTATAAATAGGTTCAACTACTTTATAACTGATAAAGTTTTTTGTTACAGGGTCTCTAACAAATCAAATATCCTGCGATATTTCAGTTTTCCCAAAAACTAAGCTGATTTTTTATTACTATTAGAGTCTTCTACTTCTTCTGCATTTTCGTCACATATTTAAACTCAATAAATAATTAATTACTTTATAGGCATCAGTACGAAAATGTAATGATATAGTGCAAGCAAAAATGGAATCATGGTCGGAGTTTGCTAGTTGGACACATTTAGAAAATAACAGTCCATACTGGTAATCGACGAATATTATTTCTACTTTTCGTACAAAAGCAAAGGCAGCACGTTGCAAGGATGTATAATAGTTAGTATTTTACCATTTTAAGATATAGTCGTTATTCATTCGTCAGTATACTCAAATAACTAAAGAAACAATATTTTTGAATCTTTTATACCAAACTAAATCATATTTAAGATTACTGACAAATGTATCTATAATGCTACATTCATTTTTTATCATTGAATGCTTTCATTAAATATCATAATATGCAGTTACTGCTGCTTGCGACATTCCTTACTTTCCTGTCCAAACTGCTATAGGTATTTTCAATAATTCCAACAGATGCCACTATAAACTAATTTTTCATTGTTAATCGTAGGTATAAATCTTCTACCTCTATGTGTGATTAAAATGTTCGTTACAAAAATATGTTTTGAATGTATACCCCAACAGTAGTTGCAAATTATATAATATATAATATATATTATAAGTATTATAGACATGAAAACATATGCAGTTAATCTTTTAAAATGTAATTTCTTTCAATTTGTTTCGTATGTAGCAACTTAACAAAAGTGAAGATGTATCAGAAATGCTCTGAATCAGAAACAACTGCTTACCTTTCTCTATGAATCGTAAATAGATTCAGGGTACAAAACGACATAATTCTGACCTTATTTATTGCAAAAGAACAATTTTGACGAAAACGACATTTCTAATTTACAACTTTCATTATATATTTCTACTTTTTTCAAGTAGTTTGATAAAATATAAACCTGTATCTATTAGGGCCCTTCAAAGACTTGCTTGGCTAGGAGCAAGACATGATCATAAGCAGATAAAGCTCGGCTTATCAATTCCTGTAAGATCTCATAATTACAACTTTATTGGTTTGATGCAATTTATGTTAACTACAAGTTGCAATTCAAGGAGATTCCAGTTAATTTTAGTTTACTAAAAAGTCAAATATCAGTTACATCAGCTGATTGATTGGAGCATTCAAAACTACTCTTTTGAATCTAACCTTGCCGAGTCATATTTCTTCATTTATTTCAAAGGTTTTTCAATTCTATTTCTTTTATTGAGACCAAAGATGGATAAATTACCTTGCAAAAATTATGTACGGAATAAATAAGTAAAAGATTATTTTTGATGTACGTCAAAATAGCTCAATAGCAATAGCCTTGTATAAAGTGAAATAATGTAGAGAATTGGTCAAAAGCAATATTTTGCTTTGCTAGGCATTGTGTCTACATAGAAATCTAGTTACTTTTAATTCAACAATTGACTAAAGGTCTTTTTGTAAACTAACTTTTTCGTCTTCTGTGATAAATCTGACTTTTTTATTCATATTTTGTATTCCCGCCATTTATTTTAGAGATTTTTATTCACTTTTTTATTATTATTATTGTGGCTTAGAATGTTTTGCAGGAAGTAAGTAGAAGACGAGACACTTTTTCGTTATTGGCAACCATCATGCAGTAACAAGAGAATTTGATCATGTGACACCACTTGCCAAAATCATCATGTGCAATATCTTGACCTTGCTAGAAATTGCATGCAGTTTCTTGCAGGTTGTTTCGCTTCATGTAAAGTGACCTTCAAGAAAGTCTCATGAACTTAACCCTACCATTTCAAATAGCCGATCTAAATGTAAAGATTTCAGAATTTCACTATTGGTATGGAATATATTGACTAATGAATCGCAGACCAAAACCACTCTAAGCATCATTTCAACTCATGTCACAAATCTAATATATTCATAATAATATATATGATTTAAATTCCTCCAAATCTTTTCTGTGAACTCTTTGTACTGTATGCCATTATATATTTATTGTGAATGTTTATCTGTGTTTATTTTTGTCTGATTATCTTTCAATGATCATATTGGCTAGTTTCTGATATACATATAATAAATTGAAACATTGATTCGCTTCATTCGCTTATTGCACATAAAGTGATCCATATTCATAAGCATTAATTTTTAAATCTGATAGTACATGTAAAAATAAGTGTACTCCTGAATGTATATTTTTTTCTGAAACTGAAATATCTGTCAAATGGTTACTGAGTTCATATTACTTATCTTGTCAAATTAATCAAATTTCTCTGTAATTTATGGTATTATGTTATAATTACAGTAAAATCAGTGCCATTTCCCTTCATTTTTTGCCCCTCTTGACTTTCTTCTTTCAACTCTAATTTTAATTCAAAATTTTTCACAATTTCAAAACATGATCTGACATATGTCGAATTATTTTTTACATAAGGAAGTCTGAAGGATCAAGTTTGAAAGTAATTTTTTCAAATAACTGGGAATTTATAAGTAACCCTATCTTATTCTTTAAAACTTTATTCTGTGCATTAATATGAAAAAGGTAGGTTATTACATGAAATCGATTAATGGCTACCAGAATAATAATTTCGTTGTTAAAACCGTTTGGCAGATAATAAAAAACAGGTACTCGATTCAATCCTTCGAAGGGATGTATGTAGATGTATGCAGACCCTTACTTTTGGACGTAGCTTTAGAAATATAAATATAATTCTGGACGAACTAATATAATTGAATATTATTATTTGATATATAAGTAGTAATATAGCAATATCATTTCACGCACAGCATCGATGCTTTCTTGAACAACAGCCGATTTTGGACGTCCTTCACGAAATTCATCATGTAGAAAAGTGCGATCACAATTGAATTCGGAAAACCAATGAAATACGGTGGCTCGAGATGGTGCTTTATCACCAAAAGTCGAAGCGAATCTACCGGCACACTGCTTGCACAAAAAAAATTTCATTTTGAAACGTTTATCTTGGTTAAGATAAACGTTTTAAGTATCTGTAAACAACTCAAATATTCACATCAATGTCATATCTCTCAGTAGCAACCCTCTTAAAGTATGTATACATAATTTTCACTAATTTTATTCCATTTTTGTTGCAGTATTATGAAAATCCCGTGAATTCGATGTTGCCAAAATCAAGCCATCTTCAAGAAATGCTGCTTTTAGTGAAAAAAGTGAATCGAGCCTGCGCAAGGTGTTGAAAATTAAAGTAGTATTGAAAAGTGGCTGACAGATCAGATGTAAGAGGCCATATAAATATATAGAAGGAAAACTTTTGAATATAAATAGACCTCTACTGGTCTGGGACTGAAATCTGTGATATACAAATATGACCGTTATTTATTTTAAAAAAATGTGAGTTTAGTTACTTTTTGGTTGCCAAGAAGAAGTATGTTACTGTGGTTTTCTGCTATTAATTTAGTACCTACTGAAAAGACTGATATTATTTTTAGGAAGGTGTAAATGTCAGATTTTATTAGCTCGAGAATGTCCTTTAAAGTGTATATTGTAAATGTATCTATATATTATGGAATTGCATATTTTGCATCAGATTTTTTTTCTTAAACGTTAAGTGAGTACGTAAGTTCCTTTACAGAGAATTCGAAATTGTTGATTTTTAGAAAAACCATAATTTTACTAATGAATAACTAAAAGACAATTTTCTATGCATTTCATATGAAAAATTCAGTTTTACACTGTTAAATGATGCACCTATATTATTTAAAATGATAAGTTAAAAAAAGCGTGCCTTACTCTATAGTTTTATATCTATAATTGGTATTGAAAGGAATATTGATGACACTTTCAGTTGAGAGTAACTCTTTGTCTTGGAAAAACTCACTTGACTTAGAGCATCCTTTCAAATTGAAAAATGATCCTTCCCAAATATGAATTAGTCTCAATGCACTAATTTATCTAAAACAAATTTCTGAAAAAAAAATTAAACATTTAATCAGGGGCTATATTATATTGCAACCTTAAACTTCATTGGACCCCTATTATCCTTCCAGTTCCAAATTTTTAATGATCTCCAGTAGGAGATTTTTCTCAATACTTCAGGTTTCTCGTCTTATTTTACATATGCTAGAACTAGAAAAATCCAGAGTCTACCTGAATCGTCAGTACTCTGTTAGGAAGCTTGTTTTTGGAGTTATCCAGCCTGGAAGATGTAGCCAAAGTGCTTCTCTATCAGTTTTCCTATATAAGCTTATTCTTTATACTTTTCCTATTAATTCCTGTCAGTTAATTTAATTATTAGTAACTTGTTTTATGAACATACTATTCATATTATTTCTTCATTATTTATGCTGTCATTTTGGGTTTTCTGTCGTCAGCTTTTGATTTCTGCTAGAACTTTTTTTATAGTATCTATTTACTTACCACCTTGAATATATCATATTTTGTATTCGAAGAATATATAAATGAATGTGATTTCCAGTTATATTAAAAAACTAGAAAGAAAACATTTGTTAAGTTGACTAAATTTGTCTTTCTACAAACACCTGGATTTTTTGACCAATATAATTTAAATATAGCTGTCTATCCAGATCTATGGATCCCTTTACTGACTGTAAAGTTATGTGATATTTTCTATTACTCGATAAGGGTTATAATTATCATATTGATCTTAGTAGAGCTTAGAACTGATAGTGTGGATTTAAGTAAATCATATTTTATAGCTTAAAAGCGAACAATATGTTGTATCAATTTCTCCAATTACTTGAAATTTTTTAAAATATTCAAAACTTTCTCCGAAGGTATCTATTTAAAATACCCATAGAAAGTTTTATATATTACCTATAACTTAACATATTTTTTTATTATGGATATTAAAAAGTTCTCTATAATATAAAACTTAGTATAAAACAATCATATATTTGGATAAATTAATTGTGTATGAGATTTGAAGATGAAGTGTTTTTGTACAGAACACACTGTTTACTATTACACCAAAACATTGTGTGACTTAACCACGTTATCATCTTTTGAGACTGAATGTGAAAGACTTGGTAATCAAAATACATTCTACTTCTATTATTGTTATGTAAAACATTATATGAAAAAATGATTAAAATTGGAAAATGAACTCTTATATATGATGATTAAATTATTATTATTTCCTTAACTGTCTCCAAAAATTAAATTTAAAAATAAAACTTAAGTCAATTTCAATGTCACTATTGTAAAATATTCTGATGGGTGATTCTTGTTGCTTCAAAAGTATTATTGATCCCAGTGTAGTGTATAATAATTTTGTATCATTTTAACAAGTATGAGTTCTCAGATATTTTGACTGGGTTATCCTTGAAGTGAGTTATCTTTGTTGATAAATAAAAATAAATTTGATAGAAGATATTTCAACACTGTTTTAAATTTTTTCAATTTTAATCATTTTTCATTCACTTTTGCCACTTTTTCTCATCTCCAATTTTTTAATTCTATATATTGATATATTATAAATACTGGGTTTTGAACTCTTTAGATTATTTTAAGAGAAATAAATGTTTAATTGATAATTAAGTAAAAAAGTCATATATGTTGAGAACTTGAGGAAAAAGTATATTTGTAAAATATAAGAAAAATCGTCCACTGCAATATGAATAGTAGAGTAGGTGTACCGATTTTACTAGTTGAATAATAAATTTAGATTATACTTAAAAATGCTATTTTTCAATTGTCGACTGATTAAACTTAGTAGATTTCCTTATAATGCTCGATTAACAGTGTTAAACTGCATATCTCACCCTTCTTTATTAGATGGTTATATTTTTTCGTTTTAGAAAATCACCAAAATTATATTCAACAATTTCAAATTTGTTAAATTTGCAATATGGAGTTGTACCTATTTTAAATGTGTAGTTTTTTAGTATCTACAGAATAGTTCATAAAATTGTAATAATAATGTTTTTAAATATATCACATATTTTGTACAAGTTTTTATCTGTTTTGTGGCCTCACCTTAATTTTCTTATATAATTAATGAGGATGGACTTTTTTATTAAATTATGTATTGGTATAGTATTGTTAAGCAAAGAGAATATTATATATTATTTATTGCTAAATAATTTTAACAACTAGAAATAAGTTCTATTCTTTCTATCTCTTGTTAACATTTCCATTTTTGTCAATTGGCAACTGTAAGTTTTTATTCCCTATATTAACAATGAATATCATTTGGACAAACACCGAGCAAGATAAAATTATTCAAAAATCTAAAGATAATTTTTGTCTCAGTTAAATTGTTTCACTCTCCAAAGTTATAAAATCTACAAAATTTGATAAACTAAAATTTTTTGTATAGAAATCAACTGATTAGAAATCATTTTATTTACTCGGGAGCTACTACAAATAATTTATTGTTGATTTAAATATCATAAACCAATTCCTTCTGAAATTTGAGGTTTGTAAGATAGCATTACTAAATGTTTCAATTTAATCACTATTTTGGTGATCCTAAGGTTATTTTTACATTAGTGACCTTTCTATCTATTTATCTATTGTTGAGTACTTAGTATAATATCAATAATTTTATATCCAAATCTATTGAAGGGGATATGTTTATAGAGATAACCTTATTGGGTCGATCAATATTTCTCTTGGTTGTAAAAATAACCATTTATGAATATCTTACACAATTCCCGGAATGTACCGCTCTTAATTGCAATTTTGTAGACCTTAAAATGAATTTTAATATTATTTTGACATGTGGTAGTGGATTTGGGATAAATATGAGTATAGTGCATAAGAAAGTTATTAGAAAGTTTTTTTTTTGATAACCATGACATTCTAATTTCACAAGTGATGTAATTACCGTTAAATTATATCACTAGTGAAATTATGTCACGGCTTTGAAAATATACCTGCGGTGTATAGATATGAAAAAGATATTAGGGTTATTCAGAGTAAACTAAAGTGATCTCTTAACTTATTCTTGAGGTACATTAACTTCATTAAAATGACAAATATTTGAAATGGCTATTAGGTACATAAAGTGTTTTTAATACAAATATGTCACAGTTCATTTATGTCTATACGACCTTACAGTGTTGTCTAATCATTGGAAAATCGAGGATTGTCATCGTTTTATTTATATTGTATAAAAAAATATGGATGACTGGGCTCGTGTAGAGGATACTTTATATTACGTGCAAAATAAAAGTACAAATCAGGCGCCTAGAATCAAAATCAGCCAAGTCCATCTCAAGAAATTTTCGGAAAAGTGGAAAAAACTGTCTCAAACAGACTAATCATAAGAAAATATTAATTTTTTTAACAAAAAATCAATAGTTTATTACTTTGTAACAGACAATGTATGATCGAGACCCCCAAAATAGTTTCATAAATATTTAGAAAAATCTTACATCAATGTTTGGACTGGATTTTGATACTAAGATTGGAATTTAGCGGGATTTGAAACCAAAATAAGCTTAAGCTGCAAAGGGGTTGAGCTATAAAAGCTATACTAATTGTAATGTTTACTTTTTCTACACTAGCCATAAAATAAAATTTAATGTTTTGTAAAAAGTAAACAGTCTTTATTGTTGTACTAGATCACATAATATCTATATCAATTTCCTCATGAACGATAATGTTTTCGTCTTCTCCATAGTTGGGACCGTCGGCTTCTTCGTTTTCCAAATCTCGATAAAATTTTAGCGTCTCGAGGTTGCTCCCCCCTTGTTCAAAGTGCTTTGTTAGTAGTTTCGCAACATCCATTATTTTTGTAGCTTCAAGACTAACTCTCTTGTAGATGGCTTTTGAGTTTATGTGAGACATATTAAACTTTGGTTTTGTGACAAATTTTGCTTAACAAGCCTCAGTTCTATAAAAAGACTTTACCCTGGACCAGAATGTTATTTTTTTTCTACTTCTTTTTTAGCATAATCCTTTTTGATGGATTAAACTTGAAGTGCCACAAGTTCGACTTTTTTGTACTTTTTCTTCAAACTTCCAATCTTTAATCGGGACAGTGACTCCAACATAATGAAAGGTTCCATAGTTTCCCCAGAACTTCTTCATACTCTTCTGGCTTAAAAATAGTGTCCTTCTTTTTCAAGTCTTTCTCAATCAATCCAAACACCATGTGGAAAATTAAGTATAAAGAGTAAACAACTCGCAGGGGATCATGGGTGATCATTTGACGAAACTAACAGTTGTACTGATTGAGCATGGAAAAATCTGTAAGAAACAATATCAAACTCATATCAAAAAATATTGACTTGGCGGTTTTTTGTTCTAGCCACCTCAAATATAAATTAATGTATCTGTGTTACCTGCTAGGACAAAAAAGTTGATGATTAAGAACAAAAATTTTATATTTTCACAGTTTTAAATTGATAAAAGTTTATTTTAAAAATTTATTTATACAAGATCATTTTATTGTAATTTAAGTGGATAAGATAGTATAGACTGTTGTATCTATCTATTTACATTGACTGAAATTTTATTCTTTTCTTGATAGTTGAAGAAGAAGAAACATAACATTGAAATTCATAATGAATAAACAAATTGATCTCTTGGTATAGGATATTTAACTAATTAATTTGACAAAAATATGTCTCACTTTAGGGCTATTTTGACGCACTTGTTTGAGTATTGGAGTTGTTACGAGAGCAGTAAATTTAAAAATCATGAATACAATCGAGTTGTTTTTTCATGAAAGCTGTAAAGCTTATTTCTAGTTCTATAGATTTATTTTACTTTTTATAATGAACACATTGTGAAAAATGTTTTCTCAATCAGAACTGTTATTTTCATAAGCTGTTAAAAGTGTGTTGAGTTTATAGAAGTTAACCTAAATATTTCAGATTATATTATCAGAAGATTTTTCGAAAAACCCGTTATTGACGTTGTATATATAATTATTATTGCAATAAAAAATCTTATTAACTGATGTTATAGTATTACAAAGAGCTTCCACAAATATAATATGCTATTTTTCTATTGATGTACAAATATATATTATGAACTATTTTGTATGTTTTATTCTTATTTCATTGTATATATATTTTTATCACTTGTTATTATTCATTCTAGTGCTTTTTATAAGACTAATAACTGTTACTACTAATTATTACTGAGAAAATGTTTTCGCGAATACCTACGATTTTGTAATTTGTAAATCGTTATGTACCTTCGTAGGTTATATTTGCAGAAATTTGTTGAATAAATATGTTTTAAATATTTTTTAAAAATAGTGTTTCTGTTACCGCTCCGAAGTAACCTACTCACTTGAATTATATTTTGAAAGAATATTAACGGCATCTTGGTAACTTTTTATTTGGTACGTTCCACTTAATGTCCACATTGACCTTATCCACGCTCTCTGAAATCCCCGTTCCACTAAATATAAAGTCCATTGTCATTTTAAGTGAAAAATACAGGTGAAATATGTTGAAGGTTGTAGATTCATAATTTGGCAGTTTGATGAAAACGTACAGTTTAGAATAATTCGCATAGATTGGAGTGAAATTCAATTTGACATGTTTTCTGACAATCTATGGTTGCATTTTTAAAAAAAATCACAGTATTTCCAATACCAAAGCCAATTTCTGTATTGTTATAAGTGACCAAGCAGTCACGAATATGAACGTTACCTATAATGTCGAGCTGTTGCTCACGACCAGTGGCAAGCTACCCTTTGTAACGTCTATGAAGGGTAGAGGTAAGGTAACAAACTGTCTGTATAAAAAAGTGTCCGTTAAAATGTGCCAAATAAAGGTAGCGCCACATTAGTACCAAGCCTGGACAACTTTTTACACTTTATACAATGTAGAGTTATTAAAATTTTCTATAATTAACTACGATAAAGAATTTTCTAAACAAAGTATACTTAAATTCATTTAGAATTGCTACATTCATGCGTTACCCATTGTCTACTCAAGCACCATTTTGAACAGGAAGGCTTTTGAACTGTTATTTTTGTATGCAGCTGGACACTTTTCCAACTTTTCTTACATATGAGATAATTCCCACCTCTACCTTCTATAATATCGTTATACATAGAATATTTAGTGGAACGTACCCATAAGTTAAATGTCTATGGATGTCTAAATTCTACGAGAGAAGAAGCCGCTTGAGGGTGTAGTAATCATATAGATATCTCTATGGTAGTAATATATGCGAATACGAAAATACATAACCATATTATGAAATTTGTATTTGGCTTTAAATTATTAGTTTAACGATTCTTTTGTAGGTTAGTCCAAAATTTGAGGTTTCAAGGTAAAATATCTATGAGGTCCAATCCTACAGTTGCTGGATTGAATCTCATTGAAAACTTGTATAAATGCAATCAAAAACTTGTGTTACAATTCTCAAAAGTATAAAATAAAAAAAATAAGTAAAAAATCACACCAAATGGAAAAGGCTCAAACACGTATTTATATATATGGAAATTATAGTGCTTAGTAAAACCTCAAAATTGAAATTAAAATTGTGTTTGGGAGATTGCAAATTCAACAGAAAAAACAACGAATAAAAGAAAATGATATGTAATAAAAAATGAAGTAGGTATCTTTGTTTTGATTGCTCGTTCTACCTAATTATTATTCATCTTTATATAATTTTTCCGTCTCTTATGAAATTAACTAGAATTCATTTTTTTAAGAAAAACTCCTATTCCGATAATCCTTACAAATAAATTTATCTTTTCGAAATAATGTGGGCGCAAGCGCTCGCTCTCTTTGTGATTAACATTGGGCGCGTATTTATAACAATATTTAGTTCACAAGTAGATTTGAATTTGAACGGGCTCAAAATCTAAATAGATACTCACTTCGGCGTGTTTGCGAGCTTTGTTAAATAATATAGTGGGTGTTTTACAGTTTGTGTGACACTCACAAATTATGAAATTTTGGATAGCTGCGCTTTTTTTATGCAGTAAGTCGAATGCCTAAATAATAATTTTCTGTTCGATTGTGCTTTTATTGATAAATTATTAAAAAACTTTTTGAGTTTGAGGTGATTACAATTATTGATACATTTTTAATTATTGAAATACTATTGTAAATTATTTCATAGTATCTATCGAGTCTCTGCTTTTGTAGATGACAATTCTCAGTTAAACCAGTTTTATGGTCCTTATGAACTCTAGTATCTGCACTGGTTCCAAAGATGTACTATTTTCTTTACTACAAATTTCCCTATTAACATATTTTTTGCGTTGGCTTCTTTTTACTTAAAATACTGGTACTGGTACTTTATATTTTGTTCTTGGTCGATTTTCTCTTCATAATTCTAAACTTGTGCTTGGTTCTTAACCTTATGAAGTACATTAATACGTTTGCTTTGGTTAGAAATTACTGGCTTACATGTATCCTTGGTTTACAGTATGCATTATAAATATTACCGTCATGTATGACGTATTCGTTTTTGAATTTGATAACAACAATACCGATTCAGTATAGATCAGCAGTTTATTTTTAAGATTTCATTTCATTATTTACATCAATGTCTTGTTTCAAATTCTAAAATTTCTATATTTCTTATTGGACAAAATAAAAAAATTTCAATCTATATTTCCTTAAATTTTATACGTAGTAATAGTACTTATATTACTAGGATAGAAGGCTATCATTATTGTTGAGCCCAAATTGGGTGGAACATATAATGGGTCTTCTGCTCCGAGTGACATATACTATTTTTTCTTTAAGTGTAAAAATAATACAATGAAATTCTTCTTCTTAAGACATTTTTGCAATACACTTTTCAAAACTAACAAACAATAAATTAAATGAAAATTAATTGACAGTTCCTGCCTAGTTTGTTACAACGCCCATAATAAGACGTTGCTATCGTTTCTATTATTTTGTTACTGGTACAATAAAACACAGTTGCGGAGGGTTAGTTACGTAGACGACTCAATAAAAAGCAAAATGAATTCCACAGTGAAAATTTTAACAGGAACAACTAGTTCGACTTGTAAATTGAACATTGTAAATGTTCATGTTCCCACCAACAATCCAATAAGTACTATATGTATATACAACTATAGATGATGTTATTTCTTTGAACTCGTTAAATATTGCCAATTCAAGTACCAATAGTAATGTAACTTTTTCTTCACTTACTATTACAAAATAAAAATTGATGAAAGTTTTGATGAATTTTTTTTAGTCTAGAGTCTTAGAAACATTTTAGTACGAAACTCGTGAGTAAAGTAAATTATTTTTCACTCGGAGGGATTGCCGTTCTACTCGTGAGAAAAAGTATTACTTTACTCATTTGTTGTATAAATAACTATCTAATGCCTAGCATGCTCTATCAGCATCAGCTGGCAGTAAGTATTATGAGTAAGTAAATACTGTTTTGAGAACAAAAAATTTGTGAATAATCACAATAACTAGATGTCCATTATAGAATTATTATTACATGTCTAATAAAATAACAACTAAAAGCTTAATAGGCAACTTAAATCAGACTTGATTTAAATATTTAAGAAAAATATGTATAAGTATCAAATAGACAAAACCAGTGGCGTAGCGTGCTTTGGAGGGGCCCTGTATCAAAATTAGTTGGGGGGCCCAAATAGAGGGTAAAATTTTCTCAGAAAAGAAACAAAGAAGACGATTTCATCTTTTCTAACAAGTCTGATAGCCGTTCTTTCCCCATCGAAGTCCTTAGGTAATTTTTTATCAGTTTTAATTTTGAAAAACTTCTTTCAGCTGTTGCGGTCGTAACTAGAAGTGTCAAGAATAGAAAGCATTTTGTTACTACCTCTGGAAAACTTTATGCAAGGCTATTGAATTTTATCTGCAATAATTCCATGAGTTCTTTAATGAAATGAATTTTTTGAATTTCAGATTTTTAGCATATTTTCAGAGCAATTAATTGATTGTTTATCTAGATTAACTGAGATGTCTTTACTGTATTTAGCTTCGACAGTTTTCTGGAAGCATTTTTTATCACTTCGTTTGAAGAAGATAGGAGTTTCTCCGGTTGTAATACTTCGACCATATTCTTGAGGTCACAATAGAGAAATTAATATATCTAAACAGCAATAGTATACATTGACTTTGAAATATAATTCCGAGTCTGAAATTCTCTTATCTTGTGATAACTCATCCAAATAACGCTTCGTTATCTTTCGTCTTTTATTTTTTAAAATAGTTGTTACTTTCCAATTTTTTGGCAAATCTCTGGACTTATTTAGCAAACCATTGAATAAATTTTGATTTCTTATTTCGCTCAGTCTATTCAAAACATTACTTAATAAAATACTAACTTTCTGGAAGTCATTATATTCATGCTGTAGAGCTTTAGAAACATGATTAATGATTTCAAATAGCAAAGAAAAAAATGTGACAAGCACTAAGAAAAATATATGGTATGTTTACGGCATTTAACATTGAAGAGGCTTAGCGAGTTAAAAGTATTTAAAAGAATTGGATTTGCAGCGCTTAACCCGGGAAAAAAGGGTTTGCTGAAGTAAAAACTCTATAGGCACGTATAACAGTTTTTTATATGTTTTTTCCCGCGAAACACGAGATTAAGTGACATTGGGGATAACATTTCACTAATTTTTGCTTACACACGTGAGGGACCTCTATAGCTCGGGGGCCCCGTATCATTAAGACGGATGATACGGCGGTAGCTACGCCCCTGGACAAAACTGAGGATAAAATATTCTTATGTTATTAATTACCAACATTATCCATTGATTTACATTTTCTCAATCGCCATAGAACTTTCAAACTTTGGTAACGTTGACAATTTCAGTAGTGTGTTTGTGATATGTAGTTAAGTCATTGTGAATCTTTGGTTATTTTTTCATCTTCCAGGAGCAGGTTCCTTTTTTTATTTTGGAAGAATAAAATTCTTTTCTAACCTTTTCTTTCAATAGATGCATCTATTTTTATACTTTATACAAGAATGTAGTTATTTTTTTCTTCGACTTGGTACTCCGAATTATGATTGACATTCTGCTTTATGTTGTTCAAGTGAATAAAAAAAATTTTTGGAAAAAATTGAAGCAAAGGAAATAAATTAGCTCGAATATTGGAGGCACCTTAAAACCTATAGTAAATGAGAATATAAAAATGAATTATGAAATATTTTTTTTTGAATAACAAAGGATAAAAATGGAGAAACTTTAGGATATGACAAAATTATGTTGGAAAATTACTTTTGTTGTAGAAGCAAATCTAACGAATACAAGTCAAGATAGCAGTTAGAGTATAGGGAAATAAAAAGGTAGAAATATATATGAGCACAAAAAGCGAAAAATGTGAACAACAGAGTGTGAAATATTACAAACAATAGAAGGGAGTACGTATCATGGCAGAAAGGAGCTCAAAAAAATTAGGAGTATTCTAATGCTAAGACACCGTCAAGACGCAGGCCCTTGAACTTTTCGTACGACAGATGGACATCAGCAAGCAAATTACAGAATTATTACAACTTTTTACGAAATTAAGAATAGTGAAACGGGGAGTAATAAGTGGAAGAATCTCTTTCAAAACGGAAGGGTTTGAATGCAAAATGAAGATTTGCCAAAGTAAAGAGAAAAGCTATAATTAAATGAGGTATTTCCGAATTCAATAGAATACATTACAATAGACTCGTTATCTCAATATTTTCTCGTAATTTCGATATTTTCCTCACAGAATACATGTCATTAGTTTTTCTTTACATCTAAGGAATCCCTTCAAATCTTTATCTTCCTTTTCAAGCGACTTAGATCTGGGCTTTCCTAGCCTTCTACTCCTTAGCTCCATCTACAGCATTGAACCATCAATTTCTTTCTCTTCTCTTTTCCATATTGACACAGCCATTTTATTCTTTCACTTTTTACGGAATACATACTATATTACATTTAAAAAATGTATTTGGACTAATATATAATATTCTGATGAAGAGTTGGTTTAATATTTATAAAACAATATATCATGAAAATTTCAGAATTTTAAATAATTATAATACGATGTTTTATCCACCATCGTTAAATTCGACCTAAATTCACGAAATAATGTTATATAGCAGTTGGACATTGTTATTTTCACTCATCTCATCGTACCAATCTATTAATTAATTCCATGTCTAATTTTAAGTCGATCTAGTGGCGTTAATTAAAAGTCCAATTTAAAAAAAAAGACTGTTCCAAATTCATTATATCGGTGTATTAATGATCTAATACAGGGAAATCCACAGACTTCTTTGCAGTAAAATTCTAAATATACTCAGTGACATTAGAAGTGTTATACCCTGAAATAATTACTTGATTTTTTTGTAATGAAAATATTTATAGTGTTTGATTACGCTTTAGCTAAATACACTATAGTACATGTAGAGGCATCAGAGGGCGTCGATGTCTGCTTGTGGCACCTTATTTCAAACAATTTCGTGGATCAACTGTGCTAGAATCTGTGGAGTGTGATACAAATTGGACAGTTTCCTCTTTATTCGCACACGTGTTCGATGGGATTTAGGTATGGTGATTGCGATGGGGCTCGGCAAAACATTAACGTCTGCTTCTTGGAAATCTTCCGTAATTCCACGTGCAATATGTGAAAAAAATCTCATATATAGATAAGGCAGTAAAGTGATTCAAAATTCTGACTGAATTATTTCCCGAATTTTCCGGTACGTAAGCCGATAGCTAGTATTTGTCATGTAATTTCGGAGTAATTATTGTAGGAGTCTATGAAATTATTAACAATACTTAGAAACAGTACAAAGAAAAACACTGAAGTAAAAGATTATGTTATGGCTAAGTATTAAATTAAGTGAAGTCTTTTATACACGCTGCCCAATATATGTATTGAAATCGTTTGAGTTTCACTTGCTTTAACATAAATCTTAATTTGAATACTTCTTATACTTTGAGTATTTTAATATATTGTCTAAAGGAATTGATAAAAAGTATTCAAATCCATATATCTATTGCTTATGCAAGAAGATAACGTATTTTCCAAATTCAAACAGTAATTGATATATAGGTTTCCAATCCCTTACTGCTATTTGTTCTTTATATATAAAACTAATACATGACAAAAATAAATTACCTTTAACATTTAGGTTAAAGAACTCACAAAAATATATCTCATTATAAATAATAGACATGTTTGTTGGTGTCGCGTCGGCTTCTATTTCGATAGAATATGTAACAAATATAACACACTAAGAATCTCCTCATTTCACGATCATTTATTTTCTTGCTAGATGCAACATATGAGAAAAAAAGTTTCTGGCTCGAATAAATATCTTATATTTTGAATCGCAGTTTATTATTACGATCTAGAGGGGTTCGAATTCGACATCGGAAAGTTTAAAATGATTTAGAGTGTTTAGAGTCTAATATTAAGTCGGAATTTCTGGAATCGTTGGTGATATTCATAATGAACACACTGTTTACACCACCACTACACCAACACTCACAATTACACCGTCTGACGCGCGTTTTGATAACCAAGTTCTCGTTTTCAGAAACTGAAGATCCCTGAGAATGTGAAGACGATAACTTAGTTATCGAAACGCGCGTCAGACAGTGTAGTAGTAAACAGTGTATTCAGTAGAGTCTAATATGATTTCATATTATATAAAATGTTCTACAATAGTCCTTGAACGAGTAGTATTATGATGTAATATGTTCCTAAAACAATCTAAAAGAGTATATAACTATTTAGATAGATCTAAAGTGTTCGAAGACAATCTATAATATTGTTTAGTATGATCTTACCCACCGTAAGTAAGTAGCAAGTTTTCCAATAAATAAAAAGGTACCGCAGGCATGTAAAAGCCACCGTTACGAGTATGGAAGTTAATACCAAATGAGTGCCCAAGAAATCCTTCAATTTATAATAAAATGGGACTTCAGTGAATCGTTTCCCTGTATATCACTTATACTTCAATACTTTTTGACCATTTGTTGCATCATGCGAGAGGAAGTTTTCCAAACTTAAACTGATTAAAAATTATCTTCAATCTACAATGGGTCAAGAACAATTGGCTAATTTAGCCGTGCTTTCAATACAAAGAAAAATTTCAAAAGAAATCGATTTTACAGAAGTTATTGAGGATTTTAGTAAAATGAAGGCACGAAAACACATATAACACGCTACAAAAAATACAAAAAACTATCTTTGATTTATTTTATCTAATTTTTTTTGTCGATCGATTCGTATTTTATTTTTTTCACTCATATCCATTTCATATTATAGTAATATATGTTTATTAAGCCTAAATTAATTTATTTCGAATTGAAATTTCACTTACCAAATATTAACGAAATAAACATAAACACTTATTTATACATACAAATGTGAAATGAATAAAAAGCTTGTAAAACCACATTTTTTAAAGCTAGGGTAGGGGGCCTTATTCAGCTTTGCCGTCAAGAGCCGCCTCTGACGGGCATAGTCCTCCACTGATCTTGGGTATCTTAAAATAGTATAGAGACCTAGAATGATCTGTGAAATGAAAAAAACTCAACAAGTTAAATCGTAAAAAGTTGTGAATAACATTAAGATCTAATAATTTCTAAATTAAGCAAGTCTTTCAATTAGTATCCACCATTTTCTTGACTTCAATGTAATTGAAACATTAGTGATTTCCTCATATCGATAAATGACAGAACTTATGTTATTTATGCGCAATTACATTTGCTTAATATATAGCCCGAGGCATGAGGCAGTTTTCCAATTTTATAAAGATAAATGCCAGCATTCATTCAACAGTAATCTTGTATTCTGCCACATGGAGTCAAATATTGAGAAAACTACTTTGTTTATTGGGGATTACCAAAATTTTTCGAGAGAGGTAAGCCACGAAAATAAAAAAAAATTGTGTGTGTCAGCTCCGACGCACGACTAGAGTTTACTCCTTAAGTTCGATAGTCTAACCAAACGCAAAAAGAGTTTATTTAACTTAAAAAAGATTGATACTGTATAAAAAGGTAAATTTGTTAATTAATGAAAATAATATACATATATAAATATATATTTATTCAATTTATTCATTTCATATACATTTATTATAACTAAACGAAGGAATATTTTACATTAAACTTTTTACAATAGTCAATAATCTCGATAATTCATATTGGGTTGATTATCTAATTTTATGTGTTGTTGTCAAATATATATTTATATGAACTACACCGATAATTAATTAATTAATTAATTAATTATTAATTAATAAATACAAATTGCACATGCTCATACATATAATACATGAATTATAACGTACCTTGCAACCACGTGTTTGTTAGATGTTCCGGCAATATCATCTACACCTCTTTCTGCCATAGTTATTTGAAAATACTTTCAGTTCACTTTAGCGGAACACAATGATAAAAATTAAAACTTCACAATAACAATATTAATTATTGATATTTATAATAAAAACAGCAATATAAGTATGTCAACACTGACAAATTAGAAAGTTGTGCATCATAGGGTGCGCACCAAAAACGTAACGAGGTCATTTATCGATAGATTTTACTCCTCACATTTTTCTCATACCGGGCCCCTTATATATGCAAATCGATTCTTAAGGAGTAAACCCCAAAAATTGAAATATCATTAAATAATGTTCATCAGAACATATGCCGTAATCAGATTTTTTACAAATGATGCGGTCTTTCTTGATTTGGATTTAAAATCGGTGAGAAGAAAATTGGAAGACAGCAGAGGCGGAGCAGGGCTCTCCAAAAAATTATGATAATATAATTTGAATAATAATCGGAACTAATACAACCTTTTCTATTACCTATTAAAAAAAATTAATACGTCGCAGTCGCCTTGTAATACTTTGATAAACAACTCAGTAAAGTTGTCAAGTTGAATAATCCGCACACCTTCCACTTCACGCTGTTGCAGTAGGTATTACAATTTATCTGGCATACACGAACGTGCTCTACGTGCTCTTTACATGACCTACGTCATAAATCCGGGGGTCTCAAATAATATCGTGAATTTCGTTGCACTGGGTCCAACGCAACGGCAGATTTGGTTAACGGATTGCGATTGAGAGATGTGGGATGTCATTTTAGATGTAAAGAGTATTCTGTTCTTTCCACTGACGTTTGTTCCGTAATGCGTCCAACATCCGAGGCTGTTTTCCCAGTTCTGTGAGATTGTTCTTTTACTCAAGGCAGGAAGCTACCCTTACCTAGAAACCCTCCTTCTTTACCTGGGCTTGGGACCGGCAGCATGACTATGAGCTACTCAATCCACCCACAATAATGCAGGCAGAGTTTGAAATCAACACGTAACGAGAATGGAGGATCACAGACTAGCAAAGATCATAAGAGATGGAAAACCCGAAGGGAAAAGATCAAGAGGAAGACCACAAAAAAGATGGCAAGATAGCTGGTCATCAGAATAACAAATAAGATTAAAAAACATCACCCAATAAACACAAGTCATTGGACTTAACGCAGGAAGAAGAAGAAGAGTATTCTGGTAAATTTTTCGAAGATAGAATCATTTCTATCTATTTCTAGAAAATTATTGTAGGGTATTTAATGGCAAACAATCGCTTTTTAAATTTTTAACAAAAAAGCATCTAGCTGGTTCACTGAAAAAGACTAAAAAACTAATTGTGACAACAACTTCATGACATCAGAAAACGAACGAATAGAATCTAGGCGTTTCTTAGAAATTTAATTCTAGCTATTCATTGATGCTAGCTACTCATTGGAAAAAAGCTTCCTAAAGTCCCGAAACGTACTGTGAACAATCTCAATATTGTCAAATTAGGGGAAGTTTTAAATCTGTTGTTCAAGACATTTTTGAAAAATGAATTTTTTTAAAGACGTAAACAGTTAGAAGCGCTGAATGCGATACTAACATCCAAAATAATCTCCAGGCAAAGCTACATCTATAGAGAACAATAATAAGACCAATAGTGAGCTACGGAGGTTAAACGTGGATTCTTTACAAAGCAAAGGAAGAGAAGCAGAGCTAATCGAAATAATAAGATCCAAAAGAATTGAGGGGCTGGATCACATACAGAGAATGCCAGATTTTAGAGCTACAAAAAAATGATGGACATAGAACAAGAAGGAACAATAAAAAAAGGAAGACCAAGGAATAGATGGTACGCAAAGGTGATGGAAGACCTAAAAGAGAGAGGGAGGAATTCAGGATTGGAAAACGAAAACAAAAAATAGGAAAAAGTGGAAGGGAATCACTTCCATGTTATGGGTCTGAAAGGCCTGCGTGAAGCACCTATATATATATATATATATATATATATATATATATATGTATGTATGTATACATTCTTTAAAGACATTAAAAGTAAATTAGTGAAGTAGTATAGTGAAGACCTGGGTACAGACGTAAAGCAGTGCTTTCCGATAGAATCAATGAAAATATATAAACAGTTAACAACGACGCCATTAGCGAAGATATCCGGATAGGAAACAGTGTTTTTGATTAGATAATGTAACATATTGAAGTATTCTAAATTCACAGAATTGTGCTAGATAGGAAGGGATTTGCCAAAGAAGATGACATCTTTAGAAAAAGACATAGTTAATCAGTCAAAATTTAATTGCTCTGGTTGGGTTGACTATGGTCACAGTTGTTCCAAAACTACATAGATCTTAGGCTGGAAGTTTCCAGGCTTTAAGTATCAGGGGCCTATTTGATCGAATAGTAAGTAGGGATATTTTTATTATTTTTCAGTTAACGTAAGGACTGGAAAGGTAAAAATTAGAAATGTGAAATATTGATTTAATTCATTAATATTCAGATACATGCATCAATTTTGTAACACTGTATAATTTTGAGTTTTTTTCTAATAAGTTTATTTTATCGATATAATTCTCCATCGATGTTATTTTAAAACAGATTCTATTTTTAGTTAGGCAACTATTATTGCATATTACCAAGTAATGTTTTGAGTCATTATTTCAAATTTATTTATTGTATGACCTCATTTATAAAAACATGACATTCAAGAATTTCTAAATTCAATGTCCAATTCATATTTTTAGAACGGAACTATATTTTTCAACAGTTGGTTTAGTGACACTTTCGCACAAATTAATATTTTTTTTTCCAATTTATTTTTAAATATTAAGCTTATTTATAAATACCAGTCATTTAATTCTTATCAGCCAAGTTCTAATAAAAATAATTTATACTATTTAAATAATATATTTTTTATATTTAATCGCACCCAACATAAATAAATTTTTATTTTTTCTAAATAATATAAATATAATAAACCTCCAAGTTACAACTAGCTGGTGGGTTTATCACCAAATAAACGTCTTAATATATATGCTGCGCGTCAGCAAAAAAGGGCCACCACATATAATTGCGAAATCATCAATTGTTACTAATTGCTTATTTATTGATTGAGTGAAATGGGTTAGTATGTATACGGGCCAGACAAATCTGCCCTGTACAGAGGAGAAACAACATCTTGGAACCAATGAAACGATACAATTGTTATAGTTCTTCCAATATCAATTGCAGAAGACAGTTTTGCGAGGAATAATCATTATTTCATAGATACGCACGGCACTCACACAAAATTAAGAAATGAAAAATAATGTGGACTCCCCGTATAAAATTCGGCAAACATCTAACGAACAGTTAGTCACATTATTTGCGTCAGATAAAAGACTACCGAAGTTCTAATAGACCAATGGGGTACAAAAAGGGCTCAGTTCACGTCTGGTACCCTGTTTAAACCAAACTCTCTTACAGGCAGGTACATTTTACTCGTCTATTTACATTTTATAATTTAATATAAAGTAAGCAAGGTATGATAATGTTTTTTTCTAAGTTCCAAGTAGGACTACAATTAAGTGCATCTGTCTAAATAACGGCGTATAATGCAGTCCAATTTATAATGATTCGATTACCTTTTAACAAATACTTTCAGAGCATAAGATATACATATTTTTAAAAGTATTTATAAAAATAATAAATTTATAAAATGAGGTATCTGCACCTATGGTAGATCAAACAAAATTTTCGGAAAGGGTTTTTATAATCTGCTATTGATATTGGAAGAACTGCATTGCGAGACCGAACGCAAACCGCTAGAATGCTCCAAAGCGGCCTTCAACAAGCTTACAAAATAGCAGTCAGCACGTCTACTATTCGATGAAGGTTGAATAAAAATTAGTTTCACAGCTTGCATTCCAGCTAGCAAAATCAAGAGATGTAGTAAGCAAGGGTCAGCTCTTGATTTTGCTCGTGAACACAGGAATTGGTTAGTGGACAACTGACAAAAGGTATTGCTCACGGATGAGTGCAGAATGTGCCTGTATGCCAACAATGGCAGAAATAAGGTGTACAGAAGAGCTGGAGGTATGCTATCTGTACTCGATTACCATGGGTTGCGTATGGGGGTGGCTCAGTAATGTTTTGGACAGGTTTTTCTTTTGAGACACGCACGGATCTCGTCGTGATTGACAGAGGCGCACTAACAGCACGACGATATGCTGCAGAGATCCTAGAAAATTATATACTACCATAGTTTGTATTTGTTGGTAATTGTTTTCTATTAATGCAAGATAATGCTCGACCGCACACGGCAATAAAGGTAACGGAGTACCTTGAAGAGGTTGGTACTGCAAAAATGGATTAGCCGGCTCAAAGCCCCAATCTCCATCCTATTGAGCATATTTGGGACCAGCTCAAAAGATTGGTAAGACGTCGCATACCTGCTCCATCAATACGTGAAGAGCTTCGATCGGCCCTGATTGAGGAATAGACCAATTTTCCTCAAGCAAAGAGACCGTGTTTTAGTTCTAGTTTGTATAGTTGAATCAATGAAATGCAGTGATTAAAGACAAATTTTAAGGATAAATTTATACCAAATGGGTATCCAAAGTTCTAGAGCTAATAATCCATAACAATTCCCATTTTATTTATCTGAATAAATATTTTTATTCCGTATCTAATTTTAAAAAATTTTAGCGGCTTAGCATTTTGGAATGAAGTTTGAAAAATCGGTTCATTACAAATATCTCTTTTCGTACAACTTTAAAGTTATTTACATTCATTATAAATAGTATAGAAAAAAAATTATTAGTTTGTTGGAAACATTTCATACACACTATTTTTTTGAGTTAGAGGGCGTTGGACATGGGTATATATACAGCGTATTGCAAGGTCTTTCGTAGTTACATTGTATAATACACCATATTATAAACTTTTCACCGTAAATGTTAATTATCTTTTTCTTCATTCCCTTTCGGTCACTTGAAAATATCTAATTTATCCTCATTATTTTCATCTCCAAAGATATTTGTCCCCAAAGGATTTCTCTCTCATATCGTGAAGCAGTGGAGCAAGATTGTCTATTAAACTGTTCTACATCCACAGCATTAACCACAAACATTCTTGCTGTTACAAAATATTATACATCTAGAACAGTAGATAATATTACTTTTATTCAACTGATAAGCCATCCTCTGAATTTTTTTTTTTTTTTTGAAAAAAGGATAACTGCACCGGTTTTTCGAGCTAAGTGTAATAAATATTATCAATGTTTAGAATCGGAGCCTCAGATGTTGCAGCATTATATATGTATATAAAAATCGATTTTTTGACATTTGACCTTGAATATTTGAAGACAAGCACACGAGATTATAAAACTTTTGAAACAACTTTTACAGTGTAAAAATAAAGTTCTTCATTCTGAGGCTGGCCCTCAATTCTTTCGTATATTTCTGGACTATTTGATAAATATTTGCGGGTGTTCTGGCGATTCTTTCTTTCACACTATAACCCTCAACCAGTTCGAAGTTAAATCTGGTGCAAATATACTCCGGATGACATTTGTTGACTGGAAAATTATATTAAACAGATCTACCTAGCGTGAATAATAAACATTTTCGTTGTGAATCTTTTTATGGAACGTCGAAGTAACATTAAAAGGGAGCGTCAGTTTTATGGGCGCAGTTCCTGTTTCAGTGGCATATCAAAAAGATAAACTCTTTCTTACGAATTAGGATTATTAGGATGATTCTGCTTGGAAAAGAATGATAAAAATACCTGATACATAAAAAAAGGTAACCAAACTATCTGTGGGACTTATAGAGACATCTCACTATTAGATGTTACATACAAAATAATATGAAGAATAATTAGGAAAAGATTTGAAACTTGGCATTAGGATATTATTGGAGAATTTTAAGCGGAGTTGATGCAAAGAGGTACTATAGGCCAACTATAATGTGTTAGTTATGTGCAGAATTCACTACTGTACATGTTCTTCATTGTTTTTAAACAAGCGTACGAGATGGTTAGTGCGAAGTTGTATGAAATAATGGAATTTGGAATACCAATTGAAATAATTGACTTTGGAGAAGAACAATGTAACAGTGATGATTTAATATCAGAAGCTTTCAATGTAGAAAATACTGGTAACTAGATCAAACATAGGAATTCAAAACGTTCTAGCTAAGTTAGAACAAGAAAACAGAAAACGAAATATATGGTAATAGAAAAGAACTTGCAAAGCCAACAACACATTTATTAGAAACAGTGGACAATGGAAAATAGTAGTTTTAAAGAAGTAACCCAGTTTGAATATCTTGGGGTAACAATTAAAAAGAAAAATACAAGAATTCAAGAGATGGAACAAATTGGAAAGGGACGCAGTGCTAAATTTCAAAATATTAGAAAGATCAGCGAAAACTAGTTATTTGTCCAATAGTGCTTTACTGCTCCGAAATATCGGAAGAAGTTGCAAGCAAACTAAAATTGCGGAAAAAGATAATACTGAGAGAAATTTTTGACGGAATTCATTCTGATGGAGATATCTGGAGATAAAGAACTAATGGCCGTTTACAATCAACCAGGTATTAAGAGCATAACGAGTTAGATGGCTGAGGCATGTCTCCCGAATGAATAATTATAGAGGAAAAAAGGAAGACCAAAAAAGAAATAGGTAGAAAAGGTAAAGGCAGATACAAGAAAGATCGGTATAGAAATATAGGAATAAAAGGCACAGGACAGGAGCGTAAGGTTATAAACATAATTTTGCAAGAAGACCTCATTTACTGTCAACAAGATAGACCTTCACCACATAACTTGAAGTTGAACAGTGGCTAAATGATAAATTTTGAGATAAATAGATTGGTTGGAGAAGAGCCACCTTTATCGCCCGACTTAGCGTCTGTAAATATGCTCTTGTGGGAGGAAGTAATATCGAGAGTTCATAATTATCACTGAAAATATTACACAACATTCTATAAAACAAGTAAATTTCTATTAATGTTTACTTGATTGTTTTTAAATGTTTTAAAAAAAGAAAATCTTCAGATAGCTTAGGGCAAGGTTCGGCAACTTGCGAGCCACATGTGGCTCTTTGGATGTGAAGCTGCGGCTCTTTAGTTCCATACGTATATATAATTGATTTTATCAAAAAAAAAAAAAATTGTTCTGAATCTATTAACGATTCTATCTCCCAGCGACATTTGCTGGCTTTTTATTACCTCCACCTCCTCCGTGACACACGTTATCACGATCATTGACAGGGTTGTCAATCGTAATAATAAAATCTATTACGTTTTTTATTTTGATAGATTCACTCTGTGAAATCAGATATGAAACCGATAAAAACGCAATTGATCAACTTAAAAAGTAAAGCTTTCTTAAGTGGAAATTTACAGAGTTGAAAACCAAGTTAGAAGAGCTGGAGATCCAAAAATGTATATACGTAACGTAACAAAAGTGCATGGTTCTGAAAAAAATGCCGTGAGTTGAGGCTCTTATACTCGACGCATGGAATAGTCTTCCAGATTGCTACAGTGAGGTAAAGAAGTTGGTATTTGGTGTGCTGATTATCTTCGAATCAATATATTCGTGCGAGCAAGCGTATGAATATTAGAAGTAAAATGAGAAGTCAACTAATAAATTAAAATTTAGAGGCTTGTTTGAAACTTAAAACAAGTTATGCGTCAAATTTATCCGAACTTTCTAAAGCCATGCAAAACCCTATTGTTTCTTATTGATATATAGATATTTGTGTTTTGAATAAAAAAGATTATTTTTGTTGAGGCTTCTTTAAGAATTTTGTGGATTGAACTGAAAAGGTTGTGACCTTCTGGCTTATACCTAAGAGTTCTTTAAACACTTAAATTCAAATAAGAGCTCATAATAAACATAAGATGAGAGAAAGTGGACATTTTAAGTTCGATAATTGCATTACTTGAATTAGATAGAATCATTATACTTGTAAAAATATGCAGGTAATATATTGATGATAATCCAATATTGAATCTATTGAATAAGATCCAATAATTTGAAAAGAGTGCTAAATACTTGGAGGTATATGCCACACCTAAGAAGAATGACCGGTTAAAAGATGTGGGACAAAACCAGAACGGACGATAAAAATAAATTATGTGGGGAATAGCTAATGGAATCCTGACAGATACAATAACGAGAAAAATAATTACCATTAATAAACGATGATTAATAAAGAAAAGGATACACAAAATAAGGAAAATAAGACAAAAAGAATTAAAAAAATGGAGGAATATGGCAAAGGTAATAAAACAAAAGGGACGGGAATGGAAGAAGAAAAGCATTGCAGGTTTGTTTGATTTCATAGTTAATACAAATATTTCATTGAAGATAATTATAAATTTTTAACATTATCTCCAAACAGAAATAGCAGTGCATATAAAACACAATTCTATATCATTTGTTTTTTTTTTTAATTAAATTATTATATTACAAAACAACTTACTTTCTATTTCTATTCCTTTTAAGTCACATTCTTAACACGCCACTGTGCGGTTTGAGCCAACCCATTTTCATTTTATTACACTAACCTAACCTATTTCCTTAGCACACTGTAACATTTAGGTCAGACATTACTTATAATGAAAATTGACTACCACGGGTCAATTACCAAAGTAACATTTTAGGTAAGTAAATGTTGCATCAGTTCGTGTGTATATTTTATTGTTGGAACCAATCTAATTATTATGTCAATGAATAATTACCTTAAATTGTTTCTCTAATAATAATTACGTGGCGGGATCAAAAAGTATCATCATTATTTACTTGAATAGAAAGTTAAAACGTGAAAAATTTTCAATTAATCTTTCTGAAAAACTGATATAACGGTATGACGAACACTTCTAACTATAAATATGGCTAAAGGATAGGAACAGATCATATAAAAAACGTTTTCTGATAGGAGTCTGAGGGTCATACGAGGATGGTCCCATAAGTACTTGGTCTGACCTAGAGATGGCGGTAGTTGCTTGAAAAATACCACTGTATTAGAAAGTACACAATCTCTACAGCATACGTTGTTTAGTATATGTTTGACAGCCATCAATAGTGAATATTTTATTTTATTCTACTCTGGGCGAGACTGCTCCTTCGTTATCAACAGTAAAATATTGGGTAGGAGAGTTTAAACGAGGTCGTACGATGTGCAAAGACCAGCATCGCAGTGGTCGACCAAAAGAGGTGACGACTCCATAAATGAAGAAAATCCACAAATCGGTACTGGATGATTGTCGACTTAAAGTGCGAGAGTTAGTAGATATAGTAGGCATTTCAAAAAGTGCGGTACATCGTATATTAACTGAGAATTTGGACATGAGAAAGCTGTGCGCAAGATGGATATCGCGTTTGATTACAATGGAACAAAAAGAGCGTCGTGAAGATGTTTCCAAATAAAGCCGAATTTTTGCGTCGTTTCATAACCATGGAACAACCCGACTAGAATTTTTTGTGAGGATCCTATAAGGACCTTATCAAGTAATATCGTAGTCTGATAAGGAATATGTCATGATAATCTGACAAGTACCTTGATGGGGATGTAACGTAGATGATCATTAAGGTCCTGATCAGGTTCACCTAATATGGTCCATATCAGGATGACCTAATATGATCCTGATTAGAATTACCCTGTATGGACCTGATGAGAATCTCCTCATAAGATCCTGATCAGGATTACCTTATAGAGTTCAGAATTACTTCACTTGGTCATGATCGGGATTACCTCGTAATGTGCTTATTAGGATTAGCTTATATAGTATTTTAAATAGGATTATCCTGATGTAATCGTAGTATGGAAATTGACTATATTGAAAAACGAAAAACTTATTGCAACGTTTGAGAGAAGAAATCAATCAAAAACGAACACATTCGTCTAAGAAGAAAATGTTTCATCAAGACAATGCAACCAGATCACACACAATGAATTAAACTTGTCAGATTTAGCCCCCTCGGATTATTTTATATTCACAGACTTGAAAAAATGGCTCGGTGGTCAAAGATTTTCCAACAATTAAGAGGTGATGGAGGCTGTTAATAGCTATTTTGAGGAGCTTGACGATTTTTATTTTAAAATCGAAATCGAAGTAATCGAACTTATTAAGCCTTCCTGGGAAAAGTGTATTGAGCTAAAAGGAAATTAAGTTGCAAAGTAAATAAATTTCAAAATTTTTGTGCTTTCTTCTTCTCGTATTACTCTGACCGCCCAGGTGTTTCTTCAAGTGCAGGAACAAATGGTAGTCGCTGGGCGCCAGATCAGGGCTGTAGGGAGGTTGATCTAGAGTTTCCCATTGAGAAGATTTGATGAGATCTTTGGTCCCATTAGCTACATGTGGACGGGCGTTGTTATGCAGCAAAACGATACCCTTGCTCAACTTGCCACGTCTTTTGTTCAGGATTGCACGACGCAGATTGTTCAATGTCTCACAATAAGACGCTGCATTGATTGTCTCATTACGAGGCCGAAACACCACTAGCAATACTCCTTTTCTGTCCCAAAAAACTGTGCCCATGATTTTCCGGGCAGAAATTGTTTGCTTCACTATTTTGGGTGATGATGAATGTCGCCATTCCATGGATTGTTGTTTCGATTGTGGTGTGACGTAGACCACCCATGTTTCGACCACGTTTTGGTCTAAAAAATCTTCACCTTCAATGTGGTAGCGCTCAAGGAAAGTTAATGCACTGCCTAAACGTTTGGATTTGTACAAATCTCTCACTCCGTTCTTCATTATGCACATTTTTGCGGCCATCTTTAAATGCTCTCACCCATTAGACTATAATGGCGACAGTGCGTAGACAAGAGAAGTAGCTAAGCAGCGCGCATGTGCGGAACGCCGACCTTGTGGTTGCGGCGGCGGAATCGCAAAACGGTACTTACTTAAAAAATATGCCTCGTATATACATGTATATATATATATGTATACATATATATATATATATATATATATATATATATATATATACATATATATATATATATATATATATATATATATATATATATATATATATATAAATTATGGAGAAGATCAATTAAAACAGGGATTACAGTATACAGCAACTTTTGGGTCAACGGTGAAATGAATAGATTTCGGATTTATTCCAAGCGTAAGTCCCGTTGGAAAAGAGAGAGGTACTCGTAATGGCCACAGAAAATAAAACAGTAATTGTAATAACCACATAATCTGATGTTGTTAATTTTTAAAATATCATTCAAATGGCCACAGATATTTGGACGTGTGCTTCCTCTCATTCCACTCGGGGTGTACTTATGTAACTACCTAGATGCAATGTTTCCCCATGGGGATAGATAGTCGAGGATCATTAGAATGGATGGTCACGGAACCGTTTGTCTTCTTATAGGGATATCTTAATAATAAAGTTCAGAAAATTGTGGCTGTGTAAGAAGACGTTCATATATACTTGTGTGTGCGTGTGAGCGTATGAAGACACACGTTGTCAACCTAAAATACCATAAGACTATGAAAACTGCATCAAGCGAGTAGACATTTATTTTAGAGAGCGATATTGTAGCAGATTTCAAACAGCCTGTATAATTATAGATTATGACACTTGAAACATTCCACATTCTTCATCATAACTAGAAATTTCCATTTCATGCATTAGCATTTATTATAAAATTGTTTTCAAAGTATGTTATTATCTATGCGTTCCTGACAACACGAAAATATTTTGATGACCTGCTAGATTGCTCCATAACATACTCTAAACGTTTTCTGCTATTCTAATAAGCAGCGTTGGTAATAATATTAATAGAAAATGCCTAAAACAATAACTTGAAAACTTTATGCATGTAGTTGACAGGCAAATCTCCAATGATGTTTCTTCTATAAAATACTTTGGCAACATCGTTCATTTCTTTCTTTCGATCAACTGACATAACTTCGTAAATATGTTTTCCTGTTACTTGTAATTCGAAATTGTTTTGTAATTTTTAGGATGATTTACTCTGAAAACGACGATTTTTAGTTTTAGGTGGGGATATAGCCTGAAAATTGAAACATAAGAATGAATTCGCTCTTAAAATAAAATAACAGAATTGGGTTGTTCATATAAAGTATTATAATAAATTTCGTCACTGCTGAAAAGTATTACGACAGTAAGTACAACTAAAAATAAGTGTTAAATCTGGCTAAATATTTTTCCTACAAATTCACTTTTCAAAATTAATATTACGTAATTACGTCTGTAGAACTGTCAACTATTTGCAGAAATGTCGTGGGCCCCTAGCTCCGACTCAAACTGTTTCTGTCATGGGTTTTACTAATATCTCCAAATACTACTCTACTAACTTCGTGACTAGGAAACAAAGAAAAAAGAAAATTTTTATTGTTTCAATTTTAGTCCTACTATTTTTAATTGAAAAGGGTTTTAGGACATGCTGTATAAAGGTGTCTTTTCGGAATTTGTTTTAGTTTTGAAAGCAAAATGTATAAAAAACCTTCTTTTCGCCGAAACAATTAAATTTATTAATAATTCATTGACTTAATTAAATGAACTAAATATTAGATAAAAGAATAAACGCAGATTATTAATTAAAAATTGTTTAAATTGAATGAATGTAAAAAGATGTTTTGAATGATATTTTCAACACCTACTCAACTTTCTACAAGCCTAATAATCAAAAATTCAAAATTTGTCGTTTTACACATTGAATACTCACAAACAAATAAATAAAACAAACAAACTCATGTTTTTTAAATATTATATGTACGTACACTTATTGCATGTTGAAATTCAGGATTTGCAACTTCATTTAAAGGCAAGTAAAATATGAATGATCACAAATCAATTTTCAATGTTATGGCTAGGATACGAAATAATCAAAATATTTCTTGTCATTCTTTGTTTTATTACTATGAAGTTAATAGATACGTTATGGTTTCATTAGTAAATGTTACAAAATACATATAGGAAGACTGATTTCATATTAAATTACAAAAACCAAAACAGAAAGGGACAGAAAGAGCATCATATTTAGTAGGGTAATAAGAGTGCAACACAATAAGTGAAAGTAAGAATATTAGTATATACAATAAATTACAATCTATACTGTATAGTTTTTCCACATATGTATACACATTTCAATGTCGTTTTTACATATCGCCTCCAATTATAATTTAGTTTTATTCAGAGCACAACATACCCTTGTTTCATTGGTGAAATTTGTATTCCATCCTGTATAATATATCACACATATACACACACCTCCCATGTTATATATATAAAATATATATATTTTCAATTGTCTGGAGCAACTCATGCGTGAATTTATTGGAAATGAAATCCATATGAGAAGCAGGATAACAGAAAAACCAAAGAAGTTATTTTTACACATGTGTTAACACACATGTGGTAGATGAGGGCGTAACACAATTGAATAAAAATTGATACCAGAAAATGTATAAAAAATGTTTGTTCTTACTTCACTCTGTTGTATTTCAAAAAGTTCCATTCAATGATTCTGATTCATGAACAAACAATAAAACAATAAATTTTTGTTTGTTGTTGTCAACGAATATTTATGTCGATTTTTCTTATTTTTTTTTTTTGTAATTTCCAGTCTATACAACGTTTTTCACTAGGAGTTATTACACACGTTTTGTTTGTTCGTGTAATTCGACTTTTGCGCTGGCGTCTTGAAGTTGATCTAATGATCGAGTTTTATGAATGAAGGGATTTTACGAAGAAAGACTAAAATTTGTTTTTTGATGATAATTTAGTCGAAAGTGCAGCGTGGGAGTGCGTTTCTTGTAACGTTCAGTATTTAACAGGACATCAGGAGTTCGTAGAGCTGTTATTTTGATTGTGTGTTCACATATCATCAATTAATATCGCTATTTAATATCCGTTATCAAAAAGAAGGAATTTTCTCCACCAATAATACTAGTTATTTTGTTTTATCATTTGAACAGAAGGTAAACATACAAATAGGTTTGAAATATACGACAAATTTTTTGTGAAACAATTTTTAATAGCGTGTACAAACTGGTTTAATCTAAATTTCAATTTAATTAATGAATTTCTTCAACATAATTTACATTTATATAAGTTAATCTAAATATTTATATATACCATGAAATTAAAAAAAAACTACTTTTATCAATAATACAACTGTTTATAGAGAGTTGGAAGTAGAAAAAAACTTTTTACTCATCTTACTAATTCTTCTATTTTGACTGACAGAACTACAAGAATTTTACCAGAACGCGAAACGGGATAACAGAAAGTCGAAGAGTATGTATAAAAAGGTGGGTTTCTCCATCTTTTTATTATCTTGGATAATTTATGCACGCATTATCGAAAATTAAAAGGAATATGTACCAATAGAACATAAGAGAGGGTAGATACTGAGTGAAAGTTGAAGTAGGGGACTGTGAGATCGGAATTTGTGGTATTCAGTCGAGTAAAGGGGTAAGACGATGACGAATTCTAAAGAATAGGAGAGTAGTAAGAATTTGGAGGTTTTAATAAATATTTTTAGGAGTTTGTCAACATTTTTGTTTGTTATATACATTTAACTATGTCAATAATTTGATTATAATGATTTTTTTGAATAAGAAAGCTTGAAGGTGAATATATAGGGTGTTGATGTGGTACGAGCTTGATTCTTTTTCATAGAGACATGGAAAATACTTTCAGACATACTTAATCAGGGCCTATTGTTCACCTAGATGTAGAATTATATTATCAAATAAAAAACTCCTTGTTTTACGACCCGTCTTTTCCTGTGGAATACTACGCTAGGGGATATTTCGTAATTTCTAGGTAGTTTTTGATGACAGTATCTCTGGTTAAGTTTTATATTCGATAACAATATCCAGGATGTTACGTAGATAATGTTAAGAGCACGTGCTCCGCATCTGCAGGAAACCAGAGGAATCAACGAGTTCAAAACTATGAAGATACATCCGGAAGTTGCTATATCCCATATCCAAATGTGGCTTAAGGCAAAAGTTCACTTATAGTCGGGGAGCTGGCTACATAAAACTGTACCGATAAAGTATACAACGCTTAAGTTCGTAAACCCCTAGAAAATAGTTGTGACATTACCAAATGGCTGTTCTGCCTGTTCGGATAGGCCGCATATGAAAATGCCAGTTGAGTTTCCACTTCGAAACAGGTTTTGAATGCAACAACTGCGAATATATATATAGTTTTACATGTACGTCGACATTTTTTGGATTTTTCCGAAGGTTTTCCGGCTGGCTAAATTTCTGCCATTATCATAAAACCTTAGTTGAGATCCCTAAAAGCACGTAAAAAATTTTGGCACTTGTACCATATCGGTTTTTTCGCAAGAGTTTTCCAACACTATTAATCGCTTCTGTCGGAGGTTTTCCGACCGGCCACATTTCTGCCACTGCTTTACCGCTCTTACTTGAACTCTATAAAAACCTATAAAAACATTTTCACGCGTGTACCCCATCGGTTTTTTAGGCACATTTATTCGACGTGGAAACTCGACTGTCATTTTCATATGCGGCCTGTCCTAACAGGCAGATCAGCCATTTGGTAACGTCACAATTATTTTCGAACTCAAACGTCATCTACTTTATCGGTACAGTTTTATGTAGCCAGCTCTGGGACTATTACCATCCCACTGATAATGACATCAGCGATTGATGTATTGATGTTTTTTTGATCTGGTTTTTTCGAAGTTTATTGTAGTTGGTTCCTTCCGTTATTGAAAAAAAAAACTGGCACTGGTTTGAATCTAATAGCATCAGCATCAACGGTATCACAATAGCAACTACCTGTTTTGTTTGGGCTTACCAATATTAGGTTTCAGCCTGGATACTTTATAGAATATACCCTATGCTGTTCATGTTGTCTGACCGAATAGTTTCCACTTTTTTTGTTAATGCTGGTTCATTGTATCTAACCCCTGATTAACTTCCTCTCATCTAAATGCTTCCCAAGATGACTACGGCTACATTATATGATTATACCACTACTTTAATATTTATAAACAATTCCAGTTGCATTCACAACATTCCACAGGAGGTTATGTAAGTATTGCAGCAATTTTAATGTATATGTTAATAAGTCTCTGAAGTTTGTAGTAATACTGTGTAGTGGTACTGTAAATAGTGTGTTCACTTCAACATATTAATGGAAAAAATATATAACGATATCTGACAATGTTGCACATAGATTCCAGCGATTTTTTCAGGAGTTGTAGCAATTCTGAAAATCTATGAATGGCAGTACCCTCGTCAATGTCATTTGGATGCCCTTAATTCATTCAAAATGCGTTTCTTCTACGACTGTGGAATCTTCCTGCTTCATAATAAACACGCAGTTGGGGGTGCAACTGTTTAGGATATATAGGCGCACTCTGTTAACCCTTTTTCGATATCTATCAAGTAAGCATTGTTTACACTTTCAGCTTGCTCATGCGTTCGTTCGAAGTAAACAACGTACGTGATCATATAGCGTAGGATCACTTTTTGCTGGTTCCAAACAGTTTCTGCTATTGACATACGACCTTCTATTGACTCTTCTGAGGAGTATTTCGGAACAATTTTTACATAGTTTTCTCATCGCGAAATCCTGAGTTAACATCTTTCTAAAACATTTGCGGTTTATACTTAGATATTTCTTCTGCAAGCATTCGAACTGTTAACTGATATTCTTGGACGATTAGGACGCGTACACGCTACGCATACGTGTCTTTTCTCATGGTCTGGTCTTCCTTCTCGCGTTTTGTGTTCGACGCTTTCACTGCCCTTCTTGAACTGTTGACCTATGTCAACGGAATCCTTGCGCGCAACTCATAGAATCATCACCAAATACTTTTAATATTTTACAGTAAGTTTCAGTTTCCGAATTGCTAAATTTCGCAGAAATATCATTTCTTGAAGCTTCGCTAGAAACAGTGGGCTTTAATTATGTTTTAGGTCTGGGCAATTATATAAAATTATATAAAATAATCTATTAAAATCTAAATATATTCTTTTATAAAAAGAATGTTAAATTACATTCTGTCCAATTAGAGTCGAGACTAGACAGAAGTAGTCTTTGAAACAAAGTAGGCTTCTCAAGCATCTTTCCTCTCACAAAGATAAAATTCATTATGGTATGAAGTATCTTATTCTAATAAATACAACTGTGATATAATGATAATTATATTTTGTACATTAAAGTTTATCATATTTTGTACCTTTTAGCTTTTTGCTTTCTTTCGTGTAAGGCAAATTAAACAAAAGTAAAATGTGTGTGTCGTCCATCAGCCATAATTGTTTTCAAATGATAGCTATTTAAATAGGCCTCTACGTATATCTATAAATAATGTTCCATTTGTATAAATTCCTCCATATAATTTTTAAACGTATTATCATTATATGTTTCTTTGATAAAATATATTTATGTACTGGATTAATGCAAAAAGAAATTCTCTTTTGATTACACCTTTTATTGTCAATTTCGAAATTTACAAATCAACTTGTGCATGACTTTTACTGTGAAGACTTTCCCGAATTCTTCTTCCAAGATCTTCATCGACTTTAGAAAAATTGATGATGGCTCTTTCTTGAAGAACGCTGTTAGCATATTGTAACCAGCTAACAATGTTATCAATCAGTCGTCCTCGCTCTAACGGCTTCAAAACTCTCTGATAAAGTAATCTAAAAGTTCGAAACAGTCTATTAGAACAATGTTTTTGAAATTTATTTGTCTGTATCAGTTAAAAACACAAGTAAGTTACATGTACGTATCTCGAGAAGAATATTCTGTATTTTTTCGCGGTCAGTAAAGTCTAGTGGTTTTAGATACAAAATTCACAGGCGGTGTCTCACCAAAATATGGGATGTATAAAACAACTCAACCTATATTCCTCCATTTATTTTTGTTCATGGTTGCCTTACGACAGTTCTCTATACTTATTCTTTCTAAATCTTCTTTGCGTACCTCTATCCATTTTGCCCGTGGACGCCTTCTTTTCCGTTTCGCTCCTTCTCTCCTAAATAAATATCTTTTCATCCAACTATCTCCATTTCTGGTTATATGCCCCATCTAACAGAGTTTTTTGCTCTGGCATTTCAGCTTGACCATACAGTACTTTGATCTCTGCGTTCGTTCTTCTCGTATTATTTTGTTTTCGCTCTCATTGCTGCCATACAGTACCCTTGGTTGTATGTATTATAAATACGTAACTTAGCGGCTCTTGAAATATCTTTTGATCTTAGTAGTCCTCAAGGGGTTCCAAAGGTTTTGTTTTCTCTTGCCTGTATTTTGTTGGTTTTCCTAGTTTCATCTCCTTCGTTTGTAACTGTCACTCCCAGGTATTCGAACTCCTGGACAAATTTACACTCCTTGTAATGCTCTGTCGTCACTTTTAATTAATTGGTTGAAGGATTTACATAATAGGAAATTTAAATAAATCATATTTTATTAGAAGGTTGTTACTTTGGTTTCAAGTTCAAATAATATCGCTTACCGTGGTTGCGTATAGTTGTCATCATTTCCATTGTCGAGTCGTTGAGCATCCCCGACTAATGGCCAAATAGGAGACAAAGCCTTCGCTCTCTTATCTTCTTCAGGTCCCTTAAAACTATTTGGATGATATACGGGTGCTCCGCTTTGACTTTGAAGTGAATTTCTACCATCGCGTTGATAGTTATTCACCTTGAATGGGCTGTTAACTGGTAGCTGGGTATTATTTACCCCTAAACGGTACCGATGGGTATCACCATAATTAAACAACCGACCTTGAAGCATTCTATCGGGAGATGGTTCAATACCTAAACAATATTGAAAGGAAATTAAATACTTGTAAGCTAAACGTTAATCCACGTTAATGGCATTTGTTTGGATATAATAAATATTGTTTAATTCAATGAGTTCAATGTTCTCAATCTAACATTCTATAGAGCAATATAGAGGATGTTAAGAAACTTTGCGGCAAAGTTATAGGAATGATTAGGCGAGGTCAAGATAATGTTGGTGGTTATGTACATTTATTTGAAGGTAGATTGTGAAGAACAATCCAAAATTTATTTACTTTAATAATAACTTTGATTTATTATCTATTTATTAGTAAAACTACTGACTATTTATAATTTAAAATTTTACCTGGAATCAAATGTGATACATCGAAAGCGATCTGCTCTACCTCAGCAAAATAATTTGTAGGGTTCTTGTTCAAAACGAACCTTCCAACTGGAATTAGAGGATAATCTGCATGCAGCCATACCTTGGAATCATCGAATGGATCATAAGTGCTTTTAGCGGCCTGTTCTACGGTCATAATTTGAACATACATATTCCAGGAAGGATATTTTCCACTTTCTATAGCATTATAAAGGTCTCTTATGAGATAATCAGGATCTGATCCAGCTAACTTTTCAGCTTTATCTGATTTTAGGTAGCCGATACCTGAAAGTTTATTTTTTTGTCATGTAGTCCATCAAACTTTAATTCGAAAATTATATATAAATAATAAAAACGATATAAGTCTTATACAAATCATAATTGATATTAGTAATGATTGCTAGTCAATTATAAACAATTATGGTGAATGTGGACTTGTTGGACGTGCATCAAAACGTAAAATCAGTATTGTTTATCTTGTTAAAACATTTAAACGTAAGGTTAAATGCAGTGTATTGGTAAAGCAATGAAATAAAACCTCTAGTACCATAAATAGTGGAGTGTATTTCGAGTCTCTGTGCCGAATGAAATATATTTTGCTTATTTTCGATAGGAAATATGTGTCTTTATCATGGGATAATTTGATAGCACAGGTAAGTGGGAATATTATCACCGAATAATCAAATGTAGTACTAGGGTGGCAAGATTATGTTTGAAGGGTGCGTTTGATTTCTATACATTGCTCCCTGCTTTCAATCTAAGAATTTACTAAATTAATATAATCGTAAATGTCATCCTTATCCGGATCAATAATAAATAAATTTATTGATACATCTATTGCTAGTTCCAATTTAATAGCATTGAATTCACATTTTAGAGTATGTATGTAGTTGTTGAAACTCATGTCGTCATGGAAATTATACGACTTTCTTCAAAGTGATAGAAGCATTTGGTATGAATCTATTTTTTCTTTCTGCGTAGAATATGACTAATCGTTGCTGCCTCGTTAGTAGCTTTCGTAGCCACAGATACTGATATCACACCGAGCTTTATTATTAATGTGTGAAGAATGGTTAAACGTTTTGTCCATAAAGATAATGGGTCGACCCTCCTCATAGTATTTTGCAGTAGTCTATGATTGGTTTATATATTACGCAATCGCTTATATTACGTTGGATTGGAACTAAAGTGTTTTTACAACCGCCGACTATAAAGTCTTCTTTAACCTTTCTAGGTAAGATATTACAAGAATAGACGATGTGTTTTCTTGTACATACCAATTTTGAATAATTCTTCGTAAAAATTACATATATTAAATCATACGAGTTTAGGTCTCTTTTGATAGAAAATTGGTTTTCAAAAACAGGTAAAAATGAACGTTTTGAACTATTTTGGCCTATATCAAGATATTACGTACTTTTTTCATATATAAATAGTTTTTTCAAAATTGTAGAAATTAAATTAACAAGAAAATAGGAAAAAATTTAAGAAATCACAGACATATCTTAATCAGAATTTAGAAAAGCTACAGAACTAACCCTTAACAACAACATACTTCAAATTTCATACTAAAATATACAAATAAATTGATTGTTATGCTATGAGAGCATATGTATATATCAATTAATAATGGAACATCTTGAAAAAACTGTCTTAATCATCCATTTTCCATTATGTAGATGATTGCATTATGCTTTACCAACAAATGAAATTGAAAAAATAAATCAAAAATTCAATTGTCATCATATCATAAAAAACAATCGAAATCGAGCAAAATAATAACTAATAATAAATTAATAATACGATAAAAAAAGAACAAAACAAAACAAACTTGGTCCTCAAGATCTTTAAACGTCAATTCATGTCACAAAAAAGATCGGTTTGACTGATAAAGCTATCCTACTAAAATATCTTTAGATGCTTAGCTATTAGCCAAAAAGCAAAAACTGCTTTGAAAGAAAATAATTATCCCAATAAAATGATAAGTAAAATATTCAAGAAAAGATTTTATAATCAATTAAGATAGAAAACAAAAACTAAATATCAGAATATAAAACATTTTTATTTAGCATATATACAAGGACAACTATCGACAAAATCCAAAAACTATAGAAGTACCTTGTAATGATTGTGACGCTATTTACATAGGACAGATATCTCAGTATTTAGATAATAGATTGAAACCTCATCAATACGATAAAAAATATAACAGCCTTAACAAACCAAGAAATAACAAAAATTAAATTCAAAATTTTTTGAAATTAAATCAAATATAATTAAAAGTGAATTTTTAGAATATACATAAGAACAAGAAAGCTATTAATTCGAGTAAAATATATAATATATAGTTATTTTTTTTTTAATTTAAATGAAACCACGAATAATTTAAATTGATCTGCAGCTGCATATTTTTGAAATATAACAAATATCGAAACATTATTTCTTTGGTTAAAACATATCTCTTTTTTTATTTTAATATTCATGATGTAGGTGATTTATTTATTAATATAATTATGGAAATTGTCAATTACAAGTCATATTTTGATAAAAAGTAAAATATGTCGAAATGTTTTTTTGCAATTAATGTTCTATCAAAAGAGATCTGAAAATCAAAATGTATTAACAAAAATAATAAACATACAATTCTTCGCTAATTATTCTTTATTTTTTCAGTTATTCAAATGTTTAAAAAGTGAAATAAACTCAATAAACTTCTGTTTAATCGATGCCGCTTTTAACTTTCTGCAATAGTAAATTAAGAAACTTAAATCAAGTTTCTAAACAACTGCTGTATGAGTTATATCTAAATTAGTAATTATCACATTTTTCAACTCACCCTGAATCGTTAGATAATGAAATTTGCAGTAAACAACTTTCCCATGGGCATTTACAAAAGCAAACGTATTGGCACCGTATCCGTGCATCTTTCTATAACTGTCTGGAATACCTCTATCAGCGAACATCATTAACACAGAATGCATAGATTCTTCGCGAAGAGTTATGAAATCCCAAAACATATCGTAATCAGGTCTAATATGAGTGGTTGGATTTCTATGGAAAAAATATGATTTCGTATTATTGAATGAAAATATACGTCGGGTTACGTTACATCTTTATTTTTAATAATCAGACTAGAAGTGGATGCATCGTTTTAAACTTTAGAAATAGACTCGTGATTGATTATTAAATGCAAATCTATTTAACATAATTTTATTTGTTGTCCTTCTTAGTATATAATTTAGAATGGTGTTGCGGGTTGAAAGCTCAAAATAAAACTGTCCAAGAGTTTTTTAAAATTACGTTTCGATCTTTTATTTGATCTATTTGACTGACTTCTAATAATTTAAAAAGGCTTGATTAAGATCAAATAAAAGATAGAAACGTTGTAATTTAAAAAAAAAACTGTTGGAAAATTTTATTTTGAGTCCACAACCCGCAACACCATTCGAAATTACATAATTTCTTTTAATTGATTGTTACTTTTAAATGTAAGTTATGAAAGTAATTTCTAATATTGTAAAATTCTTTATATACAGTGTATATACTTTTACATAAAACTTTGACCGTATTTTCACTTCCCAATGATGAATACATAGGAATTAATTAATCCAAAATGGCGGTATCTGTATTGATATCTATTGAAAGTATTGAGCTTTATTGAAAGCACATTAGATTGGCGGTTATTAATTTTCCCCTTTTCTACGTTTTTCCGTTTTATGTAAAAAGTCTGCTCATTGGTTAACGAAGCTGTGCTTCATAGAGTTCCCTAGAAGCCGTTTTTGGTAAACTGGTTAAGATTTTAGATGAGTAAATCTCTAATTTTTATTGGCATTTTTAAAATCAAAGCTTATTTGGCATGTTAGTAATCAAAAATTCGATTTCAAGGATAATTTTGTGTTAAATTGTACAGTCCGAAAGCTTATCTCTTATTATGGAAGCTGTCATACTTTAAAAATGGTAGTCGACATAAATACTTTCAAATAGTAATTTTCTCTTTCTTTCAAACAACACAAAGACCGTTTTCATTTGTTTTACCTTTTCAATACATGAATAAAAGTAGGAAATAATGCAGCATCTTTAACGAAAAATACAGGAAAGTTATTTCCAACTAAATCCCATATACCATCTTCTGTGTAAAATTTAATAGCGAATCCTCTAAAGTCTCTCACAGTATCAGAGTAACCCATTTCCCCAGCTACTTGAGAATATCTGTAAATAATACATTATAAACTAAATTCGTCTTTTAAAATATTTATTGGCGATTCTGTGTTATTATACAAAATAATTCTGGTCATAGTACAAACAGAATTACTGATGAAGGAATTAATCACCTACCCAAACGAAAACGGAAATTCAATTGAACATTCTATTTAAAAATTATTAGTCCGCTTCGTTTATGACGCCTGCTAAGCATCTAGCCAAGCTAGAACTCGGTTGTGCAAACGCTTCGTTGTTGTACATATAAAAAAATTTTCTATAGTTTGTTTACTGGAAACTAAATTGAAATTTAATAATAACAACATGGGAATATTTGAACCAACATTGTTTATCGTGAAATTTTTTCGTAGTGAAAGAAAATTTATTGATTCTCGAAGAAAAGAAACCATATGATAGATTTCAAGTGGCAAATTTAGAAGGCATGAAAATAATTTACTTGTGCAAAACATATTCATTTCCACGTGGAAACTATAATACTTATTTTAGTTAATTATTGTGGTTGAAGTGATGTTTTTAAATGATATAGAGTAAAGAAAATACATTCAATTTACGTATGTTGAGTTCGAAAAGGGTTTGAAGGATTCAAGTACGCCACAAATCAAATAAAACTCTACAACGAAGCAAAGTGAATGTAAAAAGGACAGAAGACATACATTATTATTGTTCAGATTTGAGACTGAAACATACAACACCGTTTGACTTAACAAGTATCAAAAAATGTTTTCAAAGTTTTTCGGAACGTCTTAAAAATTATTTTTTAGATGATTTGAGAAATTTGGAAAATCGCTGGACTAAGTGTGTATAGTTAAAAGGAGATTATGTGACAGTATGACAGCTGGGCGTTATGTTGATGTCCTATAAATCAATAGATATCAACAGTCCTTTTCCAGCAATACAATGGTGTTTTTCCAAGAAAGAAGCGTTACGGGATGGGCGGCTACAAGCAGACATCAGCCCTCCTTTTTTAATGCATCATTTTCTCGCCAGTTATTAATATATTTTTTTTTCTGTAAATGTTGTCATTTCATTTTTAATGTGAATTATCAAAAATCAAGGTAGATGCATTTTTCTGCACGTAGCACTTCTAAGGCACTGGTTATGTTTCTCAAATTAACTTCCGTGTACTGATTTTTTCTGAATTATTCTTACCACTGTTACTGATTTACAGTATTTAATTATTTTATTTTTTCTTTACATTGTACTCTTCATTTCCTAACTGGTGATTCCAAAGGCACTTAAGTTCGAAAAACACTCTTGGACAAATTCATACCATTTATACACTAAATTCCAATAAAGTAACTTTTTCTTTGAAAATTCAATCTTCCATCCTGAGATATTAAAACATAGTTGTTAATATAGAAAAGAAATGATGAAGATTATAAAGATTATGCAGTGAAATTAATATTGAGAATTTGACGAATATCAATATTAAATTTCTATTCCGAAAAAAAATTTCTTTAATATTTCAGTTCAATGACAGAAAGTTAAGTTTTCAGTTTCTATCTTATATGTTGATTTGGAGAAACGAAAATTTACTTATATAAACTATTAATGGATGACCTACGCAAGTTAAAGTTATTGGGATAAATTTATAACGTTTTCCATGACTTACCTTACAGCTATAGGAGTCTTTTTTCCAATTTCCGAAAACACTTTAGCTGCCGTATATTTTGTAATGTCATGGGTGACCTCAAAATATCCGAAAGCTCCTGCCCCCTTTGCGTGTACAACCCTCTCTGGAATCCTTTCTCTACTAAAATGTGCGAGTTCGTCTATTAGCACCCAATCTTGAAGTAAAGTAGGTCCATGATAACCCACCGTAAGGCTGGCATCTTTTTCTGGTACTGGATTACCTCCAGATGTTGTGATTGACTCGGGTTTAGTCTATAACAATTATTTAATGTTTTAGATAGAATCCGTGATCGTTCAAAATGTATACGGATCTTTATTTCTTTATCGATGGTTGACGTTACGTAGGACATTTCGACCATTCCTCAATGGTGAAGCAAATTAGTAACTCAGGCTGATTTTAGTGCACTGTACTTACTTTTTTTGTTTAAAAACACAGAATTCACGAATTCAAATTCAGATTTCCTTTTCTACAATTGAGGAACAAATTAACAGTGCGAACGATACAGCTCACACATGACATATCAACAAAATGAAACTGGAGTTTCCCCAAATGGGAATTATACATCATTGCCACATTTGAAATTAATTACATTTTGGAGTCGTATTGATTTCATTTCTAAAAATTCATTTTTGAAATATGGAAAAGCTGGAATAAATTTGAAATAAAATTTTATACAGGAGGTTTACAAAAAAAGGTTATCCCGTTTCTAGGATACATAGAAAATCGAAAAAAATTTGGGGTTGTTCAGTAAAAGATTTTCGTAACTGCAAATTTTACACCAAAAACGTACTCTTGATAAAACTCGATTCTGTATACCGTTTTCGCTTAATAAAACTATTAATGAAAAAGTGATGTTCAATACTACTTGGTACAAACCGTGTAACTAGCGCCCTCTATACGAGTAAGACATAAAATCATTGGATGTATCAGTTCCAAAAACATATTCGTATAAAATTTCAATGGCAGTAGTTGCGGCAAAATCGTAAAAAATGCGCTACGAAAATTTTTTACTCAACAAATCCCAAATATTTTTCGGTTTTCTAATTATCCTAGAGAAGGGATCACCTTTTTTGAAACACCCTGTATATGAATAATGAGGAAACAACTTCAGTTTTACTATCGTGAAAACCAAAAAATGCTCAAGAAAATAAAAAAGTTATGTGCCCAGGTCGATACTAAAAGTGGTATAAAATGAGCAATAACAGTTCACGTCTGGTACCCTGTTTAAACCAAACTCCCTGGCAGGTACATTTTACTCGTCTATAGGTATAATAATGATTTTTTTCTAAGTTTCAAGTAGGACTACAATTAAGTGCATCTGTCTAAATAACGGCGTATAATGCAGTCCAATTTATAATGATTCGATTACCTTTTAACGAATACTTTCAGAGCATAAGATATACATATTTTTAAAAGTATTTATAAGAATAATAAATTTATAAAATGAGGTATCTACGCCTATGGTAGATCAAACAAAATTCTTGAATTCGCCATTAGAACTATGTTTATCTCTTCGTTATTTTAATTAGTAACAGACATCAGATGATTGAGTCATATAATTGAAGATACCTCATTTAATATATTTACCCCTTGTTTGCTTGAAAATTCAAGTAGCTGATTCGAAGCTGGATCTCGGGAAGTCATGTTGTTCTGCGAAAAACACACACTAAACTCTTTTTGCATTTTGGTCCTACATGCATTTTAATATTGCAAGTAAATTATCAAATAGGAAGTTTGACCACACAAATAACAATAAAAACATGTAGATCAATAAACTACCACGAAAATATTTTGTTTGCGGTTAATATTTTCCTATGTATTTACGAATTTGTAGATATTCCTGTATAATCAGAAAAGCAAAATATACTACAATAAAAATGAGACGAAAATAATATAATGTGAACTTGAACCCTTTCTTTCCTCTTTAAAAAGATATTTTTAATGTGTTCAGTACCTCTTTATATAATAGTTTATGGAATTTAAATTTTCTGTTCCCTTTTTAAATCTTATTTATTAAGCGAATAAGAGAAAATATGTTGTTCATAATTTTAACTTCACCAAATCGAATATCTCTATCAATTGAGGAAGGAATAATTCATCTTGCAACTATATTATATAAACTCATATTACCTATTAGTCTTTGGAAATGTAATTATTATTTCCTTTTTGTTATTTCCCCCAAAATTCTCAAAAATTGAGAGAATGTTTGACCAGGTTTCAATTAATAAATATGGTTGACGAATTTGTGGTCCATCAAAGAATGACTGCTTTCAACTGACATAATAATTTTCTATTTAAAAATAGGGAACATTGCATGTTGAGACGGTTATTGGTTAGATATTAAGAATTAAAATTTGACATCTTTATTACGAAAAACTGAATGATATGACTGATAAATTTCACAATTACCGTAAAAAGTTACTACTCCGTAATTGTGAATAAAATCAGAACTTGTAAAAGTATTTAATCGAAATATTTTTTCATTATAGTTGTAGCATTTAATTGTAGCATATGCAAGTATCAACATTCAAAATTATGATCATTTTAGATTTTAATGAGTGCTTTAACAGAAATATTTATTTTATTTTTTCCGAAAGCTTCTAAAAATTGTTAACTATACGAGTAAGACTGTTAATAAAATAGAATTTGAAAAAAATTCTCTTGGTCAATCGACCTATCATAAACCTCTTATTTACCTTTCTATGTTAAATATTAATAATATGTATTAATGGTGAGTAATAAATGATTTATTATGATTATTATTATTATTAATTTGTAGGTATTTGAGCTTAGTATCATGTTATTTGAAATTTATAATAAAACAAAGAACATAAATTTCAAGTAGAATTCACTCCACACGCTATTATCATACTAAAGATGAGGAGACTGTTTACTATTCATAAATCAACTTTATTAAAGTACATTTTAACACTATAAATCAATATGCGCTGCAGACTTTAATCCATATTTCAACTTCCTTCCCAAGCTTTCATCAACCTTTGAAAACATTGCAATTGCTCTATCTTGTATCGCCTCTTTGGTGGGCTTCAACCATGCAACCATATTGTTTATCATTCTAGATCTTTCATCAGGTTTCATGACTTTCAGATAAAATAGTCTAGCTTGGGTGAAATTGTCGTCATCTCCATTGTCTACTCGTTTAGCTTCACCTGAAGTTTCAAAATTTACATGTTATTACATAAATTATATCACGAATTCGACAAAAAAGTTTCACAAAAAGAAATAAATTGTTTTAATTATTTATAGTCTATTTTTATTCAGGAAAGAGTAATAAAACCTAATTTTTTTGCAAAACTATGGTTATTATCACGGATTAATATTTTCTAAAATTTTCATAAATGTACCTGAGCTATAACATATTTTCGGTCTTTTATGACCATAAGTTGTTCAGAACAATAGAAAAAGGTTCGCTCAAAAGCCCTGTATATTGAAGATTACATAACCGTATCACAAGATTTCTTTCAATAACTACTTATTTGCCAATAAAGTTTCAAAATTTTATTTTATTCCAACAATCTCTTCCCAACAAATTTCATCGAAAATACGACTGTAAGTTTTACCAATTAGTAAGGAGATTCAAGCTGTGTGTATTCTTGTGTGCTTATGGAAAATTTGGAAGCATAAGCATGTTTTATTACTCTCTCAAAAATTAAGATAAACTATAGTTAAGTTAAAATAAAGTATGGAAAGACTTATTTAATCCATCCAAATATATGAGAATGTATAATTCCCATCGAAACATGTACTTTGTGATTGTTTTTGATTCCAGCTGAAGTAACATTTTTATATTTAAAACCTTTTATCAAGATATAGTTATTTTAAGTTTGTTATTTTATATAAAAATCTCAAATAGAAGACTGAATTTGCGATTGATCTTGTCCACTTCACGTAAAGCAAGACAACGTGCAATTTAAAGCAAGATGCAATATATCTTAAAAAAATGCATGAAGAATTTCATCGATATATCCAAGATATTACTATAGCAACTTTTTGGTTTTACCATTAACCAAATATCGGTTATATCAGCTGATTGATTGGAGCAATTTTGTAAAACTGACCGTTTTGTTTTCTGTTGATTTTTGATCTCTATTCCTGGCATTTATTTGGAAGTTTTTTTATTTGTTTCATTTTATTGGACAATCGTGACTGAAGTGGAAAATAAGTAGCAGAAAAAAAGGTTACTCTTGTCCTCAGTGATTGCCTTGATGCAATAGCAAGAGCCTTGCATAATTTGAAACGATTTGTCAAATTCACAACATGCAATATTTTGTAGAAGTTGCTTGCTTGTCTCCTACTTTCTCTAACCCCATGTCAAGCGAGCTTGAAGTATAAGCATTGGATTATGTAGACTTATAGTTAACTCAAATAACGTATACGGTTTTAAAAATCACTCATCACAAACTCACAAAAATGGACATTTGAGAATTGAGCTAAATTTTCAGTACCACACCAAATGATACGTTACCTTGGAAATTGTATGTAGAATTTTCACTAAAATACGAGTTTTTCGAAATTTGTCCAGTTATTTTTATCTATTGAAAGTCTTACATTATGAAAATTGATTTGAACAATGTTGCCATATTTTTAAAATAACTTGAAGATTGAGGTTAGGTTGATATAAGATATATAAATATTTTAACGTTAATTTTAGATTTAGATAATGGATGCAATAAATATATACAAAGTGAGAAAGCCAAAAAACAATAAATTCATATTTTAATGTTCTGCAGAAGAAATAATTAAATTAAGTAAACCATAGGAAGAAAATCATATAAATTAAGACATAAACAATGTTGTCTACAACTTTGGTCGAGTTACCTATTTCTAAATTATTGTAGTAGATGTTCTAGACTGGTTCTAGAAAGGAAATTACGTACACGGACTTATCGCCACGTCTAACCTCAGGAGGAGTTAACGGCAATATATGATTGAAAAGTTTAGTATATAGTGTTAAAAAAAGGCAGGGTGAAAAAGTGATATATGTACGTGTTTTGTAAGGCGATAACGGTCGACGTGACATACGTGTTTTGTTAAAAATTGTAGGCCATATTGTTTTGATGATAAGGAAACAAGCGACATTAGGGCATTGCCATATAATTTGTATATAACGGCCTGGCAGCGAATAAGAAATTTGGTTGACCATTAAATTAAACAACAGAAGTTGTGGCTAAAGAAACTCAGTTTAATTATGTCTTCAGAAGAGTATAGATAAGCCCGTGTACGTCACTACCGGTCTAGAACCGGCATCAACTTATTGTCTTCATCAAATTACACTTTTTGTTTTTATATTTTTAATCAAAAACTATTTTCTATTAGTTCAATTTATAATAATGACCATAGTAGTAACTATTATGGATGAACTGAATCTCACCTTGAAGGGGAATAATTGGACTTAACGCTTTAGCTCTTGTATCAATCTTCGGTCCATTAAAACTATTCGGATGATAGTTGGGTGCTCCGTTATGGCTATGAAGTGTTGCTTGACCATCTCTAGCAAAATGGGAAGCTTTAAATGGAGTATTCACTGGAAGTTGTAAGTGATTAACACCAAGTCGATAGCGATGGGTGTCACCGTAAGCAAAAAGCCTTCCTTGCAACATTCTGTCCGGCGAAGGCTCAATACCTAAAAAATTTCATCTCAAAAGTAAGCTAATAATAGTTTAATATCGATTTAAACAATTTATTGAGCAAATTAAGTAATTCAATAGCCGTTGAACTAAATTTACCTAGGAATATATAAAATACGAACCTGGAATTAAATGTGCAGGATCAAATCCTATTTGTTCAACTTCGGCGAAATAATTTGTTGGATTTTTATTTAAAGTGAATCTTCCAACTGGTATTAAAGGATAATCAGAGTGCAACCATACTTTGGTATCATCGAAAGGATCGTAAGGACTTTTTGCAGCTTGTTCAGTTGTCATTATTTGTACGTAGAATTTCCAAGATGGGTAATCGCCGTTTTCGATGGCATTATAAAGATCTCTAATGTGGTAATCTGGATCTTCGCCGGCTAACTTTTGTGCTAATTCAGGTTGAATATTTTCGATTCCTGAAAGATATAGAAAATAAGGATAATAAAGTGTAGATGCTTACATATTATTAAAAATATATTTACATTACGACAAAATTATAAAACTTTGGCAACTTTAGAGTTTGCCCAACATTTTTTTTACTTATAAACTACTAGAAGTACTAGCTAGTTTCAGTATAGCTAAGGTTTTTAGACGAATCAAGGATGTTCTTTGTGGAATAGAAATAGAAATTCCGAAGGAAAACACGGTTATGCTTTTAAAGAAGTATTTATAAAACCAATATGTTTAATTCATTATTTTTATGTTAGAAATAGGGATAGAAATAAAAAAAATATGAATTGAAATAAAAAGTTTCTTACTAATTGATGAAAAATACTATAGTGGTTTAGCTAGACCTAGTCCATAGCAACCAGTATGCAGCATGTTCGGAATTAAATATTATTATTAGAATTGAAGATGATATCGATTTGATTTCAATTGGCAAGTGACTGTGCATTTTTTTGCATTGTAAAATATTGAGCCCTTAACTAATTCTGAACGTATGATAGGTAGGTAAAGGTCATATTCCGCGTTCCTAAGTGGATAGCCGTACAACGATCTTTTTGAAATTGGAGAAGCGTGCATACGAATTGGGCAAACGCCAGGTGTAAGATGAAAAGTTTTGTTCCGATGAATATTTTTCTGTTAATAATTTGCAATAATTAATAAATACTCAATTTAAAAGGCAAAGTAAAGACTCATTGTGTACATAGATATGTATTTAATGTAAGGATTGTACACTTGAAACTATTTAAAGAATAAAAACTTTACGTTGAACAAAAACACGGGTCTATATTGTATAAAATTCTAAAGTATAGAAAAAGGGGCTTTTAGGGCTCTAAATTTTTTATGTTCTTTTTAACAACACCTCGTGGTTAAATTTAAGACGTATTATTTGTTATTCCATAAAACTCATATTAATTATAAATGCAAATCAAAGACATTCGTTAACGCCAACATAATCTTTGATTACATTGAGATATTTTACATTTAAAAATTATGTATACTGTACATAAAAATAATTACTGGAGTAGATTAAGGTTTTTTTTGTAAATCAGCAGCAGATAAAAAGTAATCCTTATAAAATGTTAAAACTCCTATCTAAATTCTCCATTTTGTCAAAAAATTAATGCTAAACTATTTAATTGAAATCATACCGGAAAAAATGTACTTTCTAATAAAAAAAATATACTATGCCAAGATATTTAAGTAGTGAAAATGTTTACGGAGCCGCCAAACTAACAGTAGCCAGATCCAACATAACCTACAGTAGGGTTAATATTTAGAAGCCAAGTTCTACAAATATATTAGCTAAAATAATAACATTTCATGCCTTTTAATGATCTATATCCTCAAATGATAATCATCCATTGACATGAGAGACAACGTGCAATAAATTGCATGCAATTTATTGCAATTCAATATATTGCATTTTATATCTTAATTCGTGCGGTTTGATAAGAGATGGCGTAACTTGTATAATATTACATCGTTCCAATATTCCGAACCGGTGTTGGAAAGCTATTATTGTACGTCTTTTCAGTATATGTCATTCATTTGAAACATTAACAACAATAATTTTTTTTACTCAAATACGTCAAACTTTATTCCTGAAAAAGTATTTTGCGGGGAGTTCTTCATTACTTTAATATAATCATGCTCTAGCATGGGCAGCCAAAAAAGTTTGAAGAACTGGAAGCATTACTCGATGAAGATTGTTATCAAACACAAGAACAGCTCGCAGAATCTTTGGGGTCACTCAGCAGCCATTTCAAAACCCTTAAAAACAACTGGATATATTCAAAAGCAAGGAAATTGGGTTCCACATGAGCTCAAGCCGAGAAATGTCGAAAGGCGGTTTTGCATATCCGAAATATTGCTGGAACGCCACAGAAGGATGTCATTTTTGCATCGGATTGTTACTGGTGATGAAAAATGGATCCATTACGACAACCTCAAGTGTAAAAAATCCTATGTGAAATCCGGCCAACCAGCCAATTCAACGGCATAGCCGAATATCCATGGCGCGAAGGTAATGCTATCTATTTGGTGGGATCAGAAGGGTATGCTGTATATTGGGCTACTAAATCCTGGTGAAACCATCAATGGAGAGTGCTACTGAACACAATTAATCCGTTTGAAGAGAGCAGTACCCGAAAAACGCCCGGAATATGACTGACTTACTGACTGACTACCATTTGTTCTGATCGATGCAGAATGCCCTCACTGTAAAACGGTTTACATCTGAGCAAGATATGAAAAATTGACTTGATTCATTTTTGGCTGCCAAGCCGGCGCAGTTTTTTTTGGGATGGGATCCACAAATTGCCAGAAAGATGGGAAAAGGTCAAAGCTTCAGATGGTAAATACATTGAATAATACTATTATACATGTTTTTCTCAAATAAACGTTCAAATTTTGAAAGAAAAACCGCACGAATTAAGTTATAGGCCATTTAATATTTGTATTGTATTTATGAATAAAAATAATAAAACTAGGTAAAGGAAACAAGAAAAAAGTGGTCAGTGCATCACTGGCAATCAAAATATATATTATATCGACTACTACCTTACTTTAGGAGTATGAAGTACAGAAAAGAGCACCCAGGCGATTGTGGGCCAGGTGGCTAGATAGAACAAGGGGAAATCTGAATTTAGCTATAGAATTAGACGAGAAAACATACAAAAATTAATTGAGAATGAGAAGAAACATTTGAAACACTCTTAAGGAAAATAAAACATGAGATAACTAAGAAATCGTAGGGGAGAGACGTAGTATTAGCAGATCAGAAAGTCATTTCTCCTCAGAATTGCAACGTACACGCAATCAAAATGGCATTAAACCGTCTAATTTGGTCTAATTCACCAAAGAGTTTACAATCCCGGTAAAAAAGGCATATAACTTCTTAACCCCGCTCTCCGTTTCACATAATGCAAGACAACGTTTCTATTCTCAATTAATTTTTGTATGTTTTCTCGTCTAATTCTACAGCTAAACTCATCTTTCTCCATGTTCTATCTAGTCAGTGCCTGCCAGCTTTTCATTTATAAATCTTACACGAATATTAAATAAATTGCAATATATTGACCTTGAAATAAATTGCATGCAATTTATTGCACATTGTCTTACATCATGTCAAGCAGCCCTTAAGAGATATAAGTAGGCTTAATGGAATGGATGATTATCATTTGAGGATACCTATAGATCAATAAAAGGCATGAAATGTTATTTTTTTAGCTAATATATTTCTAGAACTGTGTTAACTTTATTTCTAAATATTAACCCTACTATAAGTAATGTTGGATCTGGCTACTGTTACTTTGGCGGCTTCGTAAACATTTTCACTACTTAAATATCTTGGCATAGTATATTTTTTTATTAGAAAATACATTTTCCTTTCGGTATGATTTCAATTAAATAGTTTAGTATTAATTTTTCGACAAAGTGGAGAATTTAGATAAGAGGTAGTAGTTTTAATATTTTATAAAGATTATTTTTTATCTGCTGCTAATTTACAAAAATTACATAATTTTTAAATGTAAAACATCTTAATGCAATCAAAGATTATGTTGGCGTTATTGAATGTCTTTGATATGTATTTATAATAAGTATAAGCTTTGTGGAATAAAAAGACTCAAATTGAACTACAAGCTGTGGTTAAAAAGTTGTCTTGAATCATGTAAAGCGGCCTTTAGGTTTGATGTTAGGTAAAATTTTCAATCTTTGAACTTAGTTCTTTTCGTAAAAGTCCAAACAGTTGTTTTCAAAAAAATCGAATGTCGGAAAGAGTTGCATTATGAACAACTTTTATATTATATTACTAACCTTGGTCGGTTCTGTAGTGAAATTTGCAATAAAAGAATTTGCCATGTTTGTTTACGAAAGCGAACGTATTTGTTCCAAATCCGTGCATTTTCCTGAAACTGGCTGGAATTCCTCTATCCGAAAAGAACATCAGGCAAGTATGAGTCGATTCTGGTCGCAATGTTATCATATCCCAAAACATATCGTAATCAGGTCTCATATGAGTTTTTGGATTTCTAAAACAAAATGGATGCTTTGTCACTTTACATTCTAAGAAGTAATAACAACATGAGGATGACCTGAGAACATGAATACAAATACATTATAAATGATATATAATTGATACACAGGGTGTTCCGGGACATGATGTAAATATTCGGGAGTGAGTAGATGACGTGAAAATAATGCTGTGTCATAAAAAAAAATTTCATACGACCCCTCGATTCTGAGCTATAGGCCTTTGATATTGTATAATCAGAATTTATAAGGGATGATTACATATGTCTACTACTATCCAGGTGTGGCTCATGCCAATAGTTAACAATCTGTAACTTTCACAGGGACAATCTATACAACCTAAATATAGCAAATATGAATTTTTAATAGTTTTTCTAACAAAAAAGTACCCTTTGTTCAAATCGATAACATTTATGGTTTAGGAGTTAAGTAGATTTTTAGATGGTTGTACATGACAAGGAAACTATTCGCCATAAAAAGACATTCTGAAGAAAAATATCATAAATTGTAATTATTCATTGAAAATAGTTACAGGAGGTATCAAAACACAATCAAATATTTCTAAATGAACTGCATACTGTCGAACATCGTGTTACGAGGGGTCGTATGAATTTTTTTTTTCACGTCATCTAGTCACTCTCGAATTTTTTTATTAACAAGTCCGGGAACTTCTAATATATTATATGAGGATTCCATTTATTCAATACTAATATGTATATCTGCTTAACTGTTAGTCGTTACAACTTTGTTAAATAGCCGAATTACTTTGGCTCTTGAAGACTGCACATTAGGGATAATGCCTAGAGTGTTTCACTAACTAAACAACCTTATTTCTACCAAATTAGTAACCTTGAGAAAGAGAGGAGGTTGAAGAATAGTCGAAATTTATTTGCAGCTAATATGCGTCACTGCCCCCTGAAAAATGAACCCAGCCCACGAACAGCATCCACGAGGCTCCAATCCAACCCAAGTACTCATTTTTTTGTATCTAAATTCTCATTAGTATGTAAGATATACACGACTCAGCAGCTTCTTCTTGATTTGGAGTCTGAATCTGAAGATGACAAAAGATGTATTATATTGCAACTTCTCACAATAAAAGAGAAAGAAGTAAAACAAATGAGTATATGCGAAAAATGTGAGTCATTGAGAGTTTATTTTATCTAGTGGAATTCCAGAAAATATCTTCAAGGAGTCGTTTCAGTTAAATCGAAGACAGTTCAGTGATGTTAATAAATTAGTTGAAAAAGATATTACTAGTCAAGAATGCAATGAAAAAAAGTTTATTGCCATTGAAAAAGAATATTTTGTAGTAGATAGTTTATTCAAAAGTAGCCTCCACGATCTACGTGTGCGGGATGTTCGATTATGTTTGGTTTAATGTAACATGATTCAATTCAAAATTTACAGAAGAAAATGAAATTTATTTAAATTAGAATTTAACTCAAGCCCTTTTAATTTAAAAGACATTGGAGTTGCAAGTAGCCGTAACATCGTAAAATATTCTTCTGCCTCTTTTTCATCTAAAATTACCAAATTATAGTAGTGTACATTTACACTGATCGGTTGCAGTGAAAATGTCAACTATAGTAGAAAAGTAGCATAACTAAATCCCTTGTAAAAGCGGAGACCGCAGTTTTTACCTTTGTTAGTTATTTGGACAAAGCTTGAGTGAATTTTTAGAAGATGAAAGTCTTTGTTAAGCATGTATGGAAGATTATTCTTCGTGTTAAAAAGTTTCTTCCAGGAAAGGTTGCTGGTTGTTTATTCTGGATTCAAAAAGTTCACTAAGAGTCGCCTTCTGATATTTGAATAACAAATGGAAAATGTTTCAACAGTGTTTGAAAAATGGTTCGAAAACTGATAAAATAAAAATATTTTACGGTTTGTGGAAATTAATACAGTGTGTTCAAAACAATCTGTTTAAATCGATTTAAACATTCTCTTGAATAGTATACCCTCTAATGGAATTATTAAAAAATTGAGTGTATCTAAATTTGATCAGACGTACGTATTAAAATTTGTTGAATAAGCTGAGAGTTCCTACAAAACGCAATATATTGATAGTGCTGCCACACTTTGGTGTTGATATTCAAAATTATTTTAATGAAGTTTTTCATAAGATATGGATTGGGAGAGGAGGCACACAAAATTGTGACCAGTCACATCTCCAGATTAATCGCTTATATACTATTTTTTAGTATTTCCAAATAACATTGCGTACAAGACTATAACTAATAACTGGGACGAGTATCACATCAAATAACAAATCAGCAATTCACCTTTTTTTGTAAACATAACACAAGTCGAAATATTATCAAGTTAGTTTATGAATTAATTAAGCTAATAATTATGTGATAACATAATACTTACCTTTTCATAACATGAATGAAACTCGGAAATACGGCACAATCTTTAACAAAAAATATTGGTGCATTGTTTCCAACCAAATCCCATATACCATCCTCAGTATAAAATTTTATAGCAAAACCTCTTATATCTCTTATAGTATCCGGATAACCTAATTCTCCAGCAACCTGCGAAAACCTGTTGAAATATACATGTAGTAACGAATTGGAAATTGATTTTATAACGGTAATGCTCACCTTACAGCTATAGGTGTCTTCTTTCCGATTTCAGAAAAGACTTTAGCGGCTGTATACTTGGTTATGTCGTTAGTTACTTCAAAATAACCAAAAGCACCGGCTCCTTTCGCATGTACTACTCTTTCAGGAATTCGTTCTCTTGTGAAATGTGCAATTTCATCTATCAAGTTGTAGTCTTGAAGTAGTATAGGACCATGATACCCAACTGTCAAACTAGCATCTTTTTCAGGTACTGGTACGCCCCATGTGTTAGTTATTGTTTCTTCATCGCCCTAAAAAGTGAACCAATCAAATTGAAAGAATAAATATCCACGTAACAAGTTTATGGCATTGCGAAGGAAATAAATATTTGACCAATATCAATTGAAGAATATAGTTATGCGAGGATGAATCAATATTTCATAGATATGCATGGCACTCATACCAAATTAAGAATTGAAAAATAATGTTTACTCCCCGTATAAAATTTGGTAAACATCTAACAAACCGTCAGTCTACGTGGACTCATCGTCTCCACTACAATTAAGTGCATCTGACAGGTATCTACGCCTATGGTAGATCAAACAAAATTGTCAGGAAACGTTTTTATATAAGTTTTCAAAATCTGCAATTGATATTGGAAGAACTATAATTATTTAAGTTTTAAAATACGAAAAAGCAATTAACAGTTTAAATTACTTATCGCATTGTAATTTATCAAATAGAATCAAAATTTTTGTTCAAATGGAATAGATATTTTTTATGATTGATTCACTCTCCATCCATAATTTTTCTATTTTCATAGTACAGTTAATGTTGTTTTATTTTTATTATTGTAATAGATGATTTTCCAATCTGTATTCCAAATATTGAAAAGTTTGTCGAATGTAAATAGCTTATATACCAAAATCATTAAATAATAATTGGTTTTCACGTTTCGATCTATTTTTATTTAATTAAATGTAGTTGCTTGTAGTAATTTAGATACTATTTACAAAAGTTAAACGTCATTATGTTTGGAAAATACTCATCTATAGGAAAATCCAAAAAAAAACTGCAGATATTAACTACGAAATAGTGAATAATTATTATTTAATAAATTTCATTTACCTCGTGTTCTTTTGCGTATTCTGATAATTGGTTTGCAGCAGCGTCTCTTTTCGGTGTTGACATTTTTCAGAATTGGAATATTCACAGCACTTGTTAAAAAATCGGTAGGAATGTAAGTTGTTCCATAGGATAGCCTTTTATATCAAAATTTTATCATCAAAATTCTAATGCTAATGTCATTGACATTGTGGTGAATTTTGTTTATTAGCCGTAGCTGATAAAAATCTAATATATTTTGGAATTGTATTTGACTTGTTTATTAAACCAAATTAAGGATATTTATTAACCACCCAATGAATGAGAGCAAGTAATGATCATTTATAAAAATCAAAAATTAAATACATAAGTTTTATAACCTCAAATCATTCTAATTGTATCATTACTATAATCAGCTTTACCGCATAAAATTTTGTTTCATCAATACCATAGATAAACCACTCTTTTCTCCCGTATTCAACAAAAATGCGAGATAGGTATGTATCACATCTTTTGTAGAAAAAATTCATCCATTCGAAGGAAATGTTTCAAGTTTGAAAAGGGTTTGAGATGTTTAGATACTTCAAAATTCAAATTAAGATTATGCCGCGAGACTGCGGATTTACTCACAAACAAACAACGTAACAAATTGAAGTAAAGAGCTAGTCCACAGAAAACGAAGAAGCTGATCACAACCCTCGACAAGTAGGCAAATTTGGAGTGAGATGATATTTGAAATTGTGCAAAAGATCGATTCAATTTTACAGAGCATAAATTAGTTGTAGCATTCGGAAAACTTTGGAGAGTATTGCGACAAATTTCCCGAAGATAAAATCATTTCTTCAGGTTCCTATTATCCACACTTAATAAAGATCGAATTACGAATTGAATTGTTTGTTATTGATTTCAAAAGTGTGTAAATTTTTAACAGAAAAACATTTAGCAGATACTCTTCAAGTGAATAAAAATTGTATTGTTAGAAATCGTACTGACAAATCACATCAGAAGCCGGAACAATGTTTTCAACGCCAAATCAAATGAAAACGGTTCATATGAATTTTTAAAAAATTACAAAATACCTAAAAATATTTGCTATGAGCCAGCACTGCTTATAATAGATATTTTTATATAAAAGTCAGTGGCGTATTTAAAAATTTTTTTGAGCACTGTTTTCAAGATTTGGCACAAACTTGGTATTTATAAACACCCTAGATTAGATATTTTATCAAAAAATTTTGCAATTTTCGGCTTCAGAAATCAGATAAATCCATATTTATGTTTGTTTATTTATGAGGCATTTGAACCTATTTATTTAATTATATTCTAAACATAAACTCATAATGAATAAAACAAAAAAAATATATCGGTACAGATTCAACATTAAAAACTGTAATTACAAGAATCAAATTAGAAAATGAATTACAAAACCCAACCAAAAAAAACATATAAATCTAATAAAATTGTTCAAACTGTCGTCCATTCTGTCTTATACATAAACCACATACAGTTTTAATTCGCCTTGAAGGAATTTCAAATCATAAAAGGTTGCCTTTGTAAGTTGCATCTGTATTATTATGACGATTTGCATAAATCTTATTTTTTTAGTATGACCATACCAAATAAAATACTCCGGTGACCTCGGGCGCCATCTGATTTGCCTGTATGCACCAATTCAACATCTATCAAAATGAGCACTCGAATATTCTGATTCAGTTGTGCCAAAGGTATGTCCTTCAGCAACTCTGGCATATTATTTTGTACATATTTAGGTATCTTTGGGCAGTTAAGCTAACCTCAAAAATAGTATATAGTGTAGTGTATGTTTTTATGTATTTTTATGTATAGGTTTTTTGATACCAATGCCTTGCTGTTTGTATGGGATTCGACAGACCATATTACCTTTTTAGCAAAATCTGAATCTTCATTAGTTTTGGTAAAAAACCAATTTGAAAGCTCCAATCGTTTAAATGGATCGTCAGGATGCAATACTCGAACAATTTTTTAACTTATACGGTTCAAATTTATGCTTTTTTAATAGTTTTTGCACTTTTGATTTTGAAACTACTTCTTCCTCTATTTTTCTACAGGAAATTTGAGGTCTTAAAAAATTTTTATATACGACACTGTCTATGTCTATTATAAGCAGTTTTATTTTTTTTTCCTATCTTATACAGGACATGATAAATAATAATACAGAGTCGCGAAACCCGCATGTCTATATCTTTAATTGTAGCTGAGATACAGTGCAGTCACTACCAAAATGGGACACAGTGTACATATAAAAAGATAACAAATCAGACAAACGGCTTTCACGGCTTTGCATATACATACGCACTCGTTGGTCGAAATTTGTTGAACGTTGAATCTCCTCCTTTAATACACGCGTTGTTGCTGGCTTGGTGCCGTAGACCTGCGATTTTAAATCATCTAATGGTGTTAAATCACACGATTTAGGGGTCCAGTTCTGATCACCAAAATGTCATCACCCCAATGTAATAAGAGTTATCGAAAAACTTAACACCGATAATTATACCTTTGTGAGAACGGCAAACAAATTAGGCAATAAAATACCTGTGGCAACTGGTATCAGACAAGGGGATAGCCTAAGCCCAATCCTGTTCAATATTATAATGGACGAAATCATCAACGAAGTAAAGCAAGTCGGGCGAGGATACCGAATGGGAGACAAAGAGATAAAAATAAATTGCTATGATGATGACGCAGTAATCATCTCGGAAGACGAAGATAACCTACAGAAGCTCCTATATAAATTCAAACAAATAGCGAACACGTACAACATGCAAATATCCACAAAGAAAACAAAATCTCTGACAATATCTAAAGAACCGAGAAGATGTGAACTAGCGATCTACGATCATAGTGTAGAACAAGTAATGTCCTTCAAATATCAAGGGACAAACATAACAAGCGATAGAAATCTAAAGAAAGAAGTAATAGCACAAACAACGAAGGCAGCATTAATATCAGGATACCTTAGAGATTTAATTTGGCGAAATAAATACATGAGCACAAAATGTAAAATTAGAATATATAAAACTTGCGTAAGGCCGGTCATGACATATGCAATAGAAACTAGAGCGGAGAACACAACCACTAAACGGCTCCTAAGATATAATAACAGGACATACGTTACTCGATCGGAAGAAAAATGAAGAAATAAGGGACATGTGCGATATTCAGGATGTAGTAAGATGGGCAAGGAGCCGCAGAAGAGAATGGAGAGACCATGTTGACAGAATGCCAAATGAACGGTTAGCAAAAATTGCAAATGAAAAGAAGCCAGACACAGCTCGACCTCCTGGACGTCCACCTATAAGGTGGTATGAAAGCTGCTCCTCAACATCCCAACTACTCCTGGTAAACCCTTGATGGAAACCCTTGAAACCCTTGCCAGGAGCTAGAAGAAGAAGAAGATGAAAATGTCAATGCACATGAACTGGAAAAGTCTAATGCAGTAATTGAAGTGTTCATGGGTTATATAGTATGTGGTGTCGTCTTGTTGACATTGTGTTATCATGTTGCGATATTGAACACCAGTAATAGTTACTGCATGACGAGCCTCATTTTAAGAAAATTATGGCCCAAAACACAAACCAAACAGTGATACTTTGTGAATGCATTTGTTTTTCGACAATAACATGTAGATTCTCAGAACCTCAAAATCGGTAATTTGCTTCGTCGCTTGGATGATTTAGCTCGAAAAATCAGCATCCATTTTTGTTGCTCAATATAATGACTTCAACAACCTCTCTTCGCTGATTATGCTTTATTTTTTATGTTAATTGAATTTTGTAAGCACGAAAATGCAGATCTTTAGTAAGTATACGCTGCAGACAATTTCTTGAAATTTGCAATTCTTGTCACCGGTTTTAAGACGATCAGTGTGTTTGACATCCCCAACAGATCGTGTCTCCAGGAATGTTCTGATCAAACTCTTCACAGTTAATGAAGTTGAACATGATTCCGACCATATATTGTATGAAATTTTTGAATTTGCATTATTTTTGAAATATTCTCAATACTGAAGACACGATTCACTATATTATGTAAAGCTCATAAAGTTTCGATTTGTATTTTTTATTCTTATCAACACTATAGTGCATATATATATATATATATATATATATATATATATATATATATATATATATATATATATATATAAGTTTTGTGACAACCTTTATTTTACTATGCAAATAGTGTCGATATAATTTCTATGATTATTTTGATAAAAATGAGACTAAGATATTCATTTCAATAAAAAATCGCTTGAAAAAATTACCAAATGAAACACAATTTTTGTTTGTCCACTATTTTGTACTATCCAATAATCACTATTTGGTCAATGCTACGTTGTATCAATTGACAGGTTATTTTCTAAGTATCGAAACAAGATTCAATCACCAGCTTCGTACCGATTTCAATTTGTCAAATCGAATCCGATATCAATGTTTTAGATACCCCATCGCACCCTATAGAGATTACGTATCCTGGTATTTTATCCCGCCTTATCCTATATCATCGGATACATTTCTACCCGCGTTTCTGTTGCCCTGTACGTTCAATCCAGCGTTGAGCTTCATTTCGCACTAAGCAAATTCAAGTATGAAATTATCAAAGCTGGAAATTTAATCCTATATATTATGTTCAAGTAAGTACTTGTGGATTTGATAACAGAAGCGTTTGTTTCTATAAGAAATTAGAACAAACAAAAAACTAGGGTTAATTTTCAAAATTTGATAAATACAAGCTCACTCTCTATAAAAAATGTAACTCAAATTACTTCCAATTCCCGAAAATATATCATATTTAGATTTTACTGAACAGCACACTATAGTCAGATCAATTTAGACATTCCAAGTTACATAAATTCCTACAAAGCTGGAAAATCAGTAAAATTGTTTAAAATATTATTAAAAATAAAATTTGAAAGTTACCCATCATTCTTGTGTATGAAAAAAATTTTATTCAAGGCTAAAGATCAAAAAATGATTTTTTGGCGGGTTTCATCAAAACAGTGGGATTTATCATAAAAATACTTTAGACGAAAATTGTAGATCATAAAATTATCTACAAAAAATATGTAAATACTTTTTCTCCTATGAGTTACTGTTTTTGAGATATAATGATTCAAAAAGTTGTAATCCTCAAAATATTCACACGTTTTCACGCCACTTATGAGGTAGTGTAATTAGCACGTTTTTCTTAACGTGGTATCCCCAGTAGGACTATTCCACGCGTCTCTAGTGATCATGTTCAATTTGTAACTATTGCAAAATAATGAAAATTAGCAGGGATTGAGAAGATAAAAGCGATTTAAATTAAAAAAAAAATTTAATCGTCCAAGTCGTAATTTCCAAATTCTTCTTCTTGTTCTTCTTCTTCATTCTAAGTGCATGTAAATTGCGCCAATATCGTATGTCGCCTCGTTGGAATCAAACGGATCCTCCATTGTTGGTGATTTAATATTAGACCATGACCGACCTTGACGGTTTCTACATGCCAGAGAACAATATAGTGCGATTTTTGCAACTACATTTAGCACTGCATCCCTTTTTGCAGTGGCAAAAAATTGTGCTCAGCAGTTGCTCCGGTGCAGGTGGGAATAAAATTCGAACGGGTTCTAAAGTATTGTTGATCAAGTTTCAACCCCCGTTTGTAGGGTCTAATGATAACCAAGCCTCACATAAACTTTGTAATATTTCCGAAAAAGATGTTGATGAACAGCAATTGAGGTTGGAGGAAGTCAAGTCAGTTGAACTTATTTTTTACTTTTAGTATTTTTAACGAAATATGCATACCGATACTTACCTAAGGAGGTAGTTTTTTAGGAGTTCCATACATAGAAAAAATAAAGCGAATGCCGTTGGTAATAACTTCTTGTCGAATTTAATTATTGACCCCGGTCACGAACAAGAGACCGATGTTGTCTCAAGGTTACAATTCCGTATACATTAAGGGATTGGGTTTCATTTTACCTGATATTATTATAGTTATAACTTTGTAAGTTACAATGACCGAAAGAAAAAGCTTTTAACATATTACAAATCTAGAGGTATATACATGGCATACTAATTCAAATTTTGACTATTACAACTATTACCATTTTGAATCGTTATATCTCAGAAAAGGTGGCTCGTAGGGAAAAAAGTATAAACACTGTTTTCGTAGATAATTTTATGGCCTACAATTTTTATAAAAAGTATTTTAATGATAAAACTTACTGTTTTGCCGAAAATTGCGAAAAACCCATTTTTTTTACCTTTGACCTTGAATAAAAATTTATATATTTTTAATATATATATATTAAAGAATATTTTACATACTAAACAATCTACTCCATTTTGGCTCGCAAACAAAATGATCAAAAATTAACGAAGACAAAATTTTATTGTTCAAACGTAAAAAGGTTACATCAACGAACAGAAACTTAACATAACATTTTGATATCAACTCACTGAGATATCAAAGAAGTATACATATGTACAAGAAAATACATTCAGAAAAAACACTTATTAATTTTTTTCTCACCCTGACCTAGTAGTAATTCCAAAACATTCTTAGTAAATCTATTCGAGCACTTCAAAGTAACTTATATTGAAAATTACACAGAATTCGCATTCGACAAATCATTTTCGTGGACTAATATTTGAAACTAGTACCCAATTTATACTGTATTATTATCGAAAAAAAAAATACCTCTTTCAATTTATTCATAATCGATTGATGCGAATCCCTTTCCACTTTTGATAATTAAAAATAAACTGACTAGACCAAAATATCTAATCATAGAAGTGCCGCATATCTGACGCAACGCGTCTCTTTATTCTCATCCACGTTTCCAATTCTGGATTTTCACGACGCCTGAAAAGCGTCGTTACACCTCTTTATTCTCATAGACGCCTGGTGGCGTGAGCGCCACCCGCGTGAAAGCTGAAAGCTGCTGAAACGCCTTGCTGAATGTTATATTCTATATACACAATTGGAATTTTATTATCAGATATAAATAGTTGGATAAACCATACAAAAATAGTTTTTTAATCATTTCTAAGTGTTCTAAGTTTGAAATAGATGTATTTAAGAAACTCAAAATTCTAATCAAAATTTTGTTGCGAGATTGAGTATTCACTCACAAACTAAAAAACAATGAAGCATAGTGGAGAATAGAATGAAAAAATGTAAAAACCAAAGCCTTGGGACAATACATAATTACAGAATAAAAAAAGTTATATTTTTATTTACATATAATACAAACATATTTTTAGTTTAGTTATATAATCGGTTTTTTGAAATGTAAGCAGTAAATTTTCATTTAAAGAGTAACTTTATTTATTTTTAGAATTCTTATTCAATATATTCAATATAATATTCAATATGTATAAATATGTATAATAATAGGACTCTTAGTTTTCAAGGTTTCTAAAAAAGATCGATTCCAAGAATATGTGGATTGAGACTATAGAAAGACTTGACTGGGGCTCCACCGAAAAAATATTTTCTGCTCATTTTGAAGAGTCCTGTTTGCTCAATAACCTTATATCAAGAATATTGTCAGCAGTGCAGTGCATTAATGAAATCTACCCTTAACATGTTTTTATTATTTTCACCTGTATGTCTGTAAATAACTTTTTGGCTAATATTTTGCCGTACTTTGACCGATCAGAGTTAATCATTCAATAAAAATATTACATTATCCTCAATTCATGCCACTCAAATTAATAAATTTCTTTTTGTATCTGTACAGTTATATAATAAAATAATTCTTTTTAAAAGACATTGAAATTTGTTTATTTAATATATTGAATATAAAACGTGTTTTAATCTCTTTTTATTTGAATTAACTATTATTACGATTTTATATTTTTACTAATACTAATATGTTTCGATAGGAGGGCAGCGCTGATACTCCTTACAGCATTACAGGCTTCACAAGTGCGCGCCTATAAGCTCACTTATGCACGTTCTCTACATTTTCTATTTCCATGTACTATCTATTAATAAATTTGTCATATATCGGCCGGAATTGTTCCTTTATTCCACTTTAGTGAAATGCTGTTATCAGTTAGTTATTCAACTAATATAAGGGAATATTTGATGCGAGCATGGTCTTACATAAAACGAACTTGAATGTGACTTCTTCATTTTTTTCAAAATTAGTTGGCAATGAAAATTTGCAGCAAATTTTGCAAATTCCGTTTCTCGCAATATCTCTTGTGAGCAGATGGTCAACAATGGTGATCGACTTGACATTTTGAATTTTAGAGCTACAAAACAAAATTGATTGTATGGTAGTTATTAGGACCTATATCAATAAAATTGTTATTTTATGTAAAAATTAAGAAAGAAAATATTTTTCTTGTTAATAAATTCTAGCCATTAACCACCTAACTCAACTATAAGATTTACAAAAAATAGTTTCACCATCAAAGAAGAATTTCGGATAGGGTTGAAACCTCTTTATTATTTTAGAGCTTTTTCTTAGCTACAAATAAAAACAATAAGATCGATTTTGATATTTAGATATATTGTAAACAACGTATATAAATAGGAATATAGTAATAGCTTTTATATTTCTGTGTACAATTTTGGCATTTTCTGTAACAATTTCAACAAATAATCGTCTAGTCTAGTCGATTTCCCTATCTAATTTGTTCCACAATAACTCAATCGAGTTGATATAGGGCAACTACGACGGCCACATCATCACTTTCAGTACAATCTTCCTTTCCTATTCTTTCAAATACTCTTTACACAACTTCAAGGAATGCTTGGGATCGTTGTCATGCTAGAAGATAAATTTTCAACCGACCAGGCGCTTGCAGAACGTATTACTTTTTCCTTTAATATTTTTATAGCCTTCTTTCTTCAAAACCCTTCAATTTGTACCAGGTCTCCAGTTGTTGCCGTTCCTCCAAAACATCCCCAAACCATCCACTAGCCTCCGCCGTATTATACCGTCACCTCAAACTTTGACTCATCATTCCATAAAATTCTCTCCCACTGTTTGTGCGTCTAATTTTCACGTTCTTTTGCCAACTGCAACCTCTTAATTTTAATATGTCGTCCTAGAAGGGGTTTCTTCCCTGCTACCATACCAAAACTGCAAGCTTTTCTCAAACTCCTCTTCACTGTAGTACTCAAAGGCAGATCCCTAGATTATTTGATTGGGGCTGCTCTCTCTGGGCCCGTGTGTCGTCGCTCACGTTTACTGATCAATACAATACGTTTATCTTCAGTTATTTTGGTTTTCGAGACCGCCGTGAACTTTTTCTATCGCCAAAGCTTCTGGTGGATGCATATTTTTTCACGTGTAGTCCACGATACGTCGAGGTATTTTTAATTGGGCGGTAATGATATGGCCTAGAGTCTAGGCCCTAGACTATGCATCAACCTATTTCAAAACTCAAAAATCTGAATTTGCGAGAACGAAAACAATTCGCATACAAACTTTACAATAATACATCCAAGTGAATCTAAGTAAAAAAGTAACGGGCACTATTATTTTTGTTTGGTAAGACATCGTTTCGGCCTTGGCTTGACAAGTATGAAAGAGAAATTTGTTAAAGTGTATTATCTTGAAATTTAATGAATGGAATGTGGGGCAGCTGTAGTATATGACCGTCTTGCAAAGGCATTGAAAACAAAGAGCTTCTTTTATCTCATTTCCCAACTTAAAATTGATAAAAATAATAGGTCACACCCTGCTTAAAGAAGGAATTAGCCCCAGTAAATAACGGGAATAAATAGACTGAAGGTTTCGATTACATATCGATAAGCCTTATGTTGAAAAATTAATGTAAATTGAGAAGAGTTATGAATATTCATGGTGTTGAGAATATACAAAAACTAGAAAAAATACTAAGGTAACCATATATTTGACAAAATATGCCGTCAATTATTAAATATATGTGTAAATATCCCCGTCATGTTTTTAAACACCCATTTATTAGCTTCACCTGTATGTGGGTTTGTTTGTGAGCTTGTTTGTAACTTTTTTGTGGCTTATTACTGTTAGTATATCCCACCAGTTAAATAACTCAAATCATTACTTTGGAAAAACGATTTATTAAGCTAAAAAATTAATTAAAATTGTTTTCAATAATCCGACTAGCCTTCTCGACGAATGTCAAAATAAAAAAACCAGTATCCGCATACAAGTAGTAAATCTAATCGTATACAAGAGCTATAATTTTTGGTTGTTTAGACTCACATCAATAAAAATAAAAATAAGTAATTTGATACGTTAATGTAACTTCAAGCATCCAAGGGACATTTGGAATCACTTAACTATGAGGTTGGTTCTCATTAGGGGTGGTTAGTGTACAACCTGGATTCAGTACTAAATCTTGTCGTATACAATATAAACTATAAATTCTCGTAGAGAAGGGATTTATGGTCCTCCACATTCACATTAATATAAGACCAAAATTAGGTAATACGAGACGATACGTTAAATGCGTTCGTTAGTCGAGCGGGCTAAGGGGTGAACCTCCGATTGTGGCTTCAAATCTCGTTTTAGCAGAAAAAAACTTGTTCCTTTTTCGTCAAATATTTTTTTGGAAATTTTCATTGCAAATTTTGTCGTAACAAATTTTATAAATGCCTGCCCACTGTTGGAGATTTACTATACTGCATCAGGATTACTTCAGAATTTAATACTAGGCTAGAACTTAAAGGAAAATTTAATTTTTGACCATAAATCGAACTAAAAAGTGAAAATAAATATATTTTAAGAAAATTAAAAAACACATACAAGCTTATAAGTTGGAGATATTTATTTTAAGTTTATTGTAAAAAAAGGGAGGGCTTTTTCCATATTTTTCGTATATCGAGTGCCCAACGCTTTTTTCATTCATTATTGTTTTAAAAATTATTCTCAATTATTCTAAGTATGATGTGCTTCAAAATTATGCGTTTTAGATTTTTTAAACTATATTTATTTTTAATATCTCCTAATTAGCTATATAAGATCATCACGAACTGATAGTTTACTGAATGAAGTCTAATTGCAAAGTGACAACCTTGATTTTCTTAAATCTATAAATTGATTCTTAATATATTTGATTAGAAAAATTTCGAATTTATATTTAACGGTAAATTTCATATATTTCGTTATGTACAGTACACAAAAATAAATTATAAATGATAACATTTACTTTCTTCTACACACAATTAATATCTTTAATCTTATTATTAGTTAAAAATCGACGATCAAAGTAAACAAAATACAATATTTATAATACGAAATGGTGTTTATATTTATTTATATACACAATAAGTTATTTTTAGTACTCAAACTTTCGGTTTTCAGCGGTTAATAATCTTCCATAAATTTTGTTTGCTCGATCGAGGTGTGTTTACACAATATACAAAGCTGCCGTTCCCACAGTTTGTTTATTTAGACATTTTTTAAAAAAACATAGTTTATGCGGTGCAAAGAACACGTACCTGAACGTATGGAAACCGATCTTCACGAAAATGAATATATTACATTCCACCATGATAACAGGCGCGGATCCACGGGGAAGGTTCCTCTCCCCCAAATCCCCAAGAGCTCTGTTTCAAACAATAAAAATTGGTAATTTCGATTTGATTAGTTGAATACGTTCTATTTATCCGATGCTTCACACACTTTCTCAAGTTTTGTGTACATTGCCAGTAAGCAAAGCCAGTGTAGAGCTAAATTTTTCTTCGTTGCGACGTCTAAAGTCACGAACCAGATCAACAATGGTGGAAAAGAGACTGTTTGGACTTGTACTTTTTAGCATCATCGTCTATGTCTCTAATGGCATTGTAATGCTATATTTGCCTCCCCACTGCTCTCATAAATTTCAACCGCTTCATAGATCTGTATTCAAACCGATGAAGAAAATACGACCTGTGATGGATGGATGCGAAGCCCCCTTGTAAGATAATGTCAATATATAACATCCCAAGGGTTTTAGCTAGTGCTATGCCGTTTGCTCTTACTCTATCCAACATTCAAGCTGACATTCGCACAACTGAAATTTTTCCATTTAAACGGCATTCTTTTTTACTGAACTCGATTTTTGTGCCTGCATTTGTGACAGATAGGCCAAATCCTAGAAATACAATAATGGCTGTTGATGGCACTATTCAGAATACTAGTGCACCAGAGGATAAAACGCCACCACCATCACCTTCTAATTGAACCACCAATCAAGAGTCTGAGGAGCTTTCTAATGCAAATATATTTATATAACAGTTTCAAATCTAGAACCTCTGATTTCACCACCCAAACATCAAAATAAAGGATGTGGTGGTGTTAAGCAATTTCCACTCAAACCCTCTACAAGTTCTTATTCTATTCCTATAAGAACAAATCAAACAGATGAAGGTGCAAAGCAGTACGACCTCTACCAAAAGCTCCTCCTCCTAGGAAATTAACGAGACGGGGATGAGAAACCAGGAAATCTACAATCTACACAGATACACCAGAAAAAAAAGAGATAAGAAGAGAACATGAAAACGGACTTAAGCGAACCAAAGCTAAGTAAGTTAAAAAAAGATTAGATGGAGGAAAGACTAAAAGAAAGGCAAAAAACTGACACGCAACATGAACATCATCATCAGAAGAAGAGGAGTACTATTGCCTTGTTTGTATGGCAGCAAATTTAGAAAGCAGGCCGACGGAAAAATGGATACATTGCACAGAATGTAAAATGTAGGTTGCATGAAGAGTTCACAATAGGCAGTCTTAGTTATGTTTGCCACAATTGTAACTCTGAATAATCTTGTACAGTCTTTTGGTATCTTCAATCTATCCTCCAAAGTATTTTTGTTTCAAATATTTTTTATATTAGATGATTAATAAAACGTGTTCATTTATTATATTTTGTATTATTTGCATGAGTATATGACTTAGATAAAGGTCATCGTCTGATACAAAAAACGAAGTGAAATATAGTTTTTTAAAAAAAAATTATTGATGGATGCTTGAGTTACGGACTCCATGGGCTCATTTATAAAATACTTTATAAATTCCATTTAAATCAGCATTATGCCTGGATATAGATAAAATAAGTTAAATTAGAACTGTTACAGACAAAGAAATTGATTTGTATTTGTTTCGGGAATAAAACACAAAATTTAATGAAATATTTATTTATGATTGTAAAAAAATCTATAAACTAAATGCACATTTCTTTAAAACAATGAAAAAAGCCTACTAAGCCTAAACTGTAAAAAAAACTGAGCATCATCCTAATCGATGTCTGCATCAGAGTTATCAAACACTTCATATTGAGTCTTTACATCGCTAGCACGTAAAGTAGTGATAAGAGAAATCGCCATATCCATTGGGGAACTTTTGTGCATATTATTCAATCTATCGGACTCTTTAAATTAATGTTGTATTCTCAATCGGGGACATCGAATGGGCCAGTAACGATAATAAAAGCACAACGGCACACTTTGACGACGGAATAAAAAACTGCGAAAATAAGAAAGTATAACATTACGAAGAGTGGAGTAACTTTCGATTTTGCTTGAAATCATCAGGCGCTTCCCAAGGAATCTGAAGAAAGCCAGCAAACCGATATACTTGCTCTCTATATTTACTGTTTGCCGGTCTCAGTATATATAAAAACTTTGAGGTCCAGAGGTGTTTTAACATAAACATGGGATTTTATTTCACAAAAAAAACGAAACTTCTAAAATTTCAAGTGTCTATATTCATATAAATTTGAGAGAAATAATTAAAATTCAATTCCATCGACATCAACTCCTGAAGCCTGAATACACAACCCCGTATTCAAACTTTACTGTATTACTGTCTAGTCATGCTCATGACCATCGTCCCCTTTAGTATCAGACCCTTGTATATATAAGCACATTGTTACATAAATCAATGCAATTGAAATGTGTTGAAAATATTGGAAAGGAGCAGGATTGTATGAGGAGATCGTGGTCTACTACATATGCACCAATTCACCAAGATAACAGGAAATTCGGGTATATCGGAAATCGTTGTTCAGTTTTTTAACGTGCGCGAAGAACTTTTGTAAAATAGATATAACACGCAGATTATATTTGTCGATTTTCACTGTTTGAATTACGAATACGAGGTATTGGAAAATGACAGGCCCACATAACGTTTCGAGGATTGCATGGAAATACTCTTAACATCTCCATAATTTGCAAAAATACTGAAAATTGTTTGGACACCAACTAATACATTATTTACAATAAAATTGTATCAACATTGTTAACGATTAACGGTGCAATTTTTGCGTGAGTCTTCGAATTTATACAAAGAAATGGTTTTAGCAATGAGTAAATAAAAAATAGCGAATCCAAATGCCCAAAAGAGCTTTGCCGATATTCACAAATCCATCAAAAACTTATTAGAGAAGAAACAAATTCTTTTTTATAGATATAAGAGATTTTTGAGCCGCAGGAGTCATCCAATATTATTTTAGTGACATGAAATCCAAGTGATAATTTGACCATATTGCTTTTTCAAAAAAATTACGGGCCAATTATCCCTTTGAAGATACTGTCGTCCAAAACATCACTTTTGAAGAATGTAAAAGTTTTTGGTGTTTTAATTAGGGTTTTCTCTGTTTCAAAATCTGCAATGTTGCTTGTTAACATGCTCATTTAAGCTAAAGAAAAAGAAGAATGTGTTTTGTCCTCCCGTGAAGCGAATCATTGTTTTTAAATTTCCAAGAAGCGAAGAACCGCTCTATAGCAGCCCCGACCACTTCCACCACGCGGATCTTCTATAATTTCGTATTTTTTTGTAGATCTCAGCGATAAAACTTAAAGAACATCTGCATGGGAAACGGTTTTCTTCGTATAATATGCGGTAAATCAATGGCTTGAACAGCTTGAACAATTTTTCTTTCGAGAAAAGTCAGTCAATAATAAGAATCTTGATGAAGGTTTTTTGGTATACGAAACTAAACAATATACGCTACGCTGATGATACTTTTTTAATAGCCATCTCGTTTGAAGAGCTACAGGGGCTCGTAGATCGTTTTTGTTATGATCTGCGGGCTTAAACTTCATACAAAGAATATTGAATACCTATATGATTATAACCAAACAACAAAATGTAGTAGAAAGGAAAATCACGGTTATAAAAAAATAGGTTAAGTACAAAAATTAACGTCGCTGGGAACCGTTATAAACCATAAAATGAGATCCTCCGTGGAGATACGAGCAAGATTAGCCAAAGCGAGAGCAAAATAACAAATACATTGACAACATCGATAAAATTACAAACACCGAAATCCTTGATTTTATAAACAAAACTTTAGAAATTGTCAATACCATAAAGTAAATCATAAAACTTTGGTCATTTCATCCACAACCCTGTAAAGTATGATATTCTTTACTTGGTAATGCAACGTAAAATAATTTGTAGGTCGGCGCAAAACATTGTGTGTACTGCAATAAATAAAGCAATAATAGTCAATACGATAGTCAATATTATAGTCGACGAAAGATATTAAGAAATAAAAATGATATTTCCTCTATTTTTTCTTGTAAAGTGGGTAAAGAAGAAAGAAAAGGCATGAGCCCGTATATACGAGGCATATTTTTTAAGTAAGTACCGTTTTGGATTTAAGAAAAGAAGTGCGAAGATATCGCAATAATTTTATTTTTACATGAAAGCCTGTTCCTTTATCTACTTTTCTACATAATTTCCGTGAATATTGAGGCACTTGTCATAACGTGGCACCAGTTTTTGAATACCCTCCTCATAAAATTCTGCCGCCTGACTTGTTAACCACTGTATCACAACTGTTTTGGCTTCGTTATCGTCTTGAAGACGCTGCCCACCCAGGTGTTTCTTCAAGTGCAGGAACAAATGGTAGTCGCTGGGCGCCAGATCAGGGCGGAGATCAGGGAGGATGATCTAGAATTTTAGCGTTTTACGCCTTTAGCACTAAGAAATCGTATAACGTCTCGTACTTTACAATCGGCGGGACTCACGATTGTCAGAGGCATCTTAAACACTCAGTAAACAATGTACACAATGAATAATCAGACTGTAATGGCGTCAGTGCGTAGACAAGAGATGTAGGTAAGTAACCAGCGTGTACCTATGTGCGAAACGCCGACCTTGGGGTTACGGAGGCGGAATCGCAAAACGGTACTTACTTAAAAAATATGCCTTCAATTGAAGCCGAATACCACCTCTTGACTCGGGAAAGGTTGTTTTAATTTTCAAACAAAAACGTTTTTGAACAGTTAAAACATCGAATTGGAGGGTCATCTTTGTTTGGCACTCAATCATTCCTTATTATTTCCGCAGATCAAAAATAAATTGCAGGGTCAACCTTTTTCTATACCTGTAGGAGCGGTTGATGCATTCAAATCACATGTTTCGGAGGTACTCAATCGAAATGGAAAAAATGCTTCGACATTTGATTCAAATGTATGCAAAAGTGTTTTGATCTCAATGAAGAATATTTTGAAAAACGATTAAGCCATATCCAGTTTTAAATATTTGTAGCAACCCTTGTATATATAAAATGTATATAGTTAAATAATATAGAATGAAATAAATTCCATCTAGTGTTTAGCAGTATATATAGTTTCAATATTAAATAAGTATTTAAGTTCATAATGATAAACAACATGTTATTACCGAAATTAATCACTAACTACTTCTATCTATTGGCAAAACAACATACGTCTGCTTAGGTATATTTGAAGCGGAGTGAATGAAGCACTCAGACATTCTATTTTAACCCCCTTCCATTTTGTTTACATTGTACCTCTCTAATTATATGTAATCCTGGTTGGTTGTTGACGTTTCTTTCGACTCTAGCAGCGTCCTTCAACTAAGGGAATTGACCTTAAAAGTAGTAAACATAATGTAGGTCGGCGAGCCATGACAACAAGTCGTATTAGCCAGGAAGGACGTAAATGGATAAGGGATATTTTGTTCACATTTACATTAAAGTGGCTGACATTGGACAATATTAATTATATAATACAAGATGGTGTCAATAATTGAATTGAAAGCAAAATGTAACTAAATATTTTATTTTTTTGTTGTGACTGACATTATTTAAAGTTATTAATAATGAAAGCGAAAAAATTTTTACATAGACTAGCATTATTTCTAAAGAAATCAGTTTTAGCGTGTCTATTCTTACTTAAAAAAGATTACAAAAATTATGAAAGATATACCGGGGCGAGTTTAAACTCATTCAGTACCAATTTGTTTATTTGGTTTAAGCGACGTTTTTTTATAACAGGCTATTCAAATGGACAAAAAAGAACTTTTGAGAATCCAGAACATATTTGTCCTATTTGTGTATAGGATATATGCATCTCTTTGGTACTTATTACTCTAACAACGTAAATAATTTTTATTGGAAAATATTTTTATTTATTATAAACAAAATGTGATAAGCATTAAAACATTTTTTGCATAGTGGTACATTATAAGCCGCACAAATTGTTTTGGCTCATTTCTCCTGCTTCTTTTTAGTATTCATAAGCTTTGATCTCGCAGATGATGGCCTACCATATTGTCATATAGTATATCGCCTTTGCATCGCTGCCGGCCATAGATAATTAGAGATTCAGCCAAGGTAACCTAATAATCCAAAAAACTCTTTCTATTATTTTCGTCAATATGATCCAAGAGTTAACCGTCACTGCCGATAAAACAAACCCTTTTCCACACCTTGATATTCTTTCTGTCCATATTCGAAAAGCCAACAAGTTGGTATGAAACATCTACGACTCCTATATATTTATTATAAAATTCAATCATCTTGGGGCAAGGAAAATCTACTTGGCTACCATCTTTAACCTTTTTTCCACATCAGTTATTTCATCTATATGACAATTAGGAAGTACTGTAACATCTTTAGTGTCCTTTCAAGAAACTGCACACGTACCCAACTGCAATTCATCTCGTTGTCCTCTTTGTCTTTAACGATCTTTCGCATGCTTTTACTCGTGATTATAGATGTACCAAATGCTGCAAAAGGTAATTACAGTAGTAGGAGAGGAAGTCATAAGACAGTACGGAAGGTAGAGGGACGTACGTATGTCGGTTTTTCTTGAAACATGCTACAGTGTATATTATAAAAAAAAGGCAATTTGGAATTCCAGAATCAGGAAACTTCATTCATGGGTCAGGCGTTAGCTAGTCGGGTGGCGAACTTATAGAGGTAGTTGTTATAGTGGAAATGGCTGAAATATGAATATTTTTTAACGTGGCAGTGGAGTAGAAACAGCATGGTTGCCACAAATTTAACAGAATGTTTGGTGATTGGTGAATCATTTTTCATACAACACAGTGGTCATGTATTCGTGGTATCGAGCACAGGATTGCGTAAGGAGATTGGAACATAAACTCTTTACTACCAACATGAAAAATAATTACTCGCTATAGCAAGAAGTATTTGAGACACCCTCTATTAAGTGCCCCTAAACATTTATAGTCATAATCAGAGTTCATAAGCAGTTATTCACGAATACTAGCCGATACAAGTAATAGCAATACCTTTCAACGTCTAGCTATTATGCTGGTGACGGATGGTGGTAGAGTTTGGTGTGTGAAATGTGAAATAATAAATTTTATCAAAAAATATTTTGAGTACACCAAATCCCTAAAATGCCAAGAAATTGAAATTGTTATGAACTTTATCATGCAATATCACATTCATAGCTTAATTGATAAAGGTGCTTGACATTGTGTAATCTGAGTTCGAAACTAAAATCTCAAAAGAAAAAAAACATTTTTTTGGTTACGTTGGGTTAGGTTAGGTTATCTTAGAATGAGTTAGTTTAAGTGTAGTTACACTGAGGAATTGGCAATAGAGATGGGACAAAAAAGACACAAAAGCCAAATGTATAAAGAGACTGATCCCAAACATAATACATGGCTCATTTCACACATTTACCAAAAAAATCAAGAAGATCGCAGATGACTTATGCAAAGTACGCAAATGTCCGGACCATCCCCACGGACGATCCCCCACGAAGAAGTGGGAGTGTTGCCATTTGATAACATAATAGGAAAACTGATTAAGAACGAAAAACTTTGGTAAAATATATTTCATTTCATAGTAGGTAATGAAGAGGAATGAGGATAGGGAATCAGAGAATGCGTGAGTAGACAAAGAAGAAGTAGGGGAGAATCGAAGTACGCAGGTAAAATTTAATTGCGACTCCCCTCTATGTTAAAAAAACAGAGGAGGGTTTTGGCATTTTGGCATAAGCTACCACCCTTTCTCATAGGGCAGAAAAGGTTGCGTTTAGTTAAGTTTGATTAGGTTCAGTTAAGTAAGCGTAGGTTAGGTTAGGTTAGGCTTCTTCTAGGTGTCGTTTCAGTTATTTGAAGCAATTTCTTTTCAAATTTTATACCATTCATTGGATTTTCTCGCTTCAATACCTTTTTTCTCCAATTACGGCTGTAGAATAACATTTTCATAACTCTGACCATTTTTATTTCTGCAAAGGTTACATATTTTGAATCGTCACCTTTAACTCAACCAATATACCACACTCCATCCACTTCCGTCACCGGCATGATGCGGAACTTTTATTTAACAATAAGGAAAATTATTTAATATCTAATAAAAACGTAGGCTCATTATAGTCATCGTATCTCATTTGGAAACAAATATCAATAGACGACAAAGTGCAAATACTTACCAAACTAATTTTATAAATAAATACAGCAAAAATTATTATGGAAAAAATGTTTTTTTTTCTTTTGAAGATCCGAAAGTTTGTAGACAACCCTCGTATATTTTATAATACAATGAAACTTGGAGTAGTTGCAACTATCATATATAATTTCCTATGTGCAATCGGATTATATTAGTATAAAGGTTCCTTTAAATTGGGAATAATTTTTCTCTTTTCAGATTTCATAAAAACGTAGTTTTTCCAGTTTTTTATTTATTCTATTTCAAATTGCTTTTTTTCAACACATTGGTTATAATTATTCCTATGAGTGATAATAAAATGTAATATTGTTCAAATAAAAAGTTTGAGGATGTAATTGACCTTGAGAAAGGCGGTGAAGGTTGTTGTCTTTCAGTAAATAGGGCGTGGGTAGACCCAGGAGAAAATGACGTCAACAAGGTATCAGGATCGCATAAATCGAAGGAAGCGATAGGCCTTTCATCCAAAATATTTTTCAGATTTTATACAACTATAAAAGAAATTTATAATTGATAGTATTAAGCTCTAACCCTTTTAAATAATGAAGAAAAAATCTTAAAGAAGCATCGAAAATGCGCTTGTATTGTACAAAATTTCTCTACATTTTTGAGTCTTCTTTTTATAAATTTTTATATTATTGTGTCTTATTTCCAAAAAAGCCATCATCGAAGTAGTTTTAAAATATTTTCTACGCCCCAAATGAAATTCAATATTATAATTTATGCTGAAATGAGCTCATCTTAAAAAATATTTACCGGCTTTTTGAATATGGCAAAACTGATGTGAATATGTCAAATCTGAAATTGGTATTATAAACTTTGACATTTTTAATAGTGAACATACTCAAAAAAGATTTGTTAGCGTTAGGATACCGCGTAATTTGACAATAGCTCGTGTCTATTGGTGCTTCGAAAGACGTCTATAAGATGGCGATAGGCAATGAATCATAGATCTATGCAAATAAACCCGAAACTAAACAATAATCGACGGTATAGCCAAATCCAACAGAAGTTTTTCGAACACTAAGCACTTCGAAGCAAGTGGTCGCTTGTCTTTTGGAATAACTGGATATGTCGCCACCGTTCCATTGAAGCAACGTATGACAGTCAATTTTGAATGATACACGAGCATTTGCTTGCCTGAAGTGTTGGAAAAAATCAAGGAAACCAATCGCAGAAGACGAATCGAGCTCCCATACAGAAGCTGAAACATAAGCATTTTTGAAGAGTCCAAAAATCGAATTGATGGGTCATCTGCCATACAGTCCTTGTATCACACTCAATGATTTCTTATTATTTCCACAGAACAAACATAATGCGAGATCAACGTTTTTCTACACATGAGGAAGCCAAAAAATCTTCGTAAAATATGAAAACCATGAAAAAAACTGACTATTAAGTTAGTTTTGTCTCTTGTTGGTATGGGTATTGAAGAGTGGAACATAAATTTAAAGTATTGTTTTATGAATGTAGCAGTTTGGAACATATAATATAGAATTTATCATAAGTATCTAAGTTCAGCCTTCAATTTTATTTGAAAATATGAATAGTTTTTATTAAGAAAAACATTCACATTCAAAGACATTATCTATCATTTAATTTCTACTTTGTGATTTAATAAACGATGGAGATATTTGAAGGATTACAAGTAATTTGGAGGAAAAAATAGACATAGTGAATGTTATAAAAACTAAACCAATACAGTGGTTCACACTTCTGGATCGAATGAATGAATTAAAACTAACAAATAAGATCTACACAGGAAGAGTAGAAAAGAGGGATTGGACGCATTTGAAAAAGGTGGATTAGGTAAATCAAAACCTAAAGATAATTTTAAGATAGATATTAGAAAATCGAGGCTAGTTATCAAGCAAAGCGGAGTTGTGTGATGAAGAAGTTCAACGTTTTACATGGATGTAATTATGTAAGATTATATCCAGTGTTTTCCATTTCTCGATAAGAGAACTGGTGTTCGGTCGATGCATCACTGGCGAGGCAATATAGTAGAATCTCACTAATCGACTTCCATAATAGCAAGTGGGCGTGTCGTCAACATCTTCATTTAAATTTTATTTTGTTGTATTGTCAATTTTACACTGGTAATCTCTAACTATGTTTTCATCCCTGTTAACATTCTTTTCCAAATTTATTATTTAGTTAATTTCTGTTAAATTTCTGTTAATCTTTTTGATCCCATCTATTTAATTAACCTCAATAGTTTATAGACGAACGTAACGTTTATTTTTTCCATATTATAATAAGTAACGATAAGTTAGATTTTCATTTTGTGTATACAGAAGCTTTTTCGGTTGCAGAATATATTTAAGGATAAGAGAGAGTAACATTTAAATTAATCTCCACTAGGGTGTCTAGGCAGTGATGGACTCACACCTAGGCTCGCGAGGTAAGCCTAGCGCGGCGTAATTTGAGAGGCGGAAAAATTTTTGAAATACCAAAAGTTCAAAGACGGAAAAAGTAAAATCCATTCAGATTAATTTTTGAAAAGAATTTTCTATAACTACGAGGATGTATTGATATCTAGTTAGCCTAGACCAGTTCCATGCATAAACAAAATATTGCGTTGCCATAGCAACGAACAATAACTTATTAGAAGTGTCAGTGTGAAGTTTGACGTCAAAAAAGTAAACCAGAGTTACGCGATAAATTAAAAGAAAAAAAGATGTCCACCGAAATTGTGAAAATCAAAAACTTGAGTATTGAGCCATCCTCACGTACCTGTATTTAAAAGGGTTAAGAAGTGAGCAGATTTACGAAGATATACTTAATACCCTTGGTGATCCATGTTTTTCGTACGCGACCGTGAAAAATTTAACTGCAAGCTTCAAGAGAGGTAAATTTTCCATCAAAAATGATGACCGATCGGGAAGGTTAGTTTCTGAGTGAGTCCCCGAAAATATCGATGCAGTTCATCACATGATTTTATCAGACCGTCGAATTGGGCTAAAACGGATGTCTGTAGTACTGATTATTTCATACGAACGCGTTCATCATATAGTTCACATCAATTTTTACATGAGAAAAATTGCTGCAAAATGTATCCCCAAATGTTTGAATGTTGACCAAAAGCGTGCAAGGGTAGAAGCATCGCGTTCGATCTGTGCGCGATTTGAAAACGATGATATTCTGGTTCTCCAAGACCTAAGAAGTTTCGTATCTAAAAGTTCTGCTTCAGTCTTTTGGGATTGCCATGGAGTAATCATGATCGATTTTTTAGATAAAGGTAGAACAATAACTGAAGATTACTATTCGGCAGTACTAAACACTCTACGGTAAAAAACTGAAGAGAAAAGACGCGCTAAGGCTATCCAAAGGTGTTTTGTTTTTCCAGGACAACGCCCCTGCATACAAATCTCATGTTGCCATGCAAAAAATTCGTGATTTATGGTTTGAATTACTAGAACACCCCCCTTTTACACCAGATTTGGCTATGTCCGACTATCATCTCTTTCCTTAACTGAAAAAAAGTTTGATAGGTCGTAAAATTTCTTTCAACGAGGAGGTAATAGAAGCTGTGGAAGTTTGGTTTGCAGAGCAAGAAGAAAGATTTTTTAAAAAGGTCTGGAGACGTTGCAGGTTCGTTTTAATAAATGTATACAATTAAGAGGAGAACATGTTGAGTAATAAAATATTTTAACATTGAAATTTTGTTTGGTTCTATAGTAGGCTAGGAATTTTTCAGTATATTCTCGTATATCTACCCTTCGTTGGAAAATCTTGGTGCAACGTACAAATTTCGAAGAGTCAAAAACGTCTGCTTGCTCGACTCGATGCCTTTTATTCGTTAGAAGAAGAATGATATGTGATAATTAATGCGTTGGAATTTAGTATTAAAAGCAAAGATGAGAAACAGACTACACGATCTGAAGCTACGGAATTACGGTAAAAGTTGCTGCATTTAGAAACAACAATGCTAGTCTTTCTAATGTAATTTCAAATCGATTTAATGCTGCTAGTAAGAATCTCAAGCTGATTTATCATCCGTTGAGCAAATCTATTTGGCTATTTCTATATTTCTTCATGATATGAGATACAGATAATTTTTTGACTGTGAAGAAAAAACACTATCTGTAGTCCAAGATTATTATCGTTAAGATACTCGTCGCAAAACAACTAGAAAAATTCAATCAGGTGAGATACAAGTAAATAATTCTGAACCTTTTTCTGGAAAAAAAATTTCCAGCAAATATGCAATGTATTACATTCACATAGTCTTCGATATATTTACCCAAATGTTGATATTGCTTTAAGAATTTTTTTGGGTATTCCGGATACAATTTGTTCAGGAGAAAGATCTTTTTCTTGCCTCACTTTCTGTTGAAGCTCTACTAGTACAAGAAATTAATTATGGTTCGGCTTTTTCCAAGATCAAAGCCAGGGGAATGAAATTAAAATTAATATTCATATATTAAAGAAAACATATTTATTCATTTGTCCAACATTAATTACTTATGTATCTTTGATAATTTTCAGTTATAATTAAAAATTATATTACAACGAAATACATTTATTTCAAATTTTAAATAAAATTTATTCCAATATTAAGAGCGGCGCGATAAACAGAGCCTAAGACGACATCAACCCTAAATCCATCACTGTTTCTAGGTGTATTTTCCAACACTAACAATACTTTTTGTGGTAAACTGTTTGTATTAGGAAATATCTAAAAGTGAAAGAATACTAGATAGTAAGAGTACTCAAAACAGAGATAGCATTAGTTTTTTGTCAAGTTAATGTCTAGAAACCTAATTATAGTTTATTTCAGAAAGGTATAGAGTTATAAAACCTCATTAGGTATGCAAAGGGACCACAGAGTGACCCAACGAATATTTAAGCAACTTTCATAGTTTGGCATTGATTTCATTGTAAAATTCTTTTCTTTTTATCAAGTGCAGGTAGTACCACCTGGGTTGGGGTCAATATGGTTATCCATTCACAAACACTGAAAATAGCGTGCCAAAGGCGTGCCGGTAGGATACTCGTAAAAAGAAAAGAATTTTATTTTAGCAGAATAAAAATTAGGCATTATATACGTGGTGCACTTATTTTTATTGAACATATATATATACAAAAAATACATTATACAGAAATTAAATTATAAAAAATCATAATACTCTTTGTCATCTGAGGAACTGTCATTTTCTCTTGACGTTATAATTAACCTACACCTATGGCCGACACCGAAATTGAGCCGAACTGGACGGAATTCCCCATTTTATTACTCTATACCTTTGTGAAATAGACTATAGATAACAATATTGATTGAACTGATTACAAAATTCAGAATATTCTTTTATTCACAATATACATAAACTATTATGACTGTTCTATTATATTAATCGATGCTAAAGTTTGGAAAATTCGCCCATATTTTTTAATATGTATTATTTTTTGTATTGTTTTTATAAGCTATTCACATTCATATTGTGGTCCTTCTTATTTCGACTTCTAAGAAGCTTTTTCTGTTTGTTAACGGCATCTTAGAGATCTTAAGAATCCAAATTATCTAAAAAATCGTTGGATATAAAAAATCGACAATTAGTAAATAATGATCACATCGAGATAATGAGAAGTTATATAAATAAATTAGTATATGAAGTATTGAATAGTTTAGTAATAAGTGGCAGATTAGTGAATAGTTAAAGTTTTTAGTATTCATTTATAAATAAATTATGATTGCTTATCTTAGTATCGAGGATTAAGAAGAGTTAAAACAATAATCAAAGCTTTATAACTACTTAAACATATCATATATACATAAATAACAAACAAAGCAATATACACAGAATTATATATAAAACGGAAAACTAAACTAAGTCTTATGTGCCAAATCTCTAGAAACAGCGTAGCTCTGATTATATCTGTCGGCAGCGATGTCCCGAAACAGAGAAAGCTTGTCTTCTATTCAAAAGGTCTCGATTTGGTTCGTGTAAGTATGTAGGTTTTTCCTAAAACGTTTACCAGGTATATCGAGAGTATTAAGTTGATTGCATGGTATTAGAAAATTGGGAAGGTATCGGTGAGTCAGTGGTGGAAGGATTATTGTTTTATTAAGAGAGTTGTTTGGAGAAATGTGTACCTGTATTAAGTATTTTTAAATACGTGGTCGCTACAAAATTGAGTAATATACACCATGTGTACAACTGTTTGAGAACAGTTTAAATATATAAGAAAAATATTACAATATGACCTATTTCAAATAAAACAATTAGATAAAATATCGCTCTTATCTGATATACAGGGTGTTTTGATTTAAAATTTTAAAAATTGAGAGACTATTTAATTTTTCATATATGATACTTGATAATAAAAGCAAATGAACCTACTTTGAATTTTAGAATTTTGGAAAACTATGTTTTATTTTAAATCTTCATCTGTTAAACTCAGATTTTCCTGTTTTAAATATTTACATTATTGAAGAATCATCCTGTATAGTTAAATTTATTTGTTAGGTTCCATTACTGAAAATTATTACCTTTAAATTAATATTACTCATGATAATTTGTGTATGTTTTCAATGTGTTTTGTCACCTATTTTAAAAAAATGTAAACACAAAATTCTTCCAACTTCCTCAGAATATTTTCATTTGCATAATTTCAATATTTATAAGTATTGAAAACTCAAAAATCACTTTGAAAATAATTTTTACAATTATAACGAAGCAAAAAACAAAATATGTATTATAAATATACATAATTATCGGATGTTATGTCCAATTAGAATAACAAGAAAACTTTTTTTGTTTGGATAGGTGAGATAAGGCCTGGTAGGTAAACATAAAATATTCAGTTGTTTACAATGATTTCTGTTACCCTGTCTCTGGAGAATCCTCACAGTTCATCCCGAAGGGGCCTCTTGGCCAAGTGACTTTGACCCCGCGTCAGTCAGTGCAAGCAACGGTCTTAAATGCAGAATGTCAGACAGGGTGGTAGTTCGAATAAATGTGCCGCGTAAATTTTTAATTTTAATTTGATGTTTCCCAAATCTAAAATTAGATACTTTCATAAATAGATATTTTTTCTGATAATACGTGAAACAAATTATTATGAAAATAGTTTCAAGTTTTTCGAAACGAATACTTAGTTTTTGAATTTTTATAATTTTATAAGAAATCGTGCTGGACCTTCCAACTTGATTCTATCGGATTTCTTTAGCACATTTAAATTTTCTTAAATAAAATTCACTAGCATACAGATTACTAAAAAAAATTTACACTATTGTATATCCTTTTAAAGTCCGGTTTTCAAAGTCCTAGTTGACACCACGATCATGTTCACCCCTCCAATCGTATTGACACCGTTAGTTCTTACGAGAAAGGCACTGCACTCCACTCCACTAGTTTATATCAGAAAGGTATAGAGTAATAAAACCTCATTAGGTATGCAAAGGGACCACAGAGTGACCTAACGAATATTTAAGTCACTTCTATAGTTTGGCATTGATTTCATTGTAAAATTCTTTCTTTTTATCTAGTGCAGGTAGTACCACCTGGGTTGGGGTCAATATATGGGTTTAGCCTATTGTTATCCATTCCCAAACACTGAAAATAGCGTGCCAAAGGCGTGCCGGTAGGATACTCGTAAAAAGGAAAGCCGAATCTGAAATAGGGTTGGAATTAGAAATAATCTACTACCTGAGTAATCCCCACACAATATTTCGATATTAACACTTCAGGTCAGAAAACATACTTTTCCTAATTACCTGAAATTTTAATATTACAAATAATACTATTTCAAGACCTACTACACCTATGGCCGACACCGAAATTGAGCCGAACTGGACGGAATTCCCCATTTTATTACTCTATACCTTTCTGAAATAGACTATAAACACTTTACGTGCACCTAACGCCCTCAAAGAAAGTGTTCACTGTTCGCGTGTCTTTTGATAAATACATTGAGGCTACCAGTTATGGGCGCTAGTCTTAAGGTCGAGGATGGTGATGAGGTAACCCAATAATTAAAGTTCGAGGAAATACGATGAAAAATGTCGTAAATAAAAGTCGACGGGAGGGATGCACGTAGCGTGGAAATACTTTTTACTTATAATGTGTAGGACTTGTGCCTCGTTCAGGGGGCGTTCTACCCACTAAAACCCCACCTCTTTCTGCTTTTACCTTTCTGAACCTTGTAAGCATTACTTCAAAAGTACTGGTTGTCTAGTATAGTATATTACTGTTGAGTTCTCTAAAAGTCTGAGTCTCTTCATTCCAAGGATATCTTTTATCATTGTGGCAGAAGTAGTTCTATTTCTGTCAGCATGGTCGGTAGAAGGTTTTCAGCACTTGACTGTCAATGACGTGGAAACGATACAGATAACCTCTGAAACGTCCATTTCCAGAGAGTGTCAGTGTAATGTAGAAATTCATTTCGCCTTGTTTTCTGTAGATCCACGCAGGTAGGTTTTGAATGAGTGTTCTAGTCCAGTTGTTTATGATTTCCGAATGCTGTTGCCAGCTAAGCATGAGGGTATTTCGAGCCGTAGTTTTGTCGGTTCCTAAGTGCGTTTCATGTCGTTGTGTGACTAGCAAATCTATAACGAGGCAGTTGGCGAGTACTCCTACTGTGACTCTTGAGATATTCCGGAATGTACTGCAAACTTTAATTGCTATTCTGCAATCCAAATCCAGAAAGATAGAAATGCAATGGATATCGGACCATCTCTACAGAACGGCATTAAACGCACTTGGATACCTACAAAACTACTGCTCTAAATACCCTCATATAAGTCTAACAGCTGAATTGCTTCGACCATTATCGTGATTATAACACCTTTCTTCAAGTTACTTTGTCTCGTCTTTCTACTCCTAGGCTTCTAAGAACGTAAATATTTCTCACATTCCAAGGAGTATTGAAAATAATTTTGGTACCTCTTTATTGATTTCAATATTTTTTGACCAAGCTCACATCTTGAAATGTCCACATATCATTTATAACCTGTTTGTACAGGGTCCTTCACGATCAAAGACGGATCCAGAAACTTGACATTAGTATTAGGACAAGTCCTTTCCCAAGGTATTTTAAGCCTTTTAACCACAAAATATAAGTTAATTACGTTGTTTTTGACAGCATAATGACGAATTTTACGCAATTTTTACTTTAAACCTCAATTCCTCATCGACTTTGAAACAAAAAACCAAGTTAATTAATCAGGGTTTAGGGGGGGGGTCATGACCCCATGCCCCCCTGGATCCGCGCTTTTTTACGACGAGCTGAATCGATATGCATATGAAAGTAGGAAGTACTAGGATTAGGGTTCTGAAAATTTGCTTGCATAGGTTTTCCGAAATGCTCGTTTCAGCTAAAATAATTTCAGTTTTGTGAAACTTTTGGAATCTACGGGAAATTTCAATATAACTTTATATAAGGCATCGTATACCTAAAGTCCACCATTTTTTAATTATTCCACATTTTCGAAATCGCACACCTCCACTAAAAAAACTATGTATCTAAGTTTAAGTGAGTCAAGTCTAATATTTTTGTGATTTGGACAAATAATACGCCTTCAAAATCTGTGAAAACCTTAACAAAAATTTATATCTAAAAACTTAATTATTTCAAATGGCAACCCCTATTTTTCTCTTTGCCATTGGATTCTACGCTTTAAATTAAGGGGACTTCGTTAGTAAATTAATATATCTCAAATTAACGGTTTTTGAAGAAACTTGAAAAAACTGAAATTTTTATGGTTTAGTTTAAAAAGTTTAATGAATTCACCTTACTTAATGCTTTTTGGAGTTTTTGGTTAGTCTCTTGTTCAGTTTTATCATATGGTATCATTTGCAAAAGTGGGTCCTGGTATATCCATAGTACATTTACTCATAAAAAACCAATTTTTTTCTAAAATATTTTCAACTGAAGTGAAGATTTTGGGTTTTCCCAGAAGGAGTATCCGTTCGAAAATAACATTCATGAAAAGATTTCCCATTAAGTCAAAAGTTTTGGCCCTCCCTATAGTTTGCGTGATACACAATAAATAAAAACAATACGATCGATTTTGATATTTATATTTTAAAGAATACTTATATATAGATAAGAACATGGTAATAATTTAAAATTTTGACATTCTCTGTAACAATTTCGAAACATAATCGTAGTTTGTTGTATTTTAGTTTATTGTTGGTTTTTATTGTTTGTCATTAAATAGGTAACATAATAAATTTCTTCAATTTCTTATTTCTTAGGCTTTTTGATATATTAATGCATCTAAATGTTCTCTTCTGTTTCAAAATTAGTTTTTTTTTATAGTTTTTAAAAGAAAGATAAATTTTGACGTTTCGACTTTTCTTTGAGTCTTTATAAAATATGATATTGACACTGAACTGTAGATTCTACACCTCCAAATATGATGATTCTGCTCAACATACCTTATCCAAATATTGCTAGTTTCCGAGATACGGGGTGTTCAAAGTTTAAATTTAAATTTTGATTTTCGCAATAATCTACTATATAAAAATAAGTCGGGTTTTCCTTCCTGACGCTATAACTCCAGAACGCACGAACCGATTTCCACGGTTTGGCATTCGTTGGAAAGGTCTCGGGCTCCGTGAGGTTTATAGCAAAGAAAATTCAGGAAAAATTTTAACAGAAAAGCGAGAAAATCTTTTTTCACATAGAATGTACTACAAACCAATATTTTAAGTCGATCAAGATCTGACATAGCTTTGGCGTTAGCATCATCTGGAATTGCGGCGACTCTTCTAGATGGCGGTCGTACTGCACATTCTGAGCTTAAGTTGCCACTCAATTTAAATACAATGGATACTCCAACATGCAATATTTCCCGATCCAGTGCAATGGGGAAATTGTTGATGCAATGCAAGCTCATTGTTTGGGATGAGTGCACAATGGCACATAAGAAATCACTTGAAGCACTTAACTTCACACTGAAGGATCTTCGGCGAAATAACAACATCTTTGGCGGCTTTATGATATTGTTGGCAGGCGATTTCAAGCAGACGTTGCCAGTAATTCCCCGTGAAACGCCTGCAGATGAATTGAATGCTTGACTGAAGGCAGCACCTTTATAGAATAACGTAAAAACATTATCGCTAACCACTAATATGAGAGTTCAACTTCAAAATGATCAAAGTGCTGCACAATTTTCCAAACAATTGTTAGCTGTTGGAAATGGAAAATTCCCAGTTGATGCGACATCTGGCTTAATTACTCTTACCAACGACTTTTGCCGATTTGTAGACTCTCAATTAGCTCTTATTGAAAATGTTTTCCCAAACATTAGTGAGAATTATCAGAATTATGCTTGGTTAAGTCAACGAGCAATTCTTGCCACAAAGAATAATGATGTACACGCACTGAATTTCGCCATTCAATCAAAAATTACTGGCGATTTGGTGACAAACAATTGATTCCATAACAAATACCGATGATGTAGTAAATTATCCAACGGAGTTTTTGAGCTCTCTGGAGTTACCAGGATTTTCACCACATAACTTGCAACTCAAAGTTGGTACAGTTATTATGATATTGCGTAATTTGAATCCACCGCAACTTTGCAACGGTACTCGACTTTCGGTAAAAAGACTTACGCCGAATTTGATTGAAGCAACCATTATTAACGGAAAGTACACAGGTGAAAATGTATGTATTCCTCGAATACCAATGATTCCGACTGATCTTCCGTTTGAATTCAAACGATTGCAATTTCCAGTTCGCCTTGCGTTCGCAATGACAATTAACAAGTCGCAAGGCCAATCGCTTAGTGTTTGCGGGATAAATTTAGAAAATCATTGTTTTTCACATGGACAGTTATACGTTGCGAATTCACGAGTTGGGAAACCATCCGCTTTGTTTGTGTTAACGTCAGACCAAAAAACAAAAAAAGTGGTTTACCAAAGAGCACTTCAATAAAACGGATAATTTGCGGACACTTATAACGCTTCGATTCAGTATTTACTTTGGATTCACTTTCATTTACTTCAGAGAAGTTCAACTAAATAACACTTCATTTTTGTGATCGAAATGAATTCATTACTGTTTTCAAATGAAATAAAAGTTTTCCTTTTCAAATATAAAACAAAAAAAATTTTCTTCATCTTTTAATCACCAAACGAAATGTTACATAAAACGAAGCCATCTGGTGGCGAAACGGAGTTCGCCGGGTTTGCTAGTTTTTTATGTTTTCACAATTTCGCTTTGAAAATTGGCAATTTTACGTTTTTTGGCATGAGGAATCATAATTTGCCATCTAATTTAACATTGCTAATAGATGGCGCTAGTTACACTTGTTTGTGTTAATTAAATCAAAGTAAACCTTTTTTTGGGCTAAACTTACAACTAAAATAATGGAAAAATATTAAAAAGCGTTAAATTCTACAAAAAAAGTTACTCTTCTTTGATTCGTGTAACTCAATTGGTTATCGAGTTATTTGCTTCTAAAAAGTTCGATAAATTTTAATTTTTTCATAAAAAAATTTTATTATTCCTTAAATATATAACAATAACAAATTTGTAAAAAAAAAACTTCGAAGCAAATGCTCAAAATACCCACCATTTACTTCAATACACTTTATGATCCGCTTTCGTAAAGATCTCTTAATATTAAATAATCCATGTCTATTATTTTTAATTACATCCTCGGCTTCTTCTATTTTCCGTCGTAGTTGTGGTAGAGAAGTAATTTTTTCTCTGTAAACGAATGCCTTCATTTACGACCAAATTAAAAAATCCAAAAGATTTAAATCGGGTCTCTTGGTGGCCAAACAAACTCACTTCCACGACCAATCCATCGATGCGGAAACTGTTCGTTTAAGTATTGACGAACTTGTAAAGAATAATGTGGTGGTGCTCTGTCGTGCAAAAACCACATATTTTGTCTTAAAGCGAGAGGTATATCCTCTAGTAATTCGTGTAAATGTTCTTGAAGAAAATCTAAATAAAGAGGTCCATTTAAATTGGTTTGCAGTTCAAAAGGAGCTACTAAATACCCACATATTACATACACACACCAAATGTTAACATTAAACTCGTGCTGAAAATGTGTTTCCCACAAATGATTATTTTTATAATTAAATATTCCTCGTCTGGTAAATGTTGCCTCATCAATAAAAAGAATTGTATTCAGAAAATCTGGTTTAACATTTTGTTTATCTTGCAAAAAATGGGCAAATTGTAGACGCTTAGGTAATAAATTCTGATCAGGAGTGTAATATGATATGGATGCAATTTTTCCCTCTTCAGTATTCTAAAAATAGATGATTGGCTTATTCTTGTTTGCAGACTTAATCGGCGAGTACTGATATCTGGATTCTCCGTAACACAAATTAAAATTTCATCTTCTTCATCGACAGTGATTTTTTTTGTAGCACCGTGCTCAGTTTTAGAATGTAAAAAAGACCCCGTTTCACCTAAGCGGTTGTAAAGATTTCGGTACAGTTTGTAATTGGGTTTGGATTTGGGTCGATTTGGGTATAATTGTGCTTATATTCGAGCCGCAGCTGGACCACTATAATTTGACTGAACAAACACACAAATCATATCGCGCATCTCATTATTGGAAAAATCGTTATGCCTAGGCATTATTTGATAAATAACTATTACACTTTTCAATTACTAAATTGTTAATAAACGGTATACTAATGTATTACTTATTCTTATTATTCTTCTTATTATATAAGTGAAGGCGTGAAATGAGGGCGAAAAGACGAGGTGTGTAATATGACACTTTCTAAATGCTTTTCATCGTTCCATCAAAACTGTATGTACTCGTATATAAAATATTGTAAACAAAGAGCAGATTGGCTAATCAATATACTAAACAACTCAAATTAGCTATGTGTATTACCAATTAAAATCTTATCGAAAGGTTTAAATGATATTTATATGTATGAATTAATCTAATAGTTGTTATGAACGAGCTGACTATTATAAAATGTTGGTGTTAATTTATATCTATCTTGTTGGATGTTTAATTAAACAAAATTAAATCTAAATAGAGTCTAATCAGATTCTTCTGTGATATCTTTGAGTCTGTTACTTCTAATTACTCTATAACTGATTTCTTCTCTGAACATAAGGAGGTTTAAAAGTGTTCTTTTATATAAAATTAATATGTATATCTGTTTGTTATTATTTCATATAATGATTTATTTTTTATATTCATCAGTACCACACTGTATTTTCTGTTTATATTATAGTATTTCAATGTTGAAGACAACCTGATATAACAAAATACTTTGTAATACAAATATATGAAAGGGCAGCAATGCTTTGTCGATGTATTCATACTGTCTTGTATACTTCTGAGATCCTGTTACAATTTTGACGTCATTTACAAGAACTAGTTTAACTTTACATAGATACTTAGTATTTATTTACTCTTTTTAATTAAAATATAAACAAACTTACTGGATGGCTATATGAAACAAAATATTTCTCTGTGATGTAATTATTGATTTATGTTATGGTTAGTTCCAAGATTTTCCATCTTCATCAATAAACATCACTTGTAATAAACATTGAGTAGGTAGTTTGGTAATTCGTAAGTAACACGAAAATTGCGTACAGCTGGAATTTAGTGAACATTGCGTGCCCAACAGATTGACGATTGACTAGGGTAAGACAAGGGCTGATCCTTGAGATAGTGGATCTATGTGTACGGTACAATTCATATACATGTTACTACTGTATTAGTTTTTAGTTACAATACTAAATACGAGGGTTGCTACTTAAGTTTTGAGATAGAAAAATAAAAACAAATATTTATAATTGAATATGGCTTTATTGTTTTTCAAAATATTCTCAATTAAGATCAATATACTTTTGTATGGATCTAAACTAAAAAATGTCGAAGCATTTTTCCGTTCCGATTGAGGTGCCTTCAAAATATATGATTTGAAGTAAACCGCTTCTTCAGGTGTAGAAAAACTTTGACCTCGCAATTTATTTTTGGTCTCCGGGAATAAGAAGAAATCATTGAATGCCAAACAAGGACTGTACGGCGGATGACTTGTCAGAGTTCGCATTGTTTTAGTGGAGCATGATTCGTTTTCTGCGATTGGTTTCCCTGAGTTTTTCGAAAAAGCCACCATTTGCTTCGAAGTACTTCGTGTGCGAAAAACTTCTGTTGTTGTTGGATTATTGTTTGGTTTCGGCTTCATATGCATAGATCCATGATTTGTCACCTGTCACGATCATACAGACGTCTTTTGAAGCACCGCGATTGAATTTTTTCAGTATTTCTTTGAAGCGAGCTTTTTATGAGGGGTATCCAACACATCTTTTTGACAGTCAAATGTTCACGCAATATTAAATGTATACGATTGAAACTAATGCAAAATTATACCTCAATCTCATGGTATGTCGATTTTAGATGACCTACATGAAATTCATCCTGTAGCGAAATGCGACCATGATTGAATCTGAAAACCAGTGATACACGGTGGATTGAGATGGTGCTTCATAACTCGAAGCGAGTTGATCGGCACACTACTGTTGGCTTAATCCACGTCAAAAATTAATAAAGAAAATCCTCGCACGAAATGTTGATTTAATTCCAATTTTTGACCAAGATGAATGAAGTATCCGTAAACAACTCAAATAGCACTCGTATCACAATGCAATGCATTCTGAATACGTTCACCATTAGAAATATCAAACTCCATTATGGCGATGTCAGATTTGACATATATTTACATCAGTGTTGCCAAATTTCGACACTTAAGTAACAACCCTCGTAAAGTTGTGGTGTACGCCTTCATCGTCGGTCACATTCCGCTGCTTCAAGCGCCAGGCCTTGTCTCACCCTCGTCAAACATCAACTTGTACGCCATCTTCGCTAAATTGCAGGTGTACGCAATCTTCGCCACACCCCTAGTACGCCCTATATTATCAAAATAATTTTAACATGGAAATGGTTAATCCAAAATAATAATATCTGAATACGAAAAAAACCGTTTGTCGTTAATGTGATTTATTTGCTGCAGATATTTTTGAATTAAAAATATTCTTATTGAAAAGTAGAAAATAACGAACAATCCGCCGCCTACTGTGCATAGAACATTGAAGATAGATAGAGCGATGTATGAGAGCCCGAACTGCCGATAAAGAGAGAAAGAACATCGGTATACCACTCTCTATATTTTTTTAATCTCTTCTGATTGGATTCCCATGACGTCGTAGTTTCAAGTGGAGTGAACCGTAGGATTTTAATAGCGAATAGAGAGAGAAAGAACGTGGTAAACCGATGCTCTTTCTTCATCTTTCAATAGTTCAATTTTACTGGCATGTCTATATTTAATATTAACTCCACGCTTCAGCTACGTCCCATTGTTAATATAATTAAGTTCTAATACAATAGATAATAATGTCTTTCCCCAATTGAGTGATGCCAAATTAAAGGAAGGTATTTTCATTGGGTCACAAATAATAAAATTGCTGGACGAAGACAATTTTGCAAAAAATCTCACCAGACAGGTGCATGGAAGGCATTTATTAGTGTAGTGAGGGGACTTTTAGGCAACAATATGGATCCAAACTACCAACAGTTAGTTGATGAACTTCTAGACGCCTACAAATCCCTTGGTGCTTGAATGTCATTGAAAACTCATTTTTCTACGACCTTGCGTTTTAACCCACTTTCTCGCACGTATTTTAGTTTTGAAAATGTCACTAGTGCGGGAAAGCAAATTTTGACCTTATTAGATAGTTTTTTACTTCTGAGATTATAACTATTGTTACTACAGGTAAATAAATATTTACGAAATAGTCCATCAAATAAAATTTAAACCTTTTCTAGCTTTTTGTACAGATATTTTTTATATAACTATATAATTGTTACTAAAACGTCAAAGTTGTTCAAAACGTCTTGGAAGTTACCGAATAAGTGCAATCTTCGTCTAAATTAAACCACATTAAACCGAATCCGATACAATAATATTAATGGATTCATCCGACGAAGAACTTCCCGAAGCCATTTTGAAGGCTGCAAATGAAACTAATTCCGAGCTGTTATCTGCCAAATGACTTAAAACCGTTGCCGTCACCGTCATCGTCATCTTTATGCGACCTGCAACCGATGCCATCCTCATCGACGTCATCTACCTTCCAGTTGAATCCAAATAACTCCACTGGACCGGCAATTCTTACTAGTCTACAGAATGCAGCAAATTGTGTTTTCAATATTAATATCTTTATAATGATTAGTAGTTTTTAGTTAAAGTTTTGTGTATTATTATGTTTGTTGGAATAAAATAATTTTTGAAAAATGGGTTGGTATACTTTTTTGTATATACGGTCGTAGAAAAAATAATGTTCCTAACTCATGCGTAAATTGTCTTTCTCGCACTTGTTAGGAAAATAACTATTCCTCCATTCCCATCTGACATTTTTTCCCGAAAATTTGGGAGCTGTCAGTGATGAGCAGGTTGAAAGGATCCACCAAGATACTAGATCAATGGAAATTCGATATCAAGGACGATGGAATTCGGCCATGATGGGTGATTACTGTTGGTTGTTGAAAAGAAAAAGTGCAACCCCTCATAAAAGGAAAAAGTAGAGCTAATTGATATTTAAAGTGATTTTGTATAATTTTTTGTTTTTAATAGATAAATAAACTATAAATATTGTCAACATATACGATTTAAAAAAACGTGAAATTATTTTTTTAATAATTATTAAATATTTCACCAATGAATGTATGGTTCTATAAATGTAATGTAAAAACGTTACGTGTTACAATTATTTTTTCTCATATTTTCGTATTTGTATAGGTCCATTTTATATTACGTTCTGAGAAAATACAGTAAATTTTATTTCAATTTTCACTTTATATGTATCATATTTAGGTTAGGTTACTTATACATTAAAAGTATTAACAAAATCATCCCATCTGGATATTTTATCTTTTTTACCATCAGAATTTATATCTATGTGCCATTCTCAATCAAATTATACAATCTCTTAAGAGAGTGGTCACCATAATAAGCATTTCAATAAATGTGAAAGAAAAGTTCTTGGGACATTTAAAAAACCTTTAAAAATCTTCGAGTATCAGGAATACATGAGGTAACGGATGTAGCCAAAAATAATCGTTGGGAAGCAAGTGTACCGATAGGGCAATGCATATTAGGGTAGGTTAAGTAATAAATGTTTTAGTCGGGGAGCTGAAACAATAAAAGATTATAATTAATTAAGAGATATAAAATAATCTTTTAATTTAGTATCACTACATTTCACAATTGAATGTCATAACAAAAAACTAATGCTGATTAAATAGTTATCAAAAATTTGTTTTTTTTAAGTTTATGAATCTTTTCTTTAGTCCTTTCTCTTTTCGAGCTCACACCCAAATCAGAAAATAGCTATATTTGGTGAATTATTGTTTTATTTTAAACTCTGTATCGTTCTATGGAAACCATTTAAATAATAGCGATGAAACAAATCAATTTCTACAATCCAGTTGCAGTGGAAATGTCAAAATTGCATCCACAAATACCTACATGAGAATCCATGTTTTATTAAATTATATTAAGTCGATGCGAAACTGCACGTGTTCACCAAGCCCTTACAGCGCTCAAGATGTGTATTTCACTAAAACTTCGCCTTCACTTCTTAACATTTTTTCAAGTTACTGACACAGGAATTTCAGTAGGCGTTACTGCCTTAGCCACTTTTGCAGATAATACAGCAATTCTAGCCTCACACAAAAACTCTGACACTGCCAACAGCTGTTTACGGTACCACCTCGACAAAATAGATTAAAAGGACGAAGACACAAAAAGAAGTGAAATACCTCGGTATCTATCTAGAATCGTATTTATCAGGGATGTTTAAAAAAATTTGTTTGTTATATTACCAAACTCACATGGAAACTACCAAAGCACTTACTTCACTGAGATTCAAATGTATCATCAGGCTTCGAGTTATTTTCCATAAGAACCCGCATCAACTTCAGAAAAAAAACAACAAAAAATCTACAGGTAATTGGTGTAGCACGAAAACGAAACGAAAATAGTAAAAATTAAAGGAAAATATAGATTGGAGTAGTGGCTATTATTAATGACCAAATAAGTATGAGAAAAATATCAAAATAAAGAGAGATGGAAAGTACAGAGATAAAGTATCGGGAGATACTTATATCTTTGAAATACGCTCATGTTGAAGCGGTAGACAGAATGACTGTGAATATGATGCCCTGTTGACGTTCATAAATTTCAAGGTTAGTTCAACTTGGTAATTTGATAATTATAAAGTAAAGAATTCGAAAAATGATTTCTCTGAGTGAATTTCTTCGTGTTTATGAGTGTTTATATAACATGATGATGTTTTTTGAAGGAAATGCTGATTCTCCAATAAAATAAAATTTTTTCTGGCTTCTAAATTGCAGTATTTTTGAATATTTGGAATGCTTCTCCTAAACCATATGATCAGTCGCATGTGGCAATTGAAACTATGTTAAAATTCGTCATAATCGTAATATAATGATCGTGAATTTGGAGAATACTCTGTTGATATATTTGCCTTCAATTGTTCCTAAACAAATTTTACATGTATCTAGTATAATTTCTCAAACAGTAGATTTTCCCATTTGAATTCTCTATAACAAGAACTGGTTAGTAATTCCTTGAGACGAATATATCATTTTCTAGAACCAACAAAATGGTACTTATGACAGAGTTAAAGCTAATAGACACTCAAAATTTTCTTATTGAATGTTTATTTAAGTCTCTTTTCAAAAGTTCAAAAGTTGATAATATAAACTCCGATCATTCGTGTATGTTGGAAAAAGTCGTCTGGATTTATTTCTTTTATTTTAAGATATGTTGTTCTAAAGTAACTACAGATATTTCTATTCAAATAGAGTCGTGTTAAATGTCAATTTGTATACATTCCACCACACATTTCATACAGTGAAATAAGTATATAATACACTATAAATAATTCAAAATTGTACATGAGTGTTTGAAAATATTTGTCACCTAAACATACATGCACTGTTAAGGTTATGTTTGCAAGCGAACCAGTCTCATGTTTATATATATTCATTCAGTGCATCTTTAAATTCGAGGTGTATTTTTGACATTTATGAATGTATACAGCGTGTTTTGTTCGCGGTCATTCTATGTACTGCTTAACTAAGAGGGAAATACTATAAACATATAGCAATACTTCTATATGGACAGTTTCTATAAGTGGAAGCTGTTCCGACTAAGGAAGACAGAATGGCAACGATTTCTCTATCCTCCGAGTTTCCATGTCGATTCTGCGCATTCTCAAGCATGCGCAGGATAGATAAAATGTATCGAACGAGAGAGAAAATGAATATTGTCAGCACCGTAACATAGAGTCATTTTTTCCCTTACCAATTGTCCAAATAGGAGTATTACATATATGACTATAAAGAAACGAAGGAAGGATTCACTTTTGACTATAAAATTATAAACTACAGTTAAGTATAAATTTAAAAATTTGGAAAATGTTACTACTTTATAGTGTACCGAATGAAAAATGATTGCTCTGCTGCTTTATTATCATCTATAGCTTATGGGCTATACCCAAGTTAGCCTACAAGGGCTTATCAATGTTATAACAAAATATGGGATACTCTCATGAACCGACTAGTGTTCGATTCAGTGATAAGGATTCCGCATAATAATAAAAAATCTCTAACAAAAACCTGTAGCTTCCGTTCTTTTTCTGATTTGAGCAACTAGAAGCCATTACTCTTAGCTTTATAATGAGTGTCCTATGTTGTTATTGAGTTATATTGTTAGTAAAGAAAAAATATCGAACGAAAAGGAAGCTCAAACAATGAAAAAGAGTTTACTGTAATTAAAGAAAATACTTAAATTCGTCAAAATGATTATTTATTTGAAATTAACGTATCAATACTTAGTGTTTCTTTCTGTGACCATAAAAAGAGCTTCCAATCACTTTTTTCGTCAATGAACTCCGTTATGAGATCCTATTCTGTGGCTGGTCCAGAATTTCTAGCCCCAACTTTTCTCCTAAGTTCATGTCACAAATGTTGCTGGCCAATCCATAGCGTCAATTTCAATATCCTGTTAATACTACCCCATATAGAACTTTACGATGGGTCCAGTATAGGCCCAGACTTGGGCCAATATGTACAACTCTGGCTCTAGCTTGGAGTTGGAGGGAATCGGGGTTTACAATGTCCCTCGTTTGGTTTGCAAGCTTGGACCATGCCTAGTTATGTATATATATATATATATATATATATATATATATATATATATATATATATATATATATATATATATAATTAATGTACATAAAAATATTAGTTTTAATCTAAAGATATCTATTATGGTTAAGATATTAGAACAAAACTTTATATAGCTTTTCAGAGTTCTGCCAAGCCTGGCTGACTATAAGATGGCCGAGGTTGGGTTACTCAGAGTTCAGCTAGGCTTGGGTAAATATGGGATGGTCGAGATAAGGTTAACTAGAGTTCAGCCAGCGTTGGCTGACTATAGAATAGCCGGGGCTAAGTTACCCAGACTTCAACCAGGCTTGGGCTATTATTGGTTTGCCAAGGGTAGCCCAAGCTAAGCCCCGTCGTTCAAGTCTGGGTGCTCATACCTGGAACCGTACGGAACCTGTAGTATGTGGACGGGAATTGTCCTGTGTTAGATTGAAATTTCCGCAAATGAAACTAACGTAAGGAGCGACGTAGAATTTCTTCTATGAATCGGTTCGCCATTAATTCCCCCACCAGTTTCAATAAAAAATCGACTCGATTTTTGCTTCACTTGAAATTACCGCCCAAACTATTCAGAAACTTCTGTCTCTACCATGCAGGTACACTCTGCTTTCGTCTAAAAAGGGAACGGAGCACCAATTAACGTGTTCTCTGGCAAATCGTAGATGGACTGCTCGGTAGGCTGGAGTAAATTTGGGGCCAGTAGCTGGCTTTTCAGGTTCAAGGTTAGCTATTTTAAGACTTTTCCTGACTGTCAAGCCACTCCTCGCTTTTCTCTGAGCTCTTGGTGGACTTGAACACTAGTAAGGGCCCGATTTTCCAGTGAATCGGTCATCTCTATCGAATATGCACATTTTTCTTCCAAAACCACGTCTTCGATTAACGTTAGCAGTCTCTTGATAACGACGGTAAACTTGTCGTAATAGGGTGACCGCTTGAGCTGCGTTATTACTTTTTATATCCATTCTTGTTTTCATCAATGAAAATTATTTACAATTATGTTCAAATTTGAAAAATATAATTATCCATTCTGCTAATATCCTTCAGGTTTCTTAAAACTTTTGACTGATTTTTTATTCATATGAACCATTTCTGTTTCTATTTTTTGTATTTAACTCGTTTGTTTCCAATGTTTGTAATTAAATTAAAATAATTCTAAATACTGAGATGTCTGTCTTATACATAGAGAGCCATAATTATAACAAAGAAACGCATGTCTAATATTACACCTTACATTCTTTGTGCTTGTATATTCAATTTCATATGTATGTACAGAAACTACCAAGAATTGCAAAAAATATAGAACGATTTGGGAAGTAGAGGTCATTTTCGCGACACAAGCCATTTCACATTTAAAACACCAACTTAAAATCGAAATATTCTTTGTTCACTAGTTTTTTTTATTAGAAGCTTTAGCCACAATAATCAACTGAATCTATTTTACGATAATAGAAGGATAGATGTAGATAGTTACGAGAGTCCAACGGGCCCAAGAATAATAGAAGCTGAAGTGAAATTTGCTATTAAAAATCTAAAGAACGGAAAAACTGGACATGATAACGTCTACTCGGAAACATGTCCAGTTCAAATTGGTTGGTTAATTTTAAAATGGTTAAGCGTCGTTTTAGTTATTTTCTAGCTTTCGAACCAAAAGGACGTAATGAATTTGGTATCCAAACGATTATTACTTTTACAATTTGTGATACTTCATCCCATAATTTTGCTACGATTTTTCTGTCTTTTTAGAAACGGTGTCTATCATATTAAAGGGCTAGCCTGGTTTGAATTTCCGATATTAATAATTTACGATCCATATCGCCAATGTGAACGCACACTAAAATTAATAGATACTAAACATCTGTGCAAACTCTTTAACATAATATATGCTAGCGGCAGTATTCCTGGACTGACTAAAATCCACCTTTGCGACTATCCGGAAGAAACCCAGTGTCAAAACTTCTGAAGACTACAGAAAGGTAAGCTTCATGAGCCACGCATTTAAAGCTTTTTTGAAGATTATACACAAACAAAGAGGTTAGTGGTGATACGCAATTTAGGTATAAAAACGGGCTAGGTAACAGGGAAGCACTATTCTGTATGCAGTTACTAATTCAAAAATGTTATGATCAAAGAAAAGATGTCTTCGATTGCTTTATAGACTACTTAAAAGCGTTTGACTCCATTCGGCATGACTCACTGTTTGACATCCTAAAGGATGTTGATATTGATAGTAAAGACATCATGATCATACAAAAGCTGTATGCAGATCAAACAGCGGAGCTATGAACTAGCGGCTCTCTAACTACGGAACACCTTCAGATACTTAGGGGAGTCCGTCAGGGATGCATACTCTCACCCACGCTATTTAAGATGTACGTAGAACGAATTTTTCAGCTGGCATTAAAAGACCATCAAAAAGGCATCAAAGTAAATGGAGCTCCCATAAATAATATTAGGTATGCCGACGATACTGCGATATTAGCCGACAACGTAGAAGACCTACGAGAGCTAGTCAATCGTCTGTCAACGAAATTGGAACCAAATACGAACTGACAATAAACGCGCATAAAACCAAACTAATGGTCATAAGCAGACAACAGCACGACGAAGCTCAAGTACTTGTCAATGGGGAAGGAAGTTAAAACTCGGATAGCAATTGCAAAAACAGTTTTTACAAAGTTGAATAAGTTTCTAATCCGCCGAGAAGTCCCCCTAAGCTTTAGATTGAGGTGGTCCTGATGGTAAGGTCCTGAAACAGAATAGAAGCAATGGAAATATGGCTGTTGCGCATACTTTTACGGATCCCATAGACCGAGCACATGACGAATCAAGAAATACTGAGAAAAACGGGCGTGGAGACAAAACTGATCTCAGTAATTAAACAACGAAAAGTATCTTATTTGGGACACATCCTGCGAGGACCGAGATATTCAACTCTCAAGCTCATAGTAACGGGAAAGATCGACGGAAGGAGAGGACCAGGACGTAAACAACATTCCTGGCTATGGAATATAAGAGACTGGTGTGGCATTCAGGGTGCGGTAACAATTATACGTTGTGCAGATAATAGATAAGTTTTGGACAAGAGAACTTCTACACGCTGCAAAGTGTATGGTACTTGAAGAGGGAATCAATTGAAATTGAAAGCAATAAAATTAATTTTGTTTTAATAACTCGTACGTAAAAATATTTCACAATGATCAATTACAGCATACGAATAAGCTTTCTGATGTATGTTAAAAATGCTGTCGATTCAAATAATCTCAGGTCATTATGAAATTTTAATTTAGTTTGTAGTCAACAACAATCAAAATATTTTTTTTATTTTTTATTTATTGAACAAACGATAAAATTATATACAATCAATCCCTTATTGCCGTCAAAGTGATTGTCACATCATTTATATTATGTGTGCTTGAAGTGTTATAAAAAAATACGCTGTCTTGTTGTCAGCCCTTAGACTGTAATTGTAGGAGTAAGAAGGAGGGAGGGCTGCTTAACATAGTTTCGAAAATCTAAACAATAGGTCAGACGTCAGTATCACAACAGGAAATCAGAATAAAAAAGATGTGCCATGCACTTTCTCAGATTGATTATCATTGTGTTCAATTCACCCTATTTTGTGACAATTTGTATTGAATCCCATTTATTTTCAGAACCATATATTATATGTGAAAAGGCTGTGTCTACTTCAATAATTGAAATTTTTTTTTATCGAAATGAAGACAGGTCGCTTTAAACAAGAACTTTGAGGACATATTTTTATATACGACGAGTTAAGATTATCTGTATAAGGAATACTTATAGTAAAATCAAAATTTTAAAGATGGCCGTCTGCCGGTCGAAAATATTTTAGTTAAAAAGATCGTATCCGAAAACCCAAACGTAGAAGTATTTTGTCATATACAGATAGTTTTAACTCGTCGTGGGATACCCTGTATATAAATCTTCTAAATTTCCTAAACGGCGGTTTAATTAAATTTTTTGTGTCTATTTGGATTTGAGAATGGTTTAGATTCAAAATTCGGTCTAATGGATAATGTTTCTTTAATTAATTTTTGAGTGTTGAAGTGTGCAAATTCTCCAAATTTAAGGTGCAATTGAAATATTTTACTTGATTTTTCTATTAAATTTACACGTGAGTTGATCAACAACTCTCCTAAGACCACTTTGGGAATCACTGGTTTAAACAACGTGCTGTTTTATCACATGAATTGTATACTGTGTAATTTGTTGGATTAGTATATACAGGGTGTTTGAAAAAGGGTGATCCCGTCTCTAGGTTAGATAGAAAACTGAAAATTATTGGGGGTTTGCTCGGTAAAAAATTTTCGTAACGCCATCAGTATCCGAGATAAAGGGCGTTGAAGAAAAAATACACATTTTTTACGATTTTACCGCAACTACTGGCAATTGTATTGAAATTTTATACAAATGACTCTAATAGAGGGCGCTAGTTACATGGTCAATAAATCGGAGCGCTGACACCATCCATTGATTCGAAAAATGGTTACTCAAAACCACCACCATAAGATCTTCGCTCGTTTAGCGTTAAGTCTTCTATCTCGAATAAGTGATCACTTCAAAAATCTAGGTACATATCACCATTTAAATTGTATGTATTAATTTGTTACAATTAAATTGATGCACAAACAACTTGAGTGTTGGTAATGTGATACCCTTTTGACATGGTGGATTCTCGTCACACCAGTAGTGAAGATGTTTGGCAATTTTTCACACGATTCATAATCATAACTTGAACGTGCGTCCAAACAAAGTACAATCAAAGCAATGGACTGAAAAGGGAAAACCGACTCCAAAGAAGGCAAATATCGTTCTATTTTCAGGCAAGGCATGGCGTCGGTTTTTTGGGATGCCCATGGCATAATTTATATTTACTATCTTTAAAAAGGAAAAACTATCAATGGCGAGTATCATACGAACTTATTGCAACGTTTGAGCGAAGAAATCAAGCAAAAACGGCCGCATTTGGCTAAGAAGAGTTGTTTCATCAAGGCAATGCACTAGCTCACATATCTGTTATTTAAATTACCAAAATGAATGAATTAAAGTTTGAAATTGCTACCTAATTTACCCTATTTGCCAGATTTAGCTCCCTCCCTCCCCCGGATCATTAGCTGTTCTTAGACTTGAAAAATTGGCTCGGTGGTCAAAGATTTTCTAATAAGAACTTATTGAACATCGCTGGGAAAAGTGTATATAACTAAAAGGACATTACGTTGGAAAATAAATTTTTTTTCCCAAAATTTTTGAGTTTTATTTGTCCTGGTATTTCTGGGATCATCCTCGTATATTAACTGAGAAAAATAATGTATAAAAGTAATTTGCCGCTAAATTTGTCTGCCATTACCTTCAATCTGTATAATTACATGAACTCGTAAATTTTTTTGAATGAAACTTTTATTGCGTCACTGATGGTTTCAAGGTGTTCAACAGATATACATTTATAAAATTTCACAACTTTTTAATGTGTTTTCTCCAATATTAATAGACATGTATAATTTAGTACAAACTTTATGTTTAGATCAAGTAAACATCAGGATCATGTGTTCATACCTCCCTAATTTCATTAGTGGAATAATTATTATTTTCAGAATTGATTATCTAACAATAAAATCTCGAATGAAAGGTTCTGGAAACTACGGAGTGTTTAACATTAAAAAAAGCTCATTGAATAAAAGGAGACAATTTATGGTTACCCAGACAAAATAAAATTGACCAGCTAAATTAATGCATTCAACACCAAATTTGAACAAGATTTTAGATGAAATCAGATTGGGTTTTAGATGAACCGACTGTCGAGCTCGGGTACCTACTTTCCATATAAATTGAACTCCAGACTAACAAAACGTATATCATTGTAGTGGGATGTCTAACAATCGGAATAAAAATTTCTTTGTTATCCATTCAATCAACAAAACTCATACCAGCATATCGCTGTGCTGATGAGATCCAAGGACGAAACCGGTTTATAATTATAATTTTTAAATAAAAAGTTACTGTTTGTAACATGCCAAGGAAGCCGTTCTCCCTGAAGAAACATTTGAAGAAAATTATCATAAATTGTAATTATTTATTGAAAATACTTACAAAACGTATTAAAACACAACCAAATGACAAATATTTATAGGATTATCCAGGAGCATTCTTCTTTCAAATTCCCATCAAAAATTGAACGCGACATTCGGAAACTGTGATGAAAATCATCCTGACCTAATCATAGTTGCCGAAAAGCCCTTTTATCCAAATTTTTGGGGTAATTATCAATACTACCATTACTCCAATGAACAATGCCTTTCACCTCAGAACTTCATCAAGACGAATCGATTTGCTTGAAATTTTAGCAGGAGATGGTAAATACCTTAAAAATGACTACCCCAACTAAGGGGTAGTCATTGTTTGTTGAACCTAACCATAGAAATCAATAGAAAAAAATATTCTAAGTACAAATTATTCTATGGAGATTTTTCGGAAAATCAATATTTTTTTGACTTATTCGTGATTGAAATAAGAAAAAATAAGAATGTTTCTTTGGTTATAGACCTTATACAAAACAAATTATGATTTGTATAGTCATCCGAAGATTTTGAAAAATTGAAAATTGAATAAGTGGAAAACGGTCAATTTCGCGAAAAAATGAATATTTTTATAAAAACTTTAAGAAGCTTTAAAAAATCATCCAAATGAGACTTCAGAAAACTTTGTAGTACATAAAACAAGGAAGTTATGACGAAAATAGGAATTAATCCGTTCATTTCATGGAAAAAACGTCATTTCTATCCTTGATATTGCCTCCCTAATTGAAATAAAATGTTGTAAATTTCCAAATCACTTTAATTGAATACAAATAATAGGATCAAGTTTGAATGGTTTAAAGAGCTTGATTCTGGAAAAAATTATGGTTACAACGGAGAAAGCATTTTTTTGAAAAAATTGTCTTTTATTAAAAAAAATTGTGTGTGTCAGCTCCGACGCACGACTGGAGTTTACTCCTTAAGTTCGATAGTCTAACCAGACGCAAAAAGAGTTTATTTAACTTAAAAAAGATTGATACTGTATAAAAGGGTAAATTTGTTAATTAATTAAAATAATTACTTTTACTCGAAACGTTGACTCTTTTTTGAGGTTTTCGTTTTATTGATGGCCTCGATGGTACAGTTTCGATGACTGCCTCGTGCTCTATGATTCTGGGTCCTATATCAGGACTTGATAGTGGCAACTGTGCAACAATCACGGGTGCGACGGACCCTGAGGGTTGGTTGATTGCGAGAATATTTTGGGCTTCCTTCATTAATTTTTTTTTAATCTGTAAGCTCGCTGTCTCTCGGCTGGAGTTTTTGGAGGTTTATATTTTTTCCTAGTCAAAAAATATAAAAAAAAATTTATAAATGCATAATTATAAAAATTTTAACCGACTTTAAGAAAATTGATAAAAAAAGGTTTTTATAAACATTTTTTTTAAATTATTATAATTAATTTTTTATTTAAAATATAATATTATCTTAATAATTAACAAAAATGGTCATAAAAAGATAATTATGTCACTAAATCATTTACATACAATAATAAATAGTACATGAAAATTATTTAAATAAGCTAAAAAATAGCTTTTCGAAAGAAAATTATATAAAAACATTATTATAATGAAAAAATATTGTCGATTTTTCTGATAATATTATCGAATTATTGACTACAGTTGTTAATATTTAAAAATTATTTATAAAATAAATCATAATAACGTGGAAGAATTTATAGACATCGACAAAAAAATTAATTTTTGGTTAGGTTAGAAATTTTCTATTTTATGTGGATGCGCTCGATAATTCATATTGAGTTGATTATCTAATTTTATGTGTTGTTTTCAAATATATATGTATATGAACTACATAGATAATTATTAGAATATTTAATAAATACAAATTGCACATGCTCATACATATAATACATGAATTATAACGTACCTTGTAACCACGTGTTTGTTAGATGTTCCGGCAATATCATCTACACCTCTTTCTGACATAGTTATTTGAAAATACTTTCAGTTCACTTTAGCGGAACACAATGATAAAAATTAAAACTTCACAATGACAGCAATATAAGTATGTTGACACTGACAAATTAGAAAGTTGCGCATCATAGGGTGCGCACCAAAAACGTAACAAGGTCATTCATCGATAGATTTTACTCCTCACATTTTTCTCATACCGGGCCCCTTATATATGCAAATCGATTCTTAAGGAGTAAACTCCAATATCTTAGTTAGGTTAGTTAGGTTTCTTTTTAATAAAAATTTAGCTTCTATTTTTTCATTACTTAACCGAGATATAACCTTTCAAAATTGACAGTAGCGTGTAACTGATACCGGTTTGAAGCCATTTGAACGTTTCACTCTTAAAAATAAAGGGTTCAATGTATTTTTAGTCTAATAGATAAAAAATTTTCCTGTGTGTGTATACACATTGTGAAAAAAACCGCTATGGCACTGGCAACATCTGCTTTTGTGACTTTTTACATACATGGATATAAATATTGATTGAAATACATTGATTAAGGGTTGAAAAACAAATAATATCCTAAAGTATCATGCTATCTTTATTTTAATACTACAACTTAATACTATAACTTTTTAAATGCTTTAACATATGTTTTATTGAATTTTGACAATAAGGGGTAGTTTTCACACGTTACAATAATTTGCACATATTGGCATTGGGTAGATTTTGAAGTTAAAGGTAAATAGAACTTAATTCCAAAATTTCACGCAAATCCATGCGTCATGTTGGAATATTGAGGTGAAACCATATTTTTACGGTTGTTGTTTGGACTACATAAAACATAAATGAAGCCCCCACTGTGTTTTTTTTTTGAAACCATAACTGTTGGTAGTACAAAATTGGTTTTTCAATTAATTCCTTTTATGCATCGGTTTTTAGTAGTTACTCAACAAAATTATTTAAAATAAACTACATGAATGATTAATTGAGAGATTTGAACTTCTGATTTAAATTAAATCTTTTTTAGAATTTATCAATGAATAATTAATTCAAAGAGAAATCGATCGATCATTTCGTTTCAATTCGGCTCTAAACTCTAGGAGCGAGCTCTAATGCTGTTCCTAACGGCCTCATCTGAAAGTAGAGCGATAGGCTCAAAACTGTTAGGAGATTAGAAAATGTAGAGGGTAACTCGCCCTTATTCAGGCTTACAAAATAATCTTTAAACCTATGTACAAACGACCTTCCGTCATTCATGATCACGGAAACCACCCTTCAAGGTGTTTTTAGGGTTTTTATATATGTGAAGGGATGATAAAATGTTACAAGGGTTGAAATTATGGCCCTGAGCGGTGGCAAAGGTGTAAGGAGATCAGAAAGGGTAGTAGGAATTCAGCCCTTCGTATAGGCCTATGGATTTTTATGGAAGGGTGGAATAATGGCGATTATTACTGAATACTAGTTAAATACAGGGGAAAGTTAGAAAGTTAAATTATAAAGAGTTGATGTATTCGTTTTTTTATATTCATTATTTATATATGTAGATACTTTACTAGAAACAAAGACTTATTTCCATAAAATTAGTTAGTATACCGATTGTATTATTTGATTCCCTTTTAAAGCTCATAAGATAAATATTTTCAACCTTGCAAAAGTCCGCTATATCTAATATCAAGGAGTAAGTTATTTATTTGTAAATAACTTTCTCTGATACTTTTTGAAATATACAAGAAGTAACTTTTTGTTAATGTCTAAGATGTTATAGAAAAATTCAAAATAATTTTATGAATATTTCAACAGTTTGATACTTTTCCGAATTTGTTTGGGATATTTGGATAATTTCTACAAAATGCTAAGTTTATGTATATTTGACAACTTTTTGAAAAAACCGAACGTAAAACATGACTCTAATAAAATATTTGATATGTCATCTGTCAAACATTTATAAAAATCTGACAGATAGAGTAGCTTTAGTTCTCATATGATGGAAACTGTTTTTGTTGTTAGAAAAATGAATGAAAAAACATTTTTAGAATGGAAAATCATTCAAAACAAAAGAAACGACACGTTAATTTCAATTTTAGAATACTGCGTCGTAAAGAACGATTTTGAAGTGGTTTTCTACTTTGGAAAATAATCGTATGTGTATTTCTCCAGAAATATTAAAAAAATCTGTCTGTATGTATCGTACTTAGCCTTTTTGAAATAAAAGTATATGAAATAGTTAATACGCAATATTTTACATAAAACAATACATATGAATATGCTATATTTTATGCAAGTTGGGTGCCACAGTTATTCAATGATGATCAAAAGCTCGATTTTTCATACGTCACAGTAGATAAAAAATCCAACGTCTGTCTGAAATCCGGAATAATATGAATATGTTAGACAAGAAATGATACAAAATTTGAAATTGAGGAATTGAAAACCAAAGTTGGAAAATAAGAAGTTGGAATTAAGTATATCTCCAGAGCGAGAAAACGAGCGAGAGTGAAAATTATTTTAAGAAACAAAACGATGAGAGAGAAAACTAAGAAATACGAAAAAAACTTATAAATGCATGTAGCTTCAAGTTGAACCTAGGAAGTAGATTAATGATATGAAAATTAAAAAATGAAATCTCAAACTGATGTAATCAAAATTATTGAAAAATTAAAAACTTATACATGAATGGACGAAGTTTATCCAAAGAAAATACTGAAAGAATGGAAGTATCTAATTTAAAGATAGATAAAGAATGCAAATAGTTTTGAATATTAATGTCTACACTAAAAAAAAATGAAAGTAGCAGTTCGAGTTTAATATGCGTTAATCAAAAAAGTTTTGTGAATGGAATAAATGTGGAAAAGAAATAAAATGAACGTATATTTACATCAGTTCTCATTAATGGTGGTGAAAGTTGGAGAAATTTATTTGATTAGGGTCAAGAAATTAAAGACTTTAGGAGTTGTTCCAACAATAAACTTCCTTCCACAAAAGAAATAAAAAGAGAGGCAAAACCTCTACGGTGGGAAATGTCAAATATCAATCATTCCTTAACTTCTAAATTGTAAAGTGAACTATAAGGAGAGGCCCTATATCCCAATTTAAACTCTTCTCACATTTGAATATCTAATGCTTCGAAATGTATCCAACAGTTTATTATTGGATTTTTTTTTTAATTGTACATTATTTATATCCGGTATTACTCGATGTTTCGGTGGGTCTATATTTTAAATGCACATGCTCTTTACATCAGATATTAACGGATCTATTAGTCTGTCCAACATAATTACTGTCAGAATCATTACAACTAACTTCTACCATTCTTTTATAAATCTGTTATTTCATTCTTAGGATTACCCAGCCGGATTTATAAATTTATTTTATATCCATTTTGTTAAATATTCCTTCCAATCCTTTTGTATAAATAGAATTGAAAGGTAATAGAGCTAATTTTACTTATTTTTTAATCTTGTTTTGAAAAAATTGGCTTTATAGAGATTTCTGAAACTTATGACGGTTAATTAACATATAATCAATTCCCTTATGATATTTGTTGTGTAGATACAGCTACATCTTCAATAAAAGCTCTTTTGTCAGTAAATATTCTGATGTTAAGTGGTAAATAAATTAAACAATGTTACAGGACATGGTGACTGGCCATCTAATGTTGGATGCAATGGAAAGAATTCTAATTTCTAGTTCTAACCTATATCTATTCTTAAATCCTAAAGTATCTAAAAATGGTAACCATCCATTATTTTCCACTTTATTTGATTCAAGTTTTAAAATGAAATCTTGACTAATCTGTTGTTCAAAGTGACTCATGAGTCGCTGAAGACGACAATTTGGTTATTGAAACGCGCTTCAGACAGTGTAATTGTGAGTGTTGGTGTAGTGCTAATATAAACAGTGTTCTCAGTAGGAATACCACCAACAGTTCGAGCAATTCCAACTTAGTAAAAAAAATTAAATACGAAATGAAGTAATAAGATTTTCTTATAAAAAATAAAACAAAACGATTAAAATTATTCCACAGAATAGTTTGCTAAAACTGAAATAAAATTGTTGATCATATTTTCAAAAAAGTTTATACCTTTACTGTTTTTATTATTTATTTGCGTAGCAATATATTTCGTAGAAAGCAAATACGACATATATACAACCTTCGTTTCACAATTCAAAAACCAGAACCTTAATTTCAATACTTAACACAGTTTTACCTACCTCCCGTTTATATTCTCCTGTCAAAAGTAGTTCAATGTCGGACCGAATTACTTCAGCTCCGATCTTTATCGGAATTTCGATTGACCATTTATGTATTTAGTTATTTATACCTTCTAAAAGGTCACAAAAGAAATTTGTTACCAAAGGTTAATTTTATTTATCACTATTAGAAAATTTCAGCACTTCGTGAAAAAATAAAAAATTGCACCTATACGCAATCAAGAAGCATAATTCCTAAGATTATAAACATAAACACCTAATTCCTATCAATAAATGTCTAAAAATTAAATATAAAGATCTTCATAGTGACTCGTTGGACATTGTTGAAGAAGAAGAAGAGACTGCAAAAGATGAAATACCAAACCAACTTAGACGGAAATTCAGGAAGTTATTACGTCCATGATACGCCTAAAACTTCATTTATTGATGATAATGCAAACTTTAAAATAATTCTGGATAAAATGAATTGATTAAGGGCCGTTTTAACGTTAGGAGATGTTCATTTTATATATAAAAAACTGTCTATTATACTCAATGGTCATATTATCCACAACAGCTGTCGATGACCCATATTATTGTGCAGAACTCGGTTGAACGAATGTCGCTAAATTAATTATCATAATATAAGAACAAAAGAGATCAAATATTGCCACATTTTCATAAAGGGCAAACTTTGACAAAATTTGGTACGAGGTACTAGACTAAATCGACTACTGCCAAAACAGTTTTAGAATTATTCGACTCATATAATATAACAAAAAGATGTTTTAAAAATTAACAGTAGTTAACTCAGAAATCAATGAATTCAAGGCAGAAGTACCCCAGTCTATTTCTGTTCAAAGCGATTGGTCGAACGCAAGGGCGTCGCCAGCTTATGAATAAAGGGGGGAGCAATGGGGCAATATTATGGAGGATAAAAAATATAAACGCCTGGTACAGTCGAGAACATGAAGCGTTACACATTGAAAGTCTTTGCCTCGATGACGATTGTAATAAGAACAGTTCTAATATCAATATAAATGTATAAAATTTCACAGGCCCTCTACAGCACAATAACTAAATCAAACTTTAAAACATAGTAATAATTATTTATTTTAACAAAAATTATATTCAATTTTTTGCAAAACTTTCATCCACTTTATTATTAAAATTATTTAGGTTCTTATTTATTATAGCTCTGTGTACACTCATCACGGCCAGACCATTAGGGCAATCTTTTGCCATGGTGCTTCTTAGCCATGTTTTTAGTCATCTGAAGATGCTAAAGAATCGATCTACTGTACAGGTCGTGCATGGTAAAGCGATCAAAATCTTTAATGCATTTTCCTTTTCGGAAAAGAAGGAATTTGTTTCTTTTACGACATTAACAACTATTAGATTTGGTAGATTAAGCCTATCGTGCTACTGCTAAAGTTCGATTTCATTCTTTATGTTCGGTAAATCGTAAAACGGGGCGATAGATTAACAAGTTCGTTTCAGATTTTCAGATGTTATATTTTGCATCGGCGCCGGGTGTAACTTAGATAATGTGAATGATGGCGTGTTTTCTTCAGCAAAACGTACTTCAAGGGAGATGATAATTGAATTCAAGTATGGTTATTACTAAAGATCTCTTCCAGTTTTCTGAAGGGCTTTCTGCTGGATGATTGCTGCTATGACGCTGTTTCCTCGTAATACGCGGCATTGATGTAATTCTCTGCAACAACAGCAGCTTCCTTTATAATTTCGTCTGTATGGCTACCCCTAACATAATCCCGAGAATGAAAGAAATTCTGGAAGTAGCCGCATGCAGTTGGAAGGCACTTTTCCGTGCTGCACTATTTCCATCCTGAGATAATGTTTGTGAGGCTTCCAGAATTACTGGAAGATTTTCTTTAAAAACTCTTATGGTTTTGTGTTTTTCACTCCATCCTGTTCTCGCAAAGTCTGGAAATATTAGGTATCAACTTCCTCCTCAAAACTGATTCTTGAAAAAAGTTTATCGTATCTTTGGTGGTTCCCATGGCATTTCTAGTTTCAGGAAGTGAATTTAGATCATTGATATCTAGATTTAGTTTGTGGGACGATCAATGAAAGTAGTGGGCTTCGGTGTACTTTTTGAGTAAGATCGCTTGTTTTAATTAAAACAATCCTAAAGATAAAATACTAAATTTGGAAAAGAGTGGTATATTTGAAAGAAGCTGTGATGATTGTATATTGGAAAGTATATTGGGCAGACTAAGAGATCCGTTATTGTCCGATTTAAAGAGCACCTAGCTCATTTGAAATATGGGAGGACCGGAAAATCAGGTATTGGCGATCACGCTGCCAGTTACAATCATGACATAAATATTAAAAATGTAAAATTGTTAAAAAATGTATCCAATAATAAATAGTAGGATGCATTTGAGAACATTGAAATAGCTAGATGTAAGAGTAGCTTGAATAGGGACAAAGGGCCAATACCTTACAGCCCATTCTATAGTTTAGTAGTCAAAAATGACTGTGAATATTCCCGCCAAGGAATTAATTTTCGAGAGAGAAGGTTTATTGGTGAGAAAATTTAGTATAAAACAGGCAAGTCAAGTTATTAAGTTTTAAGTCAACTTCAGTCTTTGAAGACCATACTTGGTTATCGAAACGCTCGTCAGACAATGTGATTGTGGGTGTTGGATAGATGTAACAGTAGCTTAAATAGAGACAAAGGACCAATTCCTTACAGCCCACTCTATAGTTTAGTAGTTAAAAATTGTTGTGTATGGTAGTGTGAAAAATGTGTTCAATACACTCGTTACATAAATAACTATTTTTTTTTGTTATGAATATAATGTTAATAAATGGTTTAATTTTGGTGAAAACAATTGGTTATTCAGAATACAAAATTTCAATTCTAAACCAGAGGTTCCCTTTAATGGTTTGACACAATATTAGAAATCCTAAATTTACGAGAAAAATTGATTATCAAAATGAACAATCAGAAACAACGTTGATTGAAATCTCTAAAAAAGTAAAAGATTGTAGAGAGTTTACTGAAAAAATCACAAGTCAAAAATAGCAGTATGTATATTTTAAAAAATAATGAAAATAACTAACCAATTTATTTAAAGTTATTCGATTCTTACTTTTTATTCCCGCTACTTTGGTCCTTACAGAAAGGATTTTCGCAGTTATGAATTAGAAATGGCGAGAAGAAAATAGAGAAACAGAATCTAATTAATGAAATATGAGCTTTTGATTTATAATTATTAATATAAAAATTGATTGTAATAAAACAGTACGACATTTATTTTTGACTAAACATTGTAAAAAAATGCCAGAAGTACAAAAAAATATAGTTTTCATGAAAATAAAGAAGTATTTTTAATTTATTCTATAAAATACTTTATTTTTTAGAAGTGTATTTATTTACTTTGTGAGCTCATTTTGAAAAATACTATATTTCGCTGACAAAATGTTGGCAACCCTGGCAATCGAACATAATATGAATCACGCAAATGTGTATAATAAATCGAAATTTTTCAAAATTCGTTTATTTTTCAGACTCTGGCTTCTGGTCGTGTAAATCACAAAGTTATTCAGAATTAGAAGAAGCTCGTAGAAATGGGGAACTTAGAAAGGCTTGTTCAAAACACGGACATCCCGTACAACCCGAACGCAGAGTTAATTCCACCGCCAGGTTGATAGAATTACGAAAAATAATGGATTCGGAACTAATTTTAGCGACTACTGCAATTCAGGCTTATTTAATTACTTCGAGCGATGAGCATCAGGTAAAGTAAAAAAAAATTTCCTAACGGCATCCATATTCAAGATAAAGGGAGTTGAGGAAAAAAACATTTTACAATTTTGCATTTTACAATATGTTTTGGAAGTTGATACATCCAATGAATTTGCTTTTCTGTCTGACTCTCATAGAGGGCGCTAGTTACACGATTCGTACCAAGCAGCATTGAACTTTTTCAATAGTTGATTTATTAAGCAAAATTTCAAGTGAACTTAAACATCACTAATTTCAAACCAAAAAGGTACCATTACCAAAAAGGTATCGATTATTCTTGACGACGCCGACGGGTTGTAAGCAAGGTTTCCTTTTGGCAAATGAAATAAAGAAGAAAAAATCGGGATTTCAGTTTACGCTAACCCAAAGTTTGGGGGTCACTTTTACACTCCAATGATTTTTTGGGAGCTTCGTCAATTATATATCGTTTAGGTAGGCATAAATTGAGGATGACCGGCGACATTCCATTTTCGACTTTTACAGCCTGGGTCCACATTAAGAGATTTCAGTGATTAATAACAGGCTAAAAGTTAATATACTACTTCGTTTTGACGAGACACCCAACTTTTATCATTGGGTCGAATTTTTATAGTGGGAGGAAAAAGCGCGATGAGAAGCGAAACACTTTGATTAGATGGGTGTCCCAAATTAATTAATATCAGCTTAAAATATCAATATTTTGAGAAAATACAATAGAAAATTTAGAAAAACTTGTGGCATACAAAATGAGTGGTTCCTTGCGATTGACAAGTGGATTTTTGATTTGGGACTTACCAATAATATATTTTTGATAAAAAATGCATTGATATACAAGTTTGTTGGTAATTTTTTTGAAACCGACACTCGAAAATTGTCAAGATTATGTTACTCTTTCTTTGATTATAAGTATGCCACGAAAAGTTTATAGTACAGGTAAAATAGGATTAAATCTGAAATTAAATTGATTTTCTAGATTCTCAGGTTTTAGGTTTTTGAAATTTTTGAACTTTTAACTGAAAAAAATTTTTAAACGCGAATAACTCGAAAACTAAGAGAAATTCGAAAAACACTGCCCGAATAAAAAATGTAGATCATAAAATTTTCTATAAAAAAGGTCTCAAGTCATTTTTTCGTTGAAGCCACTATTTCTGAGTCTCCGCCGAAAGCCGTTCTTCGTTTTCAAAAAATGGATCATGATGGTTCAGATCTCTATTTCTACTCGGGTAAGCTAGCCATTTTCGACTTTCGATCATACGTAGTTTTCGAGTTATTCGCGATTCAAAAAGTTTTCGGGTACATGAACCCATTTTACGGTGAAAATTTTGAGGTTAGGCAAAAAATGGTTTAAAACCAATCTGTAGATAATTTGGTGCTGTGCATTTTTTGCTCCACCACTTCTTTTCGAGTTATTCCCGATTCAACATATTTTTGAGTGTACAAACCCATTATAAGGTAAACATTTTGAGGTTAGGAACAAATACTTCTTTGGAGATAATTTTGTACCCTACATTTTTTGTTACAACAGTTTTTTTTTAAATTTCTCATAGTGTTCGAGTTAATCGCTTCTCAAATTTTTTTTTAATTTCAAGTCCCAGAATATTAAAAGTGCCCGTAATTTTGTTAAGAGCTGCCAGACTTATTCAGTATCCCAAAACCTCCCAGAATCTATAAAATCAAAACCGCCCAATTTAATTTAAGGTTTTAGCTCCAAATCGCCTTATTTGCCTGTACTATTATGATTATTTATGTAATTCGTAATCTAAATATAATAATGACCTACAAAAAAATGGATTTTTCTTAGTTAACCTGCAAAAAATTTAATCATTTAATACATGTGCCACACTTATATCATATAACCATTGATTTCGTTTGTATTAAACTAACGTTAATAAGTGTTTTGAGTTCATTTTAAGACCTTTAATATTTATTCAATGTAACAGTGCATGAAAAAAATGAAATACTAGTTATGTGGATGGTAGACGCAGCCTTTACAGCACCCTAATTCTGCCTGGCTCGTAGTCTATGACAATGATTCATAAAATTGAGAAATATTATGAACATTACTTACATTCATGCTCCAAGTTTAGGATATTTAAAAACACTTATGTTTCTATCTATAAAAATCCAAGAATAAATTCTACGTGAACACGAAAAAATCTTATTTTCTTCGAATTTCATACCGCTTGGGCGCAAAATCATTTTCAACTAGTAAATGTTACTTACATCCTTTATAATATAGATAACTATTGATTGTAAAATTTAATTCAACGCAAGCTTATGCTGAATATCGATCCAACCTCATTGTTTTAAATTTTTCTAATTTCCGTGATATTTTCAAGTTGTTCAAATATGATATTAAACTCAAGATGTTTACGCTAGACTTGTTTGTATTGCAGAGTACAGACGTGGACGAATATGATAAACGTTGGCAGTACATATCTGGTTTCAGTGGAAGTTACGCAAATATAATAGTGACCCAAAAAAAAGCAGCGTTATGGACAGATGGTCGATTCCACCTTCAAGCAGACGAACAAATAGATTGTAACTGGCTGCTTTTTCGTGAGGGTCATCGACATATACCTACTATGTCTGAGTGGCTGAAAAATGAGTTTCCGAATGCAACCAGACTAGGTCTTGATCCAAAATTGGTCTCTCAACACATGTGGAATTACCTTGGACATGAACTGAAAGAAACAAAAATAGAGTTAGTCGCGTTAAATGTCAGTTTAATCGATGTTATTTGGCCCAGCGATGAAAGACAACAAAGAAGATACAAAGAGGCTTTTCTGTTGGATGAAGAGTATACAGGTATTTTGTCAATCTTAGATCGATTCGATATATAGTTCTTCCAATATCAATTGCAGAAGACAATTATGCGAGGAATAATCATTATTTCATAAATACGGTTTCGTGCCTAATGCTTTATTTATATCTGCTAAAAAAATTAAAAATTGTGCAGCTGATTATCATGAAGATATGGCAGCAGAATTATTTGAAAAATGGTTTAATGAACATTCCACCACAATCAGTAATCATAAACGCAATGATACCAAATAATAGTAGTGACAAAGCTCAAATTTTAGCATTTATGTCTGAAGAAAATATTCCTATTTCTGTTAGCGATCATAAAAAAGGCCCAACAAATAAAGAATTGCTTACTGTTATTAAAGGTTCAAAGTTAGAGAAAGTTTGTGTGAAAAGAAAAGGGCCATACTCTTCTCAGACTACCTCCTTACTATTGCAAATTCAACCCTATATTGTTAATAAGGGCAAAAGTAAAATCAGAATTACGAAAATGTAATCAGTCTCCAGAACTGAGTAAAGAGATTGTCGAACTCGTAAAGAAAGTTCTGGCAGCAGATCGCCAAGAGCTTTGGAAAAACTGCGTTGAACATTTTAGAAGAAGATGAGTCTGTGGTATCACCCTCTTTACAACCCTTCATAATTTAATCAAATGATAACTCTAGGTTAGACGTTTCTGTCTACCATTATCATTTATAAAGATACTTTGCAATCGAAATATATTTTTCCTTTTGTTTCATTTGTAACGAATTTATTTTCCATTTTTGTTTTTGCTTTGAAATATTTCGTTTTCCAGAAAAACAAACGAATGGGGTACAAAAAGGACTCAGTTCACGTCTGGTACCCTGTTTAAACCAAACTTCATTACAAGCAGGTACATTTTACTCGTCTGTTTACGTTTTATAATTTAATATTCAGTTGTAGCAAGTTATGGAGATATAATAATGATTTTTTTTCTAAGATTCAACTAGGACTACAATTAAGTGCATCTGTCTAAATTACGGCTTATAATGCCGTCCAATTTATAATGATTCGATTGCCTTTTAAAGAATACTTTCGCGAATAAGATATACACACAATACATTTATAAAATGAGGTATCTACGTCTATTGTAGATCAAACAAAATTTTCGGAAAGGGTTTTTATAATATGCAATTGATAGTGTAAGAGCTATAATTAAAATACAAACACGTATAGAGAATCTAGTATGACATCGACTCAATGCAATTCAGTTGCGATATTTTTACGTAATCACTTAATTACTAACAAAAAGATAGAAAATTTCTAACATCTAAAGTATTTATTACGGTAAAAATGAAAAAATACTAAGGTCATAAGTATACCTTACTGTTTAATAATTTTAGCACCACTAGTTTTAAAGTGTTACGGGATAGGGATATTTGCACAATATTCTGCTTTAAACAAACTAGCTCACTAACTCAAACAGCTTAATCTTATTGATCATTCTCACATTGTCGAGGAGCTAGATAACTTCAACTTTCCCATGCTGTAGTATCCGTTGTTCATGACTTCTGGCGAATTTGAGTACTGTCTTCTGAACAATTTCTATATCGAAGTCCTTATGGAGATTACGCTTACGGCAGATTTTTTGTATTACTTGAATGTTACTTCTATTGATACATAATCCAGTGAAAAGAAATAAAAATGAGTCATAATTTAGCCAAAATTCGCATAGAGCTAGAGATATCATTATAAATGAAATGTCAAAAGTCCCCTTCGATCCTACTTCTGCAAAAAATTTTATTCAAGGTCAAAAGTACAAAATTAAGGTTTTTTCCATTTTTCTCAAAAACAGTAAGTATTATCGTGAAAGTAGGTCAGACAAAAGTTGTTGACCATAGAATTGTCTACAAAAATGGTCCAGTCACTTTTTCTCTTACGACTCACCATTCGTGAGATATCGCGGTTTTAATCATTAGAAAATCATATTTTACATAATATGCACTAAAATGCAGCCTCTATACCTCACCGGACGTTAAATATAAATGAAAATAAGAAACTATTGGTTTGTGTTACTTACACAATAAAACTTATATACATTAAATGAAAATTTTAAAATATAATTGATACAGCAATAGAACAATGGAAAAGTTCAAATACAACTGTCGTTGGTGGGGAAGATGTTGATATTACTGACTGCACGGAGTCCAAATGATAAAATTATTTACTTTTTATAACCTGGGAAAGCTCAAGTACAATCAACAATATATTCATCACAAACTCTGACTGCACATCCGAAATGTCAAGCTCATATTTTATTTTTACATGCAATAACTGGTTGCGATACTACATCAGCAATTTTTAATAGAGGTAAAACATCAGTATTTAAATAGTTTGAGAAACGTAATAATTAAATTCATTGCGCAGAAGCATTTACAAAGATTGACTCTTCTCCACACGACATCATTACAAATGGAATTCGTTTTCTTCTTGCAATATATGGTGCTCCAAACAATAAAACAGTACAGTTGTCTTGTCTGCCTCCAACATCTGCTTCTGCCTTTCAGCACTTGTATCGTGTGTGTTTAAGTGTGGCTAGACAATGAGCTGGACCCAGAAGAACGGGGTTGGAAATTAACAGATTATTTGGAGCCAATTCAAACTTTACTCCCGCCTGCTCCAGAAAAACTACTCAATACTATTTTTTGTACATGCAAGACGGATTGTAGTAAAAATTGTGGCTGTCAAAAAGTGAGATTGTTTTGTTCACCAGTATGCACCAATTGTCGGGGTCAGACTTGCTCCAATATTTAAACAAATACAACAGATGAAGATATTTATGATATTAATGAAGAGAAATAATTGTCGAAGTAGAATTAGACAATCATCTTATACTTATAATGACATGTAGAAAAAAGCAACCTATTCCACTTTAATCATTAGCAATATTACTCTTCTTTCAATTAATAGGATACGATCTGATAAAACTTTCTTTATTACAATAGATCGTGGAGTATACCTACTGGGGAAACCACGTTAAAAAAATGCGCCAAGTACATTACCTCATAGGTGGTGCGGAAATGTGTGCATATTATGTAAAATATGAATTTTCTAATGATTAAAACCCGCTATATCTCTCGAATGGTGAGTCGTAAGAGAAAAAGTGACAGGACCATTTTTGTAGAAAATTCTATGGTCTACAACTTTTGTCCGACCTACTTTCACGATAATACTTACTGTTTTCGAGAAAAATGGAAAAAACCTTAATTTTATACTTTTGACCTTGAATAAAATTTTTTGTAGGATCGAAGGGGACTTTTGACATTTCATTTATAATGATGTATTTAACGTCTCTGTCAATTTTCAGCTCTATGCGAATTTTGTCTAAGTCAAATGACTATTTTGACTGGGCTAACAGCTGTATACCATACCTATAAATGGGTTTCAATATCTTTTTTGGGAGAAACAGTTTGTACAAACAATTTATTCTTCATCGTGAACTTTCAAGTGTAATTCCCAAAAACTTTGTATTGTTAATATAAGGAATTTTAGTGGTACTGAGAGCCAAAAAATCTAATAATGTTCTATAAAAAAATCAAATCTTCTATATCTATAAAAGAGGATGTCCTGACTGACTGACTGGCCGCTAATTGAGATATCGACCTCGTTTTTGCACTAAAACATTCTCCGTACAAATACCTAAAAACCAATTTCTGCGATTTTCGAAATTCGACGTGGAAAGGGTTCACAGAGTTGAACAAAAATTTTTATTACGGAACCATATATTTAGCATTCTTCATGACGAAATGAGATATCAAAGCGATTCTTTTTTGGAAATCTCTTTTTGATTTCTTTAAAAAGGGTTAAATATGAAATTGGGTTCCAGCGTTTTTCGCAGCTAATTCTGCATAGATATATAATTTTTTCATTGTATGAAGGAGACCGTTTTCAGAAGTCATAATAATTTTGTTTCATAAAAATATCTCTCACCGCGGCATACATGAAATATCGGAAATGGTTCTTTATTTGTTTTCCATTTGAAATATTAATTAGAAATTATACTATTACGAATTGAAATACGAATTAAATTCCTAATTTACTTGGAATTAGGAATTAAACTATTAATTTATTTTTACTATTGTTTATTGTGGGTCAATAAAAAGTCTAACATCAATAGGTGGGATATTTACCGATAATTCTGTGACGATCTTTACCTGTTAAAGTACATGTATATTACGCGAGGTTCAATAAACCGCGGGCGAAGCCGCGACGGGTATTGCTAGTAATTTATATGTCGCAAGATATAACTAGAATCTGATTGTAAGGTTAAATGCTGGTATTAATAACGTAGTAGATTTATTTTTGTAAAGCAACAGATCTCACTCTCTGAAGGAACAAAACACCCCCATTTAATTTAAAAACATTTTTAACCCCCCAGACCCCCTGGAGGTTCCGTGGACTCCACTATCCAACTTGCTGTTTGTTGGTCCTGTTGTTAATTTCACCCATGGATGTTTGTTATTTCGTATTAGGTTTTTTTTGGTCTTCCAACGGCTAAAATGGAGGTATCATCATCAAAAGTATGCAAAAAGTAGAGTACGGAGCCTGGCACATTACCTGCCTCGCAGGTGTAATAGAACTAGGGATCAGTTTTAAATTTTGAATATTTCATATTTTTTCTCAACTCTACTAAATAGCTTCGACCACAATGACCCACTAATTGTAATTATTTTAGTTTGTTCATTTTTTTTCATTTGATTTAAGTTAGCTTCAGCATTTTTGGAACATTATTGGTTTTTGATTAGATTTCGAGAGTTCTCTTTCTTTTATTGTTAGCTGTTGACTTTATTTAGTTGTTGCATTGTTTTTGAACCTATTTGGTCAAAATAGTTTTCAGTACATTTGAGCTCAACTTTCATTTACTTTTATTTCGAGTTTTCTTAAGTTTTAAACTATTCCATTAATTTTTTTCAGTTTTCACTTCTATTAATAATACTTGTCTAAGTCAGTTTTTTTGTCACAATTCACACTCCTGTTTTTATTTTCGGTTGACTTTAAAAGGCTTTGATTAGTTGCTCGGTAATTTTTTATTCCTTTCAATGCTCTTTGTACATTTTTGAATAATTTGTGGTTAATGGTTTCCTAACAGTATTATTTTTAAGAATTTTCAATTTTTTATTCTGTTTCAGACCTTCTTCTATATTATTTCTCTTTTTTAGTTGACTTATTTTTTATATATTCATCGATATACATAAATGTTAATTTATTTTGCAGGTAAAAATTACTATACGAAGATTAATGAAACTAGAACAGAACTTTTGAATCATGGAGCTGATGCTATGGTGGTAACGGCGTTGGATGAAATTGCTTGGTTATTGAATATTAGAGGGCGAGATGTTCCTAATTCTCCTTATGTTAGAAGTTACGTGATAATAGATATGAAACATATTTATTTATACGTGAATAACAGTCAAATACCTCAGACAGTTAGAAACCAACTTCATTACGATTCTAAAATTCATAGAAGCGACACTGTTATGTAAGAAACTAAATTATTAATTTTATTTTCATTATTTACAAATTGACAGCCGTCGATTTAAAAAAATATAACGAGAGATACACAGGTTGAACATTATCAAGAGAAGGATGGCGATATGGTGTTTATTTGTTCTTTGGCAAGAAGTAATCCGATTCCGTGGTCTCAATCTGCCTATTCCACGCAACGAATCACCCTTGTTCCTGGTTGATTCCAAGGCCTCAATCTGCCTACTCCTTGGAATTTTACCGAGAAAATTAAAAGCTGAAATAAAAAAATATAAAACGATTAAAATAGAAAAAAAATAATATGCTTACCATCAAGAATACTGTTGATACTAACACACTTACTGCTGATCTTGAGCTCACTGGAAAGCTAGTCGCCTGGACTTTGTAATTATAGGAAACATATTGGCGGGTTTTGGCGCGAGTGGGATGTATATCATTGGCGGGAGAGGTGATAAATGTGTGGAGATAGTTTCCTTGAGGGGTTTTAGAGGAAATATTGTTGTTAGTTGGAGTGGTATTTGAGCGAAGTGAATGAAGAAGGGGTTTCCAAGTTGCCGGCACATTTGGTTAGTTCTGACTTTCATATTTTGTTTAACTCCTTCCTTCCAGGTACTTGAGGGTCATCCTCGTCTCCCTTTATTATGCGGTTATTCCATCAATGCTTTCTTCGGAACCTGCTCTACTCTATCTTCATCACATGTCCGTACTAGAGCAGTTGCTTAGTCTCTTTGAAGTGTGTACTCGACCTGTTTTTCGTCGTATATCTAGCACGATCGTTTTAAGTAGTCCATTTCCACAGCCTATATATTTTTCTCTTGTCGATCTGTTAGTTGCCAGCACTCACATACATACGTTAAAATAGTTTCCACTATTACTTTGTATATTTTCATGATAGTGTTTAAATTTATTTATTTGATCACAGCAATGAGTTTAGCTTTTTTGCCTTTAAACATTAGAACAATGGTTCTCAAACTTTTTTAGTGACGGAACCCTTTTGGAAAGCGAAATACTTGACGGAACCCTACAATAAAACAATAGTCTCTAAAAGTATATTCTTTATTAATAAGCATAATAAACGTAGAATGTAACATATACTTATTACTTACTTACATAACAAGTATAATAATAGAAATAGAAGATATTAAAAAAAAAATATAAATGGGAGGTATGAAACTGTTTTTTATTTTTCATTAATTGGTTGATATCAGGTTTGATAGAAGACAGTTGAAGTCTCATATCAGGTTCGGCGTCCAGTCTATTCCGGTATTTTGTTTTCGTAGCTGCATAGGTTGAGAATCCTGTTTCGCACAAATATGTTGTTGGAAATGGAAGAAGAATATTCAGAGCCATTTTGGCAAGCATTGGGTATTCATCACGGATTCTGCACCAATAATCGTTGATAGATGTCGTTTTGAACAATGACTCCATACTTGTGTCTGATGACATTTCTAAAAGAGATTCATGTATCTCATTTGACATACTTTCGGGCTTTTTCAAGGTGGGTAAAAAAGGATTATGAATCCATGAATTCAGTTTCAATTTTGTATTCTGTTCTTCGGGAAAATACTTCTCAAAAGATGCGCGCATCGAAGTGAGATATTGGACCAATTCTTCAAATACATCATCTTGAAACATTTCTGAGTCGTTATCGCTAACAAACTCACTGAGTAACGTAAAGCTTTCTATTTCTCTCTTACTAACGCAAATAATCCAAAAATCTAATTTTCTTTTAAAGGCAGTTTACAGTTTGTTACAGGCCTGGAACACTGTTGTCTGTTTACCTTGCAATGATATATTTAATTCTTTCAGTTTTTGAAAGATATCCGCCATGAAAGACAGTCGGAACAACCAAGTTTTATCATACAAACGGTCTTTCAAATTAAAAGAAGTATCTGAAAGAAACATTTGTAACTCGGCTTTAAGTTCAAGTAGCCATGTTAAAGTTTTACCCCGAGACAGCCATCGCACTTCTGTATGGAGCAGCAGTGTTTTATGTTTGCTACCATAATCTTCACACAATAATGAGAACAATCGGGATTGTAGTGGTCTTGATTTGATAAAATTGATAATTTTTACCGCTTCATCCATTACTAATTTTAGGTTTGACGGCATTTGCTTCATTGCTAGTGTTTGTCTATGCAGGAGGCAATGACTGGAACCACAATTAGGTGCTGTTTTTTGTATTCGTGACACGACTCCTGCTGTTTTACCCGTCATCGCCTTGGCCCCATCTGTACAAATGTCAATGCAATCGTTCCAACTGAGATTTTCTTCAAAAAATATATTTATTTTAGTAAAAATTTCTTCTCCGGTAGTGTTTGTGGGCAACGGTGAACACATAAGCATGTCTTCTTCAAAAGAACTTTCATATGGATATCTCACGATAACCAGCAAGATAGCCAGACCAGCGACATCAGTAGACTCATCAAGTTGCAAGAATCGTGTTTTTTGTAGACGTGTAACTAGCTCTTGTTTGACGTAGCTTGCCAGATCATGAATTCGACGTGAAACAATATCATTTGAGAGTGGTACAGTAGAAAGATGCTTTGCAGATTTTTAATCGAGCATACATTTTGTTATGTCTAACACACATGGTTTTATTAAAATCTCAGCGATAGTGTGCGCTTCACCTTCTTGTGCAATGCGATAGCTAACTAAATATGATGCCTTTGTGACCTTTTCATTGATAGTTTGGGTTACTTGCATCATAGTTTTTTTGACTTTCCAATAACTGTTGTTTTTTACGTACAAAAAATTCTCTATTCTTGTCTTTAGAGTCGGGGTGTGTACAGTTTCAAATAACATGCAGAGAGGTGAGCCGTTGGAATCAACAAATCCGAAACTGATATATGATTCATCATACTTCCTTTTTTTCGCCTTTGAAACCGTGGAACTTGACATCGTTGCATCATTATCATCGATAATTGCTGTACACTCCGCGCGTACTGCTTTTGAAAATTCGGCTTCGTTAGAAGATGTTGTTGCAACCCGTTTAACGCCTTTAAACCAACGTTCCATTCTTCTTTATTAATAATTACTTGTCAGGGTGGTGGGGTCAAATTAACGCACGATCGTTACTGAGTAGAAGAGTTTAGTCCAAAGAAGATATGTACAAAACTGATACAATCAGAATACATCAGTAGAAAAAAAAAACTTCGTTTCTAGCAAATAGGTACTTATCGCTCCGAACGCTAATCGTCGACTGACTCGAGTGTCGAAGAGCAGTCGTGGCTTTTATAGTCCTAGCCTCGATCTCGAACATTCTTAAAAATACTCGGTCGGCGCCTTTGATAAATAAAAAGCCCAAATAAAAATAGAAATACAAAAAATGCGGTGTAAACAATCTCGACTTGTTTTGAAGTTATATAGCTGAAAGTCGCTTGTTTACAACTATAGCGTCTAATCTCAGCGGCGGCTTTTATCAAAGTGACCGCGCGCTCGGCGGTCGGTTTTGATCAAGACAAAGGCTAAAGCGGCTTGCGGATCTCATCGGTGAGATATAAAGCATAAATAAATCACCTTAAACTAAAGTATTAAGTATATTCTTTTTATCTAGGCGCGTGCCGTCCTGAATAAATATTTGGGCTACTGTAGAGATATATTTTTTTAATCTTCTCGTATTTTGTACAGGGATCGGTGTAAGTAAAGAACTTGCAATAGGTTTGCTATAAAGTTTTATTGAAGAGCGGCGTGATGTTAAACTCTCCTCGTAAAATGCACTGTTTCAAGTTAGAATGAAATTAATTTACTGTGCTGGGTGGCGACTGAGTTCTAAATTCTTGCGGAACCCCTACAGGGGTTCCGCGGAACACACTTTGAGTATGGCGGCGTTAGAATACTTCTTAAAAATATGTTTACCTACTGATAAAGTAATTAACAGATATTTGTTGGCATTAGTCAATTAATTTAATTTCCCTTTTAACTTTTCAATTATATCAATACTTTTCATAATAACGTTTTTATTTAGCAGTTTTTCGATTATGTTTTTTATTTAATTAGTAATTTCAGAAACAGGGTAAATATAGAATCACTTTATAAACGAAAACATACTTCAGGGGGTTGGTGATTAAATGATAAATGGTGCAAATGTTTGTTAATTATCTGCAATCCCTTACATATTCGAAAACGACGGTCAACTTTGAGACATCTAATATTTTTGATATTTTACTAGAATAAACAACTTGTCTAAGTCCGCATTACAATATTTAATTTTCAGAATCAGTGAAACATTTAAAAGTATAGATAAACAACAACATTACATAATAAATTAATCTTCTAGAATTCCTGAATAAATCGGGTTCCTCTATTGAATAATATTGAGAAAATAATGAACGTAAATAGGGTATTATACATAATTCAAATTTTTTTTTGAATTAATCATCAGGTAGGTACTTTTAGTAGGGTTTCCGGTTCTCAGTCAGTAGTTAGTTGTAAGCTGTACAAGTGTATGGTGCCTTAAACTTTATCGCCACCGTGGCTTCAAGATCAACGATCATCAAGTCGACTTTAACTGTTTTTAACCGACTTTGTAATCGAGGAATGAATTTTTTAAAAATCAAATCTAATAGGTTAACTCCAAAATGCGAAATAATCTACAGTATGTTCGCTCCAAACATAATGCCAATTTTCAAAAATATCCTTGAGGTTTGTTCGTTAGGAACACTGGGAAGATTTAAAAAATAAGCATGGTTTTATGTATAAAACAGTAAATAAAAGGCAAACATTTGATAAAATGGAGAAACCTGGACAATTGGGAGCAAGATTGGGTGAATGATGTATTATTATTAAGTTTGAAGCATATTCGAAGCGTGTTAAATAACGCCTCGTCTCATTCAAGAAAAATTCATTAAACTCCAACTAAATATTTTTTCAAAGCAGACACACAGGAGTTTCTACTAAAACCAGGTCGAAAATCGTTATGGTGGCCAAGAAGAATGGTAACACTGTTTCAAGATTATCTCCGTACCAATCCAATCGAATTAATATGATCCCATCTAAATAAGCAGACAAGAACTAATAATACTGTGCACAAAAATTCCTCCTCACTTGTGGAACGATAATGAAAGAATGTTCAAACATTCAAGCACCGAGAAGTGGAGAAATGATGAAAAATAGATGAAATGTGGTGCTAGTGAATAGAATAAGTGTATTGTAGTATATTATAAATGAAGACCATAGGAGAAAACTTGGTAAGTTACAATTTCAGGAATTTTTCAGGAATTTGTCATAGCTATAAAGTTAAAAAGCAATTCACTATATTGTATCTATAGTATTGCAACAGAAACAAGAAAAAGCAAAATCTACTTCAAGTTGTTGCCTCTGATTGGCCAAAGGATATTTCGAAATCGAGACTGATGTTTTATTAAAATTTGTGAAGAGGGTAGAAAATCGACAACACATTAATTCCCTTCTGAACATGAAAGAGGCTATAAAACAGAAATAACTACTGTCGCACAATAATTAATTAACAAAATAAGCAAATAGCCGATTTGCATACTACGATTTAAGTTTGACATATTCCTTTAATTTTGTTCTTCTTTCCAAGTGTCCCAGTTAGTGTCTGATTCATTTTATTTTCAGTTTAAAAGACTATGATCAAATATGGTCTGATTTGGGAACACTATCTCAATTGTACAAGAAAATTCTGATTCCTTCTCATTGTGTATACAACTATGGAGCCAGTCATGCTATTTATCAACATATATTCGAAGACAGAAGAATGCTCAGACAATCACCTATAATTTATTTAAAAGCTATTAAAAATGAGGTTGAAATTAAATGGATGCTCCAAACGAATATAATTGATGCAGCTGCCGTTTGCGACTGCTTCGCATATATTAACAAAAAGGTAAATCAAAATCAAGGTTGTTGATTTCAAATTAAATCTCATTTATATTTTGAATGTTAAACCATTTCTCATTCAATAACTTTAGTAGGTGTTTAGATATGAGTGCATATAATAAATAATTTTACTTCATACCTGTATGAAACTGAGTTTGTGGTAAAATATTTCAAGTATCTAACGAATTAATGTATCTAAATTTCATCGCTAAACTAGAACATCATTTAATGGCTGACTATAGATCTCCTCTATTGCAATCGTTCGACGGAAAACTTAAAAAGAACTGTAATTCGAATTAGTACAGCTGCGAGTGTGTTTTACAGGAAGACATTGGCTATTTGGGCAAAAACAACTAGGCGCAATATATCAGATGGAGCAAGAACAAACTCAACTACGTTTTTGTATTTTGGAAATATTTTTTTAGAAGTTCGCTATAAATAGGAACAATGTGCCTGCGTAGGAGCTCAAGTTGAAGCAGTGCTTATCAATAAAATTAATATGTGTGTTTCTTACTTTATCTTAGTCGAAGGATCTGTCCTGTATTATCCTGTAGAACGTAGATGGAAAATTGACCAGATATCCTTTCTCATAATTTCTGTAATTTTTTTAATGGTTTTGTTTGTTATATGCCAATCTAATCACCAAAGATTAATCATGCTTTGATCCTTGGCTTCTTCTCCGTTTCACCCAATCTTTCATTAAATTGGTAATTGATTACGTAAATACATATGCAGGAGCAACTTATAACATATCTAAATTAAATAAAAAATTCAACAATCTATTTACCAGTGAAAAATGTTTTTTTGTCAGAAGCCGATGAAGTCTTCATCATATTTTATGGAAAATAATATTCTGAAATACACTCGCAGTCATATTGCAGTTCAAATTCAAAGTATTCAAACCTTAATTATGTTAGCAGCATAAGAAAAAATGAAATTAGGATTATATTTACCAAAAATAAAGTTACCAGATAATTTATTTAGCTGAAAAAAACTTATGTTCCTTTATTTACAAGAATGATCCGAAAAGTTCCTGGTCTGACCTAGAGATGGAGGTAGAAGCTTGAATTTCAAATACTCAGAAAGTGCAGAATCTATAAAGCATATATTTCAAGTTTGAAGATGCCACGTTGTTTGGTATTTATTTAGCAGTCATCAATAGTGAATGTTTTAAGTGAATTTGTAAAAATGGAAAAATTGGTCATCTCTATGCGATACAATACTTTTATTTGAAGGGCTTAGCTCTGGATTAGACAGCTCCTTCCTCATCAACAGTAAAATATTGGGTAGAAAAGTTTAAACGAGGCCGTACGATCTGCGAAGACCAGTATCGCAGTGGTCGACCAGATGAGGTGACGATTCTAGAAATATAGAAAATATACAAAGCGGTACTGAATGTTGAATGGTCGTCGACTGAAAGTGCGCAAGCTAACAGATATTTCAAAAAGTGCGGCACTTCGTATATTAACTGAAAAATTGGACATGAGAAAGCTGTTAGCAAGATGCTCACAATGGAACAAAAATAGCGTCGTGAAGATGTTTCCATCGATTGTTTGGCTATGTATCACAGAAATAAAGCCGAAGTTTTGCACTTTTTCATAACCATGGATGAAACGTGGGCTCATCACTCAACACACCGCAAAAGTACAATCAAAACAATGAACTGAAGAGAGAGAACCGGCTCCAAAGAAAAGCAAAAACTGTTCTAACTGCAGACAATGTCATGACATCGGTTTTTTGGGATGCGCGTGAGATAATTTTCATTGACTTGAAAAAAGAAAAACCACCAATGGCGACTATTATGTGATCTTATTGCAACGTTTGAGCGAATAAATCAAATTTGGCTAAGAAGAAAATGCTCTTCCATCAAGACAAAGCACCTGCTCACAGATCTGTTATTGCTATGGACAAAATTAAGGAATTAAAGTTTGAATTCCTAGCTCAGGCACCCTATTCACCAGATTTAGCCCCCTCGGATTATTTTCTGTTCCAAGACTTGGAAAATGTCTCGGTGGTCAAAGATTTTCCATCAATGAAGTGGTGATGTCAGCAGTTATGAATATTTCGAGGAACTTGTTATAAGAAGGGTATACAACTTATTGAACATCGCTGGCAAAACTGTGTGGAGCTAAAAGGAGATCACGTTGAAAAATAAATATATGTTTTTTTTTTAAATTTTTGTATTTTCTTTGATGGCACTCGTAGATCGAGTGAACAGACGACTTGGTTCATAATTTATAGATGGGGTTCGTCAGAAGGTGGTACTTCGAATTCACCCTATACTAGTGTAGTCAGTAGAAGATACTATCCAGCATGGTAAAGGAATCAGTATCACTAAATAACTTCAGAACATTGCGGGGATTTTCTTTTCTTTAAGAACTGAAGATTACAGAGTGCAAGAGCAAGGCATATGTTGAAGTATAAAGACTAGAGCTTTATACTGGGTCTAGAGATGTATTAGGTCTATTTGTTTTGCGTTCAACGTCCAAATTTGTACCCTTCGACTTTTATTCCAATGAGTATTAAATTTTTTTTTCAGGTAAGAAGAGGTGAACGATTATTCGAAAGTCATCTCGTTACTTATTTAAATCAAGACAGATATACGCAGAACCATAGCTTGGGAAATAGTTTCACAACAAGAGTTGGATTTGCCTCTAATGGCGCCTTTCCAAAATATGAACCTACGACCAATACTGATAAACAAATATTTAAAAACAGCACGCTTGTTTTGGATTCCGGAGGACAATATTATGGTGAGTACATCTTACATAGTGAAGTCATACAGTCAATAAAGTATATGCTTTGTAACTGAACGCTGTCGTGACGGATATCCATCTTTTTCCAACCTATCATATAAAGGAAACCTTATAATCTCATCATTTATTAGCAACCTGATCACGGATCACTGATCACTATCTTGCCTTCTTCAATGATTCCTTTATCACCATAAGATGTTACAGATTATCTGCGATTTCTCTGTAACCTGGTCAACCTGTTCATCAGCCAAATTATCAACATTAAGAAATAATGCAGCCTCACTTGCACCCGCTGCTGTATATAATAAAACATACAAAACGTAAACATGGGATCCCGTCCATACACGAAGCAATCCCTCAAAAAACATCCAAATGAAAGCTCTGCTGAGAAAAATAGACCCGTTGCGCACGCATGTTTCCATTAGTCGGTTGATCACAGATCGTGTCCTCCTATTTTTAGAAGTCCAAATAAGCGAAAATCACATGGCAATAAAAACGGACTGTAAGTTGGATAACCAAGTGTTTCCCAGATCATTGTCGTTAGAGTTTGCTGCGTTGCAGCTGCTGTTTGGGGCCTGATGTGGTTGTGGAGACGCCTCGTAGATGTGTCAATCTCATCTCTAGCGCCGTTGCTAAAGTTTAACTTGATCCAAGAGACTTCAGTAATAGATTGCAAAGATAGTCTGATGTTCGTGTAAAAAATCTACTAATCCAAAACAGTAGCTAGCGCAGAAAATCGAGTTTCTCCACTCCATACTAGCCTGTGTAATTCAGGAGCTTCCTCTTCTTCTTCATAACGAGTTCCAAGCAGTTAAAAATGCGAACTTGTTCGACTTCATCTTTCAGCAACCTTGGTACCCCACGTCTTGATATTGTTCTCAAGTCCAACTGCTGTTTGTTGATTGATTGGAAACTTTCATAGCTGACACCAAGCTCTTCTGAACGTTAAAGTGCTGCGAATCGTCGATGCCGTTCAATACACAAATAAACTCGTGCAATGTGTTTATTAGTTTAGCTTCCTCGAACTGGACAACCATTCTGCGGTAAATTTTGGCTGGTTCTCACTAACTAAAACCTTAGAATTATACGTTACTCAACAGAGATTCTTTTCACTTATCGTAAGTACTAACTACTTAAGCACTGGATAATTTAGTAGAATCATCCGAAGAATGGAATGGAATGTTTGTTGAAGTTTGCAGAATCATGAATCAGAAAGTTGGATTTCCAACAAAGGATTAAAGTTTGATTCGAGATTATATTCTGCAAATAGTAGTCAATAGATTTTTTGATAATATAATATATTCTGCCAGTTAGTCACCTAGACGGATTTGAAAACAAATTTCCTCCAAAAACTTTGGATTATGTAAGTACAGTACAGTGACAATATTCTATGGTAAATTATACTTTTAGGTGGTACAACGGAAGTGACACGAACCCTCCATTTTGGTGAACCTACCGATGAAATGAAAGAAGCGTATACACGTGTACTAATCGGTCTGATCCAATTATCAACGTTGACATTTCCCAGTAATATGAGAATGGCCGTCGCCGATGCCATGGCAAGAGCGTCTCTTTGGGAAGTTGGTTTGGATTATCTTCATGAAACAGGTCACGGCGTTGGGTCATTTCTTGGAGTACAAGAATGTAAGTATTGTTTCCATTAAAAGATAATATACGACTAATCAAATTGTTCATTTTTTAGCTCCAATCAAGGTTCATTTCAACTCTGAAGTTAGCGCGCAACAAACTTTCAAACCCGGCTACTTTTTATCTGTCGGTAAATACGCATAATATGTTGTAAAAACACAAAAAAAAATTCTCGTATATTTCAGGTCCTGGATACTACCGAGATGGAATATTTGGTGTACGACTAGAAAATATGTTGCAAGTAATAGAAAAACCTTGGTTAGAACGAACGACTCATTCTTATTACGGCTTTAAAACAATTACATTTGTACCTTTTGAGCCCAATTTGATAAAATTCTCTTTATTGTCAGCCCAACAGGTGAGCGTTTATTATTTTTAATTTGTAAGTATGAAGGTAAATATGGAATGAATTATATTATAAATATTTGTGCGTGAAATAATTTTCATCGACTATCTTGAGAAATCAAGTAAAACAACCGCATTTGGCTGTTGTTTCATCAAGACAATGTAACATCTCATACATCTGTTATTGCAATGGACAAAATAATGGAATTAAAGTTTGAACTGCTACCTCATGCACCTTATTCGCCAGATTTAGCCTCTTCGTATTATTTCCTGTTCCCAGACTTGAACAAAAGTTATCGAACTTATTGAACATCGCTTGGAAAGTGTATGGAGCTAAAAGAAGATAACGTTGAAAAATATGTATAATGAATTTTTGTGTTTTCTTTGCTGGGCCAGGTACTTCTGAGAACATCCTTGTAAGCTAGTAGATGGAAAATTGATTACATTATTAAAATATACGGGATGTGAAAAGGTCATGAGTTGTTTTAATGATCCGGACCTTGTACAATTACTTAAAACTGCTACCCCACATAATGTTTGTCTGCAGATCTTGATTCAGTCAATATCAATTTTGCTTCACACTGCACAGCATACAGTTGAATTTTCACCTGAACATCCATTGAACATACAACCTATTTCTCGTCATTCTTTATCCCAAATAATTATTTACATAGCCGAAGTTTCACGATGAAGAATGAGATAGATAAAGCAATTTATCAATTTTTGATAGCAAGTCAAAAGCAAACTGACTTCAAGCATTTAAATTGTAGAAGCTTCGGTTATGAAAGCGCACTAATGAATTATATTATTCTTGTACCTCAAAAACATACAGGGTGTTTCTATATTCGACTGACAACGCTCTACCACAGAGAGATCTCAATAAATGATTTATTTTGATAAAGGAATACGAACTCTTACGAGGCCTAGTTGCTGAGATCATAAATCAAGAAAGCCTTTTTTCCAAATTTTTCCAAATTTGGTGACCAATATGCTTTTTAATAAAGTAATATTTTGACATGAACAAACTTTAGAAAATTTTTATCAGTGGCGCGATGTCAGGGTTAGTTGTCACTTTTATCCCTATCCCCCTATTTATTACGCAACTGTAGCAAATTCTATTTTAAATTTTGTTTTAAATTATGTTGTAGAAATTTGCCTCTAATCACAAGTCTGCAAGCACGTAAGTAATTTACAAAGTAATTAGTTATTCATTTAATTTCGAATAATGATTAGGTGTGAGTAGTTCAAAAAAAATAAAAATTATACATAATTTCAATTTCAAATAAAAATGTATTACAACAATAAAAAAATTGGCAAAGTTGCAGTAGTTGTTCAAACTGTTGGACGCTTACTTCAATACACTTATTACACCGTTTTGTCATTGAAAAACGCGTCTTTGAGAATAAATCTGGATGGGATCGAATGATTTCTGCCGCAGCTTGAATTCTATAGCTTTTAGATCTTGTTCATATTCGATAATTGTTTCATACAGTAAGGACTTCATATAGCCCCATATAAAAAAATCGATAGGATTTAGTCAGGTGATCTTGGAGGCAAACAATTGAGTCCACCCCCACCAATCCATTTTTCTCTAAAACGTCTGCTTAAGTAATTTCTTGCCGCTGCAGCAAAATGAACAAATGCCCCATCTTCTTGAAACCACTAATATATAACAGTACAATCTCCAACAATTCATCCAACATTTCCTCCAAAAAGCTCCATTTAATTTATTTGGTGAAATGTAAGGCCCGATTAAGCAATCTCCAACCATATTCAGCCACACATTAACCGAATTTTTATCTGAAATCCCCTTTCATGAACAAAGTGAGGATTTTCTTCATCCCAAACGTGACGATTTTTAGAGTTGAAAATTTCTTCCCTAGTTAATCTATTCTCGTCGGTATACAACACATATTTTGGAAAATTTCGATTTTCACGACATTTTTGTAAATACCAGTTTGAAAATTCCATTCGCACCTGAAAATCTCTTAGTTTTAATGCTTGAGGCAAATTTCTACAACACCGTTCATTTTAGCTCCATAAAAGGTTATTAGTTTTTTAACTAAAAATAACCAGGTAATTTGAAACGAATTTGCACCAGTACCGTTAAAAATAGGGAAATAAAAGTGACAACTAACCCTGAGAGCGCGCCACTGGTTAAATGTTTCCAAGTTTGTTTATGTCAAAATACTACTTTATTAAGGAGCGTGTTGGTCACCAAATTTTAAAAAAAAAGTTTGGAGGCGTTCTTTATTTATGGCAAATTTTTTATTTTGATTTAAAATTTTGAACACCCTATATCTCAGCAACTAGGTCCCGTAAGAGCGCTTGTAGACGTCCGTTTTTTCACCGGACAACGGACCGTCAATAAACGACTATCCTTGTATACATAAATTTTTTTATTAGATGGATGTTACCTGGGAGTGCCGTCTTACATGCGCTTGTTAATAGTTTTGTACTGGTAGTCAGAGATTACGGACGTGTGAAATGAATAATAAGAAAAAAAACTGGTATTGGCCTACCATTTGTACAAGAAGAAACAAAAAGAAATAGAAAAACGTAAAAGGTAATTGTGGGTGCATCCTACATTATTGGAAAGGGAAGAATATGGTGCATTTCATACCCTTTTTACGCAGTTGTGGTGAATCTGGCGTATATTGTTCGCTTGATCGATGTCCGGTGCATGTACACACACCCTTTATAAATCATACAAATCCGGCAAAAAAGACGGTTCGTTGTCCGGTGATAAAAACGGACGTCTACAAGCGCTCTAAGGGTTCGTATTCCTTTATCAAAATGAATCATTTATTCAGATCTCTCTGTGTTAGAGCATTTTCGGTCAAATATAGAAACATCCTATATAATATCGTTGTTTCTTTTCTTTTAGAAAAAATGGTTAAACAATTACAACGAACAAATACGCCATCTGGTCGGAGAAGAATTGAAAAAACGCAGTAGAATGGAAGGTTTCTATTGGATGATGGATAAAACTCAATATATTCCAGAGAACCACTCTAATATTATGATTAACACGCCGTACTTGATTATTTTATTGAATGTAGTATCGATAACACTTAATTATTTTTAAGTAAACAAGCACGCACGACGTATTTAAATTTTCACACAATTTTAGGTAATTTTAGTAAAAAAATATGTTCACTCTCATAACTAACTGATGACTAATTCAATGTTGTATATACAGTATATTTCTGAGGAAACCCGCCATAGGCTTTCCCATGTTACCATTTAAACTTAGTCTTTCTACTTGAATTTTATTGTTGATACATTAAATAACAATTTTTTTTAATTCATAATTTTTTATCTTCTTAATGATATTTTATTAAACGCTATGAAATTACATTTATTTTGGTTTTTAAATGAAAAAAATCAAACAACTTTAACAAATGCCAGGTCTGATTAATAGCTTGAAACCGTTTTCTTTTTTGTAGCTCAAAAATTGATTTGAAAATTACTATTTATTCTAATGTTCTTAATTTAGTGTTTAATAAAAATTTTGTCAACAAATACTATTAGTAAATTTGTTCCTTTACAATCCCTTAAAATAAAAAATACCACTTATCTCTCTGATCGAATATTAACATAAAATAAGAAAGTTCCAACGAGATAAAGCAAAAAAACATAAAAAATTAACAAAATGAAAATTTAGTCAAGTAGCGTCAAATAGTTTCAAGCTATTAATCAGACCTGTCATTTGTTAAAGTTTTTTTCATTTAAAAACCAAAATAAATGTTATTTCAAAGTGTTTAATAAAATAGCATTAAGAAGATAAAAAAATATTAACAAAAAAATTGTTATTTAATGTATCAACAATAAAATTAAGGTAGAAAGACTGACCCGAAAAGGTCGGCGACCGCCCCGGAGCAAGAAGGGTCTAGCCGCGCAGGTAGACGATCCAAAGTTAACTTGGAGTTTAAATGGTAACATGGGAAATACTATGGTAGGTTTCCTGAGAAACATATGGTAGTTAGGCTCTTGACAAAATTGGAGTAGTCTGAAGAAATAGAAATTTTATCCTGATTATGTTGAAAATGAACCATAAAACATCAGATTCTTATTGGTAATCCCAGTTATACCTGCGGGTTCATTATGTCAACTGCCAAATTTGTCACTTACGCGATAGTCAGCTCATAAGGATGGATGAACCAGCCTTAAAATACAGATTGGGATCAGTTAATATCGGCTCTTGAAGCTATAAAAAGTGACTCTTCCCAACAAAAAGCTTTGGTTAAAAAAGAAGCTATAGGGGCTTTTGGCTCAACTCAATTGTCTTGAAACGGCCATATTATCGGAATTTTGAGAATCTGTGTTAAAAAAAATTTAGTGGTAGTTTCCAGGCTCTACGAGTAACTCATCACTTTCATAGAAAACAAAAGGGCATCTTTTGATTCTTTCGACGCTAAACTGGTGAAAGAAAATGCTCAGAAGAATACAGAAGCATTCATGACAGTCGCGAGGGAGAATTGTTGTCAAGGACGTGACCATTTTAGGGTTAATACCTTCTTCCGGATATGCAACCAATTTTTGAGCAAATTAAGACACATCTCATGATGCAGTAACAATCAATTATGCATTTTATACAAATTGGAAACAATATCTGAACTGGAAGTGACAGATATTGCGGATGATCTTCAAAACGAATGTTTTCTTTTTAAATAATTCTTAACGTGTGAAAACAAAAGGTTTAACAGAAGCATTTTCATTTACATTACATTACGCATTTTTCTGTGTATTGCAATGCAGAACATCGTTTTCCGTTCTTAAAAGAATAAAAAATTATTTACGTTCCCCTATAAGTGAAAAACAGTTAAGATAGTAACAGTATCTATAAATTATGTCAGTGTCATTGACAAAATTGTCAACCAATTTGTGCATCGCAGAAAACGTGAATATTTGATAAATGGATTTGTATGGTCTTTTTCCATTATCGAAGAATTTTTTCTTCTCTTCTTCCAGAGCCTGCTACATTCTAATGATGGCAATCATCCTTTAGAATTCCTCACGATCTTCAGTCATGCGTATTAGATTTACGGCAACTGTGAAAATCTTTTTCTACCCAGGCCACGCCTGCCTTCTATCTTCCCTTCCATGATCAGCTGTAACAAGGCAAGTTTTCCTTCTCTTTACAATGGTTAAGAGTTCTCGTTCTCTGTTCATTCGTCTTAGCACCTCGTCGTTGGTCAACCGATCCGTTCATTGTAATTTAAGGATCAGTTTAAAGAGTCACACTTCAACAACTTCCACCTTACGCATGCTGGAGACCTTCAAAGTCCAACTCTCAACACCATACAGTAGGGTAGTCAAAACATAGCATTGTGTTATCCTCCAGCGTGTTCTCAGGTTAAGGTCATTACTTGTGAGAAGCGACTTTAATTTAAAAAACGAGGGTCTGGGTCCCACTCGGCATTCGGCCAGCTTCCCAAAACTTAAAATGTATTTTTTCTCCAACCATCAAAAAATGTTGACATTTTTGTACTATTTTAAGGTGCAAAAGCCATCAATTACCTTACCGTACAAAAATTTGCTCGTTGCTTAGCAACACTTTTAATCCTAGGATTAAAAACGCTACTTTTAATCCTAGGACTAAAAGTATTTGAGCTCTCTAATGGAAATTTAAAGGAAAAAACATTGTCTTTACAAACTTAGTAAAACAAACTAATTGGGCAACTATATATAGGTATTTATTTGTTATTTATAGTGATATTGAACGTACAATTGGAACAAGTATTGCCAAAATTCAAAGCACCACTGAAATTATCACTAACAATTTTCGAACAATTGAAAAGATTTTCGTTAATGTTAGGACATCTCAAAATATTCTCCGTAACTGTTGATGAAACATTCGAGGAAATATCTGAACAGGTACTTGTTAATATGTGATTCTTCAATATATCCTTCTGCTACCGTACTCGATTTCCAATCTCCATGTTTTTTAAGACAAGTGAGGTTACCGCCACCATCAATAAGAAGTGTAGCAGATGTTCTTCTTACCGAATGTCCAGTATACTCCTTCCTATTTTCTAACCTTAAAAATTTTGCAATTTCTTGCGACATGGCACTAATTTTGTGAATACCAACAACCATTCTTTGACACTTCCCTTTAACATATTTCAAAAATAAACGACGTTCCTGTTTATTTGATGGCCGTAGTGCAACATATTTTCGAAATAAACGCAAATAATTATCGCCCATAATGGTAAACAAACGAGGTTTCTTGTTTTTTGTCTACAAAATTTTTACGACCAGGACCGAGTCCATATCCTCAATGTCATCAATTTTCAAATGAACTAGTTCGTCACAACGCTTAGCCCCTCCAATTCCTAATACTAGAACACAGTGTGGATCGCAACATTGAATATTGTGACCAAAGAGTGGATGGCTTGACGGTCTTCGTTAAATTTGAGAAATACACCATAAGAACACTCTCCGCATAGTTTTGCACATTTTTTTCTTTACACCAATCGATGAATCGCTGATATGCAAGTTCATACACTTGGCGTGATTTGAGTGGCAAAAGATTTAGATATACTGTACTTTTTCGGCACTTTCCAATATATACGCAGGTATATTTTCATCGTGTTCGGGATTCATTTTGAAAGCATCGTTAAAACTACTACAAAAATTATATGATTAGTACGTCTACTTGACAATGGATATTTACCAACAATACCAGATATCCATGACTACCGACTTGCTACCGCTGTTATAATTAAAAGATGCTCAAATTTATTACCAAATTATTAACGATTTTTTAATAAAACTAACATTTATTTTAATTTTGACATGGTTGGAGAAAAAATAGTATATATCATACGGACTAAAAGTGCCTTTTAATGTTTATAATAATAATATACTATATTATTTTATTTAATTTAAAAGGCGGCAAATCTAATCGGCTCAAAGCGTCAAATTTTAAAATACGCCACTGCAACATAATACACATGTGACGAGTCAGTTGATAATGCCGTATGAAGATATAAGAATAGAATAAACGATAGAATAAATCATTTGTAGGATAGCGAAATAAGGCAATTTAATAGGCTATTTTACAGGTTTTTTCTCTTATACGCCGCATTATATCTATTCAAACGAAGTAAACTATAAAAACTATACAAAGAAGCAAAACTGCTACGATAATCTTAGGTAAATTTGACGTAAAGTTCAGCAGAATAAACTAAGGGGGAGAGATCAAATGTTAGACAACTTATTTTTTTTTATATTGTTTGAAGTCGTTCATAAACTATGCAAGACTATATTTCACTAGTTTGACCCTGCTACTTTTATCACAGTACCTTACACTTTTTGCGGCCCCTCTCCTAGCACGTCCTATATTACGTTTCAAATGCTGGATTTCGTCATAAAAAGCTCATTTAAATACTATAATATAATCATTTATTATTTTAATATTAAACTTTCAATAAAGCAATAAATATTCAGAATTATCACCAATAAATCGTTTTTTCATTTAATATCAGCAGTCCAAGGAGACTCCAAATGTCTAAAATTAGCTTTGAATTATTAGTTTCTTTCCATTTACATTCAAGTGAGAGAGAGAAATTATTTATTGTTAAAAAATTGTAGACAAAAATACAAATAAAATAAAATTTCAATATACAAAGACAATCAGTTATGTATCTTATACTCGGATACTGCGTAGTGAATAAAAGGAACGCCTAATGTGATTTAATATTCTCAAAAACAACTAAAATTCACAATTACCATTGGTGATCCAAACGTCTTTTACTCGCAGTACGACATAAGTACAAGAATATTATTTTTCTACGTCCGTTATAATAAGTTTTTTTTCATTCATCTGCATTTATAAAGAATGTATTTCTGAATCGGTCAAAAAGCATTAAAAAAATATCGTAGCGAATTATATATTTAACTTTATTTTCAAAAAATTCATTAATACTAAAACACTAATTACAATTTATAATTTTCCAAATACCGAATGGATCCAATTAATCTCAATGATTAAAATAAAAATTCTTTAAAAAGTGTTTACAACAATTGAAATAAATGCTAACACATGTTTACAAAATATGATCTTTTTGCGTATTAGTTTTTAGAATATTCTATATTTTTCTTCATGTAACTCCTCCATCCCTAAGAATGGAAAATAACTGAGGTATTTTTCAGGCCTTGTTCTGTAGCTCCTGTTCTTTCTTCAAATTCATATTCTTCTTTTCTTCACTTTTCTGATTTCTTAAAAGTTTTCAGTTGTCTGAAGTTCCTGTCCCTCGAAGAAAAACATAGATATTCGCGCTTCTGTATATATACGTAGTCGAGTATTTCACCGCTCTATGCGTTAAATTCACGACCGTACGAATCCTACTCCGACTGCGCCAGTTATATATTTAACTTTCGAACAATTTTAATAACACAAAAACACATATCATAATTTTTAATTTCACAAATACAGATTAAATCTGATTAATCTCAAAGAGACTTTAGTTTTGACCATTTCATTGGTTTTGACATTGTTTTTGAAGGTACCGGTAAATATGATTAGTAACGACAATGTACGAGGACTGGCTATTAAATAACGAGACTGATTACGAAAAAGGGTTTTATTATAAAAATTATTCTACATTCGTTTGCTCCCCTTCAAAATACTACCTTCCCCTCACCAGACACTTTTCCATACGTTTTTTTCATTGATCGAAGCAGTGCTGAAAGTCTTCTTTAGTGAGTGCCTTCAGGAGCTCTGCCGTTTTTTGCTTTACCGCTTTCATCGACTCAAATCGGGTCCCTTTCAAAGCAGATCTTTTTCTAACCTTTTAAGGAAATCTGAGCAGACCCGTTGACGCAAGAGCTTTTGGTCAGTAGTCAGATTTTTTGATACCAACTTCGCACAGACTTTTGTCATGTGTAATTCCTCCTGTAAAATTTTTCTAATCGTTTCTTTATCGGCGTTTACAGCCTCGACAATCATCCTGATGCACATTCGTGCATTTGCACGCACAATTTGGTTGATTTTGGTCACTGTTTCTGGAGTTGAAACAGTCACAGGGCGACCTCTTTCGTCCTTCAATAAAACGTTTACACGACTCAAAAATACGCGCACGCGATACATAATTGTCCCATAGGCCTCTTGCAATAATTTATAGCACTAAGTCGGAGGTTTTTTTCAATTTAACGAAAAATTTGATATTGATACATTGCTCCTGTTTTTCGTTACACATAGTTTTCGGCACGAATAAAAAACTCGTTCGTTTCAAACTACTACTGCACAAATACTATAATAGTAACAGAAATGTGTTATGGGACGAGCATAGACAAGATATCTAGATACAAAACGCACCTCGCCCGTTAATGGCGCCCTCTAGGCACGAAGTCTCGTTATTTAATAGCTAGACCTCGTATACATCAAATTACTATATGCACAAATAACTTTCTATGGCGATAAGAGAGTAAAATTCAATTATCAAGACAAAAAAATTAAAGAGTTGCTTAATGATGTGTGAACACACGTCCTCTCTTATCACAATACCCATCCCCCTTTCATGTTAAAGTTAATTTCTTATTGAAAATAAAGTATTTCACGGTACCTTATGCCTAGATTACAAATCAATTCAATAACGATTAGGTGGTCGAGAGAAATATTTGTTTTTTATATAGTTTATGATGTAAATAAAAAATGACTTAATACATAAATCAATCATAAAAATGAATATTTATTTTATTACAAAAACACCTTATAAATAACTTGTATACTAAATATATGTTAGTGCTATGATTGTTTATTTTTTAAATTAAGATAATATTAGTTAGTTATAGATACATAAAAAAAGAAAATTTATCTAAAATGAAAACCACGTGCAAGAAGAAGGTACTTATATACAAAAGATGGACCATTCCATTATTTATATTGCTAGATATTTCTTGTGTATTTTGTACTCATTTCATTTTCTAGATGTGATTAATAAAATATATTTATTTGAGGTTAATGCGATTTATTTATATTGCACTTTATGATGGAGTCCTATGGACCAGTCACCAGTCAACGTATTTTATTTCAAATCTTCTCCAAGACCCAAGAAAAAACATGTGTTTTATTGTTTGGTTGGACAGACTCTGGGTCCTTCAAACATTACCCTACACTTGGTCTACATCAGTTGCGAGGGCTATTCAAAATTCGGATGGCTAATTAATCAAACTAGTCTTACCAATCCTTGACAAAGACCTCAGGTATAAGAGAGTCACTCGGTATCACATATACGAGTCATATTTTTTAAGTAAGTACCGTTTTGGAATTAAAAAAAAAGTGCAAAGATATCTAAATAATTTTATTTTTACAAGCCTGTACCTTAATTTACTTTTCTACATAATTTCCGTGAATAATGAGGCACTTGTTGTCATAACGTGGCACCAGTTTTTGAATAACCTCCTCATAAAATTCTGCCGCATGACTTGTTAACCACTGTATCACAACTGTTTTGACTTCGTTATTGTCTTGAAGACGCTGACCGCCCAGGTGTTTCTTCAAGTGCAGGAACAAATGATAATAGCTGGGCGCCAGATCAGGGCTATAGGGAGGATGATCTAGAGTTTCCCATTGAAAAGATTTGCTGAGATCTTTGGTCCGACGAATAGCCACATGTGGACGGGCATTGTCATGCAGCAAAACGATACCCTTGCTCAACTTGCCACGTCTTTTGCTCTGGATTGCACGACGCAGATTGTTCCATGTGTCACAATCAGACGCTGTATTGATTGTCTCATTACGAGGCCTAAACTCCACTAACAATACTCCTTTTCTGTCCCAAAAAACTGTGCACATGATTTTCCGGGCAGAAATTGTTTGCTTAAACTCCACTTTTTTGGGTGATGATGAATGGTGTTTGGATTGTTGTTTCGATTCTGGTGTGACGTAGGCCACCCATGTTCCGTCAACAGTAACAATTTGGTCTAAAAAATCTTCACCTTCATTGTGGTACCGCTCAAAGAAATTCAATGCACTGCCTAAACGTTGGGTTTTGTGCAAATCCGTCAACATTTTTGGAACCCAGCATGAACAAAATTTCAGGTATTTCAAGTTCTCGGTCACAATGCGATACAAAACACTACGAGAATATTGAGGAAAGTAGTCGCACAATGATGAAATTGTAAAGCGTCTGTTTTTTCTTACCTTTTCGTCCACTTTCTGCACCGAATCTTCATTAACGATCGAAGGACGCCCACTCCGTTCTTCATCATGTACATTTGTGCGGCCATCTTTAAATGCTCTCATCCATTTCCTCACCATTCCATCACTCATAATGTTTTGTCCGTAAACTTCACAGATCTCACGATTAATATCGATCGTTTTTACTTCTTTAGCACTAAGAAATCGTATAACAGCCCGTACTTCTCAATCGGTGGGATACACGATTGTCGGAGGCATCTTAAATACTCAGTAAACAATGTACACAATGAAGAATCGGCTTGTAATGGCGTCAGTGCGTAGACAAGAGATGTAGAAAACACATTGTACATTTTTGTACTGTCTTCATATAAGTATGAATCATCATTCAAAGAATAAAGAAGCAAATAAAATTGTGTTTTTCCATACTGTAAGCAGGGTCTAACTTCAAAGACACATAATGAAAAGATTTATTTCGATTAGAAAATTCAAAATATGATATATTTTATGTGCGAGCCATAGGACCGCTCGAGGCACTGGGGAAAGTTACAGTAGTAAACTTTTCCTCGGGCCTAGACTGGGCCAATGGGCTATTTCAAATAAATTGATGTTTTTCTTAGGATCCTCATATGAAATGTAATAACACAAAAAAAATTGGGCCCATGGAAACATCTATTAATTTTGATTCGGGCTTAACGTCTTAAAGTATTTGGATTTTTGGATTTTTTCCGAAGAATTTCACATCTACACTGTAGATATTTAAAGAAATTGACACAGTCTGCGACAGTTCACTTTTTTCAATATCGTATAGTTTTAACTTAACTATTAAATATTTTCAATAATTTGGATTTTGAACTGTCTATTGTCACAAATATTGAAATGAAAAAATGTATATAATATATCTAATACTCTGGAGCATAGGTGGGGAACCTGCGGCCTCCGCGAGGTTCTTGTGCGTCCCTTTGCCACCTAGTACAAAATGGTAGAGTGTTTTTTCTTTTTTCATTTAGAAGGAATATTGGGAATTAAAAAATTGTAAAATTGTAAGGTAATTGAAAAATTATTTATTCGGATATTTCAGAATTCCAGAAATCAATTATGCTTTTTTTCAGAGTATTGCCGAAATGTTGGTTTTATATCCAAATAAATAATTTTACACTTTACTGAAAATTCCACATTATTTATGTAATTTACATATCTGAAAGAATCGAATAATGTTCTATGTAATATTTATTTGAAAATAAAGTAAAATTACAAAATACTATTTACAAAATTTGTCATACAGAGCAGCCACATGCTACCAGACGATATGTTTACATCGATATTGATTGGTTGCATCATCGATTACACAGATCAATTCATTAGTAAGCTGATTGTCTTTGCAAAAAAAAATTTAAATTAGCGCTAGCAGCGTCAACTACCTTGTCTAAGAAGTAAACAAAACTCGGTTTCAGATCTCCCATTTGAGTGTCACACCTTACTTTGGCTTCTCTGACTCGCATCTCTCAACGCTTCCCTGTTGCAATCTTCAGCAAACTGTAATTAACAGTGCGTGCTTATAAAGCCGCGTCCACACTATGTCGACTGTCGACATAGTCGACATAGACTAAGTCGATCGACATTTGTCGAGTCGAATGTAACCCGAATGAAGTGCATTTTTATTTTCAGTCGAACGGAAATAATTGCCAAGTTTGGACCTGTTGAGCGTGATAATAAAGTTTTAAATCATTAGTTTTGTTAAAACCTGTGTGCGCAACGGGAGAAGTGGTTCTATAATTGTGTTTTATCAAAATGAATTTCACAGAAGAACAAACATTAAATTTTATTGATATGTACAGAGACCGCCCTCAACTCTGAGACTCTACAAATGAACACTCATTTTATTTCTTGTTTCACTAAAGCACAGCACTCAACTACTCACAGTTGACTGATGAAATACATACGTCCACACAGCAGTTTATGTGTGGACGAGACGAATGTCGCCTATGTCGTTCGACCTTGTCGATCGGCATAGTGTGGACGCGGCTTAACAGTTACACGGTTTTATTGTATTTCTAGAATGTATACACTTTGTTAAAGATATTATGCGATATTCGTTTTTTTATCCATCATGTTAAATAGTAAGAGAAGAAAATTAGGTGATGAAAACAGAACATTTAATGTAGAATGGGAGTTAAATTTTTTCTTTACTGCTGAGAAAGATAAAATGATGTGTTTGTTGTGCAATACAGTTTTAAGTACTTTAAAAAAAGCGAATGCAAATAAACACTACTTGACTCGTAAAAAACATAGATATTTCGCTTTAGAAAGTGAATCACGAAAAGCTGCTTTTCAAAAATTAAAAAATGAGAAGCATCATCAGCAGGCATCTTTTCGTGTCTTTGTAAATCAAAATTCCGCTGCAGTTGCTGTTACGTATAAAATAGCACATATACTTGGAAAAAGGGGTAAACCATTTACTGACATTGAAATAATTGAAGAATGTATTGTTGAAGCAGTGAGTATGTTAGATCCAAGAAATGTCGACAAATACAAACAATTACCTCTTTCAAGAAGAACTGTAACAGATCGACAACACGAATTAGCGCAAAATGTAACAGAGCAACTTCATACAATTATACAAAATGAAGATGTTTATTTTTCAATTGCTTTAGATGAAAGCACTGATAAAACAGATTCGGCACAAGTTTTATATTTTATTCGTGCTATAACTAAAGATTTTTAATGTTACGAAGAACTACTTGCGTTGGGTACACTAACTGGAAGAACTCGCGAAGCCGATATTTTAGAAAATTTAGTCAATGTCTGCACCGATGGAGCAGATGCTCTCTTTAGATGAGGAAACGTATAGTGTTGACCTACCATACTACTGCAAGGTTTGCTGGCTTTCAACAGGTCAAGTTTTGATAAAAGTTTTGTCTTTACGACGACAAATTTTAAACTTTTATCAAGAACAAGGAAAACAATGTGATCTATCAGATGAAGTATTTCTCAGAAACCCTGCATTTGTGTCTGATATGATGACAAAATAAAACAATTTAAATATTTGCCTGCAAGTTGAAACGAGGTATATTTATGAAATGTGGCAAAAGATCCAAGCGTTTAGAAAAAATTTATCATTTTTCATGTCGATCGGAAATATCTGCACAACACTTCCCGGAGCTAGCTAAAATGTTAAATGAGCAGAACTGTGAAAATAAAGAGTATACTAATAGATTTTCTGATTTTGATGAGCACACTCCTACTATGAAACTGGCTCCTGCAGAACTACAAATGGAGTTAATTGATTTAGGGGAGGATAGTATCATCAAATCCCTTTTTAACGCTAAAAAGGATCCCATGGAAATCTGGAAAAATGCTGTTGAATATCCATGCCTTCGAGAATATGCTCGCCGTTATTTTCCTGCTTCGGAAGTACCTACTGTTGCAAGACAACACTATCTCTCATGTCAAAAATAAAAACAAATTTAAGAACGCAAATTACACATGCAAATTTAGAGGATCAATTAAAGCCGTGTGTTACGAAACTTGATCCAAATATACAATTATTGTCAAACAAAAAACAAAGCCAAATAAGTCACTAACTTAGTGAATAAAAAAATATCTTTTATTGTATTTTTTGATAATATTTTTATATTATTTTATATTTATATTATATTTAAAATTTTGTAGTATTATATTTTATTTTTTTCTATATAATGCAATAAATTGTTAAATCTATAGAAAAAATGTAGTAATTTCATAAAAGTCACTTTCTTAGGTCAATCAGCTTATGCGGCCTCTCTTATTGCTGCCTAATTTAAATGTGGCCTCTAATGGTAAATAGGTTCCCCACCTCTGCTCTAGAGTATTACATATATGAAAAATGTTTATGGGTTACAGAGTTAATCGATCGATATATAGAAAATGCAATATACAAGGTTTGTTCGTGGGTCTGATCCCGAATCAGTTTAGTGACCGATGACATTTGCAGTTTTTAAGCCTAAGATAGTATATTGGGTGTACCAAACAGTTATCAAGCCCATGATCACATACGCATCTTTGGTAATTGAAAACTGAACAAAATTCAAAATCTAATCTGTGTGGATATAACAGGGACAATGACAAACTGCCCCTTCACAGTTTTAGAGGAACCACTAAACATTCGTCCTCTTCACCTTATAATAAGAAAAAAGTCGTTTAGCGACGCCCACAAGCTTATCCAAATAGAAAAATCAGAGCCAAGAAATCTGAAAGGTTACCAAATACATAGCATGATGAACATAGACATCCCAATCGAAGTGATAATCAATTACTGCCAATCATGAGTCAATAAAGATCGCTAGTTCGAAATATCTCTTTCTAGAATACAGATAGTTTGAGGCACCCATACCACTAGGAAAAAACACAAGGCACTAAGATCTTCAAGATCTTGAAAGCTATTGAATACATGTGAGAATGCAAACAAACTCTAAAAGCACTAACGGAGACGTTCGGTGGCAAATATGTTACAAACTCAACAGTTTTGGGAGCGAACACCATGTTTCGGTTTTAATTTGTGTTAGAAGCAGAACTAAAACATGAGAAAAGTGAACAAAAGCTGAGACAGAGCCAGACCAGAAAATTGTTACATCAACTGTGTTGTGTGAGCAAACGTTAAGTTGTAGTAGGTGTAGTAAAACAATAATTGAATTCGGTCATGAGGATTAGGAAAATTAATTTGGAGCTCCAAGAATTATTCGCATAATTTCATTTTGAATTATAATGTCTGTTATATACATATAAAGTGAGTGAGAGCCGAATTCTTTAAATAGAATCTAGACAAAGGATCACCGTATAATGTAACACTAGTTAAGTTCAATAAAAATTTCATTTGAACAAACTAATCAAAACAGTAACAACAATAACAAAAACTAAGAATTGACAGAAATTAAATACGTATTGTCAGCGAATGTTCAACACGTTCCCGATCACTTTCTCTAACGGTAGGTAGTAATAGCGAACATGACACTCTTTAGACGTTCATAAATGTCAAAGATAGTTCAAAATGATGAGAAACTGTGATAACGCACCCAATAATTGTCCTTGAACTCGCTCTTGACATCGAAATTAACCAATTTTCTATTTTTTACGCGCTGATCACTTTTCTCACTCACTTTTCTAGTGTAGTTTGTAGTTTCAGATACCCTGAAAAATGATTTATCTGAGTGAAAGGCTAATAAAATTTGTAGATGCCCATGAGTGTTTGGGTAACAAACAGTCTGCTGGGTACAAGAAAACTAAAATTTGGCAGAATAAATATATATCATTTTCCCATGTGAAAATACCAGGACAAGAGCTGGTGATTAACTTCCTGATCTAATCAACAATCAGGTTTTCTTATTCAATGTTTTGTTGGTCTCTGCTTAAGTTCAAAAGTTGATCATATAAACCCCGATTAATTCATTTATATTTAGAAAATACGTCTGGATCTATTTTGCTTATTTTAAAATATGTTGTAGTGAAGTAACTGTAAATATTCTTATTAAAATTGAGGGGTCTCACCCTCCGACGCCGTGTCAAATGTCGCTCTGTATATATTTCTCTACACATTTCATACAGTGAAGTATACAATACATTAAAATAATTTAAAATCTTTGATCACCGTCAAATTTCTTTATATATAAGCACTTTTAAGGTTATGTTTACTAGCGATCCAACCTCATGTTCGCGTTTATTCTGTACAGCTTTAAATTTGGAGTGTATTTTTAATATTTATGAAAGTCTAGAGCTCGTTATGTTCGCGTTCTTTCTGTGCACCGCTTAAGTGCTACGCCCGCTGAATGTAACTATTATAGGTTTATACACAAGCACAAAATGAGAAGACTGTTATTTGAAACTGTCAAGAAATTGCTTTCAAATATGTCAGTTAATCAAAATTAATTACTAATCTTAGTTTATTATATTTAAGTTGGCGAAATTGGAAGCAAATGTCAAATTTAAAAGATAACGTCAATCCAAAAGTCATAACAAATATGACTCATTGTATACAAAACTGTATCATTTATTTTGTACAGTGAATAGTACTAATTAATACTGAGACCCAATCAAAATGACTCATATTAAATCCAAAGATACCATTCTTGATACATTAGAACCGCAGGTTCGTTTAAAACAACTTATAGACTATAGCAATCAGGTAGAGGCAGATCCAAGAGTCCCTCCTATAAGGTAAACTATACCAAAATTTAATTCCCCGTTATGTCTCCCAATAAGATTGATATATTTATATAGGTATTATCGTTCTGGACAAGAAATGATTAGAATGGCTAATGTGTATTATAAAGAAGGTAGCCTTGAAAATGCATATGTGCTGTATTTAAAATTTATGACCTTATTCCTCGAAAAAATCAGAAAACACCCTCAGTTTTCAAGTGTTGCTGTAAATGTCAAGGCCAAAAACCAAGCTACTTTAAGAGAAATATTACCAAGAGCTGAAAAAATTAAGCAACAACTATTGGAACAGTATACATCAGATATTCAACAGTATTTAGCAGAAAAAGTAAGTTTGTATATTACCTTAAACGATTTTTTTTCTTTATGCATATACCTATGATTTTATTATATATTATATAAACCATTGAAATAATTGAGATGTGAATGTATTTAAAAACAGCATGTATTTGAAATATTGTTGCTTATATTTTAAGTAAATCTGATCTCTATAATGTTCTATTTTTAGAAAAAACTTGAGAACGAGTTGAAACGAACAGAAGAACAAAATAAACTATTTGATCAACGCACATCAAAGAGTACAGCTTCAGGATTGTCGGGAACTATAAGTATTGTAAAAGTTCCAGAGAATTTAGATAATATTGCTTATCCAGAGAGTATTTCTCATATACCTCCTGTACCACCACCTTCAACTGTTGCAGTACATAAGTATGTTCTTATTTTAATATTTTTCTTGTATGTCATTGTATATTTGTCTTTCCTCCATTTTTCAACATATTTTTCAAAAAAAAACATATGTGACATTATAGTGGACTACCACTGCACCAACATACACAATTAAACTGCCTAACCCCCATTTTCATAACAAAGTAATCATGTTCAGATATTGAAGATAAGCTAAAACCTATTTACTCGACTTACCTTTTTTTTACTAAATTTTCCTACCAATGAACCTTCTTACGTGAAAAATAATTTCACCTCTTCAGTGCGAATCTTCACATTTATACCTTAACTACTAAACTGTAGAGTGGGCTGTAAGGCTTAGGACCTCTGGCCCTATTTAAACTGTTTTTACATTTAACAATTTCAAGACTTTCAAATAAATAATTTATTATTGGATACATTTTTTAACAATTGTACATTATTCATATTTATTTCATGATGACTGGCAGCAAGATCTGCCATACTTGATTTTTCAGTACCTCCATAATTTAAATGAGCTATATGCTCTTTAAACCAGACATTAAAAGATCTTTTTGGTTTACCTGATATACTTCACGCCATTACAGCTAATTACATATATACCGCTTTTGAACAAATTTGGTATTTTAACCTATTACCTAATAATTGTTTTAATGGATAGATCGATTTATTAGCAGATTTAAAATCCAGTCTGTTAAAAATTTTATTTGTTTAGTTAGTTTATTTTATTATGAACTTGATAAATTTTTTTTAAATTGTTCAAAGATCGATTTGATTAACACTTCATTTTTTAGAGGATTTGAGGTGCCTAAGATTGATAGAACCAAAAAACCTTCAAATATATTTAGATACGATACTAATATTCTTAGACCTGTCATAGTACCAGTGCAAGTTATGACTTTATTCCAAGCTATTGCCCAGTCTAATACATTTAAAAATATTGAAACCTGTGGGGTACTTTGCGGAAAACTGGTAAATAATATATAAAAACTATAAATCGAATATTATTTTTCAATATACCTATTCATTAAATTATAAAAATGTTTTAGGAAAAAAATGAACTAATTATTACACATATGATATTGCCTAAACAAAAAGGAACATCTGACTCATGTTGTACCACTAATGAAGAAGAAATATTTGAATATCAAGATGTTCATAATCTTATTACAATTGGATGGATTCATGTAAGTAGAATTTACATAAGTGTTCATTTTATGTATTTTATTATGTTTATCAAAAATGGTTTTAACTACAATATTTTCACTACAGTTTATGGTATTTATTGCGACCAATATTTTCAAAACTATTACCTCATTTTAGATAACTAACACTTAGATATGACACTTTCCTTATACGAAAAATTTTGTTGTAAAACATATAAATTAAATATTCCAATAATAGTGATGTGAGCCGGACAAATCCCCAATGGGGTTGTACATTAATAAAAAGGGCAAAAGCCAGGGAATTTGCCCGACGTTTGGGCATTTATAAAAATTTTTACAAATTTATTTTTAATCTTACCTAATTTTGTTATCCCTTTCATTATTGTTTTAATGTTGAAATGAATTCTAATGATTAATAAACAAAATGTATAAAATAAAAGTTGTTTTTTCAAAATTGTGAATAAAATTTGGCACACTTCTAGCTTCTTGCATATTCTGAGAGCATTGGCTAATTTGAAGCCAATTTGCTTTGTGATTTTTTCTGATTTGGGGTTTGTCTGAGGTGAATATTTTTGTCTTGTGTACCACTGTCTTGTGTACCACTGCTTGAATTCCATTAGTACGGGAGATGATTAAGAGGAACCTATGAATTAAGGGAAGCTGTAATTGAAAAACGATTAACAAACTAACACATTTTGTTGGAATCACAATAAAAAGAGAAATCTGCTAACATATGACAGAGTAGAGAAACTATGGGTTTCATTCTATTATTATTTTTCCACTTTTTACCATTTTTAAAGGCTTCAGCTCTGATCTAAGTTTAGTATTCTAACTTATCTAAGTAGGATATTTTAATCATTTAAATTACATTTTTTTTCTTCATTTTTCAGACACATCCTACTCAAACAGCATTTCTTTCTAGTGTAGATCTTCACACACATTGCCCTTATCAATTACTGATGCCTGAAGCCATTGCCATTGTGTGTTCACCCAAGTATAATGAGTAAGTAAGAAGTAACTCATATTAAATTCTAAATGGATGATTTTTTTGTCTTCTTGTGTATTATCCTGTTATCCACACCACCCCTTTTATTTATATATCAATGATTAATTAATTTTGAATTATACTCTTGGTATTGAAAATCAATTTTTTCTTTTCTGTTATGGTCTATATCACAAAAATCTTATTCTTATCTCTAATGAAATTGCTGCAGCTACTATGCCAATTTTCACAAACCATTTCAGGTCTGTCGAAGGACAACTGATGTTAATCAGGACTGATTTTTGCATACAAAGGCTTGCTATGTCTTTGCTTCATTAATATTTTCTATGTTGATGTTAACTTAAGCAATATGATAAGAACATTTTGAATCCAGAGTACCTTCAACTAAATCTCTGTTAACCTCAGGGCATCAAAGACCATGACTTTTCTAGAGGTCATTTGGAATGGACACATCACCAATCATCAAATAAAATGTTCCTAAATGAATTCAAATTTGGCATATTTGATATTAATTGAATTTCAGTATAGCGTAATATAACCAAGGATAATTTAAAGGAGTTGTTATTCATAATTACCTTAAATATATTGAAATTCAAATAATGGTTAGGTTAGATTGTATTTTATCCTGTGAATTGTTTATTCTTATTTTTAGAACTGGGATATTTATTTTAACTCCTGATTATGGTTTGAAATTCATTGCAAATTGCAACCAAGATGGATTCCATCCACATCCAACTGATCCACCACTTTTTACAGTAAGTAATTCTCTAATAATTAAAAAGTTTGTCATTCTTAATATAGTTATTTTAAAAAAATCGTTTTTGCTAAAAAATTTCAATAAATAAGCAAAAATTTTCTTTTCTAACAATAATTCATTATATTAGACACTTTTATCTTACAGTCTTCTATCAACTTCATTGCTACATCTCTTTTTATTTTTTTTATGTTCTGATTCTGTCCCGGGGTTGTTTGTCTGGAATCAACTAATCTGCATATAATATTGGTTCACTTTGTTGGGTCTTGGTTAGAGAGGTGTTTTATCTTAGGGCTAACATTCCATGTTTGTTATGTGCTGAACAGTCGCGAGGAGCACCTGGCTCTATGAAGATCTCTGCCTCGTGACAGAAGTCTTGGAGCGTATGCCTGAGGAGCGGGGGGCCGAGTGCCAGTGACCGCTCAAACGATGGCTGGATGATGCGAAGAGGATCTTCGGGAGCTTGGTGTGAGGGGGTGGAGACGTCGAGCGCTGGACCGTGATAACTGGAGGAATGTGGTGGACAAGACGAAGGCTCTTTGAGGGCCGTAGTGCCAATGATAGTAGTAACATTTCATGTGATACCAAATGAGGTGTTGTTACTCATTTCTTATTCTACTATGAAACTAAAGAAGGCGAGACAAAATTACTGGCGAAAAGTATGTTGTTAAATCTACAGAAATTATTTCACTAGTTCTAGAATTGCCAAATATGAACAGGATCGATAGTGAACTTATTGATGTATTATTCTAGTTGTTGCTGCATCAGTTTGAAAATGTAGGTGTCAAACTAGGCGGCTGACTTTGTACAATTGCTAAGTGTAGCAACCGAGGCCTCAAATTGGGCTTGTTCCACTGAAAAGAAATAACATAGTTAACATTGTGTTTAATTGACTATTTTTACTGAACAATAAATTGACAAATTGTTCTAATTGATTTTTTTAGGAAGCCGACCATGTTAGAATAGAAAACAATGCATCGGTAGAAGTGTTGGATCTACGGAAGAAATAAACTTGAACTGCCAAAGAGCTTTTTTATATGAATTAAACTGCTTCTAATGATTTCAAATACTCCAGTACATCTCGGTTTTTTTGAAATCGAGACTTGGATATGTAGAAAATCAGATTGCTTCATTGTATGTTTATTTATTTAATAATAAAGTTTATATTTGTTTTTTATGTTAATTTTTATGAAATATATCCTAAGCTTACTTCCCCGGCTGAAGACTCTTTCTCGGGAAATGGTAATCGGCTTTAGTGGAAGTACATAAATAACTGGTACTTAGATGGAGTGAACAATTGGTACTGAATTGGACGCTTTTTAAGGAACGAAATTAAAATGGATAAAAAAAGGTGTAAAAGCTGGAAACATCCTATGAATTGAATTAATAAATGAACTATCCCCGGACTCGATTCTCCAAATTATTATTTATTGGTAAAAAGAAGAAGGTTCCAACAAATAATAAATTTATTATTATCCAAGAAAGCACAACGAACAAAGGCAGTTCTATCAATTAAAACAAACTCAAATTTATATATGCTAAAGATAGAAACTAGGACTTATCTATGAAAAGCTGGGATGGTTGTAGACATCAACTAAATTCCAAGTTGTTGGAGTTGAATTTCGTGTGTTGATAGTAGTGTATTGGTTGGATCCTTGGTAGTAGTCAAACTCCTGGTAGATGTGGATCTGTGAAAAAAAAATAATAAAATAAGGAAGAAAACTGGAACATAGATATAAATTACTGAACAAGGAATGAGTAGATAGAAGAGATTTGAATAAAATGAAGCTTAAATCCATGATTGCCAAAGCAAACAGTGCAACCATTGCGTCCCTTTTATGTTTCAGAGGTTGATTATGCCGGCCCTATCTTAATTAAAGAAAGCCGTATTCGGAATGCACAAAAGAAAGGCATATATTGCTCTTTTTATTTGTTTCTCTTCTATAGAAATACATCTAAAACTAATACGCGAATTAACAACAGAAGCATTTTTATCTTCAGTGAAACGTTTTATTTTATTTCTCGAAGAGGTAATATCGCTGATATTAATTCGGATAACGGAACTAACTTTGCGGGTGCCGAACGGGAGATTTTTCAGTTACAAAACTTTCAAAATAATATTAAAGATAAATTTTCAAATCAAAAGACAAATTTTAATTTCATACTAACAAAATCCCCCCATTTCATGGAAAAGAGCGGTTAGATGTGTTAAACATCATCTTCGCCGTTTAGTTGGGGATGCTTCTCTAACATACGAAGAGTTTTATACATTGCTAACATGCATTTGAGCTTGTCTTAATTCCAGACCAATATTTCCCTCATCCCAAGATCCTAATAATCTAGAGCCACCAACCACAGGTCATTTTCTAATCGGAGCAATGTCAACATCTCTTCTGGAAAGTGATTGGCGCGATATACCTTATTGCAGATTATCTCGCTGGCTACGAATTCAACAGATCCAGCTACATTTTTGGACGAGATGGTACAAATAATATTTAAACCAGTTATAAACTAGACCTAAAGGGCATCGAATACGACAACTCCACCTAACCATCGGCACTATGGTCATTTTAATCGATGAAAATCTATTTTGAAATGAAAATTGGGACGTGTCGTGGCCACTCATCCAGGTAGTGACGGTATAGTACGTGCAGTTTCGATTAAAACAATCAATGGTGTTTGTAAACGCGTCGTCAAAAAAGTGTGTGTTGTCCCTACCACTAGTGATAATTAAACAAAGGTTACAACATTTACGTTACAATTTTGAACAATATCAATCCAATTTAATAATTATAACGATATTTGCATTGAAACCTATTCGTTCTGTTCCCCAAATAAATACAAAATCTAAATAATCCTAAAATAAGAATACAGAATTTGCTTAAAACGAAAGGAAATTATTAGAGCTACTTGCAATTTTGTTAACACTATATAAAAAGCGAAGATAGAGGACGTTTTAGCAACGAAATAGGTTCTATTGAATTCTTCGTATGTAGTGCGAAGTCAATAATTAATTTCAAAAACTTCAAGGTTAGAATAAATAAATGAGAAATCAGGTCATCTGAAACGACAGATTTGTGTGCTTGACCTCCTTCATCATGCACATCATTACGGCTATCTTTAAAGTTTAGACACCACTCACGCACAACACCATACCCCATGAAGCTTTCCCTATACACAAGAATCATTCTCCGATAGATACCTGCAGCACTATGGCCTTCAGCCTTTAGAAAACGAATCACACTTCGCAATTCACTCTTGGCGGGAGCATCAATAATTGCAGATATGTTTACGTGGCTGTAGCACAACGCCGACTGACGCCTGAATGTCTACAATGGCGGAGTGTGTAGTCCGAGAGCTTTGCAGTCACACAGCGCATGCCCGCTTTCTATTGTCCCTGTAGTGTCTGCACGAAGCGATTGGAGGTTGAAAAAAAAACGTCCCTTGTATTTGAAAGCCTAATAATATCTTACAAACATGTATCGACTTAAATGAGTTTATTTATTGTTGATGTTCACATTTTCTGGTGGCTTATTCCCATTATCATTTATTCGATGTTTTATCACTACTTGTGGTGGTAAGTCATAAATATTTGACTTTGCCTTTTAAAAAGGTTAATGAAAACAATCACTTATTCTTAATAGTTTATTAGCCGTTTCTAATTCTATACAATATATATTATGTTGATTATCTTTGCATTTAAATCAATAAAAATAAAATTATACTCTATATTATTTACATCAAATGGTAACTATATTATTATGGCAACTTAAAAAATAATAACCAATCTATTTTGCAACTAAACTATTTCACTAAAATGACCCTGATTTACCGTTATATGTCCACCTATCAGATGTCTACAAAAAACGGATACGTCCTGGACAATTACACATATATACACTATAAAAAAATTGATAAGGATATTAACCTAGTCAGAAATATCATTTCCATTAAAACAAATATCATCAAAATACTATTACTTTATTATTACCTTAGATGCCAAACTTGATGGAAAGTACATACTAATTAGAAAAAAACGAATTTGTACTGAAATATAGAAAAATATACTGGCCAATTTGAATAAACTCCACTCTCTACATAATAAGCTTATGCTTCATAAGTAGATACTTAAGCCTGTATGGACGTATGGTATCCAATTATGAGGATGCATCAACACAAGCAACTTAACAATCAGTCAAAGATTCCAAAACAAAGTAATAAGGAACATAGTAGATGGTACACGTCCCTGTGACCTCCACAGGCGCCTGGAAATGCACACTGTTGACGAGACCATCAAGAAATTAGCCAAGAATTATGAAGGAAAAAAATTCCAAAACAAAGCACTGATCAACATAGTGGATGATAACATTGGCAATAGTGACCTCCAAAGGGACCTGGAAATGGACACTGTTGACGAATATATCAAGAAATTAGCCAAGAGTTATGAATGAAGACCCCATTATCAGGTTAATATGGAGGTTATCCAGCTCCTTGACAATATCGGTTTGAAAGAAAGACTTAGAAGATATAGACCTTTGAGTTAGTTTAGTGCTTTTAGAGCAACCTAACCAACGCCGAGGATACTCAAAATTTAAAAGCAGTTTTCACTTTTAATATTGTTTAAAGCAAAGTTACTTGGATATTTTGGGGTTATTACAAAAAAATATGACATTTCTCTCCCTATTTTACTCTGCATAACTTTTACGTTATTCTTCTTTGTCTTTTGTACTCTCTCTTATCTTCATCAGCATCCATTTGAAACATTTTCTGTTTAATATGTTTTCTCATTTCCATTTTTTTGATTCTCTGCCGAATCAATTCTACTTTCTCTTCTTTGCTCTCCTTGTTATTATTTTATCTGCGGTTTTCTTTATCGTTTTCTCGATGTATTTCCATTCATTGTTTATCTTAAGATTCTCTATTTGGGTTAGGCTAGGTTAAGTTGCCGATCATAGCACAGAACTAGTTTTTTATTAGATTCCGAACAATTCGGTAGGTTCCTAACATATGATGATCCAGATTACTTCGGTCACTTTCAGAACAACAGTGAACATGATTCGGATTACTTTCCGAACAATCAAACCATGATCGGAAGATCCGAAAAGCCTTTAGAACCATATCATAATGATGATCCTTTGTAACCACAAAGGATTATCATATGGATTCTGACCCGATTACTCCGATTAGTAACAGTGAACGTAAATCAGGTTACTTTCCAAAATCGGGTTAACCCGTTAACAATTTATACCGAGAAATAACTAGGGGGTTCATTTGGCAATGTTTGTTGGGCGAATTATTAGCTTCTGGTTAAGGTGCAATTTCATGTTAACACGTCACTGGCTTAGAGCGTCAAACAAGATACAATTTTTGACTGAAGCATCTTCTTAAATTAATGCAACGTCAAAACTAAAGATTGTTTATTTATTAAATCGGGTATCCAACTAAAGACGTTCATTAATATTTAATAAGTAATAATTTATTTTAACACAAATTTTATATTTATAGATTAACAGACAATTGACAGAGGTGGTATATTTTGCTATTTACAACGTTTTGAAGTTTGACGCTCTGAAATTTGACGCTACATTAACTTAAGATGGCGCTCCAGTCGAAATTATAACACGTGACCTCATTTGACGCTCTAAGCAAACTTACATTTGGCAACGTTGGTTGGGCGAATTATTAGCTTCTGGTTAAGATGTAATTTCACGTTGACGCTCGACGCTGGCTTAGAGCGTCAAACGAACGTCAAACTAAACATTGTTTAGGTGTTAAATCGGGTATTCAACTAAAGACGTTCATTAATATTTAATAAGTAACAATTTATTTTTAAAACAAACTATGTTTATAGGTTAGACAGACAATTGACAGATGTGGTATATTTTGTTTTTTTAACAATGTTTTGAAGTTTGACGCTCTGATATTTGATGTTACATGACCATAAGATGGCGCGCTAATCGAAATTATACCACGTGACCTTATTTGACGCTCTAAGCTAGCGACGAGCATCAACATGAAAATGCACTTGTATTTATTAGACACGAATAATTTTTTTTATTATTGTATGCAAAGTGTGTTACTTTGATATTAATTTTATTTTCGATAATGAATTGAAATTACTGTATCAAATATTGTGCATTTGAAAATTACTGGAAAGTGTATTGGTATTGAAACTTTTTTATATTTGTATTTCAATAAAAATCAAAACAAAGCTATAAATAGTACATAACCTTGTCAGGAAAGCTACTCTCTACCGAAACGTGTTAGATATTTATATGAAAACGAAACTTTGTATTTACTTTTGAGAGATAGTTTACATTTATCTAAACAGATCGTTTGTGTAGACGGCAAATTAAAAGAAAAAATTGTTGATGTATCCCGTTGCGGTCACCTTTTACATACAAAAAATGGCTTTAGCCTTGATAATCTAATGTTATTTCAGTTAGAAAAAGACGATGTTTAAAATAAATTGAATATCCTTGTAAAATTCATAGAAGGTATGTAAGTAAATCACAATCCAAATAAATATCCACATTAATGACAACTGATGGTGGGTCGATCGTGGGGTTATCTTGATATGCAGTTCAGTAAACTCATCTCGCGCTATATTATAACTGTACTATTATCTCTTTGGCTGTACGTAGGAATGAAATGCTGGCTTATTAGCGTATTAGAAAGTAGCGATTATATCTGAAAATTGAAAAAAATGTGTTAGAAATCAAACAAGTAATGATAAGTCTCTTTCTGCACATCTCAATTAAAATACCGTAAGTTATTAAAAATGAAACAGGAAACAATATTTATGAATAGGAAACGACTTTCATTCATCTGTTCAAAGGAAAAAAACTGCCATCAAAAGTACCCTTTTTTATGATAGTCATCATTGTTAAAAGTGATTTTTCACGCGAAAGCGTGTTAAAAATATTTTTTGAGTGTATAATTTATATATTGGTGTAATTATAAACAAAAAAAAACATTATTCAGAGACGGTTCTGTTGGCATATATCCCAGATATTGCTAAGAACGGCCTAAATCCAATTTTATGGCCAAAATACTCAATCAACAGTGATTTTGAAAAATAACATTGACATTAGCAAATTTAAAAAATTAGTAATGTTTATCAAGAGGAAAACAGTAGGATTTATACCAAAGAAGTCAAAAGTGCTCGACAAAGTAGATGTATAGTTCTTCCAATATCAATTGCACATTATAAAAACCCTTTCTAATAATTTTGTTTGATCTACCATAGGCGTAGATACCTCATTTTATAAATTTATTATTTTTATAAATACTTTTGAAAATATGTATATCTTATGCGAGAAAGTATTTGTTAAATGGCAATCGGGTATTTATTCGTTATACCACCAACACGGAAATTGCGAAGTATGAATAATAAAAGTATCTGGATGGAGTGGAAGTCTATTTTACATAAAAAATGGCGGATAGACTAATAAAAAAAATTTTTTTCAAAATTTTGTAAAATTGTAAGCTTGCATTGGATTGATGATAATTGTTATTGTTATTTGTTGATTGAATTTCGGTTTCGTTTCACAATTTGGATTTCGGTTCGAATTATTCTTCAGTTGCGGTTAGTTAATAACAAAGACATGTCCGTTTTAAACATTTTCGGTGTGTTAGAACGTGTAGGAGATAAAGAAGTGCTCGTGTATGGAGGAGAAGGGACTAAGGATCCGTACATGGTTGGAGGGTACTAGACTATCATTAAAGACCATCGCTTTTTTCATATATGCCTGGCCACGTGCAAATTTTTAGAACGAGAGCTGGCTATGGAAGATCGGGGGACCCAGCATGACTGTGGAGATTGACGAGTCGTGCTTCTCGAAAAGAAAGTACAAATGCGGTAGGATGTACTCTCGTCAATGGGTTTTTGGAGGAATATGCCGTGAAGATGGTGACTGTTTTTTATACGCGGCCCCGTACAGAACAGAAGCTACTCTTATGGCAGTTATTAGTGAAAGTATTGAGAGAGTTACAACGGTAATATCGATAAATGGAAGTCGTATGGGGCGATTCCTACACTGCCAGGCATGAATTTCCAGCACTCTGAAAATTTTGTTGATCCCAAAACCGGAGCTCATACGCAGCGAGTTGAGTCCATGTGGCGAAATGCCAAGAGAAGAAATCGACGCGAATTGGGAACGGGTAGGCAAATTTTCGATTCGTATCTGTGCGAGTTCATGTGGAGGTGTAGGTAAATGAAAATTATTATGAAAATATAGGGATGGAAATACATATATTGATTTTTCGTATTTCGTATAAGATATTGCTCATTTCGATACAAAATTTTGAAAAATATTATACACTTTTATTCACATATATGTATCATAAATAAATTTTATGATTTTCACGTGATCTTTTTTGGGATTATGTATGTAGAATTTTTTCAAAATATAATTTTTTTTGCGTTTTCCGTCTTGATTTTAATTGCTTTTCTTCTAAAACACTATTTCTTCGTTATTATCATTATAAATTGGACGGCATTATACGCCGTTCTTTAGACAGATGCACTTAATTTTAGTCCTACTTGGAATTTAGAAAAAAATCATTACTATACCTTGTTAACTTGAAGCAACTGAATATTAAATTATAAAACGTAAATAGACGAGTAAAATGTACCTGCTTGTAATGAAGTTTGGTTTAAACAGGGTACCAGACGTGAACGGGGCCCTTTTTTTACCCAATTCGTTTTTTTTCTGGAAAACGAAATTTTAAAGCAAAAACAATAAAAGAAAATAAATTCGTTGCAAATAAAACAAAAGAAAACAAACATTTCAATTCCAAAGAATCTTTATAAATGATAATGGCAGATAGAAATGTCTGAACTAGAGTTATCATTTGATTGAATTATGAAGGGTTGTAACGAAGGTGATACCACATATTCATCTTTTTCTTTGATAACATGTTCAACGCAGTTTTTTCAAAACTCTTGGCGGTCTGCTGCTAGAAATTTTCTTTACGAGCTCTACAACCTCTTTACTCAGTTCTGGAGATTGATTACATTTTACTAATTCTGATTTTACGTTTGCTCATATTAACTCTAATTTTGACACACATTCATCAAGTTCACGTGGATTGACGGTTTGTTAGATGTTTACCGAATTTTATACGGGGAGTAAACATTATTTTTTATTTCTTAATTTGGTATGAGTGTCGTGCGTATTTATGAAATATTGATTATTCCTCGCATAACTGTCTTCTGCAATTTATATTGGAACAACTATATACGAATTTATTTCTGATGCTTCTGACAACCTGTTTTTAATTACAAAGGTAAATTTTTGAAAGTTAAAATTTCAATAATTGGGTAATAAATCTTTTTGTAGGTTGCCTTGATTTTCGGAACATTAGGAGCAGCTCTAGGATCAGAATATTTTGTTACAGTTAAATCTTTTAAAAGTTTTTAGGGGTTTTATATTTTTAGGGATTTTTATAACTTATTTATATCAAATCAAGCAGTAAAAGTACAGGTCCTAGAAAATTATTTATTGTCAATATCTATGATTTTAAAAAATTAGATTTGAAGAAAATGTTTTGTTACTTAAATGAATTAAAAATTAAGTGACTGAAAGAAATTATTTATTCGTAGTTTAAAATTTAATATTTGTTTGAGGGTATTTTATTATTTTGAAGGTATTATTTATTTAAAAATATTTATTATATAATGTTATATAATTGTGGGTATTTTAGGGGTTTTTGATTAGGGCTTTGGAGTGATAAATTTTTGAGAGTTAGAAACACTACTGCGCATAAGCAAACGGCGTATATGTGTACCTGTACCGTGAGTGATTGTAGAAAATATCATTACTTTCCAGTGCATTGTAAATGCGTGACAAGACATCTTGATCACCATGAATGTCTGACAAAAAAGGAGGGTTGATGGTCTCAGGCAAATTGCATAGTTGTTTATAAAAAAAATCTGTGATACTTGTATCTAGAAACACCACAAGTAATAATTTGTTAAAAATTATTCATCGTAAAACGACTACTGCAATTATAATAATCACATGTTTTTATTTGCAAACAACGACTATAATGGGTACATTGAAAAGCGATATGTACATGGTGTGCATAAAATAATTGCTAGTTTTAGATCAATCTGATCATTTATATTCAATACAATGCACAGGTATAATGATAATTCGTCTACTAAGGATTTTTGGTATTGTTATACTAAAAGAAATTCGTTGTGTAAATAACTAACTTGAAAAAATAAACTGCGAAATCTGAGATTAAATATCTCTTATTACACATACTTTTAAAATTATTTTGTATCAAGTTTGATGTTTTTAGAGAAAGTTGGTTACTAAGCATAATTAATTACAAATTCAAAACTTAAAAAAATGTTTTTAATAAATGAAAAAGTTTAATTTGATTAAATGGTTAATCAGTTAGTATTATCACTTTCTTTTTTTCCATAAAGTCAATTTTAATAAATTTAATGTCTTCTTTTGTTAAAAGAAGACTATTAATGTCTCCTTGAGCGCGGCATCTGTTGATTTTCTCTGAAACTTCAATAGAGGTAAACAATCAAGCCATAATACAAACTAGTTTTGTTGTTTTATAAACAATAAAAAGTCTAAATAGTCAAATAGTATACCTTCTTAAAGTGTTTTGCTTAGATAAAAACAACCACACATCCATAAGATGGACTTCGAAAATAATAAAAACGTGGAAAAGTTTTTACAAATATACTGTTTGTTAAAATTCCATTCTAGTGGCCAATAAAACTTTTGTGCATTTTTTTGGTAGTTTCGTGTAGATATTCAAGTCTCTTCCTCCCGTACTTACATGAACAAATGCATTTCCAATCTTTAACTACATCATTCAAATTAATTACAATTTTATGAGACTAGACAGTTAGATCTGACCTCTGTAGACACAAACTTCAATGATTTCTGTTCCTTTTAGGTTACATAATACTATATGTCCCGCTTTAAAAACAGCTTCTTTTAGTGGTCTACTTCTGACTCCAATATAGGGTATTCCATGATGTTAGAAACTGTTATTTCAGTTTTCGTTATTTTTAGATCGAATCTTAAGCACAACTTTTTGTTCTAACCACAAAAACACGTTTAGGAAATAAGAGAAATCACAACAATAGAGAAAACCTTATTAAAATCACTAAAAACACCCTTACAAATTATATTGTTGTTCACCACTATAGAAGCCAAATTTAGCGCCATCTAGTGATACGTAATTTTCGCCAATACGTCAATATGTCACAAATAAGGTCGATTTTATTGAAATTGCTTTTCCGATAATTACGTAATATTAAGAGATGCAACGTCTTCGTGTCTCCGCCTCCTGCCTTTCTGTCTAGGTCCTAGACTCTAGGAGTACAAAGAGGACAGGGCCGACATGGCTCTAAATGCCAAGCTAAGTGCGTTTTATGCTGCATTTTTAATTATTATTATGCTATTACTAGGATCATATTGCTTCCTTTGTCTACACCTGCTCCCTTCAGGAAGGTTTTTAAACTGTTATTTATCATTTATACTTTATAACTTTTCTTCCATATGAATTACTCCTCTGTACCTCTACCCTTTATATTTACATATACATGTAAATACTAGATTGCACGTTTATGTGTTACAGTGTACAGTGAGTTATTATTCACAAGTGCCAGTTTCCTTATTTTTCTTTGTTTTGATAGGATGTTAGATTTGTTGGATAATATCATATGAAAAATCCTGCATACACTGGAAGAAAATGTAGTTTTATAATTCCATTTAGGCACTCTTTATAGCTCCCTTTTTCGCTTATATTTGAAGTACCTAGTTTGAATTGTCGAATAATTACTGAAATGAGGCGTAGAATTCCAAAACCAGCCAAGTCCAATTCGAAGATTTTTTTTAGGTAAATTAATTTTTTTTTCTCGAAAAATTTGTATTTCTGTTAGAGGACTGGTATCTAAGTGGCAAAGAAAAAAAAGAAGAGATAACATTAGCTGTTCACAGATAACACAAAAATATGTGACCTTTATCGGCCAGCTGTGAAAAATTTTTAAAAATGGACTTGGCTGGTTTTGGAATTCTACGCCTCAAATATTAACTTACCGAAAAATGTTCTAAATCGTTTATACTTTTCTCGCAATAATCATCTTCTACCAACATTTCTCTATTGCCGTAACGATTTCTAGAAAAAAATCAAACTCATTATAAATCACAAAAATATGCCAAATAACAAAATAAAACATATCTTGATTGCAATTATATAATACGAGGAATATTCAAATACGAAACAATGGGTACCATTGAGGTTTTTTTTTGAAGGTCATAGAAGCGTGAGCACAACTATCCCATAGTTTAATGTGCCAAAATATTTCCTGTTGGCAGGGTTCCTATATCTATGATAAGATCCAGTCTTCTCCTGTGTCCTTCGAATTTACACTACTTCTCTTTTAGATGTTTTTTTAGCAGGCCAAACATATTGTAAAAATGCTATTCGGCCTATTAAGTTTTTCAAATATTTTCTCAGCTCTAATCTGGCAGCTGTAGAAATTATTATTTAGAGAAAACGAGTAGATAGAACAGATCTGAGTAAAAAGGAGCTTATGCTAAAAATTAAGGAAAGATATGGAAGATAATTGTAATTTTGTGAGCACTATATAAAAAAAATAGCTGAAAAGATATTAGAAAAACTTACTAGCGAATATTAAGAATATTATCGCCACAAATTTACTAAAATTTACTTTGACTTTAACCTAAGTAGTCGTTATAGGATGTAGATAGAGTTTTAGAACCGACGCTTAGATAGGTCGACAACAATTTAATTTCTTTGAAAACGTTGTGACTGAGACATAATAAGTGAACAAAGGATAGTAAAAATATTTGAAGAAAAATGTCAGAATAGTCAGAATATGTCTACAAGATCAAAGTCACAGGACGACTTGGCTGCAGAATGCTGCTTTCACTTGAATTTGACCAGTACATTCTGAGTGACCTTGGAAGTGACGGTTATCGTGGAGTAGAATCATCCTTCGTGTGCCGCTCAGACCGTTTGATCTCAATGAATATAGGCTACGGAACATTTTCCAGTACACGTCTTCGTGCTTGAAGAATTCGAAGAGGATCAGACTTCGAATGTTGAAACATACGCTGACATAAAGTTTCCTGCTATGGACACAGTATTTAATTTAATAAGAGAAAATGACAACGCGTGATTCCATTGTATGCTGATCCACGTCTTCTCTGGCTTAAAATGAAACGCTAGCTCTCGTCACGATCCAGGAAACTAGGTTCTTCATAGTGGTACCAGGTATTTCGGTGTTAGCATCTTTAATTATAGTCAATAAGGCCTATAAAATATGTTTTAATCATATTAGGAAGTAATTTCAAGTCAATGCGTCTTGTTTATACAACGTCACAGCCCCCTACGATGAAAAAAAATAATATTTGATAGATATATGAATTTATAGCTAGAAAATCCATATAAATGTACATTGTATTATATTCGAATGTTTCATTTTCATATCCTGTTCCACCATTTGATATCTTATGTCAATAAATTCAAAATTAGGTCTAATAACACCAAACAACACTTTGGAAAGTTACAGGACTGGATCTATTTTGAGTTACACCTAAGTCCTGGTATTTAGGTTATTTGACTGAGAAACGTTAACATTGTTTATTGAGAAAAGTGTACAGGAGTTTTGAAAAGCTATTATTGAATGAATGACTGTAAAATGGTTTTCTGTTCTCAGAATAAGTATTTCTTGACATAATTACTCATATTCTTCAAATATTTCCAGACTTCGGCACAATAAATTATGTAGTAACACAAGAACATTGTGTGATTTAGATCAGTTGAAGTAAACTGCGAAGCGTTGGAACTTTTGAAACATTGTACACTAAAAAAAATACACAGGAAAAAGTTTCAATTAGCTTTGATTGTTCTATTAGTGGCATTTACGAGCTTTCAATATTTTATTTTTGTTTAGTTCTCTTTTTTTTCAAAAGAAGTAAGACCCTTGAGAATTTAAATTTGACAGAATTGATTCAGTTAATTTGCGCATCGAGAAAAATGTGAAAAATTGTAAGGGATTGTGCCCTCATATTAGTTACATATGAAATAACAGCTGACGGCATATAATAAATGTAATGACTCTGAGGAAACACAGACGATAACAAAAACTACATTTCTTTCAATAATTCATTCTTTGTTCTTACGTTACTTAATAAAAATATATTTATAATTGTAATTTTGTTTTAAAAAATCCAAATTTGAAGTTTTAATCTATAATTGGCGCAGTCAGTAGGATACGCACGGGTTTCGGAAGTGAACAGTTTCGCATTGTGCCGGAAGTGAAATTCGAAACCTTGAAGTTTCTACATCATAAGTGCGTATTATGAACTCATAAACTTAGTGGCAACATGAGGAAAAAGGACCAGAAGAGCAGAGCTCGAGTTGATGAACAATCTGTAAGGGCCTTTCCAAACGCCTCAGTATAAGATTTTGGTGAAGATAGTTAAATTCTGTTCATTGCGAGCAAATTCCTTATTATAAACATTGATTTTAAATTATTTTCATGAGCGATAGTGATGAAATAATCAGCGGAATCTTAAATATATAATTAGATAACGAAAATAATATTAACACTCAACGGAATAATTGTAAACAACTTACTAATTCCTTAAAATTAGTAAATTCAACTTTGAATATACCTGAGATGAACTGGAATCTTTTAAAATCTAGAATTGATAATATTAAACCACATCAAATAAATTTCTAATTAGGTGTGAAGACTTCATTAATGATTACTGGCTGTTTAGTCGAAGAACTAAATGAAACCCGGATAGTAACAAACCATAGATGAACTTTGGAAATCGAATTCAATTATTACTAAGTAATATCGCGCAGAAAATTAGTAATAATCTCAACTTAACTTACGCGGAGAAAGTGTGGCAAATAAACCATTGTGATAAAATCGCACTTAGCACTTTTATAACAGGTTGTAGTACCTTAATAAATAACTTGCATATCAAAAATCCGGCCTCACTTGAAGATGCGATGGCCTATCTGAATGAATTTGAAAACTTTGAAAAATTATACGGCAATCTAAATGACAATAGCCGAGCAACGACTTACCTACTTAATAGTAATAATCGACAATCCCACTTACTGCGCCAATTTTATATTAGAACTTGGAATTTGGATTTATAAAAACAAAATTACAATTACAAATATATTTTGATTGAACTATTAAAAGAAATGCAATTTCTATTATTTTCTGTGTTTTCGCGGAGTCATAGTAGTTAAAAATATCTCCCAAATATATGTTTTGATCAAAGAAGTATATTAGACATTCGCAAAGCGTACCGTGTTTGTTGTGGAAAAGTAAATAGTATCTGCTATTCGTTCTTACTGAAGTTAAATTCGTTAATTCACATTCTGTTTTTTTTTATTCGAGTAAATGATACTTGATACATTGTATTTTGTTTTGTAAAAACTATCAAAATTATCAACACCGACTCAATCGCAGATCAGTATTATTAATAGTTCTTATATCGAAAAAATATCTAATCGGGTTCTCATAAATCATCTGAGACGTAATATGTTTTTGTACATCATTAAAATTTCTCTCCACTGATTTAATCAATGAATTATTAACTAATAACAAGTGTACAGTTAAGGTCAAACTTTATTATTAGACACTTTATTCCAATTAAATATTTTGGCAAACCTGAATCGGCTGGATTCATTTTCCTGAAAAAATATAATGTATTGTAAAGACCTTTCTACGTAAAATAAATAATTAGGTCCTAATAGATGTATAAGAAAATTTAAAAACAGTTGAATATGTGATACCGGATTTAATATATTTTCGAATATACAAGCTCTTATCAAATACAGCAAATAAACGATTGGAAAGGCCTACTCTACTTAAACTAACAATTCGGAAGAAACATGAAACAAGAATTGATAATAATTTTGAAAAATTTCACCTCTCAACTACGTGGACTCGTATCTGGATTGGACGTGGTTGCTTTAATGCCGAAGAAGAGGTTTGTGTTCGCTACAGTTGTCTAAGCAAATTCTATTTGGTTTAAGTTCAATTGCATTGAGTATCTAAGTTGTGAATGATATTTTCGCGAAGTTGATTAAACTACTATAGTAGCTGCAGAAAAATCGAGTCTTTTAATTTGCTGCGACGCAGTTATTTCACAATTTTCATAATTAACATAAAGATTATTAAACACTAGTCACCTTGGATCTCTTTGTAAGTGAAATAAACAATGTCTTTTGCAATATTATTATTAATATTAATACTATTTTAAACTATAAGTAGAATTCATTTCAAATGTAGATTAGGTAAGTACGGGTAATCCCGTCTAAATTAGTCATGTATCATTAGGAAGCCTGAGACCCTTTATTTTATTCAATTTGGAAACTTATTTAACTAGCTAATCATTCTCCCAATTTTTCCCTTTATAGCTTATTTTGAGGCATTCCTAAACCAGAAAAAAGTATTTTGCTTTATATATTTCCAATTCTGCTTTTTTTCTTCGAGGCAATCTACTAGCATTTGACGACCTTTTTCAATTCAGAGCACTGACAGAGCAGATGCTCGATGTTTGAAATATATTTATAGTAAATTTCTTGTACCAACTAAATATAGAATCTAAATAATCAACAAATGGAATTCAATCTCGAACATTTTCGTACGATGATTTTCTATGACTTCGACGTGAATCAAACCAACAGCAGAGTGCCAATCAACTCTCTTCGATTTTTGGTGATCAAGCACTATCTCGAGCAACCGTGTTTCACTAGTTTTCATTCGTGGTCGCACAGGATGAATTTCGTGAAGGTCATCCAAAATCAGATGTTGTGCAAGAAAATATCGATGCTGTGCATATACTGATATTGCCCCATCGTCATGTTATATATCGTGATATTGATGCTCTCACACACAGTTCAAACAAAAAAAAACGTTTTTAAACAGTCAAAACATGGAAAGGTAAATTGCGGGATCAACATTTTTCTACACCTGAAGAAGCAGTTCATGCGTTTAAATCATATGCTTTGGAATGGAAAAAATTTTTCGACAATTGGTTCAATCGCATGCAAAAGTGTATTAATCTCAATTGAGAATATTTAAAAAAATGATAAAGCCATATCCAATTATAAATATTTGTTTTTTATTCTTCCATTTCAAAACTTACATAAGAATGAATGCCTCGAAATAATTAAATTTTAAAAAGTTTAGATTTATACTTACTCCAAGTACCTCCTCCAGCTCAATAAACTGATATATCCAGCTATTGAAACGACTAAAAATACTCCTGCTAAGATTGCAGCTATTGTTCCAGGAACTATCGCAATGTGATCCAAATCACTTCTTTTGGCGATTGTCTCATCACCATAATTCTTCATTCCTATGAAATTTAAACTTAAATGAGGATTAAATTCATGCAAGCAAAACTATCTTTTATTGTATTAATATTATGAAACTCTATAGAACATTATTCCTGCACAAATATTTTTGTAATACCTAAAGTTAAAACCTCGTCGATCAACAAGGCAATTTTAGCTAAAGCCAAAAAAATATTAAAAAATCAATCGCTAAGTATTGAAACATTGAAAATCCACGTTGTATTGTATCAGCTGGCAATTTAAAAACTTCTATATGTCGGTCCATATAGAGTAATCACTTATTTTTAGGGGGGTATGGCTAAATTAAATTAAATAAATCTCTCTAATGGAAACGTGGGTTGATTTCAACTACGTTTATTTATTTTGATTTATAAACTTTATATCACACAAGTCATTCAAAATCTATATACAGATATAAGATCTGTGTAAAATTAGGTAATAGATCATCAGAGCCATTTAGAATTGATAAGGATCTGCTACAAGGATGCTGCATCTTCTACACTTTTTAAGAATATGTGGCAAAAGCACTCTCTCAGTGGAAAAGAAAATGTAGAGTAATGGGCATAGAGATTGATGACGATACTTGCTTTCACACTCTACAATTCGCCGATAATCAGGTGATATGCGCAAACGAGAAAGAGGATCTTTAATATATGGCAAGAAACTATTTCAGCGTTAATTTTGATAAAGAAGGTCGAAATAAAATCTAGAATAAACAATACAAAATAAATAATAAAACCAATTAATGGTATTCTATGTAGTATAGAGATAGGCAAACAAAGAAAAATATATTGTTGGCAACAGCAAGTCCGTGAAGCCGGTCCTGTTCGGGTATAATGGAATTATATATTTGATATACCGAGGAATTCGTTTAATTTTTGTTTTTATATATGTTTTTATCATGGTAGGCGATTTATTTATAGTCTAATGTAAGTGTTTAAATAAATTAAATAAGTAGGAAACGGTGTTTATATCTGGATCAAAAGTACGTTAATATATGACGACGTGACGACTAAAAAACAAATGAAAAGGAAATTAGAAGCTACATAAATGGTCGCAATGAGGATGGCATCTAGGACATCAAGATTGGAAAAACCGATTAATAAGAGAATTAAGGAAAAAATAGGTGTGAAAGATACAGTTATAACATGTATGGAAAGGAAACAACTGGTACGGTATGGGCATGTTCACAGAATGACAGAAGCAAGATTAACAAAGAAAATAATGAAATGGATACTACGTAAAAACAGAAAAAGACAAAGACCAAGGAAAACATGGATGGAAGGAATAAAATGGTCAATAAGCCAGTGAGAACTAAGGAAGAAAGACTGCAAAAATAGAAAACAATGGCAAATGGGCATCGGACAACAACGTTCTAATATATATAATATCTCGCAGTGTTTTGGATACTTGAATACAGTTTTCACAAGGTTTATCCGAGCTTCTAAAAACATTCAAGTGTATAGTATTTTTCAAAATAACCTTTAAAATGAGATATCAGTTTTAATATTATTGCTCCCTCGCTAGATGGTTTATCAATAACTTTTTTCTACTATTGTTTAGGCGGTATAGAGTGAAATAAGTCACTAGTTGTCCAAGAAGAACTTTCAACTTCTCTGTCGGGATTATAGTTCTATATCTACTTTTAATTTTTTGTAACAATTTCGATAGTGTAATCCGTATCTGCTTGAAGACGGTCTTAAAATTTTACGGTTGGTACGCTTTGCATGAACATGTTTGATCTTTTAATCTCTCGATTAGTCAATCGTCTGCTTAAACCAACAAGGCATTTAAATGACAAATTCATTTATTAAGTTATACTCCTACTGTCGTCCAACAGTCATGGCAATGCGAAACAATAAAAACATACGTTGGAGATGATATGAATAATATGAATGAAATTACCAAAGAGCCTTCCAAATGCTAATTTATTTTCGATTTCTTTTAATTCATTTTACGCTTGGATCGGCATCTGCATAAAACATATGAACGAAATTTCTTGTAATTGACTTTTAAATTTCCAAGCTTTCTGAAGTTTAGACACAGTTAATTATTTACGAACAAAACTGAGGATACTTTGTATAATGTACCAATTTAACTTTTCGATGAGCTCAATTATTTGCAGTTTTCCCCAATTTTTAATCATCTACGACTAAAAATGTTTACAAACTATGAACGTATCAGATGTATTTATTTCAGATTTTTTTCTAAATAAATTAATACTTGTTTAGAAATTTGATAAGTCTGTATTTAATAAACTATCAATTTCAACCAGTGGTATTAATTTATAAGTGTTATAGTTCATAGAACTTTCAAAAATACAAATACACAGCGCATGACGATAATGAGACCAATAAACAAGTATATGGCAGTGAGGCACTAAAACTCGTGTAAAGTCTTTGAATATATAACTAGGTCTATGAGAGTATCTCTCACCTCTTCATGTATTAGAGGAAAGCGTGGCGAGGAAAACTCAGAATGTCGAGAGAAGAGTCATCAGGAATAGGCTAAGACTTCCGTTAGAAGATGACCATACATACCTAAGAACAAAATAACAAAAAGATTTAGTTCTGAAAAAAATTACGCCAAAAGTATATTAGAAACGAACAGTTATAGGAGCATATGGGCTTAGAACCAAACACTCTCAGAGCTTAGGTAATACTCCTCCAAGTAATTTTCAAATAGAAATATTTACAATCGAAAAATTCGATTTGGTAAGGAATTAATCCGAGCGCCAAGAAACTATTATAGCTCTAAGTAATGTCGTAAGATCCAAACTGGTTTTAAAGTATCTGGGTAAGTTCCCTCTAATAGGTTCCTGGGCAAACTGGAGCGGAGGAAAATGAAATAGCTAAAGGGAGTCAGATAAATCATTAGTAAGACTTGATTCCTTTTGTGAAATCGACTACAGGATAATAGTGAAAAGACCAGAAAAGGAGGTGGACAGGAAAAATACCGTCACCGGGATAATCTTTTGGGCCGCAGTGCATGTCACTAGTAACTGTATGTATTAAATATAATACTCTCGGGACCTTTTAAAGCGATATAAGTGATTGGTTCTCCATCTAGAACTATGAATTTTTGCCCCAGAATCATGGACATAGAACCAGTAGTGACATTGAAATCCAGATCGGTGTAAAGGCAATCCAACCAATCATTCCTAGTCCTTATTGACTAATTTCCAATCGTTTTTACCATTTGTAAGCATTCTTTAGAGATACCGTATTGATACCATACAGAGAATTTAACATTTCGTGAGCTTCTTCAGCAATAAACTGTTCTTCGGTTCTGCGATTCAAACTTGTAACGATTTGTCATCGTGAGACAAACAAGTAGAAATTATTGTAGCTTAAGCAATTGCTAATACTAAATATAAATTTACTTGAAAAATTCGCCAATTGAAAAGATAATCTCGTTACTTTTTGAACATCAAAAATTAAATTAAACAAAAACAAATCATATCTTACCTTCTAAATTAACATTTATTGAATCGTCTTTCAAAAATATACTTGTATTGACTGAATCATCTGGTTTATAAACAATTTTAGGCTGATTTGGTGCCAAATCGTAATCGACTGAAGATGCAGGTATATTTAACATATCCGAAACTTCTGTATCTTTGTTATCATCGGAAACATAGGTGTAGGCAAAATTCGATGAATTTGTAGGTAGCAAGTGTTCTAGTTCGTTAGGCATATCATCAGCGCCAGATTTTTCTGTGTTATTTTCATTTTTATTGATTTTATCCTCTACCAAAGGTGTACTTTCATTCTTGTCAGGTTGTTTGGTAGCATGCTCCACCTCGGTAGTAGAATATTGTATTTTATTTGAAGTTGTAGGGTTTTCATTTATGCTTATATTAGTTATTTCATCCAATGGGACACATAACACTAAAAGATAAAAGTAAAATGTTAATTACACAGTCGACTTTACTGTTTGTGAAGTGATAATGAAATTGCAAAATATTCTAAATACATAAATAACTTCATTCATTTCAACAATCATCAGTATTATCATGAACACGTAGAGTGACAAAAAAGGAATCGGTTGCACTGCTAGCAAATACGGTTAGTATAACAAAATATTCAACAGCAAAAATTCGAGGAGAGAACAGTCTCCACAATTCCGATCCAAAAGCAAGCACTGTAATTACCACAAACGTCTAAAAATAATTTTACTTCTATGAATGTGATTCAGTCATCCAAATTGCAAAAATCATCAAGTGAATTACATCTAGACTTTTGTAACGTAAAAAAGTGCACTACATTGCCTAGTTGAAGACATAGAAAATGCTTTGACAGCAAAGATATTGGTCTAAAAGCTTTCATGGTGATAAAAAAGGCTTTTAACAACATTTCACATCAATCACGTTAAAGCCAAAAAATCTGATAGGTCACCCAAGAATTCTGATATATAGGAACTGATAAAGCTAGAAAGAAATGACAAGCTAATGGACCAAATGCACAGCATAACATAGACATCCTAGATATATCTCTCTGATGCCAGGTTTTAAGGTTCGTCTTCTTAATGGACCTCTTTTTCCAAATATTTTGCCTTGCAGGATGACTTAGAGCCATGCATTTCTGGATTCGTTTCTCATTATGTAGTCCAAGTACTGTAGTTGGCGAATTTTCATGGTTATTATTACTTCTCGTTCATTTTTTATTCTATTGAGGACGGCGGTCCGGGAGATCTTGAGTATTCGTCTATAAAGCCACATTTCGAATGTCTACATTAAAGATCCAGAGCTCAACTCCATAAAACAGGTCAGATGAGACCTGGCACCTCATTTTTCTCATTTTTCTTTCAATAGAGAGATTGTGACTCTTGAAGAAGGCCTTAATATGGTTAAAGGTGATTGCACCATTGTATTTGTTGACAATATAGAATATTTACAAAGTCTGATAGTCCTGTGACAGTCAGGAATACGGATTGAATATCAATATCAAAATAAAAAAACTCTTGATTATAAGTAGAAAGACTACCACAAGATGCCATTTTCGATGCGTTTTCTTGAGCAAACTCTTATTCCAGAGCAGCAATATCTCAGTAAAGATTAAATGCTATATCCTGAAAGCTAAAGAAAAGGACGTAGTTGGTAAATTAAAGTTTGCTGTTGTTATTTGTTGACTCAAAATACCTAAAAGGGCAATTGTTATAAGCTGTCTACACATCAGAATATTGAAATATTTTTCCTATGAAAATGTGACATGTGTCATCGATAATTTAAATATTTTTGTTTGTATACTCCAGATGTTGTTCAGCTCACGTTATTTTTTTATTTATTGTATTCGTTTAGATTATTATAGAACAATAAAATAAATGCAGAAGTACATCTGACCCGCATGAGTGGTCGTACACTTGGTGACATTAGAAATGTTATAACCAGAAGGAATACATCATGACTATGTTTAAAGCAGGCTGAAAATAATACTAATAATAATATTTATAAGAAAAAACTTGAAATTCTTTAATGTATTTTCGTAAAATAGGTTTTCTGTTATCTTAATGACGTATATCGTAATACACTCTAATAGGTTAACGCTAAAATTTTTCCAAAATAATTTGTTGGTGACGCACGAACTAAATGATTTCAAGACGTTAAATGATATGGAAACTGGTTATTAAGTATCTTGTCCTACATTAGTTTTAAGGTTTTAGAATAATACATAGACTTTTTAGATAAATCTAAATTTCAAACAAACAAAACAAAAACTCAAAATTATATTCAATTTATAAGCTGATCAGATTGATGCTAATATTTGTTTGCTATTGCACAATAGGCTAAAAATAAATCGGATGGCTTTGAGTTTCTAATGATTAATGATGATAATTACTAAACAAAAAAACAACTTTTACTACAAAGATAATAAAAGATTTATAATATTTTTGGAAAATAATATCGACAAAATGAGGCATTTAATCACGTGACATTAAACACCAATTGTAGCTGTAATTTTCGTACAAAGTGACCAGGTTATTTCGAGTTTTCCCTGAGTCCCCAGTCTTAAAAGTTATATATAAGTATTATGTGAAGAAGAAACAAAGTCTTATTTAATTAGCAGTTACCTGCCAAACAGAATCGCATTTACCCACTGTGGAATGAAAATACTTAACTGATTATGAGGTTAGCGAATACAAAGTTTCTCAATTAAGTCATAACATTTTATATGTTATGTGTGGTGTATTATGGTAGATTTTGCTTTTACTATACATTTTTACTATACATTTATAAATAGCTACATCAAGTTTTGTTTGATACTTGATAAAGTAAGAGCAGCTTGTCTCCTTGCCTTTTTTAACCACTTTCTTCGTATTTCTTTATTGTTACGTATTTACGTATATGAATAATTTCATGGCATTTTTATCATTGTACTTTCACATTGGGGCACTATACAGTATTTATATTACGAGGAATTCATTATTTATTATAAAACAAAATAGACTGTTAAAAACAAACACAGCTGTTTCGCGAGGTATGACGTCATTCAAGACGCCATGACAGTCTTGGCATTTTTCGCGGTAAAATTCAAATTCATTTCTAAAAACTTGAAATACTAACGTAAAAACCCTATTTTTCTTAAAATAATATATTTTTGGGTGAAATAGATGCTAAGCTATAGTTTTAAACTAATTTACAAATTTTGTCAACTAGCCTATTATCAAAAAATGTTTAAAGGTAAGTGACATAACAAGTTGAGATGAAAGAAGAGTTTATTTATTTATTTATTTACACCACCCTACGGCCCAAGGGCCAATTAAAAGGTGGGAAAGACATACATAAGAGTTAACAATTGAACAATTAAAATTGTAAAGTACAAATAAACAATGGTACAATTAGATGAAGTATAAATATTATAGCCACGAAAATACGAAAAAATTAGCAGTTCTAGAATTCCAGTCCCAATGCCAAACGCCAAATACGAATAATGAGAAAGTTGAACAACATATGACAGTGATATTGTTTCATTCGATATAAAAGAGAAAATTGTTCAGAACAGTTCTAGGAATGAAATGTGGGACACGGTGGCAACTCGAAGAGTATGTATTCTTAAAAGACTTAGCAATTTTGGACAGTCAATTTTATTCGTCACAATGTTGTGAAGGAATATAAAGGAAGAACACATACGTCTAGTCGCTAGATCGTTCAAGTTACACAGTGTGCTTTGAGGTGAATAAATATTGTCAGACCTGAATCACATATATTTAAAATACTTTCTGTGAATATTAGTTATTCTTCTGATATGAGTTTGGTAGCTTGGTTCCCATAGAAAAGCATATTCTAGTTTTGGAAAAACGAATGCATCAAAAAGTAAAGATACGGTTTTAACTTCGGTAAACTGCCTAGACTTTCTCAGATTAATTTAATGTAACACCAAGATCATTGAATGCTGCAGAAGTTTTAATTACATTATTAAAAATGCGATAATTAAAATAAAGGAGTTTAAAATTTTCTAGTGAAAGATAAGGTATTACACTTTGAAATCTTAAGAGGAAGTACATTTTTATCGCAGCAATCACAAATTGTATCTATATCAAATTAAAGTAAGTGGCAGTCATTAATGCTCGATATGGAGTGATCTACCTTCAGATCATATGTATAAACAAGAACACCAGAATTTAATCTCAAGACAATGTCATTTATAAATATTATAAATAATAATGGCCCAAGTACTGGGCCCTGGGGTATTCCAGAAGATACTTTAATTTCTATGGAGATAAAACTATTGTAAATAACTGTAAGTTTTCTATCTCTGAGGTATGACATAAAAAAGTTGGTAAATGAATCAGTTAAACCAATGCTGAACGGCTTAGTCAGAAGAATTCCATGATCCAAGCGATCAAAAGCTTTGGAAAAATCTGTATAGATGACATCAACCTGACCACCGTTATCCAATTGTAGTGCCGCATACTGCGTTAAGCACATTAAATTAGAAACCGCTGATCTACCAGGATAAAAACCGTTTTATTCATTACATATGGATAGTTTCACGTGGTGGAAAATAACTTAGTAAAGCAGAGCTTCAAATATCTTGTTGGAAATAATTGTGATGGGTCGATAGTTCTCAATAACAACCTTATGATTTTGGTACAAATTCGTCCAGTTTTCCTTATCACCGGAAATTTAGCACATTTTTACAAGAGATTGAAAAAGCAACACAATAGTTGTGCAAGAAAATACACACAGTCTCGTAATAAAAAGGCTGGTAACCCATCGGTACCAGGTAAAGAGTTTGGTTTCAATTTTTTGAGGTTAGTTAAAACTTCAGACTCAGTGAAATCGGGAGTTACACAAGGCACATAATTTATATTTGAATCAATATGGTCAAAATTAGGTGAGGATGAGGCATACATCCTGACTGAAAATATACGATTAGGTATGCTAGTAGTTTTCCTATTAACAGAAGCAAAACAGAAATTTTATTTTCGAATTTAGAATTTTACAAAGTACGATATTCACATAAATTTACAGTAACAAAACGATATTCACAAGATATTGACACAAAAAATTAACAACTAAACCAAAAAACTAGATAAAGTATAGTATTTTCATAATTCCTCATCAGTCACTATTATTTCCTCTAATTATAGATTTCACTCCCGCAAAACTATTTTTGGGAAGCTTCATTACATTTACAAATAAATTACAATTTGATTAATTCAACGATTGAACTGAATAATTTCATTGAATGAACTGACTTTGTTAAAATGGTTTTTCACAACTTCTATTTGTATCAAAAGTATTTACAAAAACCAAATCTTTATACGTTTCAATTTTCAAATCGTCTGGATTCTAGATATAACTCTCTTGTACTTTTTTGGCTACGTGTAGCTTTTATCAAGCACTTATCTTGTTTAGACAAAAAATCAATGGAACTCATCTATAAATTTGAAGTTGTGTGAAGTTTGGCTCTTAGCAAATCCACACTGCTGTGATTTCTAGACTTCGTTCATTTGAACTGCAAGTCACAACGGTTTTTAACGCGTCCAACGTGGCTTCTTTCACACTAGCGAAAATTTGATCCCACTTCTCCTAAACTGTCATAGTTGCAAACTTGTTATCTTCAGAAAAAATAGTTTTACAATAGGCCGCTAGGATAGGTTACTGAGAAGAACTACTAAGCATCAATTCTCCTGTTACACTTAACTTCCAAACCCGAGACAATCCGTATCCCGAGCAACGGGAGAACCAAATGGAAAACGGGAAATTCGGGAGGGTTGGCAACCGTGGTCTGCATGCGCGACATCTTAATCGCCATCGGCTACAACAAGACTTTTCTCTCTTTGAGACGGGCTTTGGTAATTGTCCTTGATCTAATCACTGATTTTCTATACTTAGGTAAATCCATTTTTCATCAAGTAAAAATGCGTCACCTCAACTGACGATTCGCTTGAATTTCTGCTAATTCGTGTAACATTATTCGAAAACTTTTATAGATCGAACCTAATGATTTTCAATGTGATATGTATGGTATCATTGTAACGTCCAAGCGAGTCCGATAAACGGACGGTGCTGATACTAGGTTGGTTTTCCTTATAACCTAAATCTCTGACGTAGACGATCTTCAAGCGCTGAATTTCTACTAATAAAACGATTAAACTAACGCTGTGCCGTTCGTTTATTAAGTGTGATTTCCCCTTCAATTTCACATAGTTTTTTTTTCTGCCATGGCTGCTTTAAGTATTCGTTTCCAATTTCTTAACTATACATGAATTCCATATTTAACGTACTCCATACTATTTCTCATAAAAACGTACTGCGTCCTCAATAAACAAAGAGAGAATTATTGAATGAAAGTAAAGCAATTATACTCCTCATAGAATTAGAGACTAGTCTTAACAAGTTACCGCATGTTTAACATTACTTGGAAAAACTCCTATAAAAACTAAAGTGGTTGTTGAAATTCCTTACAGACGGATCGCTGGTAAGACACGTCAATAGGGAGACAAAATAATAGTCCAAGGAGTGGTGCTTACAAGTTCCCTCAAAAAAAACAAGAGAATGTTTGTCACTAAGAAAGACTGTTGGTAGAAGTCAGGTGTGCTTCTAAACGTGGTGACACACATACTTCAATCAACTTAAAGGTGCTAATACACCAATACATATTGATTCAAGAGCCAGAGGTTGTAAGATCATTTTTGCTATGCTTATTTGTCTATGAATAACGGATAACATTCATAAACAATTTAAAAATATGACACATGTTTCTATAAAGACCGCTTGCTATGGTGCAAGATCAAAATATTGCATAGATGAATATTGCACGTCACGTGTCTCTTTTCATTGTATCATGGCTGCCACTAATAAAAATGCAATAAGTTAAGCCGCGTTTACACCGGAGTTAATAACACAAGTTTTTAACATTAACTGATGTTAATAACAAAAGTCATTAACATATGTTAATAACATTTTCTTTTGGCTGCTAGTTTTGTTATCAACAAAAGTTAAAAACTCTGCCATTATCAACGCTCATGCACAGCCAGCAGTTCTAGGTGAGACAATGGTGCGAGAGGATGTTGAGGGGACACTGGCGCGCTCTGTATAGCAGGATGCTGGTCGAGGGGGTTGCCGGGAAGAGAGGAACCTGTTGTTAACAAAAGTTAACGCGCTAAAAGAGGCCATTAACTTTTGTTATTAACATTTGTTTAAAACATAACACATTTCCTTTGATCTTTACTTTTGTTAAGAGAAATTTTTTGGCGATTCAGCTAAGTTAATAACTTTTTGTTGAAAACTCGTGTTATTAACTCCGGTGTAAACGCGGCTTTAGTTGAACAAATACCTTATCTAAAATTTGATTCATTATTTTGAGACCGGTTTAACAATGGAAAAAAAAACTAAATAAGTGAGTAACGAAAAATTGGTCAGTGGATCACTTTCAATAATTATATCTACTGCTGCCTTGGTTCTGGAACCTCATGGATAGGTTGGTTGTTAGTCCAAAAGTGACTAGATTTCTCCCTAGGATTGCAGCTTGCACTAATATAAATGGCACCGAACCGATGATGTTACAAGTGTGATATGTGATATCTTGTATGAAACAATCAACTGAACTTCATTAGCGTATGCTTTTTATCAAGATATATTGCGTTTTGCATTGTATTGCGCGTTATATTGCATCATGTCAAGCGGCCTTAACGGACTCAATATATCAGTGGTATGTAGGTATAATTTCAAATACTGTTGCTGACTTCTTCATTATATAAAACGATTCAATAATGATTAGAAACCTATTGAAATTAAATAGCAATCATTTGAATGATATTTTAAATTGCACTTAGTATATAGAAAGTAACTCGTACGTGTTCTTTGTTGTATTTATAAAATATATGTTTATTATTATATTATAATGCGTGCGTTTTTTGGTATTTTCAAAATAGCTATTTCACCAGCTACAAAGTATACTTTTTCTAGGTGGAGGTGTTAATTTTAGATCTAGTAGTTTCCATTTTACTCGCATAACAGATTTGAAATAGTCCGGTCAATATTTATTTAAAATATCAAAAATTCTCGGAGAGCCAAATCTTGATGGAGAGTTAGGATTTACCATTAGAAATAAAGTTTTAAAAATCCTCATCGATTCTAGGGGTAGTACAAAAGTTATTCCGTGTCAAAGGTCACAATTTGATTTTTTCTCGAAAACGGTAAGTTTTATCAAAAAAAATCTACAACCAAAGTTTTAGATCTTAAAATTCTCTATAAAATGGTTTTCACTTTTTTTCCCTAAGAGTTACCATTCCTGAGATATCGTGATTCTAAGAGCCACTTATACATGATATGCACTGTAAGATAGTGTACTGGGCGCGTTTTTTTACCGTGGTTTCCCCTGTAGGGCTACTCCACTAACTGTCATGACAATTTTAGGATAATTTAAGGGAGCAATACCCGTTACCTCATACTCTCGAAAGTTTACTTCAACAGTCATATATTTGTCTTATTTTTCCTCTTGTCGGATGTTCAAATGTGGCTGAGTCATTGGTCTCTTCATTAAAATCACAGGAATCTTCCTCTATCGTACTCAGTTGGACATTTGAGCAAGTCTGACCTTGGCAATTGGTAGTCGCTGGAGAATACAGCAACCCGACTTTTTTACAGTCACATTTGGTACTACAACCTTTTTTACAACTGCAAAAAACAGGACTGAGGAGTTTTCTGGAGCAAGTGGAAGTAAACTTTCAATCGGAGTATTATCTATCAGTTTCCAACCCCAGTCTTCTGGGCTTAGTTCATTTCCTAGTCATGTTTAAACTTGATAGTATACTTTACACAAGTATTGAATATCAGGTGCCGATGTTGGAAGACATGATAGTTGTACTTATTTCTTGTTTCGCGTATTTGTTACAAAAGTTAAGTCGCTATTTATCAATGGAAGTAATTTAATTTTTGGAGCTCCACAAACGGCAAGAAGAAAGCGAATTCCTTCTGTAAATAATTTAGCACTGTCAGTCAAATCTTTTTTTTTTTTTCGAATAATTTAAATACTGGAGTTTTATATTGCTTTGTCATTTGGGATAAGCTTCTTCTTCTTCTACTGCCTTGCACCTACAGTGCGTTGGCGGTTATCTTATGGTCAGACATCTATTTATAGCGGCATGACACAGTTCACCGGTGTTATTTATGCCAGTCCAGTGTCTTATATTGCGTAGCCATGACATTTTTTTTCGGCCTACGCCTCTCTTTCCTTCGATCTTTCCTTGTATGATCAAGTGGGGTATTGTATATCGTTCTCCTCTAAGAACGTGACCCATGTATCCAACATTTCGCACCTTGATCAAGTTGAACAACTCTCTCTCAGTCTCTCTCAGTTGAGATAAACTTTTTAAAGAATATATTTCTGTTCGCTGTTGAGCCCTTTCAGGTTTCAGAAGATGAATAATTTTATCTGTTGAAGTCATTGCAATAAGTAGTACAACAAATCAACACCTTCATCGACTACAATTTTTGTGTTTGTTTCTATTGCTGTTTCAATTATGAGGACAACTGCGTCGCTTTGAGCTTGTTTCACTGCAATATTCGCAGCTTAATAAGGAAATGAAACGAGATTTATTATTAATGTTAGCGGAAAATTGTTGTTTAATCCTGGAACTGTCATAAATTCATCAAAGATAATCTCGGAGCCCGATGATGTTTTTGTAGTTCGACGATGTTGTTCTGCAGCTTTAAAATTCTTTCTGCAATCCACGTGTATTGTAAAGAATCTTCGGTCTCGTCTTTTTTTTAGATAATAAGATAGTCGCAAAATTATCACCTTTTTTGCTAATAAAACAATAAACCAATATCTAGAGGCTGCTGATTCTTATTTTATAAACATAGAATAAGAGAAAAAGTGTTACAATCAGTATTACTACCAGTAAGACTACCAAATTGAGGCATTTCTATCCCATTGGCCTTCGTAAGTGTACATTGCAGAATAAGGAGACTGTTTTTAACATATTGTCGTTGTTATTCTTCCGTTTTCAATGACATTCTTATTAAATGTAATTTCAATGTTTTGAAGTATATTTATACAGTGCTTTTCAGATAAAAGTATCCACCTTTAATAACTTTTGTAATACTGGTATTTAGAAAAAATCCATTATTTAAACTTACTGGAAAAGCCACCCCCTCACCCCTAGCAGCATCCCCTTTATTTTTTTAAATTACTTTTCATATTTTTTATGTAAAATTTGGATACTCCTCTTTGAGCTGATTTCAAAAATGTATAATACTTGTAGGTTAAAGTGGTTAGTTTATGAGATAAACAATTTTTCTTTTAAGAGCACAAATTTTACTTATTATTTACTTTCACCTTATTTGCCTGTACTAAAATGGGTTGTACAACAGTTCAAACTCTTTAATCTTTTTAACTGTGCTATTTATTCTACTTAAAAAATCCAAACAACAAAAAACTCTACTTTTTATTAAAGTTTGACGTTGTCAACTAGAATTTGTAGTCACTATTGATAGTGTAATTTGATACATTATTTATTTTGTTTCTCTGAAATGGTTTACTCTTTGCAAGAAAGAATTGAAATTGTAGGTTTATACTACCAAAATAATAATTGTGCAAGAGCTGCTGCTAGAATATTTAACGAATTACATGACGGAAGACATGCAACTCATAAGTATGTAATTCAACTGATGGAGAAATTTACCACAACAGGTCTGTTTGCAATAAAGTGCATAAGCAAGAGGGACTCGTAAATAACGAAGCAATCCAAGTGGCAATTTTAGGGCAAGTCAGCTTAGAGGCTCAACAACCCCAATCGTTGTCAACAATAAGTAGAGCGATCGGTGTTTCATCTTCTACAGTTTTCCGAGTTCTACATAAATTCAAGTACCACCCATACAAAGTTAAGTTGGTGCACGAGTTGAATGAAGATGATTTTGATCGTTGTCTAGAGTTTTGCGAATGAATGACGCAAATTATCAATAACAATCCACAATTGTTAAACCATATTTGCTTTTCTGATGAATGCTCATGGTCATTAAATGGCTTAGTAAGTAGGCATAATTGTAGATATTGGGCTGAAAGTGATCCACATATTATGCGTGAATTCCATACACAACATCCCCAAAAGTTAAACGTTTGGTGTGTATCCTAGGTGACCACATTGTCGGACCTTTCTTCATCAACGGAAATTTAAATGGTGAATCATATCTTGAGTTACTCAGGGAAGGGGTTGACCCACGTATTACAACAATAATAGAAAATGATGATAACCTTTCCGAAGATTTACTGGTATTTCAACATTTCACTACACTATGCTATGCCTGTCCGACAATTTTTAAACGAAACATTCCCCGCTCGTTGGATAGGTAGACGGGGGCAGATGATGGAGTGGCCACCTAGGTCACCGGATTAAACCCCCCTAGACTTCTTTTTATGGGGGTATTTAAAAACAAAAGTTTATGCTACCCAACCAGAATCTCTGGATGATTTACGAGAGAGGATAGAAAATGAATGTCGACAATTAAATCCAGCCGTATTAAGCAATGTCAGAGAGGCATTTCAAAATAGATTATACCATTGTATGGAAGTGAATGGTACTCATTTTGAACACTTATTGTAACTTCATAATAAATAGCACAATTAAAAAGATTAAAGAGTTTGACCTGTTGTACAACCCATTTTAGTACAGGCAAATAAGGTGAATGTATATAATAAGTAAAATTTGTGCTCTTAAAAGAAAAATTATTTATCTCATAAACTAACCACTTTAACCTACAAGTATTATACATTTTTGAAATCAGCTCAAAGAGGAGTATCCAAATTTTACATAAAAAATATGAAAAGTAATTTAAAAAAATAAAGGGTGAGGGGGTGGCTTTTCCAGTAAGTTTAAATAAGCCATAATGCTTGCCCCTTCCAACATAAATTGACGTGTTTTTGGATTTTTCTTAATACCAGTATTACAAAAGTTATTAAAGGTGGATACTTTTATCTGAAAAGCACTGTATATATATTGTCTCATTGACATTTCTTAGTAAATACATATTATATTTTGCGATTATTTTGATCACAGTTTATAATGCTCAAGAAATAATCATTAGATATACACCTACAGTCCAGTAATATATTGAAAAAATTCTTAATTGAATTTCTTTACGGTAGAAGTTATAAAAGAATAAGTAAAAATCAAGTTCTTGTCAGAAACTTACTTAAGCATTAAATATAAAAATTGATATTTTATAATAGATATTTACGATATGTGTCGTAACGATTCGTATTACGAAATGAGATGGGAAATTTGGCCGTTTGATAACCCATTGAATATCGTAATATGAATTTACAATACGAATATAGTACATATTTTACCTACTACCAATAATGTTAATTATTTACTCAAAATTAGTCAATATTCCTGATATTAATATTAGAATCATGTAACAAGGGCTCATTGTTGATTTATTTTGCGAACTGTCAGTTTTGACGCATTCACGTATAATTGTATCGACATGAGTTCCGACTATGAAAGTGTGAATTCTGATTTAGAACTTGGTGCAAATAACGCATTACAAACCCTAGTAACCGCTAAATCCTGTGTTTAATTATTATAATAAATGAGATTTAATTTTTTTTTCTTTTTTCATGAGCTCATTCCACTAGTGCGGTAAACAACCTAAGTAAAGTGAAGTATCTCATTACGAAACTAATATTAGTATTGTAATGTTTGATATTACATATTGGTAGTAAGTAAACATTCTTTTCTATCAACATGAGTTGAATAAATTGAATTCGCCTAAAGTGTCAAATTCGTTTCAAATTTTAAAAAGATTTGAGGTATTCAAATAAAAATGGTACCACGAAATTACGCACAAACCAAAAAGACGACGAAGTAAAATGAAGGAAAAAATAAAAGATTTCGGAGATCAGGAGATCTTTTCTTCACTTTTTATTGTGGCCCCTTAATTATAAAAATTAAGATATTGGTTTGTAATGGAAAGGTAAACAATCATTCTACAAAAAAAGAGAAAATGGCAGCAGTAGAAATAGGTGGAAATGAATAATACTTTCCATTTCAAGTAAAGGGAAACAAAAAACATTTGAAGCGTTCTGCTCTCAAAATAACTCCAAAATGGACAAAGTGAATTGCAAAATGGAATAATATGTGAACAAGTATAATATTTATGATCCCTCCCTTCCCTTTCTCACATGACTTTGGCCTTTTTTGGATATAATACAGCCTCTGCATCTATATCTAACCCTTCCGACATCTTCGAGAATACAAGTTGGGTTTTATTCAAGTGAACTGTTCAAAGTAATGTGTCCCACCAAAATTAACGCACATTTTAGATAGTTAAATCTTAAAAAATATATATTAAAATTTCAAAAAATAAGAAGATAACGTAGTTATTAATTCAAGATTTCACAAAAAATCTTAAAAATAATAATATGGATTTTAATAGCGCGTATTTCTTCCTCTGATATTATTATTTCATTTCTTATTCCATTTTGGTCAAGAGCATACCATTATTCCAATAAGTCTGATGCGATTTAATAAAGCTCGAAAGCTAAAGAGTGTCTATGTGATCAAGATCAGGACAGTCAGCTGGCTACACTATTCCTTGGATGTAGATATTTTCAAGGATATTTTCTAATATGCGCTGGACTGCTTAAATTCGCAGAAACTGGTCTTTACTTGTATCAGTTACACGCCCTTTGCTGTTACCTATCTCGTCTAATTACTTCATTTTCTTTGGAAGCTTTTAATGATTGTTGGGCTACATGGGATATTTGTGTCACTTGTACTTGTGATAAGTAAATAGTAAATAAGTAGGATTATGATTTTGGACTATGTTAGGGTTCACTCTGAAGATTTAATCTTGCCTCTTGTATTATAGCAAATGTTCCGCACAGCAGTATTGATAGACTTGTATCAATCTTAGAAAAATAACTTTATTTCAGTAAACATTGGATGGCCTGTAAATGCAACCTAAGTTCTATCATTTAAGTTTAAATTTAACTGCTTAGTGTACCTCTTTAGTTTTATTTAGATATTTCTTTATATTGTAGCAATCAATCTAATGCCCAAATCATTTTCTTTCATATTTTGCTGTATATATATATATATATATATATATATATATATATATATATATATATATATATATATATATATATATATATATTGATGTTATAACTGGTCAATAGAGTTCCAATGTATCATTTACAGGATCATAACCTCAAAGTCGGCTTTAACTAGTGCAAATACAACTTGATAATGCAATTTTACATCAACCACAGTAACATCATCCCAAACAAATTGATCGAACACAGATATTCCATGGCCTCTCCGCAGCCCAGACATACACTCAGCTGATTTCTTTTTGTGGGGTTTTGTTAAAAGGCACGTCTACGTGGATGAACAGAGAAGAGCAGTACTCCATTTAAAGGACAACATTCATCATGAAGTGGGTAACATACCCAGTGCTACGTGTCAAAGAGTTTTCGAAAATATTAGTGCCTGGTTTCAGGAGTTCCAACATCGACTTTCGAGAAATAAGTTTCTGTTTTATTTCAAATAAACATTTGTTTCAATACAGTGTGTTTTTTTGCAACTTTATGAGTCCAAAAATATATGGCTCACCCTATAGATAACACGGAAAAAAGTTGTCACAATAGAAGTTATTTCGAAAATATTAGGGCCAGGCTTCAGGAGTTCCAACATCGACTTCCAAAAAATAAGTTTCTGATTTATTTCAAATAAACATTTGTTCCAATACAGTGTGTTTTTTTGCAACTTTATGAGTCCAAAAATATATGGCTCACCCTATAGATAACACGTAAAAAAGATGTCCCAATAGAAGTTGTTTCGAAAATATTAGGGCCAGGTTTCAGGAGTTCCAACATCGACTTTGGAGAAATAAGTTTCTGTTTTATTTCAAATAAACATTTGTTTCAATACAGTGTGTTTTTTTGCAACTTTATGAGTCCAAAAATATATGGCTCACCCTATAGATAACACGTAAAAAAGATGTCCCAATAGAAGTTATTTCGAAAATATTAGGGCCAGGTTACAGGAATTCCAACATCGACTTTCAAGAAATAAGTTTCTGATTTATTTCAAATAAACATTTGTTTTAGTACAGTGTGTTTTTTTCTTGGCAATTCCATGAGTCCAAAAATATATGCCTCACCCTATAGATAACACGGAAAAAAGTTGTCACAATAGAAGTTATTTCGAAAATATTAGCGCCAGGTTACAGGAATTCCAACATCGACTTTCAAGAAATAAGTTTCTATTTTATTTCAAATAAACATTTGTTTTAATTCAGTGTGTTTTTTTTGGCAACTTTATGAATCCAAAAATATATGGCTCACCCTATAGATAACCCATAAAACAGATGTCACAATAGAAGTTATTTCGAAAATATTAGCGCCAGGTTTCAGGAGTTCCAACATCGACTTTCAAGAAATAAGTTTCTGATTTATTTCAAATAAACATTTGTTTTAATACAGTGTGTTTTTTTTTGCAACTTTATGAGTCCAAAAATATATGGCTCATCCAATAGATAACACGGAAAAAAGATGTCACAATAGAAGTTATTTCGAAAATATTAGCGCCAGGTTTCAGGAGTTCCAACATCGACTTTCAAGAAATAAGTTTCTGATTTATTTCAAATAAACATTTGTTTTAATACAGTGTGTTTTTTTTGCAACTTTATGAGTCCAAAAATATATGGCTCATCCTATAGATAACACGGAAAAAAGTTGTCACAATAGAAGTTATTTCGAAAATATTAGCGCCAGGTTACAGGAATTCCAACATCGACTTTCAAGAAATAAGTTTCTGATTTATTTCAAATAAACATTTGTTTTAGTACAGTGTGTTTTTTTCTTGGCAATTTCATGAGTCCAAAAATATATGCCTCACCCTATAGATAACACGGAAAAAAGTTGTCACAATAGAAGTTATTTCGAAAATATTAGCGCCAGGTTACAGGAATTCCAACATCGACTTTCAAGAAATAAGTTTCTATTTTATTTCAAATAAACATTTGTTTTAATTCAGTGTGTTTTTTTTTGGCAACTTTATGAATCCAAAAATATATGGCTCACCCTATAGTTAACACGTAAAAAAGATGTCACAATAGAAGTTATTTCGAAAATATTAGGGCCAGGTTACAGGAATTCCAACATCGACTTTCAAGAAATAAGTTTCTGATTTATTTCAAATAAACATTTGTTTTAATACAGTGTGTTTTTTTCTTGGCAAGTTCATGAGTCCAAAAATATATGGCTCATCCTATAGATAACACGGAAAAAAAATGTCACAATAGAAGTTATTTCGAAAATATTAGGGCCAGGCTTCAGGAGTTCCAACATCGACTTCCAAAAAATAAGTTTCTATTTTATTTCAAATAAACATTTGTTCCAATACAGTGTGTTTTTTTTTTGGCAACTTTATGAGTCCAAAAATATATGGCTCATCCTATAGATAACACGGAAAAAAGTTGTCACAATAGAAGTTATTTCGAAAATATTAGGGCCTGGTTTCAGGAGTTCCAACATCGACTTTGGAGAAATAAGTTTCTGTTTTATTTCAAATAAACATTTGTTTCAATACAGTGTGTTTTTTTGCAACTTTATGAGTCCAAAAATATATGGCTCACCCTATAGATAACACGTAAAAAAGATGTCCCAATAGAAGTTATTTCGAAAATATTAGGGCCAGGTTACAGGAATTCCAACATCGACTTTCAAGAAATAAGTTTCTGATTTATTTCAAATAAACATTTGTTTTAGTACAGTGTGTTTTTTTCTTGGCAATTTCATGAGTCCAAAAATATATGCCTCACCCTATAGATAACACGGAAAAAAGATGTCCCAATAGAAGTTATTTCGAAAATATTAGGGCCAGGTTACAGGAATTCCAACATCGACTTTCAAGAAATAAGTTTCTGATTTATTTCAAATAAACATTTGTTTTAATACAGTGTGTTTTTTTTGCAACTTTATGAGTCCAAAAATATATGGCTCATCCTATAGATAACACGGAAAAAAGTTGTCACAATAGAAGTTATTTCGAAAATATTAGCGCCAGGTTACAGGAATTCCAACATCGACTTTCAAGAAATAAGTTTCTATTTTATTTCAAATAAACAATTGTTTTAATACAGTGTGTTTTTTTTTGGCAACTTTATGAATCCAAAAATATATGGCTCACCCTATAGTTAACACGTAAAAAAGATGTCACAATAGAAGTTGTTTCAAAAATATTAGGGCCAGGTTACAGGAATTCCAACATCGACTTTCAAGAAATAAGTTTCTGATTTATTTCAAATAAACATTTGTTTTAATACAGTGTGTTTTTTTCTTGGCAATTTTATGAGTCCAAAAATATATGGCTCACCCTATAGTTAACACGTAAAAAAGATGTCACAATAGAAGTTGTTTCGAAAATATTAGGGCCAGGTTACAGGAATTCCAACATCGACTTTCAAGAAATAAGTTTCTGATTTATTTCAAATAAACATTTGTTTTAATACAGTGTGTTTTTTTCTTGGCAAGTTCATGAGTCCAAAAATATATGGCTCATCCTATAGATAACACGGAAAAAAAATGTCACAATAGAAGTTATTTCGAAAATATTAGGGCCAGGCTTCAGGAGTTCCAACATCGACTTCCAAAAAATAAGTTTCTATTTTATTTCAAATAAACATTTGTTCCAATACAGTGTGTTTTTTTTTTGGCAACTTTATGAGTCCAAAAATATATGGCTCATCCTATAGATAACACGGAAAAAAAATGTCACAATAGAAGTTATTTCGAAAATATTAGGGCCAGGCTTCAGGAGTTCCAACATCGACTTCCAAAAAATAAGTTTCTATTTTATTTCAAATAAACATTTGTTCCAATACAGTGTGTTTTTTTTTTGGCAACTTTATGAGTCCAAAAATATATGGCTCATCCTATAGATAACACGGAAAAAAGTTGTCACAATAGAAGTTATTTCGAAAATATTAGGGCCTGGTTTCAGGAGTTCCAACATCGACTTTGGAGAAATAAGTTTCTGTTTTATTTCAAATAAACATTTGTTTCAATACAGTGTGTTTTTTTGCAACTTTATGAGTCCAAAAATATATGGCTCACCCTATAGATAACACGTAAAAAAGATGTCCCAATAGAAGTTATTTCGAAAATATTAGGGCCAGGTTACAGGAATTCCAACATCGACTTTCAAGAAATAAGTTTCTGATTTATTTCAAATAAACATTTGTTTTAGTACAGTGTGTTTTTTTCTTGGCAATTTCATGAGTCCAAAAATATATGCCTCACCCTATAGATAACACGGAAAAAAGTTGTCACAATAGAAGTTATTTCGAAAATATTAGCGCCAGGTTACAGGAATTCCAACATCGACTTTCAAGAAATAAGTTTCTATTTTATTTCAAATAAACATTTGTTTTAATTCAGTGTGTTTTTTTTTGGCAACTTTATGAATCCAAAAATATATGGCTCACCCTATAGTTAACACGTAAAAAAGATGTCACAATAGAAGTTATTTCGAAAATATTAGGGCCAGGCTTCAGGAGTTCCAACATCGACTTCCAAAAAATAAGTTTCTATTTTATTTCAAATAAACATTTGTTCCAATACAGTGTGTTTTTTTTTGCAACTTTATGAGTCCAAAAATATATGGCTCATCCTATAGATAACACGGAAAAAAGTTGTCACAATAGAAGTTATTTCGAAAATATTAGCGCCAGGTTTCAGGAGTTCCAACATCGACTTTCAAGAAATAAGTTTATGTTTTATTTCAAATAAACATTTGTTTCAATACAGTGTGTTTTTTTGGCAACTTTATGAATCCAAAAATATATGGCTCACCCTATAGATAACCCATAAAAAAGATGTCACAATAGAAGTTATTTCGAAAATATTAGGGCCAGGTTACAGGAATTCCAACATCGACTTTCAAGAAATAAGTTTCTGATTTATTTCAAATAAACTTTTGTTTCAATACAGTGTGTTTTTTTTGCAACTTTATGAGTCCAAAAATATATGGCTCATCCTATAGATAACACGGAAAAAAGATGTCACAATAGAAGTTATTTCGAACATATTAGGGCCAGGTTACAGGAATTCCAACATCGACTTTCAAGAAATAAGTTTCTGATTTATTTCAAATAAACATTTGTTTTAATACAGTGTGTTTTTTTGGCAACTTTATGAATCCAAAAATATATGGCTCACCCTATAGATAACCCATAAAACAGATGTCACAATAGAAGTTATTTCGAAATTATTAGCGCCAGGTTACAGGAATTCCAACATCGACTTTTAAGAAATAAGTTTCTGATTTATTTCAAATAAACATTTGTTTTAGTACAGTGTGTTTTTTTCTTGGCAATTTCATGAGTCCAAAAATATATGCCTCACCCTATAGATAACACGTAAAAAAGATGTCACTATAAAAGTTATGATTTTAATGTTTATTTTGATTTGAATATTCTGGGTAAAATAAACAACTGATTGAACAATAGGTTTCTCCACCACAAGTACCGAAATAAATACAACTTATAAGGCACCTTGAGAAACTGTTTTAAATAATAGAAATTTCAATAAAATATTTTCTGAATATTTATTGATAAGTAATAAAATAAGACGTGTACTAAAAATATCTATAATCATGTGATAGAATAAATAATTCAATACATCTTGTTTTTGTTACTTAAGGAGGTTTTTCATGAGATAATTCTTTTTGGATATTTCGATTCGAAATGTACCAAAAATATCGAATACAATTATCAACAGGCAAATAGTTGAGAATAAATATATCTACATCTAATCAGTAAGTATTCTACAGCGTAATAAAGTTATTTAGTTTTTTAAAAAAGATGAGAAACGTGTAGGTATCTTACCTTCAGTCGAAGAAAATAATATTAATAATATCCAAACAGTCCTCCTTAATTCCATGTCGGTGTATATTTCAGAAATAAAAATATAAACTTAATAAAAATAAAACTTTTCAATTCAAAACACTTCAGTCACAATGTACGCAGGTCGACAAGATAAATAAAATAAGATAACAGGTGAAACTGATTAATAATTAATTCCGTGATATCAAAACTCAAATATGAACAAGACACTGTAAAAAAAATATGTAAGTCGCGCTGCACAACCTCGCTCAAGCGACTGAATTTCTAAACGATTAATATCATTCATTGGCAGGATTGACTTGGTGGTATTGAAATTTTGATTTAATGCCTATAGGAAAACTTGTTTTGGATTCGTTTGAAAGAATTTCACTTCCATGGAATTATTAACAACTTATTAATTAATGGAACTTAACGATTGGTAATTCATTCATAATCATTAGTTTTTATTGTAGAAAATATAATTGAAAAAGAAAAAAATAGTTATGATTCATTTCATATATGAGTGCTATACAACCACATTATGCAAACATATTTTCTATTTTACTCAATTCAATATTAACAGTAAAATTATTATAAAGCATAAGTCTCCTCCTTAGAAGAAAATTCAATTACTGTTTTTGGTAGGGGCGACTAGTGCAAATAAAAAAAAACTTGAGACTTCAAAAAATAATAATCGTAATTCCAATAATAATTATCTAATCTAATAATTTTTTTATTACTAATCCAAAAGAAAATTTCAAATACTTGGCAGTTGGCTTGTGATACATTGATTAAAAACTCAGTAAAATCAACCAGTTTAAGTCTGCGCTCTCTTTCTATGATTCACGTTATATTTTCACGTAAAATTTGCTGCACACATTCTTCGTCAATTCTTACAGATTCATCAATCGTACGAATAAGTAGCCGACGTGAAGATTCAACATGATTGCCGACTTTTTCGATATTTACAGCAAAAAAAAACAGCCCCTATACAACGGCTGCATTTGTTTGTCTACAAACTCGGTAAGTATCGCATTCGAAAGAACAAAGCTTCAGAATAAACAGCTGATAGTCGTTAACCTTAGGTGCATGCGTACTTTTTCTGTAGCAGCGCTAATCTCATTACTTAATAACCACTCCTCGTATAATTGCATTGAATATACGTTATAAGGATCAATCAACATTATGGCTCAATTAGATGCTTCTTATTTGTGAAATATACAGCAGCATAATGAAAATGTGTTGAAGAATAGGTATATATTGCCAAAATTCATTGCGAGGCATTTGAATTGATTTTCCGTAGACATGATGAAAGCGATAAGTTAACTAACCCGAAAAGAAATGTTTCCCAAGGCATAATTTAGGTAAAAGGTCTCGTATGTACACCTCTCACAAATACTCTTAAAAATCTGGCAAGCAAATAAGTTCAAACAGAGTATCGAAAAGGTGTTACAAACTATTTTGAGACTTTATTTATCTTATGTATTTTTTTATTAAAATCGTGGCATATTAGTTGAACATAAATTTTTCTGCTGATTTGAATAAAACTCTTGATGAGCCTCGAAGCATTTTTTAATTTAGAGAACAATCCCTCAACATGTTTATGTTACTGGTAGTGTTAAATATCCTCAAGTTATTCAGGATATTTTTGAAAATTGAAGTGATTCAACCATCATTTCAACAGCTAAAATTTTTACCACCAGCCGCCACTGGTTTCTGTTAACGTTCAAGATGCATCTGTATCAATGATGTATAAAGATGTATTTGTACTATTGAACAGTGTTTATATTTCATTCTGTGTAATTAAACTTATAAAATGTGGTTTTTGCACTGCGCGTCATAATTCCGATGCAAAACAAGTTTTCCGTACCCTTGGACGCGAGCTGCTTAAATCTGCAACAGACGAATTTTATACTATGCATTGAAGCATGGAAAAATTATCTAACCTTCCCTACTTCCATGCTTTTACTTCAAGTTTTAAGGTTCAAAAATAAAGAGTGTGTTAATAGAAAATTGTTAATCCTCTTATGCCCACTTGCACCGTAATCTCTAATCCACTGTTTAAAATAACAGAATGTTGAAATTCAAACAGCGGTTTAAATCATAATCGCTTGCACCGTATTTTATACAAGCAGTTTTTTCGTGTTTATTTTTTCTATTTTAAGAGTTTCTTGTGCAATACCATGGCAGAAGTAGCTCTACTAACATAAAAGGAGTAATCAAAAACCCAAATATGTAGGCAGCAGGAAATTATTAGAAATTGGATAAATGGAAACCAACTGAGATTAACTATTTTTTATTTATGATATTTTGTTCTATTTTTTTCTGCATAAACTCAGAATAAGCCTCCCTAATACATGTGTTTGACTCGAGACTATCCTTAATTTGTTCCAAAATGTTCATAATAAGTGAAATCTATATTTGTGTAATGGTCCGCTCTATCATACTTTTACAGCTTTTACTTTTACAGTAAATCAAAAAAATGTCTTGTTAATAATGGAAGCAGAGACAATAATATTGTAAAATACCTAAATTGATAATTATTGTTTCTGCTGTGTTATTCAATACAAAATTACATACATTATAGGTTAGAAACTGTTTAACTAAAGATTAAATCAGTTTAATTCCCCGATTTCGGTGGTTTACTTTAATGATAATTTAAACTTACTGAATATACTGTTGACACCACCACTAAATTGTTAACAGTTTACCTTCAATCTCTGAAGACGATAACTTGGTTATAGAAACGCGCGTCAGACAGTGTAATAGTGAGTGTTGGTGTAGTGGTGGTGTGAACAGTGTGTTCAGTATGAATATCGCCATATTATAATTTAAACCTTTGTTAACCTTATGATGCAAGTGTCCATCAAGAACACCATGTCTTTGTTATGATTTTCAAAATGGGTATTTATTACACCAAGGGGGTTGAATAGAAAGGTAGATAGAAATAGTCTAGTTTAATTTAATATAAAAAATTTATATAGAAAATGTTTGCTGAGAAATATTTAAGCACAATCATCTATGGGCTCATTAGTTTCTGAGATACGAGCCAATGAATATTGTTTCTTAATAAAAACCTTTTTGTGTTTGAAATATTTTTAAACAATATAGTTCGTCATCGTCAAATAATGTTGCGAATTTTTGTATAACTGCTTTCAAATTGTTACATTTTTGCCAAGCAAAATTGAAAACCAAATGAAAAAATTTTCAGAAAAAAATTATTTGAATTTATAACGGAAATAAAGTAACAATAATTATGGGATTTCTACGAGTTCCTACTAGCTAGACAACATATATATTACTCCGCCTGTTGTTAAGCCACGTTCTTCTACCAAATCATAATGGTACCCACAAAACATGCCCCTTAGGGTATGTTCTGTGATAGTACCTATAGCGTTCAAAACATTTTGTGTTCAATAGATAAATTTCAGCGTTGTATTACCAATTTTCAACCGAAAGTGCGAAAATATTATTGACAATTATAATTTCATAATTAAATTTATAACACCGTAAATGATTTATAATTGGTGTATGCAATAAACCAATGTAAATACGTATAAATTTACAAATGTCATATCTTAGAACATAAAGTAACTACTCAATGTTATAAGCCTCATATGATCTAAGGAAAAGGAAACTGTAATTAGACAATTTGACAATTATTTTGACTTTGACGTTAGGAAGAAGGGAAGTGAAAGTGTGATATTTCTGTTGGAATTTAATCGTAATTTGATAATTTTTTATTTTATCCAAGTTGATTGTGTCAACTTAATTTATAAAAATGCAGCCTTTTGCGTATATATTTAAAGAAGCTCTTCCAGTTTATTTAACTAATTTACCTATTCCAGATTCGTTAGGAGGATGGTTTAGGTTAGGATGTAAGTGAAATTCTCCATTTAATCGTCAAGGTTATTAATTTTATTCTTTCTACTCTATACAAAGTTCACTAAGTTTGTACACAAATCTCTAGTAGGTGTATAATTTAATATATTTTATTTGCCATTCAGATATTGTTACCTACGACTTAAAAATCCGACAGTACTAAGATTTTAATAATAATATTATATCTTTTATTATTTCATTGAACGCAAATAACAGCATAAATTTATTAAATAACTAATAATTAGTTGATTTATTACATAAGCCTTTTCATAATATGCAAATATTGAACAAGTAGGTAAATTTATCTTCTAAAAATAACTGCTTATTATTTATAGCCATTATTTCAATAATCTAATAATCGAAATTGACTCCACTCAATTGTATAAACGTATTTAAATGTTAATTTAAACAATACCATAAAGAGAACCTAGTTGAAATTGATATAATTTTGAAATATATTCTGAAACCCGTCTAAATTGAATAACAGGTAACAAATGTTATCTTAATACTTTTTCAATTCTTATAGTTAAAGACTTTTTGGCTCTCGTCCCTCCTACAGCTGCAGTTGCTGGTCTTACTTATATGTCATATTTAGCATTCTGTCCTAAAGGCAGATGTGGTGCTGGCTCTTGTGATCAAAAAGGAAATTTGGTAAATCCTTCTATTCTAAAAAAGAGTGATAAAGTTGTAGATTCTGTAGATGTAGAAGATATTGCTGAAAAGGCAGTATTCTGTAGATGCTGGAGAAGTAAAAATGTAAGTATTTAAACATTTCAGTTATTATAGTATGTTTGGGTCCTGGGTTGATCACTACAGTCTTCAGATCATACACTACTTTTGGGGGTATCTAAACAGTAAGGTGTGTACAAATCCATAAACAATCAATGGTTTGTCAAATTACATATTTGAACCAATATATAACTTGTCTTTAGATGCTGGATCCCAAGAAACCCTGTACTATTAAAGAGTATAAGTTATGTTTGTAGAGATGTAAAAAATGGACACATTTTTTTAAACTGAATTTTTTCTGTCTAATATCTCTGGGGTATTTCAAATGTCTTTTTTAATTTGCCAGTTTCTCAGATTTTTGTTACTTTATCCTTTATATTTGCTCATGTCACATTCAGTGGGGTTAATAAGTAATACTCAAACTAAAAGTTCTACTACAACTACATATGTATTTCAGAGGCTGATTTGAAGATATACCTCCCCTGGGATATCTATAATTTACACCTTTCCCCCATGACGACTGTGTAGATTTACTTGGCACCGTGGCAGGTCGATTGCAGTAAGATGGCCTCTCAAAGCTTGTAGTAATGAAACTAAAATCAAATGGGTTGAGTTCTTATCATCAAACTTATGCTTCTTATAGTTACTGATATTATTTTTACCATAAAATATGATGTCACTACATTAATCAATTAGCAAATGAATAGAAAAACTTAGGTAGGATTAATAATCAAGATTGGGGTCATTTTAAATTTATTATTTTGTAATTTGCTTATATTCAAAAAAACTATTTGATAACACAATTTGATTATTAATAATGAAAATGCTACTTGTTGGAGTAATTTTTTTACATTTTATCAAAATTTGCCACCCTAGGCTATAGCCCAGTGATGGCATACCTTTTTTAGAAGTGGGTAAAATTTTGATCATTATTTGTTTAGTTCCCGCACTAAGTAATTGATTGAAGAAGGAATAAAGAAAATCACATACAATATATATTTCATATAAAAATTTGTTGCTGTTTATTTTCAGACAACTTTTGAATATTTGGTTCATATTTTAAGATCATTAATTTATCCTATTTTGCAGGTAATTCAGTCTATTTCTGTTTGAAGATCTCATAAAGTTCATTGACAAAAACAAATTTTCACCCAAATATGTGGACCCAAACATCATTAAACGAGTCTCTTGAAAGTTTCTTCATTGATACAAAATTATTTGGTAATGAATCCCATATGTTTAATATAATATTTTCAATTTTTACTGTGGGATCAATATTATCTACACTACTTTCAGACATTTTTCCTTTTACTTTCAAAATCAAGTCTTCAAATTTTGTTTTCCACACTATGATGTTTCAAAGTTCAACTAATTCCATCTTTAAATTATAGATACCTAGCTACATACTTTAGGTTAATTCCATTGTTTTAATTCATTTTGTGTGGATATAAAATAAAGTCAAATATATTTTCCAACGTTTTATATTCATGGATTTTCTCCTCAAATGCTTGTTTTATTTCCTGAATAATGATTAAATGATTTTTTATTGTATTGTGTTTTGGAAATGTTTTTGTAATTTACACTCATTTCCAAATCTTTGGTAAAGATTAAAGTTTAGTCATAAATATTTTAATCTTTTCATACATCATAAAAACGATTAGTCCATGTCTTTGAAATGTTTTATTCAGTTCATTAAAATGCTGAGTAATGTCGTATAAAATCATTAAATTAAATATTAACAAATGTATATGGGAAAATTCATCAGAACTATTGTCTTTTTCAATCAAAAAGGCTTAATATCTTCTATAATGTTACAAACCTATGACCTAGGGGACATAGTTTTGCTATCACTGCTAAAGCCCTGATGTATTTTTAAAATTATTTTATTAATTATGTTACATTAACTTATTATTCAAGAACATATACCAAATATAATATTTAGTTTTACATTCACTACAAAAGATAAGATGCAAAAGCGTCAATGATATATGTTATTACATATATATAATCTGAAACTTTCATAACTATACAAACAACAGATATTTAATAATTATTTTTACAAATCTTGATGTAATGTGGGTAGCCTGTTCAAATATTTATATTTCTTCAACGTTCACTCTTATCTAAAATTGACTTTATTTTGGGTATTGCACTTATTTCTTTGTTCTTTATTCTGTTTTTCCTAGAACTCCTATGACTGCCCTTGGATGTGTTATTTGTGAGTTTGTATTTGGCTCTTCTAGTATCCAGGTTTTTTGAGTACTGTCATTTTAGTTTTTCTTGAAATTTCCATCTTGTTTTTCACAATTTTACTAATAGTCCAGTCAACAAGTACTTTTTAGTTGAAAACTTTTTCACAGGCTCCTAAAAATATGGTTGAGATGTCATTAGATTTGTAATCGCATGTAGAAAGCTTTTGAAAAAATTGAAAATGCGCCCAAAAAATTACAAAAGTTATAAACAAAGAACTTTTATACAACAAAAAAAGCAACCATATATAAGATATGATGCATTAAAACATAAATAACCAATTAAGACTGATAGAGTACAGAACGTGGTTGTGCTTTTCATTGTATAAAAAAAGAAAAAAATAATTATTGCCCCAAAATTTTTTAAAAGCGTCAATTGTTTCATTTGTATTTTCATACTCATTATTTTATATTACTTTGTATTTGTAGTATATTTTCCTGTAATAATCTTTTGTTATTGACTTTTATTTTCAAGTTATTGGCAACAGTTCTTATTGAAATAGATTAGAAACGACCATAGTTAATAAATGATGATCATTAACTTGACCTCCTATGCATATTTAATCAGCTGAGTTTTCTTTATAGTAATATTCGTTCATTTGACTCAAATTTTTATCATTTATTCTTCCTATATCAAAATAGATATTTCTGTTTTCTATCTTTAATCTCAACTTTTGCAACTATCCAAATAATCATTTCACTCTTTACTTAAACAAACAATAAAATAATCCAGACTTTCTTGCCTTAAATCTTATCATTAATATAATGTATCTGAATAATGATTTCATTCTGGTTCTAGTGGCCTTACTGTGATGGCAGCCACAATGGCCACAACAAACGAGAAGGAGACAACGTTGGACCTTTGATCATAAGCAAGAAATGAAATACATAGTAGTTATGCAAAGCAGTTCATTTGTGTAGTGGAAAATGTCTTTAAGTATGTAATTTTATGAATAAGTCTAATTTTGTTTAATATTATGAATTGAAACTATTAAATTTTGTCTTCTTTATTCAAAATACATGTAATAATGTTTTTCTTAAATACAACAAAAAAACAACTAGATTGCTTATATTTACATACACAATTCCCCCAATTACATAATCTTTATTCTTACTTACATGTATCCTGTTTAACATACCTCCCTAATATTGAAAATACGAATCTGAAAAACAGCTCCAGATTTTACTGGAGAAATTTTTTTAAAACTACCCAACAAAGCAATAGTTGAACTAACTTACCTAATAAATTCTGCCTTCAAATTGCGGAATACATCAAACTGATCTCATTACTGCCTGTTATGTCGAAAATATTTTATGAAACTCCTACTCAAGAGACTAAAATCACTTGTCGAAGAAAGAGAAATTATCCTTAATCACCCTTCTACGATCTACCCCTATTTTTTATTTTATCCAGAGATCTGCAATAAGACTGCAAGATGGCATTGAATATAATAATTGTAGTATGATGAATTCTTATTCAGAGTTTATAATATTTTCCTTTAATTATGTTTTTGTCAATTTAATTTGATCTTCCAGCCTCTCCAGTGGATAACTGATCAACTATCAAACGAAAAGTTATCAACGCTAGGTGTTGGATTTAAAAATAAGCACACGAAAATCAATCAAATCCATAGAATTAACAACATTTTAGAGACATTGTTAGAAACATTTGTGCTACTATCTTTCTTGATGTAGCACAATTGTTTAATGATGTTTTGCATGAAGGTTCAAGCTTTTCCTTCCAAAATAAAAATTCAGATATCCTCCATTCATACATATCGGAAATATATTTTAAAATTGACCAAGAAGAATCAGTCAAGAGTATCAGTATTTTCCCAGGGTATGGTACAGATATGTGGATGATATTTTGGAACTCGACTCAAAATATCCATCTATAAAGTTCATCTATGAAATGGAGAATAATGGACAGTTACCATTTTTAGATACTTTAATAAATAGGAATAGTAATAGGTTAGAATTTGATGTATTTAGGAAAAACACCGCTACGTGCATGTACATCCCCGCTGATTCTTTTCATTGTATCCAACATAAGATGGCCAGTATCCATTTCCTGGTACACCGGTTAATCCACTTTCCACTCACCATCGAGAGATATAATAAGGAAAAGTTCTTTATTGAGGATGTAGCTGTACTCAACAGTTATGATAAAAGAATTGGAAATAGATTAATCAATCGTTTAAGAAATCTCGATGTTAAACCACTTCTTCCAAACCCAAAGTAAGAAACAAGAAAAATTTGCTTTGATACCTTTCAATCCTCTTTACACGAAAAAATTGGAAGGATTATTTAGCAGAATGGGCTTAAAATTGGTTTATAGATCCAACAACACATTAAAACAATTGTTTGGTAATCCTAAGGATAAAATACCAAATTTGGAAAAGAGTGGTAAATATGAAATAAGTTGTGGTGATCGTGACCGAAAGCATATTGGGCAGACTCAGAGATCCGGTATTGTCCGGTTTAAAGAACACATAGCTCATTTGAAATATGGACGGACCGAAAAATCAGGTATTGCCGATCACGCTGCCTGTCACAATCATTGAATAAATATTAATAATGTAAAATTGTTAAGAAATTTATCCAATAATAAACTATTGAATGCATTTGAGAGCATTGAAATTGCTAGATGTAAGAGTAGTTTAAATAGGGACAAAGGTCAAATTCCTTACAGCTCACTCTTTAGTTTAGTAGTCAGAGAATAAACAAGAATATTCCTGCCAAGAAATTATTTTTCGCGGGAGGTGGCTTATTGGTGGGAAAATTTAGTACAGGTAACAGGTAGGTTAAGTTATTAGATTTTATTTTACCTTAAGTCTCTGAAGACGATAACCTGGTTATCGAAACGCGCGTCAGACAATGTAATTGTTAGTGTTGGTGTAAACAGTATATTCAGTATGAATATCGCCAACGGTTCCAGAAATTCCAACTTAAGAAGAAGCCTATTCGGATCTTAAAGAGATTAAAGCTGGAGTACCACAAGGAAGTGTTTATTAGAGTTAAAAAACAATACTGTAGCAACTGATCTATATTGCTTCTTGCAAATACAAATTGTCTATGAACAGTTCAAAAATATCTGAGTTTTAATTAAAACATGTTCTTTGTATTTTGATATAAAAATTTCAAGTTTGCAGATAATTTCTAATTATTATTATCCTCAAATTATTACAATTATAGATAACATTAAATATAGTATGTTAATAAATTTTCCTGAATCTTCCTTTTTCTTGTCTTATCCTTACGTCTTTTTAGGTGTCTGATTGTTAGAACTTCATGTCCTATTTTACCCATGTTTCCATGCTAATTTGTCCCTGGCAAGAATTTTCGTTTCCTGCAGAGTTGTTTCCAACTACGAGTTGGAAGGCGTATCGTGCCATTCGGCTTTGTTCACGTATTGTGGGACAGTAGTCACTTCTGATTTATTTATTATAATTTTCGAGTTTTAGAAGAAATTAATTCGTTATCAACCCCCCACTTCATTCGAGAATTTCAATAAAACCTCTGAATTTATTCGAATTCTCCCTTTACCTATCTACACTTTAAATAAAAGTAAATTTGTGGTGATTTTATTCTTTAAATTCGCTGGTAAGTTTTTCTTTGCTTTTTTGTGCTTACAAAAAAATTCCAGTTATGTTTATGGATTTCCTTCAGTTTTAAGCAAATTTTGTATGATAATTTCCATATAAATTCGTATTTTTATTTATTTGGGCAACGAAACTAATAGATTCCTGTTTGGTTATATTTTAAAAAATATAAGTTCAGTTTTTTTATATATTAGAGCATAAGCTCCTTTTATTCAAATCTGTTCTTTCTACCCGTTCCATCTTGTGTAATTTCCGTCTATGTTCCCGTTTCCTTCCCCAATTTATTTTTTTTCCTGCAGTTCTACAGCTGCCAGGTTGGAGTTTCAACAACACTCAAAGGACTCAACTTATACACCCCAAACAAACAAATTCAATTGAACTCCAACAAGTGGGAATTCAGTTGAGGGCAGCAACCATCCCGGATTTCCATTAATAAGTCCCAAACTTATCTTTACTATAAATTTAAATCTGAGTTGTTTTTATTTTATAACTGCTTTTATTCTTTGCGTTCTTTTGGATAAGCAGTTAATGCGAATTTATTATTTTTTTCAATAAATTTATTTGTTGCTGAACTTTTTTTATTGTGGTGGCGTTCAATTTAATTTTAATTGTTTGCTCCATCTGAGTACCAGTTATTTAAATACTTTAATTGAGACCTGAATAACCCTTCATGAGAAAGAGTCTCCTGTCGGGGAATTTAAGGTTATAAAGTGTTAATTAATATCACACATTGGAGTTAAAAAAATTTAATAATAAATTCATTCATTCGAATTTCTATAAACCAAAACATTAATAAATTGCCAAGAATAAACAATACTTTAAATATTAATTTGAATTAAAAAAAATTAGTGCATTTTTACAACTCTATTACTCAAAAAATTGAGCGATTCTATAATTTCATCATGTTTTCTACCTACTTTTTTTTGTTTTGTGAAAATAATTGTTTTAAAAATTAACAGAAGACTTTGAGTCTCCTTGGAATATTATTTATATTCAAAAAATTCTGTAACGACCGAAATATTCACACAAAAACGAATGTTTTGAAATGCAACTACTGTGTAAGGCCTTAGGAATTCATAAGACATGAATTGCTTGGTCCAACATTATGTACTTAACGAGACGTTACTTTATTTTTTGATATTAATAAAGAGTAAAAAGTAAAAATACTAACAACCCAAACAACAATAATATTTACAAATAATATTAAAAATGGTTGTCACGTAAACACAAATGATGAAAACCTTTATTACAACATTGCATATAAGATAATTTTTTTATTTAAAAATAGCCAACCAACGCTGTCATCATTTTGAATCTTTTTAGAATTTCTATCTTGTTTTATGTGTGTCTTTAACCTTCTGAAGCTAACATGTCGTCTCAGAGACGACCTAACCTAACCTAACCAACAGTTTACAATTTTTCCGAATATTTACGATTGTCCCACGCTATAGCCAGACGGCTTCCAGTACCTTCCTACCCCAAACATGTATCTTCATTACAAAATTGTGGGTTGCATGTGTCAAACGTGTCAGTGGTTTTGAGGAAACGTTAGCTTCAGTGTAGTTTTATAACATTGAAAAAAAAGTAGGTCAAAAATTTTTAAATATATTTACTAATCCAATTACATATCCCATTATTTATTTAGAATTGTTTGAAGAAAATGGCTTCAGGAAGTTATGAAGACGAACATAAAAGACTCCAGCGTCCTTGAGATGCAGCAGTCTTGAAGAAGATAATGTCTAAATTCAAGATGAGAATTCTGACACAGAGCAAGACATATCTGATAAGGAGATAGATGCATTTGAATGAAGTCGTGAGCCTTGCTTCATATCAAAATATGGCACCAAATGGAAGAAACATTTAGGAAAATGTTCAAACATCAGAACTCGTGCTGACAATATTATAACTCAGCTGCCGAGAGTAAAAGTAGAAGCTAAACAGAAGACAGTAGCAGCTGAAATATGGTCGTTATTGATCACAGAAGGCATGATAGAAAATATGGAGATTGAGAGGAAACAATACTCGAAAGGAACAGAACGGCAAGACCAACGGACAAAGATGAAATAAAAGCTCTGCTTGGATTACTGGTAAAATGAAAAGCAATCATCACAACATTCTCAATCTCTGTAGTAGTCTGCTTTTTTACTTACTATTTTAGGCAACTTGTAATGTTCTTATAAAAGGACAGTAGTAGTAAGAAACCTTTCACATTTTTTTAGTAGACCATTGAAGTTACACGAGTTAATTGAAGAATTTGAGAGAGATGACATTCCAATAGCTCCTGTTGGCATTATTTTGTTTCCTCAGTAACTGACTGCGACTCGGGAGACGAGGATAATACTACAATAAATCACTTACCAGGAAGTCAGCTCAGAAACGATGTTGTAATATTTGACAGGCAAGTAGAACAAGAAAACGACCCCTATTTCAACGAAGAGGAAGATCTACCCCTTACAGTCTTACAACAGCAGTAGCAGCAGCCGTTTCAAGAACAAATATCGTCAGAGCCCGCTCTGGAAATACTAACATCTGCAAATTGGCTAAAAGCTGATCTCGATGGAAACTGTAAATCGGACCTGGACAAAAACGTACTCCAATACAGCTTTTCAGCTTCTTTTTTGATGGCGATGTCATTGATATGATCACGAAATTTACAAACAGATATGTGGCATAGAAAAATATAATAACCGATTAACTGCAAATGAAATAAGGTATTTTATAGGTGTGCTTATCCTGAGTGGACAAGAAGATATATGTAATGGGAAAATCATGAGGATACCAATTTCCAAGAGACAGGTTTTTGCATATAATGAAAATGATTCACTCAAGTCATTAATGACTTAGACATATTAGATCAGTTTTCTAAAGTACGGCTCTATAAAGATTTAAACTCAAGGTTTTTAAAAATTTCTCCTTTGAACACGAACATTGCATAGATGAGGCGATGGTACCTTATTTTGACAGGCATCTCACGAAATAAACCGATTAGTTGGGGTTGCAAATTGAGGGTGGGAACTCTATTTTACTTTACACCCTATCAAGGAACTTCATCAGTGATAACGAAACCGTACAAAGATCTTGGACTAGGTGCAACCGTTGTTTTATAGTACGTGGATGTTGTGCAGACAAATTAGCTGAACACCAGATTACATTTCTTTTTTGATATTTTTTTTACTTCGATGCATTTACTTCACGAATCGAAAAATAGAGTCATTGTTGCTACTAATACCATAAGAGACAACAAAATTTAAATGTGTCCTCTACTTAGTGCTCCAACTATGAAAAAAACTGAAAGAGGCAATTATGAATACGGGTTGGATAAGACACAGGAATAGTGATTTGTCGCTGGCATGACAATAGTATTGTGACAATTGCGGCCAATTTTTGTTCAATCGAACCCTACCATTTAGTAAAACGTTTTTCTCAGAAAGAAAAAAAATATAAAGGTTTATAATTCTTTCATGGGCGGAGTTGATCACAACGATCAGAATATAAGTCTTTACCGTGTATCCATAAGAGTACTTTCCTTTGTTGGCTCACGGTATTGACATGGCTATTCAGAACGCATGGCAATTAGCCAGAACAGAAGATAAGCAAGTGGATCAACTTGAATTTAGGAAAAATGAAGCCTGCAACGTTTTTAAATCGTTCCAGGAGACAAAACGGGGTCCAAAAATTCAAAATCCCAGTGCAGTTCTACATTCAAGATATAATTGTATAAATAATCAGTTTTTGTGTGAAAGTGCAATATTTCATTATAACCAAAAATATGGTTTAAATTATACAATGTTATAATTGAAATTTTTTCTTACAATATTTTTGTCACTTATCTATAGTATTGCATTTTACTACTGTCCTTTTAAAAGAATATATTATATACAGACAGCTAATCAGAAAAAATATTTTTTTATGTTAAAATAAAGTGAAACTATCAACTTTAAAAAAAGATAGGTATAATAAAAAAAGTTTCCGTAATATGTGGGTTAATCAAGAACAATAATTGGTTGAAATATATTCAAATTTGAAACAGAAAAAATTGAAGAAAGAGAACTTTCAGTTAAATAACTAAATACCATTATAAGTTATTCTTATGATCGTTAAATTTATTGATTGAAACAAATACTTTGAAACCTCCTCAAAGCTACTTATTCATGTTTGTTACATTGTCTGAATAAAGATTATATTTAAAACTATTTTCAAAGCAGCAAAGTTGTATCGTATTATATTATAAGGGTTTTCACCATCAAATAAGTTATTGTTTTTTACGTAACATCGAACCACATTGTATTTAGGAACCGTTTGAACAATTACTACTTACTGTGAAAAATATATATACCTTACAAGATTGTACATTTCATAAGACTTATTCTATTAATATAGCTAAGGTACAATCTAACATCAGTTGCTTGAATATTAAGTTGAACCATTTGGCAAACAAGATTATTGTAATTTAAAATTAACACTAACTACTATAATTGGAAAATATTTTATCTTTGAAATTTTTAGATAAGTAAAATTAGTATCATTGTGCAGCTAGGATGATAATTTTAGTGTCAGAATAGTAAGTATTCATTTATGAATAAGTTTATTCTAGTTTTCAGTTGCTGTCAATTTCTTTCAAAATTTTTATGAAAAAACCATTAAAAATTTTCAATATCTCAGAAAAGGATAAAGTAAAAAATGTGACTGGATGACTGTTCCCTACAAAACTAATCAATTTTCTTAATACTGTTTAACATACAAATTGTATAGGAAATAAAAAACGATATAGTGGAATGTTATTTAGATATATATTTTCTTTGACCTAGTGAGCTTCATAATTAATACTGACCACAGCATTTGTTGACACTGTATCAGTACTCAGTTCAGTTCTTGTTCTTCTATAGCTCGCTGACATATCTGATTCGAAAACCAGATGGGTTTGTGAGTGTTGTGTAGTGGTAGTAAACAATGTGTTTAGTATGAATATCACCAGAACTTCTTTGTTTAAAATTATATAGAATGAGAAGTAGAAAATACGAAGGTTGAAAAAATGTTAATGGGATACTAAAAAATTTATGGGGCTAAGCAATTTTTTCTTGTGGACGGTTTATAGTATATATGTATATGTTTGAATTAATTTCATTTATTATTTCTTAGACCTTTCATATATGATTATGTTTCTAAAACGTCTTCATTTTAGGTCTCTTCTGTTTCGACTACTTTCAGTCTATCAAAATATTTTGATAAATATTAAAGTAGTCGAAGAGACAAATTTTTATCTGTCTTTCAAAAAGTAAAAAAAACTACTTTTATAACAGAAGAGACCTGAAATCAAGACGATTTAGAAGCATAATTGTATAAATTTATTGAAACTATTAAAAAAATGAGAGAGATGCCTTGTAAGCGATGACCAATTACAAATTAATACCAAAGCAACAAAACTAATCTAATTATTGGTCTAATAGCACAAAAAACTGTTTCTTCTATAAAAATATATACGGATGTAATTGCAGTTTGTATAAAATATTCATAGAAAAAGGAAACATGGAAAGTGTCATTGAAAACATTATTCATATTTCATATGAAACAAATATATAACAAAAACAAGACAATATTAATTAATATTTGTAGGTTTACAACGAAGAAAAAAATTTTAAATTCACTTTTCTCCCATGTCCCCACCAAGAATTCCTTTAATCTTTTATTACTGGATTTCTAGGGCTGTTATTAAATAATCAGAAACCCTAGGCATTTGTGCTGAAATTAAGATAGATATTCAATGAGAATGGTTCAGAACCTGTAAAATGAATAATACTACTGATATTTATTCCTTTAACCCTAGATCACTGACCATTCGTCTCTCAGGCTACGCATACCCCCCCGTTTCGTAGATCGGTTAGGTTCCCCTCATCCATGTCCACTGCTGAATACCTTCCTGATTGGCCTTGTTGTGATTGCACGCTTCGGTCAGATTAGAACTTCTAATTGTTAATGAAGCTCTGTAGAAGAGAAGCTTTCTACAGTATTGGTGAACTGAAGAAGATCAAAGGTAAGTAAATCTCTATTTGATACCGGCTTTGTTTTATATCCAAAGTTGATTTGGCATCTTATTAATTGAAACCCGAAACATATTTAACAGTAAATTATTTAATTCCAAAAACTCTTTTCATAGGAGGTTTGTTACTTAGATATCCATAACACCGGATCATATAAGTGTACACAATCAAAACTCAGGAAGAAAGTCGATCGTTGACTTTTAACGAACCATCCAAAGAGCAATTGACCTTTTCATAAAAATATAGCAACATAAACAAAGTTCTAAAGAGAATTCAGGAAGATGAAGATTGACCGCAAGTAGGTAAAATGGAAATTTAAATCTAAGATGTTTATTCTAAAAATATCTATAAAGATGAAATTGTCTGTTGGAAAATAAATTAATATCAATTCAAAAGAGGAACCATTTATTATCTGCTTTTAGAAAGGATATTACCATGCTAGGAATACCAGCTTTTCGAATTGTTTCTTTTTCTTTCTTTAATCGGCGTTACAGTCCTTTGAGAACTAGGACCTTGCTTCAACTGTTCACTCGAATTCCTCAACTGCTCCTGAAAGAGCCGAAGTGGTTTGTGCCATGATGTTCACATCATTCGCATAGGCGAGGCGAGGTGCTGTGTGAGCTTATTGTAAATAGTTCCTTCGGGATTCGTTCTAATTGAATGATGTAAATTGGCTTTTCTCAACATCGAATGACAAGTGACAATTAGGAAAAAAATATATTAATGTATTAATAGAAAATGCGTAGCTTGTAAATTAATTAGATATATTTATTTTTATCACTATTTGTAAATGAATCTTTGTAAGTTAAATTCCGAAATACAAAGCATAGGAAGCAGACATCAATAATCAAAGAATTCTAATTTTTTATTTAAAATTTAACATTTTTATAAAGAAACTTTTATAAATAAAATAATTTACCTAACCTGAAAGTGTTTTCACCATTGATGCTTTGTAATAGTTTTATAACAAAACTCCCAAACATACAGGGAAATTTGAAATAACATTTTGGAGACTTAACCCTACAACAGGACCTCTAGTGGTTATTGCAATGATTTATGGATATACAGGGTGCGGCAGCATAACTTCCTTTTTTAAAAAGTTCGCCATTTAGTCGGTAGATGTCGTAACGGAGTGCTAGTGGTCTCGTTCGAGAGGGGGGACTATAAAGTTTTGTCCCGGCACAGTTCAGTCGCCATCATGCGTTGGAACAGTGAGCAGCGTGCGTTTGCCGTTGAGGTTTACTTTTCGAGCGGATGTTCTGTGATCGCAACCCAGCGCGCCTTTCGGAATCGCTTTAATTTAGCCCCCTTGGCCCCTGTCCCGGACCGGAAATCAATTGTTACGTGGGTCACTACGTTCAGACAAACTGCAAGTGTGACAAGACGAAGAACTGGAGTCCCTCGGCCCATTAGATCACCGGAGAACATTGAGTTAGTTAGAACTTCAGTGTTGCGATCACCACGGCGTTCTGCGCGCAAACATGCGTCTGCCCTTGGACTTTCCGATCGTTCTGTGAGGAGAATACTTCATGATGATCTTCATTTTCATCCATACAAGATGGCAATTGTGCAGGAACTTTCTGAACGTGACTTCAATTCTCGGAGGAACGCGTGTGAGGTTTTTCTGGAAGTCGTTCCTGAGGACGCTATTGTTTTTTTTAGTGATGAAGCCCATTTTCATTTGTGTGGATCCGTAAACAAACAAAACATGCGCTACTGGGCTGATACCAATCCTCGACAATTGCATCAACGGCCTTTGCATTCACCTAAAGTCACAGTGTGGTGTGCAATTTACTCACGTGGAATTATTGGTCCCTGGTTCTTTGAGGAAAATGAAGTCACAGTGACAGTGAATTCGCACCGGTATGTAAACATGTTACAGGAATTTTTTTTCCCACGGCTAGATGAGTTGGACTTAGGGGACACTTGGTTCCAACAAGACGGAGCAACGGCACACACTTCAAGAACATCGATGGCTGTTTTGAGGGAACACTTCCCAGAGCGCCTTATCTCAATTAGGGGCGATTTGGAGTGGCCAGCCCGCTCTCCCGATTTGACCCCTTGTGATTATTTCCTATGGGGTTTTTTGAAATCCCGTGTGTATGTGAACCGTCCAAGGACCCTACAAGATTTGAAGACGAACATCCAGGAAGAAATTGCCAACATAACGCCTGCTATGCTGGCAAGAGTCATGACAAACGCCAGAAATCGGTTTACTCAGTGTATGGAGAATGGGGGACGTCACCTAACTGATTTGATCTTCAAAACTCAGTAAAACAAAACTTTATGTATGTGCCTGTATTATAAAAAACGAATAAAAATTTTCTGATTCATACAATAAGTTTTATTAACTTTTGAAAAAAGGAAGTTATGCTGCCGCACCCTGTATAAAAAAATATAACCTAGAAATAATTTAAACTAGTGAAGATTGTGAAAAATGCATATTTCTCTATGTAAAGTATAGTAAAGCAGATCTGTCTTGTTTTCGACTTTTTATATTAATAATAACTACATAAATTGTTTCTAATTTGTGCTATCAGACAGAGCTGTTCTAAAAACGATGGTACATCTCTAATATTATTTACAAAGTGTCCAACTTGTGTTTCTTTTTTATTTATTAAATCAAGATAATAGAAATACTCACACGCAACAATCACACACACCAACAATCAAACACACGACAAATTCTTTTTAATATACAAATATTTTTACCTTTTTTACAATATCCCAATCATTTCCCATTAATTAGCTAATACATTGTGTCCCAAATTTAACGTACTGGCAGTGAAAGTACCTACCTCATTATTTGGCAACATTGTATACCGACAAAAACATCAGTATACATTACATATTTTAATAATTTCCTATAAAACGCAATTCATTGAGTAAAAGTATAAAAATAAATCGCGTAAAAAGATTTGATCAGATATAAGAGCAAAAACAGTATCCGCAGTCAAATTCTCAGTTTCAATTGGGAAATTGAAAATTTGAGTCTTATCACTAGCGAAAAATTTTAGACACATTGTATATACACATTTATAAATCTAAATATATTATTTCTCTCATCTGTTCAAATAAATTAGTTAATTGTTTCTATATATCAGTCGTTTAATTGAATTGAAATTTCGGGTGTTAATGTGTGGACTCCCTGTAAAATGGGTTGACGCCTTTTATTGGCAACGGATGGGCTTCTGTGTTGAATACCCATTCGTCAAGCGATAGTAAACTGTCGTCTGAATAAATTAAGTAAAGATACTGAAACAAAAATTAAAATCAAATTATTCTGTAAAGATATTTTTTACAAATTGAATGACAATCAAGAATTATACAGCCAGTTTAATAAACAAGATACGGATAACTTACCTTCAAAGTTTCGGCCAAAAAGAAACTTTGTTGTACATCATCTTGTTGCGGCTCTTCCGAATAAACGTTTTTAAGTCCTGTGTACCCACCGGGTGTCCTACAATGTTTCTCTAATGCTTGTACTGCTTCCCAAGCCCATTCTCTATATTTGTTATCTTTAGTTAACCTATACATATAGAAATAACTTTCTATTACTTCTGGTCTGAGTATGTAATATTTTTCTGATGTTTTCAAAGCACGGGCTTCAGATCCTTCGGTGAATCTAAACGATTCTGGACCAAGTTTGGTTGGCGTACGATCATAAGATTCGTGACAAGTGCGTGTGATTTCTTCTGCTACTTTCATATATTTATTCGATTGTTCGTTGCTTAACGTTTTGGAAGCAAGTCCTAGTAATCCACCTGTATCAAAAAATTGCTAAGTAATATAGGAATAAAAACGTTAGCACAATTCGAAAAATTTGAACAAATTATTATTATTGGTCTGGTTTGTAAAGATTGTATTACATGCAACTTGGTGAATACGAATTAGATTTGTTATTTACGAAGATGGTCCCAAAAGTACCTAGCCTGACCTAAAGATGGCGGTAGTAGCTTGAAAATTACCACATATCATTGTTTTATTCACCGTCAATCCTTGGCAGCAAAAACGCTTCCAAACGAACTCAATGCTGTTTTAAAGCTTACAGTAGTCAACTACGTAAAGAACAGTGCATTAAATACTTGACTGTTTAAAAGTCTTTGTGAAGATTTAGGAAGTGACCACAAAACGCTGCTATTTCATACAGAAGTACGATGGCTATCAAAAGGCAATATGTTGGGAAGACTATTTGAACTCCGTGATGAAGTGATTACGTTTTTAGCACTGCAGAAACAAAACGAGCTTAGTACAGAGTTCAAAAAACCCAGTAACCAAGTGATTTTAGACTATTTATCAGACTTTTTGACACGTTAAACAACCTAAACTTGAGACTGCAAGGTGCAGACTCAAATATAGTAACACATCGGGATGCCATCAAGATGTACGTTGAGAAACTACAACTTTGGATGTGTAAAGTGTCAATGAACCCCAGCAACTATTCAAGTTTCAGCAAAGTAGTGTCAGTCTCAGAAGAAGCATGTTTTGAGGACGTTTTTGAAGGACTGCTTTTGAAAAACTTGATAATCGACCATTTGAAGAACCTCAAGGAGGAGTTCAGCAGGTACTTTCCTAACTTGTGAGAGGAGTTTTACAAACTATCAACCGACTCGTTCAACATGGACATACAGTTGCTACCAGAAGAGTTGCAAGAGAAGGGAATAGAAATAAAAAATAACTCTGCTGTAAGATACGATTTTGAAAAAATGGACAAGTCCTCATCTTGGTTAAAGTACTTAAAAGTTGTGCGGAAAAGCGTTTTCAACTCTTGTGGCGATCAAAACCAAGTACCACAACAAACTTGATGTCGAAAGTGACCTACGCTGTGTTTTGTTTGAAACTAAACCCAGGATCTGTCAACTTATCCAGAACATGCAAGCACACCCATCTCAAAACATAAAATTACATTTTATGTTTTGTTTTTGTAAGTAGGTAGTCCTATTGCTTTACCTTCATTAATTTGAAAATGTATCTGTGTTACAATGTTAAATTTTTTATCAGTAATTATATTCGTTTTTCATGTAATACTTGTTTTAATTTTCATCATACGAACAATTTTCTTTTCCATTCTGCGTTACCGCATTAAACAGTGAACAAAAAAATCTACCTACTCACCGTATCAAGTATGGGGAGTTGGTATGTACGGCACCGTGGAAATAGAGTATTGCAAAATGGAAAATTGATATGTGTAGGGGGGCCTGGGGGGTCTCCAAATAACCAGAGGGGGGCGTGGTACAAAAAAGTTTGGGAATCCCTGTTCTAGAGAATCTATTAATTAATATAATTATGTAAATTATGAATATTATATCATATTTTGATAAAGATCTAATACTTCGAAACGTCAATATTTTTACTTGTTTCAAAAAAAAATTTATATTATGTGTTAATAGAGAATGATTAATTCAAAGGAAAATGCAATTTATAAATATATAACTTCTCCAATTGATTTTTTATATAAAATATTTTTTAGAATTGTTTTAGTATGAACTTTAAACTATTAGAAATTTTTTCTCCGCCTACCATTGACTCAACGTTAAAAATGTTGTGTTGATAACATTCTTTTTTAATAGATTTTGTTGAAGGAAGAATTAATGAGAATTATAGATGAACATACTTTAGGAAAAAAATGTTTACACACTGAGAAAATTATTGTTAATATTATTTAAAAATTCTAGTAATTAGAATAGTATGAAATGTCTGCATACTTTCAATATTTTACACCATAACAATATGTTAACTAATTTATTTAATGCCGCAATGTAATTAACCTTGGCAGCATTTATCGCAGTCAACTAACTTCCGATTTTCATTAAAAAAGATACTACAGCCTAGAGTTAAATACAATGAAAACTACTTACATCTCCAAAAGTCTTGCCCCCTCCTTGGTTATTTAATAAAATAATATTTTTAAATTTATAAAATGTGCTCAATCTTACACTTTAGTGTGATAACAATATATGTGAAGCAGATAAATTTGAATTTACGTAACCAAGAATATACAGTAAAACAAGTAATTTTTATTTTGAGAAAAAAGATATAATATAATGAAAAAATTAATAGTTCGTATGACCGCTTCTTCTCGCAATCAATTGGTCAACGCGTCTCGGCAACCCGCGAATCAAGTTATCGATAACATGGTCAGCCATATTGTCCCACTCTTCTTGAACCACAGCAGTCAGATCTTGAAGGAATTTTTTCGATTGGATATTGCTCTGCCAATATAATCCCACACATTTCCAATGGGATTCATGTCTGGTGAATTTGCTGGCAAATTCATTCTTTGGATATCTCCTTCCTCTAGGATGTTTTGTACCATTTCCATACGAGGTGGTCTGGTAGCATTATCTTGAAAAATTAAATTTGCTCCATATTCATTGCGCAAGGGCTGAACTATCGGTCTTATAATGTTTTCAGCGTTTATGGTACCTGTCATTTGTTCGCTCAATAACAATAAGTGGTGTACGGCGACCATACATTATACCCCCCAAAACATAACGGATCCGCCATGATAGATAACAACATCTCTGGAAAAAGTGAGTCGTTCCTGAGCCTCTCCAGACCCTTTCCCGCCTACAATCACTGTGGAAACCAAATCGGGACCCGTCGGAAAAAATAACGTTTCACTATTTTGTAAAACGGGCAGCTATGTGTCGTTGTTCTTACCCTCCTTTTAATGATACTTCTCTGAACTGCCCTTCAGTATGGTAGCAAAAAGTAACTTCGAACGATCGTTACCGTTTTAAATCGGTTTCTTAGGTTGAAATCAACTATGTAACGGTCTTTCCTCTCTGAAAAAGGTAACTATCCACCTCACCGAAGTCCGTAACATATTCAGACGAAGTGCAATGTGGTGATTAGATAAACCTTCTTGATGTAAGACCACTATTTTTGCTCGATTAAACTCAGATACCATATTATCCGTCATTTTCAACAAAATTTAAATTGACTCGCTATCAAGTTAAATCGTTAGATCTGATTTCTTTTACAAAAATTCATATATTTACGGGCGAAAATAAGTTTTTGTTTTTATTTTTATGATAAGGTGCCACAAAATTTAAAAACAAAAAATATACTCTATACATAGACAAAATTAAGTTTACAAAGGGGGCGAAATTAGAGCAAACAATTTCTTGTTTTTTCTACTGATTTTTGAAATTAATCGTTTGCCTGCGGCTATCTGTATAAACAGCTCCATACCTGCTTGTGTATATATGTTATTTTAATTTTTATTTATTTATTTTTTGCTTGAAACTTTCAGGAACGTAACAGTCGTGATTAAAAACTATTTTATCAAGTGCATCTTAGGAAAAAAATTTTTAAATAATGAATAAAAAGATAAAAACAACAAATATATACGTTTCTCAAATGAAATGAAATAAATTCCATTTCTAACAATAAATAGATGAAATAAAAAATAAAACTGGGAAAAAGTGAAAAATAATTTTTAGATTTTTATCGTTCGTGTCACTGTCGTTGTCAGAAACCATATTATATTCAACAAACTCATTTTCGCTATCACTTCTGGTAAGAATTTCATATTATTCCTAATCTGTATAATAACACCCTTTGTTAGTCATTGGCAGAGCCCTAGAGGCTTGGAGTCATCGTTTTTTTGTGTATTCGAAAACTAAATAAATATCCAAGCTTTGTTGAAAACATGATACAACGAAAGGCTTAATCTGGATAATTTTACCTGAAAAACATGCTAGATGGTCCATTTTATGTTCGGGTCGATCGAATTTCAATTCAGCAAAATACATAAGTCCATTCGTTGAAGTCTTCAACATGTGTTGGAAAATAGCTGCCATCGAATCATCAAACATTTGTCTGGCTTCGTTATCTTCTTTGTTAGATTGCAGCCATGCTTTTAATAAATATTCGTAAAAACTATCACCCAATGCTCCTATTGACATATGATCTGAGAACAAAAATTATACATTTCATTACACATATACATTACGCCGAAGGCTCGGGTGACAAAAATCGCGGGCAAGAATGCCCAACTTTTCTCCTGCGGTGCGTATATTAATTTTTCTCTCGGATGGATGAAAAATTCCTCTTTAACGTATTCTAATTCACCATCACTAGAATTTTCTAAATTCTTTTTTTTAAATTTTCACACCATAATAAATATGAAATGTTGTGTAAAGCAATCTGATATCCAGAGTAAACACTTCGGTAAACAAGTCATTGCTACGATACCGGGGGTAAAAAAAAGTTCGTCCCGGCAGAGAACAGGCCATATGTGTTCCGCATACCAGGGACGAAAAGCGAACATTTCATCTCGATAACTTTTTGCTACGCTCCCTAAAAAGCTTGTCTTTTATGGAAAAACACTGGTAAAATTTTTTATCTTATTCAAAACAATACGTGCCTCTACACGATCTAAGTTAATGTATCTTATTAAATTTGAAATAACTTTTTTCGAGATTTGAAAATAGTTAACAATGAAACACCCCAGGTGTTATCATTTTAAATTATAAATTTTAACTTTATAAAAAGCTTAGTATACTTCGTCATGCTTCAACTTTTCTTCTATTTTTGGGCTCTATGAAAAGTTAATGACCGAATTTCTAGGAAGACTGTATCATCTCGTGCAGATATGTATACCAAAAATTTTTGAGAAAGGGTTATGACAGTGTGTTGTCGTATATATAGGCTTATATGCAGACCATCGCATTGTAATTTCTCTCCACTTCTTTCGGTCCCTTGCTTTTTCTCTCCAGCTTTGGATGTTTCTCTTTCTAAGGTCTTCTTTTACCGCTTTCTTCTACCGTTTTTTTGGTTCCCCTCTTTTCATCTTGCCCTATGATATCTTTCATGAAATTTGTTTCAAGAGTCTGTCTTCGTCCATTCGTTCTGAGTGACTTAGCCATTGTAATATTTTTGTCCTTTTAAACGCGCTGATTGGTGCCTCATTGAAAAGTTGATCTTCTCTCCCATTCTACCTCTATCTGCTTTCCTCCAAAAATTCTTAATATTTTTTTCTCCAGATATCCAATTTCTGTTTCACAGGCGTATGTCAGGGTGGGTCTCAAAATTGTCTTATAAATTCCAACTTTCGTATCTCGATATCTTTTTCGATGTTAATATTCTTCTAAGACTGCAGAGCTGTTAGTTGATGTAACTTCCATTAATTTTTTTCATAAACTTGGACTAAATGCAAGCTGATTATAAGAAAATTGTGACAAGTGGCTAATTATCAAGACTGTTTGGCTGAAAATTTGTCAATAGTGGACGATGTTGCAGAGCGAGGCGTTAAACTAATGCAAAAGTACAACGATTTGTTTAAAAAATATGAAGAACAGTTCCTTATTCAAATCTTAAATGATTATAGAAGAAAAGGCATTGAAAATACGAGAGAAAGCTTATTTGATGCTTTAACTGAAGGAATCTGAATATTAAACTAATGTTTGTACCAATGTAATTTCGAAATCTTCAATTTTTTTGTTCAATAGATTAAATCAACTGAAAAAATTTGTGAATTTAGATTTTTGTTTAATGTTATTGAGATCAAATATTATTTTTATTGATTTGAGTTCTATAATATAATGAAATTGTCTAAAAAGTTAACTTAGATTGCGTAGAGACACGAGTAGTTTTGAATTTTAACAAATGCAAATATTTTTTCATCCAAAAGAAGCTTTTTAAGGGGTATCGCTAAATATTTAATTCTTAACGACAACCCTAAGGTACACATACATATTAAGAACAAAAACGAATTATGGAGCAGAATAAATTTTTACTCTTTCTCACATTTAAAAATAGATAAATATTTGAAGGCGTAATATAAACATTGTTCATAATAGAAAAAGGATGAATTAGTAGATGATGAAGAATTAAGATATTTTTCTGAAGTCATAGCTCACAGAGCATTCAATTGCAATCTTAAGTCCTCAGTGGGAAACTCTTCCTCGGGAAGTATTGGGACCTTTAAAGTATATATAATGTTTAATTTGACACCAACAGATTTTTACCGGAACGAGATTTATGAAGAAAAAGTAACAGGGGAAAAGCTGGAAACACTTTAAACAGAGATATAATATTCTGAAGACATAGTTTATGGAGCTTTCAATTGCATTCTTAAGTCAACAGCTGGAAACTTTTTCCCATAAAATGCCATTCGGCTAGTTCAAGTTTATAAGACTGATACGTGGATGGGGTGAATAAATAATATTAAATTTTAGCAAAACGACATTTAAAAAAAAAGATAGAACAAAAAATTGGAAATACCTTTACAGAATTAACGATGATTCTAATTATAATAGTTGTTAGAAATACAAATTGCTGGAAATAATGAAGTTTCAGGAATAGCATACGAGGTTTGTCCATAAAATAAGGTTCCCAATGTAAAACATGTTTATTGGATTTGGATATTACATGTTTAGAAAGCCCTTTATTTTTAGACATAATCGCCTTTTAGATCAATGCGTTTTTGCATGCGGTGTACAATCTTCTTTATGCCTTAGTTGTAGTCAGTAGCCGCGCCGCGACTTAACCCTCTTCTTCAGTTCTTCGTCGATTCTGAAATGCGGCATTGCCAAGCGTTTCTTCAATTCAGGAAAGAGATGGTAATCACTGGGGGCTAAGTCTGAGATGTAAGGTGTGTAACAGTATTTCATCCAAATCCGTACATCTCTGCACTATTTACGCATATATTGCACTCTCATACTTTTTCCCCATACACCTCACACAGTTGGGAAGGAACAACGAACAGAGCGTTATTCATACCTGGCGTGAGAATAAAATAGAAGCTCCATCTTTCACCAACATAAGAATGAACGGTGTAGACAGCTCGCCGGGATGGGAACAGGGAGAAGAGGAGCCAAGCTACACGTCAGTCTAGTCAAATCCCGGCTAAAAGCATTCCTAGCGCTCGCAGATCCCTGAGAACCTTATTTAATGGGAACCCTCGTACTTAGAGAAAAAAATCAAAATTCACATTAACTGGGTAGTGAAAACAGAAATGGTATCAACGAGGCTAAATATGTTGTTCAATTCTTTATTCTTTTTTCTCCTACTCCAAACGAATACTACCAAATTGAAGATTCTCGCAGGATAAAACTGCTAAAATGACAGGATTCAATAGATATACCTTCTTTACCAGTATTTTAAGGTCTAGCTTCATAGCATGATCATCGAATCATAACTGATTTTGAAATGCTACAAGGGATCCCTGGACCTAAAAGACTCGGGACCTTGAAATTGCCAACGAGCCGGTTGGGCTTAGAGCTACTCGACTACTATAAAGGCACGAATCAGAGGGAATTCCTCATTTGCAGATTAAGGTAAGGGAAACGGGGCAAACAACCAGGAATGGTTATAGTCATACGGTTGCAGGCAAGTAAAAACCTTTATAGGTAAGACAAACACCTCAGACTGGGCGATGGATATAATCGGCTATCACAGATACAACATTGACGGGGCCAGTGACCAAACCTATCGGTTCCGTGGAATTAAGATAAATCTAAGATATATTAACATAGTGGAAGAGCCTTACATTGTAGCTAGTGACGCACATAGAAGATTTGGGAGTCTCCATAGGCTAGGGCGTATACCACAAAGAAGCACGCGAATCGATTTTCCAGGCAATTAGAACCAACATGACGTTCCAATTTTGATTTTAGTATTATTTTATAACTTTTGATTTGTACCAATAAACAAGATTAAATATTAAAATGCGGAAATTACATTGCAAAATAGTTTTTTTTTTCAACTTGATGATTAACATATAAATTTTCGAAGTTAGGTTGGTGTTTGGTTATAGGAACTAAGACATATTTAATCACACAAACTGATTTATAAACAAAAAACTTACGTTGTCCCCATTTTCCTGTTTTAGGATTTAAATAGTTGGGATAGAGGCCATTGGGTTTGTCCAAATCTTGTAATACTTTCCTGATGTGATCTACTTTATTCCTATAAATCTGCTTGCCAGTGACGTCGCTGAGGTAGGTCATTTCTAGATGGAGAGTACCAAATTCAGATAGAATGCTTGAACCACCGTTAACCCAGCCGTAGTTTTTGCTTGTCTATGGATATAATTTAGGTATTAATTAAGTTTAATAGCAACTGTGTAGATTTAATGTTGAAAAGTAATTCTATAGTTGTATAATAACATACCCCAGACTTGAAATTGACCAAAGCGCTAGGTATGCCTGTGGGGGTGTTGAAAGCAGGCAATAATTTGTCGGCGATTTGCTGGGCTTTGTCACGGAAAACGGTATCACCGGTAAGTGCAAAGCACGCCAACATTCCACCCACAAATCTGATGTTTACTTCGAAAACAGACACGTCTGAAACCTACAAAAACAATAGATTGAAATGTGAAGTTAGTTTGGATTATTACATGGAGAAAACAGTATGTTACGTATAACGAAGACGACATGACTAGTATGTACACAAAACGAGGGCTGGAGATAAATGTGGTAAATACCCAATAAATATACGGGGTGAATGATTTGATTAATATAATGTAACCTAAAAGGTTATATTTTGGTCTCCGACTCATCATGTTAATGTGTGTTGTCAGGGAGAAAGTATAGAAATAGAAATCCATAATGAAAAATTTCACATCAGGTGACAGTCAAAAGGAAAATATGAATGTGAAGTTAGCAGCAGACTTCTTGAGCAAAATCGGGTCATACGTCATTACGACAATCTAGCCTGGTGCAACAATAGCTCAATTCCAAAAACACCGGCTAACAAATCACTCATCAAAACAACCTTTCGACGGACTGAACAACCAAAAATCAATATCCGCAAAATTTACAAAAATACTGCACGAACTTAATTCGTGAACAGTTAACTAGATGTTGCCCGAACCATCTAAGAGGATGAAACTTTGCTCTTACAAGCAACATAATTTTGCAACCAGTTATACCATGTCTGGCAAATTTCGAATAATGCTTGCGTCCTGTAGACCAAGACTTAACCTAAAAAGAAAATAAACTAAACATTCAATTTGTTTATATAAAAATAGTTCAACAAAAAGACAAGTTAAACTTAGTTAAACAAAATAACTTAAATTCTAGGAAACTAGTATGTCACCAACAAGTATATACAAAACTACAAAAGAGATATAGTATGTAAATATTTGTACTCAATATTTACAAAAGGAAGTTGATATGTTTATAGCGTATAATGTTTATAACAACAAAAGTAACGCAAGCTGTGAGCAGTGAAAACAATAAAATTTGACTAGCATTGCACGTTTTTCTGGAAGGCTCTACTCTATTGCTATTTTCAATATCAGGAATAGTGTAGAAACCCATTTAGCACATTTTAATGTTACGTGCGCTTCTTTGGAACTTTATTTTGACTTGAAAGAAAACTTAATGTATTGTTCAAATCCATGTTTTAAGGCAGATCCTCAAACACAGTATAACTAAAGCGGTTCTAGTGGCACACCAAAAAGCCGAAACGAGTTCAAACTTGTTACTGAATGTCTCAATGTATGAGATAGACAAAACGTAAGTAATTGCTGCTATAAAAATGCACTCACTATATTTGACTATCAAGCAGATATGTTTTTATTTTATTTCTTATAATTGCATCCTATTATTACAATATTTGCTTTGTATTATTTCAATTCTCAGTAGTGATGTTGACGTTAGATGATACGGTAAACGACGTATAACAATTAAGTGATGACACTGATGCTGTAAAAATTATTTATTACAAAATTATACGTTAACAAATTCCCTTTCGAACTAAAACCACGACTACAGCGATTTCTCCATTCGTATTTTTTTCACAATGTTTTTTAATTTGGAGAAGAGATAGGGAACTAGACCCGGCGAATGGGGTGAATGTAATCACACTGCCTGGATGAAACGAACTCCTTATGGACCACCTCGTGACTGTCAAAGAAGCATATGAGTATAGCTTTCACTTTTTACTTGCTCATACGAGCTTTTTTTGATCTTGGATCATTTGGTGATAAGCACTGTTGACTATGGCGCTCGGTACCGAAGTCATATTGGAAAAACCAAATTTCATTACCTGTAATAATGTAATCAAGAATCGTGGGATCAATTTTCACTAGTTCCAACCAGTATTCTGTGATTAACAATCAATTTTGTTCTGTGATAGGTTTTACCGAACCATTTCCGCTCAGATCTTTCTCATCGCGAAATCTTGCAATAAAACCTCTCTGATGACTTGCAATTGATATTTATTTCGTTTGCTATCATTTGAACCGTTAAGCAATGATCTTAGTGGAATAGGGCAGGTACACGCTATTATACCGTCTTCTTCGCTTTCACGGCTCTCCTTGAATTCCTCATGTTAACGAAACACATGCTCACGGCTCATAGAATCATTACGAAACACTTTTAATACTTTATCGTAAATTTTAGTAGCCGAATCGCCCAAAATTTTATCGTGACGCGTTGTTTGGCATACATACGTGGAAGAAAGTCAGCTGATAGGGAACCCATTCATGTTGGGACCTCGTACATTTACTTTATCTTTTTTGTTAACAAAACTTGTATTCAAAAATATTGTTAAATAATTCTAAAATTGCAAGTTTTGCTAATCTAAATATAGTGAATTGTATTCTAAACTATCTTACAAAGATTTTTTTGAGCAGCGATGAAGAATTATTTTTGAGTTTGTAACTATCATAATGGAAAGTATTTGTTATTACAAACCGTTGGTTCTCGAAACAGAATGATTGAAAAACTAATTTCTATGGTTCGAACATTTATTTTTAAAGAATATACAATAGTTAAAAAGATTTAGTATGGCTTTGTGATCTGTAATTTACATTCACGTACTATATCTTCTTTGGAAGAAACTTTCGTATTAGTGGATTTAGTTTTCTTAGTGTAAATAGAAGTATGTAAATAAGGATGGTAACGATTTGCAAACGAAAATTTATGCTCCGGCCCGTTTTATTTTCTGCATCCATGCGAATGTTTGTTGGTACGAAATGCGAATTCTTGAACATACCGGTTTTTTGACGTAGAATGAAAATTTAGATTTGAATAGCGTTAATATATAAAAATATGTACAGTGAGGTGTACAACTACTACCGTCTACATTTAGGATTAACTGTAAATACCAAGCAAATTCTGGTCTACTCAGTTTAATTCAAACCAGCGATATTTCTAGCCTGTCGAAGAGTTCCCTAAAACTCTTTAAATTTCGAAAAACAATGCATACATTTCTAAGCCTTTGGTTATTCGACAATTCAAAGCATAGAAATAAGAGGTACATTTTGAGACAAATTCAAACTCGTATCAACTTTGCACGATCAAGTGTTACTGAAATGAATACTTTGAAACACCCTTCCATTTGTTTGGTTAGCTTAGATTCAGTTAATACTCAATAATTCCTTGTTCCTTATTTTTTCTCTCGCAGATTTCTAACCATTTCAAGCACTCTATAATTCAAGGTTTTTTATTTTTCTATCGAAAATTTTTAACCATATTTATTTATTTATTTATTTACCAGAGTAACAGTACATTACATTACAAAGTAATACAAAATCACAAAGTAATCCGACAGAGGAAAACGAGTTTCCTGTTCGCCAGTCTGGAGACGCGAGACAAGCATGGCAAGACCCTCCTGGCCATGTTTGTTCCCCTTACAACTAACTTAAAACTAATACAACCTGTTTTGTATAATGTAACAGTATATAAAAAATTTCAATACAATAATACTTATTTTAATCAACGTCGGTATAATTCCTGTTTAGTTTTATAGACTTAGATCATTTGTTAATATCTTTAACAGGATCAAGTCTTATCTTAATATATATATTTTCGAAATATAATGCCCATAAGTTAAAACTAAAACCCAGTTCTTTAACTTTACCCATTTAATCTATTTTTTACAATCAATAATCTATATCTTTGAGATCGTTCTTCTTGCTTTATTAGCTATTACATATATATATTTTTAATAATCCAATCTTTTAATTTTTTGTGAGAAGCTTTCATACTTATATCTAGTTCTTTAAGTTCATTTGGCAACAGATTAAATATATTTATTGCTTTAATTTTGTTATTTTTATTACTTACAGTTTTGTATGTTTTTGGAAGCTGTATTAATTTACGTCTTGTAGTACTGCTCGAGTTTAAGTATATATTTTTTAATATGTTATAATGATACTTGAGACTTTCTAGTGCAAACATTTGTGTAAGATTATTTAAGTATCCTATTTTGAAGATTTTGCAGTAGTTGCAAAATACTTTTATATTCACCACCCCACACAATATGGCCATAACTTATTATACTATGAAAAAATGCGTAGTAAATCGTGTATCTGTTGTCATAATTTTTGATAATTTATGGAAAACAAAAAGTAGATATCTTGTTCTTTTAATAGTATGCTCAATATGCTCATTCCATCTGAGATTAAAATCAAAAATGATGCCTAAATATTTACATTTATCGACTCTTTGTATCTTTTCATTATTTATAGTTATATTTAATCCTTTTGGAACACTAATACAATAGTTTCCAAAGGCAACATATACCGTTTTTTTTATGTTTAATGTTAATTTATTCAATGCAAGCCATATTGCTACTTCTTCAAGATATATATTCATTGATGATTCCACATTTTCCCAATTCTTACCTATAGAAAAGATTGCGGTATCATCCGCATAAGATACTATATTATCAGGCATACTTATCAATAAATCGTTTACATATAGTATGAATAGCAAAGGACCCAAAATTGTACCTTGTGGTACTCCTGTGTCTATGTTTTCGAAATCGCTATTATCTTGACCTATTCTGACCTTTTGCTTTCTATCATTAAGATAGCTTTTTATTAAATTATTGGCTTTTCCTCTTATACCGTATGCGTACAATTTGTCCAGCAGTATCTCATGATTGACAGTGTCAAAAGCTTTTGCTAGATCAATGAAAGTTATTGCTATCGGAGTACTTTTGTCTAAATTCTCATATTTTATTTGTAATATAGTTTAGTGCGTCTTTCGTCCCTTTATTTTTGATGAAACCGAAATTGTTTTGAACTCAGTATTTTATTTTTTGTTATGAAATCCGATATTCTGTTATAAATAATTTTTTCAAAAATTTTGGCAGTATTGGATATTAAAGATATCGGTCTATAGTTTTCGATTGTTTGTTTACTACCAGATTTAAAAATAGGAATCACTTCAGCAAGTTTTAGTGCATCTGGCCAAATTGATTTATCTATGTAATTATTAAATATACTTGCTAGCGTATCACTTATTAGACTAGATATTATCTTGATAGATTTGGCACTTATTTTATCAATACCACCATTTTTGTTTTTCAAATTCTCAATTATTTTCAAAACTTCCGCTTTGTTTGTTGGTTTTATAAAGATTGAATTTGCATTCATTTGCGGTAAGGTTATTGTTTTGTTATTTGGAGTTTTTATACTTTTACTCATTTCTTTTCCCATACTGCAGTAGTGAGAATTCATTATATCTGCAATTTTCTTTTTGTCCCTGACTATTTCTTTGCTAGAAGTTTTAATTTCACTTATACTACTTTTATCATGAGATCTATTCTTCCCTATCTTAGAGTTAATTATTGTCCATAATTTCCTAGAGTTTTCAATATTTTTTCTTTCGTGATTGATTTTAGCGTCTTTTATAATTCTATTCAATATTTTGACGTAATTTTTGTATTTGCTTTTTAAATATTCATTGAAAGGATCTAATTTTAGCTGTTTGTATAATGCTTCCTTTTTTCCACATGATTTTACAATTGCATTCGTGATCCAAGTTTTTCGAGGTGAATTTTTACTTTTTTTACATTTATTGGTCATTACAATTTCAGATTTTTTAAGACAGCTTTGTTTTTCTTGTTTTTCTTAAGTTTATCGCTTCATTTGGATCATATTTCTTGTACTGTGACCAATCAATTGTACTTGCTATGTTTGCTAGTTTTTTGTAATTGTATACTTGTTTCTCATTTTTCTCCTTATCTACTTTTGTCAGAGATCTCCTGACGTCAACAAAAAGTGGAAAGTGGTCTGGCATTGGTATATTTAATTTAAAAATTATGGCATTAATCTTTTCATTTGTTTTAATAAAAATATTGTCACTGCACGTTCCACCTTCGCTATTCACATCAAAAGGTCTCGTTACGCTTGTGAAGCCCGGGAGGAAACCATGATCTACAAAATTATTTAAAAATTCTTCGCCTCTATTATCACATTTCAATATATTAATGTTAAAATCACCAATTATAAAATGATTTTTAACATTCTTTTTAATTCTTAAATAATTTTTCAGATTTAATATAAATTCTGTACAGCTAAGATCGTGAGATCTGTACAAAGATGATATTTCTAATATGCTGTTGCTACTTAGGTTTACTATTGTGTTCAGAATTTTTAATCTTCCTACTTCTATAATTTCAGTCGTTTGACTTATATTCTTTTTAACGTAAATAACAACACCATCCGACCTGTTTATAGCACTGTTATTATAATATAAGTTATAACCATTTAGTTTATAATATTAACAATGTTCTAATTTCCTTGATTCGGCACACACTATAATATACGGTTTGGCTCTGAGGCTCTCAATTAGAATTTGTAATTTTTCAAAATTTGCATTTAAACTTCTAATATTAACATACATACAAATGTCTTTGGTATCTAAATTATTATTAAGAGCCTCTAAGTCATCGAATGCTACAGCCTGCTGTACAATTTCATTTTGTATTTCATCTACAATATCATTAATCATGTCGGTTATGAATTGCTGGTCTATTATTTAAGTTATTCAGTGCACGTGGTGACAGATTGGCTTTGTTTACATACATCATCTTGTTGTAGTAGTTTCCTACTTTACCTACAGCAGTCATCACATCAGGTCTCACTCTGTAGTCGGTATTGTCAATATACTTTTCTATTCTTCTTTTGAATATTTTACATTTCTCGTGATCCGTTGCTTCATGGTCTGTTTGATAGTTTGTATTATATCTGTTGTTGCTATACTCACAGTTCATGCACTTAACCTCTTCACTTCTGCACTCTTTGGTTATATGATTTTCAGCACATCTCAGACACGTGGCTTTGTTTTTGCACTTTTGTCCTTTATGAGTTAGCATACCACAGTTATAGCATGATTTTACGTCTATATAAACATATGCTGTGCACTTTTGATTTCCAATTCCAATGAATAATTTGTTTCCGTTATCTCTAATGCTCTTATATACTTCGGCAGGTGCCTCTATTAAAACTGTTTGATTGATGTCTTCTTGAATTTGCTCTTTGCTCATTTTATCAAAATCTTGAATTCCCACTATTCCCACTTCGGTTTGTTGACCTCTTCAATTTTGATATCACATATATCAGCTAGTTTAGAGGTTACAATTTCCACAGCTTTTTCCACACTATGATTATCTCGTACACTTACTATTATTTCATTTTTTTCTGTCTTTTCATAGACTTTATTTGTTTGTATCATTTTTTGACTTATTAGGCATCTTGCTACTTTTTGTTTTAATTCTTTTAATGTTCCTTCCTCATTTGTTTTCTTTATCGTTATTTTGTTTGCTATTTTTGGTTTTAATATGTTTCCTGCAGTAACTTCCACAAAAGTATTAGCATCGAGATTTCTATTTTCACTTTTTTTCTCTTTATTAAGTAATTCCTTTAATAGATTATTCTTGTCTTCTAATTCTTGGTTCAATTTTTTTAGTAGATCTACTTCCATTTTCAAAGTTTCTATTTCTGCCTTCTCAAAAACTGATTTATCGTGAACTGTGCCGTCTAGATCCATATCATCATAATTGTCTTGTCTTAATTTACTATTTAAAGTTAGTTGTTATCCCAGCTGTGTTAACTGCTGTTGCTGTTCATTAATTTCTCTCTCACTTTCTTTAATTATATCTTCTTGTTCATTTATTTTCTTTTCTAGACTTTTTACCTTTTTTGTATATAGTTGTTCTCTTTTCAATGTTTCGGCTTGTGCATTACATTTTATTCGAGCTATTAGAATTCTCGCTTCTTGTGTTAACACGTGGTCACCAATTGAGGTTAGGTTTACCTCTTTATGATCTTTGCAAATTACTAAACAATCACTTATTTGAGTTCCATATTTTCTTCTCACAAAATCATTATAATGATATACTGATTCACAAATAATACAAACTACTGATTCAAGCTTAGTGTCTTCATGGCATTTATATAATTTTATCCCTGGGCGATCGGGAGGCTTTTTCCCCGACGCGGCCATCTTGATATGTTTTACGACAATAGTTCTTCGTATGTCCGTATTTTATTTATTTTGATCACTGTGTAAATTAGTTTATTTCATCTCTTTATTTATTTATATATAAATTTGCTTACTTTTTGCTTGATAATGATAGCCATTTCTTATCTTCTTTTTTCGCACTTTTGACTTTCGAATATCACTGTTAGGCACTTCTTTACACTTCGAAAGCAAAATGATTATATTTCAAATTTTGGAAAATTCTTAATATTTTTAATCCTTTTTAGTCTTTTGAATTTATATGTAATAAGAATCGTGTATATATCATCAGAAATACATTTATTTCCGTTTTCAACTAAGAAATTCCGAAATACAATTATAAAATATTCTAATTTCAAAATTCTAATATTATCTAGCCCAATGATATTATGCTTTTACTGGAAATAACTTGTTTCCTACCCTATTAATAAGTTTTTCACGGTAATCCCGATGGAATTAGGTATCACTCTTCTTGTGCACGTTCACATAGAATGTGAAGTTCAATAATCTATATTTATTTTATTTTTACTTTTGTCGATGTTAAGTGCTTCTAACAATTATCCTATACAGACTCAAGTGAAAGATTAGAGAGCTAACTTTGTTTTTTTTTCTTGGTAGACGGTTCTTCTGTTGAGGATAGAGTTGATTAAATTTTCGAATATATACATCGCTAAATGTACACCCCAACGAAAACCTTGAAAGGAATAAAGTGATGTTAAGAGGACCTAAAAGCACTGAGTGTAATTGGTAGGCTTCTGAGAAAAGAGAGAGAAAATTATCAAAACAACAATTTTGAATTATGTAGCTAGTAAAGATTTTACCAGGCAAGTCGATGAAACTGGTACAAATTGCAAAGCTTCCTAGCTACCCGCCTTGAGCTTCAGGGTTTCAGGTTACAAAGAAAGGTGTTATAGGCACGGTCTGTACAAATACCAAATACTCTACTCTATTGATCATCGGTGGAAGAACTATTTCAAAAAGATTTTTCAGCTTCGAGTCACGTACATAGCACAGTTTTTAACTCAACTGAGAGAAGTTTCACAAAGAAAGATATGCAGATGTTGATAATGGAAAATCTGATTTATAAGAGATTTGAGGTGATGTTTCTTCAATTTTATTTTTCTCACATGCATTACGAAGATGGTCCCTGAAGTAACTGGCCTGACCTAGAGATGGCGGTAGTTGCTTGGATAATATCATTGTATTAGAAAGTACACAATGTATACAGCATATGTTTCAAGTTTGAAGACACCACGTTATTGAGTATATGTTTGGCAGTCATCAATAGTGAACTTTTATTTGAAAGGTCTTAGCCCAACCAATATAAAAGCCGAACCAGATTCTACTCTGGGTGAGATTACTTCTTCCTTATCAACAGTAAAATATTGGATAGAAGAACGAGGCCTTACGACCTGCGAAGACCAGCATCGCAGTGGTCGACCAAATGAGGTGATGACTCTAGAAATGTTGAACAAAATCAACAAAGTGGTACTATATGATCGTACTGAAAGTGCGTCAGATAGTAAACATAGTAGGCATTTCAAAAAGTGCGGCACATCACATATTAACTGAAAATTTGGACATGAGGAAGCTGTGCGCAAGATAGGTGCCGCGTTTGCTCACAATGGAACAAAAACATCGTGAAAATGTTTCCATCGCGTGTTTGTAATGTGTCACAGAAATAGATCCGTTTCATAACCATGGATGAAACTTAGGTCCAACACTTTACACCCGAACAAAAGAACAATGGACTGAAAAGGGAGAACCGGCTCTAAAGCAGGCCGTTTCATCTGCAGGCAAGGTTATGGCGTCGGTTTTTTGGGATGCGCATGGGATAATTTTCGTTGTCTATCTTGAAAAAAGAAAAACTATCAACGGTGAGTATTATAGGAACTTATTGTCATGTTTGAGCGAAGAAATCAAGCAAAAACGGCCGTATGTGACTAAGAAGAATGTATTGTTTCATCAAGACAATGCACCAGCTCAAACATTCTTTATTTCAATGGACAAAATTAATGAATTAAAAGTTTGAATTGCTACTCATGCATCCTATTTGCCAGATTCAGCCCCCTCGGATTATTTTTTGTTCCCAGACTTGAAAAATGGCTCAGTGGTCAAGTGATGTCGGCAGTTAATGTGACTATTTTGAGGAGCTTGACAATTCTTATTATAATAAAGGGTATCCAAATTTTTGTGTTCTCTTTGTCGGGCCAGGTACTTCTGCGATCATCCTCGTAATATTAATACTTACTACTACTCAAAACTATTAAATCTTTTTTCTTTATATACTAAATAAAACATTTTCAAAACAATTTTATTAGCTTCCGTCGTTTGTATCTCACCATAAAATAGTTGTTTGCAGTACAAAGGTAAACAAACATCTTATTGTTAGTTTACCAGCACCTGGACATAAAATAAAATAGTGTTATAGTCCGCGTTTTATAAAAGACAAGCGAAGTTATTCTGGAAAAAATTTAAATGGAATCTTGAAATATTTCACCCATAGTTATCTAAAGTGATTTTTCATATCCAAAATATGAGAAAACTCCGTTTTACACACACACAAAAAAAATATTTAATTATGTGTAATACGGACGTTTAAATGTACTAAGAGATAAATATCGTTGGATATTTTTTATAGAATTTAGTTTTATAGTCCTGATATAGGAATATTCTCCTCTGCAGAGCATGAATTGTGACGCTTTTTCAGTTATATTCGCATGCGAGTATATACAGCGTGTGAAAAAGTAGAAATTCATTTAAAAACAGCTCGCTGAAGTGAAGCACTATTGAGAGGGATAGAGTAAGCAGAAAAGCACATACAACTTTGCCTGAATATTCCCTATTGGTAAAAAATCCAGCCTATCAGGGTATACCAGCCATATTTTAGACCAAAGCCTTAATGAGGTCCAACTCTACAAGACTAAGATAATCCAAACGATTCATAACCATATCAGCTAAAAAGTCTTCTTGAGATGTCCAGAAACGACATTAAACTGGTCTTCTCCCTGTCAACAACCACTTTAAGACGGCGGAGGACGACAACTGCAGATTCTGCGAGCAAGCCATAGAGACATCAGAGCATCTACTCTGCGAGTGTTATGATCATTCTAGCAAAAGACCTGGAAGCATAATTGCTAGCACCTTGGGAAGTAAGACAAAAAAACCTCCAAGATAGGTATTTTTGAATTTGAACAATGAGATGTACCTGTCGCGCATAAAATATCTTATCAAATATAGATAAAGAGCGACTGGAAACAATCTACATTCTATGATAGTATTTTTAAAAAAAATCGTGTTTGAGTTTATACAAGTGCACAGGAATGATGGTATTATATTTTTCTTATTGTTTTATGTGCATTTCGGACGGACGAATTAGTGAAATAGAAAATTTTCGATGTGGCTGTTTTGAAGAAAAAAATTCGGTTGAAATTCCAGATTCCAAAACACATACAAGTAGATCATTTTTCATTATTGATCCAGAATGGATGAAGATCTTTCGTCACTACATGAATTTGTGAAAGTAGCATAGAAAACTAAAAATTGCTGTTGAATTTAGAGGACTCGAAAGCCTTTACAGGCTACGCTCTAACAAGAGCCGCCGTTACGTTACTTGCCAACAGTGGTTCAAACGTACTTCAATTGAAAAGGCTTGGAGGATGGAAATCTAGAACTCTAGCAGAAGGTTATGTGGATAGCTCATTGGAGAATAAAACCAAAACTGCCAACATGCTATCCCAATGTGCTATGTCTTCTGAAGCTGTTGCAAGTAGTTCACAAACCTTAGTCATTCAACAGCAAAGAGATAAGAGATAACTGTTGGAGACGCCAACGCTGGTACTGGCCTAAATATTTCTGTGAACGCTTATAATAATTCATATTTAACCATCAATATTAATAAGTAGTTTGTTGTATTTTCGTTAATTATAAAATTAATTATAAAAAATATTCAACTAGAATAGAAAAAAAAATTTAATGATCACAATGTTTTAGAGGACGGGAAATGAGGGCGGTAAGTAGAGTGGTGTAATATGACACTTTCGAACCTCCAAAGACGTTAGTTATGATAGCATTGCATATATGGTTGTAAATAAAATGTATTAGATATTAACGTAATTGGTATACAAAATTATAAACAATAATATTTCAATATCACTAAACCTATTTCATTTTCAAACATCATATAATTATACATTGCACTTTCTTGATAACTGGACGTGATTCTAGCCACTAACCAAAGTCAACATAGTACCAAACTGAAAACTTCCAAGACGACCGTAAATCAATTCTGTTCAATTTAGAATATAAAATCTTACTTGAGAAGGAATTAATAATATATTTTTATGGACAACAAATAACTTACCACTTGTTCAACATCCAGTTCATTTGCGACCCAATCTCTGGCTTGTTTGAATTCCTCTTCCATACCCATAATGTAAAGAGTATCTAAGCCATCGAGAATTGTAGCTCCCAAAGGCATTGCACCGAAGATACTAGCACTATGACCACTCTTACTGATAGGTTTAAGTTCATTTTTACCCCAAGCGTATCTGACGTAATTGTCCCATGCGTGTTTCATCATCTGAAAAAAAATAATAAATTAATACATTAATCAACTAGTTACTGTACGAGAGGAAGTTATGAAATACGAAGACAATAAGACGAAACATTATCACTTTGATGAAAAAAGTTATCTGGTGTAAGGATGTAAACATCCTTTTATCCTTTTGATGCCAAACGGTGTTTAATGAGATTCATTTGTGGCAGATAAATTAGGGCCCGCGGCAATAGTCATTCTAATAAGGTATCTCAACAGTCTTCATTAAAGGAGATAAAGGAAGCCCTTGAAGTTAGATTAGTAAGAAATGTGTTTCTATTAACCGGTGAGCCAGTGTACTAAAAATGTTTCTTAGACACTGTACAGATATTTGCCGCCTGTAGGCTATTCATATTTAAGCCTCTATTAACGTCTGAAACTAGATAACTAGACATAAATTACATTTTTTATCAAAAAATTTCAACTTAATAATTTTATAACTAAGGTAAGTTAGTCTCTCTCATCTGAATAATTTGTCGCTGGTGTACACAGAGCAATACCAAGTGCTATATCAAAGTTTGGATAAAAAATTCCCGCAAAATCCTAATGGTAATTGGGTTTATGTCAAATTTTTATGATATTGACATAATGATAATTCAAATCTAGTTGCTTAAAAGTCTCGATGGACAAGAAACCCCACAAATTCGCCAAAAATATCCCTGAAGAGTCCAAGGGTACAAAAGAGAAGAGGTTTCGGCCAGTGATTCTGACACTCTCCTCCTTTCATAGTGCTCTCGGACACTTCATGACTAGTTTTGAGAGGCTGGGGAGGTTTGTGGGATTCGAGGCAATGGAGACTTTCAATCAGCTTGCTTGGTTCAACAACTGACTGAAACCCCAACCCCTCTTCTTATTGTACCCTTGGACTCTTCAGGGATAGTTTTGACAGGGTTGGGGAGGTTAGGGGTTTTGTGCACATGGAGACTTTTAATCAGCTTGCTTCAATCTACCATTGTGCCAAGATAGTTAGTTACACGACTTATTAAGTGATGTGTTACTACGCAATTTGTAGGACAATGTGGCTATTAATTTATATAAATTTTTTTAAATTTAAGTTATCACCTTCAGAGACTTAAATAACACGTGCGTCAGACAGTGTAATCGTGAGTGTTGGTGTAGTGGTAGTATAAAATTAGCTTGATCGTAATAAATGTTGAAACTGAGTACACGGATTCTGAATTATTTTTGTAAATTATATATTGAAAAAATATAAATGTAATAAACACCTTACTCCATAACAACCTTTAAATAATTAAATATATTACATTTACATTTAATTTATATTTTATCCTTATCAATATCGAAAATTACATAAGAATCATTGTTTCAACTTTTGATGCATGCTGTGAATAAGTTAAATACGTGGAATCGACGCGTCTTGTAATTAATAATAATCATTATTAACACCATTCAATAAGTGCTGTCTAATATACGTCAATATAATTGCTACTTGTTCTTCGAAAGTTAATATTCATTGTTTCATGCGATACGAATCGTGGAATAATTTAAAAATAATAGCTGTCTGATTCCGAAACAGTTTAGGGAGCAATCGCATTTTCGCGGTTAGCTCTGTTCTGAATCTTCTTCTTGTTGTTGTTCAACGTATTGTAGGCCTTAGGCCTGTAGTTTCCAGCTTGTAATTCTTGAGATGTTAAGATGTCTCTGGTTATCCACGTTCTAAACTCTTCTACGTTTACCTCATCTGATTATGTCTTCCACCTCACATTCGTTTCTTATGTCTGTCGAATTCCTATCGTTCGCGGTAAATCAACATCCTATATAAGTTCGTAATCAAGCATATGCATTACAGCGATCCTAAATTGATCCTGAATTGAATCATTATGTAACGGATGTCCGGTGGCAGAATTAGGATTTGAATTTCGAGTTTCTCCGAAACCATTGAGCCGTGGGGCGGGGAGGGTTCAGCGTTGGCATTGTCATTCGTGCGAGTTTTTTAGTCGCGATGTCGCAGTGTACGGGTGAACCACGCGCGTTTGCAAACGAATCGTATTTCAAAACCAATGATTAGTGTGCAATTGCTCGCCGAAGATTTTGTTCACATTACAATATTCGACGGTTACGTGACGCCTTAAGTGAAGATTTGATTCGATCATGGGTGCGAAGGTTCCAAACAATAAGCTCAACAGAAAACAAACCACGACCGGGACCCAGCAGGACGTCGAGAACGAGTGAAAACATTGAACTCGTCGCGGCAAGTTTGCGCGATAATTCGCGTCAGTCCGTTTGCAAGAGATGCTGCCTTGGGGCTTCCAAAAACTATAGTGCACGCTATATTGCAGAAGGATCTCGAATTTCATCCATTTGAAATTCAAATTGTGCAAGCGCTTAAGCCTAATGATCACAATATGCGTAAAAATTTCTGCGAGACGATGTTGGCGCGATTTCGCAAAGTGAACACTATATTTTGGAGTGATGAAGCCCATTTTCATTTGAATGAAAGTATAAACGAGGAAAATTTTCGTTATTGGTCCCCTAAAAGACAAAACCTCCGCTTAAAACATTAACAGCCACTTCATAATCCTAAAGTGATAGTTTGGTGTGCGATGTCAAGCAAGGGAATAATTGGACCCTATTTCTTCGAAAATCATCAAAAGCAAGCAATTTCTATAAACGTTGTTACTTATAGGCGAATACTTAACGATTATTTATTTCCAATATTGAGAGAACATCCTGTCTTCACTTCACAGAATTGGTTTCAGCAAGATGACGCCATGCCACACACTGCTAGGGAGACCAAGGCGATGCTTCGTGATTTCTTCTCTAGCAAATTGATAAGCCATTTCGGTGACATACCTTGGCCACCACCTGGGTGGTGACCTTCCCGGATATTACCCCCATGGAGTTTTTTCTGTGGGGTTATCTCAAAAATTAAGTATACGAAACAAGCCCGGCGACAATCTCTGAACTGAAAGAAAATATCGTTCGCGATGTCAATGGCATCTCAGCGGCACTTTTCCAGGGAGTGGCAAAAAATACTGAGGCCAGTTTCCAAGAATGCGTCCGACGTAACGGACAACATTTGGACGATGTAATTTTTAAAAGATAAAACCCGCATTTGTCTACCTTACATTGATTAAACTAGAAATGCATATGTTTTTTTGATATATAGATTTTAAATCCTAATTTTGTCACCCTTTATTTGCGATTAAGTAAAAGATTCCTTTGTTAGTATAAAGTTTTTGAATAATATTGAGTTCTTTTAGTCAAATGCCTGATGTATCGGCAAAACCCGGTAAATTTTTATAATGGATTATGCTGGCGAAAAACAGACTCGTCGTCGGCCGCGGCGCTTGAATCTGAAAGGGCCTTTGAGTAATGATAATTTTGAAAGCAAACAAGTCGCATCAGTTTGAAGAACTAATTATACCATACTTTGTTCGACTGGTTGTTTGTGTAGAATTAATATTACAGTTACTTCCCTTCAATATTTTAGTTTGGAATTTTACATGTTTACTTACTTTAAACTAGGGGATCCAATACCGACAGTGTCTTTCATCTATTGTTTTAAAGAATTGTACGAGATAGCAGCAGGAGTTTGAATTTAATATTTCATTACACAGCTAATATACCACAATTTTCGGTTAATTCTCCGATGATGGATACATATTTATTCGAAATCTCGGAATAAAAAACATAAATCAATTTAAATAAGTTAGAAGTGGAAAAATTTTATTAATATTAATAGATAAATCAGTTCACCGAGATATAGATGCATTATTTGGATTTATTGATAAGGAACAAACTTTTGACATGGAACCGAAAGCAAAAATATGGCAGAACTTGGAAAGAGGAAAAATAGATGTTGACTTACGTAATGCAATCATGAGCCTATATAAATGAAATGTCAACCACGTTATTAATAAAAACTTAATTTCAGAGGCTTTTTCAGCCATAGAAGGACTAAGACAAGGAGGTGGCTAGAATCTATTGCTTTCAACATATTTATAAATAAATATGTGCTCATCCAACTTAAAAGAAGTTTGCGTTGGATATAAAAACCTGCAAATAGCTGAAAAGCTGGCTAAAGCAGGAACAGACAAGCCCTTCATGGGATCTGAACCCTTTTGTGATATCAGCTACAGAACAATAGAAAAAGTATTGGAAAAAAAATATGATAGGAGCAAAACCAAATATTCCATGTGCAGATTTTGTTGCACAGAGGACGAAACCTCTATCCACATTCTCTCGAAGTGTGAAACACTTAGGAACTCCGGAGGACTACACTTGGGAGTGCTTGAAATAGAAGACGAAAATCTCTGGCAGCTACAGACCTCCCACATTCTCATCCCACTTTCTAGTGGGATGAACAGATCAGCTGTAAGCACTGGGTTCCCCAGTATTGCAGCAAGAAAGGGGCGCACAATAGCAGTCTATATGACATCCCAATATCTACTTACATACATACATAGTCTTCATTGCAGAAAAAATCCAAGATCTACAGAAAAACTTTGGAATACACTGTAGCAGTTCGATGTTAGAATGAATGTAGAAAAGATGGCAGTTTTGGCACGGGAACAATAAATATAGAAATAGAATGACCTAGGATTCAAACGGTAAGTACATTTAAATACCTTGCGATAGAAATAGAGCATACAGGCAATGAAGAGGCGGAGAAATACCATACAAAACCCTCTAAACATCTAAAATCAAAATAAGAAACTGTATTTCTAAAGAGACAATGTTCGGCCATCTTAGGTTCCAGCAGCTTGTAGTAACAAGGGTTCATTATAAATTGTATTAAGTTTTTACTCAAGGGAGCCATCTACTTTTTGCTCAAGCAGAGATTGCGGAGAAATACGAAACTAAATGTTTATAAGGCAATTTATAGACCAATATTGAATTAGGCTGTGAACCATGGACAAAAAAGTGCATTGCATTAATGACCAAATACGAGAAAATCTGGAAATTATGTCACTCATGGATTTAATTGAGCAAAGATAGTGACTGGTCAAATTTGTATATAATACATAAATGTAAGCAAGCTTAGACCACACACCCCTATGTGATATGAGAGGATTTGATGATGAGGAAAAACACATTCTTTATATTTACAGGTATCAAATCATAAACAACTTGTATTAAATTAAGAATTAAATAATCTAAAGAAACGAAACTATTCCAGGTTTCTTAATTGATTTCAGTATCAGCGTACTAAAACTAACTATAAAAGTTTAAATAGTTTCAGGCAACCTTAACTAACTGTTAACAGTTTTACGGCGTGTTTACTTCGTTTCTGCATTAATCACGGAAAAGTTTTCGAATTCTGGCTTGATTACCGTTACGGGGCGGATAAAGCAAAGTGTATTCCAATGAGATTAAAATGATTTAGTTGGAATACAGACAGGCTTATACGTTTCGAAATTATTAAAGCGCTGTTTAATTGGAAATTAATATATAAGTTCCTTCTCCATATTAGCTATGCGATGGAAAATCATATTTTCATTATAATATTCGCAACGATTGCTATCGTATAAATAAGCATCTACACTTTAGAGCAAAAACATTATCCCCATGAAAATAGAAATGAGGAAAGACGCATAAATGAGTGCATGTAGAGCCTATAGTTTATATTAATCATTTAATAAATAAATTAATGGCCGAGGATAGGAAATCAAAAAAAACCTCAAACCGAGAAGAATCCCCACAACCCCAGCCTTGCAGAGGAGCAATTCCTATATCATTGCCCACTACAAGAAACTCTCCTCCTATAAAAATTTTCCTTATACCACCAAATTCTATACAAAGAATCTCTCCCTATCTCTCTACAAATACCATACAAAACCCTCTAAACATCTAAAATCAAATTAAGAAACTGTATTTCTAAAGAGACAATGTTCGGCAATCTTAGGTTCCAGCCAGCTTGTAGTAACAAGGGTTCATTATAAATTGTATTCAAGTTTTTACTCAAGGGAGCCATCTACTTTTTGCTCAAGCCTAATTTTGTCTTTATTTTTTCATGTAAATCGTAAAATAAGGAAAAAATCTATACTTAATATGACCCAAAAAGATAAAATTTTACAAAGAAAATATAATAATGATCGATGTCGAAGTATTAAAAACTAAAAAATTAACTGTCTTACAGGGATAATATATATTTAAGATAGTTACTATAAAAGAAAAAAAATTACAAATGTAACTCGATACGTTTATGGAAAAAATGGTAATCGACAAGAGAAAAAACCATCCAATATTAAACTCCTCATGATTTTGTGAATCTCGCCTCACCTGTATGACAGGATGGAATTTCTTTCTCAACTGTTTTTGTATAGAATATTTCATAGGTCTATATGCAGAAAGAACATTTTTTTGTTAATCCGTAACAACAAAATTCGGGTAGTGACTATCAATAGATGTTGACATGATCGCCGTTCGAAAGAAAGTTCATTCTTTAAATAAATGAAGAGATACCCAGATAGACAAAGCTCTACATTCAATTTAGCGAGAAGACGATTTATCACAAGTAGGCAGAACAAAATTATGGAAACTTTTACGCGAGATAAGAGAAAAGCTTGATAGACAATTTCTCTATATAATTAATTAAAGACGATCAAGAAGTATTGATCTGAAGGAAAAACAATTTATTATTTGGAGATAAAAAATGATATACTGTACTAAAAAATTCACTAGTAGTAAATTGGATGATATAAGTTTCTTCTAGCATGTTTTTCAATCCAAGTTACAAACGACAGTTAAAAAAATACTGTATATAGTGTAAATTATGTGCGCACGCTTTGAGAGATTATCACAAACATTTTTGGACGCTTAGATTCTAACGAAATTGAGTATTAACCTGTCATTAAACATCGGGTTTTTTAATGTTGTTTTCACAACCGTAACATTTTGGGCATCTGAATTTAAACGTGGCCGTATCAGCTTAACTGTCCGTACGGCCGAAACTGCGACAACTAGCGATACCATCTAAAAAGTTTACCAAGGTTAGAAAGATAGAAAACGCTGAGTGAAGAATTATGAATTTGAAAGCTATCGCGGTTTAAGCAAAAGTAACAGGGTTTTTTTTGTGTCGATTCATAACTGCTAAACGAAAAAACAGTCAAGACAGTGGATCGTCATTGTCGTATCTGAGAGGCAAACGGCGATGACAGTTTCAAAGTGATGGCGTCCGTTTTGTGAGATAATCATGAGATTGTGTATAACAGGAGAGAAAGTGCTTTTCCATTTAGACAAGGCATCTTCGCGCACTTCTGTGATCGCCATGGCTAAAATCCACGAATGGCAACTCGAATTGGCTCCCAGGCTATTTTCTCCTATTTCCAACAAGTTTCACTTGTGGGAGAATCCGATGTCTACCGTATCTGTAGACAAACGAGTGTAGCCGTGGCCTCCGTTTGTATAGGGGTTGTTTTTTTGTTTTATTTTGAAAAACTGCAACTAAAACTTGTATAATTTATCGAAACAAATGTATGGCAATGAATTTGCCATGTGTTTTTTAGTGGTTTGAACGTTTTTAAGATGGCCGACTTGTTAAAGATGATTCACGTCCTTCCACGTCAAAAACAGAGGAAAATATCGAAAAAGTAGGTAACTCTATTCTGACCGTCGGTCTGCTAGGTATTCATTCGATTGCTGAATTTTAAATGGAAATTTTAACATGCTAAAATTGTGTACAAAACTGTTGTTTCATGCCGCACTGTCCGTTAAGAGGTTCCTAGCCAAGTACAACATCCCAGTGTTAGACTACCCACCTTATTCACCGGATCTTATACCGTACGACCATAATTTTCCTAAGGTCATATCTGTATTAAAAGGAACAAGATTGGAATCTGTTGAAACTGTGAGGGAAAAAGCTTCGCGTGTCCTGAAGGAACTAAAGAAAAAAACTTCCTGCACTATTTCGAACAATGAAATATTCACATAAATAAATATACATAATATCAAAATATTTTATCAATCTTGTTATTTAATAGCTATACCTCGTATTCAGTTTTCGTCGTAGGCATTTATGAGTGGAATGTTTTGGCTATATATCACACCTTCGCTCATTAGTGTCATAAGTCAAAACAACAAACTATCTAATAATGAACGTATGAAATTAATTCTAACTGTATTATATACAAAGTACCCAAGAATTTAATAAGAAATATAGACGAGTAGACAGCCGCAGTCCATCTACTAGCTCCGGTCATAACTTGATGTAGTAAGAGCTATAGTGTGACGGGCACATACACAGAACATACCCAATAGGACGACTTTTATATAACTTTCATTAACACTAATTTAGTTCTTCCACACATCGTGGCGCTCGTGTAATAAAAATCTGTCATTACTGTCAATGTCAATTGTTAATTCAATTGTAATTGATAACATAGAATACAGTAAATATTTGCGTTGTAAATTTAAATGGACCGCGAACATAGATTAGTTATGGAACGTACCATCGAGGGCACTGGCGTGGAAAATTTACCATGTTGTTTCCATGTATTTCTTCTTAGGGTATGTTCTGTGTGTACATAACTGCAGGCTCTCTAACGGCGCCTGTCTTTATTTAATATAATTTAATTATTATTAATAATTAAAAGATGGCAGACGGATATTTTAGAAAGTCCTAGAATATTGAAAGAGTATGAGTTGAATATTGAAGATACGCGGCAAACAAAAAATGAAATCTTCGTGTAGCGTTAATAATGTTTGTAGCGTTGTATCTAGTTTAAGAAGTGATGTATCAAAGTTTCAAGTATAAAATTAAATTTTATCCATGAATCTTTACGCTAGAAACATTCTTTTCAATCAAACCTTGTTTATAAACCTCTAAAATTTCGAAATAAATACTTAAATATTTAGTCGTAACTATACAACAACAAAACTTTAATGGTTAATTTCATACATCCATGTGGTGTGTTTGATGGTATAAATGAATACTTACACAGAAGTACAGAGACGGCTTGTATCCAGTAAATAACAATCTATAACATGAACATAAAAATGAACGGTTTAGGACAAATGTATGCGTAGAGCAACTGTTATAACTTAATAGCTTGAAACCAGCCAGTCAACTTTAGAAATGTTGGTAATACGAGTGGCCCTCGTACATAAATACAGATATTTTTAAAAAATCATCAAACAATCATATTGCACATTCAGTTCAAGCGATCTTGACTCTGCTTAAAATAAATGCTCAAAGCCTAATGGATTAAGAAACTGTAATGGGTTTATCAAAAAGACTACTACTAAATAATAATTAATGTAGCCGAAAATACGTATATATTCTTTATTTCTGTATACCCTGTATAGAACAAAAATAAATAAACAAACAATGATTCATTACTAGTTTAATACTCATTTTCAGAAAAACGTATAGCTTTATGCGAAAATATAAATTTACGAGAAAAAAACATAGGAACGATTAGGAGAAAAAATTTCTTTGTTTGTTCTAGGCTGTCTTTAATTAAGTTTGAACTTTTAATTTCTACACAAACACAAACAAGAAACCTTCGTAAACAAAATTCGGACAATGAACTTCATCTACAGCACCGAGGGAATTTGTAATACATCAAAATAAAAAAATAAAAGAAAGTTAGTATAAAAATTATATTGAAACTGTTAACAATTAATGTCAATAAAATGTCCAGTAAAAGTAACACTAGGATCAGTGTACCTACCTTGGCAATTTAAAATATAATGATATACAAAGTATGATCAAATGATAGCTTCAGTTATTATTAATGTATTTCTTTTGACAATGCTCTTGGTAATGAGGGCAATGTCAAAAAGATAAAAAAAATAAAAAAATTCAAATTAAAAATATATCAATATAAGACCTCAAGAAATAGAGAAATAGAAAAATATATCCAAAAGGTTGAAGAAAACAAAGTATTTCTTTAATTACGGTGCAATTTGTATTAGGGGATGTAAGCTCATTAAAATTTATAACAAACTTTGATTAAGCTATTGAACTACACATATATTCGGATGGTATTTTACCATTAACTCTTTCTGCCCCAGCTAACATTTTACGTACGTTTTCATACTTATATACCAACGAACGTACGATGTACGTCATAATAATGAAACTACACTGTAATAACGTATACAAAACAAAATGATATTTTATTGAAACTCGTTATAAGTAATTTATTTTACATAAAATTTAAACAAAATGATTATAATGTTTGAAGCAGTTTGGCATACACAATGCAGGCCTTGTAGGGCACAAATTACAAAAGTATCGCGTCTGATGTTATTTGACGAACAAATAACAAGTGTGTGGACGCCGAAGACAACGAGTAGGTGGAAATGTTGATAAAGTATGAACAACAGGTTCAACACGAACCTCAATTGTTATAATATAATAATGTTTGTTATAATGTCATATTTTGGTAACTCAATTATTTGTAAACATGTGCATTCAATATTGCAAATTGAACAAAATGTATTTATAATCGCTTGAACCAGGTGTATGATTACCGGCAACAATTATAGGCATGCAATAATTGATCGATTTTTTCGACGCCTCGCATACACTGAGTATATTGTTGAATTACTGCGGGTTTCATAAAAAATTCTCGCTGACCACCTACAACATATCTCTCTTTCAGCAATAAAATCTGTCGAAAGCACTTACACGTCTCTTTTGTCAAAATATCTAAGTATCTATTAAGTTGAGAATTTTTTAATACATTTAAAACCCCTCTATTCGATCGTATCGTACCAGTGTTTCTCTTTGTAATAAATATTCAGCAAGTCGAGTGCTACAGTACCAATTATCTGTATAGAAAGAATAATCCAAGTTCAGTAACTTTCTACCAAGATGAATTATTATTCTTTCTGATAGCTCATTCATTCATTCATCTGGCAAAAATGCATCTACACACCTTGTAAAAGATACGTCTTCATCAAGAAACACATTAGGATTTGGACCTGCAATTCCAAGGAATTCTGGCACATTATCAGGTCGAGTATCTCCAAATGGATCGCCTATCATATTCCATGCAGCAACAGATGAAGTGTTACTAAGGTCTGATAAAATTTCATCGTCACTACTAGTAAAATTTTCACTTTCACTGTCGGATGTAATATTGTCGAACAAAAAATCAGAGTCTGAATCACTGTCACCGAAGATGAGAGGAGAATTTATTGCAGATATTCGCATAAATAATTTAACGAAGGCTGTACTTCAAATCAAAATTTGAAACTAGAATACTTGCAAATCCTAACTTTAATTATAAATAAAAAGCATTGCCTTTGCCAGCTAGGCTGAAACCGGCCACTTATCGGTCCAACAAGACAGAGGAGGAGGAGAACTATTATACTGGAATATATACAAAAAATCCAAGTTAAAATCATAACAACGTATATTTGACGTAGGGCCTACGTCCTGAAGTAAAGCAAGTAGACGTGCGTCGTATGTCAACTGGTGCCAAAAGGGTTAAGTTCGGCACAGATATTTTCAAGGCCGCATTATCATTTTTTTAGCTCATACCTCCTTTAACCTTTTCAATCTGTAGGAACATATTCTCAGAAAATTTCTAATAATCACTAAAATGATTTAAAGGCTTAAAAATGCATTGGGATCTTGGATTTTAGTACTGTAGTCATAGGCTCTTATACAAGTCCAAACCTGTCTGTATTGTTGCTGTTTGCATTTATTCCTCTAGTCTTGATGTTGCTAGCAAATAGTAGACACGTGTCACGCTTATTACTAACTGTGTTTGTATATGTGCTGTGCTCGGAATTTCCCAGTAAGTTATTTATAATTTTATTGTACTTATTTATTGTGCAGCAATAGTTTTTATGAGTTTTTTATTTCCGAAAATAAAAATGGAATGTTCCAATAATGTTAACTATTTGGATATTATGTTCAATCAGTATTGAATAACCTATATATTCAAAATTTTCGTTTCAGAATGGATAAACCTTTGTTAGACAAAAAGCTCCAGACATTGTGGATAACATTGATTTTGAAGAAGAATTAGACCCATTTCAAGTCAGTGATGATAGTGATATAGATAAAAACTATATACAACCATCGATGATTCTTCAAATAAAGTTGAAGATAATGCATTGACATAAATTTTGGACGATACTTTTTAAGATGAAGAAATTAACGGCGAACATAAAAAAGAAAAAGAAGTTCCGAATAGTAATTTAGGAGTTTGATTGTACTAGAAAAACTGAAAATTTTATACCGAAACATAATATTCTACAAAAAAAAAAAAGATTTGTACTGTGTAATATAACAAACAAGATGCTGTATTCAAATTATTACCTAAAAGCTTATTTGTATGGATTGCCCAATGCATCAATCAACGATTAAACGTTGTAGAAAGAATATCTAAAAGAAATATTCAAAAGACACCGAATGCAGAAATAATGATCGTGCTTGGTTATTCTTTCTTAATGAGTTAGAATCATTTACTAGGATGTCACATGTATTGGTCCAATAGTAAATCTTTAGGTAATGATGAAATTAAAAGTGCCAAGAAATAGATGACTGTTACTTCTATCAAATTGTACTTCAATAACCCCGAAAACCCAAAAGATGCTTCCAATGAGTATTACATAGAAGAAGTATTAACCTGTCTAGAAAACCTTTTTGTCTGCCCGAAGTGATAACATGTATCAATTAATTAACGAGATGATGACAAAATTCAAAAGTAGATCATAAATGAAACAATAAAACCAATCGAACGAGGTATAAAACTATTGACAAGAAGTGATTACAAAACTGGGTACGATACAAATATTTACTTCGGAAAGGAAAATTTGAAAATTTCACACAAAGAGAGAAATGTACCCTATTAATTCGAGATACGAACATAGAATATTGCGAAGTTGTGGTATAGAATTAATTATTTAATTAATTAATAATTAATAATTAATTAATTACTTTTGATTATCTCAAAGTTTTTAGTTAATTTGGAAAACGTGGCTACAACCTGACAGTTTAAAACGTCAAACGCGATACACGCGCACACGGAAACTAATTTGGTTGCGTTCCATTTCACTGACAGTTTTGACCGATTTTTCAATCCAATCTATCTTTTACATGCACAACCATATACTGCCGATGGAACGTGCATGAATACTAGAAAAAATGTTCCAAAATTTGAAGGTGACCTGCAGAGAGAAGACAATGAAATGATGGCATGTGAAGAAAGTATAATTTGCACTCGAGATTTTTTGGTAGTAATGATATCACAGTATGATTCGGGTAAAAAAATCTTTAACGGCGGTGAAAGGTTTTCTACCAGCTATTCACGACTGCAATATAATGTATAGATAATATACAATACAAGATGTTCATAACCGCCTTTTATAAACTTCATTACACCAGTAACAGAAAATATAATAGTCATTAGTTGGACAAGAAGAAAATAATGAAGATTGGACGTCCCCCAGATAGAACCAAATTCATGGATACTATTGGGGATAATCTGCCTATTCCGGGACATTTAAGAAAACGAAGAAAAGAAAATGAAAAGAGGACAAAGATCACTTGGTAAATGTGCACAGTAGCGCTCTGCAATGATTATTCTGCTAAGAACAATTTTTGATTACCTTGATATATTCAATAAAAAAGAAATTGAATCACAATGTTTTTCAATTTTGTGCAACATTCACCATTTTACTATAATAAAATACTGTTGGAACACATACGACCCACTCATCAATACAATATGTCTCAATTATCATCGTCAAACTAAATTTGCAACAAACAATAAATATTTTGTGCTATGAATATTATATGAATTATTAAAATAAAAAAAACGTATTGAAATGGTTGAAAGATCTCTCTATGACATATCTCGTATAACTAACCCTGCATAATCAATTAAATCGATAATTTCACCGTACATTACCAGCTCGAGGAAGTATGTCAAAGGATGTTTAAACAAGTATCATTGTATATTGATGCTATAGTTCAACAATCGGTCAATATTGAATAAGTATGTAAACTCTACTTATTACGAGAGACTGATATTAGAAAATGACAAATTAATGATATAGTTTATTTAGCAAGTAATATTAATTGAAATACATTATCATTATCAAAAAACGACAAAACATAATTCCCGTGGTCTTGATGGTAACCTTTGTCATAGTTTATCGACATATATTCACACGTTATCAAATTCTAGAGCACAAATTTTTTAATATGCGTTAAGACTCGTGTACATTAGAGCGGTACCGTCGACGGTGGCGATCAGTTACAACAAGATGTGCTCACACAACGCGGGATGGCCGTCCGCTATAAGTATTCAAATAAACATTACCCAAAACTTTCTGTTTACATTATTTTTTTTTCTTCGAGAATGACTGCGATCCAACAGCATTAGACGTTCGTAAATGCCAAAGATGATTCCTTAAATTCAGATCGATAATTTTGATATATTTGATTCCTATCAATCACAAAGACTAACGACATGCTGAGGGTAAAAGGGGAAAGAAATGAGCCGCTCAGTGCACACATCGATTAACTCCATAAAACGTATATTGTTTTTAAAAAATCCTTTGATAATATGAATTCAAATATATAATGTAGAATGCATAATTGCAGATATAGCTTTCATCTAACGGTATATAAAATTAATAAGAGAAAATGGCCAACAAACAATCATCAGTAATGTTACAGTTTTTATGTGACTGGTGGAGTTAATCGATTTGGCAACTGAAAAAAGTAATAAAGTTAAATTTAGTCTTTACATTTTTAAGTTTTTTATTACAGAAGAAGTTAGTTATTATACATTTTTATCACAGCTTTTCCATAGAAATGAATGTTGGCAGTTCGGTTATAATATAATTTTTATAATTGATTCATAGCAGCTTTATGTTAGCGGCATTATTCTTTGGGGTGATTTAGCAATATTATAAATAATGTTCTTCTTCATCAGCTGTAAGCCAGGAATCGTCATTTAGATTTATTAACAAGTTCTTATAGTAATCGTGTTTAACAGGAGTAATTAATTTTACCAGGTCCATCATGTCTCTCCATTTTTCCTTTGTCACAGTTTCTACCTTCTATCTCCTATAATAAAAGCTGATCTATATTTTTCAACTTTGCGGTCTACCCACTAAAGATTTTCTTATATTAATGGCTTGAAATTCTGTATCTTCATTATAGTCACATTTGAATTGTATGAGATAGGGTTTGGACCTTTCTAACTTTATCCAGCGTATTTTAAGCCAATTTACTGGATGCCCTGTGACGGTTAACTTTGATACAACCTCTTAAGAAAATATTTGGTCAAGTTGACTATGTAAACTTTAAAATTCTTTCATAGCAGCCTCTTTTTCATCAGGTATTAATTTTCCTCCTCTATTCCTGTAAGCCAAACCTTTTATCCTGTTATGCTTTTGTAAATTTCGTATCCATTTAATAGGATAACGACTTCTTTTCCTCCCAATCAATGTGTTTGTTGGGTGTGTACTGTTGCAAAACGATGAATCCGAGGAAAACGACAAACATCTTCTTGGACCAGACTTTCTGTTGATGAATCGTATTGAAGAATCATCACTGCTTTCCTCAGTCACATTATTAGTCTCACTCATCTTGATTATAACGGTATAATATTTATTTCTTAACAATCTGGGAGTAATGTTGAAAAGACTAAGAAGTACACAGTAATATTCAGCGTGCGAGGTCACTGCTATACTAACTACCGTTTGTATTGTGATTCTTTTTATATGTTTACCTATGCGATTTTGTTACGAATATTAATGAGAGGGAGAGAGCATCTTCTGCTGTTTAAAAACAAATAAGCGTCGATGCACAGTGTTACTGAAATGATTTACATTAGAGTATGGAGTTAATCGAAATGGCTTCTGAAATAAATTACTTATTATTCAACGGCCAAAAAAATTTGCCATTTAACGGTGCTAATCGTTATTATTCAGGAAAGTTATTATAAATTTAAAAAGTTATGACTATACCAAAGGTTTTGACGCTTAAATTTAAGATTTTTTAAAAAGTGGAGTTAATCGATGTGTGCATTGAGCGGCTCAAATATATGTCGGAAAATCCCAGAGTAGATTAGAAAAATAAGAAGAGCAGGTGTTTGGATATCCCATAACCTATCCGATTAAAACAAACCTAACCGATTCATCACATGCAACGTATTGCTTGAACGGCTTCATACAAAACCGTTTTTTGATCGCTTGATCTTATTTGATGATCCAAAATGCAAACGGCAGTGGATTTCTCCAAATTAACCACGACAAAGTCTTGGCGACAATTTCAGAACTCTACACTTGCACCGTGTGTGTTTCTTTGACGTATGTAAATAGTCAAGTTTGGATGTTTTTTTGTTTTTTGAAAGCTTGTGCTTTCGTCAAAATTTGAACATCAAAATGTTTTATTAGACAGGGACGCTTAGTGATTCACAAGTGTGATTTCGAAATGGATCATTGTGATTATTAGCAACTGTCCAAACAAAAGACATGTATGGTTTTTGAGTAAATTTTGTTAATATACTATTAAATGCTGTAAATAGCTCTCTCACTCTCCTATTTAACTTTTCTCAATAGGTTTATCATATCCTTTTCGAGTATTACCCTTTTCCTTTGCGAAAACGTCTAAGAAACTTACAATATACAGATTGAGTTACCTGTATTTACACATCTTTAGTGTGGAGCCACGGCTATCTTCTAAATTATTTCCAGCCATTAAAATGTTCCAAAATTAGTTGAATAAATTAAACACACGATTTTTTAAATGGAACGACTTATATTCAATTACATTGTCAACTTTGAATATATCTCAATACACAAGTGACTTATAAAACATTGAGTTGATCTATTAATTGTAATATTTGTTGTTCCATCATTTCATAATATGGTGTTCAAATATTAAAGACAACACTGGCCAAATTCAAACATCACTTATTTTATTACTTTAATTGGAACATCCTGTATAGTTCAATGCATGAATAGTACTTTTAGTTTTTTATTAGTACATAAGTGTTTCCAAGACCTAGATTTAAGTCGCCTGGTGACTATTTTGGACAGATTTGCTAAAGCCCGTTTTCGTATTTTCTCTGCTCTTATTTTAACGATAATACTTTATAGTGACATTTTAAAACATCAGATAATATTCTCTTTGAATGAAGAATTGACCTGATTTTACCAAAGACGAAAGGCAGGAATGCATCACTCTTGCGTAAACGGTTTATACATAAACATACCCTAAAGTAGACTATCCGCTAAAGGTAAGAGGCGCGGGCTAGATTTGGTACTACAGATAGCTCGCTTACATGAAGCAAAGGAAGACGTGGACAGTTACCACCGACAATGAAAATGGATTATTGGTGTTAGCAACATAAAACATAACTTCTGCACCAAAGGGGCCACATCTATAGTGATTACTCATGACATCAAATATATATATATATATATATATATATATATATATATATATATATATATATATATGATTGAATTCGCCATCTTAGTTTCTTAAATGTTTTTTGTGTATAAAATAGAGAATTTAATATCTTATTCCAGACACCTTCGGAGCAAAACCCATCTAACTAATTTTGATAGCTTGTTAACCTAACTTAACCCTAGATTGACAAAAAGGGGATATCGCTACTTTCATTGTAGTCCTTCCATCGTGTCCTTTTACACTGTCTTTATGTCCTATCATAGCTGTTCGAATGAGTCGATTCCTCTTGATGTTACGTCTTAATGTGACAGATACGCGCACATTTGCATACTCAAATTATCCTATTTGTAGACCCAATCAGTCATTTCATGTTTGAGGTGCTTCCAGTTGCCTTCAGTGGCTTGGGTAAGAGCACCTGTCCCAGTCTTCTGTACATAGTTCGTCCCCAGGGACTTGTCTAGTTCAAACTATGCAGCCCACTCATCGGTGTTTGGTGATCAGAATCACTATAACGCTTATTGTCTAGGCTAACTTCAGGTCGATAGCGTGTTAACCATTCAGAGGTTCAAATTATCTCATTCCCCACGACCCCAGCCTCAATCCTAACCTAGTCGACCACTATAATTACTGACACACACTGAGTCCTTCAATAACTAACTGGGTACAACTTATATTTTTTTAGTGGTGGATTAAATTTGGTGTGCATTCGGATTATGCTTGGGGTCCAAGAGAGCCTATATAGAGCCAATATAGTTCCATATCATGACCATGGACTCCTTAGAGGTCAAGGGTCATTAATAAATGGGTGGTACCTCTGGGTGTAGAAGTTACGTTGCTAAAGTTGAGCCGAATTAAAAAATTTGATCTACCATTTGAGATTTTGGTGAATCGCTCTGTATATCTCAATCTAAGCTCGAAATTAGAATATTATACAAAATATACCTCTCTGATTTTACTCCTTCTAAGTTCGTCATTTCCAGTACCATTCACGTTAATATTTACCGAATTATTAGTATACACTTGATAACTTTCATTGAACGTATACACGTTCCGATGAGTCATCCAAGTTTCTTCTGGTAACGCTCTTGGTTGTCTCGAAAAATAAATCCCACTCCAAGCCATCACTATTATAGATCCGCCGAAAACGGAAGCGGATACTTTGGTGTTCACGACCATTGTTCTTTATAACTTTCTGAAATATTAACAATTAGGAACGGAATAAGAGAGACGAATATAATTGAAAAGCCATTATAACGGTTTTATGTATTCATCAATTTTTGTGTTAGTTTGGTGAACAAAAAATATCTGAACTGACTTATGCACACAATAAAAAGTTTTATTACATATATGTATTTAAAAATATTGTTGTGCTTCGTGCATTTATTACCGAAAAAATGCTTATCAAGAACGATTTTATTATTTATAGTACCGAAATACGAATTAAAAATAATTGCTATAAGCGATATGCATTTTTCTATTTTGACATGAACTACAGCATAATCGGAAACATTAAGTCAACGGAACACGCAAATATGAAATATTCATTATACGCAAATTTAAGTCACAACGTTTGAAAAATATTTTTACACAAATATACAAGATGTCCTTGCCTTTGTTCTTAGCACCACACACGAATATTAACCCGGCCTATGGGAATCCAGAGACCCCTTCTCTGAATTTAAATAGGCAATTCTCCTCGAAGTAGGTGGCTAAGTTCTGCTGGGGACCCAGTATTGCGGGGTATAACACAATCCCCTTGCCCAGCGATACGGGTGAAGACCACACCAGCAGGGAAGGCGGAGAAGATGGACTTCGGTACGGCAGACCTGGCGCATGTGGCAACTACGCTTTAGGCTAATCAAACATTAGAGAACGGCATAAGATCAGGTAGGCAACGTAATTATTTTCCCATGAGTACAACATTAATATGAATATAAGTAGAGGCAAAGAAGACTTGTTAGTATCACCACTCGACCCGACTTGTGGTCGGCGCTTGGATGGGTCCGGGCTATCTAGTGTGAAATGAGCATGTTGCTGTGGATGTCCAGGCAGCACAGGCTAAATCAGATACTGTCAGAGACCGAATAAACAGAATTATACTCAACGCAATTCCAACTAGACTTCACACATGCCCACAACCGACACACCAGATCAAGAAGTAGAAGAGATCTACAGTGTTCTGTAACGCGAAATCTCAAAGGTTTCAAGTGCAGATCAACTGGTTGTCATGGCCGATTTGAATGCAAAAGTTGGCTTCCCAACCCTTAACCCACACTTTTCTTCTCAATAGCCTGGGGAACATTTGGGGGATCTTCTTCCGGTACAAATGATATGTCGTGACCTTCTAACCATATATCTGGTTATTGTGATGTAGTGACAAAAGGTAGATCCGGTATTATTTCGTCAATGGGATGATCTATATAAATAAAACCAACAAATTTTGGAAGACATTTCTCTATAGAAATATGTGCGTTCAACGCCTCATCCCTCACATACCCGACGTAAGATGTGATATACCTGCTTAGGATATGGCACAACAGACCCAAACTTTATCATCAAATTTGTTTTAGGATTTATATTTTACGTAAATCTTTCATTATTGTTGTTGATTCGTGAGTACTTGTATCTTTATCAAATTGGCAACACCTTGCTATTCTGTGTATGTTGTCAACTGTCGTTTTGGGTGTAACCAAGTGCACGTGTTCTTGTTTTATAAATAAAATATATGCAAAAAGAAAACGTGTTTCTGTAATGCTTCAAGAAACCTAATATACCAACAGAGTTTTTATTACAATTGTCTTTAATTTAACGCCCTTTCTTTTTAGTTCGCGACTGATGTCCATGTGGGAAACCTGAAGTTAACAAGTCTTCTAGTTGAATTTGTCTTCTGCACATTCCACCAATCTATTTGACTCGGCATTAGTCAAAGCTTTAGGCCACTCACTTTTTGGAAGGTTCAAACATGGTATTCCTTGATTAGTTCGAATAGACTAAAGCATTGTAATGAATTCTGATGTTTCTATATAAGAAAATGTATGGATCCATGTCTAGGGATTGAGGATAGCGAAGATGCAGCACAATAATAAAGTTACAATGGGGCGAAGGACGTCGTAAAGATAAAGATAAAGTGAAAATTAAACTTAGTAGATAACTCTCGCGCGTGTCAAACTTTGATTTAGGTGGCGTTCGAGATGTGTCCGCCACAATGTCGAATGGACGATTGATTTGGTCAAAGCTCTGATCGAAAAGTCCCCCTTGGGTTCTAGTAAGTTTTTAAGAGAGGGTGTCACGGTGGTGCGGTAGGCAAAAGGACGTGACCACGTCGTCTTTTCCTGAAATGATCCGTAAGGTATATTGGAGAGGATTAGGTTAATTGTATGCAGTTAAAAAATTGAGGTTATGAAAACAAGATGATTTGGAATTCCCAAAAAAGGCACCTTATATAAATAGTGAAGCTATATTAATTCGAAATTCATAGTAATTTTATATTATTATAGTTATAGATTCACAAGTAACCGTATTTTTTCGTGTTTACTAAATGTTTAGTATGCAACTATCCCTATTCAAGACGAGATAATAAAAACTGGTTCTATTATATTAGTTCACAACGTATTTATATTAGACATAATATAATAAATGCTTTTTTAAATTCTAATTTGGTTTACAATTCAAATTAACTAGAATTTCATGCTTGGCAGAAGATAACCATTGACGGTTTTGAATACGAAGCGTATTTAACAGTATTTATAATCTGTGAATCATCTGAATAACGATTAGTTGTATAATTAGGGATACATATCGACTGCCGAAACGACCAATAAATTGGATTTTTGTGATGAGCCTTTAATTCCACTTCCCGTGAAATGAGGTCATGGGAAATAAAGTTTTTACAAAAAAAAACCAAATAACAGGAATATCATTGGAAGTATACTTATAAGCGATAAAAGTTAATTATTGAATAGAATATAGGGATAGTGATTTGGTAAAAATTCTTAGAGATATTATTTATTAGAATATTTTCGTGATATTACGAGAATTGCTACTTAAGTTTTAAGATATGGCAACACTGATGTGAATATGAAATTTTTAATCGTGAACGTACTGAGAACGCGTTGTCATACGTGTGCTATTTGAGTTGTTTACATCATGTTTCGTTGTTTTTCCGAATACAATCGTGGCAGCATTTCGCTAAAGGATGAATTTCGTCAAGAACGTCCAAAATCGGCTGGTGTACAAGACAACATAAATGCTGTGCGTAAACTGATATTGAAAGATCGTTATATGACATACGGTGAGATTGAGGCGTACTTGGGCATTAGTTCCACTCGTATACATTCTATATTGCATGAGTATTTGGCTGTTGTTAGATACCGCATAATTTGACAATCGCTCAAAGACAGCTAGTGTCGAATGGATATCCTGAAAAAATTCAATTCCAACGCTTCAAAAGACGTCTATGAGATCGTGAAAGGCCACGTCTTTCAAGACGAGCCAAATCCAAAAAAAAAAAAAATCAGGGAAACCAATCGCAGAAGACGATTCATTCTCCAACACGACAATGGAAGATCTCACACATATCTTGACAGAAAAACGTTCATGAAGTTAAAACATCGAATAAGCACCCAATGATTTCTTTTTATTCCCCCTGATCAAAGAGAAATTGCCATATCCATTTATAAATATTGTCACGAAGAACGTGACATTGAATTGGCTAAAGTTGGCAGATAGTCCACAAGAGCGATTTGCCAAAACTTTAAAAAGGAAAGCAACAGTGGTAAGAGACATGTTTCTACAAGGTCTCGGTTTTAGAGGAAATATTTTCAAAATTAAGTGAATAATACGACAACTTTGCATGACATAAAGCTGAAAAGTATACAGTAAGTTCAAGTTTTTACTAAAATTTTCGTTTGGAAAGTTGGTATTCGGAGAGCTGGTCACCACTTTTTTCAGCCTTGTGAAAGTACCTTAGTCGAAGTGAGGACCAACTCCTAGACTATGGATATCTTCTTCTTATGGCTTTTCAGGCATCGACATCTCTCATTTCCTATTCCAACTATTTCCCATGTTTTTTGTCCCTGATGAAAAATTTCAATTTCTGAAAGTTTTCCATTTATTGCGTCCTATTTTCTCTATCTAGTCAATCCAATTGGTTACTCCTTGGTATATCTACATCCGTTTTTTATTCAGACTTTCTTTTGTTGATTCATTCCCATTGTATGGGCGTAACAACTTAACTTTTATTTTATTTAATTTATAATTGATGTTTGCCTCGACATTTCTCTAATGTCATCGTTTCTGAACTTGCCCTATTTCCTTTTACTCACTATTGCTCTGAAATTTTATATTTCTCTTTTGCTTTGATACTTATAAACAATATTCTTATTTATGTTTCACTATTGATTTTTTGTTATTTTTCATATGGTGTTGTTCTTTTTAAAATGTTTCTTTAGCTTTTGATTTCTTTACTTTTTACTATTTTATTATCAAATATTTAGTTTACTTCCATTTTCTTGAATAAAATCTAATAGTGAAAGTCATTATAACAAGTTTTATATGTGTTGAAGAGATAGGTGAATAATTTGTGGATGAGATAGTTTTCATTCAAATGCTGTGTATAATTAAAATTATTTAAATACAAATTTAATCTTGAGTCATCTGCTTATCTCAATTCGAAAGGAATTCTAAAAATATGAAATTCAAACAATAAAACTACTTCGTCATTGAGAGATTGATAAGTTATTAACCATAAAACATAATATCGTTGTTACCAAGGAAAAGAGAAGCTGTTTTATCATAATTAGACATTCCTGCAAATTTTATTGGTTGAACGTAAAAAAACTTCCACAAAAACGTCAATCTTAATTTATTTATAGTTGTGAGAATTCCTGCAAACTTTTTAATTGAAAGCTATATAAGTATTTGAACAAAACACGAAGGAAAGTTATTGATTATACGATATTTGAATGAAATGAATGAGTTATATATCAGACGTGGGTTACAGCAAAGTTTGTACGAAAACGTAAACGTTGTTTCTATAAATAATTCCCACTGCTCTTAATAATTAAAACGATGCTCCTTTATAATGAAACACACGTTTCCCATGTTGTGATTAACTCCTCCGTCAAAGTAAATTTACCTCCTTTTAGTTGTGATTTAACAACCATGATTATAGAGTGGATGTTTCAATATTCAGATTCCAGATTCTTGGTAAATCTATTGCGTTAGCTGGTTTTAAATTTTTCAACGCTCTGAATAACTATGGCAAACAATATATCAGCAAGTTGTAACCGTTTTTTGGTTAATCTAGCACAAAATTTGCCACTATACCTATTTTTATAAAAAAAATACATTGAAATACTCTGAAAATCTTTCAGCATATTTTCTACCAATTTCTGTTCTGGTTCTGTTCTGTGTCGGTTAACTCGTAGGGTATCCACAAGTTTTCTTACATATAAATAAAAAAACTATAGAAGAATAAGGAGAAGTGTAACTTTATTTCATAGATCTCGAGAAAGCTTTCAAGAAGATAGTCAGGAATATATGGAGATTCCTAAATAAGAGAGACCGAATAAAAGAATTCAACGAATGCGATAAGTGCAAGACACTAAATGTCAAGAACATTCAAGACAACGCGAGGAGTGAGACAAGGATGTATACTAGGTCCACTATTCTTCTCGGTTGGTTTTGATAAAAGTAGAAGAAAGAAGCGAATGTTACATACTATAAGGTAAGACATTGTAATATGTAAGCTAAAGTCGAAATAAATATGCACAAAAACTATGCATATATAATGTAAGCTTTGAATACATCAACATGAAGATAAATGAGAAGAAAAAATAATGCCTAAATGAAACAAAACTTGAACACGTGGAAAGCTTTGAATATCTAGAATTAAAAATAACAAAAAAAGAAGAAGAACGCAGTATAAAATGAAGTAGTCACTCCAATATTCAGTTCGAGATTTGACCAAATCATAAGAATAACAGAAGACAAAATGACTACAATAGTATACGAAGCAAGATCAGCAAGGAACAAAAAAGAAAAAAAAGAAAGACATGAAAAGAAGGAGATAACGATAAAAAAAGGAATATGAGTGGATTGGCATAAGATGGGAAGTGATGGATAGAAAGAAAGAACTTATAAGTTCGTGGTTTGTAGTGACTGCGCAACCGACACCGAATTAAGTTTTGGAGGCATCCATATAGAGAATTAAGTCGAAGGATTTTTTATGCAGGATTTCTAGAAATGCTTTTTCTAGTACAAGGGCGCTGGGATATTTATGATTATTATAAACTGTAAGTGAGGTGTATACTATGGGAATAGTTTTGATCCAAGGCGAAGAAGAAGGCAAGTGAAGTGGGCAAGTCGAAGAAAGGTTGGTATTTTGGAGTAGAGGTGCGAGCAATTGAGGGATAGAATTTGCAATTGTTCGTGAGTTAGTAGGTGGGGACGTGGTGGTAAGTAGCGAATGAACAGGATTAGAAGGAGCGGAAGATACTTTAGTAGTTTATGACACAGGCGAAGAGCAGTGTTGTGTACAGAGGTCAATAAGTCAGTTTTAGATTTGGGACGATATTTAAAACCATTATTTACAACTATTCTACTTTTTATTCTAAAAACATTTTCCAAAACACTCGGTCTCTTGCACTATACTGTAAACAAGCTTTCAAATAATTTAATTAAAAAAGTTTTATATCGAAAATATTTCGATATCTTCTCACATTTACCAATCACAAGTAACGGTCTACATTTTAGTGGAAATGCAAATGGAAATGCACGTTTTTACTTTGAAAAAATATTTTCGTTTGAAAAGCACGCAGTAATGGGTATGACGCTATACGTGCAGCTTGTGCTAATGAAAACATTGAAATAACAAATCGAACCCTTTTCAAACTAATACAAACACAGTAAAGCAAAGTTAGATGGGGAAGAAGTAGCCAGAAAAGAGCAAATATTGGAATAAAACAGAAGGGTATAATTAAGAATTCAATTTGAAATTTTGTTTGTTGAACATATACTTAACAAAAGGACAAAGTTCAAACTTTATTTCGAAAATTAGGAAAAGAAATATATAATGCTTCAATAATTCATATAACAATATATTTAAATGAAAGACTATTTGGAAATGTTGATTCTTCATTCATTGCAGTACGTAGCAAACACTCTACGTCCGCAATTTTAAATGTTTCAAAATATGATGCGTCACGAAACTCTTCTTATGTGGCCAAATACGTTTCCTTTTCCATGTAACTATGAAAGAAATGTCTTAGTTGTTGCCTTTGCTCACTTCCCAGAGGTATGTAAATAGAAATAATTACATATTTGACATATCGTTTTTAAATAACTAATTCAGTGTAAACGTATATTCAAAAAATAATTATTTCTTTCACAGTTTTTGAAAAGTAATTGTGAAATGATTCGGTTAAAGAAGGATTTCCATAAAAATGGCTCTACGCAAAAATTAAGAAATTTGTTTGATTTTTAATCGCAAAATGAATTTTATCATTCGAAAATGATGAAAAAAATGCCATTCCATAACTACTAACTATTAGCTTTTCATAAAGCAGATAAGCGTGTTTTGGAAATATGCTTGAATGCATTTCTTTTTTCACTTGGTTTCACACAAACAGGAAAAATAAATTTCAAATACCGAGTCTCAAGAAACATAAAGACAAATATTTATAACACACCACTTGAGATTGTGGCTGAAGTACGTAAATTATAGCTAAGACGTTTTTAGAGGATTTTATGGAATTATGAGGGAGATTTCCGGTGATCTAATACACTGAGTGATTCATAAATAAAATATCTATCTCAGAAAAACATATGAAATGTTTATTCCGATTTTTAGAGCAAACTACGATACAGTTTTCAATAATAAACTTCATTGTAAAAAAATACACAAATACTTCATTTCACTCCAAATCTAATTCTATTTACTACTTCTTCATCTAGATAGATACATTTGTCACATGTTTTTATTTTGTACAGTTTTAACTTCAGTCTCTGAAGACGATAACTTGGTTATCAAAACGCGCGTCAGACAGTGTAATTGTAAGTGTTGGTATAGTGGTAGAGTAAACAGTGTGTTCAGTATGAATATCACGGTTCTATAAATTCCAACTTATCAGGGTTAATTTTTGCATATGTCTGTCATAATATTGTACAAATATCATTTCTGTCCCAGTTATGTGAATTTTTTGAGTGGTGATTAGTTCCCAGAAAGAGAAATCTGCATTTATTGGAACTGAACATTTGGACGGTCAATGTATCTAAGAGCTGCATCATATTCTTCGATGTGGATAATATTTGTTCAGCCATTACCGCATACATTTGGATTTATGCAATGATTACCTATGTAAATGGGGAGTAAATTTAATCTCAGTTTCTTCATTTGCCACAAAATTCTAATTATATATGTTTACCGTGTCTCCTCCTTACTCGGTTTGAATCCGGATAAATGCATATTTGTAATTATGTACTTAATAAATGTTCTACTTGTGATACAAAGAAAAGATGCTACTTATCATGATATTCAATTAAGCATGAAGCATTTGTGACTGGAGATGACGTGCTCTTAAGAGTAAATTCTACAGAAAGCCCTTAAAGGTTTCAGGAAGAGTTTGATGAAGATATGGTATAGAATTTTCCATAAACCAAAGTGTATTTTTTCATTAATAAATTGATCCTAATAAATGTTAACATTTCCATGAAATGTGCTTTAGTTTGATTGTATTCAACCTGTGAATGAATATGAAATATATTTATCTACAGGAGCAGCTTAAAAATAAAAAATCTCAACAACTAAGAAAAAGAGATAATTTGAGTATCAGAATTTTGTCTCAAGTAATACGATGTAATTTCAGATTACCACTGAAAACTGAAATAAATGGACGCCAATTTTGAAAATTGGAGATTCTCGGAAGGAGTTGGTTCAAAAAGGTACTCGTATGGCGGCAAAAAAAATAAGAAAGAAAGAAATGTGAAAAGGAGAAGAAGAAAATGCTTTTATAGGAAGCTTTATTTATTAGAAATTAGGAGATGAAGAAAACTGGACCTAAATTGATCATTCTAACAATTTATAACTTTAGACCAGGGTCGATAATTTATTAAAGTAAAAAAATAATAGTAGGATGAAACACATTGCAAAAGGGGGAGAATATGGTGGAAACAAAAGAAAAATAAATTACGAGTGATGTTAGGTCGGGAAGGTAAAGGGGGTGAGTTTTTAACGGTAAAAAACCGTTTATCTCGATTTCTTCCAAAACTACAAGTACAATGAAAAAAAAACAGTTGTAGATAATAAGAAGAACTCCAACTTTTGTATTTATACAATTTTTTCACATAACCTCAATATCAAAAATTAAAAAAATCAAGTTTTTCGTTTTTAATTTTTATCTTTTTCAAAAAACTTTTTTTCTCACTAAATATTGTGAAAAGTTCCTTTTTTATGTCCTATATACACTGTAATTTATTTGATTTTAAATATTTATTTTGTCACGTTATTTTGACATAACATCGAAAAAGCACCCTAATTTTCGAACGAAAATTCTCACGTCAAAATATATGCTTTTTTTGAAAGTCCCTGAGATTTTTGTTCGTTGAAATCTCTATTTACTGTTGGTGTAAAAAATATTACCACTACCGCGATAAATTTTTTCAGAAAAGGCAGAAAATAAGACGATTAAAAACTAACATCCAAGCTTTTTTTTTAATACTTACAATTTTGAGTTGTTTATTGAATTTTTCCGCTCTAATTACATAGAAAATTTGAAATTCATGTTACATTGATGGACAAAAGTAATAAGAGTCTAGAACTTTAATAAATATCTATGAATTGTACATAATGATCGGAAAAAAAATTCGGATGAGAATTTTTCCGTCCTACTTTTTGTCTTTTCTGAGAAAGTTTATCATGGTAATGGTAATATTTTTTTACATCATCAAGAAGTAGAGATTTCAACGAATAAAAATCTCACAAACTTTTAAAAAAGCCGATATTTTGACGGGAGAATTTTCGTTCAAAAATTAGGGTGCTTTTTCGATATTATGTCAAAATAACGTGAAAAAATAAATATTTCAAGTCAAATACATTACAGTGTATATGGGATGTAAAAAGGTAACTTTTCACAAAATTTCTTGAAACAAAAATGTTTTTTGTACAACATAACAGTTTAAAATGAAAAACTTGATTTTGTTTTTCAAATAAATTTTGAGGTTATGTGAAAAAAGTGTGAATACAAAAGTTGGAGATCTTCTTATTACCTATAACTTTGTTTTTTGACTTTTTTCCATAGTTTTGCCAGAAATCGAGTTTTTCACCCTTAAAAACTCACGCCCTTTCCCTTCCTGATCTCAGATCGCCCGTAAATTATTTTCCCTTTCATTTTTATAATATCCTCCTCCTTTTCCAATTGTTTTTATCCTACTATAATTTTTTTACTTTTTATTATTTTTAAAGGCTTCTACTCTGGTCTACTTGGTATTTTTTATGGGTTACCAAATAACGACATTCACATGTGTTTTTCAAAAATAATTTTCAAACAATTTTCTAAAAAATCGTTGAAAATAAGCTCAACCTTTGAAGTAAAAAGATGAATTATTAAGAGCGACAGGATCATTAATATGAAAAAAAATTCTAATCTTTATTTATATGTATTAAATTTTTTTTAACAGAAATTTCAACCGTTAATAGCTTTTCAATTAAATTATTTCAAACAATAAATACCTGTGTGTGTTTACTCGAATAAAATCCCGTTCCTTCGCAAATCAACATGCAACACGGTTAAAAATTCATTAGCGGACAATAGCACCGACAAGAACTATTGAATCAAGTAAGACTGATCAGAGAGATGATCCGCGAATACCACAATCTCGGTGTTAACGGACTGTTCGGAGTGAAACAGAATGAATTTTTAGTGAAACAGAGAAAGAACGATCACCACGACATAGCTCCTTATCAAAAAGAACTCGTGGTTTTGTTTTCAAAATAAAACTGGTAATCGGCATTTGCTGAATAATTATCGCGTGGGTTATGGTGACCAATCAATGGCCGAGTAGAAGACCAAAGGGAGATAAACGGTTTCTTTGTATTTTTATGAATATTAAGAAATGGCACGCGATACATTTATAAATTGTAAAGATACAAACACATAGAAAATAAAAATAATGATGTTTAACTAATTTGATACGATCTGTTGAAATTTATATAATCACGTCGGTTCCTCATGATTCTTGATGAACTTGTTGTTTTATAAGAAAGTTTATTGATAGTAGGGGAGCTATAGGGGGCATTTTGAGATTCACTCGAGCGCGGCAGATTAACATTAGGGGACATCCTTGTACCCTGTTAAGTACGTCCAGCAAGTATTAGCACTATATCTTGGAACGTGCGTTCAGAATATTGGATCAGATTTGTAAAAAAAATCGATCGGTTGAAATAGTCGAGCGTGTCAGATTAAGGTAAGGTAGGTTAATTATAATACAAAAAATCTATATTTCCTTAATCTGACGATTTGAGCTTGATGCAAGGGGGTTACAATGTTGTTAAAAAAATTCATGACCTTGATTTACTCGAGAGCGTTCGTATTTTTTTTTTTTCAATTTAAAGGAAACGCCGAATATTTAAAAATTTTTATTTAAGCTGTGCACGTGTTACAAAAAATTGGTGATGTCAACAGGCAAGTATTGATATTTTCAATAAAACATAGGTTACAGATACTTTACAACTTTTCTTGTTAATTGTATAGTTCTTCCAATAACAATTGCAAAACCCTTGCCGACAATTTTGTTTGATCTACCATAGGCGTAGATTCCTCAGTTTATTATTTTTAAAAATACTTTTAAAAATATGTATATTCTATGTTTTCGAATACTTGATCTGCAAGATGACAATAACTCCATGGATCAAGAATAAAATAAAAATTATTTTTACCATGTAATTTATATTTGTTTTATAAAATAAAAATAGAAATACCATCGGTTTTTTGTTAATTGCATATATCTTTAATAAGAAACTATTGTTAACTGATTGATTTATTCAGAAGAACATTTTTCAAATCGTCTGATCAAAGAAATCCTTCCATAAAATCATTAGATTAGTAGTCAGCACTTCTTACGTATCAAGCTGAACCTACTGTATCAAAATCTAATGCGCTAACATTTTTAGATGTGCCAAAAGCTGTCATCAAGTCCAAATCGTTAGTATACTTAATTTGAGGTTCCTTTGGTTTCACTTAACATCCCCTCCCAAAATCTGATGCTCTCGAATACCCCATTACCTACCCCACCACAAAAACCGGCAGATTAATATGATTTTTCACTCATGGACACAAGTAAATTCTAAACGTCGAGAATTTTCAAAATGCAAACGCGGTTCAACCCCTGAATGTGGTTCTTTTCTTCATAACGCGGAGGCGTCTACTTATTCAAAAAAAAAACATAAACGTTAGGCGCCAATCGTGTCGTACACGAAATAAAAAAACATAACACATTTCATGAAAGTGATTATAATGTCTGTATTGTTCGAAATTTGATTTTACTGTACTCTAACATATTTACTTAGTATCTATCAAACAGGTAGCGATACTTGAAACATTAGATGAAGAGCACTTTTTCTCTCCATGGGTTTTTATAATAATTCATAAAACTTTATAATGAGATTTTGATTAATTATCCTAAATGGTTATATTGATTCTAAATAATGATCCAGATTAAATATCAAAGAAATTATTATAAATTGTCGTTATTCGTGATCTCTCTTCAAAGACAGATGTTGAAAAATAGCATTAAATTTTGACATATATATGAATATTTTTTAATTGGTAATAGAAATTGGTTTACACTAAATAACGACAATTTGTGAAACTAAATTGAAGAAAAAATTATATCCTATCTATCTATCTAATTACACTATTCTAACTATCCATCACCATCAAAAATAACGAAGTTTTTATTTACGATTCAGTTCAGTATGTCTGTCACTATGTACTCCAAAATGTGTTTGACTTCCGAGTCCTGTGCACACAGAAATGGTTATTATTATTTCTTTTATTCAATTGACCGTTTAGAATACTTCAAGCAATTTATACACTTCGGGGTTTCTTTATTCATTTTTTGCAACTCCTCGTTTAGGTTTTCCGGTCACGTTGTACTACAGAATCTGTTTGACTATGATGACTCGTACTGTAACTTCAAATTTGAGTCCTGTGCACACTTCAGGATTTCTTTGTTATTATTATTTCTTTTATTCAATTAGCCGTTTAGAATCTTTCAAGCCATTTATACACTTCGGCTTTTCTTTATTCGTTTTCTGTACTACAGAATCTGTTTGACTATGATGATTCGTACTGTAACTTTAACTTTGAGTCCTGTGCACACTTCAGGATTTCTTTGTTATTATTATTTCTTTTATTGAATTAGCCGTTTAGAATCTTTCAAGCCATTTATACACTTCGGCTTTTCTTTATTCGTTTTCTGTACTACAGTATCTGTTTGACTATGATGACTCGTACTATAACTTCAACTTTGAGTCCTGTGCACACTTCAGGATTTCTTTGTTATTATTATTTCTTTTATTGAATTAGCCGTTTAGAATCTTTCAAGCCATTTATACACTTCGGCTTTTCTTTATTCGTTTTCTGTACTACAGTATCTGTTTGACTATGATGACTCGTACTATAACTTCAACTTTGAGTCCTGTGCACACTTCAGGATTTCTTTGTTATTATTATTTCTTTTATTGAATTAGCCGTTTAGAATCTTTCAAGCCATTTATACACTTCGGCTTTTCTTTATTCGTTTTCTGTACTACAGAATCTGTTTGACTATGATGATTCGTACTGTAACTTTAACTTTGAGTCCTGTGCACACTTCAGGAATTTTCTTTGTTATTATTATTTCTTTTATTGAATTAGCCGTTTAGAATCTTTCAAGCCATTTATACACTTCGGCTTTTCTTTATTCGTTTTCTGTACTACAGAATCTGTTTGACTATGATGACTCGTACTATAACTTCAACTTTGAGTCCTCTGTACACTTCAGGATTTCTTTGTTATTATTATTTCTTTTATTCAATTGACCGTTTAGAATCCTTCAAGCAATTTATACACTTCGGGGTTTCTTTATTCGTTTTTTGCAACTCCTCGTTTAGGTTTTCCGGTCACGTTGTACTACAGAATCTGTTTGACTATGATGATTCGTACTGTAACTTTAACTTTGAATCCTGCGCATCTTCAGGAATTTTCTTTGTTATTATTATTTCTGTTATTCAATTGACCGTTTAGAATCCTTCAAGCAATTTATACACTTCGGGGTTTCTTTATTCATTTTCTGTAACCCCCGTTTAGGTTTACCGGTCACGTTGTACTACAGAATCTGTTTGACTATGATGACTCGTACTATAACTTCAACTTTGAGTCCTGTGCACACTTCAGGATTTCTTTGTTATTATTATTTCTTTTATTGAATTAGCCGTTTAGAATCTTTCAAGCCATTTATACACTTCGGCTTTTCTTTATTCGTTTTCTGTACTACAGAATCTGTTTGACTATGATGATTCGTACTGTAACTTTAACTTTGAGTCCTGTGCACACTTCAGGAATTTTCTTTGTTATTATTATTTCTTTTATTCAATTAGCCGTTTAGAATCCTTTAAGCCATTTATACACTTCGGGTTTTCTTCATTCATTTTCTGTAACCCCCGTTTAGGTTTACCGGTCACGTTGTACTGTAAAATCTGTTTGACTATGATGACTCGTACTATAACTTCAAATTTGAGTCCTCTGTACACTTCAGGATTTCTTTGTTATTATTATTTCTTTTATTCAATTGACCGTTTAGAATCCTTCAAGCAATTTATACACTTCGGGGTTTCTTTATTCATTTTTTGCAACTCCTCGTTTAGGTTTTCCGGTCACGTTGTACTACAGAATCTGTTTGACTATGATGATTCGTACTGTAACTTTAACTTTGAGTCCTTTGCACACTTCAGGAATTTTCTTTGTTATTATTATTTCTTTTATTCAATTAGCCGTTTAGAATCCTTCAAGCCATTTATACACTTCGGGTTTTCTTCATTCATTTTCTGTAACCCCCGTTTAGGTTTACCGGTCACGTTGTACTACAGAATCTGTTTGACTATGATGACTCGTACTATAACTTCAAATTTGAGTCCTCTGTACACTTCAGGATTTCTTTGTTATTATTATTTCTTTTATTCAGTTGACCGTTTAGAATCCTTCAAGCAATTTATACACTTCGGGGTTTCTTTATTCATTTTTTGCAACTCCTCGTTTAGGTTTACCTGTCACGTTGTACTACAGAATCTGTTTGACTATGATGACTCGTACTGTAACTTCAAATTTGACTCCTCTGTACACTTCAAGATTTCTTTGTTATTATTATTTCTTTTATTCAATTGACCGTTTAGAATCCTTCAAGCAATTTATACACTTTGGGTTTTCTTTATTTATTTTTGGTAACTCACTCCTCAACTCAAGTAATTTAAGTGAAACCCTTACAAAATTGGAAAAAAATACAATGGAATTTCAAGAATGTTATAAGATGTCTATTGCTTTTTCATTCTCTCACCTCGCTCTAAAAAGGCCCATCGAAGTCGAAAATGTTCATGGCTACTGCTTTCTTCGATTATGAAGCATATTTGGATAGGAGTTAAGTTTAAAAGAAAACAATTTTAAACTAAATTCTAAAAGGGGTACTGATATATAAGACTCATGATAAATGAGAGAACATTTTTTTTAATCACAACAACTTTTTCTTTTTTCGCGATTTTCTGATGGTTCAAAAGTGTTTTTATTCATACCCGCGGCTTTAGCACCTTGCCACTTTCAGAAATGCTTCATAGATGCTTTACTAGGTAAGAAAAGTACGCTAAAGGAAATTAACTGAAATTATAAGTTACCTTTTTACTTTGTTTTTAATGGAATAATTCACAGTCTTTTTTCATCATATCTCGTATATTTTTTTCTAATTTATAGGTAGATATTAGCTAAAAGGAGGAAGCGAAATTGTACACCATTAATAATTTTAGCAAAATAAATATTAGTTTACCCATTACATACCTAGTTAATGATAATTGCCATAATTGACCTAATCATTTCATTTAATCAATATCCATATTTTTCTAGCTAGGGATTAACTTCAAGGAGATCGCCGCGTGTTTATTCGATGAAATATTTCATAAATGTCGCGATTAATACGTAGATGAAATATAGTCTACAAACATTATATTTTCATATCAATAAATGTCTAAAAATATAAACTGTTGGTCTATTTTGGACCATATTTTTTCATGCCGCATTTGATTGTTTAAGTATATGGTTTGGTATCCCTGTTTCTTTGATTACCTTCCTGGCAAACACTTGCTTCCCACCTTTTTTTTTAAATGTGAGTAATTGTTCTCGAAGAACAGAATCATATGCAGAAAAAGAATGTCCTTTTGATACCATGTTCCACAGATCTAAGTTAGGGATCGATAATCGGTCATTGGGAATATTTACCTACTCCAAACGTCTGATGTTATGATGATTGTTGTATTATTTATCTACTAATTCAATCACAACAGTTCATTTATTGAAATTTAATTTTGGTGCAAATTCTTCAATTGTGTTAAATGTAATTTTCATTTCACATGTTTTGATTAAGGTCACTGTAATACAGAGCCGACACAGAAAGCCCAAAAAATGACGAAAAAAATTGTCAAATTTGATGTATAAATTCATAGCCAACTCTTGATTTTTTGGTAACTTTTTAATTAACATTGTTGAAATCGAAAGTTTTATGAAAAATTAAATGAATGAAAAGTTTTAGAAACAAATTATCTATAGTATAATTTGTTTTTAATTCAACTGACAACTAAAAAAACCTTTATAGAATTATGGAATTTCAAGGTTATATCACCACTGATTAATCCTTTAGAATGATTTCTACTTACCATTACTTAATGCCCTTAACAATCTCATAGTGTACCAAATTTGGTATTTTTGAATTAAAGATTTGCAAAGAAATTAATTATTGTTTGAAATTTTGGGCTCTACTTTTATGTCCTATAATTCCTCAGGGATGCTTCCCTATACTCCTGTGTGTCGGTTCTTGTGGGATACCCTTATTAAAAAGTCACTTTCTACTATCTTATTTCTCAGCCACTTTATTTTTTTCTTTTGTAAAAGTTTAACTAATCGGTTCCAGGAAACTGAAACACAGAATTGATAGATCCAGAGTAACAGTCGCATTTGATGATCGTTACCTAGGATTCACGGCTCGTAGAAACCCTTATAATACCTGCAGAAGTAAACTTGTGGAGAATAAAAGTTAATGAAGTAAAATCGGTACATATAAAATTCACAAATAGGAGAGGGAATTGTCCACCCGTGAGTCTAAACTATCACAACGGGAAGACGTAAAATATATCGGAATTCACTTGGACCGAAGACTAACGTGGAAAACACACATCTTCACTAAAAGGAAACAACTTGGCCTCAAGCTGCATAAACTCTACAGGATTATCTGAGGAAACTCCAAGCTACCTCTTGTGAACAAGGGTTTGATATATAAAGTTATTCTCAAACCAATCTGGTTATATGGAGTGCAACTTTGAGGCTCGGCATCAAACTCGAATATAGAAATCATCCAAAGGTTTCAAGTAAAAACTGTTACAGTAATCCCCGATGCTCCTTGGTTTGTGTTATCGCTCGTGATTTGAACGTTAACTCTATTATGAGATATAGACTAACGATTTAGTCCTAACGACTTAATTAATGGGTTATAAAATAGTGATTTTAATCTAACTTTTAGAATTTTAGACCTCATGCCTTTCTCTTATAAAAATTTTATCAATACTTATATTCTTTTAGCCGGTCAAAACTTGTCTTGTCCCTAGTTCTTAAGTAGTTACGTTGTAACTATAGCTCAATAGAATATAACCACTGGGTTATTATTCCTACACATCTATTGAACTAGTATTCAAAATATTTACTGTTTGCTCTATTGTGAACAGATTGTAAATTAAACTGGAATATTTAATAGAAAATTCAATATTCTACAATTATTATTATTAAGCCAAATTGTTATTTCTTTTATAAAATTGTCTCTTTCTCTATCAGGATGAAGTAGTGACCAACATACTATCACAATTTTATGTCGCTATAAACATCCAGTACATTTTTTTGAAACTGTTTTAGCTTTATATGGCGTATTGTAAGTTAATGAAGCCGTATTTTGAAACGCTAACAATTTGTTGCTTATAATGGCTTCTTTTTAGATTAACAGTGCCCCAGGGATTGAAACGAGTACCATTACTCTTCCAATGTTCATTAATGATCTGTTTAATAACATATCTTGTGAGAAATTGGGTTGTATTCTACGATAAGTAGATCAATACGAATACAAATTATACATAAAAAATAATTGGATTAAAATAAAACGTAAATAATGAAAAATGTAAACCGATCAGTAATAATAGGATTACTTTTCTGATGTGAAGATTACATTTATCGGTAGTATGATGATAGTATTTTTAGCTACAATGAAGTTTCCTAAAAAAAATGTGTAGTCTGGGTTATTTGTAATATTATAAATGACTCGGAGTCATAATGGAATTCAATTCTAAATGAAAATATGTAAACTACCTCCGATAATGTGATCTGTGTACTGTAGTTTAAAATTTAAAAAACAAAAACACAAATTTAAACAATAAAATCAAATCAAAGATACTAGAATACAAGCTTATATACTTAATATTTCAATTAATCAATATTTCTATCAACGTCAATTTGAATATTTAATTTTGAATTCTATGAGTTTTAAAATCTATACAAGCATTAATACTATCAAAAATCACCGGAAATCTTATTAATTATTTCCCAGACGATGAATACATAAGTATTCGAAACATTGGACAATATATTAAAATTAGTCCACTTGGGTGTTTTCTTGCCACTTTCCCAATAAGAAACCGCTCATAATATAGCTGGCAAAGATTTATATATATATATATATATATATATATATATATATATATTTATATATATATCACATTTTACCCTATTTAATTACAGCTTATCACATATTTATTTTTGCAGCTTCGACTATTGTTCTCCATTTTCTTCTGTCCTGCATGTGTGTGTTCCAGTCACGTACGCCCAGATTTTCCATATCTTGCACAATCTGATCTTCCCACCTATTTTTTGGTCTACCAGCAATCTTTTCTCGCTCGGTCTTCATTCTGTGATTTTCCTTGTACCCTGCCGTTTTTCCATCCTTTTTCCTTATTGCTGTAATTGTATTTACCATATCCTCATTTTCTAATATATTCTTAATTTCATAGTTCATAAGTCTTCTATACTCATTATTTCCAACTTTTACTAGTCCATGAATTTTCCTAATTATTCTCCTCTAATACATCCTTAGTTATTCTTTGAATATATTTGTTGGTCTCATTGTTTCAGCGGCGTATGTAACTACTGGTTTTATCGCAGACTTGTAGACTCTTTTTTTGGTTGCTCTGCTAATTCTTTTGCTCTGCAATATAATTTTGTACTTATTAGATGCCCTATATCCCGCATGAATTCTTTGTTTTGTCTCGTTTTCTGTGTCATTTTTGTTGCTTATCATTGATCCTAAGTTCCTAAGTCGACTACTTCGAAGATGAGGTCATTTATATTCACTGTGTCTTGTTTGCGAAATTCTTTCTTTCTTTCAATTTCCATATATATATATTGTCTTTTTCTGATTCACTTTCAATCCTCATTTTCCTGCCTCTCTTACAATTTTCTCTAATGTGTTCTCTAGACTCTTTCGGTATCTTGCTATTAATGTTAAATCATCAGCATATGCCATGATTTATTAATGACACTTCCATCGATATTACATTCTCTTATTATGCCTTCAACTTCAATGTTAAACAATACCGCCGAGAGTCTGTCACCCTGTATTCACCAGCATTTATTTCAAATTCGTCAGTTTTTTGTTATTACCCTTGCACTAGAATTTAGCATAGTCATTTTCCCCAATCGTATTAACTTTTGTACTTGTACTTGTAGTTTTTCCATATACTTTATAATCGTCCTCCTTTTCAGACTGTCGAATGCTTGTTTGAGGTCGATGAATAGTATTTGCATATTAATGCTGTGCTCTTAGCTTCTTTCGATCACTTGTTTTATAGTATTTATGGCATCTACTGTTGATTTTCGTTGCCTAAAACCTTTTTGATATACCCCTATTTCTGATTCCACTACCTTTTTCAGTCTATCATTTATTTATATTGTTAGTATTTTGTATATCGTTTTCTATTTTGTTCTTTTATGATGAATGAATGATTTCACATTATTTTTATTGTCATTTTCAATTGTCCATACTATCGTTAATAAAACCGTAATAATAACAGATAAAGAGAAATAAAAAACTATGTTAACAAAAAACAGACGAAAATTATTGATGTACCTAAATGTGGATTAGAGGTTATGCACATAATTTATTAGGCCTTACAGTTCCATGATACACCAATATCTGTTCTGGCTTCAAGGAAGTTTAGAATATTTACTTTCACTGGTTTCTTGTTCGAAACATCAATTACATATGCTTACGATTATGATACGTTCAAGATCTGGAGTTCCTTTCTCTTCTCCACAGAATGTAAACTCGTTAGTTTCTGCTAGATTTACTACCTTAGTCGATAATGACATCTCCAGATTGCTCCTTCATCGGTTTCTTCCTTCTTCCGAAACTCTTTTCAAAGTTATGTTAATAAAACTCAAACGAAAATAATTGAACATGAAAATAGTGATGAAGATGTGAATTAAGGGTTATGTACGGAATTTTCAGCTCGCCTTTTAGTTCATTGTACCCCAGCATCTGTTCTGACTGAGTCATTCAAGATCTGGAGTTTCTTTCTCCTCCACAATGACATCTCCAGGTTGCTTTTTCTTTGGTTGTGAATGTGAAAATTTCTACACCTCGAATTAAATACGATGTAACTTATTAAGAATATTGTCTAATTCTGTGAAGAGTACAATTGCATCACTTTCTTTCAGTCATTCTCTTTTTTTTTATTGACGACGCAGTTTTTATAATAATACACAGTATAGAATGCGATATATTTGAAATATGTGAAATGTTAAGACATTATAGGAAACAAAAGTTCAAAACAGCCGTGGCAGGAAAAAATATGTGAAATTAAAAGGGGAAGACACGGCGAAGGACAGGGTGCAGCGTAGGTTTAATCATTTTAATAATGGAAAAGTCGTCCATCTGCGTGGGATATTGAGGTTACAAAGGAAGCAGTAGAAAACCAACCTAGTACCAGCACTAGTCGATTATCGGACTCCCTTGGACCTTCTAAAGATACCATACATCGTCATTTAAAATCATTAGGTAAGATCTTTAAATAGAGTCACACTAATTAATCGAGATTCAAGCGATACGTCGAGTAGAGATGTGTAAACTGCTACTTGCCATGCCAAAATAATAAAATCTTTTTATTAGACATATTTTGATGGAAAATGGATTCAACTAAGCAACCCAAACATACAAGATGAATGGTTAGACAAAGGACAATTACCAGAAACCGTCGCAAAGAGAGATCGATTCGAGCCGAAAGTCTTGTTGTATATGATGGAATTATTGTACTTCGAAATCATTCTAGATAGTTGAGCTATGAAGGTATATAGTCAACAAATGATGCGAATATATGAAGTTCTACCACTTACAACAGGAGACTGCTAAACTGGAAACTAAGAAAGTTGTGCGGAATAAAAACTAAGAACTTAATTGTATTGAACTTCTACCATTTAGTCCGGACCTTGCATCGTCTAATTTATAATTATTCTAATGCATGGTGTGGGAAAAATGGAATTTTTTGTTGCGCAACGTTGGGTTAAAACCATAGAATACGATGGGTTCAACTTTGAATATTAAGACTTTTTTTTTATTTAATACACAAAGTGAACATACATTAATGGACATTTTTCATGGCTTCTATATCTCTAGCGGTATGGATCAATGTCTGAATATCTTGTATACCCATCCACTGCCTCACGTTCCGCAACCATGACATCCTCTTCCGTCCCAATCCTCTCTTACCTTCAATCTTGCCCTCGACTATTAGCTGAAGGAATTGATATTTATGGCCTCGCATTATATGGCCAAGATATGCAATCTTTCGTTTCTTCACGATGTTAAAGAGTTCACGGTCTTTATTGATACGCCTAAAGAATATCCTCATTCCTCACATTCCTCACTATTATAAGACACTTTCTATAAATTGAGATTTTTGAATTATGCCTCAATATTGTGATGTTACATGACTATTTAATCATCATCAACACATGAAAGATTATTTTTTATTAATCTTTCTCAAAATCAATTAGTCTATTTTTGTTAATGATGAATAAAATATTGGGAAAATTAATAAGCGATATTTAATTTAATGTTTCGGTTATTTGTTAACTTTTACGTGTCTAGCACAAGTTACTTTGTTACTTTATAGCGGTGCACTCGAAATATATGTTTTTTATTTTATCTATATTTTAATCGAGCTGCAAGAAAATACTAACTAGTTCCGTTCAACTGTATAATCATGATAATATATAAACAACCAATTATATCCTGTAGCTATCCGTAACGGCATATTTAGCGATGAGAAAATTTCAGACATGTTCTTGTATAAATAAAATTCAAGAACTGTATGGTATTTCCAACAATAATTTCAATGAAACCAACCTTGACTTTACGAATTTTACTAACAGCGGTTTTTAGAACGTCGGTGTTTATAAAATATACATCAATTCTTAAAAATTCACAATAGCTAGACGATTATTACAATGTACTATTAATATTAATGTTTTTCCTCTTTGTTTTTATTTGACATAAAATCATAATATTCGATTCTCCGAAAACGGAATGTGACATAATACTAAACACGGTACACACATTATACGTATATTTAAAAAAAACAATTAAAAAACTGTTATTATAGTAAAGCCGATTCCAACGATATACTTTGGCAATGAAACATTGTCTTATTTTAAAGAATTTATATCCGTTCACTTTTTCGCCATGTTTTCAGTTCTTTAGGTAAGGTTCTAGTCTCCTGCCAACATTGGAAGGTGAATGCTGACAAAAACTTTGGACGCATCGTGTAGTTGCATCCAGCCTTCCTCCCAATGTTCAGCCGTAAATTTTCCAGCCCTGCTTGCTTGGAGACCAATTTAAAATTTTTTTTCTTGACGGTTAAGTGCGACAAAAAGTTAATGAGATAAGATTTCAAATATTTGTAACAAAGACTGATATGTAAAAAGTTATATTCATAATAATATTAGTCTATTAAAATGAACTTTCAAACACTACTTTGTTGGAGGAAAAAATGGAAAATGGAAATGGAACCGACGAAAACGATAATACAATCATTATAATAAGAGATAGCCAAAAGTTTATAACGAAAGTGATACAGGTATTTTAATTGCTTTAAACTCAATATATGCAAACCCCCAAATGAATAACAAACATAAGTAAAATACATTTACTGAGTATTGATGGGGTAAATAGAATTTATCCTTACAAAATCTAAATTTAAGGTGACGAAACAAGGCGATTGCAGTTCTGTTTGTCTAGGTAATTTTAGACAAGAGAAATTTTCATAAATTAATAATTTTCAAAAAAGTACTTTTACCACAAATGGTTTCCTGTCTTTCCAAAACGTAGTTAAAGCAAGGTATTTCAAAGACGTTTGATGTGCTAAACAAGCTAGGAATCATTGAACCACTCTTTATTGATAGAGCATTGTATCAGCATCCTTATTTATAAATTTCGCAAAAACTTATTGATTAACTTTCTTTAAATATTGAACAAACTGCAGGTTTTTTACAAAAATTTACTTTTCGTGAAGCAGGGCTAAACTTCCAAAAATAAAAATGAGAATTAAGTATTTTTTTATCACACATTGTACAGTTCAAGTTATTTTGTGGCTTTTTTTCATTTCCATGGTTCCAGTCAGAGTTGAATCGATTAACAGAATCCAGAATCCACTTTCCATTGTAGCGTTTTTCAATGTTTAATATATCCTAGTCAAACCTCCACCATGTATATATGAAGTTCGGGGTTTCAAATACTCTACGACGCAAATAATCTATTCTTTCCTTTTCTTACTTACTGGTAATTATTATTTTTACCTATCTCATTTAACTTTAATCAGACATACCCAAACTAGTTTGGATCTTATGCCATTGTAGGTTAGATCTTAAATGGCTGCTCAATTATCGGATTAGATGATAACTGGTTCGTTACCAAGCTTCAGAGTGTTTACTTCTGGGCCTGTACACCCTAGGTCTATTTGTTGTTTCTCTACAATTTGATTGCATTTCTGTTTATTTCTAATATGGTGTTTAGATCCCATATACTTTTATAACTTAGTTTTGAGGTACATTATCTTTGCAGGCTAATCTGTATTGTTATTTCATATTGAGACATCTCCTAAACTTTCATCATGCTCAACTAATATCATAATTTTCAGGAAAGAAGTCAAAATTAATTTTAAAAATGTAAGCAGAAAGAATTCTCTTATATAGAGTGCCTAACCTAACCATCTAAGCAGTATTCAGGAGTAATAAGAGGGTTGACGCTTAAGTTGTGGCAACTATTCTTTTCTTGAAGATTTGTGAACGGATCTCTAACGTATATGTGTCGAGTGATATGCAGAATAACAGATAGCTTTGTGATAGCTAGCAGTTGTCCGAAGAAAAAATATCAATCAATAATGGCTTCGCATACCGTACAGTATCAAGTGTTTAGGAAAGTTTGTTAATCAGTGATAAGCAATGGTTAATGTGCGAACCGACGTGGCACTTGTCATCATCAGGCAACTCGACAGAGAATGGACGCTTCTCGAGTTAGAGAGTCAGGTGGCATCGAGAAACGCACCCCGTCCACACATTATTGCGTAACGAGCTAAGAATTAGTAAGACATTTTTCTCCGGGGCTTCCTCTAAAGTACTGTGACTATTTTCTGTGCACTACCAGTTATCACAAAGCTATATGTTGTCCTGCATATACACTATGCCTGCAAAAATTTCACACGATACAAATACGTTTGTTATCCATTTACATATTTACAAGAAAAAAAAAGGTGCCATGACTTACGAACCAACCCTCGTAGTCTGCAGAGAAGCCTGGTAGGTAATTCAAATCAAGACAATTATTATTGTCTTTCTAATATTTATTAGTATTTTACTAATGAATTTTGACGGTTGAAACAATAATAATGATTAGGTTGTAAATAGAAATAAATAATACGCCCTATTTAACGAGATACCCTACAATTTATTGACGAAAACTGTCTGCCGAATTAAAACTAATCCAATTTCGTAATAAATAAATGGATTGCTGTGCCCGACGCGTTCAAATGGGACAATTGGGAAATCCATTTCGAGTCCTTGTTAGCGTTTATGGGTGTCGACGTAATTTTGACAAAATAAACAAAGCAAATTACTTAGGAACATTATAAATTCTTTTTGATAAATAGATGGTGTGAATAAATTATTTTATTAATCGTTTGAAAGTTATTTTTAAATTTCAATATTGGACTCTCAATTTAATAGAACTAACAAGAAATAAATGCTTCAAATTCCCTATATTTTTATTCCATGAGTTTCAGTGCCAGTGCGGAACATAACTATCAATGTTGAGCCTCTCTTTTTCTACTGCAACAATAAGCTCTGGGATTGAGTTTGGGAAAGGAAGTCTAGCTAGAGTTCCTTCTTTTTAGTTCATTCCATAAATGTTCTATCGGATTTAGGTCAGGACTGTATGAATCTCCTCGATATATCTACCAGCCGTTAAGCATCTTCTCCCGTGAACACAGTCGCCCCTACGAATGAACACAGGGTCGATTTGTGCTCCTATAGAAATTGCACCCCAGATCATACAGAAACCACCTCCGTAAGCAATCCGCTCTTCAAAGCAGCAATCTCCAAATCGCTCTCTTGGTCTTTCGCACACTTTTCTTCTTTGGTCGCCACCATGGAGGCATATTCAGAGCAGATTCCAAGTTTCAATTCAGATGATACTGTACAAAACGCAGACGTTTTTGTCGATGAGGTGGGGTAAGTTTTGCAGCAATCGTAATCACTCCTCGCACTTCACGGAGCTGTCGTTGCACTTAAACGACATTAAAGTGACGAGCGGTTGTAAATCATCTTTTGCCTGTTTCAGGTCGTCTATGAACGGACCCAATGCGCGGGTCATTACCAATTACTTAGCAACATCTCGTTGACCAAGTCCATTTTCGATCAAAGCTGCACTAACACACTTGAACAATATTGAGATTACAAATAACGAATAATATGAAAATTTCTGGTATAAACGCAATAATTTTAATATTTGACAAAGTTGTTATTTTTGTTACAATTACCACAAAAACACATTTCATTTCTTTACCGATTGCTACGCATATAAACGATAAGCCTTGCTGATAAAATTATGCTCACATTAAAGCATATTAAATTGACTTTCAAACAGCATATTCCTTTTCTTGATCTGATGAAACATTAAAAAAATATATATAGTTAAGTTATACTTGAGTTAAAAGTTTATAGTTGGCCGATTTCTATTTACGGAAATGTGTATATGCACTAAGCTGTATAACCAGATGAGATCCAAATAACTTACTAGAAACGACCAGAAATGCAATCAAATTGTGCAAGAATGGCTCCAAAACAACAGGCAGAACTAGAGTAGGGGTGTACAGCTCAGAATTAAATCTCAAGTAGAAATATAATATACGCAGTTAGAAAAGTGGATTTGGAAAGGAATTATCGTAAACGAGATTATCATCTTGTTCAGTTCATGAGATCCAAGATAGTTTGTGAATGTCTGGACAGGTTAAATGAGCTAGGTGGAAAAAATAATTTGCGGGCCTGAAATATATTGAAGTGGAGGAAAATGAAATAGCAGGTAGTCTTGCTCAAGTACGACCTGAAACCTTTAGGGAATCGGCTACAGGACAATGGAGAAGATACTAGAAAAGGAAACAGACAGGACGAAAATCAGTTACTGGAGTAATTTACTGGGTCTGAGACAGGCAAAGATGTCCTTTGTGTTTAAGTAAAGTTTATTTATACACCCATAAAAGACTGGAAGGCAAGGATTAAGTATGATTATTTCCTTATATACTCACGTCTAAACGTTTTCCAATGGATATTTACCTGTAACAAAAAAAATATTAAATATAATTTTTTATATACTTGCACATACTAAAAAACTTATTTCAAATATATTTTATCGACTTAAAAACGAAAATATTGAGGAATCTGAGAATGGAATTGTAAATGGTGAGTATACAGAGTATTACAAGAGTTAATATTAATAAAATTAGTAAAAATGAGCAGATTATTCAGATTACATATTGTAGATGTAATACGTTAAATCCTAAAATTTGTGGTGCGAAATATGAAAAAACTTGAGATGTGAATGACTATTACTGAATAATCAAGGATGTTGCGGCAAAATTATTTGCTTACGATAAAACCATTTAGACGTTCTAAAAGATTAATCACCTTTCTTGACCAAACATGGTTCAACAGTCATGTGATACGATTAAATCACAGTTGGGTTGAGAATAGTAAAAATTGCTGTTTAATTATGACGAACTCTAAAGGGAAACGTATTATAATAGTTTACGCTATTAGGGCTGTCTGAAAAATTTCCGACCTCAATCTGAAGATGTCAATATAAATTGGGAAATATATTTTCACATGCGTTTGAGAGAATCTCACTAAAATTTCCGCTATTTCGGATTCTGTTCAACAGTCGTATAAGTGGGTCGTGAAGATTTTTCCGAAAGTGAAAACAACGAGTATCGACCTGTCATTAAATAATTATTTTTGAAAACCAAATGGAAGAGCAGTTAAACATTGTGTACAAAGACGCTGCACCATCACTTACGACCGTCAAACTTTTGTCCAGTATAATTCACACATGGCTGCATCTCTTAACTGATGGCGAGCGTCTGGGGCAACTAAAAATTTCGTCTCGCAGCAAAATTATCCAAAAAGTTCACCAAATCGTACTGGACCACCGTCGGATTAAGGTGAGAGAAATAAAAGAAGCTATTGGCGTAATAAAATAATGCATTTGTAATAAACTGCAGAATTATGCATGAGTAAGCTATTCGTGGGTTGGGAGCTGCTCCGAAAAAAGCAAAGACGATTTCTTCGACAGGAAAAGTGGCGGCAATCATTTTTTAAGATAGTCATGGGATTGTGTTCATCGACTATCTTAACAAGAAGCGACCCTATTTGTAGAAAAAGTAAATGCTTTTCCATAAAGACAACGCATCTTCGGTGATGGCCCTAGTTAAAATTCTTGAATTGCACTTGAAATTGTATGACCACTCACCATATTCAGATCAAGCTACTAGCTACTTTTTCCTGTATCTGAATCTCAAAATATCACGTACAAGAGAGAGATTAATCATTAGACGAAGACGTTATCGCTTACGTAAACGCTTATTTTGAAGAGAACGACGAAAACTATTGATGCGGAGGGGTTAAAAAGGATAAAGCAGTAAAAAAATTGGGTTTATTGCATTTTTATTTGAAAACATTACCCCTCTTACTGAGATTAATCTTACGACAGGTCCCAAAAAAATTTGATAACTGTTATAGAAAGTTTAAAATTAAATTATGTATTATATTGACTTATTCTGCAAAGAACGAGGTCACACTCTACTAAGGCAACCTCCATACACCTTGTCTAAATTCATTTTGTTTCCTACACAAATCGCCGCAGAACAAGCATCGTTCATTAAAATAGTGGTACATTCTGTGAAGAGTTTTGGAAATGACAAAAAACCTGATCTTTTAGACATTTCACAAAGGATTATTCAAAATTTGTATGTATGAGCAAAAATTATGAGTTATATAGGTTTTCAGTGGTACAAAGACTAACCTGCTGATGGAGCAACATAACTTACTGATATTTCCAAAAAAATATAAATTTTGGTTCATTTTTTGTATAGTTCAATAGTTTTAAATAAATTTTGATACTGAATATAAAATGAAATTCAAATAAATATAGCAACTAACGAGCTCAAGAAATTTTATCAAGAGGGTGGTTGGAGTTATACCTTCATTGTTTGAAATGATCCAATGCTTTAATCTCGATCTGTATACTCCACGCAACGGATCTCCTCTTTTAACCGATCCGTTTAGGCCTCAATCTGCCTATTCTTGGAAATTTCACCGAAAAAATCGAGAGCATTGTGGATAGAAGCACTATCACTACTAGTTTTGAGCAAACAGAACTAAACAAACACGCAACCTCCAGCTTGGATTGAAAATAAATGCAGCGTCTATTCAGAAGAAACTACAGGAGCTCATACATTTGCAGAATGTGGATATGCAACCCCGAAGAAGGATTTGGATCTGTTCTATCTGCATTGCGTTCTAAAAATGAAGTAGCCAATCCTAAAAATGCTGAAAAAATACAGGTCGAAAGATTGATTCTTCTGTACCTATTGGTACAACGGTACAAGGTGCAGGAACAGACGTTGATAGAGGACATAGTGATGCATGGAATAGTATACTGGAATAGTAGACTGAAGATGAAATCTATCAAATTGATACGATATCATGAAATAATTGTATTCTAGATCTCAGATATATATTTGTTCGAGAGATCTTCAAGATATAAGGATGCATGGAATTCAGAAATTGTCCTACTTCCAAAGTGCGATTTCCGATTATCCTGCAACAAAATAATCACTTGTACTACGTTCTTCACATATACAGGGTGGCGCAATATGATGATTAGGTAAATAAAGTTTATTTTTTTTAAAATAACATCATCCAAATGACGGACGGCAGTCCTCTAAACGCGAACGCAGAGTTGTGAAAACTCTTGTCAATAAATTTGGGGTGATTGCTGTCATTTCCTGGCGGATATTTTCATTTAGCTGACAGATGTCCTTCGGTTTGTTCATGTACACTTTATGTTTGAGGTGTCTACACAAAAAAAATTTAGAGGCGTCAAGTCAGGGCTCATCTGTCTATCTGTACAGCCGCCATAGAGTCATTTCATGTGTAACAGGGCGCTCCATCTTGTTAGAACCAAGTTCTCCTATTCGCTATTCTTGATCTGGGAGTTCCGGTGTCAAATATCCCTCTAACATCGCAACATAGCGGTCGGCGATGTTTCGTCCCCGTGAATCTTCAAAGAAGAAAGGGCCAATGATTCCTTTGCTTGAGATTGCTGCCCATACCATTACTTTCGGACTATGCACTAGTTTTTGATGTTTAATTTTTGTTTTTTTTTTCGGTCCCATAACGACAATTTTGTCGATTTACGAACCCATTTAAATGAAAATGAGCCTTATCGGAAAAAAGGATGTTGTCAAAAGCGGGAAATCGGCTAAGTATTTCTTCAGCAAATACCAACTTTGCTCCAAAGTCAGTATCTTTTAATTTCTGTGTTAACTGGAACTTATAAGGATGCAGTTTAAGATCCAACTTCAAAATTCGCTGTAAACTTCCACGTCGCGACAAGTTTAAAGCTGCCAATCGCTTCTAAGTAGACACATGCGGATTTTTCGTACTGATTCCTTCACCCTATCAATATTGTTTGTATTCCTAGACGTTATTGGACGACCTTTTGCTGGTGGTTTAAATGTGGAACCGGTCTCTTCAAGATGATTAATCCATGTTTTAATTAAATTTGCACTCGGAGCTTCATTAATGTGTCTCAATCCATATTCCGAACGATACCTTCGCCTTGTCAAGACGTATGAACGACCGTTGATGCAATATGCACGTTCTATTGCGCCACCCTGTAGTTTGATAAAAAAATTGAAAGACTGTCGTTCATATTGTGGCGTATTATAACTTAAAGAAACAAAGTTTAAAAATAAAAAGAATAATCAAACTCGGATTTGTTCTTGAGGACTTCACAGGAAAAGGATTCATTGACGCGACAGAAATATTTCTATGAAAGTTCAAGTACTTGAGAAAGAAACAAACTGTAGACGAAAGAAATAAAATAAATTGTTATTCCGATCAAAAATAAGAAAAACAAAGATGAAGGAACAAACTTTTTAAATAATATTTTGTATAAATAATTTCTGATAGACTGATAACTATAATTATTATAAAATTTATCCGACACGAACCTGCCGGCAGTACGAGAAATTAAGCTGCGTCTCCATTATTACAAGCTATAAACATCCAAGACGCTTTGGCTCTTTAATACGGGACGTTTCGTCTAAATTTAAAACTTCATACCCCCGAGACGACCATAAAGCGTAACAAGTAATGATAAGAAATGGGTATTCACATTTACATCTACCATCTGGTAGGTTTTTTATTTTACCTAAATTCGATTCGGCTATAAAGAATGAACCATGTAATTTTAATGTAATAACTTCCATCGGTTTTCTCAAATTTATAAATTAATGGTCTTTTACAACCTAACCAATTAAAAATTCCTATCAATAATGGTATACTGGTTAATACAACTACATCAACACTCCACTGACGCCCGTTTCGATATCCAAGTTGTCGTCTTCAGAGACCGATGGTAAACTAAAGTTCGCTTAATTTGTCCTATATATCTCGCGCAGGAAAGATTTCCAGAGGGAAAACTTACTCCAGCGGGAAATTTTCTCATTTAATTTCTATCTAATTTAAATATATAAAAGAACATGTTCGAAATTGACTTAGAGATTCATCACCGTAAAGCACTAACAATTATTAAATTTGAACAGTACAGTTTTCGAACGTAACCTCCTACTAAAAAATAAATTGGGATTATAATCCCTACGAGAGTCAAAACGAAATGGAAATATTTGTTAGTTAATATTTCATAATTATTCTGTGTTTATGCTTAAGAACAAATTATTTTAGTATTTTTGAAAATGTTATCTTTGAATTTGTATGAAAATTCTTTATTTTAAAAGTTAACATTTTCCAATTTATGGATTTTGGCTGAAAATTGAAGAATAATGAATGAATGAAAAAACTTTATTGCCATCGTACACAATAACATAATAATATATACATATTACCAAAAAGAGCAGGATTTGTTCTTATGTTGGAAATTCCAAAGATGACATTTGTTTTAACTATACAATAAATATACCAAAGCACCAAGCGGGGAAGGCATTATGTAGAGGGGGAGGTAATGCAAATGAAAATAAAATAGAAACAGAACTGTAACGCAAGCAAATCCAGCAGGATAAAATTTCCCATAAGGTAACTTTTCATCCTCATTTGGCAAAAGATTCAAATGAGAGGTTTTTATAGTTTTCTGATAATCTATTCTACATTTGTGGTACTCTAAGTTATTATTTCTAATATTGTGAGGATGATTAAGGATATAAAATGAATTAAACAAATAAGTAGGTTGACCACTTTTTATCATTTTATAAATAAAACTTAGCGTGTGTCGCTCCATATGATTCTTCATGTTTAGAATAGAATTTCTGTTTAAGTGGGAAGTTATGTGATCTCGATAAGGTAAATTTATCGGAAAATGCATGCAGCTGTCTTGCAATTTTTTAATGGAGTTGGAAACTGCAACAGTTATCCAATTAGAATAAACTATATCTCCGTAATCAAGTAGTGGAGAGTGTTATAAATAAAATACTTTGTTTTATAAAGCAAGATATTGAACGCGTATAGTAGGAGTTTTGATAATTTTACCATCTAAAGGGTTAAAGGAAGATGAAGATGTTATTGAAAAGTATTTCATTTTGAAAATCACACACGAGAGATTAAGCTATCCATAAATGCTTCTTTCAGAATATCATTGGGACGCAACATGCACCGTTGCACCGTCCCTTTGAAGCCACACATTTTCCAGTTCCAATTTTTTTAATTGAGGATGAAAAAATTCATAATAACGGCTCTGTAGCACGTGCCATCCACAGTCCTAGATTGACCTCCGGCGATTTAAACGGCATAACCGGCATACCACGCAGTAACTTTCAAGATTGAAATGAGCCTCATAGTTCGTGACAATTTTCGATGGACAATCGTCCACTTCTTCGTCGAGGTTTAGGATGGTGGTTACAGCCAACAACTAATGCACTGTCTGTACTTTGTAGGGAATTAGCAATATTTTCAGCAGAACAGCTGCTTCAATGCCGTCCAGTGTGGCCTCAGTCTCTTCAAGACATCAAACGCCATATAAATTGTCAAATTGATTTCAGATGGTCTGGAAATCTGCGACGAAATTGACGATACGCCAACAGAATTGACGAATTAGTGCGTTAAAAATTAAAAACAATTATTCCGCGTTCTCGCAAAGTAAACCGATTCATGGCTTGTTGATTTGTATTCTGCAATTGACATTTAGCGCCATTCGCATAAGTTATTTGGTTTCCAGAGTGATTCCTTTTGCTCCACCTGATCCCGCCTGTAAAGCATAAGATTTTGAATAAACGGGAATTTGGTGGCAATTAGCTTCTTTCACAAGCAGTTATTAACCAACGCACAGTGAAAAATATTATTAAGCAAGGCGACAATATTGAAAAGGATTAAGTTGCATCATTCCATATGAAATACAAAAATTGTGAAACATCGAAGAAGTAGATATTGGTGATAATGTCTTGCGAAGAATTATCCAATAGTGATATGTGCAAACAAATAGAACCTATTCGTAAATACTTAAACCAAAATATTGGCAAAACAAAGCCTCTGCCATTTCATATCATTCTTATTTTTTGGAACGATTTCTATATAATACATTGATATGATGATATAATAACTTTGACATATATAAAATCAGTAACTTTCAAAGTTTCCGGAATTTTTAAACAACATGGAAGATATCTAAATTATAACTCATGCCATCCCACATCACAAAAAAATAACGTTGTTATAGGAATAATAGATAAAAAAACAAAATAATCGATATCCATAAAATCAGATTAATAGAATAGACAACATATGTACATATAAATTACACAATAAAATAAATATAAATCCAACTACACAAATAAATCCAAGCCAAGAAAAAGACACTCCATTACACAAACCAACTATCAGAAAAACTGAAATATATTTTATCGAAACATAACATCAATATAACATTAACATATAACACATTATTACCACTATTCACTAAACTTGTAAAAAAACTAAAGACACTAAAAAATCAAATATTATATACTCCATACCAATTTTAAATTGTCCAAAAACATTATATAGGAATGACTACACAATATTAAGGAACAGAACAGAATAAATGGCCACAAATGCACTAAGAATTAAAGTAACAAAAATTTTAGTAAACAGACAGAAACTAAAAATTATTAATCAGAGAATTAATACGCATAAAACAAGATAAGTTTTTTGTGAATGAGAGACAAGATATAAAAAAGCCAAAGTTACCATAAATTAATTAATTAGTTTCAATTTACCTGCTATAATATCGTTTTGTTGAAATTCTAAGGTAAATAGGTCATGGATTTGGATACTATGTTTTTGATAATGTTTTCGAGAAATCTGTTATAAGTTTTTATCTATCTACAAATATTTTAATCATTCTATATTAATTACTCATTCGAAAATGCTTCCATGAAGGAGCGAAACGTTAAGTTACATATAAATTAAGTAAAAATGTGAAATTTAATCGATGTTTGATCATTTCTTCCAAACAACCTAGAACCCCAAGAAATTAAGAAAAAAATTATTATCATACTCAAGTGGTTGAGAAATTTTGTGAATGGCCTCTCACAAAAGTAAGAGCAAAGTATACCCTGACAGATATTCGCTTGCCGAGAGTGGTCGATGTATTAATAAAAGACTGATTTCGTAAACCTCATCTATGCATATCTTTTGAAAACACAAATTCAACGACTTATACTAACATGGATGGAATTCAATTTTTACGAAAAATGTGTTATACCGCGATTCTCATTTAATTAATAAAAGTAATTTTCAATTTTCCATTATACATACACTGTTTATAGTTTTACATTATATTTCAATCGTAATTTCAGTCCCTGATGATGAATTCGGAACTTAAACTATATATTGAAAATAGTACACTATGGTATTGATTACTATAGTCCAACAACAAAAGAGTTTATATACAGAGTAAGTTTTATGTATGGAACGCCTCAATTATTTCGGAAACGACTTGTACGATTTTTTAAAATTTTTGTGCACAAGTGTCATGTACTTTGTTATTTCGAATGGACCACCCTGTATAATTTCCCCTTTTCGAAATACTTAAGAAATACTTATTATTTTTCATCTAATGTTCCCTATACTTGCCATAATTTCGGAGTTATAGCTACATTTGCGTTATCTCCGCCGAAGTTAAAATATTTAGGAGGCTATGACTGCTACAATAACAAATTTGACCTTTCAATTAATTCTGTATTGTTGAAGTTTATTGAAAGTCGCAATGGATCGTTTATATGAAAAAGAACAAATTGATATTTTCTTGATAAGAAACGTGTAATATCATAAATAATTTATATCCTAACCGAAATCCCATAACCAGATTTACTATCAGTAAATTAGTAACGGTTCGGTAAAAGATTTATCCATATTAGGGCACAGAAAAACTGCATAAACTGAAAACAGATCTTTGTGCCCTGATGGAAGACGATCCACACTTGAGTACTAGACAAATATCCAGGGAACTTGATATTTCGCAAACATCCTTAATGATAATTTTGCGTGATAATAAATTCCATCCCTACAAAGTAACGTTGGTTCAAGAGTAATCAGATGACGATAGACGTGAAGAGTTTGCAGACCTAATAATGGAAAAATGTTATATAGAAAAAACAATCAAAACGATCAAAATTTTTTAAGTAATGTTATATTTTGCGATGAGGCCACTTTTTGTATTAATTGTCACGCAACAATTCCCGTTGGATGCGCGAATCCCATACCCAATATCCCAAAAAACTGGAATAATAGGCGACAAAATAATTGATCCCTTTTCATTGAGGTAACTTAAATGGCGTATTTAGATTTATGGAAAATGGGAAATGGTATTATACCTGAGTTGGATTGGATAAGATAAGAAAAACAGACAATAACAATATGTGGTGAGGCAATATCTGAATAATGTGTTTTCCAGAAGATGGATTGGAAGGTGTGGTTTTATCGAATGGCTCCCGCGATCACCCGACATTAATCCTTTAGACTATTTTCTGTGGGGTCACTTAAAAAATATTGTTTATAAAACAAAACCTGCCAATCTTCAGGAATTGAACGATAGGATTATTGGAAAGTTTTAAAAATCGACTTGTTAGATTGAAGTAAATGGACAACATTTTGAGCATCTGCAGTAATTGCCTTTACTGTATGTTTCCTAAAATTCGTAATTTTTCTACTTCGCAAATGTGGATCTAGTTCTAACATGACACAAACATTTAAAGATTTGTCTTGAGTTGTTGTAGGTAGTATTATCAAAAAATATTCAAATTAAACGAGTTTAATTTATCGTAGCCATCTTAATGTACAATATTTATTGTAACTTTGGTGGAGATACTGTAAATGTAGCTATAAATCCTGGCATTTAGTATTTCTTATGGATTTCTAAAAGCACAAAATATATATCGTGATCTATTTGAAATAACAAAGTTCATCATTTTTCCGGAAAAAGGAAAGATCTGACAACAATGTAAATACCATCATAATACCGGCCGTATCACAAGACCCTTGAGCACTAAAATTTATGGAAATCGTACAAGCCGTTTCCGAGATAATTGAGGCGTTACAAACATAAAACTCACTCTGTATATACTTTGAAAGACTTATTCTTATTTTGCATTTAAAATCTTTCTCCTCCGAGTGTACATACGAATCTACAATAGCGCCATCACCGTTTTTTGTATGCGCATCTCATCTTCAAAATGAAATAAATAAATAAAATGTATGAAGTTATCTGGAATGAATCAACACATAAAGATCGATTAAAAACAAATGTTTCGATTTTATCCATCTGTAACATAAATCAAAGCTGATAAGAAAAATTTGTTGTAAACGACCTTGCCGGGAATATTTTTCAATAACAATATAAACTCTAAAACACATGTGGGTTAGATCATTTTTATATGATAAAAATACATTAAGTTCCATCTGAATGTGATTTTTATATTTTCCACCACACTCGAGCTTCTAAATGTAACTGACTTTTTATTTATACATTATGTAACAGTACTCCAATCGAATTTATGTTGTATTTATGTAAAGCCGAAAGATATATATTGCCAGTAGGAATGTCCTTAAACGGACGACATTTACAATGACAATTTGTTTAATATTTAGGTGCGATTCAATCTACAAAGTCAAATATTGCAACGCTCTGTCAGATATTCCATTTGATCTTAAATTTATTTCTTATCCGTCCGAATCGATTAGGTAAATTTTATTTGTTGTACTAACAATTAGCTATAATTGTTTCAAACACCTTTAGGTTTATTTAATACGATACCACATCTCTAGAATGTAATTATAAGTGGAGGGTATTGAGGGAACATGACTTAGAGGTCAGTATAGATCTCATAAACAATATATGATATATAAACTGGAGCTACTTTAGATCCCGCAGATGAAGACATATTAATTGGAATCAAGATTCCACATTACGCTAAATCAGTATTTTAGCTACGAAGAACTGAATATATATCAACAGAACAAACTAGATTTCTACCTCAAACCATCGTTGAGGCCAAAGTCGGTTATAGTATTAAAGAATCTCTCAATAATGAAACTTTGTACATGGATTATTCTCAAATCAAAGCAAATGAGAAAACTTTTGTTGATTCAAAAGTTCCAATTAAAAAACATGGTAAACCTAAGGTTGTGCCAGTAGATATTCTACCTGTTCACTCAGATTTAAGCGGTTGGAAGTATCCCTGTGTCCAAGTTATTTTTGATTCGGATCCCGCTCCTATTGGTAAAAAGTACCAGCTTAATTAGAAAGGGATATTAATACTTATACGTTCATTTTCATATAATTGTGGTGAATTATATTCTGTTATTTAAAATTGACCTTTCGAAAAAAAAAAGAATGAGTAGTTAAGAGACAAATGGAGTAAATCATAGCAGACTTTTTTTAAAAAAATCTAAGCAGTCGCTACCAATAGCTTTTTATTTTAATTTCTATAACATTACAGGGAGCAAAATGTTCATAATTCGAATTATTCGATAACTATCTATATATTTATACATCAACATATAGATTCATTAACCCTAGAAAAAGTGCTTTAAGGGTTGTAAGGTTACCTTACCACATTCAAACTGATCAGAATTTGGAATCTAACGAAATATCGTATTTTAAAATTCTAGTGATACTTTTTCAATAGTGTTAGCAGAAATAGCTCTAGATTCTTCAGCAATACGTTGATTTTAATACGTCAATATTACCAGGTTCAGTGTTGTAAATATTTTATATAGAATTCCCCCACAGAAAAAAAAAACCAAACCAGATTTAACGATGTAGTTTACCGAGATGCATATCCAAACGTCCACTTCTCAAGAAACTAAGTATGTGAGGCAAATCACTACATTACCTACCATTCAATGTATTTACTATCCAAAGAAGAAGCTTGGATTTCAAATTCTAGAATTATTTGATTCAATTCATCACAGATTCGCTTTTTTAATGCCAGTTGCCAAAACAGTCATAAATACAAACAAAATTAGTATCACACAATACCTTCTGAAAAGAGTTGTTGCTTGCCATAGTTTCATTTAAAATTGGCCACACTAGTAGAAAACTTAGAACCCTTCAATTTACGTATAATTGTTCAAAAGTTGGAAGGAAGGTAGGAAAGTTCTTTTTAATAGTACTGTCTACTAACTCTACTAACCATTTTTCCCATACAGACATAAAGTATGTAGACCGTTATAGCATGGCGCAGTCACAAGGACCGATCAAAGTGAACGTTTATGTACTTACTTACTTATCATAATCGTGGAACGCCTCGTTAGCAAAATATATTTTACAGAAAAAGATTTTTTTAGTTATGAAAAGCATAGAGGGCGATTCAAATATGATTGAGACAAACAATGTAGTTGGCGCGCCCATATGTTTTGAAGGTTATGTGTTAGCTAGGTTCCTTATTAGCAATGGCATAGTTTTCGTCGCGAATGCACGCGCGTACTAAGACCATGAGTGAACGTCAAGTACCAACCACCGTTGTATAACGTATTGTCATCCGTTTTTTGGTGTGGGATGGTATTAAAAACGTGGAAATTTTTACGACCTTTACGAATTCAGTTCGGTAATGATTGCCTGAGTAGATCTGCTTTATTCACACCATCAACATTAATCGTGTAGAAGACAACCAGGACCGCGGGTAAGATTGTGCGTACAGTATTATGGGATCGATAGGAAGTTCTGTACGTTAACTAACCTTCTGAAAACATACGTGAAACCCGGTTATTGCTCTAAGTGGAGGAGCATTCCAGTACAAAGTGCGATTCTTCTTTAGGATAACGCGCGTGTCACACTTGAAACAATATCAGAACTAGAAAGGGAGATACTAGAATATGCGCACATGTCTATCCGAGTTGCCCAAGGAATTCTTCGATACCAGCATCTAAAAGCTTCCGGAGAGGTGGCAAAAATGTGTAACTTATGATGGGGATTATCTAGAAAAACTTTTGTAAATATTATCGATAATAAATAAATGTGCCAGGGCGTTTGTCTCGATCATATTTGATCCGCCCTCGTTTAAAAATGTTCATAAAATTTATTATTGACGTTTCTCATCTTCATCATTCAAAATAATAATGAACACATCTTATTTACATCCTGTTCAGAGTTAATCTGAAGCATCAAGTATCTGGAATGTTCTGATTTTGGGAAGATGAACTATAAAAAAACATGTCTTACGCATATTGTTTCTGGAAGAAGGTATTTTTGACCGTGTTATTTTTATGTTAGATATCGACGAACGCGAACTAAACACTTTGATGTACTCGTAAGTGCGGGTTCTCGTACTAATACTAAATGTCTGATTAACAGCGCAGTTAATTTCCTTCTTGTTTATTTTATATAATTTAATAGATACGAGATGTTTTTTTCTGCATTTTATTTCTTGTCTAATCATACTTGATTGTTTTTGCTTCAATTTCCAATTTCCCCTTCACAATCAGATTTCAATCAATTCACCGTATCGTTCACGCTAATTGTTAATTATAGAAAACTGTTAGAGAGTGACTGTATCAATTAATTTCAACTTTAAAGGTATCGATACCGAGTTTTAGGAAGTTCATCAGTGAGCCATTGATCGTGATTTACTATTTCTGATATTGATACGTACTTAATTATCTGCCTGAACACCTGCGATGAGCCATTGAAGTATAGAATAAAGGTAAACAAAAGGGAGAAGAATTTTACATTTAATCAAAATTCGAATTTAAAAAAATTACAGTAATACATCAAGCAATTTGTATAAGAAATATGTAATAACATATGTTTGTCATTTAACGTACTAGGCCAATTATATTTTTGCTATTAAAGAATTTATTATTATGTTACAGAGCTGAAATTTTTAATAGTATTTCTGGATAGTCTCCGTTATACTCTACACTGTTGAAATTTCGCGGGAAGCTTACGTATACCTTTTTCGTAAAAATCTCTCGGCTCGTCACGTAACTCTCCGCGTCCGAAGGATCCTTCTTTCGCTTTGCTTTAAAATCGCAGTCTTCAAAGTGCCTCTTTCAATGGAACAAATAAATAATAATCGCATGGCGACAAATTGGGACTATAAGGAGGGTGTTCTAGTGTTTAGCAACCCAATTCGCTGAGACGCGAGGAAACTTCTCAGTGTGTGAATTTCTAATCAAAACTCTTGGCTGAAATTCTACGGTAACCGAGTCGTTCCTGAATTATTTTCTTAATACTACGTGCGCTGATAACCAATTATTCAGACATATCGCGTTCGATACTGCGCAGGTCTTCCAAAATGAGTTTTTCTATAGCTTACGATAACACTTGTTCTGGGATGCTGAACACCAGGGCCTGTGTACTGGAATAGGAGAAGTTCAGGACGATTTTCAACGCCATCTCTGTTACTGGCTCACATCTAAAAGCTTACTTTTTGGTGTTTTTACTTTTGAATGTTTGTCAATCTGGATTCTGAAACTAAGTTGCAATCATGCATCGAGAAACAACCAAGATTATTGAATGAACAACGTCCATCTTGCAAAGGTGTTTGATATTGTTTGTTTATTAGCTATTTGCATTTTTGTTTATTTAAAAGTTATTATTTGTTGCGAATTGTGCTGTCGTGTTTACTTAGTTAATATGTGTAAACAAGTAAAGGCCTGCTGTGTACCAGGATGCACGAATAAGCAAGCGATAAGGTGAGAGTAGTATTTATTATTTTTCAACATTCACTGCCAACTCTACATTTACCTGGTAAGTACTTATATTTACTGTTACAATAAACCTCTTATGAATCCTAGTGAAAAGTTATGCAGAGGAAAAGAATTGCTATTTCCTCCAATAGTCAATCTCCTAATTTATAAAACATTCAATAGAAGCTCAAAATATACAGGATTAGATCTTGTCACTCCTTATGTGGCAGTTTTAGTAGTGAAGAAATTATTTAAAAGTCTGAAATGCCACTTGTGTAAAAATATAATATCGTCAAACGAATTAATTAAGGCAAATTCATTAATAAATTCTAGGGAATATAAAAACAATGTTTTATGTGCGCCTTCAGCAAAATTCTATGATATTTTTGAAAGTTTTTCTGATAAAATTTTCGAAAGATTGCTCCAGTTAATCAATTCGTTAGGCATAAAGAAACAAATATTCTGTTTGGAGGATTTAACAGGCATTTCCTCAATATTTTGATCAGATCATAAGGATTATGCAAATATGTTTGTAAATATTAGTTTTAAAGTATGCATATTTCATTACATAGGTATTATTAATAAAATTTTGAAGGGCAAAAATCAACAATATAAAGACTATGATGTTGTGATTAATATGGCATATGTTAAATATAGGAAAAGCTGCAAGAAAGACAACGGTAATCATTAATTAACCATGGTTATAAAATCAGTTTTTTATATACCATTGTATGTACCATGTACAAACAGAAACATTTTTTAAACACGCCAACATCTCACTGTTGACAGTCCTAAGCTTGCTAAAGTATGAAAGAAAATTTTTTGTTTGTGGATATAGTTATAAAATGTCAAAAACAAAATAAAAATTATAATAATCATCCTGTGTTTCAATATTCCATCTACCTATATCTTATATAAACCATTTAATTGTGATATTTAGATGGTCGGACCTGGTTGTCGCATAAATTCTAAATGAAACCAAAATATTTCACAAAATACTTCATTTAAACAGCATTTTAATTTCAGGTATTTATATTTTCTTGTAAACAACAATATTTGAATGTGAAATGTTAGCAAAATGAAAGTATTTGCATAATACTTTTTGTTTAATTCACAATTTGATGCGACAACTAGCTTCGAGCATTTAAAATTACTAGAGTTATTTTCAATTTTCCGTCGAAATTAGCATGGATATGAACCTTATATCAAAACATCTTTTTTCTTGGTACGGAGCCAGTCCGAGAGATGTCGCTAGGATCGAACTTTGTCGTTAAATTTTTATACAGAGTGGCAGATCTATCGAGTATATAACCTTTGCTGAACACCATTTATACACTTGAGCCTTGAAGAGGCACTCATCCCCGAATGGCTGGAGTAATTTTCGATGAATTTCCGCGGATTTTATATTATATTTGATAAAAAACGACAATCCCTACTGTTCGTAACAGACAAGTCTAATATCCAGTGCAACAACTTTTATGACACTAAATTTTTCGCGCAGTATACAAAAATTTCGGTTCATATTTGAACCACTCTCCTATCATTGATTTGAAGCTGATCGATCACACTTTCGATACGACCACTCTACGACAATTTAGAAATCAGTAAGCGAATGATACTTCTCTCCTTGCAATTATAGATCTTTCGAAGAATTTGATACCGATCATCCATTTTTTCTATACCTAATCTACTCTGAAGAGGTACAACAAAATAGAAACCGGTTAGCGCCTGACGCCTCTCTCCTTGCAATTATAAACATTAGTGATGTCGAAAGGGTACGTGCACTGCGACTTGATATATGCTACAGCTTCTTCGTATAGCGTTGACGGGTTAGTTTTCGACCTTCGTCAAAGCGAATATCCGGAGACGGGTGTCTGCTATTGCATGAAGAAATTAAGAGTCCCACTTCTCTATAAAATCTACAGTGGGCTTTTTATTTTTATTCTATCAAGGTGTTAATTTCAGTAATATGTCAGAAAAATGTGGCAATACAAAAGTTATTTCTGATTAGATACATGTATTTATTCGATCTTTCACAGGCGTAGTTTCCGAGAAACAGTACGATCATAAAAGACGCACGACCAAGGTAAAGGCATGTACTTCTATATCAAAGTGTCAATTATCTGTCTTTTGCTCATTACAAAAAACTGTTTCTCCACTCTCCACTTCTTGAGAATAATGATAATGCAAGAGGAATTGTGAGAATAATTATTCTAGTGTACAAGCTAGGGGAGTAAACCATCCATAAAACTTCACCTAAGTCAGTTTGATGGATCAACCTCTACGGACAAATTATGCAATGGAGATCTATAATTTGGAGTGAATTGAATAATTTCCCACTCTGCTATAACAGAAAATCTATTGAGACATTATTACAATTTATTTTCGTCTATGAATATTTGTGGAATCCCAATGAAAGGAGTTTTTTCACACAATTTGCTTCAAATGAAAGTGAAGCTAGTTGATATTTTGGTTTTGTCTTATCTTCATTATGCAAGATATTATTATGAAAAATATGTAAATACCGCAAATAAACAAGTGAAATTCGATTTAGACCTCAAGGGTGGCCTTCAATAAAAAAAACAACACAATATGCTTTTGATTCAAGTATTAACCATATTTTGTCTTGTTAACTAAAAACATAGACAGGGATTTGGAGGGTGTCAGCAAAACTGAAAAAAATACGATTTTGTACGAGTTTGCTTCTTATGTTTACTGTTGAGAGCAAATATGATATTCAGCTACAACTACAAGGGTCGCCTTTCAAGTTTGTACAACAAGGGAAACAGAAACGAACAAGTTCGGAACAAAATGTTGTATTGCTTTTCGAAATAATCACCCTCAAGGTCTATACATTTTTGTATACGCTCAAACCAATTTTGGAAACATGTTTTCCACTCTCAAGCTGATATCATAGAAACTCGTTGTCCGCGCATCTTTAGTTTGACACGAGGAACAAAAAAAAAAAGGCGTTAGGCGATAAATCGGGTTAATAGCAGCAATGAGACATTGATTCGATATTTTTTCCTTCCAATATTCAGTTTTTTAACAAACGTGTTTCATGGAAGCTAGTATGCAGTTTCCATTTGATACATATTTTTCTAAATGTTGCAGCTTGCGCCTTTATCTGTCTGTAAGTCACAAGTCAATCTTATTTAATCATGTTTTTCAGAATAAAAACCAATTTTGGTCAAACTTTTCTACATCTCGACCATGACAGAATTCTAGAAACCAATTGCAGTCTTCTCTGGTAGGGCTTCTTTACCAAAAGTAGAACCGAGTCGTTGCCTTTTGTAAAATCATAAACAATTATCCAAGGTGATTTCCATTTTTTGCACAAACTTGGTTCTTCTGAACGTTCACTATCAATAACTTACTAAGCCAATTTCTAAATTGCCACTGGCTTCGCAATAACAAACGTCAATGTTCACAAATGCAGTGATGCCACAACGTCAACTACTATTTAACTGTGAAAACTTGGAAGGCAATTCTCGTATGACATAATCTATAGATGACTCGGAGAATATCGACAGTTCTTGCCCATGATAATTGAATAATATTGACAATTCGATAGTATAATATTAGTAAGTAAAGTTAAAAGTATGGAAAATGATATTTTAGAATATTCCACCAGAATTTTGCACAGATTGGATCAATCATAGTGCAGAGTTTAGGGTTGCCAGGTTTCTGAAAATCAAAAAAACGGCCTTCAGAAACCAACAATAAAAGCACACAACCCGCTAGTAGAGCTTTAGTGATAAAAAAGTGAATAAGTACGATATTTAAACATAATTTTCCTTAAAATAGGACCTTCCACTTTCTTATTCCTCCGCAACAGAATTCTCTTCACGAACAAAGGAGGATGCCTCTTGATGAGAAGATAGTTTTTTGTAAATATTATCGTTGACGCGGTTTTGAATCTCTATTCCTTTCAAACTTAATGATTTAGATAATAAAAAAATGTTGTATTCATAATCAAATAACTTTTCCAAGTATTCTGTTTGTCGATCGGAAGCTTGGACTGCGTCTTCTCGAATTACTTGTTAGTTGCTAATTTATTTTGTCGAGAATAAATGTTATCTACGTTTTATTAATTTATTCCTCAAACCAACCTTAACATAATACACTTCAAATCAATCCTCATACCTGTCGCATTCCAGTTCATATTAACATCGCAAAAATTGAAAATAAATAGTTCTGCTCTTCATGATCTCACATGTCTCATGACGTGACAGAGAGATAGAATTTTACAAGGCAGCTCATATAGTCAATATACCAATTTGGATAGCTTAACATGTGAGATGAATATTTGTAGAAAATATCTTCCTTTGCGACAATCAAACTCTTCAAATTAGCAGCATGAGTAATTTGTGTAAGCGGGGCTGGTGACATAAAAACTGTGAAAAAAACTAGGAGAGTGGAAATCAAACGTAGTCGACGAAGACTACATCGACGACAACATAAATAACTAGAAAGAAAAATTTTGGTTATTAACAAAACTATACGTATCATACTAGAACTACTAAAGAAAATAATATGCCAGGTAAATAAAATCTACCTGTAACTTCTAATAACATAATAAAGTTTAACTTATCGCGAAGGAGACAATTTTTAATATTACAATATGATTCTAACACATGTTTTTAATTCGGATTAATGAACGGTGAATAATATCCAATACGATAAAAGATATTTATTGTATTACTAGATAAAAGAACAAATATTCAATGTTTGTTTAATAATGATGTGATTTGAAAATTTTTCCAAATTAAATTATCATTTTATTATTTACTCAACTACGCCTCTGCTTACATTTATAAATGCAGCGTGATATAAAATAAATAAAACCGCCCAAATTGTGTTCAGTTGATGTTGCCTTCGTCGCTTATTGTGTCAAAATGGCAGATTCATCGAAATCGAAAGAAAATTATCAAAGAGATGAGGCGGCCGAACAACTTTCAAATTGGTCGGAGAAAAATAAGGTACAATAAATATATTCCGTTTTAATAGTCGTCTAGCAAATTTAATTGGATATTTCTGTAGTTAAATATTGATCTTTGAAGTGAATAAAATCTGTTGAATGGCAGAAAGCATAAAATCTTGAATCTCACGTTCTACCTTTTATGTTGTTCGTCTTGAATGTAGACAATGTTTGTTGAATGACTTCAATTTATGAAATTTACTGTTTTCGAAAAAAATATTTGCGTTCACTTAGTCGATATGTCGAGTAGAACTCGAAGCAAATGTTTTATATCAACTTAATATATAATTAATAATATAATTATTACACAGATATAGAATGTAAACGTGAAGTTTGGAATAGATACAAAGTGAACGGCCAAAATATGGAACACACTCATTTAAAAATGTAATAATATGTGTATTGAAACATAAAAATAAAATCTTCATTTTTTACCTCAATAAACACATTTTCTCATTACCTTGTAACGTTTTCACTGCTCACAGCTTGCGTTACTTTTGTTGTTATAAACATTATAGGTCAGATCATCTCTTATTAGTTTTTTTAAAATTTATTTCATTTCCCTGTAAACAAAAACTCATGAGTTTTGCGGGTAACTTTTTATAATTTCAAATATAAATCATTGTATTTTATTTTCAACAAGTAGCTTTATAGGGGCTCAACTTACAAATAAATGAAAACGTCTATATTCCACATTTTTGTTTCAAACTTTCCTGGACATGCTGAATACACTTTCGCCATTTATCAGGTGTAATTCTCTGAATAGCTTCGTGAAAAGTATTTTTAACCTTCGAAAATTTAAATGTTTTATTTTCTGCTGCAATATATTGTTTAGCATTTGCCCAGATCAACTCAATGTGCTTGAGTTTACAGTGGTAGGGCGGTAATGGTAAAATGATTTTATTTTGTTTTTTTGGCCATTTTATCCATAATGTTTGAGTTTATTTTTATGCCCTTTAAAAATTTCTAAGCCCTGCCTTAATCATCGTTCCATCCACATCGTTATGATTAGAAGTCAGCTATTCTTGAATACCTGCTTTCCTTGTTGCATGACTATTTGTATTTTATTCACAGCTGCTCTAAGCAATTGGTTTGATGTGCAGTTAAACCACTCCCTTAACTCCATGATATTCTTCGTCGACTTATACCTCTCTTTCCCTGCATAATCAATCTCTGGAATTTGTATTGTTTGTTTCCTTTGTTGGAATTTTCTCAAGTTTCCTCGTGTAATACGACAACTCAATTCTGTTCAAGCTTCGGTAGAGTTTTCGAAAACCAATTTCCCGGTTTTTCCCAATCCCATAAAGCGTCTGGCAGAAAACCATCTTCACTACCGATGTGACAAATTATGAGTCTCTTTCCTTTTCCTAAAATTAAATTATTCCTATTACCCATAAACTACTCATCCACTGGGAACTCATTTTGAAAGAAAAATTTGTTTCTGATGGCGTTCCTGTCGAAATCATCAATTGAATTGTTAATTTTTTTTGTTGATGGATACTTTTTTGGATTGGCCACTGAATGATTAGCCCTGACTTTGCTGCTTAGCTGCTCAGCAAAATGGACGATTTTCATACACATGTTCGTTCAATTTTGATTTCGAAATTGACGATCTCAAAAGTTTTATTGGCATATTGTTATTATCAGAGTACCATACTCTGTCCTCTGAAAAATTATGTTAGTCAGCTGACGAAGATCTAGGCCACTTGTAAAAAAAGCAATGTCAAAAAATAGCTACTTGAAGATAAAATTTTATTACATTTTGCTAGCCAGTAGTCACTGAGAGGCAGATCTGGACTATACGATGGACGAGGAAGCAATTCGAAGTGCAATTCGTTAAATTTAACCATCGCTGCCATCGATGGTTCATTGCATTGGTGAAACAGTGGTTTTTTCTGCGAAATATAAGGCCGTTTTTCCTTGATTCTTGTATTCAAATAATCCAAAAATTCTATGTAGTATTCGCTATTGATTATCTCTTTCTATTGGTGATAGTCGATAAACAATATTCCTTGAGCATCCCAAAATACTTTACATTCATCTATGAAATTCTATCGATTCTTTTTATAAGCTCACCCTTTTTAAAAAATTAAAAATAGGCAGAACTTATTATATTCTGAAACTTTCATTACTCAAAACCTCTATGATTGAACTTACATTAAATTACCAAGAATATCAGATACTACACTATAAGCAACAGGAGAAAAATCACACTGTATAGATAAATACTGCATGCACTGTGATATGTAATCCTAATTCCATTCAAAATGTAAACAGACTTCAATGTAAAGGTTAAGAACATGAGACGGTATCGTATTATTGTTTCACATAAAAGGCATAGTAATTTTCCGTCTCACGACAATTTAGGTATTATAAAATGTCAAAAGTTCACAAATTGATCATAATATTCATAGTTATCGATGCAAAATTAAATAATTAGTACTTACAAAAACTTATTTTAACAATTAATACACGTTCAAATCAAAAATTCGCTAAAAACAACACAGTATACAAATCTCACGTCAAATTAAACTTTTAGTACGGTCAATTATTCACGTTACATCAATTATTTAAAGAAACTATTACGTATTTCTGTAGTTGGTTTTTTGAAGAAGACAATTTCTATCAATAGAAGATAATATGTAGAAAATATCTATTCGATAAATTGTAGATTGAGTTACGCGATGGAAGACTTCCACCTCTACTTCCGTATCTAGTGTTAACAAATTCTAATGTTGATCCAGCCAGATTCAAAAGCCTGATCCAAAAAGTTCTGCTGTAGATCTTGTTAATTATAAATCTCTAATGAGATAATTTAATTTAGTTTGATTAATTGATTATTTTCTGGACTTATCATCTAATATATTTTGAATGGAATTACCGGGACAAATTGAATATGGAAGATGTTTCGATAATAAAATTGCCATAGTAATAGAAGGGACAAGGGCATACACAATACTTACCATTTTTTAAGGCTAGGTTCCCTCCATAATATTGGTAAACCAAGTAGAAGTTACACGTTATCTCCGGTTCGCCATTTTAGTGAAACTATTCTCTTTTTATTTAATTCTTACCATCGTTCACAATAGGAAATCCAAAAAAAAAAAAAAGAATGTACGATGAGTGTACATTTCTTTGGAACTATAAAATGTCCATAAATGTAACAAGAACAATCAAAACATGATTTGTATTTTCTACTCGACGTTAAGTGAGAATTGACGGATGCCATGTAGGGTAATTTAAAAAAATTGAAGAAAAAATGGTTTCATATTTAAAAAAGATAGGTTCACACATTTGTTAACATTTGCTTCAGGATATATTGATGTACTGATATTGATATATTCATGTTAAAACGTGAAAACTAGTATAACTACGTTAAAAATATACGAGGAAGTTATGACGGAATGGGGACTTTTAAGATAATGACATATGGTTAGTTTCTGCTATGCATCTTATGCCTTGTATCAAAATGTATCAAAACACATAGTTAAGTTTTTTGACATTCATATAAATAAAGCAGTTTCAATAGTTGGCTGAATATGAAGAAAAAATAATATCGGATGTAAATGATATAGTATTTTTAACGTAAAAAGGAAATTTAAGAAACCGCGAGATAAATTTACGATAGCATCATCCTGAAAGTGCTCCGTTATTATAATCATTTGCCCAATATTTGAAAATCATTTCTATGTTTTTTATAGAGTAAAATCGGTTTTTCTGATAGCGCCGCTGCAATCGACTTGATTAATAAAGACGTTAGTTTAACTGCAGGACGTTATGGACCGATAGTTCTGAGGGATTATGATCTACTACAACAACTTCAAAGTTTTCACAGAGAAAGAATTCCAGAGAGAGTTGTACACGCAAAAGGTTCTGGAGCATTCGGCTATTTCGAGGTAACTATAATTTTATTTTATATCTTTTGAAAAGTTTACTTTCGGTTGATTCATTAAGAATATTCATGAACTCTACAGGGTTTTGATTATGAATAACTCGTTTATAAACATTTCCTTATCCTCCTGTCAACTTTTATCTTTAGTTAATATCGCTAAAGCGACTTTAGAGAATATTCTCACTTATTCTTTAGAAATATCAGTTTGAAGCTACCTTTGTATAATGGTACTACTTCTAATATATAATTAACAATCCCATACATTCTATATTCCAAACTTTAGTGAGTAAATAGCGACTATAAATACGGCAGGTTTATGTCTGAAGTTTCGTTTCAATTAAATGAAAAATATGTGTTTTTTTGGCACGAAGATTACGAATTTGGTTTTTTATTCATTTCTGTTAGAGCGTCAGTTATTATTTCATCAAAAATTATTTTAAACGATTGAAATTTTTGACATGTTTCATATTTTTCAGTGCACCAAGGCCCTCACAGATCTTACTGTATCCAAAGTTTTTGAATGCGTTGGAAAGAAAACACCGATAGCTGTACGATTTTCACAGGTTGCTGGTAATCTGGGAACTGCTGATACAGTGAGAGATCCTAGAGGTAAGAACATCAACCCATTTTGGGATATTACTCCCATAGGTCCATTTGTCTTCATGCTATTATGTATTCCAATCATATCGATTTAGTTTGGGAAACCATAAAAATAAAATTCGATTATCGAACTAAAAATAATGAAAGTGTTTAAAAAGTTTGAATATATAGATGAATATAACCAAGATCGCTAGATTGATTGTATTAAAAATGTTATTGCTTCATAATTGTATAGGATTTCATCAATATTCAATTGACTGTTGTGGGACTATAACCATTACGTTCTAAAATTGCCTGTGATAATTTATTTTCAATTAAAAAGAAATAAAATGTCAACGACACAATACTTCTTTCTAATTACAGTCAAATTGTATGTATGCACGATATCGGTTACTTACTGGAAGATTACAGAAAACACGATGCTTAATGCTTATTGTCACTAACAAAGAATTAAAAAGTACAAAGAAAATTTAAAACCATTTCTCTATAATTTAAATTCTAAAACTATGGCAAAAGTTACTAGCAGTTAGTAAACTTTTCTCAGATTTAAATAGATTTCATGATACAAGGTTTATTTAGAAAATGGCGGAGTTTTGGAATTCAAAACAAACAAAAAACATGAAAAAACATTAATTATCTATATTGTAATGATTTTCTTATTTATTTATATAATTTCTATTCATGGAATGAATTACTAAACATAGTCTCTTACGTTCTTAATTTATCTAAATACTATACACTACACTCAACCAAGTTATAATAATCCACTCATCACTATCACTTAACTACCTTAAATCATTTATATAAATTCTTCGATTACTTTCTATTTCGGTCTGTTCACTGCGACTATTCATTATAAACTGAACTAAATTGCGCCACATAAACTCATATACCACAAATATAATTTTCCAAATTTCTAGAACATAAATAAACAAAACAAATAAATAACTAGACCTTCCTGGGAAATTATCTGCTATCGCAACCAATCAATCACCTGCAGCCACTCGTCATCATCAAAGCTTTATGCTGCTAAGTAGTTCGTCATTCTTGAGAACAAGTGGAAATCACTAAACGCAAGATCAGGACTATATGAAGGATGTGGGAAAACTTCATATTTGAACGAGCTGAGGAGTTCTTGAATGCAGTTTACCCTAAGAGGTCCTGCAATGTCAAGCCGTTATCTATAATCTACTTATTGATGTTAGTTAATTCAAACAATGATGATGATAAACAGCTTGTTTGAAAAGCGACAGAGACTCGTAGACCTTCTTGCTCTACTCTGCCAGAAGTAAAGACTAGAGCTAAATAAATGAATACCAAATATATGGCCATAACTGTACTAAAAGGAAAAATAGATCAAATAGAAAAATTAACGTACCTGAGAACCATAATGAACAATAAATGGAATTATAACGCTGTGATACGATCAAGAATAGCAAAAGCGGAAGAGAGTTTAATGAAACTAAAAAACTCAACCTTGATTTGGGTATGAAGATGGCACGATGTTATGTCTTGGATAGACGCTCTCAGAAAATCTGCTGAAATATTTGGAAGCGTTTGAAATGTGGGTTTATCGTAGTATTTTAAAGATAAGTTGGATTGATGTCAAGTGATGGGCAACCCTGTAAAGTACGATGGTCTTAGGGAAATCAACTCAGGTATTTCGCGCAGCAGTAAATAAAGCATTGATAGTTAATATGAACATTGTAGCCAAAGATCGACACGAATTCAATCGAAAAGATAGTGCAGGAGCTTGGGCAAATTATTTTGTGCAGCTTCCAGTTTATCTAGATAAACATATTCTCTATAAATCATCTTATTAGGAGATATAAGGTTCAATATTATGCAAAAAAGATAAAAGACATGTTTTCTCCAGCAAATAGCAATTAAGTAACAGTAAAGACCGGAAATGTTTACCTATTCATCTGTTAATCTTTTACATAATCTTACAGTCCCTTTCAATAAAAAATGCTTTACAACCTGACCTAACTTGCAAGATATTTTATACACAATTACTCTAAGATCATAATTCAACTGCTTCTTTAATGGTCTATGAAACTGTAATGCTTGAAGTCATAAAACAAGCAATAAAACACAACAAACGGATTTAGATCACTACCAACATAATCACCCAATAATTTAGCAAAGATAATAGTCGTTGACAGAGTGAAATGTCAAATCATTTTCTGATAACATCAGCTTTAACATCAACTTATGTTCGAAAATTTATATCCATTTTTATGATACTTTTCTACCGAATAAAAATTTTTGAATCAGATATTTGTATCTATTTTTATAATTTTGTAGGCTTCGCAATAAAATTTTATACCGAGGAAGGCAACTGGGATCTGGTAGGAAATAACACGCCCATCTTCTTTATGAGAGATCCTATACTATTCCCGATGTTCATCCATTCCCAGAAGAACAACCCGGTTACTAATCTCCGAGATTGGGATATGTTCTGGGATTATTTGAGTTTAAACCACGAGAGTGTTCACCAAGTACTGTTCCTGTTTGGCGACAGAGGAATACCCGATGGGTACAGGCATCAACATGGTTTTGGATCGCATACATTTTCATTTATCGGTGAAAAACGTAAATTGACGTGGGTTAAGTTTATCTACAAAACTGATCAAGGTAATGTATTTTTTACTTAACGTTTTTAAAAGAATTGATATACATTATGATTGAGTTTCATAGATTTTGTATACTTTACTACTATCTAAGAAAATATGTTAATACTAAATTTGTGTACGATATATTCAAAGAGTGATAAATTATTATTAGTGAAAAACAAAAAACTATCAATTGTATTTGGGCACCTTCTGAGAAACTTGATTTTTCATATGTTTTGCATTGAATGTTAAAACAATTTGGATCATATATCAACAAGAAAAGCAAGAAATAAAAAAGTTCTATAAGAAGCGACTAAGAATAATAGAAGAAGTAAAAAAATTGAATGGAAAAATTCCAAATAACCACAAGAAACTTGAAAACTACACCAGTAAATTAACCATAGTTGTACAATCTTTTTTTGAGATTTCAATATATTTTCTAAACTATAATAATGTGTTTCAGATACTTGATGACCTTATTCTGTTTTATTTTTTTTTTCAGGAATAAAGAACTTGGATCCTAAAACTGCCGAAATAATCGCTGGTAAAGATCCGAATTATGCCCGAAGAGATTTATACAACGCAATAGAAGAGGGCAAAAAGACAGGAAAGTATCCAAGTTGGACTTTCTACATCCAAACTATGACGCAAGATCAAGCTGAGAAATTGAAATTCAATCCATTTGATATCACCAAAGTTTGGCCTCACGGCGACTTTCCATTACAGAAAGTCGGTAGATTCGTATTAAATCGCAACCCTTCAAACTTTTTCGCCGAAATTGAACAACTCTCCTTCAGTCCCAGCAATTTCACGCCAGGTAACTTAAATGTCGACTTAATTTACTCGAATTGTTGTTGTTGTTTTCCGTTCCTAGAAGTTTATTTTTAAATAATTAGGTATGCGGCGAAAAAAATAATTGTTTCTGAAAATAAACTAATTAAAACAATCGTTTTAAAATTCCTACTACGAGGGTTGCTATTTAAGTTTTGTGATCGACAAATAAAAATAAATATTTGAACCAATTGCTGAAGCATTTCTTCCATTTCGATTGAGGTACCAAAACATGTGATTTGAACGCATCAACCACTTCAGGTGTAAAAAAATGTTGACCCCGCAATTTATCTTTGATTTGCGGAAATTAGAGGAAATCATTGGGTGTGAAGCAAGGACTGTATGGCGGATGACCCATCAATTCGATGTTTCGACTATACAAAATCGTTTTGAAAGATTCGTATTGTCGTGGTGGAGAATGATTCGTCTTCTGCGATTGGTTTTCCTGTTTTTTCGAACACTTTTAGCAATAAATGCAGGTGTACTATTCAGTTGACAGTTCTATGTTGCTCTAATGGAACAGTGACGACATGTCCACTTATTTCGAAAAAGCAGGCGACCATTTGTTTCGACGTGTTTCATGCGCGAACAACTTTTGTTCGTTTTTGCTCGTCTTGAACGACCCATACAGTTGATTGTCTTTTGAAGCACTACATATGCCTCAATCTCACGGTATATCACAAGACGATCTTGCTATTCACGAACAGCATCGATGCTTCTTGGCACAACATCCGATTTTGGACAAAGTTAACGAAATTTATCCTACGACCACGAATAAAGTCGAAGCGAGTTGATCGGCACACTGCTGTTGGTTTAATCCACGTCGAAAGTCATTGAGAATCATCGCACAAAAATGTTCGAGGTTTAATTCCATTTTTTGACCAAGATGAATGTTCCAAGTATCTGTAAACATCTCAAATAGAACTCGTATGACAACACGTTCTGAGTACGTTCACCATTGATAATGTCAAACTTCATTATGTAAATGGCAGATTTGACATATTTATATCAGTGTTGCCATATCTCAAAACTAAATTAACAACCCTCGTATTCTCTAATAAAACGATCGCTTTAATTTCATTAATTTTCCTAATTGCTGCAATTGCTGCTAAATTTAGTGGTTACTTTTAAATATGTATATTTGAATCTAAATTTATTTTCTCGGGATTTTTCTTAAGTAAATACGAGATATAGAAGTTTAGGTAAAGAGCATCGCAACGTAGCAATCGATACGTCATTATTGGTACACGACTTGGAAGGCCACTAGTAGTAGTAGTGGTGTTAAACCGTATTTTGTAGTGCGTTCAATCAAAATCACGAGTATACGAGTGTCAACCATTGTTGACACTCATATATGTAATTATTAGATTAAGTACCTAGTATTTTGATCCTTTTTGTGAAAATTTATTGCATAGGCAAGAAAGATAATCAGTTCGATTTTGGCTGTGCGAGTATAACAGTAGATTATAGAAATCAAATGAAGTGAATTGAAAATTATTAAGTTTTCTTTTGTTCTTGTTGAAAAGTTTCAGTTTCAGCTTTATACTTTCATAGTCATGGAAGCTATTCCAAGTGGTAAGTACACAATATAGTATAAGAGACTTTGTCAAATTATCTAGTACTTTGGCAATTAAAAGTATCCTTAATACATAAATAAATATAAAATTTTTTTTAATGAAAGTATAAGTTCAGTTGCCACCACTTGCCACTATGTAAACATATCTATAGAGTCTTATTGCACCTCTTTCAAGGCTATTTCAGAAAAATGTTTGTCGATTAATATTCAAAGACATATTTTCGACTATTCCTATCAACTTCAATGCAATAGGGGTTCAGACAAAGCAGATGAACGATCTTCACAATACGTCATTAATAGAAAAATCAATATTGTTGATTTGTATATTTTCTTGTTGACCTCACTTAAGGTTTGGATAAAGTACGATTAAACCTTGAGTATGAAAATCTTAAAGATCTGAACATCAGAAATAGGACGAGGATTAAAACTAGAACGGGATTGTGAAAAAAATAAAGATTTTATTATCATGAACAAAATCATAGAAAGCGATAACAAGGTCACCGCGCGCAGGTTACAAAATAAGGGATCGATCGTTAAGTGTTATGCAGATGATTGTGTATCAGTGACAGAGCATGAAGATGGACTACAGCTTCTACTATTATACAGAATTAAGACTGTAACTGATAAATATAATATACAATTAGATTTAAACTAGCTGTCGACATTAACATAATTCAACAAATAACAAAATTCAATCACTTGAATTAGCAAGATCAAGTGAGAGGCATTTGATAGAGAAAACACGAATGGAAACAAAAGCCGAAACATCATCAATAAAAAGAATAATGGAGGAAGACTGAAATAAAAGTGTTGAGAACAATTAAGGGACTGAGACTCAGATATAGAAAGAGAAATGAAGATTTTAGGTAAGAGTTAGGAGTTCAGGATATGGTGAAATGGATTAGAAAACGTAAACGAGAAGAGATCATGTCGAAAGAATGCCAGAAAGCAGAAGGGCTAAATCCAGAAACCAAAAAGACTAGCAGGCAGACCATCAAAAAGGTAGTATAAGAGCTGGAGCTCAGGGTCAGAAAGTCAGAAAGACCTTATCAAAAGTACAGTTACGTAATTTCATGACTCTAACGTCGTTGTCTTCCATTGCAGTAAATATTTTGATAATAGTCGAACTTACTTGAAATAAAAATTATGTATTCTTCAATATCTTAACCCTCTTGTAACTTTCAAATTTAATAGGTTTTAGTTCTTACATATGTGTTTCTAGAACGACCTTTTTTTCGACATCATGCAGCTATAAATGAATTCATAACTCTGAACATGAATAAATTCTTACGGTGGCGCTACTGGGTTTTTCAGTATACACACTTTTCCGGCACAAATAAATATTATAAATCGTTATCAATAGATAAGATTGTTTAGTTCCGTTCAGTAGAATCAGAATAATTTGGGAATCTTAAAATGAACGCTATTATTATTGGGAGACCGGTAAATTAACTTCAAGAAATAATGTATATCCATTTCGCTATAGACCGTAGAAAAGGAAATGATGATTCGGTAATAAGTTTGCCGGATGTGAAAAGTAGAATTTGAAATTCAACTGCCGGAAAGCTATAATTATTTGATATTCTCAAAACATTGTTTTCAAATTTAAAAATTGTTTACATCTTTAGAAATCCTGTTAAGATAGAAACTATTTACATTAATTAAAGGATATGGAATGAGGGTGTTACGAACTTTGGAATCTTGAAGAATCATCCGTCGTCAAGGTATAGAGAACATAAATATGAAGATATTTGAATAAGTTATGAAATACCGAGGGGACTAAAAGGGACCTTCAGAAGCGCATAAGAGAAAGTATTACACAAAAGAATGATAGTGCGACAATGAGGACGATGCTGTCTCTCCTAGATTTCCCTCGCTCCGCTACGAGTCAAAGGAAGCGAGGAGGCGAGAGTGAGAACGGTGCAGAGTCTCCTCGCATTTTCTTGCTCCGCTGCGAGTCAAAGAAAGCGGGGTGAGACAATCAACCACAGTCACGCGTTCGGTCACTTGTTGACTTCTGCGTAGTAAGATGAATTTTTTTTTTCATAGTAGTGTGGACAACGAGTTGTACCCCACTTTTGTGGAATTATACCAAATCGAACTAATCATTTCACTGAAATTACTGGAGTAAACGATACAAGTAATGCTTGTAGAGTGCAATCCAGCACCTTCTCCACTTCGACTTTCTTTTTTTAATTAAGTGATATAAAATAGTCATTTAAATCTTGTCCAACGTATCGGGTAACTGTATAAATGATACAAAAGAAACAATTGTGAGAAAGGAGTTTATCGAAAGAATGTTTGTTAAATATTTCAATAACTTGCTTGGGAATTTATTTTTGACGGCTCGGCAGGTATTCTTCGTGATGGCTGCCATTTCGATACAAATATTTTTTTTATCTGTGCTAGTTTGTTAGCGTAACATGTAGATTTGATATAACCCTACAGGAAAAGTCCGTAATTGTTAAATTGGGTCTGCGTTGGGGCCAATTCATGTCACTTCTTCTGGAGATCAATTTGCCAGGAAAAATTTCCCGAATTCGTGGCAGAGATCTATGACAACATGTATGAAGCGGCTCCTTTCTGTTGCAACCATGTTGTTTGTTTACAGCCTTTAAAGTTTTGCAATTCAAGCACGACGATATCATCTAATATCTACACATAACGCTATAAATTCACTGTAACAGTGAGTCCCCTTTCATCTTCAAAAAAGTAATTGATTGGACTCGAGAAGCGGTAATTTTGCTTATATACGTGTCAATTCAGATGAAAATAAGCTCATCCGCATAGAAGATGTTAGTAAACGTTGGATAGCGTATCTGGTTTGCGAAGTCAAGCCTACGACTTGCACCAAATAAATTTTGTAAGGACGCAGTTCCGAATCTTTGTGTGAAATGCGAAATAATGATAATCAACAGCACGCTTCTAAATACACAAGTCAGGCTCGTCACGAACAGACGGAGTACCACTGTCTATGTTTTCAACTGTTCTTGAAGACCGTATTTTGGTTTATCCAGTGTTGATCTGGTCTCTTTAAACTTCTCGATTCATTTTTCAATCAATCTACCGCCTGAATTATAATTCAAATGAAAAAATTGGGAATATCGCAGAATTTTATACGCTCTACGGTCGCCGAATTGCCGTTTCTGTAAAAATCACGCACACACAACGCACGGTCTGCTCTCGAGAAACGCTCCATAGCGATTAAATTCCCAAGAGTCAGGCTACCGATTGACATACCTTTCTTTTGAGGCTGCTTGTGTTATTAGTTTTCCAAGTTATAGAATACATTTATCAACATCTCAGTTGTGGAACAGTAGTTCTTACCTTCTTACCAATAATTGGATTGATTGACTTTTTGTTCAGCTTTAAAAATGACATGTTTTATTTTGGGGAGCCTATTTTTAGGAGATGGAGGCTTGGCTGAACAGGGGAACATGTAAAATGAGAAAAAGCCAAAAATTATTGTTGTTCACGTTTTTATATATTCAATTTTTATTTTTAGTCAAATTGGGAACTGTCTCTTGAAGTTGCTGAGCAGACCGAGCGAAGAATGCAGTTTCTAGTTGGTTTAGGTTTACTTTAGCTTCGGTTAGATTAGATTTAAATTGGTGCATCGAACGTTAACTCCGTGAAAAAATATTTTTCTATGAAACGCAATCCAATTATTGGTACAAACGAAAAAAAGAAAACAAATTAGCGTGTTTTTGTTATGATTCTAAACCGGACAGATACGGAAGTATTTTCTTGATTCCTTTACAAAGAAAACTGTTTTCGTTGTTGGGTAAATATTTAAAAAACAGAATTTTTAGTGTTGATTAAAAATAATTTTTTACATGATAAACGTATTAAAGAAACTAAGGTAAAGTTACGTAAATAACATTTTGAAAATATTTTCAATTATCTGCTTTTAAAAGTAACCATGTTGATGCCAAACGACCGGAACGTCACTTAACTTAATTATTTCAAAAAGGTTTGATAAAATTCGTGCCCTTGTACCATTGTGAAATAGCCAAGGAAGTAAATATTTCACCGAACGGATATTCAATATTTTTCATTATAGGTTTCATTCGAAAACGCTATCTGCAGGGTGACTGCTGTGATTGTTTAATGCTGCTCGAAAGCTCGCGGGCATAAAAAATTCAAACGATGGTTTGAATACCTTAAAACGAAATCTAAGTGCATTTTCTTCAATATGAGATTAAATGTAGGTACTCTATTCTATCCCAGAAACAATAGAATTTTTCCTTCCAACAAAGCAAAAGCCAAAGAAACCAATTAAATTATTACGGACACATGTTCAGAATGAAAACAGACATAATTAGAAGAAAATCGATGGGAACAAGAAATAATAAAAGAAAAATTCAATATGAAATGAAGAGAATAGCAAGATACAGGAAGAATGGGTACAAGGAAAATCAGAATCCTCGTCCAATAACTGGGAATGTTGTAGGAGAAGAAAAAAAAAGAGTTTGTGGGAGTCTGAATAAAACTAATCATATTTCTTAACGTATTGGGTGAGACGGCTTCAATAATCAAGATCACCCATTTTACGACGCTGCAGTCTAGTACTAGGACAAAATTGTGATGAAAAAGCTAATACTTAAGACAGGATGTTCTACACTTAAAGACAAATATAGTTAAAGAATGTTAACTGCCTCATGAAATAACTATTATAAGTTTTGGTAGTATTCTATCTATCATCAGTTTACTTTTTCATTATCCATAAAAGTTATTTTCATTTCAATTTTATATCTTATTCCAAAATTGTATACATTATTTTCATTCCAATAACAAAATATCGATTACACACATTCAAATTTAGTTGTGCTGATTCAATGGTTCGAAACATCTGATTCCGATTTGATTTGAGCAATTTCAATAAAATATAATAACATTCCCGTGAATTTCAAATTTTAAATTTGACCATTTTTGTCAATATCGAAATGTTTGTTGACCGTTAATGATAATCAAGGACCATCAAAGAATTAGCTAGCATCTTTTTATTACTATTAAAGTGGCGTGCTGGTTACCTACATCTTTTGTCTACGCACTGACGCCATTACAGTCTGATTCTTCATTGTCTACGTTGTTCACTGAGGGTTTAAGATGCCTTCGACAATCGTGAGTTCCGCCGATTGTGAAGTACGAACGGTTATACGATTTCTTAGTGCTGAAGGCGTAAAACCGATCGATATTCATCGTGAGATCTGTGAAGTTACAGACAAAACATTATGAGTTTAAGCAAACAATTTCTGCCCGGAAAATCATGTGCACAGTTTTTTGGGACAGAAAAGAAGTATTGCCAGTGGAGTTTAGGACTCGTAATGAGACAATCAATGCAGCGTCTTATTGTGAGACATTGAAGAATCTGAGTGGTGCAATCCAGAACAAAAGAGGTGGCAAGTTGAGTAAGGGTATCGCTTTGCTGCATGACAATGCCTGTCCACATGTGGCTAATCGGACCAAAGATCTCATCAAATCTTTTCAATGGGAAACTCTAGATCATCCTCCCTACAGCCCTGATCTGGCGCCCAGCGACTACCATTTGTTTCTGCACTTGAAGAAACACCTGGACGGTCAGCGTCTTCAAGACGATAACAAAACAGTTGTGATACAGTGGTTAACAAGTCAGGCGGCAGAATTTTATGAGGAGGGTATTCAAAAACTGGTGCTACGTTATGACATGTGCCTCAATATTCACGGAAATTATGTAGAAAAGTAGATTAAGGTACCGGCTTTCCTGTAAAAATGAAATTATTGCGATATCTTTGGACTTCTTTTTATAATTCCAAAACAGTACTTACTTAAAAAATATGCCTCGTATATTGTTAAGACAACAAAAAAATTAAATCCAAATGAAATTTTTTGCATATAAGTCCAATGAATGGTTTCACCAAGATCTCAATGAGGTTATGAACGTTGGGTAAAATCATAGTATACAAATATTAAAGCCGACATTATGATAAAATTAATATAAAAATTCAATTTACATCTTTTTAAAAGACTCATATCAACTGGAAATAAATATCGATTCGCTCAGATGACTTAGTTCCCAACTACACGATTCAAACTGAGTTTTACTATATGTTCTCTTTATGTATTCACGGATAATTTACATTTTCTGTATCAAGAAGTTTCAAGATGTCGTTCGATTTCTCTCAAAAGAACGGTTGAAACAACATAATATGCTTGAAGATTGCATGTATTATACGGAGTGTGATTACAAATGCGGTTTCGTAAAATTTGAATTTATCTTCAAAATTCTACATGCACTTATCCAAACGTTGAATCTAATACTGGAAAACAGAAGTCGCATGATAAATCTAATGAGTAAAGCAGCGAATTCATGATGTTGAAAATTTGTGCTCCACCTCATGATTTGGGGATGCGACGACGCAGGGAGGTAAGAAAAGAAACGTTCTACCATTCCAGGATACCAATAGCCTATTAGAACAAACAACTTTATCCACTTTTAACATATCTTCATTTGTTTTTGTCTCAAGCCTATTTTAGAACGCTTGAAACACTTGTGTATAAAAAATTACTACATTATCTATTGTATTATTTTATAAGATACTTCGTTAACTTCTTTGGTACCTTTTAAAGCACCTCCATAAAATCGGTAGTACTAAACGGACATAAATTAGAAAAAGGTTCACAATTTGTTGGTAATTTCTTACCAAATAATCTTTTTAGTGATCAAATTCGATCCAAAAGAAGAGAACAATGCTAGTTTTACGTTGAACTAGCTATAACAATAGCTAAACATCAATGAACCTATACTAAAAATTTTACGAAATAGACCGATATGCCGATTGTTTGAAAAGTTTGGGACCTAACAAAAGTTCATTCTTTAATGTAGTCTCCTTAATCCAACGTGCTCCAACCTTTTCAAACCTTCGAAAAAATAATTGCCGTTTTTCTCCTCAAGATGCGATAGTTGCGATAACGTCCTCGTCTGCAAGTCAAACTAAAAGTTAGCAAACAAGTAATGTCGCTGGGGACAGATTTGGTAATTACAGTGGGTGGTCTAAAAATCAATATAGCAAAGACCAAAATTTATTATATTCAGCACGCAACCTTACAACGACACTTCCCTAGAACTTATGCGTCAAAATTTATTACAAAAAATCTAAATCCGGGCTACGAAATAAAATGACGAATAGAGATTGCTCGTACACTTTTAATATTACGAGATCCTGTCTTTACAACCATAAATTGTATGCCATGTATGTGGTCGATGATGTACGGAGTAGGGACGTGGACTTCAAAGGCCAGGACGATGAAACAACTGAAGGCATTCGAATTGTGGCTTCACAGAAAAATAAACTTCGAAAGGCAAGTCTGTCAAGACATCATATTTTGAGATGTGGTAAATATGGTTTATTGCAGCTCATACTCCAGAGCAAAATCGATATGCGCCGTGGAGTGGGAAGAAAGCAACAGTCGTCGCTTAGTTTCATTCGAGATTGGACCGTAATAAGAAGGGCTGGTAAAATTTTTCGTTTGGCAAAGGACCGTACAGCTTTGGCTACGGTGATCGCTAGTCAGTCAGAACAAGTTACATGAAAGAAAAAGAAGAAGAAAAGGGTTGTCAACTATGCATTGTCCTGTCTTCGTAATTTCTACATTTACCAAACAAAGGAATAATGCGTAACATTCTCGTATTATTGTTTTATCTTTTTGAAGATGATCACAATTATATGAAATTCCAAATCAGCTGGTTTTCCATTTACTCAAAAATCATCACTTATACGATTGTCAAATAGAAACCAAGCATCAGAAATGGCTGAAGTTGGCAGCTTTTCAGAAAAACCTCGTAGTTAAAGATTGATATACTTACTCGTATATACTTAGAAGAGAAGTGGATATAATTGGTAAAAAATATGTGCAAAAACTACTTTACTGTCATCGAGGATTTCCATGAATTGTAGTTAAAATGAGTTTGGTATAGTATTTAAAAGTTATGACATGAGGTACAATGTTTCTCTTATCACGGAAACCTTTTAATTTACGCAGTTCAATGTCAAATGTAATATATTATCTTGTTATAAGGAAGTATCGCGCATACCAGGTTGTTATTTTTATATATTTTTTATCATAACTAATTCACTTCCACCCAAGGTAATTAACACCGACATAATAAAAACAATTTATAATATAAAATTTTCTCCAGTAAAGTAATGTCATCTGAAACACTATCTTCAATAGCAGTTTCATCATGTTTAACTTAGAATTTTCATCCATTGCATAAAGACATATTTTCCTTGTTGATCTACAGGATACTTATCACGCAATTCATTTTAATTTCCATATTAACACCAACAATAGCGCTAAGCGTACAAATATTAATCATTCCAACGTTGAATTGATGACTGGAAGCATTTCTGGAAGGCTACGTTGTCATGATGTAGAATTTTTTTTATTTAGGTTAACAGTTTTTCTGCTTTCTTATTGTATCCGATAACTTATTGTTCTGCCGTAAAAATGCTTGTGTTAGGAAAAAACTGTTTGTGGATCATGGAAGTACAAGAATCTGCACAGACAGCGTTAAGAATATTAGCATCAAAAACGACAAAATCAAGCGGCAATAAGCTGTCGCGAGACACTCTACTGGATTCATAACACTGGAGTAAGAATTAATGAAGATAATAAGATTCACAACACACTTAATCCAAAAGACTATTGGAATGATTACCGTACATTTGTAACGGTAGTTAGAAAGTCGTTAAGACATACTTAAGTTAATTGTGGGTCACGATAAATCAAAAACGTGTAATTCGAATAGATTAACAGACACGTTCAGTTAGAAATGCAACCCAAAATATAACAAACCTTGTAACATTGTTATATCTTGTAAAGCATAAGTTCTACGGTCACTGACATGTTGTCGGAGGCCAGTACCGGCATGTTAGATAGTTATTAAATGTGTAAATATGGTTTTATTAAATATATTGTACCATTGGCACAAGATTCCGGAAATGGAGAGTGACAACGCACCACTATTGCACAGAGTATAATGGAGAAAAAGAAATGATCGAGCATCATATCTGCCGGTGCCGTGCCTTGATGGAGAAACGACGTCAAATGCTGACGAGCGATATAATAGATTGCTTAAAAAAAGTAGAATTGGACATAGAAAAAGTAAAAAACTTTATTTTAGGTTGGAAATACTTAAAAATAAGCTATAAAAGAGGAAAATATGGAAGGTAGGTTATCTGATCAACTAAGTTTCCAAAATCAAGACCCAATTGGCTTCAGGCCTTTGAGTGTACCACGACCAATTTAGATCGAGATTGTCCGTACTAACTAAAACTAATCTATGGAACAACTACATGCCGTATATTCCTACAAAAGCTGGTGAACTTTTTCGATGTCGCTAGTTGTCGCAGTTTTTTTTGACCTCGAAGCTACCTAAAATTGTATAGTCTCCGTACACAATGTGTAGCTCCTTTTTTTTTTCGATATCCAATTTTTGACATTTCCAGACAAATCTTCACAACGACTCCTTATCCGATTTTCAAACACAAACTAATCGTCCATAATGGCTGAAAGTGGGAATCTATTTCAAACTTATGTTGATATGTGCTGACATCTTTTGATTCTTACGATATGTTTTTTTGGGATTTTGCCATCTTGTATTTGCATAAAGTAAGATTTTCTTCCCATGTTCTGCTCGCTATCAAAAAACTTTTATTATTATTTTTTTTTTGGTTTCTCGGTGAAAAGTAGTGATTGTACAAAAGCTTTTTTCTCTTGCAGCGTATTCTTTATTCGGAATACTTAAAATTTGTGAATTCATGTAGGTGCCCGCATAATATTATATTATAAATAATAGTGTCAACCCACTTCAGAAATGTTACACGAGAAAAATCTCGTACATTATATTCATTCATAATGGAAAAAAACACTTTCAATAGGTGGTGTGAATTTTCTCAGCATCAAGCAACGTTAAGGAGCTGTGCAAAATTTTCGGAAATGATTGACAGGCTCGCATTTTGTGAAAATCTTACAATTGCCTTTTTCTTGGTAATTTAACGCAAACAAATCGTTTGTTTTTATTTTCATTCCATAGGGCATCATTTAAACATTACATTATTGACAGATATAAATATAGAAGAGAGATAGATTTGAGTTTTTCAATAGAAATTTAAATGTGGAATTTGGTTGATTTTTGATGGCGCCTATATAAGATCCTTCTCCGCTGCAGCGGTCGAGTTGGGATATTTTTCAAATGCTGTTATTTTGCGTGTGGAGTCCCGTGGGAAACAAGCTTTATCAATTGAAACAGATACAGCTGCATTATTCCCAAATGACAGTTTGGTCGACATTCTAATAACACGCCCAGAACACATTTTTTTGTTCATTTAAATTATAATAGTACAGAATGTCTTGTGAAATGCAGTTGTAAATAACCTCAACGTAGTACACTAAGCAAAAAATATACTTAGTATTATGAGGCTCAATATTTTACAATGCAAAAAAATGCACAATCACTTGCCAATTGTAATCAAATCGATATCATCTTTTCCCGAATCCCGCAATAATTTGAGGGCATATTTACTGGAAAATGCCTCTACTCTGTAAACGACTTCTATTTTAATAATAATATTTAATTACGAACATGCTGCATACTGGTTTAATTTTTGCTATTGACTTATATACTAATTATTACCTAGTACTACTACCTTTAATTTTATTACTCATTGTGATTTTTGTCTGTATATTGAAATTTTATTTTATTCGTATCTTTATTTATTTTCATGTTTGTTTTTTAGTTTTTACAAGCTTTGTCTATAAATTGTAACAATTTTTGACAATAAAGCATTTCTCTCTCTCCCTCTTAACAATAATGAAATGCTTTTAAAAAACGTTTGGTGAAGTATGCTGAAGTATCATCAGTGTTAATGCGGATACAACATTTACCAGACATTCTACTACCGAAAAGATTTTTTGGTTCATCAAGTTATATGAAATAAGAAGACGAAGATGGCTAATAGCGAAATAAATCCCAAGGAACAATATGGAACCCCATTTGATGAGTCAATTAGAAGTAAATTACCTTGTGAGTGATTTAGATTTGACCAAAGAAAAATCTGATATTCTTGAGCCGTTTTTTTCAAATAAGATGGATTACTGTTCTGCAATAATATTGGTGGATTGATGTCAATAAAGATTCAAGATAGCTTCATTCCATAACGATTAAAATTCCATCTTTACCCGCAGCATTTGGTGCTGACTTGGAATAGCTCCTGATATTAATTATCGAGAGCATAGGTGGCAGTTTTAAAGGTAACAGCCTTAATTGGGGTCGCAACTTGGCTATGGTTTTGCTGCCATCACACTTGTTTTGTAGAGTTTTGTAAAAGCTCTCCTTAAATACGAAACTATATTTTTGTTTCTTAAAACAATATTTCCTACGTGAAAATAAGGAAGGCTTTTGTATAGGAGAATTAGCCAAAGATACTGCTTTCTATCTAGCCTCGATCCCAACGCATGGTTGGTTGTTGACGACGTCTCAAAACATTTCTATGGCAATTAAAAATCACCAGATATATCGAAGGCTTTTGACAGGGTTTGGCATGACAACCTTCTAAATAAATTAGTGTCGTACGGTTTGTCGTCCTCACTTATCGGCTGGCTCAGTAGCTTTCTCAAAGACCGATCCATCCAGGTCCCTATTGATGGACATACTTCAAAAAGGTTTGAGATCAAAGTTGGTGTTTGATCTTGGGATCAGGGATGCATCTTGTCACCTACTCTCTTCCTTCTGAACATCAACGATCTCTTCCACAAAACTGCAAATCCGATCTATAGCTTCACCGTCTCTGACAATTACAAACCGGATTTCCATCAAGTTAAAGTTCCATTTTTTACACTCTTATAGAAGTTTCATTCCGGATACATGAGTACAGTAAGTGATGAACACGGTGAAAGATTTTGTCAAGAAATTGTATTATCAGAGTAGATAAGATTCAACCATGCTTGAAGACTACTGTTGGAGCCTCCAAATGGATACTGTCACCAGTAACTATAAGAGAAAAAGCTCATCATTGCAAAAAAATGTTCGTTAATGTAGAATGAACATTTCTGATGACCTAGAAGCATTTTGAATAAAATTAATTTACACTTTTCACTGATAAACAATTTTATTTCAATAAATCAAATAGTTTTAAGGTGACGAATCATAGTAGATCCAGTGAAAAAGACAAAAATATACTTTGTTGAATTGTGTTATTCGGATCTAAATTCTTGACCTATTCCAAATGCTGACGTTTATAATATTAGCGTAATACAAGGTTTTAACTAAACTAATGATCGAGACATGTTGGTTATAGCCTTATCTCTACCGTGGCAGTGATTACATTCTGTTAAAAAAGGAGATAAATATAAAACAAAACCAAACGGTTTTATATACAAATTTTTCTGATTATTTTGCTTCGCATACCCTTAATTTAAATATTTTATCATTCCTTAATAATTCAAATGCGTTATGTAGATACTGATTATTAATAATACCTCTATATTTTTTGATTATATCACAAAAACCATGCTCATTGATCGAAAGTACTGAAGCTGTAGAGATTTATGGGGAATCCAGAGCAATCTCAATGGACATATCGAATGCTTTTGATAGGCTTTGGCTTGACAACCTTCTAAATAAATTAGGATCGTACGGTTTGTCCTTATTTATCGGCTGGATTAGTAGCTTTCTCAAAGAGCGATCCATCCAGGTCGTTATCGATGGACACACTTCAGAAAGGTTTGAGATCAACGCTGGTGTTCCCCAGGGATGCATTTTGTCACCTACTCTCTCTTCTGTACATCAACGATCTACTCGACGAAACTGCAAATCCGATCTATAACCTCCACAATAAATTCGGCTAACACCCAAATCCGTAGGCAGAAATCGATCGCCCCCATTAATATTGATATTAAAAAATTTTTGGAGTGGAAGCAATCTGATTGAGTTTGGTGCAGCAAAGACCCAGGCTGCTATTTTTACAAAAAAGGCTGGCACTACAGATCGTTCTGTAGAGTATACGATTATATAGGGTTTAACAAAGTATAATTTACTACTGATGGTGGGAAAAACGATACGCAGAAGAAGAATGGGAATTTATAATTCGTAACATATGTATTCAATGCGATGTATAAGCTGTGATAAATATAACTTTGATTCTTGTATGTGATTGTTAATGTTATTTTTTATGAATTGAAATATTTGACACTAGATTTCAGAAAATATTCATACTTTTTCACAACAAGTGTCTAATTTCAATGGATAATAAATATAAGTATGAAAAATCCAATACTTGAAAATATTCGTCCTTGGAGGGTTCAGAATTATTTATACAGAAAATGATAATATGTTTTCATATAGAAAGATTATTAGAGATTCATGCAAAACGAGAAAAAATCTACAATTTCTAATCTTTTTATGAATTTCTTTTGCAGGTTTTGGACCTTCACCAGACAGATTACTTCAAGGACGTTTATTCTCCTATCCCGATTCCCATTTGTACCGCCTTGGTACTAACTATCAACAGCTTCCAGTCAATCGCCCAATTAAAAAGGTGGGAATTTCAATAATATTTATGAAAAATAAATTAACCAACGAAAGTTTGATAAAATACTAATCGCTTTTATCCCCTACCATCATATGTACTTGGATTTCCCGAAAATAGCGAGTCACATTTTTTTCCCAAGCGAATGTATTTTACAGCGAGCGTTTGGATGTTGGGCTGGGGTCTTGGTAACACAGCAGTGGACTCCGAGCTACTGTAGCTACAGCATACTTGGTTCCATGCACGTCCCTTTCGGAGCGCGGTCGAAGTCGGAATGGAAAAAGGGCCGAGCAGCGGTATGCGATCAAGTTTTGCGTTGAGACTCAAGAAAACACCAACGAAAACTTTCGCGAATACCTTTGGGGATAATTTTCTTCCGAAATCCTATTCGAACAGTTGGTATAAGATGTTTTGGGATGGGCGGAAAAGGACAAGACACTTCGAAAGATTAGAACAAAGTGTCAACCGCGTCAAACAGAATATCATTTGCCTGACAAAAATCGAGATCAGGGTCACACTACAGGCGGCCTACAGACCCGACTTCGCACCGCCAGATTTTTTTGTACTCTTAGCTGAAGAGATCGCTGAAAGGACAAAATTTGGACACCCAGAGCAACATTAGAGCCGTCGCTTTATGACCCCCAGCCTTCTAAAAAGCATCTACAGCATGGAAACTCGAAGGCAAAAGTGTGTTGATACAGGAGGGGCGTATCTCGAAGAATATGGATAAATTATACTATTTCATTCATTATATACTATTTTCATTTCAAGTCAAATTCAAATTCGAATAATATAAAAGAAGAAATCAACTATAATGAAAACAAAGAAATTAATTTATAACCAAATATTTTGGAATCAAATTGTTTATGACTTTATTTTGACATGTTCTATTTACTAAGTTTCATTTGTTTTTTTAACGTTATAGGTGCAAAACTTTGAGCGTGATGGTGAATCAGTATTGTACAATCAAAATGGAGCACCCAACTATCACCCAAACAGTTTCGGTGGTCCTAATGTCAACCCGATAGCCGAAGAATGGGTTAATCCACCAGAAGCTGTCAACGCTAATGTGGACTATTACAATTTGGGTAAAGATGATAATTTCTCTCAGCCTAGGGTATTCTGGAACAAAGTTTTGGATAGCGCAGCAAAACAGAGAATGGTTGATACATTAGCGAATTCCATACAAAAAGCTAGAGCTGATATCAGAAATAGATCGGTGGAGATGTTTAGAAATGTCGATTCGGATCTTGGAGACAGATTAGCTAAAGCTTTAGGTCAATTACAAGTTCATTTGTAAAGGTTATTGTTATTATAAACTCATGTTAATACAATATTATGGTATTCTGAAAATAATAAAGTTGTATCGAATATTATGTTTGTTTAATCATCCTCATCTGAAATTTTGTATTCAAAATTCCACTAAGAATATTGTAGATAACCAAATAATACCATTTGAAACTTGATATGGTACAGTATTGCTGAGACTGTGGTAAACCAAGTAGACAATTGGATTTATAGGTTAAATTAGGTTAGTACAAAAATCGTCCGAAAATACAAACATTCAAACAAAAATAAAAAAACAACAAATGATAACAATATAGAAAAAAAAACGAAAAAAAGATCCTAAGACTCGAGTCTATCCATAAGAGAGATACGGTTCGCACTTCATAAGCAAGTGCCAAGTTATACATCAGGAACAACTATAAAATAGATGAGAAAATCTGCCGGGATCTCTCACAGAACTAGAGGGCGGTGAAATGTCCTATTTTGCATCCATCCTTGGATTTTGATAGGAGTTGCTCGTGCGCGTTTGTATGTAGACATACTTTTAAATAATAAACAATCTTCCAATAATTGAATTCTCCAATTATTTATTTATATATACCACTCTACTGCAATGGTATATTTAGATGAATTGTAAATAATATAGACAAAAATACGAAAAAAGTAAGAAGTTCTAGAATTCCACTCTGCCAAATACGAATAATAAGAAAGTTAAAGAACTTATGACCGTGATATTGATTCATCGATATAAAGGAGAAAATTTGAGAACATTAGTTCTAGGAACTGGAAAATGGAATAAAGAGTGGGACCGGGTGGCAATTCGATGAGTATGTACTCTTAAAAGACCTAGCAATTCTGGACAGTCAATTTTATTAGTCACAATATTAACAAATACTCTTGGACACCCTGTACATAAATATATATATATATATATATATATATATATATATATATATATATATATAATTATTATTTATATGTAATTCATGTAATCTATAATACTTAAGTGTTTCAATATTTAAAGAGATAACATTATCGAGATAGATAGAGGTCAAGTATATTCTTAGAGGTAATGTTCAGCTAATTTTTGGCCAGATAAGCATTGTAACTATAATTATTGTTGTTAAATTTATCTGATACTAACCTGCCGGCAGTACCAAGGATTAAGCCTTTCGCAAGTCGTGATATTATAAGCTATAAACATGTTTTGTTCTTTAATACAAGACGTTTCGTCTAAATTTAAGACATTATAGCCGGGAGATCATCATAAAGTGTACTGGAAATGATCTGAAATAACTATTCACCTTCCCACGTTCCAGATGGAAAATATTTTTATTGCTTTTAATTTCCGTTCGTCAATACGGGATGGACTGACTGACTATAACGTATCATTTTATGTAGGTCATAACGCAAGCAGATCTATGAGTTATGATTATTAGAGTGGAATGGGAATAAAACAATTAATACTAAAATACAACTCTGCTGAATACTAATTTATTATTAATAAACGAAATTGAAAATGGTAAATTTCAACTTAATATAAAAAATAATATTTCTCTTGTATTGTTCACACATCCATTGATACATCATCTCTGTCACATTTTGAAACGTTGATAAAATAATTGAATGATTATATCCCTCTTGAAGATACAAGAGGATCTGTATAGATAGCAAAATTTTTTTCTGAAAAATCTGAGCTAAATGCTGGTCTCGACGATCAATATCAAATTAGACTTACTTTTGGCGATGTTTGTGTAGACAGTTCTTGACTAAGTTTAAAGAAGAATTATAGACCAAAGTAGCGTTGAAGCTTTTGAAACCTTCTCTTATTTCTACAATTGTGACAATAGAGACACCGAGGAGCGTCGAAATGTATGCCCAGTGTAGTTTTTTGGATTAGATAAATTCAAATATGTTGCGATATATGAAGAAATATTTGAGAAGGTACTGATACCTACAACTTGGTTTGCATTTTCCATTTCTATACTGCAAAAAGAAATGATCTGTTTTGACATTTGTGGGTCGTTGATTTTTATATTTTTTATAAATGTTTACAAAGTTTAATCTATTGTTCAATATTTCACCAATATCAGTAAATCGACGTTGAACATGAGTTTTTGTATTAGTTACTGTGATAATTAAAACATTGCCGGTATTATTAATATCATTACACTTCATTTTATATATTTCCTCCCTACGCAGAGCTCCTGCGATTTCGAATATTAAAGCTGAAAGATGTTACAAATAATATCTAAGCTAACATTAAAAATTTTTGCTGTTATACCTCATGCAAGAGGTAATGATCGTCTGGAGCTTATAACAGAAACTTATTATTTTCTTCACGGGCAAATGTTTTAGATTTTTTCGGTTTATAGCCAATTGATTTATTTTTAAATATGCAATGAGTTTCGAGTATTTACTGTTGTCTACGTCGTTTTTTACCATTATGGTGCCTTTCAGTTTTGAATAAGTCGACCAAAGTGTTGAAGACTACAATATTTTGGTAGTTTCATAGTAATCTTAACACTCTTTCTGTGAAGCTGTTTATGCTTTTATAGTACGCCACTGCATAAAAGAATTATATTCCTTTAAATATTTTTCCCTGGATTTCTCAAGGAGAAGATTCATAGTCGCTGCAGTTGCCGATTCAACAACATCTTCTGGTGTACAGTTTAAACTTTCTTCACTATTACTCTCCATCACTAATTATGATACTACACTTCTTTTACTTAGACACAAAACGGATTTTCTTGAACGAATATCAAGAACTAAAAGTGTGACAGTTTATCGGACGAATTGACATGAGAAAAAAAGCGTTCACATTTCACTATTTTGATAAAACAATTTTATAATTGCGGTGAAAAATGACACGTAACGGTATTTTTTTTAACACAAAAGCGTGAAAAAATGAACCGCTACGGTACTTTTTGACCGATTCAAAAATTACATTTTTTATGAATGCAAATGAATGAAAAAAAAAACGTGAATATTATAACGGACGTAGAAAATAGTATTTTTTGCAATTTCCGAATGTATTTTGTGTAGTGGGTCTTTTCTGAGTGAAGAGCTTTTGTCTTACATCAATAAGGTTTAAGTAACAATAAAAGCGACGTGGCGGGCATCATCATTTTTAGCAGCTTCAGCAGGTTCATGGTCACGGTCGCTCCATTTATGATCCGCCACTCATGTGGTTTCTGTAGCCTATATGCTTGTTATTTTTATTTGTCAATTCCCTACATGACTTTCTCAGGCACATTCCGTCACCTCTCTACTAAAGAAGTTTTGAGTTCATGATTTATTTATTATTGCCATTGCATCACTCTTTATGTAGTAGTAGACTAGGTGGGTGCCGAGACTTCAGAATTTTGAGCAGAGATTCACACGTTGGGAAGTTTGCACGCGTCTCCGCGAATTGAGTTTAGAAGCAATGCCACCCTCTCCATAGCTCCAATTTGTCGCCATGCGACTATTATTTATTTGGTTCATTGAAAGAGGCACTTAGCGGACTGTGATTCGAAAGAAATGCGAAAAAAGAATCCTTCATTCGCAAATGGTTACGTGACAAGCCGAAACATTTTTACGAAAAAGGTATACGAAAACTTCTGAAGAGGTGGGAAAAAATTTCAGCTCTATAACTTAACCCATTAGCAACTGAATTTGAGTGACCGAATTTTTCTTTTGCAAGTTATCTACTTGACTACATTGTGGAAAATGAAAAGTCTTACTTACATAGGTACTATTTTCATATTCATGAATCCTTTATTTTACTATAATCAAAAAATGGAATTGAGAGAGAGATTCGACGAATAAATTTTGGACGGGATAAGGGAAATTTATTATGAGAAGATTTGTTGGAGTCGGTCTCATATAAGAGTTGTTCCTCTGAAGGGCTGGGATTGTGGTGATTGCATTGTGGTTGTGTTGTTCTGGCAGAATACGAGGAAAAACGGACGACCAATAGCCAGAAGATGAAAATAGAGCACTAGTCTAATTAAGAACGGATCCCCTCATTTTAGGGATATTTTTTTTCTTTTGTTTCGTTTTTCTTTGATTTAAATGGGGGACGAGCGGGTACAGCTCAGCCGGCCATTTGACTGGTGAATAAGTTCACCACGTTTCAAGAAAACCGCAGAAAACCTGTAACACCGACGATAAGAATTGAGAGAAAAATTAAGTTCAGATGCAACTTAAGTTGCAGTTTTTTTAAGGAAAAATTATCTACAGTCCAAATTCAATTTTACAACAAAAAAAAAATATATTTTTGATATATTGAGGATATAGCTTGGATAAACTTAACAAAAAAGTCCAGTGGGAATACGTAGAATACTGTACGTGGAAATAAAGTGAATTATAAAAAACTACATCTACAGGATATAAACATTCATTTTCTTGAGAACTATAGGGTAAACCTCAAATGGAAATTTGAATTTGGTCCGATGAAAAATCAATAATGTGGTTTTAGTTGTGATGAATTGTGTTTTAGGGCACCAAAATCCGCGGATCTCGATTTAAATGACTCTAATTCATATAAAAGGACTCTATTTAATCGACCGACATATAAGATTTGAGTGAAGTCCAAAAAACCTAGCGCTCTTGTTTACTGGACCATAAATACTTGTATGGTGGAAGGTTAATCGACTCTTGTTTACTAGACCATAAATATGTATGGTGAAAGGGTGGCTATTGTATAGATTAGGTTCTAACATAGACCTTTTGCATTTCCAGGGGGAATATGTTCTGTGGATTTTTCAGAATTCTGGTCTTGAATCACACCTAGCCTGTACAGGAAAAGATGAGCTTGGTTTGGACTGGTTCTCAGTTAATTGTGAAAAGGGAATCTAAATATAAAGTGTGTATATATCATGTGAAAATCTAAAAATTTACTCATGTCAAAAATGCAATGTTTGACTCCACCCGAAACGTTTTTTTAGGTACCATCAACCATAAAATATGAATTGTTGACGTTTGTAGAAAAAAATTGATATTATTTATTAGTAAAGGGCTTTTTTAATTCAGACTGTAGATTTGAATTTTGATTGATAAAAATAATTTCAAAACGATTTGATATCATTATCCTAATTTAAATCATAAATTGCTTGGTAGAATTACTATTCAAGTGATCAGAAGCAACTTAAGTTGACTTGGCGTAACTCCATTGATGATTATTTATTTATTCAAGACCATTTTGAAACAATTTCAATGAAACAACATTTGAAAAATGTTTTGGGCATTAATGGGTTAATAATAAAACTTTTTATAATAAAATTCCGGTTTATATTTGAGCCTCGTCTGTCGCAAATTATAATTGGGTTTACAATTCCGTTGCCAGGTAAACATTTTTTTTTTTTCGTGACGATCATTTCATATAGGCGACACATCGGAATTAACATTTTTAGTATCGGCTGAATAACTAGATGGACTGCATCGAGTAATTGAAGTTAATACCGGATATGCTGGTATATAATTGAAGGTTTTTTACCTCTACTGCATTAGGATAGAATCAGTAGCTCGTCGGAGTGATGAGAAACCAAGATACCGGAACTTGTTCTGAATGTCTGAAAAGTGCATTTGCTACAATGTATATGAGCATAATCGCATATATACGTTTTTTATTATTTTGTAATCTATTGACGGAATAAACTGTTCTGATGAGACGTAATAACATCGAAACTAGTCAGTAGTTACATCCTCTCCTTGCAATTGCGAGCCATTGGGGATGTTAATATCGACAAAAAGGTCGATTTACAACACGCTCTTCAGAAGGGTTGTAAATCAATAATCGTCGTCGAGGCATTAGCCAGGAAAGTAGTTGTTTTGTTCTTTGAAGAACGGCGGAATAGATTTTCGAAATATTGATTTTCGAAATTTAGATCTTTATCACATTAGGATTTCATTAGGAATTGATACGAAGATAGAATTGATAAGTGCATCATGTAATGTTTGGTAATATTTTTGTTTTTTACTTTATTTAATTAAAGAGAGAGATGTGAATCTAACGTTTCTAATTAAGGAGTGATTTGCGGCACAATATTTTTTAAAAGTTTGTATTCTAACCAGCTAATGTTTACAATGTGAATTCTGGTTGACAATGAGTTTTGTGTTTCTGCATTTTATTAGAAAGCATCTTCTGTTGTTTCCTTTGCTAGCTTCATCTTAACTGTGTTGTCTCTGTAGTTAGATCTTATATTTTCAATAAATCCCATTTCTGTAAACATACAAAGACGGATAGTCTTTGCTAACTAGTTTGAACAAGAACCAATATATTGGGAGCTTGCAGCAAATTTTGGAAATCATTATCATCAGGGAAAGTTCAATTTGAGGTGAATTCCTAGTTTTTATCTTAACGAAGTAAGCCATAGTAGAAGATTAAGGAGTTACGGTTCGCATGGAATATGTATGTAATCAAAATTGGATTAAAAATTCTTGAATGCGTAAAAATATTTAAAAACATGTAGTAGTAATATAGGTAAAATTGATTTAACTATCCAATAATGCACATATTTTCATAAAATACCATGTGATGTCTATGATTAAAATTTTAATTTGAGTTTTTTTGATGTATTTGCAATTTAAATTTATTGCATAGAAATCAATGAAATAGTGAACTATTGAAAAATATTATTGAAACCATTCGCGATATATAACAAATTAGACCAAGTCTGCAAAATTATACTTCCACTGAAATATATTTTAAAACTGCAACGTCAGTTGTTTTCATATTCGTTATATAATTCCAATTAAATCAAAAGTAGGTTGATTTAAGTAATGCGACTTAATGAATGTTACAGAATCAGTACTTGAATTATTTAAGTTAGCCATCCAATTTCATAGACTCAAAATAGACTTCTGTTTCAGCTATGATTTTAAGCTTGAAAATAGTTTGTAGTCGCTTGGAACAAAATATGGAGAATAGAATGGCTGAGGAAACAATTCGAAATTCACTTCATTGAATTTTGATATCGTTTTTCTGAAATATCGAAAAGTTTCTTAGTTATTTCTCTCGTAAATCGATCTAATAATGTACAGTAGTTGTCAAACATATTTTGACCACCCTTTTTACACCATGTATTTTCTACGCAACTGCCGTTTTTATTTTATCAATTTAATGGGATTTAGTTTACAGTGGTACGGAGTAAGTCGTAGCTTCGGTATACCACACACCCATGTCACCCACAAGATCACTTATATCTTCATGCATCAACGAAATTGAATAAACTTCCGATTTTAGTGGAAATACTCTAACCTATCGTATGATACCATAAGACATACGTTGTCTTCGGTAATGTTGTTGGTGGAACAAAGCGAGTGATTGGTATCATGTGATTTAAGGTTGTATAGATTGATTGTGGTAATTGCCGAATATTGAATGAATGTCGAAAAAAGTTGGTCAGAGCAGTAACTGGTGAGTCTTATGTACGTACAACAATTTACTTTTGAGCATAGCAGTGGTCGCCCAAATGATGTGACGAATCCAGAATAGTTGAAAAAAATTCTACAATGCGGTACTGGATGATAGTCGACTTAATGTGCACGAGCTAGCAGGCAAGGGAGAAACGGCTCCAAAGAAGGCAAAGACCGTTCCATCTGCAGGGAAGGTAATGGAGTCCGTATTTTGGGATGCGCGTTCATTGACTATCTTGAAAACGCGAGTATTATGCGATCTTATTCAATCGTTTGAGTGAAGAGTTCAAACAAAAACGGCTGTATTTGGCTAAGAAAACAGTTATTTCATCAAGACAATGCACCAGCTCGCACATCCATTATTGCAATGGCCAAAATTAATGAAGTAAAGTTTGAATTGCTACCTCATGCTGAGATTTACCCCCTCAGATAATTTTCTTTTTCTAGACTTGAAAAAACTGCTCGTTGGTTGAAGACTTTCCAAAAAACAAGAAGAGATGTTGGCAGTTAATGGCTATTTTGAGGAACTTGACGATTCTATCAATGCAAAGGTAATATATTGGGCGCGATGATAACGACATCTGATCGATGCATATAATCATGCTGGACAATAGAGTGGCATTTCTAACATCCGTATAAAAATAATAGTCTCAAAAGAACGATGTAAATATCGATATGCGTTACAAAATAATATGATTATGTTTTCAAGTTGAAAAAGCGTTATTATGGAAACTTATGGAATTTCCGTAAACAAAACAGTAATGGTGAATCTGCGGTTTTCTTCAACCATTTTGTCAACTAGTTGAAACAGATCGTCTGAAACGACAGATTTGCGTCCTTGGCCCCCTGCATCATGCATCACTACGGTCATCTTTAAACTTTCGACACAATTCACGCACATCATCATTCATGAAGTTTTTCCCATACACACAAGTCTCATTCTCCGATGGATTTCTGCAGCACTATGGCCTTCCGCCTGTAGAAAACGAATCACACTTCGCAATTCACACTTGGCGGGAGCATGTACAGCCGTAGCCCAACGCCGACTGATGCCTGAATGTCAACAATGGTGGAGAGAGCTTCGCAGTCGCCTACACCGCGCGCATGCAAAACGGCTCTCGTATTAATTTTAGAGTAAAACATACACTACTAAATTTATACTTCTTTTTCTGCCTGTATTTTGTACTCAAAAACACAACAACTATATTGTTCATTCAATCGCCACCTATTTTTTTATCTTAAGAGCATGACTTGACGACAATTTGACCGCATCGAGCGCTACAATCGATTCAGTTGTCCCTTCTATATACTTCGCTCCCTGACATGTCAAAAATTGTAATATGCATTATATCTTTTTATTTGTAGTAAGTCTGGTTTTTATGTTTTTGCTTCGTCGATTCGTTTAATTTCAATCCTCGGTTTCGACCATTTTAATTTCATTTCAAATCTCTTGACGTTCAACCGTGACGGGATCCCACAGAGACATAAAAAAAACAGGAAAAATAAAGTCGTATCCAAACAAAACGCCGTCAATACGACTCACAGAACAACACCAGCAAGAAATTATCGAACACAGATAGGCGACGGACCGGTTGATTTGCATACATTCGTATCCCTTCCCTGTTCCCTTTTGTAAAGTCATGAATCCTATATTTGTTTTTGTACATTTCAATTGATTCTGCGATATACGTTAAATTTTTTTTGCTTTATTAATTCTACTTTCTTAGATAAATATCTTGCCGCGTCAAGACTTTTCAATAGATTCTTGAAGTTGTAATATCAAACCGGTGCAGCTGTCAGTCCTTGATTTATATAAATGTGTTTGGTTGAGGTCATAAAAATATTTTAATCGGTTGCTTTTAGAAGCTACTAAAATGTTTCCGGTAATCTTTATATAGGGTGTTTGATTAATAATTGAAAATATTTTAACTCTTGCAATGTGAATACAAAATTTCAAAATTCAACCCGAATACTCTAATATAAGGTGTCCAAAAAGATTATCGAGTATTTGTTTTCGCGCCACATTCGGAACGGAGCGGAAAGGGGTTCGTGGCGTCCGCCATTTTGTGGAGTTTTAAACACGATGGAACAGTACTCGGGGACGTATCGCGCATTTTGCGTACGAGCGTATTATCGTATAGTCAATAGTGACTGCTTAACGTCTGTATCGTGCGGAATATCGTACACGCCACGCGCCAAGTGACGATAGCATTAGGAAATGGATCAGGATGTTCGAGAATACAGGTGCGACAGTTAAAATTCAAAGCTCTGGTCGCTCTCGTTCAGTTCGCGATGAAGAAACAATTGAAGAAGTTGAGGCTTCGGTTCGTCGAAATCCATCTTTATCCATCCGAAAGCGAAACCAAGCGTTAAACATCAAAAAATCGTCCTTACATTTTATATTAAAGGAAGATTTGCATTTAAAAGCCTATAAAATTCAATTGGTTCAAGAATTGAAGGATACGGACTATGCTAATTGACTGAATTTTGCGAACGAAATGAAACAGCGACTTAACAACTTTGAAAACATACTGTTCAGCGACGAAGCAAATTTTCATTTGAATGGTCATGTTAATAAGTATAATTGTCAATACTGGGTAGTCGAAAATCCGAGACGAAAGCATGAACGACCTCTGCACAGCCCAAAGGTCGTTGTTTGGGCCGCTATGTCTGCTAAAGGAATTATTGATCCTTATTTTCATGAAGATCAACGAGGCCGAGCAATCAATGTGAATAGTGACAGTTACTGCAATATGTTGCGAATTTTTTTGGACCCAGAGTTGCAGGAATTTGCAGGTTTCAACTCAAGAACGTGGTTCCAGCAAGATGGGACCACTTGCCATACCTCGAATGACTCGATGGTAGTTGTGAATGAACTATTCCCTAATAAAGTCATTTCGTGAAGGGGTAACATCAACTCCCAGAAGCCCCGACTTTAGGACGCTTGACTATTTTGTATGGGTATACTTTAAAAGTAAGGTTTATCAAAATAATCCAACGAATTTAACCCAAATGAAGGAAAATATCAGGTCAGAAATGGCAGCAATATCAAGAGCTTTGTGTCGACGTGTTATCGCCAATCTTCGTTCCAGTTTAAAAGAGTGCCAGCAACGTAACGGTCATCATTGGGATAACATCATCTTTTCCAAATAATTTTCCATTTCATATGTAATAAAAAAACAATAAAAGTTTTTATTCCTTATAAATATTTTTTGATTACTTGAACTTACAAATACCCGATACCCTTTCTGTACACCTTGTATAACCAAAATCGTACGACACGGGCATGTGACTTGGTCGTAGAACTTAGAAACTACTAACCAAATTAAGAGCTACAACTTGTCTCTCCCTAAATAAAAAAAGCGAGTTATTCAATAGGAAAGGGACTAATCAATAACTAACTACAGATAACGACAACGAGGACGAAGTAGAAGATGAATTTCGCATCGATAAACTGATTCAACACTAATCAATCACGCATCGAGAAGATTGAGTCTTGTAAAGTTGAAAAATTTCACAATATGGTAATAAAACTTTGAGTTTGCCACCATATCACCTCAATCATAATCCCGTTGATCTTGTTTGGTCATCTATAGAACAATACGCTGTAATTGAAAATACCACATTTAGATTATTTACCTTTGTACCTAATGATATAATTCGAAGCGAGCATATTAAATAAGTTCCTCATTTGAATATGATTCCGCAATATTAAATAAAGGTGTACTCCCATGGCTTTAGCGTGAATGGCTTGACCAAAGCAGGCTTATGCAGAGAACAGCCCAATATAAATGAATTTTTGGGAACGTGGGGATACTTAATCGACGCAATAGAAACACAGTAATTTCAATCTACTCAGACAGCTGCTATGACAACTGTGCCCAGAACCCAATTGTAGTTATAACATCTCAAAGTAGTCTGTAGCACGACATACTTTACGGAGACGGATGGAACCATCTGCCTGTTTTCCAATCAACTGCTCCATTTAAAGAGGTGCGAAATTCATTTGGTTTTTTAACCGGACACAGTAATCTGAGATATCATCTCCGAACGATCCAGAATGCCACTTATGAGTGTAGTAAAAAGAAATTGCAGACCACGTTGGTGATTGTTCAGCACTCCTCTAAACGTGATTCAAGTATTTGGGCAAGCTTTACAGTTTGCCTACTGGCTTTGAAAGGTTCGATCAAAGGATATAGGTCTTTGGTAGACATATGTCCTCAATGATTCCTGGCCACACACCAACAGCCAATTTTGGTGTATATGTCTTCACATAATCGTTTACAGTATTCGTCCCTTCTATTTCAACGTTATATTTTTCTAAATACCTATTCCAATTTTGTTCAAAACAACTGATTCTTTTGCGTCCTTTGTTTGTTTCATGTATTGGTATATTTCTTTTGGGGTTCTTATAATTCTAGTACATAATGCTATAACAATATTTTGTCTTGTTTCGATTTTCCAACGTAATATCATAAAATTCTGTCTGATATTGTCCTCAGGAAATAATTCCGCAGTTGTTTGTACTTTAAAGCTTACTGCGAACATATTTATGCATGAGTGCACTACTGACGTTAGGTCGACAAAACCTATTGACAAAACATTTACTTATTTACAAAGTATAAGCGAACCGTATATTTACGGGACATATACCCTAACGGCAGTTTAAAAAATCATGAATCAACCATGATATCAAAAGTACTGTTACAAATATAAAAATACATTTTGATGAACTGTTTTATTCCGTTATTCAAGTGAAAGTTCTGGTTTTAATCGAGATAAACATCGTATTTGACTGCGAGATTGCGTAGCCACATAAAATTCCACTCATCAATTGTTTATAATAACGATAAACTACGTAACAATTAAAGTTGTCGTCTCAAACGTCAAAAGACTCTTGGTACAGGGTATGTACCATTACGATTCATTCAGGATTGTAGTTGAATTCCACAATTGTATAAAGCGCCTCATATTGTAGAGCGATTTTGTGGGCCATCAAATTGACGTTTTCCCTGTAACTAGAAGTTGTTGACTTTTTTAATTCTGAGAAAGAAAGAGTCAGTATCAGTTATAGTTCTTCCAATATCAATTACAGATTATAAATAGCCTTACCGACAATTTTGTTTGATCTACCATAGGCGTAGATACCTCATTTTATAAATTTATTATTTTTATAAAAACTTTTAAAAATATGTATATCCTATGCGAGGAAGTATTCGTTAAAAGGCAATAGAATCATTATAAATTAGACGGGATTATACGCCGTTATTTAGACAGATGCACTTAATTGTAGTCCTACTTGGAACGAGTAAAATGTACCTTTAAGGGAGTTTGGTTTAAACAGAGTACCAGACGTGAGTTGAGCTCTTTTTGTACCCCATTCGTTTTTTTTTCTGGAAAAAGAAATTTCAAAGCAAAAACCATAAAGGAAAATCAATTCTTCGCAAATAAAACAAAAGAAACAAAATATTTCAATTCCAAAGTATCTTTATAAATAATCATGGTACTCAGAATCGTCTCTAAAGTCATAATTTGATTGAATTATGAAGGGTTGTTTCATCTAGATAAATTATGTGTCTATTAGAATTTCGCTAATCTTCTATCTGACGAAAATAATCTTGTCGCCAACGCCAAACTTGCCATTTGTTTATTCAGTTTTTTGTGTTTAAATCACATGCTGACAAAATGCAATGTTTCGAAACTGGTATAATTGTATTCTGGATAATTTGCTACTTTTGCCGTATTCCTTCTAATGTCGCAAGAAATTTATGAATTGAATTAATCTTACCAAGCCACGCCAATGCTTATCGCAGACTTTCTGGCAGGAATATTTGAAATTGTGTACCGACAGCTTCGGTCAATAGAAATGCATTTATGTTTTAGATTCGATGTTTTCATTGGTAAACAGTGAAAATAATGAGTCCACGTGGACTGGCGGTTTGTTAGATGTTTACCGAATTTTATACGGGGAGTAAACAATATTTTTCATTTCTTAATTTGGTATAAGTGCCGTGCGTATTTATGAAATATTGATTTTTCCTCGCATAACTGTCTTCTGCATTTGATATTGGAAGAACCATAATAAAAAAGTAAGTACTCGTATCATACACTGTGAGAATACTGCTGAAAAATGATGCTTTGGGTAAAACTGAAGTATAGAAAGGTTTGCACGGCGAGAAAATCGAATTGAAACATGTCTTGCTTTGGAAGAACAGCTTAAAACTGACAGTTTTTCTGTCAAAGGTTATTACTGATGAAGAGTTATGAGGCGATGGCGTTATAGACTACTTTTCATCGTCAAAAATGCAAAATATATAATTACAATTAAATTTTTTGTATCGTTTTTTTGACGTAAAAAAATTTATTTTAAAATACAGTTGATGATAACTGCTTAATAATTACTACAACACCTAAATTTATTACACAAATGAATAAAAACTCAAAAAATTAAGGCAAATTAAAAAAAAAGGTTTTTGTACATTCAGTTTTAAATTCGAAATTTCTTCCTAAAACAGAAAGTGACGTTTAGAAACTCTTGTTTCAAGTTATATTCCACAATAAGCTGCATCATCATAATTTCCGAAGTTTGTTAAATAAAAGTCTCATGAGCTTTTTATGTCTTATTGGTGAAGTACCTAACAATACAGATAATCTGAAAATCCCCTAATTAGCATATATTATTAGTTGCTTTCATTTTTGTTGTAGATTAGATATAATCTACAAAAATATTATTTATGATTACATACTCACGCACTTACACGTATTCATTCAACATTTACCTGTAACAAAAAAATATGAATTACAAACAAATTGGATCTGTTTTTCATTGTGGTTTTGTTGTTAAACAATAATGTAAATTAATAAATACATCACTATTCCTATGTGAAACGTGCTGTTTTAAATTCCGATAGTGGTGGTTAGAATGGTTTATTGCAATTACTTCAATATTGAGTTCAGTGGACTTTGATGTTCACCCACTTAAAATAATATGAATGTTTCACAATAACATGTGGTATGAATATCAATTCTTAAAATCATCGTTGATTTCACTTATCGAATCGCGGTCTTGAACTAGAATATGCACATAGTTGCAAAACTTTGCATCACTTGAGTTTTGACTAGAAAGATTACTAGATTATTTAATGTTTGAAAAACATGAGATTTCAACTATTCAAAATTAACCCAATAAATTATAGAACGGTCAATTTAGACGTAAAAATACTGGTCAAATAACAATTATTCCCGGAAAGCCAAATATCTCCACCCAGATGGGGTTTACCATTACAAATAAAGTTTTGAAAATCCCCATCGATCCTATTTATGCTACAAAAGTTATTCGGAGTCAAAAGTCAAAATTTGAGGTTTTTTGGATTCTCGTCGAAAACAGTAAGTTTTATAAGAAAAAACCTCAAACCAAACTTGGAGATCTTAAAATTCTTTACAAAAATGGTCTATATGATTTTTTTCCACTTACCATTCCTAAGATATCGCGATTCTAAGAGTCACTTTTTACATAATCTGCACATATAAGCCACGTAAATACATATCAGGCACTTAAAACAAGTATAAATACGTGTCTCGAGTATACCATCAATTTTAAACATGGATAGGCAATCAACTGCTCAATTTTCCATTTGGGTACAATAGAGGAAGATTCCTCTTTTTAATGAAGAAACCAATGACTCAGCTACATATGAACAATTTATGAACATCCAGTAAGAGAAAGAGGAAGAAGAAGAAATCAAAAAAGACATGACAGGGTATTGTTCCCTTAAATTATGCTAAAATTGTCATGATAGTTAGTTGAGTAGGCCTCCAGGGTAAAAAAAAAACACGCCTACTACACTACCTCACAGGAAATGTGTGCATATCATGTACAATGTGAAGGTTTTTTTTGAAAATTCTTCGTTTTTGAGGTAAATCCAAAAAATCTCAAATTTTGACCTTTGACTCCGAATAACTTTAGTAGCACACATAGAATCGACGGGAATTCGAAAAACGTTATTTGTAATGGTAAACCCCAGCTCTCCACCAATATTTGGCTTTCCGGGAATTGTAAATGTCTATATTGACTGGACTATTAATTGCAAAATTATAATGGAGCAACGGTGATAAGCTAAAAACATGCAGACAACAGTTTTGCCCACCCTATAGCTTGAAACTGAGCTTTTTTTAGTTTTTTTTAAACTATATTTTTTCACTTTTTAGTTTCATTTCCTATGAAAGTGTATTTTTGATTTTTTTAAACTGTATTTACTTTCCACTTTTCAGTTCGATTTATTATCGAAAATTGAATTATTTTAATCATAAGTATTGTAAATCTCCAACAGAGGTTGCACGGTTATAAAATTCTGCTCGAACAACATAATAAAATTCAAGGTGTTAAATTTTAAATACGAAATTCGATGTCAAGATAAAATTGCAGTGATGATTTCTAATAAAAATTTGTAGAAAAAACATTTTTTACATTGTGAGTTTTGAACCCACAACCGGTGAATCCGGAGGTACAGACCGATCCTCTAACGAACTCAATTAAAGTAGTGGGATATACTAACAATAATAAGCCACGAAGGAGAGTTGCAAACAAGCTCACAAATAAGTGAAGCTAAGAAAAGCGATATTTATATTTTGAAGAATGTATACAGATAAGAATATGATAATAATAAAAGTACAGTCTGTAATGATTACATATTTAATTTTTTGATTTTTCCGTGTAACCTCTTTTTGCTGTTATTATTTCAGTGCATAATTTTGGAATCCGAATTTTTTCAATTATTGAATAATTTTTTTATATTCATTAAAATTTTACACTCTAATTACTAATGTTTATTAATGTAGCACGAAATCTCTTCAAAAATAGTACATAATAATTAAAAAAAAAATTTATTGCCTTTTCTGAGAAAATTTACCAGGATGATGATAATTTTTGTTCACACCATCAGAAAGTAGAGATTTTGACGAACAAAAAACTCACCGATTTTTGATAAAAAGCTAATATTTTGACAGCAGAATTTGCGATTGAAAATAAATATTTCAAATCCAATAAATAAAGTATGTTTGGGATATAAAAAGGTAACTTTTAACTCAATTTCGTGAAAAAAAATGTTTTCTGTAAAAGATAGAAATAAAAGCTAAAAACTTGATTAGTTGTAGATCTTTTTATTACCCACAACTTTGCGATTCAACTACTTTCCATAGGACTTGTAGTTTTTTTCCCTTAAAAATTGAGTCGCTTTCCCTTTCGGACCTCAGATACCCTTAAATTATTTTCCATTTCATTTTTATTATATTCTCCTCTTTTTCGAGTGGGTTTCATCTTACTATAATTTTTTTTTTGGTTTCAAAAATTATTGACCCTGATCTATTTAAAGAAGAATGCTGTTCATTTTTAGCGCAGGAAAAAATAAGAAAGAATACACATAGTAATAAATTATACAAACATTCCTTCTTTATTTTAAACAAGAACAAAACTAGATGCATTATCTACTATTGATCTGAAAAATTTAGCTAAATAATATACTGGCACTTAATTCGTCCTTCTTTTTTAATCATAAACAAAATTATTCAGAGATTTAATTGATACACCATGTTTTAGTTACGCCCTTCGGGCCAATTTTGTGGATCATTATCTGCGTCAACGGGCGTTCCATTGCGATCCTGCGAAGTTCATTTCATATTAAATCAGATCAGTCCGATATATTTTTATAAAAGAAAATATCTTAGTCACGTACCTCTGCCAAAAATTGAAGTTATGCTCGATTAAGATACCAGTTTGTTGTAGTCGAAAAAAAGATCTTGGGAAAAAAACCAGATCACGATGCAATGATATAAGCCTTATTTACGGCCTTCGGGACTATTTTGTGCATCGTTATCAGTTGCATTTCCTTTATTGGTCGAACATTTACACTCAGATTGGTATCTTAATGGTCGGTTACGATCATCGCGAAAATTTATTTTTTATTGTTGCTCTTGGTATATTTTATCTTCTGTGATCTCATAGTTTCCATTTTTTAATTCACCATAACCGCAATTATGGACCCATATAAGAAGGTTATTCTCACATTTTCATTTCGTTTAGAACGACATCAAAAAATTTATAAACTCGACAACTTTTTCTATCATCAGTGACGTTCTTATTCGAGTTCCTTCGGGTAATGATTATTTATTTGGAATGGAAATGTTAGGTCGAGTTAAAATCGATTTACGGTGAATTGCCAAATTAACAGGGACGTTTGTCAAAAATGTCTTTTTCAGATATACTTGACTACACTTTTGAATGGAGTATTTCTTTTTCAGGTATACTCACAAATGATGTATTTCTGGAAAATATTTTACGTTCACAGGATTTCAACAACTCAAACAAGTACTGAGTTTAATTTTTCGTTAGAAGAAACTATAACTATATTCTTTACAAAATATTTTATATTAATATTTTGAACGTTTTAATCCAGATTAGAACAAATCAACAAAACAATAGATGGATTTGCGCAGTTATTGAACTCTTCTTTTCGATATGTATAAAAGCCACCTAAAAATAATTAGATAATTATCTAAAAATTATTTTCCACCCCCTATCGACTTGGGGTTAGAGGGAGGTATATACAATATATGGAAGGTGGAATTAGCCGTCGGTCAATGTTTTTAAATTAGGTTAGGTTCTGCTCAAGAACACTATTTATACAACATCTTTCCGTGTTCTTTTAACACCCCTCTCCCCCACAACAAATCTTGATCCTTTTTGCACCCTATTTTACCATAAAAAAATTGTTATTGAATTTTCAATTTTTCCATATGTATTTTTCTATGATAAAATAATAAGTACATATGGTTACGTCAATTAACAAATATAATTGTTCATAATTCCACTGAATTAGTTTCATATATTTTTCACACATTACTTTCACTATTTAGCTGCATTTTTTGTTTAAATATTTTCTAATAAAATTTATAATTTGTTAACACACGTAATTCCGAAAATGTCAAATTTTTATTTTTTAACTCTCTCTATTTATTTAACAAGGGATGACTGACAACTGGAATAATTTGTTTTTGTATTCAGTAAACTTTTCCTTATTACCCCCCACAAACCCAAGTCGATAGAGGGTGGGGGATGATTTTTAGATAATTACCAATAATTATTACTACTTAAGTAGAAAAATAAAAAATAGAATGGGAGCGACTTGAGCCTGGGACCTCCTGCATGTGAGCTTCGTACTTTAGCCACAACACTACGGACACCTTGTATGTATGGATTTCTGGTCTCGTATACAATGCGACCCAAAGGATCTGTTGTGTCTCCCTTTCTTGTTGCGATACTGGAGAACACTTAGTGTTTACAGATGATCCATCATTCTTACTCCTTTTAAACAGTCTAGAATGTGGGATGGCTTTAATTACCAGAGATCTTGGTCTTCTATTTCATATATACCCTGGAGTTCCTTAGTGTTTAACACTTCGAGAGAATGTGGATAGATGTTTCGACCTCTATGCAACAAAATCTGCACGCCGCATTATTTGCTAGGTCTAAAGTTTTCAGGTGTTTCTTGAGGCGACAGTGCCCTGATAGAACTACTGTCTTTGCCTATCTCAGCCCCTGTAGGTTATCCAATAATTGCTTTTATCTACCTTCCTTTCCAGTTTTTTTTCCATTGTTCTGTAGCTTATCAGCTATTTCATTTCCCTTCGCTCCGTTGTGTCCATTGTAGGGTAATTTTGTTTTTCTTACGTAGCTCGTTTAATTTTTCTAGGCAATCCCAAACGAGTTTGGATTTTATGATATTGGAGCTTAGAGCTCTAATAGCTTCTTGACTATGGGACAGAATGATGATCTCCCATTTGCGATAGTTCCTCTTTAGAGACATTTACAGTGATTGGTTCTGGGCCCGTACACTTCTATTCCAGTTCCATTTGGCATTTATGTTTATTTCTTGTATGTTGTTTTGATCCCATTAGCTTTAACAGTTTTTCTCAAAGCTAAAATTTCCGTTCTGATGCATGTTCCAGGGTTGATCATTACTTAGGAACAGGTTTTCTTTGATGATTCTGTCTCTAAGCATTCTAAGTGATGTTTTCACTACCAGTACTATGTGGGGAGGTGGAAGATTTAGAATCACTTCTAGTACAGCTGTTGAGTAAGGTTTCACGGCCCCAGTTGCACATAAGCAGGCCAGTCTTTGTACTTTTGAGAGATTGTTCCTCGTGGTATTTAGACTAGTTCTAGTACCCCAAACCACTGCCCCATATGTGATGATCGATCTCATAATTGCCATCCACCAATCCACCGTAATATCTTTGGGTTCAGCCCAATTCCTCTCTGTAAAGTTTCTGCACTCCATCAGGGCTTTCGTGATTATTTTTTTTTCATGTTTGTTCCAGAGAAATTCACTATCTAATGTGAGTCCTAGATATTTTCCCTCTGTTTAGGTAGGTAGGTCTTGTTAGGATTGACGTTTAGCTCCACCGATCGACACCACCTTTTTGTATTGTTGAGTCCTTTTTGAACTGTTACAGGGTGTATTTTAAAAGCATTATTTTGTGTAGTTGATTATGTCGTCTGCATATCCTTAACATGGTATGCCGATCTCAGTCTACCCGCATAAGAGTTCGTCTACTTCTAAGCTCCACATAAGTGGGGACGCGACTCTCCATTTTGGGCATCCTCTGTTTGCAGTGATTGAAATGATGTCTTGAACTACTTTCATTACTCCTGTTCTAGTAGATAGTAGCTGAGTCATCGATCTACTCCTCTCGCATCTGAAGCTTTTTTAACAGCGTTGTGTGGAGTATTGTCAAGGGCGCCTTCTATGCATAACAAGGCATACGGAGACCTTAGTAATGACTTTCTTTACGCACTAACGCGTAAAGTTTTACGTTCTCGAAAGTGAGTAATTTAAGCAGAAGAAAATATTTTCGATAGTATTATAATCTTAAATACAAATAAACAATAATGTGATTAATGAAAATCTATGTGAATATAGAATCAAAGTCTCTTTTTTATAATTTCATTGGATTTACCGTACTTCCGTGACGAAAAAAGCCATCCTGTTTATTCGCCGTCAATGTTTTCCGCTGTCGTTCATCTGTAAAATTTTCAGACACGTTTAGAGTAATTGTATAGTTAACAATGTAAAATTCCCGATTTGACCTTTTAGACTTATCGTTGATCGTGCCATGGCCCCATATAAGGTTCTTCATCGGTTCTCAAGTCGCGGGTCGTGGATGCAAAGGGCAATGTCCATTCTTTGCGGACAAAAGAAACGGATTCTTGCTTATCCTCCAAGAGAATTCAAACAAAAAATAATACCTTTTCTAAGATATAAGTATACGGGACATTTGATATATATTTACGTTATTGGTAAAGAATAAACTAATTGAATGTTTGGAAGAGGTGAAAATGATAGAAACTGCATTTCTTCCCGTTTGAATACAAAATTTGTATAAAATTTTGAACAAAACTTTTTATCTTATGTTTTTTAATATAATTCTATCCATTAAAAGTTTGATCCTTTTCTCATAGACCTCAAAAATACAAGTATACCAATATCATCGTTAATACGTTCTATGAAGGTTGCTGACCTCAACCTAAATACATCAGCACTTATCAAAGTAAGTTTTGGAGGCTTAGTTTTTGTTTGACAATTGTATATGGGTATTTGTGAAGATTTTTCTGAAAATATTTATTTTTAAAAGGCAATACGCTACGCAAATCAAAAAGAAGTTTGACATTGTGGTGTTCCGCACCATCATTTACGACTACAAAATTTTTGTCAGCTGAATTAGAACGTGGTCATATCAGCTCTTTTTTTCTTCTCAATTGCAATGTTGAGAGTATAGTGAATTTTAACCTCGAGCTAAAAGATCTATTCCCATGAGGCAGGTCGGATCAAAGACAAAGCAATAAGTGTTCTGGCCAATGCCGCGATAAAAATTAAGCTACATCTTCTTCGATTAACGTAACGAAGATAGACCTTTTTGTGGAAATTAACATCTAATAACATGCAATTGCAAGGAGAGAGATGTAAACCAATGACTGAGTTCGATGTTGTTGCACCTCTAGAACCTTTGATGAGATACGATAATATTGAAGCCAATCAGTAGATTGTGCCTCTTCCGCAGCATTCAATACAGTTTAGTATTGGTATATGGGAAAATGTAAACGTAGAAGAAAAGAATAATTTCCGAGTGGTATAATTAACACACAATTATTTATCCTCATTTTTTGAGTGGATCGTTATCTGCAATTATATCAGTTCTCGCCAGTTTTGATACCAGTGTTCTTCTAGATTTTCCTCTAAGGGGTTATTTAAAATCAAAGATTTATGCAAAATCTACAGTTCCCAAACCGGATTAGATTCGAAGTTAATAAAATTATCTTTAAGTTATTCATAAAGTGAAAGACGAATGTGTTGGTAGAAAAGTTTATTGTTAAGAGACCTTTCAAGAAATAGGTATTTAAGGCACAAGTCATATATCACCTAGTCACATAACATCAGTTTTCTTCAGTTTCTTTTTTTGGTGTATGATTTATAAGTTTAATTTTCATATCCAAACTCTGATTTTTCATTTTTCACTATTCGACACTATATCGTTTACCTCAAATGGTCGCCAGAAAGTCATAACCATAAGTGAAATCAAATATTTAGTAAAGCGACTTCTTTGAAATAATCAGCCGGCTTTTTCATCTGAATGCTTCCAAGAGTATGTGTTCATTAGCGACACTTAGATTTCTTACCGGAGTACTAGTAAAATTCTTTACTGTTATCGTGGGAATGGGTATTATAAACACTCCTTTAAAATTCGCCTCAGTAAATCAGTTTGCGGTTGTACTTTTTTTATACTGTTTAAAAACTGATAAAATATATCTCCCATTTTCCCTGTGTAAGAGTTAGTTAAGTTTGAGATTACTCACTACTGTTACAAACTCATCTCTGCCCTGGAGCCGGTCCTGCTTGAATATAGTTATAGGGGAAGGTGAAATACCCAGAATTAGTTTGATATTTGTTTTTATGTAACTTTTTATAACAAGCGGTTTATTTACATTGTTTCTTTTGAATAATTTTCTAGATCTAAAGATCCATTTATTTACTTGTTTTGTTTATTTTTCTAGATCTTTGGAGAATTATTTTTGGATATATAAGGAGTTTATGTAGCGCAATTAAGTTCAGTTTATGATAAATAGTCGTAGTGAACAGACCGAAATAGAAAGTAATCGAGAATTTAAATAAATTATTGAGTGATAGTGATAAGTGAATTACTATAAGTTAGTGTAGTGTAGTGTATAGTGTTTCTGAAATAAACTATAATTCACTCGACGAATAGAAAGAGTGTTAATAAATACGAAAAACATTACAATACATTATTAAAAGATTTTCCAATTGAGACAATAGAAGATCTACATCTATTTAAAAAAATCAACGATAACATCATTGTGTCATTTCCAAATACAATTAAACAACATCGGCATTTAAAATGAAAAATAGTATAATTGTGGGAAAAATATTGAATTTAACATGGTCTACTTAATGAATTAGTACGTACCCAAACGTATATATATATATATATATATATATATATATATATATATATATATATATATATATATATATATATATATATACTGATAAGTAGCATGACCTTTATATATTTTTAAAATAAGTTTAGGTTAAATACCTATACGATAAGTGGAAATTAACATGCCGTCAACTATTTTAACCTAATAAAATTTGTTTCGACTGATAATACTAGAAAGTTTAACGGCAACATGTAAAACATGTAGAACAGCATTAATTGTACACGTTTATAAGATAAGCCGGATATTTTTTTCAGATAAACTAAGTTTTTCTTATCTCACAACACAAGTGTGGTATGAGAGCACGTTCATACGATACGGATTCGGGCTTATTAGCGTAAACTGCATTTGCGGGTATATACACGAACAAACGGTAAACAGTACGCGGCAAAATAACCGGTGCCGTTGCTATTGACATTCGGTATTTTCATCGAAAAGCGATTCGTCAATATAATCAAATGCAATTAGCACCTAGGCTTTTGATAATTTTTTTTAAATTTTATATTATTCAAAATCGGAAACCCGATATGTATTGTTACAAACTCGTCAACGACATGGACCGAGCAACCGGTCCTGTTGGGTTATAATAGAAATTTGGCAAATACGCATGTTAGTTTCATGTTTGTTTTTTCACATATTTTTTTATAAACAACAGAGAGTTGTTCAATTATTTTCTCATTTGATCTAATTACAAGGAAGGTCTTTTTATTAATTTGTTTGTATGTTTTCTAGTATTATTGAGAAATTACTTTTGGGTACATATATTAGTTTATTGATGAGCTAAGAAGTCCGATTATAATGAAAAGTCAAAGTGAAGAAACATTACAGTATGTTATTTATAGAAAGAAACAAGTTTTTGTGTAATTTTCGTTGAGAAAAACTTTTCGTGTATTTATTTTGTTGTTAAGAATAGTTGTTTAAAGTACAGTTGCTAGTAATAAGTCAATACTTTTTTATGCTGCTACAACTCGTTTCTCGACAAAACAACAAAAAATGTGTCTCGATATATTTTTCTAGCATAAAATATCGAAAAAGGAATTAAAATATAAAACGCTAGTACATCGATATTAATCTAGCATTTAAAAGATTATGGCTTCAGTATTTTGGGATGTGCATGGAATATTGTTCATCGACTATCATCAAAAAGGAGAGACAATCAATAGCGAATGCTACATAGAGTTTTGTACCGTTTGAATACAAAAATCAAGGAAAAACGGCCTCATATCGTCGAAGAAACATCACTGTTTCACTATATAGACACAGACAATGCACCGATTCAGTCGATAGCAACGATAGTTAAATTGAACGAATTATACTTCGAATTCCTTCCTCATCCACCATATAGCCAAGATCTGGCCTCCAGTGACTACTATCTATTCGCTAATCTCAGAAAAATGCTCGTCGCTAAGACATTTAACTCAAAAGAAGAATCAATCCTTCTATAAGCCCGGCATCGAGAAGTTAGAGAATCGTTGGAATGTTGTATTGCTCTTGAATGAGATTAAATTGACGAATAAAATCGATTTTTGGACAAAAAAATGTGTTTTTCTTAGTTAGTTACACGACTTATTGAGTGATGTGTTATGTAATATTTGATTTACCCTTACTTCCGTAACAATACATTCATCCAAATTATTCGCCGTCAATGTCTTCCACTGTTGTTCATCTGTAAAATTTTCAGATACGTTTAGATTAATTGTATGTTTAACAATGTGCAATTCCCTTTCCGACCTTTTAGATTTATCGTTGATCGTGCCATGGCCCCATATAAGGCTCTTCTTCTGATCTCACGTCGCGGGTCAAGTTGATTATTATTATAACTTTGAACGATTTTTTTAGATTTGTTTTTCCAAGACTACTGTTTGTGGAAATTTCTTTTTATGATTGATCCCCAAATAAGGACCAACAAATAAGAATAAATAGCGCTGAAAAAGCGTATTTTCACAAATTAGTACTATAACAATAAAGATGTATAAATTATATTTTTAATATGATAGAAAATCACTTCGAGCTACCTCTCATTCCCGGTACAGAATCTGCGAGGTACATGCTAGAGCTATTAGCTATTTTATTTCCGTACCAATATTTTAATAACTTCTTGTGTTTATATTACCCATTAATAAAAAGGAGTCAAAACGGAGAAGGTGGTGGATGCTATAAAAATACCAAAACAAGACGATGTATCTAGCCATATTAAAGGTTTATTTATACGATCCCACGCATCATCCACTTTATTTGGATTCCAAATAATTGGTTTAATTCCATAACAGCACAAATCTTTATTCCACTTTACAATGATAAAAAAATGTTCTTGTCGTTACATTCAATCAACAGAAAAGTGAGCCATCTCGAGAGTGTGGTTGATTGCCTTATAAAAAGATTTATATTTATTTTTGCTTGCTTTAGGCGCTTTCAGCAATTTTATTGAATCATTTTGTTTTCCTTTTCTCCTAGCAATTTTTTTTCTTGAAGCGATTCTGCTAGTACTTGACAATACTGGGATAAATTTAATCGCTCGTTCGGGAATAGGCGGTGAAGAATTTATTTGTAACATATTGTTAAAATGCCGCTTATTCTTTTTCTTCTATTTATATTGTTTGGTTCGTCTCGTCAATTCTTTTTTTTTGTTCTTTGGGCTCTTCGACTAAATATATTATACCTATTACCAATCCTTTTTTTTTTCTATATCTTTCCATTTTTTTTATTTTTCCATACTTCTGTTTATCTTGCTTAAAATTTTTCCCAGCTTTTGACATGCTGAGTTTTTTGTTCTCACATGTTTCCTAAGTTTGTTTCTGTTCTCAGCTTTTCCCTAAGTTTTCTTTTCCATTTGTATTTTAATCGGAAATTTAAATACACAGAATGACTTTATGCATAACTAAAAAATAAACTATTGGTTCGAAAACTATTTTCGTAGACCGGTATCACTTCCGTAGACACAGAGGCTCTACAGAAATGATGTCCACAGAATATTTGAACACCAATATTTATTTATCCATTGGAAATGTTGAGTTACGCCTGCAGACATTTTCATTTATGTCGATCAACAATAATGCGATGTATTATGGGGTTTCAGAAGAAATCAGGCAGCTTCAGAGCTAGATCATCATAGAGAATTCGACTCTTGATTGGTGCTCAATTGCAAACAGCGACTTGGCTATGTCCGTGTCGTGATTGTGAGTAGGCGAAAACTCGCTAATGGTCCAAAATTGATCTTCGATCATCGATAAACTTGCAGTCACGTTGACTGAACACTAGAATAAAGGAGGATCGTGCTTCAGATAAACTTAGAACTTATTTGAAACTATGAATGCAGAAAATTGGACTAAGACATGCAAAAGCATTGTAAAAATTTGTATTAAACGAAAAATGACCTATGGAGTGGGTTGATTACTGTTTGGAAGAAAAACCTGGTATTCAGTTCGTATCTTATTCTCGTCTAGGCGATTTGATCTAGGAGATACATGAAGTGTTATATATTGGCTTCGTGAGGGACTGTTTCACACTGATAAAGGACAACGCCCAACCAACCGCATCAATCTTCTATTAAATAATTGAGACTAGCTCCAATACGTGTGAATGCTGAATTTGTGGCTAAGTCATTCAGCTATTCTGTACTTCCCTTTTTTAAAAAATATGGTGTGCTCTACTATATAATATACTATTCTGAAAGGATTGAAAAATTTCTAAGCAACAATATTTAACTGCCTTAGTATCAAACTACTAATTTTTTACAAAACTTGTTAGCAAACGCTAGAGGTTGCGTTTTATTTGTAAAAGTGATCCACAAAAAATTTTTTCACAAAAACGAAGTAAATATCAAAAAAATTAAATGACGATCATTATGTCATAAAGTCTTCATCAAATAACGTATCCAATATATTCCCAATTTCGTAATAAAGGACTCGGGAAGTGGAAGGAAAATTAAAAATGTAAATACATTTGTGTCTATATAAAATCATTTAGTATAAACCTGTGTAAGGCTAAAGCTATCACACTCAAACGGTTTTGTGCGGGAAAAGAAAAGTTACCCTACAAGTATAGCGTAGCGGCATCTCGTGACATCAGTATAACAAATGTACAACTTCTTTAAAAAAGAAAAAAGAAAATGGTGAACTTACGCATGATATCTAACATTTAACTTTTTTTACAGAAGGCACAATCGATAAATTACCACTTCATCGACCGGGTTCTACAGCTGAAACATTACGTCTCGAAATAAAAGACCAATTTAGCAGCGAGATTTACAATTCTGTACAATAATAAATTTGTAACTTTCGAATTACTTTATACGGTTAAAAAAAGAAGCATAAGGAAGTTCTGGACACATAAATAAAATCGTGCAGAGTTGTAAAGAAGTTGGAATTTGCTATATAAGAACAAGAGAACGGGAGAGTGTGTGTAATGAAACATTTTAAGTAGGCATTTTGAAAATGCGACTAATATTAAACCTAATATATTTGTATTTATTGAAAAAAACGTTGAAAAACCTGCACTTACTACTAATAACACGAATAAAGTTTAACAGCTAGTGATATTTTTGATAATTTAGTCAAGGCCTATTTTTTGAGAGGCTTAACCAAGTGTCATCCTTGAAGATAAGACTGGACGGCAGTGGCAGAACATCCTCAATCTATAAAATAAAACGCACAACTTTTTGTTGATCGTTAAGGGCTACAAGTTTTTTCGGTAATCCTCTGGTAAAACATTTCTAAGAGGGTGATACTCTCCTAACATGTCAAGGAAGCAATTAATTTTTTTATTATTTAGTTAAGCTTTATTTTTCAGTATGTTATTTTATGCACTACCTCAAGTGAATATAACCATTGGCAGAATGAAAATCGGAAAACGAAGGAAGGCAATTATAGAAGACATGGAATAACTGACAGTACCACAGAAATTGATACGATTGGTGAAAATAACTATAACATCCGAAAATTTTGAACTAAATATAAGGGTGAAACAAAATGATGATAATATTTTCCAATCTCCTTTCGGTCACTTTAGTGCACAGCACTACTTTGCATTATCTGACCACCTGGTATATTGAGGTCGGTGTAAGTCAGACAACGCTTTCGAAAAATCGCAGAGGTATCCATGCAGAAGGTCTCTTGAGTCCATACTTTTTTAGAGTAACGTGACTGGTCGATCTTATCGATCTAACACTCGCGAACATCCTTCATTTCGTTTTGCTGCACTACATCATAATGTTCATTTTGGAGAATGGGTAAGCAGGCGAGGAATCGCTGAGTGCCTCGCATGGTCATGTGACCTGACACCTTATGATTTCTAGCCGTGGGGAACTTATAAAGGACCGCGTTTTTGCAAGAGGACCACGCACCCTTCCCCACGTTCGAACTGCAATTGAAGAAGAATTTCCCATTGATCAATTTCAACACTTACAGTAATCCTTTTTCGAATCCCTTTTGAAATTTATTTTTATAAATTCATTTTAACGCAGCATTTTTTTCTCGTAATGGAAATTTCCGGCCTGACTTATACCGACCTCTGTATACAATGACGTTGAATATATGCTTGAAATCGATCAAAATTTTCTCAATATCGGTAATGAAAAACAGATTACTGCTAAATTATGATCGGAAAACGATTAATAAAATGAAATATTTTCTCGTTCAAATGTAATAAAGTCAATAAAATGGACATTTATCGCTACCTACTCTTTATTTTATGATTTTCAAAGGGCAACAGATCTTTTCATATGATCGGCGAGGCCGTAAGATATAAATAAACCGCAACGGACTCGAAGGACGTCTAAATTTCTACCAACTGATAATGGCATTACTAAATTCAAACAATATTTCCCAGATTTCTCTCTTTTAAAATCAAATATTTCATCCTGAAAACATAATAAAAGAGAAAACTATATAAATTTGCTTAGTTCAAGTCTACACTTGGATAAGTCTAAGTAGCCTGGTACCAAAGTTTGTATTATACATAAGGGTTTTGTTTAGTTGCTGTAGCAGCTAGTGCCCAAGAAAGATCGTAAAAGCAACCTGAGAAAGCCTCCTAGACATCGAGTCTGTTTCTCAAAATGACGCTGTTTCAATTCAGAAAGTGTACAATTGAATACAAATCAAATCAGATCAAACCTAGAACGGAACTTTACAAAGTAGAGATTATGACAGGGATAAGACAAGGAGATAACTTTGTTAACTCCCTGTAGTTACGTTCATTCGTTAGTTTTTATCGACAAATAGTCAGACGACATCAAGTTTTTGGAAGAGGATTAATTGAATATTAAAGACTCTGAACAAGACGAAATCGTGTGTGTTAACGAGACCCAAAATTTAAAACCGTTCAGCAACTCGAAATGTTTAAATAGTGGAATAGAATACTAGATAGAGAGCCTCCTTGACGGGGAACTTTTTCACTTTAAAGTCTTCCAATATTTTCCTTTCTATTATTACTTTCGTGATAAAATAGATTCGAGGCAAAGAAAGATGATCTACGCGCCTATTATCAGGCCCATTTAATGGGAGTAGACAAAAATTGTTGAATTTATCCCGAAATATGTACATACGGTTTTTGCTAATAGTTTTATATCATTGCTTTCCCTTCTTCTTGTTAGGGGTTGTTTTGTGCCTTTATACAGGGTGTTCCAAAACGTTCGCATGCCAGTTATTTCGATCGCAATTAAAATAAATAAGAAGCATTTTACCCTCTAAAAACGCCAAAAAATTCAACGATCTATAATAATATGCGCCGGAAAACCTTCAAGTACGTTGTAGAAACAAAAGTAAATTCAAAAATGCGGCAGCAGCTAAATACTTTTATGGCTCTCTCGATCGCTCTATAGGAAGGAACTTAATCGTTCTACAAGCTTTGATTGGCTAAACCTTATTGTTAATTTTCGATTAATCTATGCGTTATAGAAATGTGATTGTTTGGTGATTTTTAATCGTTTTTTTTTCGCTTAATGCAATTTACAATGGAGATAATAAAATTTAGTCAATGTTTAGAAACCGAAACGTGTTTTTAACTGTTACAATAAGAATAAAGTCTTTTATTGCTAAAGCTAAATTGAGTTTCATCTTGTAATAAATTGTTTAAACTATCGAGTCCTTTGAGTTTAATAAATGATTATTCTATAGATTCTGTGTAATCCAATTTCTATTTGAACAGTAAATATCTACTATTTCTATAACTACCTCTCATTATCTGCATGAAAATTTACACCACAGATATAAATAAACTGATGCTGCTATTGAATTTACTTTGAACTCGAACAAATAAATACAAATTTGTGTAGAGGCAATTAATTCTATTTTGAATATTATTCATTATTATGTTATAGTAATCATTTTAAATGCAATACTAATTAAAATAACCTAATAAATGTTTATCAAAATTGCATAAAACATACAAGGTTACGTCAGTATAACTTAAATAACAATTTATTGAAATAAGGTAAGAGGATCAGAGGTAGACAGTGTACCTACAGCCGATACTTTCTAGTTTCGAAATTAAGAAAACTATAATTGTCTTCATCTACTTATTAATAGGTAAATTGGAAAGAGGATCCTCTTCATGTATTTAAACACCTTTGGGTTTATGTCACGTGATAATTATGTGATTCTAATAAGATTTTGCTACAGTAAGTACTCTTAAAAATACAGACTCTCAAAATTCAAATTCAGAGTATATTTTCAGTTTTCTGACTTTGGGGTAATAACCATTTAACTGCAGGATTTGAAATCAAAGTTACCTTATTTTCAAAATGAGTAGTATATCGACATTGGGTACACATATTTTTGATTCATATCAGTAGTTGACATGTTATAGCGACTATAGGTACAATGCAGAATATGTTTTATCAGAAAGTCGATAAAAAATAAATACGGGATAGAGCAAAAAGCAAAAAAATTGTTCTGCCTGCAGAAATGATATACCTCTGGCAACTGCTACAAAACATGTACCAAGAAACTTCATGGAAAATATCCTGGGACCTTTCCCAATGTTTCCTCCAGAACAAGAAACTAGTAGCAAGATCGGATGTAAATGGTTTCATGTGTCGCCATCCAAGTATATCCCAGCGAATTAGCAAAAAATTAAACTGAAAGTTATTGAAAAATAATTTTTACCCAAGTACCATTTTACTTAGTACTAACTACCCAATAGCTCCGCATTAAAATGGAAAATATTCTTAATTTTTTCATTTGAAATTTTTTTTTAACGAAATATCCTCATTAAAGTGTCTGCCACTGGTGCTCTTATCTTACACATTTTACCCACGATGTAGATCAGCGATTTTCAAAGTGATTAATATCGATCCATTGGGGTGAAAAACGGGTTCCTTGAGTTGTAAATAAACTAAAATTAATTTTGAAGGTCAACGAAATTTAACTTTAATTCTTTCAATATATAGTATAAGTTGATCTATGATGCATATACGCGATTTAACGCGAATGGCATCATGTTCGTGTCCAAACATGCTCCTGAAATTTTACTACATGACAAGCCTGTACAATCGCAGGGAACCATGAAGCTCTTTGCTAGCAAAATTTTTAGATATAATCAAAATTTGAAATAAAAGCCGTTAAGTATAAATTTATTACTTGACTAATCGTATCAGTCTATCCTTTATAGACAAAATTTAAGTAGAATAGAATATTCACTGTTTACGCATGTGTCAAAATTACCAATGCTTCAAGATAATGTTATTCATTTGTCTTTCTCTTGGGTGCATTAGATGGGTATCCCAAAAAGTGATTTTAAAATGAATTCCTAAAATGATACTAAATCCATATATTATCATGGTGAAAGAAGAAGCCAATGGGATAATGAAAGAATAATTCAGACAAGGAGCTTACACTTTACTTCAACGAAAGCTATGACAACTTTTAAACACTGCTGAAAAATACCTTATAGCTTTTTCACCATCATACGTGATGATTCCTTGGAAATTATAGTCTCACCATAAGAGGATGTCATATTGATCCATTAATCATGGAGAATAAGTCCGTCAGTCTTTTCCTGTTCATCTAAATATTTAAGTGTTACTTAGTTCTTTCTACTATTTCCCTCCACAATTTTCCTTCTTTTGTTTTTGATATTCCCCCCTTCATGTCTACAATTGGCATCTACCTTGTTATTTATCACAGTGTATTATCTTCTCCACTTCTTCTGTAAATGTGTCATTACTATCCCAGTCTGCATGCTTTCATGAATGCTTAATTTATAGTCTTGTTTCCGTTAGGTTTGTTATCTCACCATAGGTCACCACAAGGTATTTTTTGTATCTAAAGAGAGCTGTATTCTTGGGGTTCACGGGTTGAATTTTTTGCCCTCTTTAACTCGAGCGCCATCTAGAGGTCAGATACGACAACTGGGCGTCGTCCATATATTGATACGTTTGTATATCATAGCACCATACCTTTGTCTCTCAACTCTTTCGAAGAATTACTGAAAGATGGTGAGCTGCGCTGTAGTGAACTGTATAGAACAGGTAAATACCTGTTCAGATTAAAAATAACCCGTGGGGCGCGTGATATTTCTATCAACAATCTGACCGCTTATATATGTAAACTGCTATTCAACATTACGCGAAATTTCGTTTTTTAGTCTTTTCAAAAGCCTAGTTTGATGGAAAGAAGTGTGAAGGATAGTACCAAGGACTAATTACCCATATTGCATTTTTTACATCCTGATGAAAACGTTCAACATGAATATAAAAGAGAAAATTTTGGATTTTTCGCACAAGAAATAATGAGACTGATCAAGACCCTGTAGAAGAATGGAAATATGAAAATGTCAAAGATGATCTGAGATACTAAATTTCTTAGTTTGATATCGAAATATCTGAAAAAAATCTCAATCACTCCTAGGGAAGTAAGATAGAAATTTCAGAAGGGAAATTGAAATTAAGTGAAAAGAAACAGTATTAAGGCGTATATTGTTTCATCGAATGGAAAGATATAACGACATACATAAAATGATTTAGACGAATTAAAAGCAAGGACGTGACGTTCCGGATATAGTGAGATGGGCCTGAACTAGAAGAAGAGCATGGAGAGATCATGTCAATAGAATGAACAACGATCGACTGGCGAAAATCGCAAAGGAAGAGAGACCCAATACAAGTAGACCGCCTGGAAGACCACCAAAGCGCTGGTATGAGAGCTGGTCCTCGCAGTTACAACTTAGGCTGCCTCTTTGAAAACACAAGACACAGTCTTAAAATAATAAGAAGAAGAAGAAGAAAGCAAGGAAAGTGGGAAGAGTTATTTGGGCATGAAGACAAAATGTGATGTGAGGTAAATCCTGATTCCAGACGAACACGAGGAAATAAGAACACTATGGTGCCGCTTGCACAACAAGTGGAATATAAACATTGCCAAGCACTATCACACGTTTCCCTGGCAGCACTTTCATACGAGAAGGAAATACAAGATTATAGGTGAGGAAATTGTCAGCTTCTAAACTATTGTAATTCTTCATAACTTCATTGGAAAGTTCGTGCGAAAAACTAGTTATTCCAGTCTGTTTAATTACGTCCCGCGTGGTCACTGGTACTTAACTTCCTCCATATCTTCTTAGTGAAGCTCAAACGGGTCACAACAACCACAATCAACTTTCTTCACAGCGCTCATGATCGTGAGTAGTCAATTCCCTCAAATAAGCCATAATTCAGGAAATAATAATCACTAGCAATGCTCTTCTCTCCTCGAAACGCATCAACAATATAGCCGATGCCTTTTTGTCATGACTACTCAATAAGTAGCGCTCAAGGATATCCTGATTGTATTCTCTGGTCAATTTGTAAAACTCTGTTGTTGTGTATTCTTAAGTAGAGACCTGAATACTTGAGCATGTTTTTCGTTTTCTCTCAATTTCTGGATACAAACATTGTTAGTTTTTCTTACCTTTAGTCCTCTATTTTCAGCCTCAGTATGTTATATAATGTTATGAATTTGTTGTACCTAGTTAAAGAAGGCTTTAATGCGGACACACAAAACGAGGAAATGAACTAATATTGAATCACATTTAGCTAGATTAGTAGAAAAGTCAGCAGGTTCATTCATCACACAAAATTTTTATTTTTTTTTCTACTTCACTGTTTTTTTAAATAATTACCTCCTTATCTATTTTTACATAATTTGTTATAATTACTAATTAAACTTCATTTACTGAATTTCATGTCTATTTTAATATTATGTTAAATTTTGATGTCACTCGATATTCACTCAATCAACTGCAATATTTTTAAATCTTGAATAAGAGTTTGTTTAAAAAAAATACAAAAGAACAAATATACATTGTGCTCGAAATAGGAGATATTTCTATTTACATTTCAAGACAAAATCATTATGTTTGGTGCTTATTTTAATTGAAATAAAATTCCTCCACAACGTGTCACATATAACACATTATTGTTAAGTGTCAGAACTACTTAGATGATAAAAAAAATTTAAATTTTCGTTCTTTTCCAACACTTCACCAAAGATTATCTTTTATAAAGTGCTTGAATATCTATACAGGTAAATGTCCATAAATATCACTCAAACTATATTGCAAAAATGTAATGAGACATATGGAAAATATTAATTTGAATTCATGAGAAGTAATCACAGAGTTTAATTTCAGAAAAATTATTTCATACCAAACTTGTAAACATTGGATTCATGAAAATATTTATTACAGAACCCTCTATGATACTAGAACATAATTGTGAATAGGGTACTTGCATATTTTAAAAACATTTATGTCCTTGATATGAAGTAATGTCAGAAAGTAAAATATTTAATTGAAAATCGCAAAAATTTCAAATTTTCAACTACATAAGAGAACGATTCTCATTGTATCTGAGTTGTGACGTCATAGGTTTAATAAAAACATTGAGCAGTTGTCAACTTGAGGATCACGAGCTTATCGTTCCCGGCAACGTAGCGTGAGGTGTTCTAATACAGTTTTTAATTATTAGTTGCGTATAAATATCATTTTTCTATATATAAGAATAAAGTGAATAAACCTTTTATAACATAATCGCGTTAAACATTAAAAGCATAATAAACTTAATTACTATAAAATATCAAAATAAGTTCAATTTTAATCTTACTTACATTAAAATCCTGGCAACAAAAATATTGGGTTGGCGACAAAGTAATTTCGATTTTGTAGTATAAAATAAAACAAAGTATAGTTTTTAATTTAATCTTCCATTTTGCTCAATGTCATTTTGCCATCTTTCATGATTCCGTACTCATAAAATTTCTGATCCTTATCAGCAAAAAACTGAACTAGGTGCGATTGAAGGTCATCGTCATTTGTAAAAGTTTGAGCATTCAAAGAATTCTGCAAACCTCGAAATGAATGGTAATCAGATGGTGCCAGATCAGGGCTGTATGGGGGATATGGCATCACTTTCCAGCCAAGCTCCAAAAGTTCCCCACGAGTTGCCAAAGATGTTTGAGGCCTCGCATTATTATGGTGAAACACTAAACCTTTCCGACAACTCTAGCCGTTTCTCTTTGATTGCTTCATATCCAGTTTCATTAATTGCTGACAGTAAACATCAGAATCGATCGTTTGGTTCCTTGGAAGCAGCTGAAATAACACAACATCTTTGTAATTCCAACAAACTGACAACATGAGCTTTTTTTGTTGTTTTTAAGCTTTCGATGTGGATGGTCCTGGTTCATGATCGTTCATGGTCATTCCCAACTTCAATAGTCCGACCAGAACGTTGCTCATCTTTGAAGGAAAAATCTCCAGAACAGAATTTTTTATACCGATTCTGATACGTTTGCTATTTTAAGCAATCAGCACCATAAACTTCACATATTTCTTTGTGAGCAACAGCAGCTTTCGTTCCTTTATGGAAATAAAAAAGTAAAATATACCGAAAATGTTCGTTTCAGCACTTTATTAAAATTAACCCAAAACTAATAGATTTAATAAAAATCACGCACTACTTGCTTCTAAAGTTTGGTCAATGTGAACAGTATCACGTGACGAACGGCAAAGTACAACACTAACATAAGTTATTTAAAAAATAAATCAACGCTCTCTATCAGTGAAAAGCGGAAGAGCTAAGTTGCCAACCTAATAATTACATCTTGCATAGTTAAAACGTTTCAAACCGTTTTTGTATATTCAAATGTCTTGGCATCATAAAAAAACTTTAATAGGTATTTTATTCGTTGTATTTTTACATCCTGGCACAAAACACGATTTATATACCATTTTTCAGATTAATCAAAGTAAATAAATAACGCTTAGTTTTAGAATAACCAAGAGAATAACAGTCGTATTTACTTTGTGTCATATGTTCAGTGTTTTATACCCATGACGACAAGCAATAAGGCGGGTCTTACTGAAATGTTTAAACTAGATACAAAATTTTTTAATTTTCAATAATTTTTTTCTCTATAAATATTGATCAAAGAATTAAAAAAATACTTATATATAAACTATTCAAAAGCATTTTTTCTCAAACCATGCAACTACCCTATTGTTCAAATTTTACATATTGACCAATTTCCTTGTATTTTCTATGAAATTTATCAGATATATGTCTATTTAAAAATATAAGACATTTTTTCATACCTTCAATTCTAAAATAGATTTCAGAGGTCCAAAATATTATTACTCGCATTGCACTTTATATAAATTCATCAAGATTTTACATGAAATGAAAAATGTTATGAATGAATCTTATTAGATTTTGGGACATAAAACTTTTTATTCCCAAACATGTATTGATATTAGTAAATATATGTCATTGGTAATAGCACAGCATTATTCGATGGATTTGTTGGTTAAAAAATAAAAATTTTAAAACTGCAGAACATCATCAGGTGTATGAATAATTAATTTGTAACAATTTCAAGTAGGTATTTCTTCTATGTCATACATAAGAAATTCATAGTTTTTATAAAATTTAAACAAAAAAAAAACAAATAATGACTTCTGATGACTCTGTCAAAATGAAGACTTATGAAATTAGGAAAAATTGAGAGCAATTGAGACCAATTGTCTCTATATCACGTGCAACAAATGAGGACTGTAATAATATCAAAAAGATCAGCACTGATTTATGTTTAATGATATGTTGTTCTTATCCAATCCCATAATTTTGCTTCCAACATGTAACATGGTTCTCCTTACATGAGTATTCCTAACCCTCAATAATTTATCTACCTTAAGCCCCAATATAAACCCCTAAAATCCCCATAATTACTAGTGATTCCCCCTAAAAAATTTTATTATTTATAAAGCAAATATTTTTAAGCAAATAACATTGAAAATAATAAAATATCATTAAGCAAATAATAAATTACAAACAATCAATAAATAATTTCTTTCGGCAACATCATTTTTTTTAAATTCTTTATTTATAAATTATCGAAAACTTCAAGTAACAAATCATTTTCTTCAGATTCTGATTTTCTAAATTCATACATGTTGAATGATTTCAACATTTTTGCGGATGGTTGAAATGTTGTGCATGATCCACCATTCTGTTGCAGTGTAGATCTAACCATAATCATATTTTGTAAGATTCCAATCGATATTCTCTTATTGTTTACAATGTTATACATTGATATTTAAAGTTATAAAAATCCCTAAAAATATAATACCCCTAAAAACATCCCATTCCAAATTTTTTCTCCTAAAATATAGGTTGGGAGCCCTGCCTTACATGATTATGAGCTCATAAAATAATCATGGTCAGCAAAATTCGTAAATGTATTGAGCTGCATTCTCAAACATATTGTGATTGATTCATAAACAGATATAATTTAAAATTAACTATTCTGAGAATAATGGAAACATTGTGGTATACATTTGCCGGCAATAAAATATTTTGTAATATACTGTGAAAATTTAGAAAGACATTTTTTTTCAGCATTTTGTGGTTACTTTTGATAAAACTTAATTAAACAATTAATAAGGACAAATTTGTTACCAAATATAAGATAGAATCTGATTTTGGTGTTTTATTTACCTAAATTTGTAATAAACAGATATTTTTTGTCATTTCAAACTGGCTCTTCCTTGAAATATTGACAGAATCTATAAATATCTATCTAGGATCAAAGGAAACATTTAATATACAAATTAGGTCAGTATATTTAAAGTTTGCGACTATTTTCAACTCTATTCAAGTTATCTGTGATATCTATTTTGGCTGGGACAATTCCCTTCACACAATAATGTATATATCGAGGTACATATGTATATATACCTTGGCAGCTAAATGAAATATTTCTATATACAAGATGGTATTCACAATCATTCCCTTTAAAATTGTTCTATAGTTAAAATATTTTTAAATCAATGTATATTTTTTCTATTAAAAGTGAAGGAGCCAAAATTTGTTTATATTCTTTGAATTAACAGGGTATATGATACACTATAACTATGTTGTATACATTGCAAGTAAATAGGTATTTAAAAAAAGGGCATTGGAATAAAACAAATATATAAATTATCTATCTTAAAATGCTGATATGTTTACAAACAAAATCATACAAAACTTGATATAGGTAACAGAGTAGGCAAATTGATATGTGAAGCATTATGAAAATTACAATGAAATAAGCACAATAGAAGGTTAATAACATTCAAGGTATTTTTAACAAAAACTAAACTATTATTCAAAATTGTAATTTGTGTAGTCAATAATCCCCAAACATATTTAAAAAAGTCTTTGGTAAACAATTATTTTGCAACATTACTGAACTAGTTAAATTGAATTTGTAATAGCTGGACATAAGTTATTTTTGCCAAAATCTTCCAACTTGACAATATTTAATTTATTTCAACAAACTTACCTCTCTAACTTTATCCCTGCGTTCTCTGGCAACAATATCGTCATCGTCACCCCCTGTTATTAGAGGATAATGATTGCTTTGTGCCGCGGGAATAATAATACGATTCACAAAATTTTCGGCATGGGATTCCTCTAAATTGGAATGTTTAGCTGTAGACGAAGTTTTGATTTTACCTACATCAGGCCTTTCAAGCACTTTTAATTCACCGTCTTGTTCTATTTTGGCTCTAAGCTTAGCTCTATCTCCTATTATATGGGGATCTTCCTTAACATCCTCCTCATGTCGAAGAAGCTTAGGTGCTTCTCCTATGTTTTCTAAAGGTGGTGGAGGAATAAGAAGATCTGGTCCAGCTCTTTTTATTTGGTCATACACTTTATAAACACTTTCAGCTGTGCCGCCGGTCCTGAATTCTGGTAAGAAAAAAAAGGTGCCAAAACATACAATACCGAATGTTACGAACACTAAGAAGACAACGTATTTTTCTCTAGGTCGAAAAGATCGTCTAGAAAACGGCACTGGAACACCATTTACGAATCGTTGATATGTTGGTAAAATTCCCGTTACCGTCATGTTTTTTGTTTACACTAATTTTTTAATCGCAAAAAAATGTTAGCTAACATTCGCGACGTTACGCCATTTACTGATTCACTGACAGCAGCTCGCAGATTTCTATTATGTGAGACAGGAATACAGGTGAAATTAGAAAAACACTTCACCACACTATTTTGACGTCCATTTTGAATTAGGACCGCTCTCTTTCGGAAAATGTATAAACTTTCTGTTAGGACTTCTTTAAAGAGGAATCTAGAAAAGTTACTTTTATCATTACTAACATCTACTAGATGACGCCCAATGTATATAATAATTATTTCAAAGTAATTTTATTTCTATCATTTGAATCAACAATTTTAGGAATAAACATTGAAGATTAAACTCCAAATATTATTGGAACTCTTAAAATATGTGAATAAAATTGCTATTGTTGATTATATAGAAAACTACATGAAATGTAGACCTTTTACGAAAAAATATGTAATGAGCTATTGATGGAGAGGTGGCGCCACAATTGATACATTAATGTTATTTAGAAAGAATCTTTTACACAGATATTACACTCTTTTACATACGTATAACTTAATTGCATAAGTCACAAACTAAGTGATCTGTGGTTGCAGTTATTCAAAACATTCTTTTATCATAGTAGATAAAACAGAAAACTACATAATGTAATAATTGCATATTAAAATATAGTTTTCTTTTAGTAATTAGATAGCGTTAAATTAGTACCATTGAATGATAGATGACGCTACGGTGCAAAGAGAATCAGTTGTTCAAAAATGGCCGTACATACAATATCTATATGCATTACATTACTTTACTTATAGAAAATAAAGGAAGCTGATACCTATTTAAGCTAACTACACAATATATACATTTATTATCAGCTCATTTTGTTTTTGTCAGTAATAAATCCTAATTTCTGCTAGATATTCGATATTTTGGAATAGAATATTAATGACGAATTGAAATTTTGTAACTTTCGTAGAAAGTATAGAGAAATTGTCGACTATAAGGAAATTGGAGAATATAGTTTTTTATCTCTACACTTTGTAGAGAGTTTTTATAATTCATGAATTAATTACTTTCCTCTATTAATGTTCTAAATTGTTTCGTTCTCTCTCTCCCTCTTTCTCTCTCTCTCTCTCTCTTTCAAAGTTACAAAATTGGTCACAATTATTTAATGACTGAAAACAACAAGTTACTTTCAGTATAATTTTGATAATTATTTAACGATTGGAATTACGTTTATCACGAAAAAAAAACACTATTTCTCCTAAATTATGTATAAAATATATCATATTCCTTACAAGATAATTTATACATTTGTGGGAGTACCGAAAATATCAGCAAAAAAATAAAGCCTCCTATTGACATATTTTTCTTACATATTATTTGTAGCATTTAAAAATGAATAATTTAAATTTTTATAGTCCATATTTGCATGGTATATAGCAGCATTTTCTATATTGGGAATAAATGTTAAATAAGCTCAACTTGAAATAATTAAAGTTTATCGGAATAAACTACAAAAATTAGGTGATTATATTATGAAAGCGAAAATGTTTGAAGAATACGTTATTATTAATGACGTACATAATGTCCTAATGTATACTACAATGTATTTTGAATTTGAATTAAATCTTGCGTATCATGTTTTACTTTCATTTCTCAATGATATATTAATATTTTGAAGGAGAGAAAATGTAAAGCACGGTCCTGTTTCCGGTAATTAGATTTCTGCCGGTCACGGTCTGAACTCCATAATTTTGTGTCGTGTGTCTGGTCACGATTTTTTCAGACATTAACAGTTTCATTATAGCAATAAAAGCGAAATAAAAGCAAATGTGGTCATAGAGCTGGATTGCCACATCATTTACTTTAATCTTTTCGCTTACTGATACTTTTTGATATAATTTTCCTTTGTCTTAGGCGACAACTACACAATTTACGATTGAAATTGAGCAAACGTGATAACAATATCAATTATGTATACGGTTATAGAAAAAAGTTTTTTACATTGACGTCTCGAAGTAATTTTCAACCAGGAAATAAAGTGAAAAATAACGCGATTAAGTTTTTTAAAGAAAATTATTTTATTTATGCTCAAAATGAACGCCCCACGTTTCAATGCACTTTTGTAGCGAAGCTTCCACGACTTAGTAGCTAAAAACCAATCAAATTTTTGAATTTTCTCAAAAATACATGAATTGTTCCATCTATTTCATTCTAAAATGACCATCTAAATGTTTCTATAACTTGAAGAATAACCTGAAATCACACACGGCCAAATCAGGCGAATAGGGTGGATGTTAAATGAGTGTTATATTACTCTCACGTAAAAATTGAACTGTTCGCTGTTTAGTATGTGACGATGCATAATCGCGATGCAACATTAACCAGCGAATATCGACTGAATCAAGAAAACTACAAATGAACATTCTGTGGTTTACCACTTTGATGTAACTGTCCGAAAATTTTCAAGCTTAATTACTTTCACCAATCCTGTACTACGAAACAAAGCTGTGCTCATAATATTTTTGAAAGATGTTTTTCTTCTTATTTTTAGCGCTATAGCCCTATAAACACTGCAGGCCTTGATCTCCCTAAGTTTTTTTCTCCAGTTGCTCCTCTCCAGATCTGCTCTCTTTCAGCTACGCAGCTTCAGAAGACTGATCGGGACTTCTTCCTGTCACTTTTTCCGAGATCTTCCAATATCCAAAAACCTTTCTCGACATTTTGTGTTTATCAGTTCGCACTACATATGCCCGCCCATCGCAGTGTCTGCACTAAAGTGCGAGATGTGTAGTTCCTAGTATTTTTGGTATAGCCCATGAATAATCTGTTATGGTTCGAGTTAAAACCAACTTTTTACAACTGTGACTTATTATATGTCATATAATGATCCCTTTTTATTTATTTATACGTTTCTATAACTAAATATGTGCAAAGTGTGCTTTATTTTCCTGGTTTCATCTTCAGATCTCTGAGTTTCCGTTTCCATCTTTGGTAAGCTGTACACCCATGTATGTAAAATCTGTTAATCTTTCTAGATTTCTCTAAGATCCTCATAAACTCCAATTACGTATATGACGATGTAAAAAAGTTGTTGCATGATGATTTATTATGAAAGCAGTATAAATAATTTGGTTATTTATCTAATTCACATTCACACACAAATTTTTGATTTTATAGCGGCTGTTAGCAATCCCTAACCACCTGCGTTCAGCCATCATCTTCACATTCCTTCTTAAAATGCAGCAGTATGCATATTATTTATTGATTCTCCTTCTAATTTCTGCGTTATCGTTTCCATTCTTGGTAAGTTGTACACCCAGGTATTAAAATCTGTCATCTTCTATTGTAACGTTCTGAAACATTTTGTTTGTATGGGCTTATGTTAACACTTTCGTTTTTTCTGTGTTAACTCCTGGTCCTACCTTCTCAGCTTTATTGTGCAGCTCTATATACATGTCTTTAACTGGTGGTAGTAACCTCCCCATTCATCACCCGTTACTAATTTAGAAATAATACGACGTCCACTATTATCTATCAATTCTAATGTTTCCCACGATTTTCATATTCGTTCCAACAGCAATTTTTTTCAAATGAAGATAAATTTGTAAAATTGAATCTACTGTCGCGGATCCAACACCGAGAGTTGCCTCAATCACTTGGTAGGTGCATCTTAGATCTTCTTCGATCGTATATCTCACTCTCTCAATGTTTCCAACGGTAACTGAAGTTCAAGGCGTATCAGCAATTGCTTCATCACCAAGCGATATACACCCTCTTCCAAATTTGCTATGAAAGCAAATTGCAATTGCTCGTGATGGATTCTCAACACCAAAGCGCATCGTAGCCCTTCAAGACTTTGTTGTTCACTTGAACTGAACTTGCTATGACAGTAGATCACAGAGCGGATAAGTTCTCCGGACCAATTCATATTTCTTTGTCAAATCGTATGTACCACTATTTACTCCGTGACAGCAGCGATTCGACGGCAGTCACAGCTTGTGGTATTCGAAAATACAGTGCTGTCTGCCACCTCTAACTCCTTTATTTTTATGACATCTCAAAATATACTTTCTTACTATAGCATTAAAAATGTGTGGAAGCTGCAAGTCTTTTGAGGTAGCAGAAGAATCCATGTAAAAAATATATACAAACCAGAATGAATATAGAAATAAATAAGTTTTTAAGCGACAAAATTCAGGAGGTTATTGCTTGTATTCTATTTCGGTTTTGAGTCAATTTTGAGACACTAAAAATAGAATTAATTATTAATTTTGGTTACTTAACAGTATCGCTTCTATGAATCGTAATGAAGCTGTATATACAACGAGATGGCAGATTCAATTTTTTTAATTAAAAACAAGGTTAATGATCACATTCAACGGACATAAAAATGTTTCTATAAATATTGTATAAACCGAAAAAACATTGAACCCATTTAAAAATAGAGGTGAGTATAGCTTTTAACAAGTTTTAAGGATTATTTGCAATCTTATAACATACACTCATTGCCAATAGCACCAAAATTCAACTGAAGAGAAAATATCACATCAATCTCAATTTCATTCCTATTATCAAATTTGATCTGTACCAAATATTGGAGGCTTCCCATTTATAATGGCATTATTTCTATGGGAGGCTCCATACATCCGACAACGTTGCATTTAATACCAGTAAAACTATTTACTGCGGATAAACCTAACCTAACCTAACCTAAATGTTTCAATGAATAACATCGATTTTGATTAATAAAAAACTTGATTCGTGAAGTGAAAAATACTTTTTAATTGGATACTTATGAATAGAAAAAAGAAAAGGTATACTAATTTTACTCTATACTTAAGGGTAGAATAAGTGTTCACCATCCACGATTTGGTGTAAATTAAATCATCACTTGAGGTCTTCAGCGCTCTTCTTTGTTGTTCACCCTCCTTCCTACTTTCATGGATTGAATGACTATCCGTGGCTATCCTCTCCTTTTCTTCAGGGTATTACAATACACATTACCTTCTTCATCTGTTCTTTGAACGTTGGGTCTGTGTTTTCCCCACCCTCTATGAGAGATAAATCTTTTGGTCTCTTATTAAGATTAACATGATTGAATGGGGTCCTTTCACTAAAGCTATCCCTAATAGAGATCTCCTTGTTTTTCTTCTTACACTTACTGCTGTTGGTAATGCAGTTTTCTCGGTCTTGGGTACCTGGCATAGTGTCCTTCCTCTTGTAATCAGTCAGCTGCTTCATTGGGATGTTGAGGTGGGTCCTCAGCTCTTCAAATTTTGTCCTTTTGATGATGTCCATAATGTTTTCAATTTTATTCTAGATCAAGTCTCGGTAGATCAGCTTGGTCTTTGTGGATTTGGATTTGAATTTGGAGCTCCTTTCAATTATTCTGGGAAGTGTATCCTCACGTTGTAGATACGTGTAAGATGATGATGCTGAAGATAGCTTTTATGACGTTGAGTTTAGTCTTCAGTTGCAACGAATATAAACACGCACATTCCAATAAAGTATTCCTCATCTACAATGTAAAAAAGTTGAAATAAAAAGTCAAAATAGTAAATTTGATTACATGATGAATAATTATTGGAGCCGTATAAATTATAAAGTATTAATCTAATTTCCATACTCGTCTGTGGTCATTGGGCGATCACATGGATTCACCACATGAAATAGTTCAGTCGTTTGCGTTACGAATTTTGATGTTGTCATCTATTGAAGTTTTGATCTTCTAGAAATCCCAAAGCATCTGCGTTCAACGCATCTTCCTCACGTTTATTCTTAAAATGCAATAGTTAAATAGTTTATCTCTAAGGACCCGTTTCAAGGCATCAAACGTGAAATAATATAATCAGTAATCTGTTTGTGTGTGTTTGGTAAAATTGCCTTCTTTCTTTCTAAGTAAATAATAGCAACAATAATTATAGCTTCTGCGCTTGATTGCTTTGTTGAACTAACATGCAATAATGCCCTAGGGCAAGGAGATAATTGCAGCATTTGTCAATGTTTCCTCATAATATCTGGAATGAACTTCATTCTTAGTAGAACTTCAGAATATTATATTAAATTTGTCCATTTTCCTCAAATATTACTGACATTCATCATTTGTTTTTTATTTTACGTTATCTTCATCTATATACAAGACTATTCAGATAGTGAGAAACGTTATGTATTATTTATTTTTCATGGAAAATCAAAGTATCTACATCTAGATAGACTAAAATTCTACTTTTTAATATATTTATCGATTAAATTGAAGTACGTATAAAAGCTGTAGATAAGCTTTGAAATTTATTTGATATAGAATTCTACTGTATCTATTTGTGATAATTACAGTGCTGTGTTGCTAAATAGTCTTGGAAACAAGTGGAAATCACCAGGTGCAACATCGGGGTTAAAGGGAGGATGAAGGAAAAACTCCTAATTAAGGTGCCTTTGACTGTGGTTTGCTGTGTGACTTCGGCCCTAAAAACATCAACTTTCTTCGAATCTTTTTGGTGAACTGCTCTCCTAATGTTAATCAAAAGTTGTTATTATCTCTCAGAGTTTACTGAAGGCAACAAATTCGAGACAAACAAGCAGAAGTACACATCGATTATTCTAAAAGCTAGTTGGATTGGTGACCAAGTTTGCAAATATTTGTTGGTTTTTTCAAAAAAAATTGTGTGCCTTTACTTCATGAACTGCAATCCCTTCTCGAAATTCAAATGTTTCACAAAGATTTTGAAACCAGTTACGATTCGAGCAAGTATGCATCACCATGTCAAATGCTCGCAATTTTGGTAAACATTTTCAACTAAAATTGGTGTTAGTTTAGCTTTCGTTCTACAATTTCAATCAACCAAGTTCGTAAAACTATCCGAATCTACTTAAGCAAAATAAATTGTATATAATGCTTTCGTCCATTGTTTTTTTTTATCGGTTACGTAAGTTCTGCCATTATTATGCTGAATGCTACGTTGTGTCCGTAGACTTCACGAAAATTCCCATGAATTTCTTTAGATTTTAGGTTTTTTACCATCAAAAACAGTCTATGATCTAGCGGTATTTTTAATTGGAGTGCTAATTTTAAATGACCAGCGTGGAAATGTCCTCGTTGAGATTGTGGCAGCCGAGTTGCCGCGCCCATTGACACCAAAATAAAATTGATGTGGAAGATATGAGGGTTAAAAGCGAGGTTACAGGTGGAAGACTTTTGTTTAAACTTTTGTATCTGGATTGTGATTCTTATCCGTAAAAATTTATTACAAGCAAAATAATAATGCAATGTGAAAGTGTTTACGGTTTATGAAGCTATGCAATGAGGTGGCAGGCACGCCAATGGTTATCGTTATAAACTAGATTTGTATATATATATATATATATATATATATATATATATATATATATATATATATATATATATATATATATATATATATATATATATATATATATATATATATATATATATATATACTAAGACAAAGGGACGCCTATTGATACGTTTCACATATGCGGGTGTACGCACCTCAACAAGAATTCTATCTAAACTACATAGACAATGGACTCAATATCCGCAGCAGCAACGTTGCCAAATGGAAAATTTCACGAACAATAAATTCCTCTTCTTCGAGTGTAGAAAAACGTTTACTTCGCTATTTATTTATGATTTTCAGGTATAAGAAAAAATCAGTAAGCACCAAATAGGTAGATGACTTATCGATTCGATGTTTCGACTGTTCAAATACGTTTGAACTGATGTGTGATAGCTCGTATTATCGTCGTAGAGTATGATTCGTCTTCTGCGATTGGTCTCAACATCTTTTGTTGAATTTGGTTCATCTTAAAAGACCCATACAGTCAATGGTTGTTAAGTTTCTGGTTCTATGCATAAATATATGATTCGTCGCATATCTTGCAATAACAGTTTACGCACAGTACCGATGTTTTCTGGCACAACAAACGATTTGAGACGACCTTCAAGAAATTCATCGTGTAGCGAAGAGCGACGACGATTGAATTCTGAAAACCAGCGATTTACGGTGGTCGAGATAGTGCTTCATCACCCAAAGGTGAAGCGAGTTGATCTGCACACTGCTGTTAGTTTAATCCACGTCAAAAGTCATGGAAAATCGTCGGGCGAAAATGTTCGCGATTTAAGTATTTGTAAACTCGTATGACATAACGTTCTGAGTACGTTAATCATTGAAAATGTCAAACTTTATGATGGCAATGACAGATTTGACATATTCCCATCAGTGTTGCCATTTATCAAAACTTAAGTAGCACCCCTCGTATCTGTGTGAAGAATCCATATCAGGATGATGCTTATATTCATCAATTTTTGACAAATCTCTATAGAAACTTTTCCTCTACATATCGATTAAAAAATAGACACCCGTTAGGGTTCACCGAAGGTCTACTTGAGTAGGAATGTCTGCGCGGGTAGATCAGAGCATTTGTGAGAATACACCTGCGTATGCAACTGGCATGAGATTAAAAATCAAATCTTTCAAACGACTCCTGAATATACTGGAACGTGTTCATATACGCTCGTTCAGTTAACCTGCTCAGGCAAACCTGTACAGGTAAACTCTCAGGTAGATCGTAGCTTACTTTACACGTCTCGGTCTTAATCTTGTGGACCTAAAGATAGTCTTGATTTAGTCCTGCCTGTAGGACAGTAAAGGGTATCAGCGCCACTCGTCAAGTCCGTCCTCTCCAAAACAGACCCGTACATACATTAAGTAAAAATATAAAATTGTCACAATAGTAATAGATTTTTTGTAAATAAAAATGGTATTTATTATTTAATCCTATAATTTCATTTTGATCGGTACACAAAAACTTATTGTATATTCGATATATTGAATAAATAAATTTTTAAATTTCAATGTCTCTCAAACAGAATTATTTTATTATTTAACTTTTGCAATAAAATAAAATAAAATTTCTATATAATTAAGCTCTTTGACATAGAAAATTTACACTGATATCAAATACCACAGACATAAAATTAAGAAAGGTAAGGTTAATCTAGCCTAAAAAAACAAGTCTCTTTAAAGTAAATAGAGGAAATGACATCTTTAGGTGGAGCCCAAACAACACTTCTTGTAGCCTCAATCTAATTAAGCTTAAAAACTAATATCGAAAATCGAGAATTTTATGAATTTTCATAGATATTTTGTTGGGTAGTTTGGATTATTAAAGTTTCTTTGATACTACCTACCAAGGACTCAAATATTGGTTCTTGGTTCGATTTAAATTTTAGGACAAAAAAATTGAGATTAAATTATAAATAGTTATAATTTTTGATGGTGTACTTTGCTCACCTTAAAATGAGAAAATTACAGTCAAATAATACTCTTTTGAGTCCAAAATTACGATTATTATTATAGCTATTTTTTATGATCTTAACAAAAAAACTTCGAACAAACACGCGGCTTATACTAATCGGTAATTTTCCTACGCTTTGAATTTAAACGTTTACTGATGGTATATTATATTAAATGAAGCTTTATTCATTTTTGCACTATGACTAAAACTGAAAATCGCCAAAACCTAAATGTGAAATGTCTTTTGCCAAAAACTAAACGTGGAATGTCTTTTTCCAAGATGTTATCTGTTATCTGATGTTATATCATAACCATACTTCAGGCTCCTCTATGGTTTAAATGCTACTGATTATGGGAGTATATTTTTTGGCCGAGGATGGTAATAAGATAGCACAATATCTTCGATACAAAACGTGTCGCTTGGATTCGTGTAAGTATGTTGGTTTTTCATAAAATGTGTACAAGGTTTATCGGAGAGGATTTAGTAAATTGCATACTATTAGGACATTAAGGAGGTTATCAAAGGAAGGTGCCTTGGAATTCCAAAAAGAAGGATTATTGTTTAATCGAGGAAGTTGTTGGGGGACAAATGTAGACACCTGTATTGTGTATTTTCAAATGCTAAGGCACATGGCGTAGTCGCTACATGAGTAAGACCCTAATAAAGAAATTTATAGTAATTAAGGATTTGATAAAACTTTGCTAATGCTGCTGAACAGAATAATCTTAACCTACAAATTTTGAAAAATCTTAAGGAAACCGTCAAGGTTTTTTTCAAAATTTAACCCTCTATATTATTTACATTTTCTAAAAAAGTTTGTTCAGTTAATGCCTTTCAATTATAGAACAAAAATACCCTTAAATTCACCATATTAATATAGTATCTAAAATAATATGTGTGTTTATCTGATAATAAAAAAGAAATAATTGGATGATTATATTTTTCAGTAGTAAGAATTTAAATGACACTTCAGAGAAATTTCACTACCTCTATGAAAGGAAAGTGAAACAAAGATGGTTCGCATTTCAGTCAGCTCAATTATTTAGTTAGTATTAAGTGAAAGGAGAATCAGATTCACGATTTCTATTCTACTGCATCAATCAATGAACCTTCTAATATTATGTTACGTATTTTCATTCATAACACTCAAATTGTGTAACATAAATTAATTGTGGTATTGACATCACGAAGTGTTAATAAAACTTATACTAAAGTTTTGAACAACTCGTTTTCATAAGTGATATGAGGACTGTAGTACATCATTTTTACGAGATACACGGTTTACATCCATTGTATCAACAATCACACTTATAATTAAACAAGATAAATATGTATTACCAAGTACAACTTTACATCTTCACCGGGGTCTTCACTATACTTTACTACTTCACTTTTATTGTCTTCAAAGAAAATTCGCAATGTTCCTAATTTCAAAAATGTACTGAACAACTTAAATGGATTTGATTTGAAAAATTTCCAAAAAACATACCACGATTATTGAAATGCTATTTCGTACAAATATATTTATATGTATATTAATGCATTGATTTTAGGTCTCTTCTGTTTTAAAATTAGTTTTTTTTGATAGTTTTTAAAAGAAAGATAAATTTTGACGTTTCGACTTTTTTTTAAGTCTTTATCAAAATATGATATTGACACTGACAATTTGATTATTCATATTGATCTATAAATCACCTTAATCATCAAGATATTTGAACCTCATTTCATGTCATCCTATGTCACAAAAAAAATAAGTGATGATCAGTTTGACGGATAGATCTATCCAACTATCACATCCTCAATTTAGATACTTAGCTATTCAAAAAGCAGAAACTGCATTGAAAGAAAATAATTATTGGGAAAAAAGATAAACAACATATTCAAGAAAAGGATAAACAGACACTACAATCACTTAAAAAATAGAACAGAAACGAAAACATAAAAACATAAAACATTTTTCCTTACCATATGAACAAGGACTTTCCCAACAACTATCAAATTATTTCAATAAATATGATATTAGTCATAAAGGACATAATACATTATCCAAATATTTCACTAAAATAAAATTTAAAACACCAAAAAACAAAAGAAGTATTGTTATATTTCAAGTGCCTTGTTCTAATTGTGACGCTGTCTGCATAGGGCAGACATCTTATTATTTAGAAAATAGACTAAAAGGTCATCAATACGATAAAAACAATAAAACTGCGTTAACGAACCATGAAATATCAAATAACATAAATTCAATCATAAAGATTCAAAAATTCTTGGAACGGAATCTAATGCTCGAAGTGGTTCACATTCATAAAAACAAAAAAGCTATAAATGATGAAAAAGATCTAAATACTAAATTTGTAGCTCTATATTGTAAATTCTAATAAAACTACAAATGATTTGATTGATTAAGACTGCTACATATTTAAGATGTAAGGACTAATTAAAAATTAATTTTTCTTATCAGAACATTTTCTATTTTACTTTTAGTTTTAAAACTAAACTGACCTAGTATCAAGATCATTTAGATGCATTAATATATCAAAAGTTCTAAGAAATAAGAAATTAAAGAAATTTATCTGTATATTTAGCCAATAAATAGAATCTAATGGATCCGTCCAAACCTAATTGCTCTATATCGGCGACTAAGCTTCAATTTAACCAAATAATTAAAAGGGAAAACAATATAATTAATTTTTTTGGTAACAACCATAAATCCAATCAGTTTTGGCTGAAATATGTTGAGTATATTTTTTTGTTAAGCTTAATATTTGGTAATGGCTTACCTTTCATTTTGAATTCCAACTTTCCTTCGTATGAACATTTACTATTCAATCAATCATCAATCATTAATTATAAGAGGCTAATTACCCTTATATATACCCTTCCCGATAAAACCATCTCATCTATTTTTACTTGAAGGACTATAAAAATAAGCTAAGATTTCCGATCGCCAAACTTATATACCGGGGAGAGTTTTAAAGAAACGCTTAAAAATATGAGACAAAAGTAGACAAATATAGGGACTTTCACTGACGCTAAAAAACGTGCTAGCTTTTATTATTATTAATTATTTAAATTAATTCAGGGTGTTAGTACGGAAGTCAGTCGAGAGTTTGAACATTAAGTTTTACGTGTCCAATGTCAATGTTTGAGTACCTAAGACTAAATAAACTTAACCCAAAATGGAAAAGTTGACGATGCAACAAAAGATGTACATGATTTACCACGAACCGCGTCCGTATCCTTATGGATGGTTATTATGGAAGCACTTCATATATGTTAAATATTCGATAAGAATATTTATAAACCATTGAGGCAAACGGAGATCCAAAGAGAAATAGAGTGTATTTGGACACAACCTGGTTTGATACACACGACGTACTTCAATATGAATGGGTTGATGATTCTATAAATAATGTCTTAAGTACTCCTGACTCAGGGAAAAAACGAGTAATTATTCTTATTGCTGACAGTAAAGACGGTTCGCTCATCAGCTCCTACTGAACATTCCGCTAAATTAATCAAGTTTTCTGGATAAATCATCTTATCATTCCCGAACATTAATTAAAATTCATAATAGTTTTAGAAGAAGATGATCTATTAACATTTATGGGAATTATAGGCACAAATATTTCTAAAGAGATTCCCACTAAAATGAAATTGCTTAAAATTATATTCATTATAGTCATAATTTGAAAAATACACCTTATTAAGACTGCCCCCGTATTATTTTTAGCCTAATTCTATAGAAAGTATTTGGAGTACATTTTTGAAAAAATACAAGAATATAATATTTTACATACTTCAAGTGCAATAATATTGAAAAAATGTAAAAAGCAAGCAGAAGAAGGTAAATCCTATTACATTCGAGTGGAGATGCCTGTGGATATTAATCTTATAAATATGTAGGTTGTAGTACTCAGGAAAGACATGCCTTGGTAACTGATTCCACAGGTTTCCATTTCTCGAGTAGGTTTTACAAGTACTGCTCTAGGTAGGATTATCTTAGACAGCTCGGAAGAGTATCTATTAACTCAGGTCAGCGATCTTTCTTCTATGCTCTAAGCTGTCCAAATTTCTGGTAAACTTTAGGTCACCTATAAGTCGAATTATTCTCTTCTTTATTGTGTCGAGCATCCTAAAAGTATGCTTGGGAGCCGAGTCTTGTAGAAGATTAGAAGCTTTTTACACTTACAGAGGTCTTTGAGTTTTTTAGAAGCTAATTCGGCCACGTGAAAATGTCAGGACATATTGCTCCCAATCTCTATATCCAACAAGCTAATTTGCGGTGATGGTGACATGTTATGTCCAGACAGGACCAAGTCCTAAGCTGCAGGGCTTTGCTGCATTAAACAACTCAATCAGATTGCTTCCACCCCACTCCAGAATGTTTTCAAGATCGGTATTGATGGAGGTGATCGGTTGCCGCCTACGGATTTTGGTGTAAGACCAGTTTATTGGGGCGGCTGATTTGAACAACGACACCAGTGTGCTATCGTCGGGGAAGCTATATATTTTTGCAGTTTTATCGAGTAAAGAGTTGATGTAAAATGATCAAAATCCTTTGATAATTCCAGTGCGGTTACTTTGAATTCCGTATATTTTTCTATGGCTTCATTTTATTTTATTTGCAATATAATTTTTGAGAACCTTTAATAATTTTATTATAATACAGCTTTATTTCTTCAATATTGCGACGCTGCTCCAAGTGGCAGAATCCTTCATTATTTATTATTTTTGCCATATATTTTACTACTTCTAATAAGAATAGCTTATCAAATTTTGTTCAAATAAAGCTTAAAGTTTGAAATAGCTGTCCATTTTTTTTAGAGTGAGAAATGATATTTATACATTTTCACATCAAATCTGAGTAATTTACCTTAACTACACGTCTTCGACATGCATTAAGAAATATTGAGCGAAACACTTTTTATTATATTCTTTATGATTATTTTAAATAACTACAATAATACATCTCTATAGTACGTTCAAAAATAACGATTATTGTACCAACCCAATACCTCTACATTTTCTTGGAAACTGTCGCTCAGATTGGGAAAGAAACCACATATCATGTTGCGTTGTATCGTGGAGTTGTTCTACTCGGTTAGTTTAAACGGACGAACTGACGCCTATTTACATCCGTTGTTTGCCGGGTTTTAAGGAATATTTGAATAATGTTGTTAGATTTTCACCTGTGATTGTTCAGTTTTTTTGTGTTATAATTGACGAAAGTTTTGTTTTGTTGTAATTAGATTGACCTTCTGTTTCGAACCTGTTGATTCGAATTTATATTATTTAAACTTAATTCAATGTGCGAGTGTTAAAAGTGATTAGAACTTGGATTATATATATATTGTCTATGGAAGTAGAATTATGTAGGTATTTGAATATTAATATTTCGAATATTGTACACTTAAATTACATGAATAATGGAACACTTATATTTTGATAATATGTTAAGACACAATGGTTTTCCTCAAATTGATAGACAGAAGTTTGAAGATCTTCTGAATACTTTTGTTGACCTTAAAAGAATCTAAGGTTAGCAAACAGTTTCTGGCCTAAATTGCTACTCAATTTGCATAGTAAATCTTTCGATGCATGGTAAAAAGTAGAGTAGAACTACACTAAAACGATGGAAGGAAGCAACACTGTACTTAAAATAATTCACGTATTGAGGCAAACTAACTTTTACTGATGGTTTTATCCTTTTTCCAGTGGAACAACTTCATTAAAATGATTCTGCAGTATTTTTAATTTTGTGAAACCATCTCCTTGACTTTTTTATGGACAGAAGAAAGCGAATAACCTTTCATTTTGTCCCTGATAAACCTACTTGCTAACAGATTATACAAATACTTTATTCAGATTTATTGCCAATATTCATCCAAATATTTAGTTTTATATTATCGAGTTAAACTTCTAGATATAATTTGGTTTCCTGCATTTATCCCATATAATTAAAAAAAGGATTTCTCTTTATAAGATTCATCAGTTTCATTGTCGACTTTAACTACCAAAAATCTCCCGCAGGTTTACTGTCCCTACAGATAAATCTATCTTGTAAAGATGAAAAGCGATTTTTGAATTTGATTCTCATAATATGTGTTTTCAATTGATTCATTTTTGAATCAATTCAATTTTTTTTATATAAACATTAGCTTATCAATTATTGTTTTCAATATTTGGGTTAATTCAAAATAATTTTATTTTGAAATTGACTGATTGAAAAATACGAATACATATACTAGAAATTAGTATTGAACGCCTTTTTTATACTGTAATATTAACCTTTTACAAATTTTGAGAATGATACTTTCAACACGTCGAGCACCAGTGCGGTTCCTAGGCCCGTAACTGAGCTTTCCCCACAGCCCAGAGCGGTGCTTTGAACCGCACGACGTATTTTATTTCCAATCTGCTCCACGGCCCGACAAACTGTATATAAATGTGTTTTACAGTTTAGTTGGACCATTCTGGGCTCTTGAAACATCACTCTACACTCTTTTCTCACTGTACCCTATACAATCTCTTTTCACCTTCTTTCTTCCCTAGACAATGGTATTTTTGGTCCTGGCGTTTCTTGATCAGTCACTTCCGTAGTTTCTTTCTTCAGTAACTTCTTTATTACACTGAAAGTACAATCAGTACTTACTTAATTGCTATATTGCTGTGCTAAATAACAGCTCAATAACCATTTCCCTATACCACATCTCGTTCTTCTCAAAGAAGAGTTGTAATTTGCCATTGAATCAGGAAGATCTATAGAAGATTTGCCTTTGTTATAGTCGACCTCGGCTTGAGGTTTCACAATCGCTCCTGTTAATCGTCTGTTAACGCTTACTGTCTCAGCAGCATGCTTTGTAGAAAGCATCAACACTTCACGCTCTGGGACCTGGGAGTTTTAGCGGTAAACTTTCCCTCAGTCCTAGATTGGGCCAATAGACAGCATACAAAAACCGTCATTTTTTCCGAATATTCATTTCAAATAAATTTTTTCTTTATTTTTCCTTGAATCCACACCTCATGTGAAGTGTAAAAATTTTCTGGTCCCAAGGTTTATCAATTTTAGTTAGTGCTCAACGTGTTAAATATGAAGACTACAGTCAATTATGCCAATTCTCTGTACCCTGTACAGATAAAAAAACAGCATTAAACACAGTTATTAAATTGTGATTAACTTTTCGCAAATGATGAATACTAGTAGTACAACCTGTAAAATATTTCCTTCAATGCGCAGACAGTTTAATTTATTTCTCATAGTGAGTATAAGAGAATAATAGGTTTGTAGATGTGACTGAAAGGAGACCGGATGTTTCGTAGAAACTCGGCGTGTGAAACAAGAATCTTTAAATTGTTGATATTGTTTTATTCTTATAATGAAATTATAGCTTAAGCAACTATTGAATTTACTAATAATTATCAAGATCAAAACAATAAGTAAAAAGAATATATACTTCTAATCCTCTATAAGGCCTAGTTTCGTCCATCCTTATATATCTAGAATTCGACTCCCAAGCATACCCTGAGTATGAATTACCTTTGTACAACTCAAAGCATTAAAGAAAGGTCAATAATATCAACTAGAGCAGTATATGCAGGTTTATGAGCACCAAGTTTGCTTGCAGGCGCCCAAAACGTCAATTTATCGGGAGTCCTTTTTTTGGAGAAGTGCAAGCTTCTGTTATCAGCTACCAAGGTACATCTTTCTCAGATACTACAACGTACAGAAGGCATCTCCACACTGCAGGCACCATTCGAGCGACTGGAATGTAATAGGGTTTACCTGTCTGTGCTCGCTTTTTACATAGCCACTTCTGTTTCAGCAGGAAGTCACCAATAGACACTCAGTCTATGGAATAACTGAACGTTAAATCAAGAAATCCAAGTATTGAGCTTCTTTTGGTATCCAGTCTTACGTAAATGTTTCAAAATTATTTTATGGTCGACGTTTAGTTCAGTAGCGATGCCCCGGGATGAAAAATATCGATCTAGTACGGTTTTTTTAAAATAAATTTCTTCGACAGTTATTACGGACGGTCGACCAGGGAAAAGTTTATATTTAAGATCGAAGTTTTCGGAATTAAAGTCTAATACTGATGGTCACTTAAGCTCTTTTTACTATAAATACTACACAATACGAAGGAAAAATATAACGTGACAGAAGTATTACCTTCTGGAATCTCTTTTATCAAAGTAGAGTAATTTTAGAATTAGTACTAGTACATTGCATGCAATTTCTTGGAAGATCAAAATATTGCATAGACGAATATTGCACGCTGCTTAACATTACGCGACCTTAAGAATATGAAGTAACGATTAGAGATGTAAATCAATATTCTTGAAAAATCGTTGCTTTCTTCGTTATTCTCAACCTTTAATCTTGAAATATTTTACATAAAAATCATAAAAAGATTAACATAAACGAAGGATTTCTCTTATTACGAACTGAAAATGTGATACTTTCTTGAATAAAAACTAAATATTTTAGACAGTAAGGCCTCTTAACGTAATGCTAGACAACGTGCATGCAATTTCTTGCAAAGTCAAAAAATAGCATAGACGAATATAGCACGTTGCTTGACATCAAGCAAGTCTCTTACTGTTGCCCCATGGTTGCCACTAATCAAAATTCTACAAGAAAAAGTAAACAATTTCCTAACCTCAAATTTTATTTTATATTTTGTGGGAGGTTGAAAAAAGAATAACGAAGGTAGTTAAACTGAACAAGAAAAAGTAGTGAGCTGTTGCCTTGCTTTTGGAGTTGAGATGGAGATGGAGATGAGTTGAAAAGAGCACCTAGGTGATAGTGGGCCATGCCCTGGCTAGATAGAACAAGGTCAAACATGAATTTAGCTATAGAATTAGACTAGAAAACCAACAAAATTATATTTGAGAATGGATGAAGAAACATTTGAAAAACTCCTAAGGTAAAACGTAGCATAACTAAGAAATCTTTGGCGAGAGACGTAGTATCAGCAGATTAGAAACTCATCTCTCCCTAGAATTGCATGCAATAAAAATGGCATCACAAACCGTATAGAAATTCTCAGGCGACGGTCCAGATTGAATATTTTAATTTTGTGAAAATTTGATATACTTGTTGAATTTTGTGAATGTTGTTTCCATAACTACGGAAATATTTCCATATCTGCCCGATTTAGACACACATTTAGCGTTTCATTTATGAGTAAAAAGACCACGTGTCCAAATAGAATAGCCAGTTTGCGTTTTCTTGCGTTGGAGAATCTCAAATCAAAGGTATAGACCATTAATCTATAAAATTTTGAAGCTTTAAGACAACTTATTATAATTTAGGAATACTTGCGTAAAAGGAATGAGAGAGATTTAATTTTTTGATTGAATAAGCTATGTGGTTTAGTTTGGAATTGCCCTGATATAGCAATATTTTCCTCTGCAATGCTGGGAGTATTTTGCAGGTTATATTCGCGTCCGCTTCCGCCGTTTATTAAACGTGGATAAAAGTAGAAATTAGATGGCTTGTTGTAACAAAATGTAATTAGGCGTGTTAGAGTTAGTGGAAGGGAATGAAAAAGAACGACAAGTACTGTATTTTACTATTATAAGTGAGTTTTTATTGTTTCTTGCAGCTCTGATTAAAGTCATTAGAACAACATTGTTTATATTGGATGAGTTTTTCTATGTCTTTTAAAAGAGGAGTCGCTTGCTGTAGAGTTTTAAAATTATTAGTCACTATGTATCACTTTTTGGAACTCTTTGATTCTTATCTTCCGGTTAATCAAACCGCATGTCTTCTTATGTTCTTGTTTACCTATCTATTCATACATTTTTATGGTTTTTATATTGTTATGTTATTCTAGTAGATTCTACTCTGTTGATCTAGTGTCTAACTTCCTTTTAACTTGGTCTTCTCGCCTTATTCCTGGTCATCTTCTTGGCCTAAATTCCATAGGCTTCCAATTTTTTTTATGGAATCCGGCTGCCGTTTCTCTACGTGTCTCCATTATTTAATCAAGTCCTGTTTTATCATTATCTTTTTAATTCCTCATTTATAACTATTCATTATTCATTTTGTTTGGCTCTAATATTCTTTTGATTGTTTCCGTCTCGCACATTCTTAGGTTTTCATCTTCTTTCTTCGTGAGACACAAAGTTCTAATCAATTCTTTATAGATTGTTAACTTGATTTCTAGTATGTCCTGTTTTCAGTTTGTGCTCGGTCTTTCTTATCTGTCATTTCTTCCATTTTATATTTATTAACTATATTTCAGTACAATAACAAAACTATATGTTATTGATAAATATTGACTAATCATTTTTTACAAAACGTAAAGGTCATGGTACTTTTGTTGAGTTCATAATAAACGGTTTTGAAGAAATATCCATTGTTTGTATTTAATTTGCGAATAACACTTTTTCATGTGACTATATATAACAACGTTCCCAGAAACTACTTAGTCACTTAGTCTGGGATCTAACTAACTTGAGAGTATCGTTTCTTTTTTATAAGGTATATGTTTCAATTCCACCGTACAGAAATATCAATTATTATAAATATTTATGTGTACTGCGAAGAAGAAATAGGGAACGCGATGTTTTATGGAATTGCCATATGGACTTCAACCTGTGTGAATCGTAGCTGCATGCTGTTACAAGAAATTCTATAATATTCTTGTCAGTTGTGGGTAGCCAAAAATTTTGCAGCACTTTAACGTAAAGTATGAAATTCAAATGATTACGCCTTTCTCCTCAAAAAAAAGAACGAGCCTATCGCACAAAATTATAATACCCGTCTTTTTCAATCACTTTTGAGGTTATTTTCTGCTTAGAAAAAAATTTCTTTTGAATCACGTATATGCTTAAGTGAAAATTACAGATTTTGACTGTTTGCATAATCTTCTGGATACAATAATTGTTGAGAAATCATTATTTTAGAAAAATGGACTTTTAAATATAACTGCAGCCTTTTTTTAACTGCAGTATTAAATACTCTATGTATCAGCAATGTATTTTGGTGTTTTTATGGATCTACGTCAATTGCCTCCAGCTTAGAAAACTGGGACCGAGTTATGTGAAACATTTTTTCGCTGAAAATTCATTACGCAGTAATCACAGATTTGTTTTTCCTCAATACGCACACTTGGTCTTCAACAGAAAACAAAAGCAGATCAGAGATGTAAAATTTATCCAAAATTGGTATTTCAAAGGGTATTTATAGTTTTTTGTCAGGTTAATCTGTATATTTACACGTATCACAATTTATTCACAACATATGATTTCAAAACTGATTATATGAAGGATATTGAAATGAAGTTGATAGACATCAAAACTCGGTACTTCAATATGATTAACTCTATAGTTCATTCAGGACTTCTATTTTAATGATGGGATTTACAGCTAGAGGAAATGGTAGAAAGATTAAAAGATTTAAATGGACATTCATAAATGTCGTTTATTTTCTAATGATAGGAAGCAATCGTTTTTTATGGAATCGGCTTTGGTTTTTGATTGTTTTTAATCGACAGTTATTTACATATCAAAAAAGGAAAATGATGTGTTTTCTCTAATAGATATCAATTTTCCTCTTGAAGTATATAAAGAGTTTTTCTACTTACCTTAACAAGAAATTTGTGTAACATATGCAACCGCCAAATAGATAATTAAATATGTCATATCTAATAATGACTTCTGGTTATGCTTCGTATAATGACTTACGCGTTAGCTATTTTTCGTATAACAAAATATCAAGGAATAATTGCATGGATTGTCCGTCATCTTGTAACAAGTTCGTGGTTATTATGAATTTTGAAATAGCATAAACAAAATTCTTTGTATTTTTAGGCATTTTTAAAATTGCGTAAAAAAAACTTTAGAAATTCACTAAAGCGAAGATGAAGATGACGTTTTAAAGGATGTAGAGCCAAACTTTGTGGCAATGAATCTTATTATAGTATATAGTACCAAAAAATAATTTTCCTTACCGGGAGGAGAATGGTAATTTCCTACCTTGGCTTAAAGGTTGGAAATTTTATACTAACGTAGTAGAAAAATGGTTTACTTTACTCATGAATTTAATATATTAAGAATAAATTTCCTTTTCTTAAAATACCATGTTAAGATTCATCATCCAAATCTAAAACCGATTAAGATTCTTCACAGTCAGAATCATCTTCATAATCTGGTTTTTTTCTTCTTCTGACCTGGAAACGTTGTAAATATGGTATGTTTTATTGGATTCAAATACATTTCGATTGGGAAAAGTTTTTTGATTTAACAATTTCTAATTGATAAATATGTTAATTTTACCCATTTCTTTGATTTATAGCAATTTCTATTCTTACTGTAAGTCTAGCTGTATGTGCTGCATGATCTTTTAATATCCGCTGATGCTATTGATGCGTTTGCAATTTTAATAGCGATTTACACCACTTCAATTGTTCCTCTTAAACACCTACACCGTAATGGACTCTCTCCAAACAAACCATCTTTGTCTCTGTAATCGAAAAATATGTTCTTATTTTGATTTATTTGTTCGATATCACAAATAAAACTTAGCGCATACAACCCAATTTGCGACTCTGTGATGCTGGGTTCGGTAGATGAACTGCTAAATACTAGATCATAATTTTTGAAAATACCCAGTTTTGGGCTTGGCTTTTGAGAAATGGGTAATTACTCATTTTTATTTACTTTACTACTACTATAGAAACTGCTTATTTCTTTTTTCCACACTCTGTAACTCAACTTGATATGTGTATCTCAGACGCTTTAATATAATTCCATTTTTAGAGTACCTTGTACAGTAGGATGTTAATTAAGTTGACAATAATAATATACCATGAACTCCAAGTATAAATACAGACGTGGGAAAGATTATCGTTTGGCTAATTTCTGTTCAGAATATTTTATTTAGTTTGGTTAGTTGGTATATTTGGTTTTGCTATGTAGGCACACGCCTTCTTTACCTTACAACCGAAAGTATGGGTAGGTAGATGTTAACCAACAAAAAGTAAATAAAAAGTATATCTCCGAATCACTCTTCAACGGTCAATATCTTCTTAAAGCGATTGTGTAGGTGTTAAGTAATAGATCATATCCATTAAAAACTTCGTCACGTTTATTTGAGTCACTATATTCAAATTTAAATTGAGATATATATTGTTGGTATATCCCATTTAGGTTACAGGTATTTGTGATCATGTTTGTGTCTTAGTATTTCTTCATTATCAAAGTTTAATATGTCAAGGTTTGTCGTCTGAATATTTATGAGGATTGATTCAAACCTAAGAAATCAAGAAACGTTTGAGTCAAAACCGTTGTTATTTTATAAAACTAGGGGTCGCTAAGAAAACTTCATTTCATTTAAAAAAAAAAAAGTAACTTCTGCCTAAGTCTACTGTGTAGACAAATTCCACTCTAATCCTAGGAAGAAGAAGATACAAAGTTACAAATAACGGTGAAATGGCAACGGAAAGTTATGAGATAAGAGTCATAAACAATATCAGTATAGAAAAAACTAATGAACAAGACAAAACAGCATCAAAAATTTATGAAGTGACTAGGAGAAACATATATGTGGAAAATTGAAGATATAGAGGGAATTCAACAGTACCCAAATAATAGAAAAAATAGCAAGCGAAGCAATATGTTTAGCGCAAACTTAAGATAAAAATTTCGGAAAGAGAAAATATTGAAGAATAGACCTATAAACAAGGTAAACCAACCAACTAAGAGACGAAGGAAATGGAAATAACTGGATAGTTCATGCAGTAAGAACAAGTAAAAATTACTCCTTTAAATTTTATTTAAATTGATTTGATGTGATGATGCAAGTCCAACAAGAGCTTGAAAAATATTAACTCTGTAATCTGCAAAGAAAGAGAAGTTCATTGGATTTGGTGTTATTTTGGTTAGAAATCCTTCTAATATTGCTTAAGGTTCATTTTAGATGGCCCTGATATAGGATTCGTTTTCTCTGCAGTGTTAAGCTGGGATGTTTTTAAATGTTGTTTCACATATATATGCGGGTGTGTTAGCTACGGTGGTATTATCATCTATCGTCGAGTGCCAAAGCGTGATGAGGAGGGTTTGGGGAGCTCTGGGTTATCTTATAGCAGAAGTAACCCTGGTCGAAGGCAACTTCCACTTGGGCTTTTCGGAAAAGGGGCATTTACGAGACTAGAGGGTGAGGAGGTGAACCTGCTGCCTGATTTCTATATTGCCATAAAGCGGGATTGATATTGACAGAAGAGAATTACTTAATCATCAAGATCCTTTTTAGAAAAAAATAGATTAGGATAAAGTAGACGTTTGTAGTATACTTCATTGTGGATCGGATGTATGCGTTCATTTATGTAATTATTAAGTTGTTCTGGAGTGAAAATTTTTACGTTTCTATGTTTTTCTGATTGACGCTTAAGAAAGATATAATTTCAAATAATTATCTATATTGACTCTATTCATGTTGAGGCTGCTTTTCATCACGAAGTAGAAAATCAATAGTAACGATGCTTTGTATTTAGTGCTAAGTTTGCTATAATATGCCAAAAGTACGTTTTTTTAAACGATGATTTAATATTTTTACTGCTATACCAATTTTACAACATTTTTTTATAAATATATTTGGATTTTTGGAGCAATAAATTCTGTATGGTATCTTTAGCTACTTGTCTTAGTTCTGAAGGTGTACATAATAATTCCCTTCACATATGAATTCATTTAAAATACAATAACTGGGTTTTAACTTAATATGTTTCAACTTAAAACGTCAAAAAGAGTCTACTTTTTTCACCTTGATGTTCGATTAGTAATTTAATGTAAGTTATTATAAATAATGTTGTTTGTTTGTTGATAATGTTAATTTATGAAAAAGAGTTGTATAATTATTATACTTGATAGATGATAATTAAGTATGATTACAGAATATATTTATTTTAAACAGTTTAGTCCCGCGTCTTCATTAATCTTCTGTTTTGTATGTGGAATTATCTAAATATTTGGCTAAACTAGATTTTTTGACCGAGATAGATTTAGTAATTGGCTACCGTGACAAATTATATGCAAGAGCTCGTCCATCTATGGTATATCAACAACATAATATAGAGCTAGTTGTTCAATTATTTAATTTTCTAATAACTGAAACAGAATTGTTGTGGACCGTCAAAAATTTTAATTTAATTCAGTGTAAGGAATGTTTAGTCTATTTCAGTATTTTCATAGATTAATTTCCCTGCTATGACATATCGTTAGTCTTTAAGCACGATTTCAGGAGCTAACTTTGTTTTCGATGTTCTCATTTTGCCTTGTTTGTCTTATATTTACATTTTGTCGTTTAGCATAAGGACTCGACTAATTATTTAATATTAGTATATTAGTAGAACTGAAATTACTTAATATATATCAAGTGAAATTTTGTTGGCATTCATTCAAACTATTTGGTTGCCAAATGATATTTTGAGTTATCGAAACTTACGACCTTCCAGAGGTTATTTAAAAATAATCTTACATATTAAATTATTATTTTTTTCGTCAAATATTTAACCAATCATAACATCCAATAAAGCTTAATTACCTAGTACAATACACGAAAACTTTGTGTCAAAAAAACAAAAAATATTATTTTATCAGTATTTGTTTTTCGCTTTCGAAACATATTATAGAATATAATGGACAAAAATATACAATACTGAAGCTCAAAATATAGTGAAATAAACACTCGTAGGAAACAGTTCTGTCGTTTTGTAGTGAAAAAATCTAGAGCGAATCAATTTACAATATAATAATAATCAAAGTTATAAAGAAAATTTTATTGAAGTGATGTGAAATGTTTCCATATTTAAAAAAAAATTGAAAAGAAGTAAACGGACAAAAGAAAGGTTAGTGCATTAGCATTTAAATATACTAAGTACATAGTAATGATAGAAACGTGAAATGAAAATGCACTAAATACACAAACGGGGTACATGAAATTCGTAACTGTACTAAAAAGTCTGCAAATTCGGCTCATTCAAATAAGAAAACTAAAATATTTTCAAATCATTCACGCTGAGCTACTGTTGTCTCACTGTTTCTAAAGCTCGTGCGTTGTTAGATGAAGAACTTCAAAACATCATAAATACGATGGGAATTAAATTTAAGAAATCTGCAGTTCTGGTTATTCTTTGGTACTTCCTACAGGTCTGCCTCTTTGTCTTTTACCTCTGTATTATATATTGCTGGTCTGGTTACGTTTGTTGCGGATTTCTGTAATGGATAATCCATCCATCACCATTTTCGCTTCGTAATCGTTATAATTTTGCAGCTAACTCCTACGCACCTGTTGATAAACGTTTGAATTTTTTATTGTATGTCCAAGCTTTGGCCTATAAAAGAAAACAAACTTTGCATTAGTTTGAAACAGTTTTAGTTTTGTTGTTCTAGAGATACTTGCTGAAGATCATATTTTATGCAAGGACTATTCTTCTTTGGATATAATTTTCAATACCTACTTGTTTAGTTATTATGCTGCCTAAATAGCAAAATTTTCCGACTTGCTCATTTTCTTTCCTCCTAAGTACGAGGATGTATTGATATCTAGTTAGCCTAGACCAGTTCCATGCATAAACAATAACGTCAAAAAAGTAAACCAGAGTTACGCAATAAATTAAAATAAAAAAGATGTCCACCGAAATTGTGAAAATCGAAAAATTGGAGTATCGAGCCATCATCAAGTACCTGTATTTAAAAGGGTTAAGAGGTAAGCAGATTTAGAAGATATGCTTAATACCCTTGGCGATCAATGTCGTTCGTATGCGACCGTGAAAAACTGAACTGCAAGCTTCAAAGGAGGTAAATTTTCCATTGAAGATGATGACCGATCAGGAAGGCTAGTTTCTGTGTCAGTCCCCGAAAATATCGATGCAATTCATGACATAACTTTATCAGACCGTCGAATTGGACTAAGACGGATATCTGAAGCACTGAATATTTCATACGAACGCGTTCATCATATATTTCACGTCAATGTGGACATGAGAAAAATTGCTGCAAAATAGATCCCCAAATGTTTGAATGTTGACCAAAATCGTGCAAGGGTTCGATCTGTGCACGATATGAAAACGGTGTAGACTTCTTAACCCAAATTGTTACTATGGATGAGACATGGGTACATTTCTACGATCCAGAAACAAAGAAACAGTCGATGGAATGGCGACACTCTGATTCTCAAAGACCTAAGAAGTTTCGTGTTAAAAAATCTGCTGGAAAAGTTTTTGCTTCAGTTTTTTTGGGATTGCCATGAAGTAATCATGAGTGACTTTTTGGATAAAGATAGAACAATAACTGGAGATTACTATTCGACATTACTGACCACTCCAAGGGAAAAATTTAAGAGAAAAGATGCGGAAAGCTATCCAAGGGTGTTTTGTTTTTGTAGGACAACGCCACTGCACACAAATCTCATGCATAAAATTCGTGATTTAGGGTTTGAATTACTAGAATACCCCCCTTATTCACCAGATTTGGCTCCGTCCGACAGTCATTCCTCAACTGAAAAAAAGTTTAAAAGGTCGTAATAAAAGATAATAAAAGCTGTGGAGGTCTGGTTTGCATTTAATTTCCAGCTCTTTAAATATCCCGTTTCGCGATTGGTATATTCAAATTGTGCACTCTTTATTTGTGTTATAGTTACAAATTATTATTTTAAAGTACTTATCGTTTACTAAAAAGTATATTGATTGTAACAAAAGTGAACGTAACTACATATTTATATATTTATTGAAATTAAATACAAAGTTACTTGAGATTAATAGGACAAGCTGTAGGATTTTAAATTTTCGTGATTTTTATGTCTCGATACTTTTTATGCGCCAATAATAATTAATTATAAAAAGTCGAATTTTTTTTGCTCGAAAATGTTCAAATTAATCATGGGGAATCATGCATTAAGATGATGTGGAGAGAAGAAAAATATCAAGACAAGTCGAATGTTTAAATCGCATAATTGGGTCCTGAAAAAATTGCTTAAGCCCTAAATATTCTAAGAAATAGGCAGAATTATAACGTTCTTGAAGAGCAAAAGGCTAGTGCCTTTGTATTGTAAGTTTCCTTGAACTTGCGATTTAAGTTTCAATTGTGTCTTTGGAATATTTGATACCGCAATACTACAAAACGTCAATTCAATTTTTCAACCAGTTGCTATTATAGACGTAGAGAAATTTAGATATAAAAGTAAACCTGTGCAACCCCATTTTTGCTAAATTTATGAGAGTTTTTAGTATTTTTTTAGGTATTTTAGCAAAAAATTGTATTTATCTTGTATTCGAAACAAATAAAATTAAAGAAAGAAATTCATAAAATACCCCAAATGACACAATGTTTGTTTAAACTAATATCATCATTGCACTTCCTATTTGCACCAAAATAATGCAATATCATTCAATTTTGAGGTTACTCTTAACATGACAATATTTCATCAAATTTTTTTTATTCAATTGGCAAAAGTAAGAACTGTCAAGTATTTAAGAAATTGTGGTGGTGGGAATTACTACCTGGTTTACCTTTGGTTTTTTTCCTTCTCCGAAATATAAAAGTAATCAATCTATCAATAATTGCAAAGCTTTATAACTTGTTGGATACCTAAAACGTGATCTTTAAACAGGTGATATTACTGTTGTGTGCAGGTACCAAAATAATTTGAAAGTTTTTGCAAAAATACTATTCTTATAAATTGTATTTTTTAATAGTAAAACGCTACAAAAACGAACTTTAACGGATTTATTTTGGTTTTTAATGACTTCACAAAATTTATTATGGACATTACCTAACTATTATATCTTTTAATTCCCTTTTCTTCTTAAATCCCTAGTGCAAAATATCTTCTCTTAAGAACCCTAGATGTAATAAATTAGGTCTCTTGTCTTTTCCATAATTTGTACTCAAAAGTCTACGCATCTGCTCTATTAAGAATTCGTAGTTGGTTCGTCGTACCCTTTCTAAATAGCATGCTCATAAAGTAAGTATCTTCCTAGACTCTTTGACTAATTTTTCGAAGTTTTCAAAAATTATTTTCTATTATATAATAAAGAAATTACATTAACTTTTCCAGGAGATCTTTTGTTTTGTTTATAAGAAAAAATCTCAATTTGAATCGATTTCCTTTTAAATCATTGGAGACTTGTTAGTCCATTGAAATGTTACAATGGATCTTGCGTTTTTCTGAGCAAGCAATTTTATTTTATCAAAGAAATCTTAACCTCAAGTTTGTGCGGTTCCACCCCGGTCGCCATCTTAAATAAAGCCATTTTTGACGATATCTCGCGAACTATTTTCTCTACAAAAAATTCGTAAAGAAATAAATTGTAGCAAATCGCTTTGCCTACAATTTTGCTACTTTCACCATTAACCGCGAATTTAAAAAGTTATGAGCAAAAAAGTGCAAACATATCGTCATTTTGTCAACAATTTCTTTTTTCGCTCAAAAACTTTTTATTTTTTGGTTTTTCAATAAATTCACCTCAGAACAATCCTTTAGATCGTTCTTTTAGGATTTATTTTATATGTGGATCTCTCTCATTCTTGTGGCTCATAGAGCGCTCTTAAAGTGCCGGGGTGCGTCTATTTTCACCCCATTGGGCCAGAACAAAATATTTGTTATCATTTCAGTTTTTTTTTTCATCTTTCCATTCTTTACAGATTTTTCTGAACATTTGTATATAATTTCTTATTTTTGATCAACTCTTTTCCCCGCCACCAATGAGATAGACTCCGTAGGCGCGTTGTATTTACATGGTATCCCCAGTAGGCCTAATCCTCAGATAAGTTGTAGATGAGAAAGATTTGAATAATGATTAAATTTACCTAGAACTTTGTACGACCTATTTTAGTTGTTTTTAATGATTCAGGCTGTGTTTCAGGGTCAGTATCTACATCTGTGTCAGAAGTAAAGGTTTGGGGAATGACGAGAGTTAAAATTTGAGTCATAGTTGGAAGTTCAATTTCTAATTCTTTTTCTTCTATTAACTCGTGATATTTCCATGATGTGGCTGCAAGTTTCATCAGAAAAATGAAGACATACAGCAGACAACAACAATAGTACTAGCTGGCAGATGTTCGTTTGTTCCCAATCGGACCTTTTCTACCTACTTAGAATTCCCATAAATGTATACTCCTCTCAGAAATTATTAGAGGAAGAACAATTATTATTAAAATCACAGTCGATTAAAAATAATAAATTATATATGAATGTTCAGACAAATCTGTAAAGAAAAAAAAATTAAAAAATGGAAATGATAACAAGTATTTTGTTTTTGGCACTTTTGGAGCGCTCTATGAGCCACAAGAATGAGTGGAATTCAAAAAATCCACATATAAACAGAGTCCCCAAAGAACGATTTGAAAGATTGTTCTGAGGTAATTTTATTGAAAAATCAAAAAATAAAAAGTTATTGAACGAAAAATCAAACAAAATTTTTGCACTTTTTTAGTCATAACTTTTTAAATTCTCGGTTAATGGCAAAAAGTGTCAAAAATAAAATTGTAGGCAAAGCGATTTGCCACAATTTATGTCTTTATGAATTTTTTGCAGAGAAAATATAGAAATTTTCACCTCTTTATTTAAGATGGCGGCCGGGGGACAAGGGGTGGAACACCACAATCTTGGGGTTAAGCTTTTCTTGATCCCCCACATATCGGTAAAATAAAATTTTAATCGACTATGTATGCTATTTCAATGTACATAAGTGTACTTTACTCCTTCATTTGCTTATTACGCCACTTCACTAATATGTTTTATTATTTATTTGTACAGAACCAATTTACAGGCATCTCTAGGGTGTTACTTCTCGCCGATCGGGTTTCGTGAGTTTGCCTATAAAAAAAATTTAACAAAAAAACGAATATCTAATCTCCACAGATTCAAGAACCGTAATCGATTTGTGTAATTATTAACCGTTAACATATGTAAAATGCCTCACCTATGAAGCGGAACGAATAACGTATAATATACCTAAAATTTTATTTTTAGTGAAAGTATTTAGCATTTCCAAAACTGTTCTCCATTTTTTGATCAACCGTTAATCTTATTGAACTTAATTTGATACGTTTTGTTTATTAATAATAAAATATAAATGTATGTAATTTTTAAGCGATTCAAAACTTCTGTTTGAAATTTTGTGGTGTACTGTACCTTAGCGTCTACTTACAGGTGAGCAGGTGGGTACCATTAGTAAGGTAAGATATTAGGGCTACTTTCATCATGGGCGCATCAACTTTCAACATTTTGACGTTTCTAAAATATAACGTTCGAAAGTTAAATTGGCGTTGTTCGTGTAGAGATTCTTGATAATTATAGGAAATCAAGCGCCTAATAACAGATAAACACAGTCGCCTATCAGCTAATTTTTGAATAGCGTGAATAGGGACTATGTCTTTTACTGATAGAGTGAGAGAGCTACAGAAAAACATTCACGGTATATTTGACATTATTTATCAAGTGACGTGTACATGTCAAAGTTTTATTTGACAAACGTGTTCGTCAACTTTTTAAAAAGTGTGCTCGCTTGTTTGCCAAACAATGTAAATGTTTGACGTGTTTGGTGGAAATTTTGATGGACAGTGTGTTTGACAAATCTGTTTGAACACAACTATGGAGAACGAAAATATAAAGAGCGCCAACATTTATCTCCGTACATCGTGATATGCCGGTGCTGTGAATAATAAAATCAACATTGATATAAACAAAAGTATCTTCAAAATCGACACCATTTGCCAAGTACCTCAAAGTTACAGAGAATCTTTGAGAATCTGCTATAAATTTACGTTTAAAGGCGCGTTTACACTATTTATATGAGTTGTCAAGTCAAATAAAGAGTCACGGTACGAATTGAACATGTAAACCCATATATTCAGCTCATTTAATCTACTGAATTGAATGTGTTATTAGTTTTAACGAGTGCAACTTGTATATTTAAGAATTGAGGATATGTCCTTTGAATATTTACAAGAAATACGAGTATCTTAAACTTTTCAATGAATCAGCCAATGCTAGATATTTTAATATTATTTCTAGTTATATTCGAAGTAAAAGGGCGTCACGTATTAAAGTATTTTGCTTACCTATTTCAAATTTAACTAGCAAGTAGTGATACTGTTCTTTAATATAAAGAAAATTTTTGTAATTTACTGGATGTTCCATATTAGAGAAAGTTGTTTGTCCCTAGTCCCTAGACGAGTAATCTACTCTGTAAATGTTTTTCCACTTTATTTTTTTTTATGTATAATTTTTGATCATTCCTTAGCTAGAACTAATCTTATTCTAACTATAAATTCAATTACAACTACTGTCGTCATTAAATGTATGTCTATTGAATTAATTTGACTTGATCAACTCAAATGGACAGTGTGAACGCCCCTCAACAATAATAAATCTTTAAATATTTTGTGGTCCAAGCGGAAAAACATTGTGTAGTCATTTGTTTATGTGCCCACTATTTCTTGTAACAAATTTCGGGCATATATTCATCCTTTAATTTCAACCAAGGAGTCGTCAACGTGCGGTTTGCTCACCACAAGCAACTATTTTGATGTAAACTTGCGGCTCTCCATTTCTACATAAAAAAATGAATAATTTTAAGTAACTCCATCAGCCTCAGTTTACAATCTGGATAAACCTCCCAAATTGAGGAGAGGACGATAATAGCTTCCAAAATGGTTGATACTCACCAATGAAAAATATATAAGCAAAAGACAATGCATTTTACGACTTCCTCGAAGAACTAACTTCAAAAATATGGATTCGGTACGAGCTCAAACAATTTAAAACAAACTACTCTCTTGTTCATAGTTCTAACATAGATATAATCAACATTGAGTCATTCGAAATTGATTCTGGATAACTTTAAATGCCATCGGTGAATTTCAAAATTGAAACTCATTGCGTATTAATACACACTATTATAGAACGAGTGAAGATGAGTACAATACATGAACGCGCTAAGGAGAATGTTGACTAGTTTATTTGATTTATTGGTTATCCGCTTTTGACTGATAAAAAACATAGAGTTTCACAAATAAATTTGACTTTGTATCAAGCTCTTTCGACTTTTCTACTTCTAAAAAATCTCTTGGGTGCTTCACACCAAAGATAACCGTATCACTCACAAATTCTATTTGTGTTCATTAGTTAGCTCAGAAAATTGAATCGGAATTGCTTATGGCGACATCCATATTATGTTGGAAAACATGCTTCTGCTGTTATATGTACGAGCTATTCAAGTACAGTTGCAAAGATTTGAGAGTTAGGGTGACCCGTTGCGAGGTAGAGGAGTACATAAAACCAGAACAACAAAGACGCACGCCACGTCAGTGTACAGGTTTTCTGCGATTTTCCTGTAATCTGATGAACTCGTTCATAAGCCATATAAGGAAAACTAGATCCATAGCTGTAATCGCCGTTGTACGAAAACACTACTGTCCAAAAATCTGTTTGCTCCATCGAGCTCTTCCCCTCATTTCCAGAATTGAATTCAACTTCCTCCTAATATCTCCACAATCATAGCCCTTCAAAAGAAATTCTTTTCCATATGACGAAACTTGAATTACATTTGACCCAAATGAAAATTTCCACATTCCACCCAAAAAAAGAATCCAATGAGTCTCTTTCTTCCTCTATTTCGCATGCTGGATATCTCTGGACATTTTACGCAGACTACACCGCAATTGCAACAAGATTCCACAACGAAATCGAAATGGTATAACATATGGAAAATCTAAAAAAATTAGTGATAAAATTCTATCCGTCGCATATAAGAAAAGCCATCGACCCCGGAAAAAAATACAAAACACACGGCAAAGAAATCAAGTGGATCATAATAATTATTTTGTTTTCATGGTGGAAAATTTTTGTATAAAGTTTTCATTGAAATTTATTGTCATTTTCTCCACTTTGATTTTAAACTAAATTTCTAAATCTCGATTTATTGTATTTGGATACGCCTATGACTTTTTGGTCGAAGGTTAAAATCCCCTAGCTTAATGCTTGACAAGTGAGAAAGAACACGTCCTCTTCTTTTACGTCCTTTTCTTGATTACACGCACCTGCGCTACTTGTTTTCTTTTTCATTTTCTGATACAATTCAATCACGTGTTTAGACGGTATTAGTAACTTGGGGGATATTGAAGTTTTTGAGGATTTAGAAGCAAAACTGAATCGAAACTTACGAAGCTTTAATTTTTTCGATTTGGAATGTTGAACAAAAATAATATGAATATATTGTGAACTATTAGTTGAGTACTTTACAAGTTTCTAAATGAAAGTAGTAATAAATTCTTGTAGTTGCAATTCAAAGCATTCAACACTTTGTAAATGCATTATACGAAGGCCGTTTTTTCTCTTCGATAGGCTATAAATAAGAGACAAGTTAATATAAAACCACCAAAGAGATTGAGACATTTATCATATCTGTGAACAAGCTTTTCAATACCCTCTTCAAAGAAAGTTGCCGCCATTGGTTTGAAAGCGCTTCCTACCAAGCCACGTCTTCAGTTCAGGAAGAAGATGAAAGCAGTAATGGTGAATCTCCAGTTTTCTTTAATCATTATTTCAACCACGTCGTCTGAAACAACAGATTTGCGTCCTTGGTCCCCTTCATCAGGCACATCATTACAGCCATCTTCAAATTTTCGACATCATTCACGCACAACACCATTACTCATGAAATTTTCCCCATATACACGACTCATTCTCCGATGGATTTCTGCAGTACTTTGGCCTTCAGTCAGATTTATTTTCACTTGAAAGGAATTAGAAATTGGTAATATGCAATGAAATCTTCTATGTTACATAAGAATGTTAAAATTTTAGTACCTTTTGTAACTGATTGAATGAAAATAACTAACTGTTCTTTTTCTAGTCCAAAAGCTGAATCAAAATTTGATTATTTATTTCTTTTTCAATGATTGATCGTAAAACACATTATTACAAAGCCTTGTGAAATTCAGCTGCTACTTCGTTGATTAATTGTATTATTATATTAACAATAAGCTTACTATTTTTTCTGAGAATTGCGTATCTCATTTCTTTCGGCATCACGATGCGATTTGCAGGTTTCTATTGAATGTTCAATTCAAATTCAATAATTGAAATATTTGGATTAGTAGATTTACCAATTGATCGTTCATTATTATTTAATTATTCGAGAAAGAACAATGTGATTCATCTATTCAACTATCACATAATTTTAAGTAATGACAATATGAAATACTACGACTAGTACGAGTCCTTTCGATAAAGTCGAAATATATAGCAGTATAACAATCAAAGAAACACTATATCGTTTAACATTTTAAGTGAATTTGTAGAAAATATTTTTCATTTTGCCCATCTCATGACCCATCAAACTCTTTGATTTCAAATTATAAGAATGGTGAATGCACGATGCAACAAGTCGGCATAAATAAGTTGGCTGCTGTGGGAAAACAAGTTGGTATGTTTTTAAAACTGAAAAATACTAAATTAAACATGAGTCATTCATTTCGCCTGTAATCGGTGACAACGTAAACAACAACTTAGAACGAGGAAGAAAATTTCTGCGATTAAGAATAACTGTATTATACAAATTGTTAGTTCTATTACAAGAACCACTACCAAATGAAGTACTACTTATAATGCGTGTAAAGAAAATTCACCTGTAACTATTAATAACGGTAGTAATATTGCTTTTAATTACGATTATTACATTGACAAAAATTAATATAATGTGTACTAAATGCATCTATTCGCAAAAAAAGAATTTAATTCATTTTTTTAATTTTAATGATAATGAAAAAATAATGGTTAAAGTTAATTTGATTTTTATGACCGAATTCTTTATTATTCGAAAAGGTTCTCAAAAATTGATATATGAATATGGTCTTAGAAGTACCTGGCTTGACCTAGAGATGGCTTGAAAAATACTACATTACTAGAAAATACACAATCTATACAGCATATGTTTCAAGATTGTTTAGTATTTGTTTGGCAGCCATCAATAATGAACGTTTTCAGAGAATTTGTAAACATTGAAAAAGCTGGTCATCGTTATGTAATACAATAGTTTTATTTGAATTACCCCAACTAATATAAACGCTGAGCTAAATTCTAGTGAAACTACTCCTTCGTGGTGGTCGACCAAATTAGGTAACGACTCCAGAAATGTTGTGCGAGAGTTAGCAGACCGAAGGCATTTTAAAAAGTGCGATACATCACATATTAACTGAAAATTTGGACATGAGAAAGCTGTGCGCAAGATGGGTTCCGCGTTTGCTCACAATGGAACAAAAACAGCGTCTTGAAGATGTTTCCAAGTGTTTCGGAGTGTTTCACAAGAATAAAAAACAATCAACGAATTTTTCATCTCAATCGTTCCACTGAAGCACTCCTCATGTGTTGTTTTGTGGGTTCTCTTCATTTTTGATATCAAGAGTTCTATTTCTTCCTGTTTTTTTTGCCTGTCATACTATAATTTAATGTTTTTCTGTCTGTTATGTTGATTTCCCAGGTGTGCCATTAAAACCAATTAGGCGTATCCAATAAAAAAGAAATATATTCACTGACATAGAAATTATTTTATCATCACAGAAGATTAAAATTCAAGTACTTCTATTTGCATACCATTCTTTTTTGATTTAATTAATTGACTAACCTATACATTCCTATATCAAAATACAGAATATATTCAATCTATAATGTTTTCAAACGTGACCTTACCATAATTTACGATTGTTTATCATGCCTAGAAGAAATGAGAATATTCAAGAGCGTTTGAAATGTTCAAATTTGAACAAGAGAGCAGATTCTGTTGTCGTACCAACGAGGTACGGCACCAAAAACGCCTGATGCGAATATTTTAAAGCACAGGACAAGTAAATAAGTCAAAGTTTATTAACTCTTAAGAAATTGTTTCTCATCAACAAGAGCTGTAGCACCTCAGTGGTTTTTGGAACATGAAAACAACCTTGGATTGCAAAGCTCTTATTGGACGATAAAAATGTCCACTCCTTTCTTTGGATAAGTGTAAGCCTGTAGAATAGCTACTAGGCAAGTCTTTCCCGAACATTACAATCTACAGAAGTTCAAGATCAATATCCCCAAGCATCTCCAGGCGCCCAGAACGTTAATTTATCGGAACTCCTTTCCTTGGAGAAGTGCAAGCCTGTAGAATAGCTACCAGGCAAGTCTTTCCCGAACATTACAATCTACAGAAGTTCAAGATCAATATCCCCAAGCATCTCCAGACGCCCAGAACGTTAATTTATCGGAACTCCTTTCTTTGGAGAAGTGCAAGCCTGTAGAATAGCTACCAGGCAAGTCTTTCCCGATCACCACTAGAACTATTCGAGTGCATTACTTGCTTTTTACATAGAAAAGTAAAGATTATGAAATATCTTTTGGCAGTATATTGGCAGTTTTAGAAAACCCGCCATTGAAATGATATAGAAATAGATTAATATTTTTTGCAATATTCTTATTTTAAAAAAGATCTCAAATGTGTCGATCTTAAACCTACGTGCGTGACTAATTGCGTCGATTATATAATAAAGATCTGCTTTGTGCTTTTTATAAATGACACGTCAAGAATATTCGAAGTTGCTTTTAATACAATTCTATATTACAGCTGACATCGACTTTTGATACGATTTTTTAAAATTCATTACACGTGTCCAGTTCGGTTAATTATCGTACAAAACTTGGAAAATTTATCTTTTAAATAAGTTAAATGTCAAATTCAATGGACCAAAATATTAAACAGTTTTATTTATTGCACTGTTTTTACTTGATTGCTGTCTTACAAATCATTAAGAGGTATATACCAGGTAATTTTATTGTAAAGAGAGCCACATTATGACACTTTATTGTTATTGCTCTCAGTCAGGTATTTGCCTCGCCCCTTAATAAATGGACTAAAGTTGACCATAATTTGATCGGTGAAGTAGATGTCAAGTTTTGATAGTTATCTCTGATAAAAAACGGCGTAGAAATGTAGAATTAAGATTCAGTGACTTTCTCATTATTTAGGAAGAGGTAGCCTGTACCATTTTAAGCTTTTTTTGTAATATTTTTAATAAAGGTTAAAAAACAAATATTCTACCATTTCGATATCTGCTTCGCAATGAAACCGTGAATACCACGTTTCAAACATTTGTTCAGAAAAATAGTATCGAGGATCTAGTAGAACTCTTGATATCCAAATGTTAAGAATTTTTGATTCAATGTACTTTCAAACCTAGATATAGAATCTAGCTAATCTCGCAAATGTTTTTCGAGTGATTTATGTATGTAAATAGACTAATAACCAGTTCCAAACTTAATTATTAATTCCATCATGGCGAACAGTTAATAATTTTAGAAGATGAAATTAGCATACAAAAGACGACAGGCTTGCCCTGAGACCAAAATCTAAATTGCTAATTTTTGAATCTCGAATAGCGACACCAACAATATTTCAACGCAATTTATTTTCAAAGATGTGAAGTAGAAGAGAGGATGATATAATAGAAAATACAAAAATAATATTTTTAAGTACTTAGTGATATGTTATCTTTCTATCTTCGAGACTGGTGTTTTTCTAAAATATTTCTGCCCACATAATTTGTTATTCTGCTTTTGTGTTAGCGTTTAGGATTCACATCCATTAATTAAATCTGGTCGATAAATGGTGTCACTTTGAAGAGATATTTTCAATCCCGTTGATAATAACTGGCGTAAAACGTTACCAATAATACTTTTGCACAGCACAGGGTGCAGATTGAAATCGCATAACATAACGAAACCAGTAAGTTGTATGAAAAATTCACGAAGACGTTTGTTTACGAAGACGAAATTTAGCCATTTTTGAGTTACACATCACGTGGTGTACAAACTTCTGTACTAGGAATTTTCCAATAGGTAAAGCATGGACTTTAAAAGATGCTAAAAACTAACTAAAAAACGCCAAAAACCAATTTCAGACTGGTACTCACATTTTGGAAATGCTGGCCTCAAATGTTGTGATAATTAAGTGTTTTTATTGGAACTGTTTATTATTTCTATCATAGTAAGTAGCTAATAGTGTGATGGAATTTAATTTCATTGCAATCAATTTTATACGATCTGTGTAGATTGTAGGTCGTGATGTTTTGATACTATAAATGATAAGTTCATTGATTTCACCTTGCCGCACATAAAAATGTAAATGCCTCACATTTACTAAGTTATAATTATCTTCGTTTATACTATAGATATCAGTTTCATTCTAGCACAAGCAGTATTCATTAAAAAAAGTCCTTGGCATGCGTTCTATTAGGAATTAATTCCTTATTCCATCTACGTTTGCATTCAATCGCGGTCATTATAAATTTCTTATAAACGGCCTGTAACATAAATTTACAAGTCTTGCACATACAAGGTAGACGATTGAAAGTATGCAATGCCAAACAAAAATAAATAAAAAAGCTCTCATGAAATACCATGCTGTGAGGTTAAAACGGACCTCCTAATGTTTTTTTTCTTAAAAAACTAATTTCGAATCTTTACGGTTGAAAATATAATGAAATTTTCTTCTAAATAAATAATTTTTTTGTTAATTCAATTTGGAAGTTTTGATGATGAATACTTCTTAATAAGAAACCAAATAACAGAAAAACAAATAACTAATGCAGCATCAAATCTCTTCTTCAGTAATTCCATGAAAATCTAAGAGTATAGAAGTAATCCGCACATCAGATCTACGACGGTAAATCAAATTAGAAGAAGCCTTTAAGGATTGAGACTGAGGAAGGGTGTTTGTGTGTGTGTTTGGGCACTTATAATCGTTGGATGGGAATACCTAGAGTAGGGAATTCACATCAACCGGCTTGCTAAATGATTACTACTATAGTAAATGAGACGATTAATTTCTTAAGATTGTAAAACAAGAATCCAGCAGAAATTTCATGGTAAAGAGTGAGAGTTTGGTGTAAACAATTCCAGCAAAATCGTGACGTATTCCGAATCAAGCACTTCTCCGTCGTCCTCCCTCTAGTGCACTAGTTTTTTAGCTCATCGAACAGGATCGACGCTTTACAGTGCTTCAAAGTTCGAATCAACTTGGTGACTGCTATGGAAGTGACCAACCAATCATCCTAAAATATTTGGGTTCCTCAAGAAAACTGCAAGGTTGCTGAATAATTATCATTAATTCGAACAGGTTCGCATTTCTCTATTAGCCTCAAACTCGTTTCGAAGAAGCTTTTTTGCATGAAATCAACACGTGCACATATGAATTGCAAAAAGTCAAAGGAAACTCTGTGATAGCCAAATCTCGATTGTCTACAGGGGAAGTGTTGGTCACGGATCTTTACAATTTGAAAGATGTTCTATCGCTAGATTTCTTATGCGAACGTCAAACCAACGCATTCTACTACTTCCGAGCACCTTAGCTACCCGTCTAAATTCATTCAAAGAGAAGAGAATGGAAAAATTACCTAAATGTTGAAAAAATACGTAATCGTAGAAGCTAATAATATAGAAAAATAATTTGCAGAAATGTAAATACATTATATTTGATTGGGGTGAAGAAATCAGTTACAGAATTCTGAGACACATTATTAGGCGGAACTACAGTACCGGAACTTTTCCCGGGCGGGAATTTAAAATTTAATGGAAAAGACTAGAATGGAAAATGTAGTATAGTCGATTTGTCTCTGTTCTTTTTTATTATAGAGTTTTATAGGATATCTGTGTCTCACCTAAGACAAACAAAATTAAATTTGTGACACAAATTTTTATTATGACATAAAAGCCAAGAAATAGAAAATAAACTAAACATATACATACTTCTTGTGTATACGTTAAAAGTATAAACCTAACCAGGGGAGGCTAATACTATATTACTGTAGAGTTCTCAAAAAAATAAGGAATGAAAAAATTAAAATTCTATAATATAAATAACAATAATCTGAAATAATACATTATCTACTACTCATTCATTTTTTTAACCGAAGCTTTCACAAGTTAGAAAGTTAATTTTTGGAATGCTCACAAAAAATTGCATCCTACCGTCTGTTTCCCGTTGTTTCAATATTAAGATTCATATGGGAAATACTTTCGCGTTTTATCTATGATCTAGGATGCTGCATTGAATCCAGCGCGATGCGTATGCCAGGCAAATAGCTTTTTCTCGCTTTCGGAACTGCCTAGTTTTTTAGGACAATGAAATGAACAACCATATACTATAATAGAGCATGAGTGCTTTTGGAGGGCATGGAAGTTGTTTTTAACATAATAAAATTTATAAATATTCTTAGGAATAATATATATATATATATATATATATATATATATATATATATATATATATATATATATATATATATATATATATATACATAATTGAAAAAGAATAGGAAACCATTATCAACTTTTATAAAAGAAGAAAACTGTATATTTGTTAAAAATAATTGGATATATGGTTATTACCAAAAAAATTACTCAATTTGTTTTCCCTGCATACTTTTTGTGGCAATAAAGTTTGGACGGGAATTAGGGCTAGCGTTCTCGAGCACTTAAGGGGAAGATAAAAAACACGAGAACTCCAGAGGCCATCTATATAATTGGTTAGAATGTGCGTTATTAGGATCAACCAATATAACGGCTCAATTATATTCTATTTGTCTGTTAAATATACAAAGGCATAATGAAAATGAGTCGAGCAATAGATACAAATTGTCAAAAATCATTAATTGCATTAAATTTTGTGGGGCATTTGAATTGGCTAGTCGTGGATATGATGAATCCGATAATCGTGGCATATTTCTTGAACAATATTTCTTGGCTGAATTAAATAGGAGGTGAGTTCCGATTCGATTTAGTCAACAATTTCTCACCCTGGTCAAGTTACGGGTAATATTGAATCTATTCAGAACAATTTTGAGAATCGCGAATTTGAATGTCTTCGAAGACAATGAAAGTGTTTTTATAAAGTATAGTTAAAATAGAGAGAGAAATGCTTTATTGTCAAAGAATTGTATACAATTTGTAGATAAAAGCTTGTAAAAAACTAAGAACCAAACACACAAATAACTAAATAAAGACACAAATAAAACAAAATATAAAGTATACACAAAAAAAATTTCAATGAATAACCCAAATACCTTTTAAAATTGAAATATACATGTAAAAATTTTAATATGTGATATACATTACATGTATACATTGTCAAAATAAAAATCTTTTATAGAGTAGAAAACACTTTCCAGTGAGTGGAGAGCTGTGCAATTTTTGTTTAATTGGAGAAGCGTGCTTACGAATTGGTCAAACGGATTTAAAGATGAATCAGGGATGAAGAGTCAATATTTTGTAGCTTTTGAAGAAGCCCCGATGTTTTGCCACACCTCACATACTCCAGCGATTCAATAAGGGAAAATAAACTATTGCAGAGGTGGATAAGTTTAGTTCCTTGGAAACTGATCTTAGCGCAAAATAGGCAGAACTAAATTTTTTATATAAAGCGGCAATATCTAACTCTCATTTCAAAAAATTGTCAATAACAAGCCCTAAGAACTTTATAGATTTCAGGACGTCAATGGAGGTATTATTAAGTATAAAAGGCTGCAATGTATTTTTATATAATGATACTTGAGTTTTAGAAACGTTAAGACACAGAAGATTAGAACTGCACCATGATTTAAGGGTGATTACGTTAATAGATATGCTCTTATGAATTGCCGTGAGATCAGGGTTCTCCAAGAGAAACTAGTGTTGTCTACATATTTTATCACTGATGTTTAGGTAGGCAATGTTGATAAACAGAAGAAACAAAATAGTGTCTAGTACCGAGCATTGAGGCATTGAGCATTGAAGAAGACATCGTTATATCAACTCTTACAAGCTAAAGAAGTAACTTATGGCTTTTTTTGTATTTTTTATTGTAGGGCAACCGCTTCAAGTATCTATTAGTTAACAATGGAAGCTGATAAAATCAATAAAAATTTGGCAAAGACGACAAAACAAAAGTATAATATTTCCACTGACTTCACTTTTTCTGTTAAGATAAATATTTTAATTTTTGTTGTAATTATTGTTCTTTTAACGATATCATCATAACCCCTTAATTCAAAGTCTAATCTATTTTGACTATAAACTATAAAACAAAATGAATTGAAGGAACTGAAAAGCTGTTACTACTAGTATATAAACTCCAGCAAATTGTTGTTTTTAGAAAATTAACTAGCTCATGCTTATACAAATTTCCATTAACATTTTATAACAGTAAAGTTCTTAAAAATAAATTAGTTTCATTTAAAATAGGTAGAAATGAAAATGGATAAATATCATGGTAATTGTACTTAATAGTTATCAATATTGATTATGGAACAAGATTTCTCAAACACGATCTATAATATTATATAGCATTTTTTCCTCTTTTTCTGGTCACCATTTGCCAAGTTTATAAAGTTTATGAATAAAAACATTACTTTTATTCAAATATGGTCGCTCGACGTTGTTAACTAACTATCGCTATGAGTAATGGTTTACTATAAACATTTTTGGACCGCATTGTACCACAAAACAAAAAATAAATCACAGAAACGTTCTTATCAACTGATGGGGAATTCGTTTAAGGTGTCAACGAAGAAATATGACCTGCTGAAAATCTTGTTGGCATTCTTCGTGTCAAGAGATAAATAGTTTACCAATAAAGCTTCGTCTACAATGTATAAAAAATGAAGTGGGTGTAAACTCGATAATATCTAGTCTGTTTTAATTTTATTTATAATCAAGTATAGTTTTTTCCTGGAATGAAAATTTCTTTAATACAAATGGCATGGACATTTTACATTATAACATTGAACATTATAATTAACCATTCATTTTTGGTCACTACACGCAAGTTCTTTGCACTAGGAACCTAAAAATATGAATACTGGAATGATTTGAATTTAAAAATCTTAAATTAGAAGTCGACTAGAGGTAACTATGAAGTAATTAGAACCAGTCAAAAAAGTAAAGAATAAGATGTTTGTGTCATCAATAAAGGTAGGAAGGATGGAAAGGCGGTCGGCTTAAAATCTATTTCAAATGTAAATAAAACAACATAAGGCCCAGATTTTATTAAACATTTCTGAAATAGTAACATCAATAATATTCATGTGGTCACTTCTACATGAAAATATTATTCTGTGGTACGAAGCACTTTAACTTCATTTTTCCTTTATTTTTCCACGTAAAAAATAATCTTTAATAATTAATAGAAAATTAAACCCATGATCAATACATGTGCAACGCTTGTTTGGTGGTTGAAAACTGAACAAACAACTGCTCAGAAAAACTAGCCAAAGCTGGCTAATATGTCTAAGTATTACAGAGGCAATGTCAACCTGTCCTACTATAGCCTAAGAAATGCTACTGAACCTACATCATTTTCATCTCATAGTAAAGAAAGGCATTTAGCGACGCCCTCGGGCTAATCCACACAGTAAAACTGATGTAAAACCTAACGATTGTAGAGCTAATAAAGTTAGAAAGCCGTGACAAACCAATGGACCAAATGCTAGCATGTTGGCCAAGCGTGTTGAACAAAGATACCTCACTCGAAGTGGTAATTAAAGACAGTTCGAGCCTAGGCAAGAAGCTTGACTGGGCATTTTTGGACCAAAATGCAAGCTCTCCATATCTCTAGGAACATCACACCAATTTTCAGGTGGTGTTGTATGTAATAAACAAATGTGCTTAGGAGTGTTTGTATAGAAACCTGTCTAAAAAACCACATAAACATTCTCTCAGATAGCCAAGCGACCTTAAAGGTCCTGAAAGCTATTGAGTGTACATCCAAACTAATGTGGGAGTGTAAACTCTGGAAGTACTAGCTAACAAAAACGAAGTAACTCTAATATGGCTTACAAGCCACTAGGATATAATACGAAATAAGAAAATAGGCAGCCTTGCCAAAAAGAAACCTACTGTGGCCTCACGGGATGCCACAATAACGAACTGAACGAAGAATCCAAAAGATTAACAACCATATCAGCTAAGAAGTCTGAGGAACTTCTCGTGATGACTAGAAACGATATGAAAATGGTGATCCGTCTTCTCACTGAGTCGTTAAATACGACCTTAAAACGATGGGCATGGCAGACGACAACTGTAGATTCTGCGAACAATCTATGAAAACAGCTTAGTATCTACTCTGCAAAAGTTTTTCTCATTTCACTAAAAGACTTAAGTACCTTGAAGGAGTAGTACTAGCACCTAGGGAAATGAAACACAAGATCTCCAAAAATAGCCTCCTTTGGGAGGAGTCTAGGTATTTTGGAAGCAAAACAATAAGATGTAGAGTCTGGTATAAAATATCTTTAGGTATAGGTATAATAACATGCAATATGCCTACAAATTGTAATACCATTAATTTTGCTTTTTGTTGGTCCAGACAACAACCTTTCGCCTAAATTTTGGTTACAGTAAATAAGAATTGAAATTGTTTTTGAATAAACAGTTATTCCAAGTTATATTTTAATTTAAGAAAATTTAATCTCGAACATAAGATTTGTCATTAAATGAAGTAAGAGATATTAAATTCATCCCATTAGAATGTACGAGGGTTGTAAAGAAAAGGCGGGTGATTATACAAAAAAGATTTCATTTGTCATATCAGTGAACAAGCTCAGCAATACCCTCTTCATAAAATTTATACATCTAGAAATACGACCAATTTACATGTCGGATTGATGGAGTAAGTAATCTTGGGGTAGAGTTTACCATTGCCTAAAATAACTAGAAATTTCATAAGTTGTGAAAATATTACCACATAAATTTTATACTTAATATTACCAAAAGCACTCCTCGTTTCGATCCAGAACACATACATTGTGAATAACTGTTATTTGAAGCATTGATGAAATATAAAATATCTTTATTTTTAGAAATATGATGCCTTTATATACCATCATGTATGCACATACCGAATGAGTCTGTTTAAAAAGTATTTTTAGAAGGGTTATATAAATACACAAATTTAGATTGATTTATTAAAGGAAGTTATGATTCGATTGGAAAAAATGTAAGTGCATATTCTAATAAAATATTTTATGATTATTGAAAAGTTGTAAATGTACACATATGTTGTGATCGACATACCTAATCATTAAACACTTCAAATTGGAACAATTGATTAAGCAAATTGCACATGAGAAAACATTTCAAATATTCTAGTTGGTATTTGTTAGAGAACAGCAACATCTTATTGTCTTACATTGAAAAGATTGAAATGAAATAAAAGAAAACATGAATCCAATTTAATGTTGATAATTACTCATAATATAATAATCAAATACCTTTGTTGAGAGTTTAGAGACACATCCGTAAAGTCGGCTGAACTATTCGACTACTAAGTATTTTATACTGTTTTGTAAGTATTCTTAACTTAATAAAACATGAAAATCAATGTTTTCTTTTATACTATTGAAGGCAGCTTTTCAGTTCAGTTTTACGGTATTCATACGGTGTTCATACTCTGTTTTCGGAAAGTGTAACGAAAATAATGAAATTACAAGTCGAGAACATAATTTCTGAGAAAGTACAAACAATAATATAAGCCCACAACATAACTGCAATATCAATTTTCCTCATATTTTTTTCTGGTTATTATTATTTTGTTGAAGGGTCCTACTGGGTTCTACCACTTGTTGGCGTTGTCGAAATTTCAATAATTCATTAATTATCTAGTTCGTATGCTATTTTATAATCAATCTTTTTGTCTGTTGTATCGATATTTCTACAGTTAATTCCAGAAGTTCTTTAGTATATTCGTTTTCTTCTCCATTCTTGTTTTCCTCGCTCTTTTGAGTTATATTTGCTTATAATTCGATATAGATAATGTTTCTGTTTTCTCCTAGTTTTTTCCATTTGAGTATTCCCTGTATTCTTTTTGTGTTCCATATAATGGAGGTGAACCTTAGTAGTGTTTTTTCTCTTTATCGTGTAATTTGTAATTAAATGTTTGTATAGGAAGTTTTTATTTGACCTCATTATTCTCAGATTTAGAATCTCGAAAACTAATTTGTATCATCATCCATATTCGTCATTTTATTCCGTAATGGTGTATTTTCTTTAATTTTTTGTATTATATGGATGAAATCTAGATTTAGTGTTGTCGTGTTGTCTGGTATCTTCTTCTTATGCATGTTGATCCGCAATTTAGAAACGAGTAGAAAGTTGTTGTGTTCTGTCTAGGCAAAATAAAATTACTTAGTGTAGGCAATCACGAGACGAAAATCAATTCAGAAAAATAGAAATTAAGTAGAGTAATAGTAGAATAAAAAGATTCTGATGGAAACCTGAGTACAGTGAAAGAACCAATTTTTATTTTTGATCTATGTGAAGGCAATCATTAGACAAAAATCAATTGATAAAAATCGAAATATGGAAAGACGAAGGAAAAACAAAATGGATAACTAGCCATTTAATATCTCTCAAAAAGAATCATCATTTAATTATTTTAAAGTTGTGGTAGAATAAGAAGATACTGATGAAAACCTAAGTACACTGAAGGAACAAATTTATATTTTTTTTGTGAAAGAGAAATTATATTTCATTATCGATAAGGATTATTACATTAACGAGCTATAAGTGCACTAATGCCATGAGCACATAGAACAGTATAGACTGCGGCGGTGAGGTAGACTAAAGATTAACCAATCAGATCTAATATTCTGATGTGCAGTGAAGGAAGATTTTGCGACTGGCGGAGCAAAGCGAAGGGCTGGAATCCTCACGTTACACATAATCAGGGTTTAGCAATTGGTTCATGAATTAAAAGATCTTTTTTCAAATGAGATTTTTTTAATAGAACAGAATTTTTTTGAGACATTAAATTTAGAAGTACACGTGAAATGTGCACTTGACGATCGCTGTCCAAAGAACTTAAATATGTTATAGGAGTTCGATGAATCACAGATTGAAAGCAATGAAAAATTATCATATTCGAAATATTTACAAAACGTTATCCGTGATACTGAAGTCTTAACGGCTTGATGTCACTGTAGTGGATAGTCATTGAAAAAACCGTAATTAGAATGAAATAACAAAATTGAGCAAAAGATTAAACTTTATAGTTCAAAATTCATGAATCAGTGCCAAGGTATTTATAATGGGGATTTACAACATAATTAGAAACTAATTTTAATCTTTGTTCACATTGGAATTTCTCTAATTAGTAAGACCGTTAATTTTGTGGACTAAAACATTACCCAGTAGAGTAAGGAATATATTAATTTTCAACTTAAAGAATCAGTTTGAGTATTTTACTCAAGAATCTAACAATCAAATAATCATTTGTAATATAATTAAAATATGTCTCTTGTAAAGGAATAAAAAAAAACTATAAATTAATGAGAAAGTTTAGGTGAAAGTGGAAAAAATATTAATTAAACAGTTTAAATCACCGATTTCTTATGTCTTGAATTTCAGAAGAAATATTACTTTCTAGTAATTCTAAACTTATAATTCTTACGATTTGAGGAACTAATTTCAAAATGCTTATTTAAAAGATGATTAGGTATCACGTATGACTTATTAATTTCCTATACTTTTGAATACGTCAAATTTCATTTGCTAGTTTCGGTTTTGATATCAGAGTACACTTTGAAAAGTCTTGTAACTCCCTGATATTTTTAATTTTTAAGAATATTTTATCAAACCCCTCATCTAATGAAATTAGGAGCATTTATTAAGTAAACCCCAAAACCATTAACATCGATACATGAAATTCGCATTGAAATTCGATAGAGGCAGAAGAGCTCTCACGTTTCTAAATCACTACTCGGTTAGATAAGATACGGAGTGGAGTCAGTAGAGCAATTAATAGCTTAGTAGTGGCCAGCAGGCATTAAAGTGGCCGCCGACAAGTAACTGCAGACAATATTGATAAATCAACTCACATAATGAACAAATAACCTTTTTGCATATAGGACAAGAAATTAGTGAGTGAAATTTGGTAGGATAAAACATGATATTCAAATCGCAGTCTTTCGAGATAGGACAGAAATTTTCCAATTCAATTAATTCTATTCTTTAATATATCGGATACAAGAAAACTTCAACAATATCTTCAAAAATATCGAAGACATTATAATTATTTCTTTACGAAATAAAATAAATGAAAAAATGTCACAAGATCGACAATATCACCCGATATGAATCCCATTCAACATGTGTAGAATTATATGACCAGAGCAATTTTTAGGCAAAATAATCCAGTCATTGCCCAATAGGCTCAGAAATACAGCTATTTAAGAATAGAGGAAGATCACTCAATAAATTATCAATAATCATTGGTGGTAGGTCCATAAATATAGCATCAAAACTATCCAACAATCTTGAGAATAACAGTCCAAAAATGAGTCAAAAACCGAAAATCCTTATTGAGTCGTTCGAAACTCAAAGTCGTCGGTCTCTTTGATTATTAAGGTGTGGTTCACCATAAATTAATTCCAGAAGGTCAAACAGTCAATAGGAAGTACTACTTGGCCGGTTTAAGGCATTTACGTGGAGTAATTCGTCGTCGAAAAAATTTTTGAGCCTTAATTCATCACCAAAAATCTGTTTCGACGAATGCGCCACGAGTCCATTGAAGCTATAAAAAGTAATTCGCTTACCATATCAGCCGAGGCCTACAACAAGTATGTGGAGAAATGGATTAAGCATTGGCACACTCTTATTAGCTTGAGATAAACTTATTTTGAAAGCGATTATAAAGATTTGTATTCAAATTGTGTTAAACTCAATTTGATAACAGGGTATTATTATTTTAAACAGAGCTACTTCAAATGAAACGAATAGAAGCCATTATGATGAAATAACTATTATTTATGAGCTTCGATATCTTCTAAGTTAAATTCAAAAGACTAATTAGCTTGTTTATATCGAAAACTTATTATTTTAGGGTAGGTATAATGGCCTAAATTGGACTAAAGATTATATTTACTTCGCATCATTTGTTTTTCATAAAAAATATTGGAGATTTGATCCGCATTTTTTTTCCAGGCGAAAATGTGGCATCATATAAATATATATAATATTTGATAACGATCGACGATGGCGTCATCATCGGTAACACTTCATCATTCGATGCATCCGCATCATCAGCTTACGACAACTTTGCCAATTTCGATAGCGACACCCTCCCGTGATTCGATGACTTTTACGAGCACAAAAGGTCTGCTTAATGGACCTGGACAAAATAATTGCTTTCTGAATAGCGCCGTACAGGTGAGTGTTTTTAATTGTTGATATTTAGGCGTCGAGATCCATTCAAAGGTTAATATTATGTTAATGCCACTGAAAGGGTATTGTTAGTCCAAATTAAAATCAATATACATTATTTTTGCCTTCTACTCCATTTAGTAATCTCCTTTTAGTTTCTTACATTTTTCCCAGCGACGTTCAATAAGTTCGATATCCTTTAATAAGATAATAAGAATCGTCAAGCTCCCCAAAATAGCCATCACCTCGTCATTGTTGGAAAATTGCTGACCACCGAGGCATTTTTTCAAGTCTAGGAACAGAAAATAATCCGATGGGGCTAAATCTGGCGAATAGGGTGCATGAAGTTGCAATAACGGATGTGTGAGCTGGTGCATTGTCATGATGAAACAACACTTTATTCTTGGCCACATGCAGCCGTTTTTGCTTGATTTCTTAGCTCAAACGTTGCAACAACGTCGCATAATACTCGCTGATACTGATAGTTTTTCTTCTTCTTCTATCTACCTTTTCAATCCATTCTTTTGACTGTTCCTTTGTTTCGGGTGTGTAGTGTTGGACCCAAGATTCATACATGGTAATGAAACGGCGCCAAAATTCGGCTTTATTTTTGTGAAATATTGCCAACCAACCTTGCGATGTATCGCACTTTTTGAAATGCCTAAGGTCTGCTAACAAATACACTTTCAGTCTACGATCATCCAGTACCGCTTTGTGGCTTTTCTTCAACGTTTCTGGAGTCGTCAGCTCATTTGGTCGACCACTGCGATGCTGGTCTTCCTAGGTCGTACGGCCCAATATTTTATTGTTTATAAAGAAAGAGCAGTCTCACCCAGAGTAGAATCTAGTGCATATTTTATATTGGTTGGCTAAGGCCTTTCAAATACTAAACAACGTGGTGTCTTCAAATTTGTGTAATTTCTAATATAGTGGTATTTTTCAAACAACTACAGTTATCTCTAGGTCAAGCCAGGTACTTTTGAGACCATCCTCGTACTTATACCAAAATTTGATTGTTAGAGTTAATAAAAATTAATTACACCTACATGAGTCTACTTGTTAAGAGAGAATGTTTCAGTTTTTTAATTTTTTTGTTTCTTTCGGAGAGATAAAAACTTTTTTTATACTTTAATGGTTGCCCTATGTACCGGGTGTCCCAATAAGAATGGCTCTCGTCCATATCTCGGAAACTGTTAATGGTACAGCTTCGGGAAAAAAATTACCGCTAGACGGCCTAATTCAATACCAAAAATTATAAAATGAATAACTTACCAATTTTGCCTAATTAATATGCATTTAAACTATGATTATCATATTCTTCAAGAAATTCAGAGTATATTTGATTTTACAAGTTTTAGTCTATCTCTTCAAATAAGAGGTGGGAGGAAGCGGGAACTTTATTATGAGAAAACGCCTGTAAGTCCAGTTCTACTTAACCTATCTATGCAAACTTAGGCTTTTTGAAGAGAGCTCCTTTTTACCAATGTAAGAGTTATAATTTCGAAACAACCTAATAAGTAACGTATACGCTAGGGGGCGCAATTTATTTATTTTTTTAAATGTAGTTATCCTTGAAAAATGTTAAATGGAAACATGTAGTTTTAATTAAGGAATATAAAAGTAGATCAAATTAGCAACAGAATAGCGAAAACAGCATGTCGATATGTTTTTCGTATTACGAGATATCCTAACAAATGTGTAAATTTTAAGCATTTTCCTTTAAACATAAATTACTCTGGGTTGGCTGAACGGATTTTAACATTTTTTGAATCCTCAACATTTTCTTCCCTTGTTCTCTTAATAATAGTTCTAATAATTATGTCAATATTACTTATGTTGTCACCGGGAAACTGCGTTATGGTTCCCGAGATATGGCTGAGAGCCATTCTTATTGGGATACCCGGTATTATAATCCTTTCTGAACACAACTTTATATTCAAAAAGGTACGTAAACCAAACAAACTAACGGTATGACAACTATGGTGAGCTTGCTATTCATATGTTTGGTGAAGTTGTAGAACTAAAGTAATATTGTTTATATAAGCCAAACTCATAAAATCTTTTTATAAGAAATAATGTACATAAAAGTGTAATTTATCTAAGGCTGGGTGTAAGAGCATAAAGATGCGGCTTCTTTAATCCTTTTATTGTTATATGCTGCTTAATGGGGTGCATATGGGGTTCACGGCTTTTAACAGATTTCATTTCACAATGCTGATACATTAAAATGGAACCCATTGTCATTTTATTAGGACCGAAATTTAGAAAAGGCATTCAGGTTGCTAGCGTTTTTATGATGAAACAAACGATTTTACTACATAAACTGTAAGTTTTAACTCAAATGTGTTTCCAGTCTGGACAGTGTTTTTCTATATCTTATCATAGATTTTCTCATCTTATATTCATTTCTAGTGAATTAACAGCGTAATCATTTCTTGTCCATTTCTATTATACGTAATAAATATAAAACGTAATAAAAACTACATTCCATACAAATAGTTCGGATAAAACTCATTTTTATCTCTAAACGTTAGATATTAAGCAAGGAAAGACCAGCTTATAAGAAATAAAAGTTCTGTAATGTGGTCATTATTTTAAGACATCTTGTAATTATTGTTTCATAAATTTTTTAGAACTCTCTAAGTCTAATAACAAACTTATGAAATTACATTAGGACATCCTAATATCCTTTAAGGATCTCCTAGTTTTCGCGCTCAGATACGTTTGTTAGGGGCTCTTAAAAATTAAATATTCTCTTAAATTGTCTTATGCTGCTACTACCATCCATCATTTTGATGGACATTCGATTCTTATTGAAGATGGACGTTTTTTGTTGAACAGTTTACAGAAAATAGCGTTTTAGACTCACAGAAGAAATAAAGAATTGCCTGCATCATCCACGATATTATTGACATTTTAATAGCAATTGTTTGTAGACTCACCCTTATTTCTCTTTAGGGGAAAGGAATCAAAATTCGCCACTTCAACAAGTAACTAATTTTTTTTCTTGTTAAAATATAAAAATCACAATGTACAAAACACCAAAACGTCACTGGACAACCACGTGGTACACAACAAGTGCTTCTTCAAACATCCCTTAATTTTATATTAGACTAATGTATTGCGCCAACTGTTCCTGAATTCTTTCTTTCATTACTCCTTATACTTTACGAATTAATTACATTCAAATGAGAAAATTAATTAAATCACTTTGGTATACACCTTTTAAATCACGGCTAAAAGGAAAACTATGTTAATAATTGTTAGTTATTGAAACAATATTAGCATTATTGAAAAATGTCTGTTACCTTAAGATATTGCAAAAACTATGGACTGTAATTTTTGTTATTACTGACATCTACAAATACGGTTCATAATTTCGAACAGAAAAATGTAGTACTTAACGCAGGAATGTCTTCATTATGATAAATTGAACGAATAGTCTCTTTTTTTACAAGAACATTTTTCCGATTTTATTTCAACATTTAAATATATATTTGATGGCAATTCAAGTCGCCGGCAACATGTTTTTTCTTTGAAAGTTATTCCAGATATTAATTAATTTTATTGTATTTTTCAGTGCAATTATTTTAAAATAACAACTGACTATTTCAAGGTGTAGGAATAAAAAATATTGCGGGCAATAACAAAGAAGATATTTTAATATTTCCCCATTAAATATTAAATTACTTTTAGTTTATCGTTTTGGTATATAAAATTTTAAATAAATTTTTTGCGCAAAATTCGTTCCTACCTTCGCTTGGAAATTTCTTGTGACCAAAACCGCATAAAATAATGTGTGTAATGATAATCCTAGATTGTTTTAAAGGAGTACAAGGGATAACTTCTGTAATAAATCTATAGGTTTCACCGAACGTGAGCAATTATAGATTTCTTCTTAATCTGGAAACAATATGCTGTTTTTCCATCGAACACTCATGAATCAGAAGAAATAAAAACATATTTTTTAGTATAACTGTCATAAAAGTAACTGAAAAAATTGCAAACGATGACGTGAAAATCTAGAGGATGTCTGGTAAATAATGTTGGTTTTCAATGTTTACTTATTTTATCAAATAATGATACAAAAAGAAAGTCTTGATTTTCAAAGTATAGGCCATTTTATGGTTACAACCCAAATTTTAGCAAGCTCTTTGAGAGCTTGATAAAATCATTAGAATAAATTCTGGATGTGGTAGGAGTTCAATATCACCAAGTTCTTTGATCTTGTTTCGCGTAACTTTCGCAATATGTGTCTTGTTGTAAGAGAATCCACTTTTCGTTAGCTAAACCTGGATATTTCTCCGAGAAATCCTAATAAATTCACATCAGCTACCAACTAACCAATCTTCATAATTATATCAAACACACAACAAGACTTTCCATTCGACTCGACCTTTATTTGCGACGGGTTCTGATAATTATCCTTTGTTTAGCCACTGATTTTCCTTGCTCCAGTTGCTTGAATAAATCCATTTAACACCGCAACTAACAATAAGACTGATAAAATGATCATTTCACTTGAAGTGATTTTAAATTCATCTCCGCGATCTTAGTACTGCGTTTGAGGAGTTCCATTAAAAAATTATACCATCTAAAAAGTCAGAAATTGGTCATAAAAGGTCAGTGGGTGCTATTAATTGGTCAACGCTAGAATATTTTTTATTAAGGGTTGAAGTTTTTCAAGGTTATTCAAAAATTTAAGCACCTCATTCGCGAAAAAAATTAAAAATGCGTGATAGCATTAAGCATTAAGTGAACCAGAGGGACTGGTATAATTTTTTTCTGAAAAAACTTAGAAATGTACTACAATCGAATATATAACAGTAGAGGAAGAACTAGAAACTGGAAAGTCAAAGTACATACATAGGATTTGGGAGATGATGATTAACTAGATTATTTTATAAAAACGTCCATTTTTTAAATTGGAAATATGTTATATAATTCAAGTATTACATCTCTAACTTTATATTTATTCTTCAATACAATTTGAAAACATAAATATTTACAAAAGGTCTAAGAAATAAGAAATTAAATTTATTCTTCAATATAGAACTTAAATATGTATTGGAAAATATCCAAGCATCCACTACAACAACATATTATCATTGTAAAAGAACGGTATTTAAATGTAAAATATTTACAGATTTTTTATCTCTAAAAGAAATTATCTATGAAAAATATTTCCTTTAATCCTTTAACATCAAAGACGCTATATACACAACTGCTGATTCATGGTAGGAACTGAAACCTTACCCTTTGCGAAAATCTTGGCGGAAGTTAGGACTGAAAGTGACCAGATCGTAGATGAGCAACACAACGACACACAAGAAATCATTAAGGACCTACAAACCGTACAACCGAATGTCCTTGCCAGTGAAGTTGAGGAATGGATTGCCCAATGTGACAAAGACAGTGAAACTAGTAAAGAGCTCAATGTTGACCAGATTATTACCGCTGTTTTGGAAAATAATGGCGAAGAAACTGTAAAAGGGGATTCAGTGGGTGAATGTGACGAATCCTCTACTCGGATTTCACATACTGACGCGTTTGATATTGCCCTTTAGTACCTGGGACAACAATGCCTATGAACATTTTGTGGATCAATAAATGGAAGAATATTGTAGCTCAGTATAGAATGCCATTTGCTAAACAAAAATTTGTAACTGATTTTTTTCTAAGTAATGAAAATATAATATAATAAAATATATTATACTATTTAATATGTATGTAAATAAAAATGTTCCGACCACACCTCCAGCCCCGAAGGTGACGGATTGGAAAGCTTCTACTGTATTTCAGTTTTGTTAATACTAAATTTAGCTGACCAAATATTTATATAAGCTGACCAATAATCAGCTATGGCTTCTCGATAGCGCATAGATGGAATTTTTTATTTTTTTCTCGGATGGGGTGCTAAAAGTTTTCAATGACCTTGAAATACTTCAACCCTCAATAAAAATTTTTTATCGCTGACTAATTAATAAGACCAACTGACCTTTTATGACCAATTTTTGACCTTTCAGAAGGTCAATCGAAATTACGCTCATGAGGTGCTAAGATCGCGGAGCTTCAAATGGAGATGTGTGATATCTTTAGAATGTCCAAGGAAGTGCTGATACTAAATTGGTTTACTACTGTTTCCCTTGTAACCTCAATCTTTGAGCGTCAAATCTTTACTATTGAAAAGTCATTTCTTGTCAATAGTCCATAGATTACATGATAGTTGTAAATAACTATTTAGATTCCAAAGGAAAATGTGATCCTTCAGTAAATACGTTGATATCCGGAGAAGGAAGAAACGCACTTTCCTCTTGAAGTATGTACATATATAATTTCCTCTACTATACCTTAACAAAAAATTTTTCAAACTTATGTAGCCATATATTTGAAACTAATTTCAAAAACATTCATTATTTAAATAAAATAGCAGTGGGCTGACACAATCATTCTATTTTTAATGGAACTTTTCAGTTTCAATAAAACAGTATAAAAATCCTATTTTAAGTATTAGATTTTATATACATTAAGATTATTACTACAATTAGAACAATTGCTAATATGAATACTTTGCGATTTAGTAGTTATTCTATGAAATAAGGTGGATATTTCGGTGAGGCTTGTAGTAGGTATAATTCTCTCATCAATTGTCTTTTTATAAATAATAAATTGATGAAAGTAACACTCACCTATTCTTGTAGGCGCTTTTTTTTTACGTGTGCTATGATTTTGTCAACCAAGAACAAGAAGTATTGTATATTCCTTTGGTTCACCAATCACCAACTAAGAAGTACATTTTCTCGAACGTATTTATACCAACTGGGCTCGCATTACATTTATAATTTCAATATTTTAGATAAGAATATGAATTAATAATACAGAATGTAGAAATACAGCATATGTATTCCAGTAATGCAAACAGTACAAATGATGCTTTATTCAGGGCACTTGCTTTGGGCTCCTACCAAATTCTGCTGTATGAAGAAATATGTAATTTTTCTTACTTGGTGTATACTTTAAACTATTGTCATATTAACATCAATATATTTCACACATTCTTCTCAGAACGTACATTTTGATTTCTCTGCTAACTTTTCTATTTATAAAATATCAGTCTTCCTTTAATTAAAAAACAAATCGCGTAGGGCAATATTCACCTTCTTTTTCCTTCTTCTTTTTACTAAAGGAAATGGATGGAATAAGACGGTTCAAGGTCTATTAGGTCAGATGTGAAGTTGGACCCATTGTTCGGTACCTTTCATGGGTCAGTGCATGTACCGGAAAGTCTAATTATAGATAAAAGAGTTAGTTCTGCACAATCGAACTCCTTCCGGTAGTAGGTAACGTCTTGATGATATTAATGAATTGAAAAACAGGTTGGTTATACACTTGTAAGCCACAAAAAGTCAAATGTTTAGATTTGAGATAGATAAGTGTTAAACGTTGAAGGATGTAGAAGGTAGAAGTAAAAAATAGATATATGAGATAATTTCCAATGATTTTTTCTGTAAGAAAAGTTTTATGGTTTATTCTAAATGTGCTTACACTACAATTCATATAAAATGAATGTGTGTATTTACAAAATTTACATACCTGTAACAAAGGAAACGACAATTAAAACTATTATTAACAAGGTCAGTTCCTAAATCATAATAAGTATTCTCACCTGTTATAATTTCTTGTAACTATGAGAAAAATGTACAGAAATTGTTAAGTTACTTGCAGCCGTATAGCTTATTTTGGTTGAATATGATGGATCAATTAAATTACAAGGACCAGTCGTAAATTAAGTGTGGTTGTTCTCACAAGTTAGTTAATACTTCCGTGATTATAAATTTATGCTTGAAATATTGGAGCAAATCCGTTGATTAACCGAAAGCAACGAGATATCCGCGTGATAAAAACACCTTATCAATTTTTTTGTTATTATTAGATATCGAACACAACAAGATGCATATCTTATGATCAAGCGGTAATCCATGCATAATAGACACGCACGGGTTGCACAGTGAAAAAAGTCAATAGTTGAAAGAAAACATCAGTTCTCAAGAAAACAGTGGCGTCCGAGTCAGAAGAACCAATTTACTTTTACAGATATCCGATTAACGTAAATTATAAATAAATAATGATTTGTTTGAAAAAATATATATTTTGTTGGTTTTCTCCTTGTCAATGGAACTAAAAACTGAGGAGAACATTATATTCACTTTTCTATTTTTCAAAAGCTACTTCTGCATTTCGGAATAAAACGAGTAGGAAATTATAACTATTGATATTGAGCACCCAACGTTCCAAGAACAATGTTAGTAAATCATCAGTCGTCCGTTAGGCGAGCCGTTAGTTTTCATTGGTATACCGTCTAAGACTAAGTGCCACAATATAAGCTTATCCTGCAGCAAATTGCTGAAGCCTTGTAGACTTCATTTATGCACATTCTCAAATCGCGTCTCCGAAACAATATAGTTGAACCTGATAGGGGCAATGGAACAAAATTATTAAATTAGTATTGTCATCGTTCCTTAATAGGTATGCAACATTATGAATCAATCTCATGATGAGTGAAAAAATTGAGTCCAAAGATTACACGCTATCCTAGCAACCCTTGCCATAGACAATGTTACTAATTTATGACATTATTTTATTGTCATCGGTCTCTAATAATTTTAAATAAAATCCAACGTTTCTGAGTGCACGAAAATTGAGTTCAAAGTTTGCGTTACGTAGATACCAAGCTATTAACAATCATAATTACTTTGATTTATGACATGCTAAGGGTTGCTTTTTTAATTTAATTTTTAATTTAACAATTTCTCAGCGATTAGTTGATCTATTTTCCTGTTGTTCGTTGATGGCGTTTTACATATATGTACCTTATCTTCAACAACCTCGATATTTTGTAGTCACATCACTTATTTATCCGTTATTTCTTCTACCATAGGTGTAGAGGTGATATTTCTTCTCCATTTAGTTCTATGCTTTGCTTCCTGATTATCCCGTCTCAGTTGAGTCTTTTCTTTCCAGTTTGTTCGCTATTTCCATGTTACATTTTCTTCTAGGACTTCTTTTTCTTTGTTTCACCTTAACTGTTCTATCCTCCTCATTCTCACTATGTGTTCAAGCTATCTCAACTGTAGCTTAATTCGTATCTCATTGTGTCGTTCCGTATTTTATCTAGTTTCTTCATCTCCACTATTTTTCTCAGTATCTTGGAGCCCTGAGTAGTTGGAGAACTAAAATTACGAGAATGGGAATTGGGACAGAGGATAAATGCCTAACAAATATATTTTTCGCAGACGACCAAGTTGTTATAGCTTGTGAAGATTGGACGACGAATATGCAAAATGGGGTTTGAATATGAATATATTAAAAATAGACGATGTAGGGAATTTAAATACCTAGAAAGCATAATTTCGGAAGATGGAACAACAGAAGATATAAGAAATAACAACAAGGGAAAAATTCTGAATTCATTACTTTGGTCAGAAAAAAATAACCTAAACACAAAAATGACATTATACAAAGTCATAGTGGAGCCCATTTCAACGTATTGATGGTACTGCTGGCAACTGACGGAAAATTGCGAAAGCAAGGCGAGAAACAGTCGAGTCCAACAAAGTAGTATTTTAGCCGCGGCGTACACAAGATTTTTTAGACGACGCATAAGATCCAAAACTTTTTAAATTACACTGAGGAAAGAAAATAAATAATAGATAATTATAAACATTTTATTTATTGAACAATATAATGTACTAAATGATATTTGCAATGTCAATATTAATTTATTAATTATTTGCAAAAAGTAATGTTGATTGTACCTCCAGGACAATTATTAATATTTATTGGATTGAAGTGGCTAGAGTCACATTTAAGGAAGTTGAAGTTGTCTACTCTAGAGAGTCCCGAAAGTGTTTTGCAGTACGGAATTGTCACTTTGACTACATGGAACCCTCGAAACGCAACTTTCGGTATGTAAATGAATACAGAACGAACAGGATATTGCAGGCTATCCAGAACTGAGCATATACGAAATGAAGATATAAAATGAAGAACAGGTCGAGTATACACGACTTCAGAGAGAATACAGACTAAACTGCTCTGGTAGGGACAGGTGATGAGGATGGAACATAACAGATGGCCGAAGAAAGCATTGATGTATCAACCGCAGAATAGAAGAAGACGAGGAAGACCCTCGAGGACTTGGAAGGAAAGGATTGAACAGACCAGTATAGATTTAGCTAACCGGGAAAACGGGTAGATACATAGAAAAGTGTAACGTAGGAAATGAGGGATGCGGCAAACGATATCTCTTGAATTATTGTATATTTGAAACTTTTTATACAACACGTCAGGAATTTTTTGGTTTTTTTTTTCAAAAACTCGAATATAGGCGCAAATTATGAAGGTGTGACAGAAATAATTAGATATCATGTATTTTTCGCTGATATTCTGAGAATCATATCAGTTTTTAAAACGCAAGCATGAATTGCTCTTTTCTGAAAACTGACTTTTTGGAATCCTCATATCAAAAAACCCCTTTGTGTGAAATTTGATCGGAATCAGCCTTGTATAATTACGAAAAAACCAATATATATATATATATATATATATATATATATATATATATATATATATATATATATATATATATATATATATAGATTTTTCTAAATTATATCGTTACCATTTTAAAACTGTAGATTCGGAACCATGAATCAGCATTGAAAACAGTATCTACTTATAGATTTTTGTTTCAAATTTCAAACTTCTAACAAATTGTTTGTTAGGCATCAATTTGTTTCGTAAATTTCGTAACATTACTTTCATTTAGTACTCTTCTATTATTTATTAATAACTTCTTTGTTAATACTGTGTAGTTCCGCTTTTGTTTAATAACTAAAAACGATCATCGGGAGTTCTCAAGGAATCTACACAAGCTTGAAGGTATTAGTGGGGTAGATACGCTTTAGTAAACATTCCCACACGTCTATCTTCATTTGTCTTTTACGCTCACTTTGATCCTAAGTAATGACAAAAAGGGCAAATCGGTTGATGTTAATTGTTGTTAATGATAATCTGTGAGTATTGAGCAATATTTTGATATTATTTATAGCTTTTCGAGGGTATATAGTCACTAATATACTCAAAAGGTTAGATAAGTATGAGTCATGAATCTAAACATCTTATTCTGATATTTTCCAAGTAAATATTTTGAAAACAAGGATGTATACTCAATTTAATTTAGTTGAATGTTATTTAGGTTATAAGATTTAAAAACGTCTTGCTTTTAAGTGTTGGCTATATTAAACTAGAAAAAAACAAGCATTTTATGTTCTTATAACTTCATTATTTGTAGAATTTGTTCACGTAAAAAACATACCGTTTTCTTCTAATGTTTGAAATTGAGAAAAATTCACAATTATTAACATTCTTGACCACTTTCCAAATATGATAAGTACCATATTCCGCTAATGACTTTATTTTTTAAACTGGTTTATAATAACTAGAACGAATACTTTATTTATGGTAACGAAAAAATAATTAAAACGTATATTGAAGGCGTATTTAATCTCTGAATAGTTTTTTGTAAGATATTTTAGTATACAAGGTGTGAATTGGAAAACGTACGAGTCTTAGTAAGCATGTTAACCTTCTATGAACCGCAATGAACGAAGTCTCAAGATCTGGCGCAATGTGCCTATCCGGCAAGGCTCAAAAATGATTATAACCAGTAATTCGCATGACAGTAATGGGTTATTAAAAAACAAGATTGTCGTACTTTGGAGATATCTGACCTAAGAAATTCCATGTAACCTTCTTAATGTCCTAATAGAATACAATTAAACTAATCCTCTCCCCCAGTGGAGGCGTTTGGAGAAATTGTTTCTGTCTCAATACAGCGAACGCCGACATCTCGGCGAAGCTGCGCCGTTCCCAAAGACTTACGTTGCGCTACGTGGTTTCTACTCTTTCGTTTATATAGTTTTGTTGATATTTAATAGTAAGTTTAAGTTATCGAACCTTGTTTAATGTGCTACCTCTCCACTACCCTCGACACTAAGACTGAATGCATGCATCGAGCGGACGTGTGTAGAGCGCACAGATTACATAGGGTGCATCGAGCGCACATTTGCAGCGGTATCTTCAATCCCTGTATTTAGCTTGGAATGTTTATTACTGTAAATAAAAGAAGAAAAATTATAAAAGAGTTAACAACAGAGTAACAGAGTTGATACTTACTCATCAATAATCATAGTCTCCTAACCTAACCTAACCATTCTTAAATTAAAAAGCTTTTTTGTGGAAAATTCACAATACGCAATTTTTTAATTATTTTGAACCTAATACCAAAAATACACTCATTCTTAGAAAAAATAATTTTTATTTTAATGATAATAATTATTCAAAAGTTAGTTTATTTGCCCAGCTCTAGGACTCATTTCGGCAGATCAAATTTTCTTGTGCGCTCGTCGAACGATCTTTCGGAATCGACACAGGTAGTGTGCGCTAGATACAAGAAATGTTTTCTAAATGTGTGTTTTCTCAATGCACGTGTGCTTCTCGCACCCCAACCCAAGAATAGCGCCTATAAGCTGATAACATGATTTTGCAGGATCTTATTTATTTTCAACAAGATGGAGCTACTTTACTTCACTCCAGATAGATAGTGGGTATATAATTGATTTGCTAAAACATGGACTGGTTCAATAAGAACGGTACAAAACCATCATTATTGCTCGATTTTATTTTTTGAGTAGACTTCAGACTATAGAAAATTATGAATAACATAGATACTAAAACAAGCAATCATTTGCTTTATAAAACTGTCTTTATTAATAACAAACTTTATACCCTTACAACTTTCCACTTTGTATATTATAAGAGAATTATTTAAAAAATGTTTTCAACCTTTTAGAGCTATTTAAGTTTCTTAAATCTATTAATGGATATTTATACCTTATATAGTTACTTTTTATTTGACTATTTTAAAATTTATTTATATAATTTTCCTATATACTTGTATAAAGAAATTAATGACCTTTTAACTTTAAAATATTCCAGAAAGTTTCGATTCGAAATATACAAAAATATTGGTCGTAAAAGATGTTGCAACATGCATCTACAATTTGTTATCCTAACCGTAAACTTAAGAAGATTAACATAATGATATTTATTGTAATAGACTTATTCTAATCCTAAAAATTTTTATTTATGATATACAGAAATATTCAGGGATTATAAAATCAAAATTTCAAAGAATCATTTGTTTTAAAGGCGTATATACACCTTACTCAAGTAAGCACCAAATGAGTTCAAAATTATTTTTCATATAAAAGTTGGCGTATCAGCTGAATACAAACTCATACAATACCCAGCGAAGAAATATTCATTGGAACAAACAATTTGCTCAATATCGTCATTTATTAATTTCTGTTATTGTTATAACAATTATTTTATTATCAAATTCACAAAAAAATCCTACTAATTAGTGAAGCATTCAATGGGAAAACTAATTACATTTCCTTTTGGAAGTTAGTCAATATTTGGGATAAATGTTGAGATACTTGGAATGGAAGGGTGGAATTTTGAAAATTAGAAACAAATATTGAAAAATAAAAAGAAAATAATCATACTGAACACATTGTTTGAACCAACACTCACAATTACACTGTCTGACGCGCGTTTCGATAACCAAGTTATCGTCTTCAGAGACTAATATTAAAAAAATGTATCTAATAATGAATTGTTGGATGCATTTGAGAGCATTGGAATTGCTAAATGTAAGAGTAACTTAAATAGATACAAAGGGCCAATTCCTTCCAACCCATTCTGTAGCTTAGTAGTCAAGGAATAAATGTTAGGATTTCCGCCAAAGAGATTTTCCCACTGGAATTAATTTTCGCGAAATAAATAGTATAAATAGGTAAGTAAGGTTAATAGGTTTTAGTTTACCTGCGTCAGACAGTGTAATTGTGAGTGTTGGTGTAATGGTGGTGTAAACAGTGGGTTCAGCACATGTGTTTAGTGAAATATTGCAAAGTCTTATTCAGTTATTTATAAACAAAAATCCATTGAAAATATATAACATTTCTACAATAACTTGTCTTGGTACTTAGTTTTATAATAATAAAGGTATTTCTCGTAGAAAAATATTTTGACCATTTCATCACAACCTTGTGCTTTTTAATTTGACGCCATTTTTTATAAGGACAACAGACAACCGAGGGGTATGGTTCATCACTCTCAATATTTCAATACACCTTTTATAATACATAGTTTTGCTCGAATGCTTAATTTTTTTTCTAATTATATGTATATGAATAATAATAATAATTATTTGTATATCTTTGTATCCAGTAAGTCCGAAGCTCTAAATGTAAAACTAATATGGACTGACCTTTTCTAACACCAAATTAGTCATATATATCATTCTGTTTCTATGTATTATAGTACGAATTGAACGGTTTTGTGATAAGAATCGTATTCTTAAGCTCTCCCGTTATTGGTTTAAATAATATTTCATATGGATGCTCTCACCACACAACCATAAATTTTTGCAAACCTTGTATCATCAAAAAAGTATGTTGAATTGATATCATAATATAATTTTAATAGATGTGTCTCCCTAAAATCTTTTAAATAGATAAAGTCAATCAACCAGTCAAAAAAATACCGTTCAATTAAAATATTATTTTAAACTTATTCATCTCCAGTTGAGATTATAATTACTGCCTTCCTCGAAAATACCATCAAGGTTGTCTTGATGTAAGAAGACACGCTCTGGTCTACATGATACCTCCTAGTGATTATTCCGAGTAAGATTTGTTTTTATTTAAGTTATTTATAGCTTTAATGAGGATAAGCGCCTTTCAATAGATATGGTATGCAATAAAATTACTCAAGACGAGCTCTAAATAGACAACTTAAAGAAAAATTTTTAATATTATTAGAAGTGTTTAGTACTTGTTTTCATAAATTTATTTGCAAGTTGTGATCATGAATCCAATCATTAATCGATTTTGTTATTTAGTTTTATTGTGTAGAAAATATTTGAATACATCGAATTGCTTCCTTTGCAAACATCGATTGGTGGTTTATAGACAGTGGTGCTCATCATCATTGGTAACCAAGAGGGTTAAGATATATTCTGATCGATTTAATGAATATTCAAGCTCTACAAATCATGGATTTCTGGTACGGTGGTTTGTCTGACATCCATATCTCTCACGTACTCAACTTGTTCTAAGAATTAAGAAATGTTTCTAAAGTAGTTTTTAATGATCCAGTAACTAACTTAGAAAGAGGAAAACGAATTACTATAAATTCAGTTCAAACCCAGATTTTGGACCTCTATTATTCTTCCCAATGAATGTCAACCTTATATCAGCTAGAGTAAAATCATCTTAATTCTTTAAATATAATGACGTTCCAATTTACTATACCTCACGTTTGTTCTAAAAAACCGTCTCCATCTAATCTCGTTTCTTCCTCGTATATTAAGTCATCGTTCGTTAAGACGTTATCCAAGAGCTGATGAGTCGACGCTGCTTACCGTGCAGTCTATGGTGATGTACCCTCTGAGAATTTTTGGTAGTTGCTTGTTAACTGTTTTTGAGTTCTCTTCACCGTATTTGAAGGAAGACATCTTATTACAAAAATCAGTTATAGCAAGTTGTACTGGATAAAAAATAGAAGAGTCACAATACATTCTATGAAAGAATAAATTTTGTTTCTTTGAGCAAGCGGATGAGTATGGGAACTCACACATTCAGAATAGGTGTGATAAGTTTTTTTCTACATCACCTTGATTAATTCTATAAGCAGATTGAATATTGATTTGTAAGCGAAAACCTCATCTTGGCGACTGTCGTAAAAGTTATAATAATTCAGTTAAGGATTTGGTGGAAGATCTCTCATTGAAAAATGTCACAAAATTGGGTAATTGAACATCTTTCTTCATTTTACCGAATGGCGTAAATATCATAACCTTGAAGATGAGCATTTCGAGAGAATAATGCTTCTTAAGCAAATGCCTCTAATTCTTTCTTCTGGAACAGATTGAACTGTTGATTGCTTTTTTTGAACATGTCAGTTTTATACGGAAATTGAATTTTTATCTCCGATGCATTGTTATTACATGGAAGAAGAATTTTCCACAAAAACTCCATCGTAATTCCCTTCCTTGTTTTCTCATTGGTTAGGTTCTATTATACGAACGTCACTCTTAAATTTATTAAAAAAAACAAAAACTCACTACTTGAGAACATAAACTTGGTATCAACTACAGTACTATTGTAGATTGGAACAATTATTTGCACTATTCCCCAAACATTGTTGGTAGGGTACCAAAACAACAGGGGGTGTTTTGTGGCACTCATGTAAATGTTTCTTGTACGCTGTGGAGGACAGATCAGCAGCTCCACCTATTTTAATAGATGTTCCTGAGACACTTATCACGTCCGAAAATAAAACGGAATTAGAAGATCGAACAGAAATTATTAGCACAAAAGCTGTCAACTACAGCCAAAATAGATTCATTCTCAATTGATGGACAGTTACTTATGTGAATATATGTCATTTTAATTTATGTGTTTTTTTGTGATCAAAATTTTGTCTTCATGCAGCATCATTATGTATCAATTGATATATATGTATATATAAGTTTATAGGAAGAAAATAGAGACGTATTTTGATTTTTTTATTTCTGCTTTTAATATTTCTTCTCTCACAATATCCAAGTGCGATAATCTAGTGCCGGACTGGGTGTAGTAAACCCAGGGTCTGTGCTCCGTTATGACCATACGATTTAACTTTATAATAATGTTTAAGCACATACATGGTGTGGCAATTATGCATCTGCAGGATTGACAAACCACAAAATAGCAGAAATAACCCAATAAGATTATTTTAAGATAATAAAATGGATATAAATTTGAGCGATATATATAATTTTAATGATATATTTCAATGTAGTGGTTTGGCAACTAATCCGGATACTAACAAAACAAAATAAAAGTAAAATAATCAGTACTGAAATGAGATCTTCAAAATGAATAAGAAGAAGAAGAAGAAATGGTAGTATTTGAAAATATAAAAAAAATAATAGAAGATAAGACCGTATTTGGAACGAGGCAGCACGTGACATTAAAATAAATCCTTCCATAACTGGCGCTGGATAGGCGGCTATGATCATAGAATTCACGAAAATATTATGACAAAGAAAGTCTAGGAGGTAATAATAAACGGAAAGAGCTGAACAGGAGAAATTTAGAAAAACTGGAGTGTTGAAGATATTGCTTAAAGGCCGCTTGACATAATGTAATACAACGCGCAAGAAATTGCATGCAAGTCTCTATAAACAGTATAAGTAAACAAATTCCTAACCTCAAATTTTATCCAATATTTTGTACCTAGTTTAATAATGAAAATACCAAAGCTTATTGAGTGTCAGCTGATCTGTTAAGCCAAAAGTAACTAGATTGCAACTTCTTGCACGCAATAAAAATGGCACAAAACCGATAATGTCAAGATCTTGCATGAAACAATCAGATGAACTTCATCTGCGCATGCTTTTGATCAAGAAATATTGCGTCCTGCATTGCATTGCACGTTGTATTGCATCATGTCAAGCGGCTTAAAAGAAATAAACCGAGTCCGATACTATATTAGCTGTACATTGCTAAACGCACAAAAACATGATACATTAAAAAAATATTCATTGCAAAAAACCGAACGTTCAGACTGCAGGTGCGCTTCATAACAATTGATCTAATAAAGACGTTATTCGAAAATTATCAGTAGAGTAATTTATGTAAAACAAATGAGTGGACAGTTTTCACTAACCTCAAAAAAATAAAACCAAACATTTTATTTTATCCTGACAGTTCTACTACGATACTGTGCATCTGCAAAACCATTGTGTTATCTATTTAATCTCTCGTGGTAGTTTTCTGATGATATGGGAAACTGGATGGGTTTTTCCGTTTTTTGAAAGACTATCGCCTCATCATAATTATATCAAGCTTCTCTAAAACATTTGGAACTTTAGGGTAATTATACACTTTCACGGTCACCTGGTTTTTTGGCTCTAGAAAATCGAAAAATGGATGGATTTTAATGATCTTGGTCTCAAAATGTTTCATTTTACGGCGGATTAAATAGAATATAGTACGAAACTATTCACGAAAATTGATTGTTTTTCATCGATTTCATTTTAAGCTATAAAAACTGAAAAAACTGAAAAAATTTATGTAGAATACAAAAAAAAATATAAGAACTTTATCTGATAATGAGATAATTTTTTGTAAAGGATTATTTTGCAAAACCGTTTTTTTTACGATTTAAAACAGTAAAACTATGAGAAATTTTCATTCCAGCTATTTCTACTAATTTTTTTTATAAATCCGCCGTAAAATGGAACATTTTGGGGCCAAGATCATTAAAATCCGTCCATTTTTCGATTTTCTAGAGCCAAAAAACCAGGTGACCGTGAAAATGTATAATTACCAACTTTAGTTTACGACGTTGTTTCCCATGTCATGAATCCATCCATATATAATGAACAGCATGATTTTATCCTGGTAAACTCCTAATCTCGAATTTAATATAAGTTATCACAGCCCACTTAGGTAACAGAAGTCAGGTTGATGTCATCTATACATGATCGCTTAGGTCATGGCATTCTCCTCACTACGCTGTCGAGCATTGGTTTAACTGATTCATTGACCAATTTTTTCATGGATAGGAAGTTTACAATTACTTACCTTGGTTTTAAATCCATAGAAATTAACACATTTATGCTCCTCGAGGATGAGTTCTTGGGCCGTTATTATTTCTAATATTTATAAATGACTTTGGTTGAGGATACATTCAAATGTTCTCGTTTATGTAGAAGATCTAAAACTTTCGCTATTAAACATTGGTGACTTACGTCAATCTGACATAGATACAATTTGTGAGGGGTGCGTAAAAATGAACATTTCAAAATTTAATTCTTTTTATTTTACGAAGAAACTTAAATTTATTCATTTTTATTATCGCATTTCTAATAATGAGCTTAATAAATCTGCAGCATTTAAAGATCTTGGTATTACTGAAGTTTGTCGAGCATATTAATATTTACTTTGTTTTCCGATTGCAAGAAGTAATGTACTTAGTTTACACTAGAATGAATAAATATCATTGTGATATTGAAAACTTTTCGCAGTACTATTTCCAACATATGAAATTTCTTACTGTTTTATAATTTTAATAAAGTTGTACATAGAAAATAAACAAAAATCCAGAACATTTAATCGAATAAATTAGCTATTATTATTTTATTGAATTATTTTCGCATAAATCCAAATATTGAAAAATTGTGTGCTGTATATATAAATGTTTGTTTTGGAAACTATTTTGGTAAATTTCTATTTTTATTTACTGATACTATTATTCTCTATACATTCGACGGTTTTCATACAATATTATATCTAGGATCTTTTTGAAGCCGCTATTTATAATCTAAAAATAATATCGATCGAGGTCAATACAAAATTTCAATTAGATTTCTGCTTGCGATTTTAAAATTATTCCCAGAAAGTTTTAGTTTATTTTCACAACGTACCGGATATGAAATATGAACACAAATCATACAAGATGTCATTATTAAAATAAAAATTTATTTATAACACACTAAGTGAAATAAACAAATTCACGTTCGAGCTATAAAAGCTATAGTTATAACAAAAATATAATTATAATTGTTATTTCTAATATTATTTCAGATTGATTTATGTCTTAAATTATAAATAAATTTGAAAACCAAATTAGATCCTGTAGGTTTTTTATTTTAATTTTCACAACTTTTTCAAACAAATGACTAAACTACTAAATTTAGATAGAAATAAACGTTCAAGAAAAAGAATCTGTTATCTATCTAGCTAAGAAGATAACTATCTATCTTTCGACATAGTCATCAAAGAAATTGAAATACCTCCATCATATAATTCTGCCACATGTGATCTCAGCTACGGAGTGACACGTATCTGCAGATCCCCGTCATCGTCCTTAAATTAAATATTGCCTGGCTCTTGCACATAAGTGAAAATACGTGCAAGATTGAGACTATAGGAAATTGAAAGCTGAGGTAAAGACAAATAATGTGGTGCATGAATAAAATTTTGGACGAATGCTCGGCACTTGTTTAGCGCTACTCTTAAATGGTTGCGTAATGTTTCAACGTACTACTCATAATTTATTACTACGGCACGTTCAGGAAATCAATCAGAAGCATACCTTAACTATTCCAGTAGGCAAGTGTTACTCTATACAAAACGAAGTTAAAATTTTTAGTCAGTACCTCTACATATGAATTTTTGTCGATCCTGGTAACAAAATCACCTTGATGTAACGATTTTCTTATTCAAAACCTGAATATAGTGCATTAACTGCTAATTTATTGAACAGTCCGCGTATTTCCTTTCATATAATGAAAGCAAAAAACATAAAATGATCTCAACACGTGTCCAGATATCGTATTATGGAAAATATAATGTGAGTTTTATTCTATTTTTTATATATTTCATAATGCTGTATTAGCAGGTTAAACATTAACTAACGTTGTCTTTGTACCTTGATATAACGAACTCACTATAACGTACGAGGTCTGGCTATTAAATAACGAGACTGCGCGCCTAGAGGGCGCCCTAGACGGGTACGGTAAAAAACGAGTAGTAAGCGCTTTTGTGAGACCCCAACAATGACCAAAATCAATCAAATTGTGCGTGCAGATCGTCGAATGAGCATTCGGATGATTACCGAAGGTGTAAACGCCGATAAAGAAACGGTTAGAAAAATTTTACGCGAGGAATTACACATGACAAATGTCTGTGCGAAGTTGGTGCCAAAAAATCAGACTCCTGAGCACAAGATCTTGTGTCAACGGGTCTGCCCAGATTTCCTTGAAAGGTTAGAAAAAGATCTGCTTTGAAAAGGACCCGATTTGAGTCGTTGGAATCGGTAAAGCAGAAAACGGCAGAGCTTCTAAAGGTACTCACTAAAGAAGACCTCCAGCACTGCTTCGATCAATGGATAAAACGTTTGGACAGGTGTGTGTCACGGGGGCATATTGAAGGGGAGCATTCGAATGTAGAATAATTTTTATAATAAAACCCTTTTTCGTTACGAGTCTAGTTATTTAATAGCCAGACCTCGTAATCCTTGATGTAATAAATTTTTTGTTCGATCCCTCGTTATATCAAAGTTTTACTATATGATTCGTTTTGGCGTGTTGAGCAGCTTTCGTTTTATTGTAAATACTTTTCCTTTTCTTCCATTTCTGTTATGACAGGACTTGAGTATTTTTTAAAGGGAAAGTATACATAGTTAGGCCTAAGAAGATATCACTCTACAAGTTATTGAGTTTGTAGATTCAATAAACCACAAAGTTTAATTTTGAGATTCTAAACAAATATTCATGCTACTAATTATAAGATTTATCCAAAAAAATTCCAACAATTCCACAGATCGTTTTTAACATTTTACAAAAAATCAAATATCTAGTTAAAAAATTATATTGTTGTAGGATATTATCTCGTAGAATGACCTCAATTTGCAGTATAATTTCAAAGTCGTCAATTAGCCTATTTGAATTTTGAAGAAATCGTCTTCTCCTTATAAATATAATTAATGTACGCCTGAAGCCATTTACACAGGTGTTTAAATGTGATACAGGTGTATTTAATTATACATCAAACAATGTCATTAAGAAGAAGAAGAAGAAGAAATGAAAAATAAAATAGAAATGGACGTCTTGGGAAGTGCATCTAGAACATCAAGACTGGAAAGAGTGTCTAATGAGGAAATTAAAGAACAAATGCGCGAGGAAGAGAGACAGTTATAAGGCGTATAGAAAGTAAACAACTGGTATGGTACAGGCATGTTTACAGAAAAACAGAAGCAAGATTACCAAAGAAACTAATGAGATGAAGAACACCAATAAACCGTAAAAAAGGTAATGTAAATTTGATTCAGAATAAATGATCAAAGAGAACGTCTGATGAAGAAAAGACTAAACTAGAAGACACCCAATATTTTTAAGAACAAAAAACAGTCTTAAAGGTCTAAAGAAACTTTATATTGCCTATTAATTTAATATATTACCAATCCAAGCTTCAATTAAACTTTGAGACAACGCGCTTTTTTAGTACCGTTGTCTTGTACGAAACATATTGATAAATGGATGTATTATTATCAATATTGTCTTTAAGTGCAGTAGAATATCTGAAAATTGCGAATTGTGAGAAATTTTCTGATTCTGATGTAGTATAATGGTAATATCTTCTCCTATACATAAGTACAGTATATTTCTTACGTTCATTTGCAGCCCCCATTTTCGGTATTCTTTCGTTAGCGCGTGTGCCATGTATTCTAAGTCACATCTATCGTTTGCACATATTATCTGATCAGCTACAAACTGAAGGGTGTATAACAAGGTGCCATCCTCGATTCATATCCCCATTTCTTTGCATTTCTTCTTCCAAGGTGATAAAGCTTTTGAAACATGTATTTTGAGAAGTGTTTGGTAGATGCAGCACCTTGTCGCAGGCATTTGTTGACTGTGAAGGATTCCGATACTCTACTTAGTGTAGACTTCATATTTTTAATAGTTTCGGATGGCCTTTGTGAGGGTATGAATGATGTTGGTATTCTCAAGAGCTTCCCAAGAGATAAATAGTATGGCGCAAATAATTGCATATGCTTGATTGAAATACAAAGTCTTATAAACGGTTAACAATTTTGTAGCTATGTTGGATGGATCTTTAAAAATGTCCCAATATTCACAAACTATCACCAAAGCATAACCTCGATGTAGTAGCTCCTACTATAAAAATATATTTGTAAATGTTCTGGAAAATCTTCCGGCGTATGTCTTGCTTCCATTGCTCCCGTACTTGTGGCTATTTCCTAAAATAAAATGTCGATTAAAGGGAATAGTATGAGTTGAAATGACTGTTTAATAAGTACTACTTTTTCTAGATAGAACTTTATAATCAAATTCTATTTACTTAATTACAACGCGACGTTTGTATGAATGGTACCAAATTTGTATACGATAACTAAAAAATAAACTATCATCGTGATGAATTTCAGCTTCCAACTGGTTACAGACTTCCATTAAAAACTTACACGATGAAATAATAAAAGCCGAAACGTACATTATTTTTAAAAAGAGACTAGAGCACGAGCTTCCATAGGAGAATATATGCCGCGGGCCTCATACTTGATGCCACTGCGGTCTGAGTTCATTCAACTCCTGAAGATCCTTATTTAAGACATACATGGAAAATCATCATTGCCTAACGTTATCCTATTAAACTTGTTTGTTGATGGTAAATTAATATTCATGAAATTAACATTCTAATCTTAGTGAAAGAGTAGTGAAAAAAATGTTTATCAAAATGTTTATGGAATTACCTTCATTAATTGCGTTTCTTAGTTGGAAATTTATATTTTTCAATAAAACTCTGTATACAGGTAGATCATTATAATTAGGGGATTGTTAATTCATAAAAGACCTTTTTTTTCTAATGACCACTTATTCCATTAATTCTTGATTTTTTTTAATAAACCAACATTTACGAAACTGGTTTCACAAAGTGGTTTTTTGTCGTCTTAAACATATTGTGTTTAGCCAGATATTATTTAAATAAAAAGTACTGAATATTATTATGATACTTACAATGTTACTAGTCACTTCTACAATCCTTTGCCTCCTTTATCACACAGCTTTATTTCGCCCGATCCCCGGCCTTGCTTTTTTCAATTTTTAACTATCATTTATTCTCTTTAGCTCTGCTCTATCTCCTTTCTGAGTGAGGTGTCCCATCCTTTTTTTTATTTCTAATATTTTTCTATAGATCTTCTTTGTTGCTGTTTCTTCATTTAATTGCTGCATATTTCCGAGTGTATTATTTTTTCGTTCGTAATTATTACTCAACTTCAACTTTCTTTTAATTATTCAAATGAATTCATACTTCATTGGTCCATGTATTTTTCTCAAAATTTTTCTTTCAAAATGTTTTTTATGATTTGGAGTCGTAGTAAAAATTTCAGCTGAATAAATGAAAATAGATCTAGTTATTTTTTATTTGTTAAATCTTCGAGATTTTAGATCTCTTTTAATAGAAACTTAGTTTGAAAAAACAGCTAAAAATTTATCAATTTATATTTCGGTTTTTATCAAAATAGGACTTTGACAATTTACATAATTATATTATGTTAATTAACAGATATATTTTATAACTTTCTTAACTGTAGTGAGGATTAAACAACCTAATCATTGATAAATGATATCGACTGCTAGCTGCCAACCCAACTTTTATTTCCAGATTTAATTCAATTCTTTTAGTAACTACCACATATTAGCAATCATCAAGGGACTATTAAAGAAACACTCAACTGTTTCATAGGTATCCAAAGAGTTTTGGCGTTAATCAAAGCTACCAACTGTTTCACAAAATATAATCCAATATAATTTATGTATTGTTAAACGCGGTATATCCACGAAGTAATTTCTGTAGATTTATATAGAAAAAAACAGATATAAAGAAATGTTAATTTATTTGTCTATGCAGCGTTTTTGTATGCCTTCTTCATAGAAGGTTGCCGCTCTTCTTTTCAACCATGTGTAACATGCTCTTTCAGCCTGTTATCTTCGTGGAAACCTTGATCACCAAGGAAATATTTTAAGTGTTTTAGAAGCGATAAACTTCGCTGGAAGCGAGGTCTGCGCTGTACAGAGGATACCGGCACGGAGGTTAATCAAACACGTTCCACTCAAATTCCTTTATAAGTATTGTTGTGACGTTCGAAGTATGAGGAAGACAACTCCTTTGGACAGTAATTCTGGACGCTTGTTGTGTATTACTCCGCGCAATTTCTTAATGGTCTCGCACTGAACATGTGAATTGATTGTGGACAGAAATCAAGCTGTAAAATGCTTTTCTGTCCCAAAAAGCCTGTGTTTTGTGGGATTAAGATTTGCTTAGGCTTAAGTTTCGTTGGTGCCTTCATTCCATTGATTGCCGTAAAGTTTCTGGGGTGTCGTAAGATAAGTTTCAACCCCTGTGACTACTAAGTTTTTTTGTCGATTTCTGTTGATTCCTAATATAAATATATGTGTGTGTGAGAAATGATATTCTCACAGTTTGAGCAATATGAAGTTTTTAAACCCTATGAGAAATACGTTACCTTTTGCAGCAGTAAACGTTTTCCTTTTCAAAGTTTTCCAATTACTGTTTGATAATATTCTGTTTCTTATTTTAACTTATCTTGAAATAAAGATTCAGATTTTTAAAATTTTGGCACGGAAAATGGAATTTCAACAACAAATTTTCAAGCAACAAAAAATGCAATTTATGATATATTCCGAGTAAAATCACCAGTATGATTTTATTAGATTCGTGTTTAAAATAAGGTAAAAAATATTAACAAAAAATTTCTAAGCATATTGTGATAACTAGCTTCTTAGCATTCACTGCTAAAATCTGAGATAGTTAATTTTAAAATAAACATAAACTGATAATGATTTTTAAATCAATTTAGTCTATTACCTATAAATAAAAAAATTCTACAATTGTATCAAAAGCACAAGTGTCCAAATAAAAAAGAAATATTATACGTCTCACGACGTAATATGTATTGCATGTTCTCTGTGTATAGTTTTGAAATTTGCTTGTATTGATACGCGGAATATAATATTCTCCAGTCATGTTGTGTAAATAACCATTTATATTTAATTTGAATTATACTGATAATTAAATAATTACTTTCATTCTTAGGCATTAGGTAATTTAATTTAACTATTGCGTTTTCGAAAATCTTATCATAGGAGATTCGTGAATCTCCTTAGGAAACATGGAAACATTGCATAATTATTAATTGTTTCTATTTAGTTTTTGGAAAAAATACGTTGACATCAATGAAGTTGCAAAATGTTTACGTTTTGCAATATAAAATATAGCGTATACGTGCATAAAAAGAAAAACATATTTCTAAAAGAATTCGCTTACCATAATGATCTTATAATATATTGTTTTATATAATAAAGAAACACAACCAAGGAAATGAAACTCCAATTATTTATATTTACACAAAGAAAAAATGTGCTAATAAATAAAAATAAGGGTAAAACCCCCAACCTTTGGCACTTTGAGGTGATACAGCCAAATAAAACCATTTATTTACTAATATACCGTTTTAAGCAATAATTGTAAGAGTTTATCACAATCAGAAATTTTAGTTCTTCATGGTTCTACTGAATTTTTTTCTTAATTAAATTTTTGTTTTAACTTTTACTCCTTAATTTAAAATTTTTCCATATTCCTCATTATTGGCACAATATTGCTATTGATCGGCACTCCACTTCTTCCAGTTATTGGCACACATTTTAATACAGTATCATTATAAGTGAGCGGCAAATCCCCAAAAAGACGCCTAGAAAAACGAAAAAAGGACTAGATTCGTACTAAGGCTAAAATTTGTTTTTAATTACATTTGGGAGACGCCGTCAAAATCGATTTTTAAGAAAAAATTTCGATAAACATAGAGTCATCATTTTTTGCGTTCAACTCGCGATAAGTCAGGGAAAAATGAATATTTCTTTATAAAAATTTAATAAAATATTCGTCAACTATTTTGTAAAGTATCAAAAGATGTCCGAAATTTACAGCATTTAAGCATCATGGGAGAAAATTTTCATGGTATTATGACTTCCCACATTGAAATGAAAAAGTTGAGTAACCAAGTTTTTAATTATCCATCACTACATATACAGTCTAAAAGTACATAGTTTAAGGAATTTTTTCACAAAAATTCAGCCCCTAATATCTATTAGAAAAAAATATATTTTTATGAAAAATGTAAGGCTTACCTCTTATTATTTATCATTTGCCAAAAATTTATAAAATTTCCCGATTCGAACAGCTTTTGATACTTTACGAAATAGTGGAGGAATATTTTATTAAATTTTCATAAAGAAATAATGATTTTTCGCTGACTTATCGCGAGTTGGACCCAAAAAATGATGACTCTATGTTTATCGAAAATACTTAGATAATACTTTTTGACAAGGTTCCCCCAAATTTAATTAAAAGCAAATTTCATATTCGGTGTAACATGCTATTCGGCTTGTTACGTTTTTCTCCAAACATTTTGAATATTCCTTTGTTCACGTGACAAACTTCGGATTTATTAATTTTCTAACTTTTTAGTTTTTGAAGAAATTAATTTGTTATCGACCTCCCACTCTATTCGAAAAATTTAATAAAACCTCGAAATTGATTCGAATTCTTCCTCTACCCATCTAAACTTCAAGCAAAAGTAAATTTTAATAAATTTGTGGTGATTTTATTCTTTATAATCGTTGTTCTACAGCTGCGAGGTTGGGAGTTTCCACAAAAATCACCAGGCTACAAACTCAACCTCAACTCTAATATCTGGGAACCCAGTTGAGAGCTTCAACCATCCCGGATTTCCATAGATAAGTCCCAGCCTCATCTTTAATATAAAGACGACGAGTTGTTTCCAATTTATAACTGCTTCTATTCGTTGTGCTCTTTTGGATACGCAGTTAATGCGAATTTATTATTTTTTCAATAAATTTATTTATTGCTGAAACTTTTTTTATTATTCTTAGCAATAAATATTAATTTGTATAATCGTGTCCGGGAATAGTTTTAGATTGCTTAATTTTTATTTTAATTTAATTCATAACGTGTTTCCAGCTTTTCCGCCTTTTTTATTAATTTTTGACGTTGTTTGTTAAAAAGCTGGTGGCATCCAATTTAATATTAATTGTTCACCTCATGTGAGTACCAGTTTTACATACTTTAACTGAGGCCGATTACCACTTCCTAAAGAAGAGTCACCTGCCGTGGATTTAAGGTTTCAAAATTGCCGTCCAACGATTCAGAGACCTTCAGAAAACATGTAGTTCGATCATTATTAGCCATTAGTACGAATCTGGACACTAGTATGCATTCTTGGGGGTGGTTGCCGCTCGCCTATTCTGAGGTGATGAGCAAGTGAGTAGGCACCTATCTAAGATTTTTCTATCAAAATAGAAACTCATGTTAAAATATAAAAAAAGTTAATTGAATTTAAATACTGTCGAAGTAACGGTACTGAGTTAAATTATGTAAAATACGCTTATAAAAAAGTAGAAACTATAAAAATTATGTAATTTTGTATTATGTATCTTGCATGTTCGACTTATGAAATTTTCTTTGTTTGTCTTATTTTTCTTAAAGCATATCACGTGGTAAGTTCTTTGGTATTTTTTGCATCCCATCCCTATTTTTGATAAGTAGATGTTTTTTGTACAAGTATAACAAAGTCCTCTGCGTTTAATGATATTATATTTGGGTGAATATAAATCATTCTCGTCATCACTCTTGAACAAACTTCTAACATGCTGCTCAACAGTCCAGTTGGGACAGTCTTCAATACATTGTTCCTCCATTTCTCCAATCTCTCGATTTCTAATTAAATGACGGAATGTTTCACGATTAAGATTTAATATCATTACTAATTCTTTTGTATCTACATACTTTATACCAAGGCATTTTGTATAATCAATCGCACTAAACATCCAACGGATATACTTCATACATTCATGAACAATAGTTTTAATCTTTAGTTGAGCAATAGCCTCTCTGTATTTTAGTCAATACACAAAATGAATTTTTACGGCGCCATCAAGTACTCCTCTCCAAATATTCTTTAGTGGATGAAAACTCTAGACATGTGCTGGTTGAAGAAATCTAGTGGAATTTGGTATATATATAATATCCAAATCAGTGCAAAGTTGCTTTGTTGGTACGTCAAATGTGTCTTACGTCCGTTTACAAAGAGAATTATGGGAAATGTAACGTTTTGGCGTTTCAGATATGGATAGAATACTTTTTAAACCTACTCAATAAAAATTTCAGATTTCATCCCTCCATTATCGCTCATTTCTATACTTCAGTCATCAGTTACACTTTCTACGACTGTATTGGGCAACTTTTTTGCTTGGAAATATTACTAAAAGCGGAATAATAATTCCTGAAACCGAAAAAATAAACATGACTGTTAAATTCTTTTTAACTTCACACATATCAACCTTGTACGCATTTTTTTCCTTTGGCTGCAACAATTTTATCCAACTTGGGATAAAAAGTTTCGCCCTCATTAAAATAGAATCTTCAAGATTTGAAACTGTAACCCTTTGTATCGAAATATTTTCCTGATACGTTGGCAGATACTGATATTACACTTTCTGAAGTACGTACTGACAGAATCGAATGACGTGAGAAACAAACTGTACCATTGGTCCCCAGGGCAGTTATCCTTGAAAGGGTTATGTCTTTAGTTCATGTACATGGAAGTAGAAGTAGTAGTAGAAGAACATATAGATATCTATTTTCCTTCTAGTTTTATTCATATTTTGTTAAGTAGGTACTCCTTCCAAGTTCAGTTTTTGAAAATTTTGATCCCAGTCTAAACTGAAGAATGGATCGCAGAATCTCAAACTTGTTTGTTACAGTTTTTTTAGGAATTCCAGATTTTATTTCAAGTAAAGCTCTTTGAAGGGTAGCTTCGGAATATGTCTTAACAAAGTTTTTGTTTGATTTGTCTTTGGCATCTGGAAATAGATACGCATAATTTATCCTGCATCCCAAGGTAGGCATAGAAAATTGCCAAAAAATTATATATTTTTGGTTAGTGCCGATATTTGGCAGAATTTTGCAAGTTTGTACCCACAATGAGAAACACAACAAATTCACATTTACTGACAAATCAACATTCACTAATTAATTCTATTCGGCCATTTGTCAAGGAAGGTCATGGTATTAAGTTTAAGATTACATTAAAGATCATTCGAGTAGTGGAATGACGATAGAATCTCGTAATTCTAGAAAAATATTGAAGAAGTGCCAATCATTGGCAGATTGAGAGATTTTGGGGGTTTTACCCTATGTATTAATGATAACAATATAAGTATAGTAAATTATTAGATATAATTTTCCAACTGTTTTTTGTGAATATAATTGTGCCCTGACGGCGCTTATTTATATAAAAAATCTTCCATTATCAGTAAACTCCAAGAGATAGATTAATAACTTAACTTTTTTTTAATATCAATGATCCACTTAAATAACAATGTTTCGTCGAGAAATAGAATGATCTAATGGAATTTTTGAATCATGATTCGGTATGTCCGCACTCCAATATCTAATCTGCTCATTTTTGCTGTATAGCATTCAACGTTGCTTTTTATGAACATTTTAAACTCATCCTTTCCCCCCTTCCTATGTTTTCATTATCAGATTGCTGAATATTTTCATTTTGTAAACAAAATATAATGAAAATAAATTGTTGTAAGTCCAAGTCTTAAATTCACATCTGATTATATTCTCACTTGCATATACTATTACTAATTAAACAGGAGGGACTGGTCAAGAAATTAGAGAATACGGGAGGTTATAAAAGTCGGACACACATTAATCGATAACATCAAAGCTAAACAACTAATCTGGTATGGTCATGTACAAAGAATACCTAAACAGGTCCTAAAGTATACAGTAGAGAAACGAAAGCGATAGGGAAATGCAGGATATAGAACGAACAGAAAATATATGGCATTGTAGAGATAGATGAAGGCTATAAATCGAAAGATGTTGGAGAGTATATAGTATAATTCTTGATATTATTGTCCTTCCTAGTATGTAAGTCCGAATAGTATTGTGGAGTGAGGACTCAAAATAAAACGGTTTTTTAAAATGCAACATTTCGATCTTTTATTTGATTTTTATCTAGGTTAAAAATATATGGTACATTATAAATCAAACGTTGAGGAAGATAAACAAGTAGTAAAAAGGCGACCGAAAGGTGAATTATTATTAAAATTAGTTTTCCGAATCTTCAGCATTAGGCCGACTACTCAACTTTTATTCGAGCCATCCTTGGAGACATAAATAAAAGGACTTATACACAAGGTTCCACGTCTAAGAAGCCCTATACTAATTTTATACTGATAATATTAATAAAAATTATAAATGAGTGCAATTACAATGGACTCGTAATACAGGTATTACATTACATACATTACATACATTACAGGTATAAAATGAAAGTTGAATGTATTATAAAGTTCCTGATGATTGTCGGAAAAACTTGGAAACTGTGACAATTATGAGCTGATATTCTACCCAATAAACAAAGTAGGCAACTTATTCATACATATCAAAGACAAAACACCTAAACTCCAGCGTTCCAATGTGATTTATAAAATAAATTGTTTAGACTGCAATAAGAGTTACATCGGTATGACTAAACAGTACTTGAAATTCAGAATATACTAGCATTAATATGTTTATCTTTCTCAACGTTTCAGTTATAATGTACCATATATTTTTAGCCTTGATAAAGATTAAATAAAAGTTCGAAACATTGGCATTTAAAAAAACTTTTAGACATTTTTATATTGAGTCCTCAACCCACAACACCATTGGAAAGTATATAGTATCATTATGATAAGAATATAACGACTATGGTTTATAATTATTTCGTACCTGATCCCTCAAAATCGCGATGCCAACGATAAAAAGACATATATTATTTTATTTTTCATCTGGTTGTAGCCATGACATATGAATGACACTGTATCTTACAGTGTCGTGAAACGTCTTATGAGACCAGGGAAAAAATACACGTGAATATATATTCATCGACCTACCAAAACATATTATCATCACTCTTGAATAAACTCTTAAAATGGAATACAAGACACAACCAGATTATATAAATCACTCGATACTTATAAAATATCATATCACGAACATCATTTCGATGTTTAGCGACTGTGAGTAAATTAAAGTGGACTACATTATTTTGAAACAAGTTTGTGTCAAAGTCTGTGAGAACGATCATTTACAACTACTTCGGTCGCATACAGGGTGTGTTGTGAACGAGTTTCACCTCTGTATGCGTAACGAAGAATATCACTGGGTCCGTTAAGTGACTTCGAGGCCTAAATTAGTACATGATATCAAGAAAAACTTGATTATCCTGACTTTGGAAACAACATAGTGGTAAATATTTCGAGAACAAAAATTTTTGTTGAGAATTTCTTTTGAACAACTTTTGTATGGAAATAAAACCATTTACCTCCAATGTATAGTTTAATTATTTAAAATTTTATATAATAATATATGAAACAGCGTATACATACAGGTATTTAAGACTGCTAAAACCTCAAAGAAAAATAAGTTATTAGAATAAAAAACACACATGTACAGCCAATGATCCCCTTTTTTTTAATTTGTGCAAGATTAATTTTTTATCAATTTTCCAATTTTAAGCCATAATAAAAATTTCACGGATTTTTACAAAGTGACGACCACGAGAGAGTGATTGATTGCCTCGTTCTCTTGCCTTCTTTCACTTGCATTCGAGGCAAGAAGATACGAGCGCACCGACCACACTCTTGCAGTGGTCTTTCCTAGTGTTGCTTCGTGGAGAGTCCGAGTTGGACTTTATCTCCAACGTTTATTCTTGTATCGTCTAAATAGTAGACTGTTTCGATTTGTTTATGAAACTAGTCTAATTTCATTCTTTTTATATAATTTTGTAGTTTCTGGATTCGATATTACATCTGTTTTAGATGCAAACTCCTTGCACAAACACAGCGGCTGAAAACTGCACGTTATAATACACTTTGAGGGATTTTCTTTTATAAATGTTTTAATAGTAAATTAAAAAAGATTAATTGTTTCGTCTCGTGGTTTGATAATTCGATATTAATGAATTGATATCGATTTTAAAAATTCCCAAACAAAAATTTGTGTAAGATATTTTCTTATTTTGAATTAAGTCGTAACAGGTGGGCCAGAAAGGCGTACGATTTTACAAACTCTCTTGCGTTTGAACATTATGACAGGGAGCTTCGCGGATGGTGGGGATGAGTAGCTCGGTTCTCGGAAATTTAGTCGCAATGGATCAACAAGAACAGAAGCACAATTCAACAAGTTAAAGCTTCAGTTCAACGTAATACTGGTCTATCGACTCGCAAGCGATCAGCCGAACTTGTGGTATCCAGAACCTCTTTGCATCGCATTTAGTGGAAATTGCACCCTTATAAAATTCAATTTGTGCAGAAATTACAGCCAAATGATTTAATTTTAATACGAGTTTTTGTTGGAATATTCTATTCTCCGACGAAGCCCATTTTCACTTATAAGGGCATGTCAATAGACAGAATTGCCGTTACTGAGCTGCAGAAAACCCACGTGCAAAACATCAAAAGCCTCTGCATTCGCCGAAAGTAACCGTTTGTGAGGCCATATCAGTGCACGGAATTATCGGACCCTATTTCTTTCAAAATCAACAAGGACAATCACTGTCACTATAATCGTACAACATGGTTTCAACAAGATGGCGCGACATATCATACTTCTAATGCCTCTTTGGCGGTCTTAAACCAGATGTTTGCTGGGAAACTGATATCTCGCCTAGGTAACATTACATGGCCCCCTAGAAGTCCGGACCTAACACCACCGGATTTTGTATGTGGGGATACCTGAAATGTAGAGTCTACTCCAATAACCCAGCCACGCTTAATCAGTTGAAGACCAACATCCGAGAAGAAATAGAGATGGTATTCCCCGCGCAAAGTGCCAGCGAGTTTTCATCAATTTGAGATCTAGATTCGAGGAATGTTTGCTGCGCGAATGTGCACACCTGGATGATGTTTTTTTAAGAAATGAATTTCGCAGATTTATATTCCAAATAAAATAAAAAAATGTATGTGGATTATATGTATTTAGTTTTTTTATTTTTATTTTTTTAAATTCGCATAACTTTCTGATCCTCCCATATAATAATCAATATGACCAATATTAATGAACTAATAAGTACTTTTTAATAAAATGGAAATCTACGATCAAATAAAGTGGTATAAAAGCAACTATCTAATACCTGACATCTTATCAATTGTATTACCCTGTAATTTGTTGATTAACGTTCCTCTAAGTTATGTCAAGATCGAGAGCAAGTAAAAATCCTGCTTCTATTAATGAGATTACAATTATTCAATTTATTACTCTTACGAGTGCTTTTTATCCAAGATTTTTTGTAGGTTATGTAACATTTATCATGCTATTTTATACATATAATTAGATACCGATTATATTATATATAGCATCAATAAAATGTTTCTATGTTATAAATGTTTATTTTTATATTTCAATCCTTAATTTCGCCTAGTACACACTAGAACAAAGTTCCGGTACCTATTAAGGAATTACGAGTTTTATGATTTCCAAATTAAAAATGTTTTAATTACTTCATAATATTGAATAATATTGTAAAGTGTAAGGCACACCAAAACCACGTTACTTTTTGAACCTAATGACTTAGCAATATCTGGTTCCCTAGATAAACATTGCTGGAACTAGGTTTAATCCCTAATTTACTGATAGGATTCTCGCATCGCCAAGCAGCTCAAGATTAAGTTCCCAAACTCCCCGTAGTGGATTATAGAAATCGACTGAAATTTTAATAGATAGTTTGGAATATCTTTTCCGGAAGACAGCAGGGGTTCGGCAGTTGTTATTAACATTTTGAGCAAGAAATTAAGAAAATTGTCATGCTTTTGAAACATGATAGATGCCCTCCAATATGAGCAGATTTGTCCAAATATTTTTTAGAAGCATCAGAAGACTTAAACGGATTGGTAATACATTGTCATCTAAATCTTTTGTCCACAACTTGTAAGCAATATTTAAGGCCCTATAAGAATGGAAGATTATGAATATAGCTTAAAAAATCAAGTTTAAATCATATTCTAGATTACGACAAAACAATTTGATGAAAGTATTCGATAAGATATAATATGGGATAATATGGGGCAACATATAAGGGAATCTAAGGTTGTGCTTAGAAATGACAACTTTCAAGGGAAAGTTACAGATAAAATGAAAAGTCACGAGACTGCTGATGAAGCATCATCGCAGATTGGTAAATAATTTGTCCATGTTATGACGTGGGGAGTGAAACTATCCTTCGTTCTGCAGAAAAGACGAAGAGTAACACCAGCAGACTAACACGACTGAAACCGAGCAGTGTAAGTGTTCCGCAAGACCAAACCGAGCATGCAAGACTCTTGAGGTCTTACAATTTTTTCGTATTTTTTTTATTTTGTTTTTGGACTCACATCATATTATAAGATTGAACTTTCTCTTCTTTACAGTTCTTCGATGGAGGTTTGTATCATTCAAAAAGTCGACTTAAAACATGGAAAATAATGCTACAAGCACTCAAACTATCTTACTATTAGAATAATTTTTACAATACATGAAAAAGTGACTGATAATATTGTTCCAGACAGTATTTTTCATCTGCTTCGATTATTGGCACTTTATATTTATAAAAACTTTTCATAATACTTATTCCAATAATATTCCATTCCTATTTCTCAACTTCCATTTACTTCAAAACCACTTTAAAAACCATTTATTTAGACGTCTTGGAATAATAAGATCAGGATTGGAACCTGCAAGAGTAAAACACTTAGTACACTACAAGAACAAGACTAATAAAGAAAAATTCAAGATCTTCATTCTTCATGAAACTTCACGGAGTAGAAGCAAGGCCTGAATCCATTGGATTATAGTTAAATACTAACTATTTTTGAACAAGCAAAAATTTTCTGTAAACTGTGAACAGTAACAAACATCAGTCTCTAGTTCTGATGCGAACATGGCTTTTCTGCATTGAACTTGATTATGATGCTACTGGGGCACGATCTTATTTTGATTAATTCTTTAATTTACTAATAAATCCTCCGATTCAAAATATTTTTATAATTATTTATTTTAGTTACGTCCTAAAAAAATATCAAATTGCGAGTTTTGCTCAAAGAGATATGAGATCCTTAAGTTTAGAATAATATTTAAAAATGGTTGGTAAGGTTTTTGACGGTGGCCTCTTGACATTTGTTTCAAATTGTATAGGTAACTAAAACTAGGATATTTTATTCAACTTTCCATTATAGTAATAGAAAATATAAGTCAATTTTATCTTGTGGATGAAATGGTAACTTTACGTGGCATATCGGTACTACCGTCGTACCAATCTGAAGGAAATCTCATTGAAATGGAGCAGTTGCGCAAAAGGACATATTTGAAGGGAGCTACACAAAAATAGAAGTTCACGATTTTCTAATATTATTTGGATGGTTCATCTTGCAAGTTTTATTACCTCGTTACATTAATAAATAAATTATTATCGAAAGGTATCATGAATCTAAATGATTGGGAAGAAAAATAGGTGATAAACAACAATCAAAATTCATCTTAAAGCGTGCTCAGTGAGGAATGGCCAATTTTCATTTTCTATTTTGTTCTCAAAATAGCAGATAGCCGTACTTATTGAAAATCAAAAAGCATACTTCTTCTCTTCCTTTTATATGATACAAGCGCCAACCCTATTGGAAGTTTGTCGATTATCCATGATGAGAGCTTTAAAATATGTTTCTCCATTAATCGAAAGAATAATTTATTTCTGAAAAATTTTTAATATTCATTTATTGAAGGATCAGGTTGGGTTTCCCCTTTCTAATATTGAAAAAAATTGAAGATAGCAACGTTGATTTAAAATCACAAACTTTCCTATATTGGCAAGATTTATTTGACACTTTTCTTTTTCACTCTTTTCAACAGTTCCAACTATCACTTGACAAACACTCTTGCCATTATGATCGCAATCTTCAGGAAATATGAGTAGCAATTAAGAGATAAAAGAATTGTTTAATCGCTTGTAATCAAGTGTAAATTATAAGTTATCTGAGCATTTCCTCTTTCAGACCTTTTTATTGCATACTATAGCTACTCCACACGTGTGCAAATGTTTTTTCCTGTAAAAGGATGAGAACTTGGAAGAATTTTTCTGAATGTATGAAAATAAATGTCGATCTTATTCGATTGCTATCGAAGTTTCATCAATTGACGAAGTCAAGCTCAAACTTTTTCATTATATAATTAGATTTAATAGTAATATCACTGCTTTTTTTTATTTTTCTGATTGTGATTGTTTTTAATCTTCAGCTTTATGGAAGTATGGAATTCGACAAATTTCTCAGTTTATCAACGTGTTTCAAATACAAATATAACATATTTAAATTCTTATTGTTCGTATATCTGAATTATTCATCTACAAAATGTACAACGTTTTTTGAAAGAAAACAAACTTTATCTGATCTGTCAATAATATACCAATTGGCGAGAAACAATAGCTCCAATTACATAATCCTTGTTGTGCTACCTTAGTTCTACTTTTTTGACTATTGTTTATTGATATTATCAGTCCTAGGTTATTACTGACTTTTTAAATAGCGCATTGCTACACAACATAATCAACGAAATCTAGCTAGAGTCCACCTATAAATTGGTTCTTTTTAACTTGTTCATGCCAGTAAAATGTTTATAGTAAACATTCATTTCTGTAGCTAGTTAAGATGAAACTAATGACATAGAAAATCGAAAATACAATCATGATATTTTCGCATCTCTAACTTACATACCTGAGTTTGAAGTTGAAACAATTAACTCCGTTATTTTTATAAATTTTGATTGTGCGACAATGAGAAATCAAAGATATGTTGACTAATAGCTATCCTCTATTATTTCATAACTTATTCGCACTAATTCATCACCTTTTTCCCGATCTATAGTTTTCCTCTTCCATCTTGTAACTTTTACCCTACCTCTTTCACCTCTATTGACCATTAAGGTCTAGATCATCTACATCTGCATTCTCCCCATATTTCCATTGTAGCATAGTTTATGTTATGGTCCTCGTCTCAATATATGCCCCACCTTTTTTGAGATTTAATTTTTTCCACTATCTCTTACCATTTAAATAATTCTTCATTGGTGTTCTTTTTATCATGGAAAGCATTCGCTTTTCGATCAGATTTTCACTCCTTTCAGTGATTCAACTTTATTTAATTTTACTCTCAATGTTTAGAGCTCAATATGTTTTTAATTGGTTCATTTTTTACTGAATATCGTTTTCATACCTTTTATCTTTCGAAAATCCGAAATGTTCATCATATTTTCATATACATTGCAATTTCTACTTTCCATTCTCTTGTTTTGTACATTTTTGTTATCATTAAATTGTTTTAGAAAAATTTTTTCAATTTGTGTCCATTTGTTTGGAATTATAAAGAATTATAAAGTTCAATAATGCTGATAATATTTGAGAAAAGTTCCCAAATAGCATTTGGATTTTATTTAGAATAATAATTTATAACGGCTATACCAATTTCTATTTTATGTTATATTTATTTAGGTAGATCTCAGTATACCATCGTAACCTGGGTAACACAATATTTTTTCAAAGGCACGCGACAGGCACACAACCAGAGGCGGTGATTTCAGTCTTTGTTCTCTTCTAACCGGCTGTATTGAAACAGCGTTGTCGTTTTTCAACTAAACGACTGAAAGTTGAGGAAAGTAGTAATTTTACTCAGGATCGTACTTAGAGATTTTTAGTCAGATATGTTTGTGAAACTTTCAATGTATACTAGTTCAAATTAAAAGTTGAGTGTTGACCGATTTAGAAATTTTATTCATTATTAGTAAGAAATATAATTGATCTTACAGAGATTTTCCAAATAATAATGTTGGGAAAACAGAAAATTCTCATCAGGAAAATGGTAATTGGGTCAAGATTCATCTACTAACTTGATGTGTTTACTTGATCAAGAGATAGAGGGCAACATATATATCTTGAGCAATAGAAAATAGCGCATATAAAATTTAAAAAAATAATGTATAAAACATAGGTCAATGTATTTACGACAACATTACGATGCGGTCCACACATTGAATCCTCGTCTGCCTATCCATTCTCCAAAATGAACATTAAGGTACATAACACGTAGTGCGGCGAAACTCCATCCTGTATGAAATGTCGGATGTTCGCTAGTATTAGATCATTATCCATTTGCCCACACACCCAGGCAGGTTTAATTCTTCAGACAGTTTTGGACGTTCCAAGACACGAAGTTATGCCGATTGACCGTGCAGCTTGCAGGTTGCTTTATCAGACCACAAAATGGAATGCAGTAATTGCGGATTATCCTGACTGCATCCGAGGTACCACTCGCAAAATTCCAATCTGCGATCAAAATCATCCTCGAGAAGTGCGTGGAAAAGACGCCGTCGGTAAACTCGATAGTGCATTCGTTTCAGCGTTCGTCGTAAAGAACGATCGGATGTTTGAAGTTCTCCCGACCGCCGCACTGCAGATTGGTACGGTTGCTCCACCAACTTTTTCCATATTTTTGTTAGTTATTACAGATACCGGTCGTCCAGGAGGCGGCGCGTCGGCAGAAGAGCCCGTTTTTAAGAATTTTTCTTACATCCTCCACACTGTTGAATGATTTGATAGCGGCGAGTTCGGAGATTGTTGTTGAAATTCGGAGATTTTTGTTGTTATTTACTGGTTGCTATCTGTAAAAAATGCGCTATAATCTCTCGCGCGAGAGTCCGACGACTTTTTCACTTGTTTATATATTTGTATCTCAAACATTTAACACAATTATCCCTTATTGCTTTCACATCAAAACAACAATCCCAGAAAAAAACAACATGTTCGTAAATTGAAAGTATAAATTTCAAAGTACGTTCTGAACGTTATTTTTAATGGTCAAATAAAATTTTGGTTTTAATAAAGCTGGCAACATCTACTAAACCAATCCTACTAGCAAGACCGGTTCTACATGGTACTTCAGTGGTTTTTCTTTACCTTTTAGAGTACGAATAGTACAGACTAAGCGAGCCAAGCATCTTCTTATGGTTGAATCCACTTTATGAAAAAGGCACTCAAATTGACTCGCTGCTTTCACTTACGTTACTAGTTGTATCGGCGGTACGAGAGGAAAGGGGGTTAAACTAGTATTTAGACGCGGGAAAAATCACTCCAAGAGTTGATGTTGTATACTTTGTAGTGGTCGTAGTAAAATAACAGATAATCGTATATACGGTTCCGTACTGAGAATATGATACAACGTTGTCGAGTTATACATATTAATATTTAGACAATATATTTACTATAAAAAAAACAACTTTTCTATACATTTCTAAGGGAAAATTTGATTAAAATCCATTTCTTTATACATTAAGGTATAGGTATATAGGTAGATTATCTGGATAGCTTATAAATTGTTTAATAATTACATAGCGTTTTTACACACGATCAAATAGTCATTGACTTTATCTTTTTTGCACTTTTCTTTCTTATATTTATAAGCAGATATTAACACAAATAATTTCAGGACGCCATTATTTCCTGAGGTTTTTTTATTCTTCAGACATATACTTCTCCTCTCACTAAAACAACATTCGTTTTAATTTCGAATCTAAACAAACACCTTATTTGCATGACATCTTATTCTTTGAACTCTAAAAATATATTCACATCTTCAAGTTGAATAAATAGTCTACCTAAAGGGTAAATAATGCATAAATGTTTGAACGGGTTGCACTAAAGTTTTGAGGACAGTTTACGAGTTGATATATTATTTAAAACTTAAGTCAAGAACATTTAGATGCATTAATATATCAAAAGGTCTAAAAAATAAGAAATTAAAGAAACTTTTTTTTATATAACATTATACTTTTGGTATCTGGAATATATCTACAAAACGAAATAGCAAAAGCGAGCAATCATTATGAAAATGAACCAAGACAGAATTTTACTTGAAAGAACGCGCAGTCGTGTATTCCAGATGAATAATAATACTACTACAGAGTGAATCAGAAGATAGGTGGATGATTATTCAACGGGTCGACTATATTGAATTGTTTATCAAGATATTACAAGGGGACTGTGAAATACTCTCTTTTGTATGAGTAATAAAAAATTGTGTGTACTGTTCATTTCATGTCTCTAAAACATCGAAAAACTAGAATTTTCAAACATTTTTATGATTCACGTTCTCCAAATCCTTTAGTCCATGTAATAACTAAGTACTGCTCAAAGTACAGAAAATATGTCTTGCTTTTTGCTTCAAATCCGTTCAGTATAATTAGTGAATTTCAACAAACAAATTTAGGGCCTTATACAATATATAAAGACATTCCTACAAACATTTTAAGGTAATCGAATTAGAAAAAGCAGCTTTCGTATTATATAAAATTCACAAATCAGAAGTAGTAGTATACGGTCATTAGGAACAATGAGAGCGAAATGTTTACGTGGGAGAATGTTACACAAAGAAAAGAATAGAAAACAAGAAAAAGGTTATGAATATACAGAAAACATCATGGTTGACTTGAGGTTGTTTGAATTTACATTTAAATTGTATAGAGTGGGTTGATTCATATCCTTACTCTTAAAAATTGAATTTTATTTCTTAAACGTGGTTTAGGAATTACCTAAAATACTTGGTATGGATATATACAGAGATATTCTCGATAACTTTGTTGAAATGAAAAATACATATAGTGGATTAAGGATAATTATAAATTACTGGTAAACGTAAACTTTGTAAGTTTGTTAATACTAATCCTATCAACATTATTCTTCTAAAATTAAGTTGTATTCATTTTCGTTCAAAAATATATTTTCTTTCAATATTTTCAAGTCGATTTTCATCAATAATGTAGAATTTTTCTTATTTATTTATTCGATTTCTTTTTGTGGGGTGAATTGATAAACGCAGTCTCTTACTTTCTCAATTTATTTGAACATTACACTTAACTAACTTATAATATTTCACTTATCACCAACACTTAACTAACTTAAATAATTTATTTAAATTCTTCGTCTACTTTCTAATTAGGTCTGTTCACTATGACAAATTATTATAGACTAAACTAAACTGCGCAACACAAACTCCTTATATATTCCAAAAGCAACTCTCAAAAGTTCTAGGAAATAAAGAAACAAAACAAATAAATAAATAGACCTTAGTTCAAAAGAAACAATGTAAATAAACCGCCTTACATCCAGGCAGGACCGGCTCCAGGACGGAGACCAACCGTTCCAAACTGGCTGGTCTCTCACCATATAAGCGTTGGACAACCCTACCTTCATAAATACTTTGGTAGGTTTTTAAGTTATTATACAGTTATCAAGTTTTTCTTAGTAGTAATTTATTTTTCAACTACTATTTCTACTATGGAAATTACCGCCATTTGTAAACCCAATGATTCCTTTCTCTTTAAATACTTCGGTACACTAAACCGATCTTAAGCTTGGTTTATGCAACCAAAATTAAAACTAAATTGAAATTAACATTAAACTAAGTTCTCTTGTTGTTAATTTTTTAGATTAGGCAGTAAATTAAGGATAATTATACATTACTGGTAAACCAATAGAAATTCCCTGTATGGGTCCTTTCTGTTGTCAGTGTTCCGTCGTCTAAAGGACATTGCTACGGGATTATACTAACAAGTTGAAAAATGGCGAATTCTTAGTTTAATTTCAATTTAAATTCCCTGTTAATTTTCTGCAGTGTCTTTTGACAAGTAATTTAATTTGGTAGTTTAAGATTCCATTTATATAAAACTATATATATAAAGAATTTCAACCATTCACCTCTGAAATAATTTCGAAAATGTATACCGCCGTTCTTCAAAGGGGAAAACAACTACTTTCTTGGCTAATGCCTCGACGAATATTGAATTATAACCCCTTTGAAGAACGTGATGTAAATCGACCTTTTTGTCGATATTAACATCCCCAATGGATCGCAATTGCAAGGAGAGGGTGTAACTACTGACTAGTTTCGACGTTATTACGTCTCATCAGATCATATTTATTTACACTCGTTTTTCTACATTTATAGACATTGTTTCCTATTTCGTATTGTTTGGAGATATTTTTGTTACAATTAATCAGTTCTGTCAAGTGTATAAACATAGTTACAAAACGCGGGAAAATTAACACATAGAGTGCAACCACGCGCGACTAGTAAACTTAAGCCGCTATTATAGTAAACTACGTAAATGGGAGGTTAAATCACAATTTTTTCTTTCCAGCTTAAGATCTAGTTAATACCCCGAGGCGGGACGGGTTCTCGAAGCGACGTTACAAAAAACATATCCGTTCTCTTGATTGTTATTCCTTCTGGGTACTTTCTTACTTGCGTTATGTTTGTCCAGAAGTCATTTATTGAATAAAAAAACATTAAAATGTTTGACGGTATAGCAAGTCTAATCAAAATTTGTTTAATATCCAAACAAATATATTAAAACTGAACTTCGGGTCTACAAGAAGGTTAATTTGAAATGTTTAAAATAAAGATTGATAAGAAACTATTTAAGGTCAGATATATTTTAGTCTCCATTGTGGTTCGCATATTTTTCCATATTTGATTCATTATCCGAGGAAAACCGTTTAACAAGCAAGTTTTGGAACCAGCTGATGGCCAAATTTAAAGATTATGATGGTTGATCAACTTTTTAGAAATCTGTCAACTTTCTCCGGAATTTTCTATCGCGCCAAAAAATTTTGATACTAAATTTACTCAATGAATATCTGTAATTGAGGCTTATTATACCTTCAGCGTTGTTTTGATTTATAAATAGGTAATGGCCAAAATATATGTATTACCCTGGATAATTAACAATATTTTACTAACCTCTTGGATTGTTCGAGAATTCTCTTTTTCAAATAACTTCTGAAAGAAATGGATTAAAATCCATAAACACGGCTGAGAAATGTCAGTTACTCTCCTAACCTAACCAAACCGATTTTCAAGATAATCTTTTGAATATCATATATTATTTTATAAAGAAACCTATTTTTGTAATAATAGATTGTCAATAAAGTTTTCAATTAGTTTTAATTAATTCTTTGAATTGAGACAATCTCAAATTGACCCTTCTGTACTTCCCCAATACCCATGAAACAAGTAAATCACAGATTTATACGTACAAAATTAAAGAATCAAAATACTTCACACCAAATTCAATTTCGGCCTCCAAACTCTTTCAATATATTAAGGAAACTGAACTATAAGATAATCAATTCTGAACAATACATTATATACGGATAGATATGATGAACATGACCTTAATGAGGAAACACCTTTCTCCCTTAACATTTTTTTCTTACTTTTTTCTCTTCAAGTAATGTGTAAGTTTAAGGTAAACAGTTTAACATCGGTTTTTGAAGATGATAACTTGGTTATCAAAACGCGCATCTGTAATTGTGAGTATTGGTGTAGTGGTAGTGTAAATAGTGTGTTGCCTATGAACGGTTTAAAAAATTCTACTTAAGTAGTATAATGATTTTGAACGTAGAGATCTTTGAGGAAATTCGCGAAGCCATCCAAAATCTGAAGTTGTGCCTAAAAACGTCAAAGATCTGCATGTACAATATCTTCATCTGACATACTTGGAGACTGAGGTATCTTTGGACATTATTATGACTAAGCAAAGTATTACCATTTCAATTGTTCCCCTTGGATACGTTTAACCTGATGAATGCTAGAGCTAAGTGATTCAAAGTTGCCCTTATCACAGTGGCGCACCAATATAAATAACTTATTTATTACTATGAACTCTAACCTCATTAAGTTTATCATCACAATAAATTGAAGTTGTAAACTAATACTTTGTTCTTAATAGTTTGATATTCGTCGAGTACACCAGTCAGCCTATTGAAACCAAATTCTAATTTAAATTTATTAAATTCTCAGTTTGCTGAATAAATTATTTTTTAAAAAAAGTTTGTGACTTAAGTTATTTAATTCTAGCGTTGACTAGTGTATAGGAATATTGCAAAAGGTGCATCTAAAGTTATGTACAGCATCTACATAGGTAACGAATCAGTCAAATTCGAATGGTACATAGTCAATCGTTTGTCAAAAGTCAATGACAAAAATTCCAAACAAGAAAGTGAAAAGGCGAATCATGAAGACTTATTTTTATTCCTTCAAATAAAAAAAATTCTTGATTAACCATTATCGCCACTAAATGGAAAAGTATACAAAGTGATTTAAATCTTGATCATAAATATATAGGTTTCTTCAGTGATAGACCAGATTTATAACTAGTAACCCTGGTATGTCTTGAAATAATTAGTTGAAATTGTAAAAAAATCTCGGGTGCAACGGTGCCTAATAACCGATTATCTCAAATTGATTCAGCAATTAAACGTCCAAGTGAATAGTATAATTGCGTCTGGGGTCTGTCTGGTGTTTATCCAGGTGCATAATGTGTTTCAAATTATCACCTGCGCTTCTTTCAGTAGTGAGTCATCGTTTAATAAATGTAAAAACATGTGATCATACGGTTCTAATGATACTACAGATCGTTTGTTGTAATTATTAATCGGCAGGTTGAAAGTGGCAGATGTTCAAAATTGACCCTCAATAGATTCATTCCTATTGCTAAAAAAAGTTAGATAACTATATAATTTCAAAATCGTGTCTATAATCATCAGTCTGAATGCGTAGTCAGATTCTCACACATGTTTTCACTATCAATATGCAGATGGAGTAGTTCAACATACATTTGTTAATATAACGGTTTAAGTTATAAATCTAGTTTAGTAGTCAATTTCATTTTATAGCCAATATCCACAAAACAATCAACGTTTTTATGTTAGTTCTTCCAACTTGTTTGTGACAATTAAGTTGTTAGTTAATTAGTTTTTGTGATGAGAATATCTTTCTTCCAAAAGAATGTTTAATATATTTTTAAAAATATTTGTCCCGATCATAGTCTATGGTTTGAGGTTATGATATGAGTAAGTCATCACAATGAATCTGGAATTTTTTAAGAACTTTAAAAATACCAACACACTCAGTCTTGTTAATGTTGTTGTATTTGACATATTTATCTACTCCCAGTTTCTTCATAGCCCTAATCTCCGCCTCACAATAGATTTATCGCATAGGTTGTTTGTTTGTGTTGTACGTTTCAATATATTTTATCTGAACTTACAATGTGCAAATCAAAAATGAGCTGTAAACTGCAAATGGTAAAGTAAACAGTAACAGGGTTGGATTAACAATTACTATGTAAAGAATCTTTTGAAACTAGAACACAAGTGAACACGTTTTGGTGCTTTGGTTTACTTAATCAATCTTTATACATACGAGGGTTGCCACTTAAGTTTTGAAATGTGGCAACACTGATGTGAATATGTCTGGCATTGCCATCCAAAATTTGACGTTTTTAACCCTTGGTCGGTCGCAATGTGATCTGTCAGATCAGGCTGAAGGGTTTTTTGTGCTTCCCTGTCACAAGGCAGTGCTGCGCTCCCTCAATTCCAGTAGCTTCCTAACTCGAGGCGGCCATTCAGACCCCCTATCTCAGTTGCGCCCTGTACCTCTCAGTGAACGGTACTGCCCACTACGATCTGATTACGTCACACTTTTGAAGGTGAGATATATATTTTTTCATACGTTCATCTCAAATGGTTATATGAAAGATGCTTATAACGTCATTTAGTCAGATTGTTTGATTTTTTGTTTTAAAACGATGATTTTCAATATTGCTCTTAGCTGTCTTTCAGAAGCACAATGCGATTGAACTCGTTTCAAAGGAATCTCATGTGGTTTCTCCATCTTTTATTTCAGATTTGAGGTAGGTATGGTTTGCTGGAGTTTTAACCTGAGTAATGAGAGAAATGTTGAAGAAGTAAGGAATCTTTTGTTAGCATCAGATGACCCTGCTGAAATTGAAGATTTGGGAGAAGAAAGTGATATAGCTTCAGAAGATGATATCGAAGAAAGAAGAGACGACTCAAACACAGAGCAAGAAATCACTGATGATTCTGATGAAGATATTTGTGACCCTGAATCTCCAGGCTCATATTCCTTGAGGAAGGATAAAAAGACCAAATGGAACAGGAAGCCACCTTCAAAGACCAAGCGCAATGGGCCAGAAAATATCGTCACTCACCTCTCAGGAGTCATTGGCGCAGCAAAAACAGCTAGAACTCCGGTGGAATGTTGGGGTCATTTCTTTTCTGAAGAAATCATTGATATTATAGTGAAATACACAAATCAATATATTGAAGGTATTAAAGAAGCATTTTCCATAGAAAGGGATATCAAGACAACAGATGTCATTGAAATCAGGGCATTTCTAGGATGGTTTACAGCCAGAGGGTCCATTCAAGGTCAGTAACCGACCTAGTGACGTTATTAAACGATTAGCTGAGCCCTTATTTGGAACTGGGCGGAACATAACGGCGGACAACTGGTTCACTGACTTCAACCTTATTATGGAATTGAAAGCACAGAAGCTCTCTTACGTTGGCTCAGTGAGGAAAAACAAGAGGGTCCTGCCGACAGATTTTGTGGATGTCGAGGGAAGGAAACAGTTTGATAGCAAGCTCGGATTCCATGAAGGAAAAGTTCTCGTGTCGTACGTGCCACGTGAGAGGAAAAATGTGCTTCTAGTCTCAACCCTACACGACACAACGATGATGCAATTGATGCAGATACTGGATCTCAAAAGAAGCCCGAGATAATCACATTTTACAATGATACCAAAAGTGGGGTCGATACAGCTGACCAATTGTGCGGAAACTACAACGTGTGCCGAAACAACAAGCGTTGGCCAATGGTGATCTTTTACCTGATGATTAATGTAGCCGGGATTAACACCTACATTGTTTATCTGGGCAATAATCTTGAAAAAATGCGAAGGAGGGTTTTCCTGAAACAATTATCTTATGAACTGACACTTCCAGAACTCAAGAGAAGAAGTATGAAGACGATTGGAATGCCGTTGAGCCTTCAAATCCGTCTAAAAAAGTTTCGGCCCATAACGCAACCTAATGATACTGTTGATTGCGAAAAAAATTATTCACAGCAAACTAAAAGACGCAAATACGAGACCTGCAGTGTGGGAACTGGTGTGAGAAGGCTAACCAAGTTCAAATGCATCCATTGCAAAAAGGCAATCTGCCTCGCCCATTCAGAATACGTTTGCAGAGAGTGCAAATTTCAAGCACCTCAAACCTTTTCTGGAGAGCACCCCCACAGCGAATATGAGGAAGACTGAACTCTGACATACATATAAGAAGTGCCACATTTGAATTTTAAAATTTCATTAATTTTTATCTAGGGGTTTTACCTTGATTTTGAAACATAATGGTGAAAGATGTGCATTTAAAGAGGTTTTGTTTTAATTTTTTTTTATTTTCTACAAATACAATTTTTTCTAGAATCTATTTTTTTGCTTTGAACACTTACTCAACATCAATAATGACTTTGGCATTAGTTTTATTCGCATACATTTAATATTGCATGAACATTTGGCTGTCAAAAAGATTTGTTGTTTACGCGGTGTTTCAAACGGATCTATGGATATATGCATATGAACCTGAAACTAAAAAACAATCGACTGTTCGCGCACCAAGCACTTTGAAGCAACCGGTCGCCTGTTTTTTCGGAATAACTGGACATGTCGCCGCCGTTCGGAGCAACGTAGAAAGCCCAGTTCTGAATAGTACACCAGCAATTGTTTGCCGGAAGTCTAGAATCAGTTAAAAACCGTTTTTAAACAGTGAAAACATCGAGTTAGTAAGTCATCCGCCGTACAGTCGTTTGGCATCCAAAGATACGTTCTTATTCCCGCAGATCAAAAATAAATTATGAGGCCAGTGTGTTTCTACACCTCAAGCGATTGATGCCTTCAAATCAATCTCATGAGATACCTCAATTGGAATGGAAAGAATGATTCGACAGTTGGTTCAAAAGCATTCAAAAGTGTACTGATCCTAATGGAGAATAATTTGAAATACAATAAAGCTATAAATAATTATGAATATTTATTTTTATTTATCTATCTCAAAACTTAAGTGCAACTCTTTTCTAATAAAGACTATAAATACCTAAGAATCCGAAATAAAAAAGCCTTTAAATTATGTTTTCAATCATTTTTCCCAGACTTGTAGCTCAGGAATTATGTCTTGATTTGAAGGTTATTTAAAACACTATCTCTTATTTAAGATGAATTTTTAAAACAAAAACTACTAAAAAAGGGAACAAATTCAAACACACCTATACAAATATGTCACTGTTTAATTTCGCAAATGTAATATGAAGTGGTTCCACTGAATCGTGAATAAAATCAGAACTTAATAATGGATATATTTGTAACAAATGCATAAATCAAAATCAGAAAAAATATTTCAGGTTTTATTTATTTTAAATTTAGCTTTAACAAGAAATATTTCCAGACTTTCTTAAAATAATATTCTTTGTTGTAGTAAAACATTTTGAACATCTTTTATACTATATAACTGGTAAAAAATTTCAAAAGAGGTTTTGTTAAATCAATCGAATATCTAACTCTTGCTATTGCGAATCATGTGATGCGGTATTCAAATTGGCTATGAAACCTTAGAGACCACCAACATAATTATTTCGTACCCATACCAGTCTTTTGAGATTTCCAACTGCTAACTACTTATGACATATAAGTACCCAATGTACGAAATATCTTGGTAAAGATCACTATACTATATATATACTATATAATTTTCCACATCATTATTTTCTCTAACATCTCTTTTTTTTTATTTTATCTCTTAGTTACTGAGGTTTATCAGTTTTACACACCTAGTATTTATTTTTTTCCTCAATCAATCAATATTTGTTCCCACCATCTCTCTTCTGCAACTCACCTGTGGTTAAAGAGTTATTTCGATTATGTCTAATATATTAGGATGTACTAGATGAAAGGTGAAAATTAATCGAGGGATTGATTAACAAATCACAATCAAAAACTGTGCTCTAATGCAAAATATTTTTTCTCGAGACACAACTATTGATTCATAGGAAAAGCTCATTGAATTATTTCTCAATTGAAATCTGAAGGTAATTGTTAAAAGTGTTGGAAAAATTCGCTATATCGTATGTCTATTTATTTAGAATTCTTATCAACTTAACCACGTTATTTGCCTCAAGATCATTTTGATCAATTGAACAATACAATTATATTGAGTAAATTGGGATCTATCGCAAAAAATTAACGTACGCGAAAATAAATTTTTAACGTCTTTCTTACACCGATTACGGGAAGCTTCTTGTATTCTACACAATACAAGGCACAAGTTCTTTATTTGTTAAGTATATAATGGAATACATCAGTATTCATAAAGTTTAATAGACATTATATTATCATTCTACACATTTGACGCACGAATCTGATGATTTTTTAGTCGTGCGATGCCTAAGCCGTTCGCTAGTTTTTATAAAGAGACCAACTTATTAGTTCTTGTATATTTTTGATATTTTCAAAAATAGTTTGCATAGGAAGGTCGCTTTTCCTAATACTTATATCAGCTTTGGTGCGAAAATATAATTTTTTAAATAAAATTTCTATTTGCTGTACCGAAAAATATGTTTCCAAAGTGTTATGGTACAACTGACTACCAAAAAACCATTCCGTGCCTACCGTCTGTAGACCCGCAAAGCCTCGAAGAATAGGGCCACTCACCGTGCCATAACATAAGGAACAGAATATAAAGTAACGGATAAAGATAGCGAATGAAAGTTATCTTTGTTATAACTGAAGGAAGGGAAGTTTATTGGTTCGTTAAAAAAAACAGAAACAATATTTTGTAAGAAATATATTCCTGAGCTTTTTTTAGTATCATTAATGACATAAAACGTAAATTTTCGTATTACAATATATCACCATTTTTCTTTGTCGGTAGTAAAATCCAACGTAGACCATAAATTTTATATCATAAAAGTTGATGTGGAAAGAAATTGCATATTGAAGAATATTAGCATTTGAAATGTTTAAACCTTTAACACACTAAAAGTTGAGAATAACTTTCGACTCACTCAAATAAAATTTGTTAATTAACTCTATTATCTAAAATACTTAGTAACCATCAATTACCATTTTTAAGTAACAAATGCACAAATGATGATGTTTTCTCCCTCCTAAATAATGTCTACTCTAGCCTAAACAGCCATCACTCCACTGCAACAACTTTTTGTGATTTTTCTAAGGCTTTCGATTGTGTTAATCATAATATTTTTATTAACAAATTGCAGTACAACGGTTTCAGGACAACACCTCTCGCATGGTTTCAGTCATACCTTACTAACAAAAGTCAGCTTTTATGGGTTGATACAACGATGTCTTCTTGCAAGTCAATAAAATGTAGATTTCCCCAAGGTTCAGTACTGGACCTTATTTTGTTTCTTCTGTTTATAAACGACATCTCCTATCTAGGCATCAGTAGTAAAATATGTCTTTTTGCAGACGGTATTAGTTTCTCTTGGAACAACCTCGATCACACGGTACTTCATAGGACCATATCTAGTGAACTAATCACCCTTAAATCATGGTGCGGTTCTAATCTTCTCTGTCTTAACATTTCTAAAACTGAAGTTTTATCGTATAAAAATACATGCCGTCTTTTATTAAATAACACCACCATTGACGTCGTTAAATCTGTAAAATTCTTAGTACTTGAAATGGGAGCTACATATTGCCGCCTTATCGAAAAAGTTCCTCCTGTTTTGCGCTGAGATCAGTTTCCAAAGAATTAAACTTATCCACTTCCTTAACAGTTTATTATCTCCAAACTACAAAAGAGAACTGTTAGATATTTACTCAGACTAAACAGCAGGACTCACTGCCGGGACTTCTTCAAGGGATGAAAATTTTTGACTCTCTACCTACCATTTCACGTTCAAAATTAGTTAAGGGCTCAATATTTTACTATGCAAAAAAATGCACAATCACTTGCCAATTGAAATCAAATCGATATCATCTTTTCCCACATTTCGCAATAATTTGGGGACATATTTACTGAAAAGTGCCTTCTACTCTGTAAACGACTTCTATTCTAATAATATTTAATTCCGGGCACGCTGCATATTGGTTTAATTTTACTATGGATTTATATTCTAATTATTACCTATTATTATTACCTATAATTTTGTTATTCATTTCGGTTTTCTTCTGTATTTTAAATTTTTACAAGCTTTTGTCTACAAATTGTAATAATTTTTTGACAATAAAGCATTTTTATCTCTCTCTTTCTATTCATAAAGTACGTGAAGTTACATTCTAAACTGGGAATTACCTACCTAATCCTTTTTACCTGTTCAACCGAAATATTGCCTTAATAGTTATTTATGGAATGAGTGTCAAAAGCAATGTTTTATTATGTGAGTGAAAAAGCTTGTGAAATGAGCGAAGTGAATCGAAAAATTTCATGAGTTTGTTTCTAATTGCTGTAGATGAATTATTAGTGTCTGATGAAACAGAACGGTCAGTTTTTTTCAACATTCTCAGTTTTTTCTTAAACCAAATTGAAGAGTGTAACTAGAATTCCCGTGTAATGTTTCATAATAAAAGTAAACATTATTTCAATAGGCGATTACTAGGTCCTTTGCCTGTTTCCTAGTTACAGCATTCAATATCTTGATTTCTTTGGTATAGAAAGAATGCTTTTCTAATGACATAAACTTTTATATACTATAATGCGAACACAATAATCAAATTCTGTTTCCAAATATACTAAAAAACATCCTAATTCTACCAGTGCATTTATATCCGAATAGGATTAACATCATCAAATAGCATCGCTTGCTGATGTTGTATTCCGTTCGAACATAACGGTTGATAGAGATGTAATTCCATATTCGTCGAACTATTGACTAGGAAAGTAGTTGTTTGCTCCTTTGAAGAACGGCTGCTTTTCCTTATCCTAAAGGTGGTTAGAGGATGTTGATGTTGACGGAAAGGTCGATGAACATCTTGGTTTTTGAAGGAAATGTTAATCAATATTCATCGAGGCGTTAGCGAAGAAAGTACTTGCTTTCTTCTTTGAAGAACGGTGACTTATCTTAGGTAGCGCGTACTCTATACTTATGGATAGTTATAGAAAATCATAAAGGGAATCCTGTCGTTTTGGCACAAATTTAAAATACTAATAATTATGTTGTAACCTCAAAAGTATATTAAATACGTTTTCCATTCAATTAGACACGTCACCCAGGAAGCTCTTAATTTCCAGATAGAAATTCAAAGGTTAAAGAATGTAAACATTGAAAAAATTTTTGGTAAATAAGAAACGAATTTGAATATAAAAACTTAATTCCAATCTACCAGTCAAATATTAAAAGAACGTCTTGATAAAATACAAAGCTCCGAATTGCAATTGAAAAATAATTTGAACCTGTTCGTGGACAGCTCGACATGTTTCGCTGGACCTGCGTCTTCTCCAGAAACGTTGCCGTATTAATGTATGTATTAATCAAGATGGGCATCAATTTGAACACTTACAGTAACCTCTCTTCGAATTTCTTTTGTAATTCATTTTGACGCTACATTTTTTCTCTTGTGTGAGTGCAAATTTTTTTCCTGGCTTATGCCGATCCTTGTATAGTGAAATGGACTGTTCCACTGAAATCCTACGTCAATATTTCAATACCCTGCTATTAGAATCTAAATCTATAGATATCAAAACAAAAACGAGAAGATGTACGTAGAGAGATGCTTGGAGTATTTTAGAAATAAATGGTGAAAGTCGCTTTAAAAGAGACATGAAATATTTCCCAGGGACAATATTGAACAGATTAGATTTAAAAAGCTCATTGAAACTCCTTTGCTCCGTAAAATATTTTCCAGTACCATAGAAAAATTCCTGATTAAGTTTATTGATATAAAAAGAAATTACCTATTTGAATTATCTATAGATACAAGATTCCTCAGTTTTTCGTATATAGACAATATCGAAAATTCTCTTTTCTGTTATCTTATGATTTATTGTTGTTTATTTTTCTCTCAAGATAATTGATTTGGTCTATTTCGCCAATATTGATATATTTCCATGTTAATAGTATCCAAAATACTTGATGTATGATGTCACTTGATTTATTTTTTAAAAAAGCAATATTCAAATAAAAAAACGCTATCCTCGAATTTCATTTAGAGCAGCATAATCATATCCCGAGGCCATATACCATCCTCCATCTCATCTGTTTTGCTTTGGTCTGAGTTGTTTTTTCATCTGCAATATTATGCATTGATCTTTCGAAATTTTCCAGTACTGTATGAGTATCCTCGTATTTAGAAGTGACATTTTACAATGTCCATTTCACTGAAGATACTCTTGAAGACTGGTTTCATTTGTTATAGCATTATTCAAAACCTTCATACACCTCTCAGTACTTACCAAGCCCTTGTGTGGATAGTAAAATTAACTATCCCTTCAAAACATCTTGGTCTAGATTATAGCTATGAAGTATATAACTTCTGGAGCTGCTCCTATAGTTAGATTACTTTTTGTTTGATTATATGATGCTACTTTCAATTTGCTGTGTGATGTTTCCATGGTTTTGCCACAATTGAATGATAAATCGTTGATATTTTCTCTTTTCAACGAATGTTGGTTGTGTTGAATATTCGTAATAATCTGTTCATTTTTTTCCACGTGGAGATTTTTTCTGCTTGTAGTTACTATCGATTTTGGCCAATTTCTTCCAATTGTTTTTTAACCCTTTTATATTTTTTTGCTTCAGTCTTTTGTCGAAGATCTTGTGATTTATGCCTCATTTTCCAGTCGGCAGTTTAGTCTGTTTCTTGGGAATCCTATATTATATATTAATTGTAATAATTTTCACCATGAAGGGTATTAATATTCATTGGCCGCTAAAAATAAGTGTTTATGTAACAAATGTAAATAAAACTTCTGCATAAATCAAAAGCAAATAACCGGGAACCAAACGGCGTTCTTTCTGTCACGAACGATGCCCCTCTTCACGTCTCGTTCCTCTTCAGCGACCGGCTACACCTGTGCACAGGTAAGACCAACAGCCATTGAAACTGACTTAGCCAACTTTTACATTAGAACGCAACACATATTGCGCGCGCTGTTCGGTTTTTACAGTTTTTTCGGTAAAAGTGCAGTTAAAAATCGTAATTTTTGGTTGGTTATTATGAATATTTATAAGTGAAGAGATGACAAAAGGGAGGACACATCGAGCAAAAGCTCTTTATCAAGTTTCTAAGGTAAATATTGTTTGTTTATGTCAGGTGGCCCGCCATCTTGACTTTTAAGACTTTAAATTCGTAAAGGAGTTAGTGCAATAAGTATTTATATAACTATATACAGTGTATTGTATTTAAAATGAAACACCTCTATACTTTCGTTTTTCTCACGAAATTAGATTTGAATTTGTACACAGTAGACCTCATTCCAAAATTAAAATCAGCATATTAATTTTTGCAAAATAAACATTTTTTATTTTTTGTTTCCTTCTATACAAATTATTTTTATTTTTAACTGGATAATAGCAATTATATTTTGACAGAAGTCTTCATAAGCTCTAGTTAATACCTATAAGAAAAAAAATTGAATAATACGATTGATTGATTACCATGCTCGTAACAGGAAGGAATAGTATGTTGAGACATTCACAACGTAATAACTGTCATAAAGTGATAAAAAAATCGATGATAAACGTTAAATTACATCCTATATTAGTCCTGGAACTATCAATCAAAAATGCCCCCTCATACTGTATATGTGAATTTTTCATGAAAATTAATGGTTTAGAACTATCGGAATTGAAAATACGAGGTTCGATTGGCTTTAAAAAGCAGGAGAAAAGTTTTGAATAATTGATTATTTGAAAAATGGATTGATGCTTCTTTTCGATAGTATGAAATGGTGGGCCTGAAATGTATTTCATTCTCTTCCAGACAAAATTTAAGCCAGAAAATTTCTCCCTTATACGTTTGTCTAACTCTCTCTCCCGCAATAAAATTTTTCTGCGTAATTTTTTCCACTAATAAAATGAAATTTTCCCTCAAATATACTTTACGCAAATCCTTTTTCGTAAAAAATTATATGCTCGATATGAGGGGGCTTTTTAGAAGAAGTTCAACATATATTGCAAGAAGATTATATTGATATGGAATATTTCTATTAAGGGCAATGTATTAAAACATGGTTTACTAAAAAAATTACGTTTACTAATCAGACTACATTCTCTACAAATGAGGTTGTATCGTCTTTTGAACTATAAAGACTGGAACATAGATAACACTCATTGAATTATAAATTATAAAAAAAAGCTTGATTTCAATGTTTGGTGCATGGTGAAAATTAATTTTCATCACACAAGAATGTCAAGAAATTAACATCCTTGAACATAGACGAGAAACTAAACAGGAGCAAAAAGTTATTAAAAGTGGATTCAAACAGAATAAGAACTAGATTAAACTACAACGTCATCCATAATTCTTTTCTAGATTTATAACGAATTTCGGTTAGTTACTCTAATTGACATATAAATTCAAAATTTTCTACAAATACCCCAAAAAGAGATATCTTCATCTGCAAAGAGACGCACTGTTTATAAATTATATTTGCTTAGTAAATATTGTTTAAAAAAATGGAGAATGTTGAACTGCGTGACGTTATACTATACTAAATACCTGCTTATAAAATAATTTCAGTAAAAGTCCGAGAGATAAAAGTAACTATTCCACTCCAAAAAGGAAATCGTATATAAATACACGATAAATTAATAGATAGTAATATAAAAAATTAAGATTGCGATCATAGTTTTTATTATATGGGACACCGAATAGTAATTATATTGGAATTTCTGGAACCGTTGGTGACATTCATACTGTTTACACTACCACTGTTTAACTTCAGTGTCTGAAGACGATAGCTTGATTATCGAAACGTCAGACAGTGTAATTGTGAGTATTGGTATACTGGTAGAGTAAACAGTAATGTAAAATGTGAAATTGGGGTGAAATTACAAAAAAAGTCCGGCGTTATATGCTTTTTGAGTTTCGCAAAGGTATTTGCGAGCTGTTCAAAACATTTGTGATGTTTATCCAAGTGCAATTGACGACGAATCCAAAGATAGCATCTCTCTGACTTCTATCAATAACAACATTTAGACAACGAGAAGCTGTTGCCAGAAATTGAAGCAAATCTATGTCTGACAAATCTTAATAATCGGTCGGTACAGATTGGGAAAAAAAGTTGAGCTGATGTTTGTGTTTGTCATAATAAAGTTAACCCATTTATTACACGCAACGTATTATTAAAAAGGAACATATAGAATCGTTTTTTAATCGTAGACGAAATTGTGTTCTATATGATAATCTAAAACGCAAAAGGCAGTGGCTCTCTTCAAACCAACCAAGACCTCAGCCACCATACTTGCCAGATATCGCAGTTTCTTAGTGGTAAAAAATCAGTCCTGCATAAATAATTCACTCACTAAATGGCAAAATATTGATTATAACATTATTAATCGAAAATAAAAACATTTTATTCATTTGAATTTAGTTCATTGAAACCACATTATTTTTGGTCCGTCTGTGTATTTCGACCAATCTGTTCATCCTTAAATACCCAGATTCACTTTGAATACATATAAAAAACCATTATTTGATATTTCTATTGCATGTAATAGTTTCCGGTATAAATGTATCCTGTGTTACATATTTTCAGTCACGTAATTGCATTTTTTGATAAAATATTTTCTCTTATGTAATTTATAGTTATTGGATAATGTAATAATGCCAGTCAAGCTTTTTTGTTTCGCTTATCCTGCCCCTATTTGAACTGACACACTTTATTGTTCATTGTCTTAATTTTAGGCCTCTTCTGTTTTTTTTTATAATTATATATAAATAGGTTGTCCTCTCTTCGTTTTCTGTTGTCTTGTTGTCTTGCCCACCAATCAGCTCAACTGCCTTCTTCCAATTAATTCGGTGATTAGTATTACTTGCAGTTCTTCTCTATTACTAAAATTTCTAATTCCATCATTTCCTGTCACTCAAATATTTCATCACTGTAGCTTTGTATTCTACTTTTTTGATGTTGTTTTATCAACCATGATTCGCAGTCATATGTTAGTATATACCTAAATATAGTTCGAAATACTTTGGTTTTTGTTAACACTTCTCTTATTTATTAATCCATTGACCATTGACTTTAATGTCATTTTTAATTCTCCCATTTATTTCTGTCTCTAGGTTCCCATCAGCTTCTAGTTCAACTCCTAGATATCTACGTTTACTTGTTCGACTTCATCGCTTTCTATATGTATGTGCACTTTGTGAACTCCATTGTTTAATCTCTTTACCTATTCAGTTTCATTCCGTTTTCGTTCCACATAATTAAGTTTTGTTGTAGTTGTAGTACATTCTGAAATTTCTACTCCTTCTAAATACCTACGTTCCATATACATGCTTTCTGTTTTTTCTTCGCACCGCTTAATTATATTGTCCATAAATATGACAAACACCAAAGGCTTAATCCTCCTCCATTTGTCTTAAACTCCCCTTTGTTGTGAATGTGTCAGATCTTCTGGCTCCATAGTTTTGCTCTTGGAACCCTATAGAATGCCTTCTCCATATCGATAAATAAAAAATACTCTTTCCTTTTTACTCTCAAAGCTTTGTTCATTATTTTCTTTAGTGTAAAAATGTGTCTTTTATATTGCAGCCTTTTTAAACTCAAAATGTTATACTATTATTTAATATTGGAATGTAACCAATTTACATTAGGTATCTGATGACGATAACTTTTAACTTTTTAAATTTTAACTTGATTTGGATCTATTGAAATGAAATTTAAATCATTTGTTGTAGACATTTTAATGTTTTGTAATAAATTTAATGAACATAATGTAGTTGTATGATTAAACTTACGAATTTACAAAGTTATTTGGATTGAATATGAATTTTATATGGTTAAATACTCATTAATTTATATTTAAAAATACTCAAAAAACTTCTAGATATCCAAACAAAATGTTAATGTTAAATTATGCTGGAGAATGGACTCCAAAATCCCAATAACAATCCGTACTCAACCAATTTTACAAATGTGTCGAAAACTTCGGTCACAACTAGCCTTGCATCATGGAAGCTTTGATTTAAAAGATTAAATAATATCAATTTTTAAACTTATGGTAGGAAGTGGAATAATTAATATTAAAAAATGTTGGAAAATATATAAAAATTTTCACGGATAATGTTTTCATCAGCTTTATTAATATGCGAGAATAAAAAAAATTGGAAACCGTTTTCAAGGTATATCACGATAATTCAATCACACAAAAGCACAATTTAAGAACGCACACTGTGAATAACTGTGCCACGTGCACCCATACGTATTATTAGCCATCAACAGTATGTCATTTAATACCAATATAAGAAAATGTTTGAGGATAATGATAAAGCAACATGTGTTTAACGCGTGACTTTTTTTGCAGGTGTTGTGGCATCTGGATATCTTTAGGAGGAGTTTCCGGGACCTATCTGGCCATGCTTGTATGTCGGAATCTTGTATCTTCTGTGCCCTCAAGGTAAGTGCTGTTGGGATAGGCGTATCTAGGGGAAAGTGGTGTTATTTATTTTAATATATCCAAAGTTACTTTGTTTGATTTCGTTAATAGTTATACATTCATAATTGGTATTTTATCCTTAGGATTGCTCAACAATTGTTTTAATGTGTTGTTGGATTTATAAACCAATTTTAAACCCACTCTACTAAATATTCTTTTGTAATCCTCTCGTGTAAAGAGGATTGAAAGGTATCAAAGCAAATTTTTCTTGTATTTTACTTTGGGTTTGGAAATACCAAATTTGGAAAAGAGTGGTATATATGAAATAAATTGTGGTGATTGTGACCGAAAGTATATTGGGCAGACTAATAGATCCGTTATTGTCCGGTTTAAAGAACACATAGGTCATTCGAAATATAGACGGACCGGAAAATCAGGTATTTCCGATCACGCTGCCAGTCACAATCATTGCAAAAATATTAATAATGTAAAATTGTTGAAAAATTTATCCAATAATAAATTATTGGATGCATTTGAGAGTATTGAAATTGCTAGATGTAAGAGTAGCTTCAATAGGGACAAAGGGCCAATTCCTTACAGCCCACTCTTTAATTTAGTAGTCGAAGAATAAACATGAATATTCCCGCCAAGGAGTTTTCCCGCTGGAATTAATTTTTCGCGGGAGGTGGCTTATTAGTGGGAAATTTTAGTATAAAAGTTTTAGATTTTAGTTTACCTTCAGTCTCTGAAGACGATAACGTGGTTATCGAAACGCGCATCAGACAGTATAATTGTTAGTGTTGGCGTAGTGGTGGTGTAAACAGTATATTCAGTATCCCTTCTCTTTGTTTTATAAACAAGATACAGCTTTTACTACGCATATACTGCTTAATATAGCTGACTTAGCATGAATATAGTTGCAATATCACGTGGGGTTTTTTAAAATTATTTTGCTTTTTCATTGCTCCAAAGACGAATTTCACTTTTATAAGGGATTATTACAAATTTTGGCGCTTTTTTGTTTTTCATTTGCGATGAAAATGGTACTATATATTTCTTGATTACATCCTAGAGAGCGAAGTAAGTTTATGTTCGTGAAAACATATGTATTTATAGTTAATTTTACGGTATTCAATAATACATTCATTTCTTGAGTGAAGCCAATAATTCAAGATCATTTAGAGGAGCTGTTGGGGAATCCTAATTAATTTTGTTATAATTATTTTTCTTCTTAATCGTTTTTTAATATTTTATCTTTTGCAAAAAATTTCCTATATGTGAAGATTCTTATTTTGCCTTGGAGTTCATGGACTTTGATTGGGAAATTGGTTCAAAATACAATATTCAGTTTAAGTCCTTTTGAATTTTAATTTCCAAAATACTTATAAGAAAACTGTATTACTCGAAGGAATTAATTCAAATTATAATAGAAAAAGTCTCGTATTTAGCGTAAAATAGGAAACATAAACCATGATAAAATTTTGGATATTATGCAAAAACTTTTCGAAAAACATATCTATGTTGATTCTTGTAATCACCCGACTAGAATTTTTTCGAGGACCTGATAAGAACCTTATTAGGTAATTCCGCAACCTGGTGAGGTATAGATCAGATTAAACCTACAAAAATTTGAAGAGATTGAACAGATCTCTTATTAGGCCCTCATAAGATTTACCTTATTTGGTCTTGATCAGGTTTACCTTAGATATTTCTGATTAGATTTTCACTGTAGGTATAGTTTACATCATGATTGCCTCATATACTTTATTGCCAGGGTCTTCTTACGTGGTACTAATAAAATTATCCTTATTTGCACGGTTTTATAGTCTCGATTGACCTATAAGAATACTTCATTGGTTAGTTGATCCTGAGAAATTCCTTCTATGGACATCGGGAAAGCATGAAGAAAAATTAATTTATTTTCAATAGGCATAACCTAATGTGATCCTAGACATGATCAGAAAAACCTGAAGAATAATTAATGTATTTTAAATAGGGTTATCCTGATATTTTTCTAGTATATATCTTGGCAGGATAACCTAATAAAAAACATTCTTCTTTCTGTAGGACTCATTAGGATTGCTCTAACAAGCTTAACTTAGTCGGGCACGTTATACCCATTTCCCCTATTCGTTGAATTTTTCTTTAAGTATTAAGCGAAATAATTACTTGATAGTTGGAGTTGATTTCGAAATGACTTGACTTTTTTTACATCACATAAACCGATGAAACCCTTGAACCCATTATATTAGTTTCGGCTAACATCAAATAATGTTGTTGACACTAGACACAACACTTCTAAAATTCCAATAACTCGATTTCTGAATAAATGCTGAATTCATAAAATAGTGTAAATGAACTACCAACTGGTGGACGTTTCACAGGTGGCAATTGAGCTAAAATTTTTGTTAGTAGTATTTTTTTAATCAGTTCGAAACGTTTGCAAATAAGTGAAATTTGTTATCAAATACTATGGAACTTACTATAGAATATGAAACTTGGTCAAACTGTCGATTGAGTACTATACTGTCAAGAATTAACCATATTAGAGAAGAAGAGCCTGGAGTTGGTCAAAAGAAGGGGCTACACACATCGTACATTACTTTAAAAGAAGTTTGTTGGGAATTTTCATGACAAAACTCGCGGAGCACACCTGGTCAAGTGAAATATAATCACCTACTCCCCGCATCGAAGTAGCTCGGCGTAGTACTTGTTCGAGCTACTCGGTAGGTGTAAATGGGACATAATTATGATAAAAGAGTTTTGGCATAAAAATAAGGGTAGGAAAAATAGTCTCCTGAAAATTTTGAAAAGTTTGGAAGTAGTTCGAAGCATGTTTCTAATACAGTCAAATTACTTATTCATAATCCAGTTATCATCTTCAGGGACGCTGAACTAAGATGTTTTGTTGAGTGTGAAAATTTCACGTTTCAATCATTTTTATGAACCACTAAGTGAACTTTATGGAATAAGTAAGTTCTCTATTCTTCGTCACTTCCAAATACATCAAAAAATCTATTTTTGACTACATTTTTTAATAATTTTATAATGATTTTCCTCTCCATCCATATTGTAAAGAAGATAATTGATTTTTATATCGTTGATTGATATATTTACTGATCTTCACAACATACTTTCCGTCATAAGCACTACAAGTTCATAAGCGCACCACTTCTATTTCAAAATCGTATTTTATCATTAGGATTACCTACATTGTCTGAAAGTATCAATGAATATGTAAATCAACATTAAAACTACTCAGTTGAAAATATTTTACAATCTGTTTGTATAAGCAAGTTTGCAGTAGTTGAAAAAAGTCGTCGATATGCAATAATAAAAGAAAATAAATATCAATATAGTTAATGATAATTGACTTATTCATTGTACAGCCAATATAAACAGGATAATCATTTTATGGTTGTTGGCAGTGCACGCTGCAGACATGAACTCCATGATGGGTATGAATGTGACCATGATGAGATTAAGCTTGGTTGTAAATTCGATACATGTTTCTTTGTGTTTTTATCACATACTGAGTGATCATTTGGCAATGTCATCTGCGTAGAAATATTACAGATGTCGGTCATATAGATTTAGTGCATCAGGAAAAGAACGGCTTTTAGTTAAACTTCTGTCTCCATCTATTCTAGTTTGGATCTAGAGCTTGCTCAGGAATATTCTATATCAGATAGTCGTGCGGCAGCTCTGTGAGGAAATACGGTTACTCTCATCTTGAATATCAGCCTTTCGCGCTAGATAAAGCCGAAGCTTTTGCTAACATCTAAGAAGATGGCATCAGTGGATTGGCTCCAGTTGATTTCGTGAATGATATATTCTACTATTCTTCAAACTTAGTATGTGATGTTTCATTGCCTCCTGAATCCGAACTTCCCTGAGAATATCGCGATGGCATCTATTTCTTCTAATAGTTTTATAAGGACAATTCTCTCGACTATTTCAATCAAGGTTCTGCGAAAACTTCGGGTACTTCTTCACTCTTCACTTTTGATTGGTCTGAATAGGTTTTGGTATTCAGTATTCCGTTAATGATAATTCACTCATCTTATTGATTGATGTTTCAGAGCGTTTTAGGACTACAATAAGTTTGTTTAGAAAATAATGTGTCATTTGAAGATATCGAATGAATTAATATGAAATTCTTTCATCATAGGGTTGAAAATAAATGTAGACTCATGACTAGTCAAGTAGGTTTAGTTCATTGGAATTTTTCTGTTGAGGTCAATTATTTTCGAAATAATTGCTTCGTTCTTATATCCGGGTGTATAATATTTAACAAAAACTTTTTTTCACCAATTGCAAGTGTACAATAAAATCAGATGTTATTATATAAGAATATTCAAATATAATTAGATAAAATTTGTGAATGTCGAAATGTAAGCAGTGATACTGTGTGGGAGTATATATGAGATAAACGTGAGATCATTAACAATATAGAAATCAAGAACAATATGAGAGAATTTCATCGTTGTTGTTATGAATAAACATGTCTAACCTTTCTCATGTGTAATTAATTGATAATTAAAAATGTGACGATGTATTCAATGTACTTATTTTCATTTTTCCGTATTTTATACAAGTCACAACCAAAAAAATAATTATCGGTTTATAAAGTAAATGTTACTATTCTTATTTGACGATGTTATATGTAAATATCAAGATTAGTTCACTTAAGCTGTGTGGAAACTTAGTTTAAGAGCTGATTTATTGATTTATCTGTATTAGTTTTATCGCGCATAGCTTTTCTTGATGTTTAGATACAACAGTAAATTGAGAGTACTAAACTATTTACGAACAGAAGTTGACTGAATCTGGACTGATCGTTATTGTGGTTACGTGTGCTGCTAACCAACAATTAATTCAATAAACTTGATAGACTATCTGGACTAGCAACATAGTGCGTAGTAAATTCCAAATTTCCTTGTAAAAATCCAGAGCTCCTTCTATCCCAGGAATTCAATGTTCTAACATGTGTCTTTCTAGCATTTTCTTTTGAAAGTAGTTGGAATCTCATCAAATCTTTCTTCGAAGGAGTTGACGTATAAGTAATTTATTTTTATTAGTAACTAACTTCCTTTGAACAGAATTTGGATGAATTTGGACTAATATGTATTTTGTTAATATGGTGATAGAATAAATACGATAGTTGGAGTTAATTAAAATTAAATAAGATGTGAAAAGATATATAGAAGACTTGTGAAAAGGAACTAAAAGATAAAATGCAAGGGAAAGGCATTAGTTCAACAAACAGACACGTAGAGAGACGGAATATGGATTGGTAGACCAAGAAGAGGACCAGCAATAATGTATAAATGAGGGAATACATCAAAAAATTGATTATTAGAGACGTTGGATACAAGATCAATCATAATAGGAATGAAATTTAATATGCAGATTGGGAAGCTCAAAGGAATAGCCTAATTCCCACCGAAATATATCAAGATACAACTCATCGTTGATGTATATCAATGTATATTGATCTTTTTACAATCTGCCGGATAATACATTTTTTGTATTATCCGTATTTTATTTGTATTTTGTATAATTGCCGTTTTCGAAATTTTATATTATATTATATTTCAATCTCAAACAATGATTATTAGTTTTTTCTCATTTATATCATATCTAAAATGAATTGTGGTAAAATATTGTTATTCATGGCTTTGCATAAAAATATGAATGTTGTTTGTAGAATGTTGATTTTATAGGGCGTGTTCAGTATTTCTACTGCGTATTTCTATAAACGGTATTTATCAGCTCAAGAATTTAGTTGTAATCAATAATTGATGTTTACTAGAACAAATCATAATTTCCGTAAACGGAGATATTTTTATTGTGTGAAATTAGTACGAAGCACGTTTAGAAACTCGATATACCAGTGAATTTTAACAACTATATTTACCTATGAAGGATTAGCAACATATTGTATGATTTCTGTCTGCGTTGAAATAATAACATAGAATGCAAAAAGTGTTAATGATTACTGTAACATAGTAACACTTGTGAAAGATTTGGTAATTTTATACTTTCGCGGTCCCCTCGTTTTTTGACTCTAGAAAATCGAAAAATCATCCGATACCCATAAATTTTTTTTAAATTTCCGTTTTTACGGAGCATTTATGAAAAAAATATGGGAATTATTTCATCCGTAGATTTCATATAGTTTTATGACTTTAAATTTAAATTTAAATAATTATTCATAACTTTTTTACAAAGCAAAAAACGCAGTTCATATATTTTGTTTTGTTAATCTATACAAAAAAATCGAACATTTTGGAAAAAAAAATTTTGTTTTGTGTTTTGTGTTAACTTTCAATATACAATAAGTGATTTTAAGAATGTTTTTGTTTATATAACTTTAATGATTACTTAATAAAAAAATGATACAAACGATTATATGTGAGAAAAGGTCAATTTTAAGAGAAATTATTATTATTTTTAATTGTAAAAACATGATGAATCAACATTTTTGTATAAATATTTTTCAAATTGTTCATTTTTTTGTGTAGATTATGAAAAAGAATATAACAACTTCATTTGATTATTTGGAAAAAAGTTATCAACAATTATACGTGATTGAGTGTATTTTCGTGAATATTTAAAGCCCTGAAACCGACTAATTTTTTTTATCCTAATATTTTTTTGCGTAAATCCCCCATAAAAACGAAGATTTTAAAAAGAAATAATCGAAATCGGATAATTTTTATAGAGCCAAAAAACGAGGGTTTACAAAGTTACAAATACTATATTTAACTGAAAAAGAAAACACATTGTATTCAAACAAATATATCATCTAATAGTGTATAAAAATATTTGAGGAATATTGAAAAATGCATAAAATTAATATTTTCTACATAAATTCCGTTATCAAATCTGAAACTATAAGTCACTTCTTGACATTAGGAAACGTCACATTTTTCATAACCTTCATGAATCAGTTATAAAAAGTAGTTATGTAAAAACTTCACGTAAAGAATAATTTATCAATTACTTTAGAAGCTAACAATTATTTAAACTGACAACCAACTCATTATTCTTATTCAATAATATTTCAAGATTTAACATTGAAGACAACATTATTAAAGACACAATTATTTAAAGAAATTCCATTTTCAGGATGAATATTCTCTTGAATTTCTTGTCTAATGTTAATTGCATCTGAAGCTGTAATATCTACATGTATGCCAGGGGCTTGGCACTTAATGTTTTTTGAAATTTTTCTCTTATTATCTATTGAACTGTGAACATAGCCTTCGACTACACTATTGGATTTCCATCATCCGTCTTGCTTTATTTTCAGAATGTCGGCTCCTAAATCTGCCAAGAGAGACGTTGACCATCGTCTGAAACAATGTCCTGTGTATCCTATGCCGTTAGGTAGACCCAGATACTGAGCAATATATGCTGGTAATTTTCCAATGGTATTCATACCCACGGGTTGTAATTCATGTTTTCCATTATAATATCTCACAAAACATCAGTCGTGGAGGAAAACAAATTTGGCACCAGCAATATTTCTAGCAGTGACTACAAATTCGTAAATAACGTGTGTTTTGCTTTCTGGAATTGTAATTTAAAAAAAGGTGCTTTCATCAAATACGTCTCCTTCTCGTTGGAACGTCAGTTCAGCCTTCCTTCAAGCTTTCGCAATACCTATTATCATTGCGACCTAAGGAACATATTTATATAATAATAAATTAGAGAATTAGAGAGAATAAATATCGACATTTTTGGGCACGGTGAGTTCAGATCTCAACATTGAATATGTACGCGATACCTTTAACGTTTTCAAATTTTCAAAATAAGCAAGTAGTACCTTTTCGTTAATGTTCTTTATATTTTTCAAATAGCACTGCCCACTGCAGCATTTGCAGACTCTCTTACTTCAAATGGAATATCTGAAGACATTTGAAGTAATTACTTATTTTGAAAAATCTTTGTTTGCTTCAATAGTAAGAATAATTCAAGACTTGCTTCCATTTTATCAATACTTCTAACACCACTAGTTTTTAGATTAATTTTTTCATTGCAATTAAAGATTATATTATACAAGCGCAAGATTACATAAAACGTTGTACGTAAACACCTCATGAAAAAATCGATTTTGTTCAACACGCGTAATTTGCAAACTGGCATTCGTTTTGACAAATACTACGCTTGTCGCAATATCGTTCTTTTCATAACTTTATTTATTATAAAAATTAGTCTATCTTCTCATAAAATTCAAAAACAATGCTTGATTAGCAAACCAATTCGTATACAATTTTCCTTTCTGATGTATTCCTCAATCACATAATTCTATTAGATTTCCATATAGGGTAACCCAATAACAATTGCTAGCAGTGCTGCTATGCATTTAAAATATCTGTGCAGCATGGACGGAGATCCTCAACTTTAATCGAGCGAACAATTTTTATAAACTGAAAACGTATGCTAAAAGCGAGAAAGTGTGATTTTATTATTAGACAATCGAGTAATTGAATTACGTTGTACATAAGTAAATAAATTTTTTCTCAAAATGAATTATTTTCGTTTAAAATACTCTATCTATCCTATTAACATTTTTTCACATAATTTGATATTAAATAGTAAGATATTGAATAAAAGGCTTTATCCTGTCGACAAATACAATGCGTTTAACCTTATTATTCACTGTTTAAATTGATAATATGATAGTTAACACTGAATTCTGAATCCTTTTTCTTTTGATTTACACGAACAGCAAAATGTGTCAGTTAAAATGTGTTTCCTTTTCTCTAAGTAAAACTAGTTTTTATCCTAATCAAAACTGCCCCTGATTTATTTGATTTTCAGATGAAAATAGTAGTTACTCCGAGCTTCACTTAAATGTAGTGCTAGAAAATTTAATTTGGGATTTGAAACAAGATATACTTTTAAAGATATTTATTACAAATATTTTACATTTTTTCTAGAAAATGATAGTGAAAATGATAATAATCATTAATTAACAAATTATTAACAAACAATAAAAAACTATCTTAAAACTGATAAAATGATGAGTTTTTACTTGTTATTGCAAGACAAATTTTATATTATATATATTTTGACTTACAAAAGTAACCATTTTCCTTGCAGAGACACATTTTTGACATATATCATTTTTCGCATACGCAGCGCATAATTCCTTGTCCTTTTTCTATAACTACCTCATTAGCAACATTTCTTGAAGGTACATTTATATTTATAACATATTCTTTATGCAAATTTTTTTTACACTTGATGGGAAACTCATGGGTACATACCTGCAATATAATTTGTTGATCATTCCATATTTCGTTCCAATCTTGTGAAAATCATGATCATGCTTATGAAGATCCTCACCGACTATATGATGTAAATCTGCTTTTCCTCTGTAAATACATTATCGCCCATTTCTACTAAAACCTACCGATTTCATTTTATTGGCCTGTTATTTAAGTTTTGAATGCCAGTATTTCTTGTTTCATAATCGAACTTTGAAGTCTTTGTCATTTGGTTGTATTATAAGAGGCTCTAGGTTCCCAAATTCTTCAGCTTCAATGTCATATTCACTGTCTGACGGTGCGATTGGCAATTGAAAACTTGTTTTGGGAAACATTTTACGTCTTTGTGTTTGGCTCTGCTGCCTCATTAGCAATAGTTCTTGAAAGTACATTTATAGTTATAATATCTTTTGAATGCAAAAAAATTTCTATACATTTGCTGATTTCTGGCCTGATAAGCAGATATTAATAGCGATATAGTTTTATGGTAAATGATAAAACAGGCAGAGTTTCTCCATTATCTGTACTATTATTTGATTCAGGTGACGATTAATTTTTAATAATTGCAACAATTACATTAAGTAAGAACTAGTTTTAACTGTAATATATATATATATATACTCATTATCAATGCATTTGAAATCGTCTGAACTAAAATTCTCTCTCAAGGACTACTTCTCTCTCTTTACTGATTTACAAAATTGGTACCTTCGCCAAAATTTTAACTTCTTGGCGCATCCATCAAATTTATTGAAATGTAGTCGAGACTTTTGGTGTTATTTCTTGTAATTAACGGATAAAACTAATTGCGAATTAAGTATGATTACATTCTCAGCTCATTTTATGTATACAGAATCTCTCATAAATAATGTCGGTTTGATTATTAAATAATCACAAAAAGAAAGCCGTTATATTCGAAGTATAGCCCACCATATTCCATGGTTTTAATTCAAGCTCTTTAAGACCTTAGTAAAACTATTATTGTTATACTGCGTTTTCAATATTTTTTTCACTTTTTTTGTCATACCCGAATTTCGCCATGGATCTAAATAAATAGTAATCTGACGGTGCAAGGTCCAAACCCTTTCGGTTATTTCTCCGATAAAACCTCATACATTCACATCAGCTGTCCTCGGCATTGATAGCTCGACATGATTTCCTTCATAAGGCCTCCAGAGATACAACAAGACTTTTCGCTCGAATCGACCTCTCTTTGCTCCGTGTTCTGGTCATTAGTCCTTCTCTTACAACTTATTTCCCATGTTCGGGTTGTTTAGATGAATTCATTATTCATAGTAGGTAAAAATGCATCTTATGAAATGGTCATCTTTCAGTAAGGAAAGGAGCTGTTTATAAACACTACTAGATGATTTTAAATGAGTATGTATGGTATCTTTAGAAGGTCCAAAGAAGTCCAATAATCCGCGAGTCCTCATAGAATTAGATATAAACTTAACAAGTTACGACATGTTTAAATTGAGGCGTAGGAATGTTCACATATAAAAACTGACATTACCTATGTAATACCCTCTGTATAATCTCCTATCAGGTTTATGTATTATGGTTGATGAGATTCAACTTTGATTGTTTAGAGCTACAAAAGAAAGTAACTACGATAAGATAAATCTTCTTTGTCATTAGTTTGTAAATACAAAATTAAGATGTTATACCGACAAATAAGTACAGATATAGAGATATAAATGTGGATTATTTGATGAAAATGAAATTCGAGCATCACAACCAATTAAAAGATTAAATTGTTCTTGAACTTCCAAAACTTGGTGCGGGGATTATTTACTCCAATTATTCAGCAGAAAACAGGTGCTTTCGAAACTGAGCTGCTTCTCCTTTTATCATTTCTAAATATTTTAATATAAAAAAATCCTTCTATTTGATTACAATTAAATCTACCCTAATGACTTTTCGTTACGATTTTTGTTATCCCATGAATATATATTATTTCTTATACCCTTCTACTATAGAAAATGATACATCCTAATTCTAAAATTAAACAAATTGGGATCTTCGTCCAGATTTTGCGAAATATAGCTGAATTCGAGTTTCAACATTTATTATAGTAACATATCCTTCAAAATACATCACCATGACGAGGATTCTGATTCTTATTCCTTAAGAATCGATTTTTTCACTTAAAATTCCTCACAAGATTGTACATATAGTAAAGCATGAATTTTTGCTCGGAAGAAGACTTTCTGGAAGCAATACCATATATTTCCTTCTTGCAGCTTTCTTGTTTTTATTATTACACATAAAGTGGAAATATTTTTATTTTTTCAGCAACTGTATACAAATTTGAGTCCAATCAATGTCAAACGGGTATCACTAATGAAATTGTATTTAATATGTCGTTCACTCTTTATAAATTTCATTTTGTAAAATCAATTTTTTGATTTTTGTAAGGAACATTTTATTATATTTCTATTGGTTACTCAATTGACGTACAACTTAAGTACGAAAAAGCCTATGGACTATAAAGAACTATTTTCGAATACTTCAATGAGAACCTGAGGCAAAGGGTATCACATTTTTATGCAATTAATAATATAAAAATAAAAAATCTTGGAACTATTTTTTGTATATAAGTATACATTAAATAAATCAGATTATTTCTCTGCCCTTTTCAATTCCCTAGAGATAAGAACTATAACTATACAAATTTTAAATTAAAAAAGTAAAGTTATACCGCATTAAAAGATTTTAAAATCTGTATTCGGTAATACCCGAAAATCGGAATTTGTGTTTATACAAAGAAACGACTAGCTAATAAAGTTAAATCCGAAAGTTTTGCGACATTTATATATTTTTTATATCCTTACACGATATTATTAGTTTTTTTTTGACGTTGATAAACGTTTATTCACACAATTAGTCATAACATTTTTTTTGAAATCATTAAACTGGCGCATCCACCATAATTTGCAATACTCAAACACATTGTATAAACTCATTATTATTTACACAATTTCGCTTTAACTAGCGTTATCTATGTTAATGACATTTTTATTTACAACATAAAGTTCACACCTTGTTCATTTAAATAACCAAGCCATTTCGAGTTTCTTAAACGTATTCAAAGTTGACCGTGAAACGACTTAGGCGCTTTAAACCAGTCAACCAAATAAAGTGCATGTATGCATTGATGCCGTTGTTTAAAAAAAATCTTTATTTCAGATTATTATATAAAACAAGATATATAAGTAATATAAATCGAATATTTGTAAATAAATAATGTGGAGTAGAATAATAGGTAATTGTGAACAAATATTTGAAATTAAATATGCAGATATCACGTAAAAATACAAAGTTTTTATAATCAAAACCTATTAACCAGTACATTCAAATTTTAATTAGCAATGGCGTGGTACAAAGTATGCGTTATCTTTCATTTAGAAGGTTATAACTATCACTTATTTTATTCATCCAAAAGATTGTCCATTTTTTTATTGACTGCTTGAGCTCAGACATTTTGTTAGAATCGTATTTGGAAAATCGATAGCTTACGTAAGCTGTAACAACAGTGAATTTAATCTGGCATTGGCGAGCGAGGGGTCCCTCAGGGTTTAGTGTTGAGACCACTATTGTTTCTGCTATATATAGTGTCAAATGTCGATCAATTTTATTCGCCGACGATGCTACATTTCTAACAAAAAGGGATGAAAACATCAGCATCAAGAATTTAAAGAGAGCTAAATCTTGGTTTGATCCAACAACTTAAAATTAAATAAAACAAAAACTGAAAAAATAACATACAGCTTCTCAAAACTAGAGAGGAATCTGTTTAATTGTTGGGAATCACATTAAATTCCGCTATCAATGTGCTCAAAAATTTTTGCTTTCTGCAATAAGACAATTGAGCTTCTCTATTGGCAGTAATCGCGTTATGAGCACGATTTACTATGTGCTGATCCACAGTCATCTGGCTTATGTTATCCCTCTATGGGGCAACTCTAGTAGAATTCAAAGGCTTTTTACTATTCACAATGCAAGGAGTAGAGTACATTGCCGCGAACTCTTTACGGAACATGGGATCCTGCAATTGCCTTGTATGTATATATTTGAAACACGGGAGTACGAGATAAGGCAACTGATGTTCACAGTAGTACCACCAAGGCTGCCGTTACACTCATTGTACCAATTTCTAAGCTACATCAAACACAGTATAACAAACTTGACGTAAGACTGTATAAAATTTTTCTAGATTTGAAAACTGATAGAACGTAAAAAATATAAGCCAAATTCGGTTCTATGAACTTTGAAAACAATTTTTATTTCAAAATTACAGTTAGAGACCACACTCCATTCAATATTCAGCCTTATGTTACGTCAGAATCTAATTTTGTGAAAATATTGATTCCACTTTGTTTAAATTTTCTACTTCATTATATCATGTTATTGATAACCGCTTAGAGATTCAATATTGGGACTACACAAAAGCTATTTTATTTATACTGGTAAATAAATCGTATCGTATTATATTGCAACGAAATATATCAACTTGGCAATTTTTGAGTGTTTATTTCACAAATTTATATTTGGAAAGATTAATATATTAATTCCGTTAATTCCATACATTGAAAAGCAAATTAACTCATTATTAGCTGCACTTGTTTGTTTTGTAAATGACATATTTACCTCGATTTTACCTTATTTTGAAGCATCAGATTCTATTTAAACTTAGCGCACTTTGACAAAGACAATAATTCGACGAAAATATCTGATCATCCCAGACCAGTTCCATGCATAAACAAAATATTGCGTTACCACAGCTACGAACAATAACTTATTAGAAGTGTCAGTGTAAAGTTTGAAGTCAAAAAAGTAAACCAGAGTTACGCAATATATTAAAAGAAAAAAGATGTCCACCGAAATTGTGAAAACCGAAAAATTGGAGTATCGAGCTATGATCAAGTACCTATATTTAAAAGGGTTAAGGGGTAAGCAGATTTACGAAAATATGCTTAATACACTTGGTGATCAATGTCCTTCGTATGCGACCGTAAAAAATTGGACTGCGAGTTTCAAAGGAGGTAAATTTTCCATCGAAGATGATGACCGATCGAGAAGGCCAGTTTCTGTGACAGTCCCCGAAAATATCGATGCAGTTCATGACATGATTTTATCAGACCGTCGAATTGGGCTAAAACGGATGTCTGAAGCACTGAATATTTCATACGAATGCGTTCATCATATAGTTCACGTCAATTTGGACATGAGAAAAATTGCTGCAAAATGGATCCCCAAATGTTTGAATGTTGACCAAAAGCGTACAAGGGTAGAAGCATCGCGTTCGATCTGTGCTCGATTTGAAAACGATGTAGACTTCTTAAACCGAATTGTTACTATGGATGAGATTTGGGTACATTTCTATGATCCAGAAACAAAGCAACGATCGATGGAATGGCGACACTCTGGTTCTCCAAAACCTAAGAAGTTTCGCGTCCAAAAATCTGCTCGAAAAGTTCTTGCTTTGGTTTTTTGAGATTTCCATGGAGTAATCATGATAGATTTTTTGGATAAGGGTAGAACAATAATTGGAGATTACTATTCGAAATCACTGACCACTCTACGGGAAAAAATTAAAGAGAAAAGACGCGGAAAGCTATCCAAAGTTGTTTTGTTTTTGCAGGACAACGCGCCTGCACACAAATCTCATGTTGCCATGCAAAAAATTATTCGTGATTTAGGGTTTGAATTACTAGAACACCCCCTTATTCACCAGATAAAAGCTGTGGATGTCAGGTTTGCAGAGCAAGAAAAAATATATTTTTTTAAAAGGTCTAGAGGTGTTGTAGGTCCGCTGTATTGATTGTATCCAATTAATAGGAGGATATGTTAAATAATAAAATATTTTGACATTGAAATTTTATTTGGTTCTATAGTAGGCTATGAATTTTTCAATATATCCTCGTAAACACGTACTCTCTGACTTAAAAAATCTGTACATATTAAAGACATGTTTAAACTAGCAAATTGAACTACAAATCAAAAAATTTGATACTGAAAAATATGTTTTTAGCAATAATCAAACTAAAAAGTGAAAAATAATATTTGACATATGAATAAAATTACTGGTGAGGAAACTAATGTCATTATTATGAGTGGTGAGGTGGGTTCTATGACATTTTTAACTCGGTACAAAATGATTACGATTGGCTCAGAGTTCTAAATTATATCACCATTAAGAGCGAGTTAGTTAAGTTGGAAAATGGAGAATAAAGGGAAGGAAATACCTACACAGTGAGTAATATTTGCCAATGGAAAAATAATTTTGACGAATAGGTTTCAAACCCAGATCTATTGGTTACGCCCTAGCAGCTATTCTAGAGACACGTATCTCATTCATATTTCAGTCACCTACATAAGAGATCCACCAAGAAACACTACATACTAGAGATCCATTTCGAGCTTATGAAGAAAATGGGGAAAGAGGTGTCCTACTGAGTGAAAAATTTTTAGTTATAGGAAAAATCATTCGGACAGTACCAGGACTGGGAATCAGACCACCTATTAGTTTCAAAGTTTGCTTATTACTAAAAGCGTGTTTGTTTAGTTTTTTTAAACTATAATTTATTATTGGAACTATCTTGTATGTATTTACTATAGTAACAAATATTATTTTGTAATTTGGAATTTTTTCATTTAGTTTCGTGAATTATGGTTAATAAGCAAAAAAAACAATCCAATAAGATCTTATATAAAACAATACATTATTTCATGAGTATATAGACCATATTCATTTACATTATTCCGATTCGCGTATTTTCTTAGAATTTGAGAATGTTTATTGACTTGGCAACGTGGTGAATGTTTATTATTTGACTGATCGACTGTAAAGCGATTTGTATGCCTTCTTAGGTAATATTTCAACCAATAGCGATGGAGGTCAACCGGTCATAGCCTTAGGTTGAGACTGAGATGCTGAAGTTGAAGTAACGAAAACAATATTAATTCTTATACGATCGTAGAAGATGGCGTTGACGTAAACTAAACTAAAAGACATCGTCTGCGGATGGTGAAAGGAATAACACCATTATGTACGTGTTTTTTAATAAAGGTTATTTGATTAATTGTATAGAAAGAGTATTATTTAATTGTTAAAATGCTTCAAAATCTCTTTGAAATATTATAAATGATAGAAATCTTGAAATTCATTGACAGTTTTTTTATGATCTCGCTTGTAAAATTGATATTGAGATGCAATTTCCACCATTTTTCTTCCAAGTAAATGGTTATAACATATTATGAGAGAAAACGAATTTATAATATCCCTTTTAATAATACTCAGTATGTTACATATTATATTTAGTCCTGCATTTTACCTCTAATGTTGCTAGATCAGGGTAGAAGCCTTTCAAAGTGATAAAAAGTGAAAAAAACCTATAATAGAATGAAACCTGTTGAGCAAGGAGAATATAATAAAAATAAAAGAAAAAATAATTTACAGTCGATCTGAGGTCGGGAAGGGGAAGTGGGTAGGTTTTTAGAATATAAAACGGTTTATTTCGATTTCTGGCAAAACTACAAGTCTTATTGAAAAAAGTCAAATAGTAAAGTTGTAGGTAATAAAAAGGTCTACAACTCTTGTATTCACACTTTTTTCATATAACCTCAAAATTTATGTGAAAAATTCGAAACCTTTATCACCTAACTTTTTTCATCATTAAAATAACTTCTTTCTGTTGATTAAAAAAATATTACAATTATCTTGGTTTCACAGAAAAGGTTAAAAAACTCGCATCCGAAAAGTTTCTTTCATCTTTATGTACATATTTATAAAAATTTTTGACTCTAATTACTTATATTTATCGATGTAACATGGTACCTCACGTTTTCCGTGTATTAAGAGTGAAAAATTTTAGTAATTCTAGATTTCAACGAACAAAAATCTCAACGACTTTTTATAAAAGCTGATATTTTGACAGGAGAATTTTCGTTTAAAAATTTTTCGATATCAAGTAAAAATAAAGTTAAAAAATGAATTAATTACAATGTATTTGGTACATCAAAATTTCCGACAGTTTCTCTTACATAAGTTTGTTAAAAGTCTTTCTTTAAGTTGTACAACCAGTTGGTTTATCTGATAAAATGTCATCTAGTATTGTTCCACTCTAGATTGGTCAATATATAACTATTATTATCCTAACTTCACGTTTTTCATGTCATATTTTACGAATATATTAATTGAAACTAATGGACTACAAACTATTACGAAATAAATATTCAGTAATATTTTCTATGCAGTGACCTACATTTTTACATATTTAATTACAGATTTGTCTGATTTTTAAAATCTTCATTCGTCCCACAATTAAAACATTGAATTTATGATAATTACTAAGTTTATTATCAAATTTCAAACTGATGTTTAATACTTAGAAGCATAATTTTTACATATTTAATAACAGATTAAAACTTTGAATTTATGATAATTATCAAATTTATTATTAAATTTCAAACTGATTTTTGATACTTAGAAGCATAATTCTCACATTAGTATGTCTAAACTTTCTCGCCTACATTCATCTTTATTTTCGTAGAAATGTTTAAATTTCATTTTTGAGAAGCATAATATGCATTTCTCTTGTAGAGTTATGAAGTACTGTTTATTAGGTATATATAAAATCAACAAACATATTTCTGAAATCCAGTTTCCTGTTTATTATAGTCTAAATAACATTTCCTTTTTGAACAAAATGAGACAATCGTTTACCAACAGAAAGAACTGGCTCCAGACAGTACTTTTTAGAGACACAAGTGCCTGACTAGACACAAGATAATAACTAAGTGAAATAATTCAGGCTCCTAAAGAAATTTCACCACGAATGACCTATCGATATTCGTTTTGTTAGTAAAATATTTTTTTTGTATATATAAGAATACACAAGTTTGCGAAATTTTTTATTTTTTAAATGTTAATATTCAATCACCGACTATTCTTATTTTTCAAATTTGAATAATTTATACTTTGATAAGCATAAAAATATGGATCTTTCTTTATTTATATTTCAATCTCCTTATATTTCACAGAAAAAACTTCTTTCTTTTCACACCTGTCTACCAGTGAGGGATAGAGACAAATTTTACTAGCAGGGAAAAGATAGCGTCAAAATAAAATGAAAATGTGTAAACATTTCTTCTGATAAAACTTTACGAGTACATATTTCTGGTTATGAAAACTCTGACCGATCTAAAACTAATAGATTCATAAGATGAATAGAAAGAAACAATCTATAGGATAAGAAATGTTACTTTTATCTATATGTGTGTTTCAAATTTAAAAACGGATATTACATAGCTTAATGTGCTGTTTCATAGCACGTCCAATGTAAACTAGGGTTAAAATTACCATAAGAAAATGGCACGCCAACTTCATTCACGTTCGATCACCCGTATGTGTAATAAAGTGTGGTGCATATTAATTGTACAAATAAATGTGTAACATCGAGTAGGCGACTTAAAAGGTTATGATTCGAGTGTAAATAATAAATTGTTATGTTAAGTGACTAATCAGGATGTCAGAATATTTCAATGTCTTTAAAAAGAAAACGGAAATCGTCACATAGATATCTGAAAATAGAATTTCAAGTCATTTGATTGAAGACAACCAATAATTACAACATTATACTGAAAACAGGTCTAATGGGCTGTTTTCGCTTTATCACATTGACGTGGATACATATTGTTCTTTCACGTTTCTAATATTCAATATTTCAAAATGTCATGTTTTGGTTGTGGTACTGACAATAATATTAATGAAATTTTAGAATCAAACATTCCAAAAAATACTGTTTACAGCATTTGAGGACATTTATGGCCCGCAATTCTTCACTTTGAAAACTGCAATCAGTTCCCTGTAAAAAGAAACAAATTCGACAGCCTACGGTGTCGGAATGTTTCCTAGCAACTAAAAAGTTTTTTGAACAATTATCAATATCCTCAGATTATTACTACTGATACTTAGTTTTTCGAATTTCCATAGTTTAAACAACTACAAATGAAATTTGGCAGCTATATTAAAGGTGCATAAAAATTACAGAGCAATATGCTTATCATCAAGGTATCTTCACAGAAGACGGTAAAATAGATATAGAAATAGGGAACAGATTGAGACAAGGCAATTACCGGAAAACAAATTATATAAGACAAAAAAGTATAGAACTCCATTACTATAACCATGTTAATATGTGTGAAACTTGCGTAATGAACAGAAAGATACAGTGTCGGAAATCCACAGTGTCATTTTTCATTTCTAAAAATTCTCCTTGACTTTATCAATAAGGTCGAAGGCATCCAAATATAAATGAAAAAGATTTCGCATTAATTCAGTTTCTCGTTTATTGATATACCAGAAAAATATTTGAATTTTAAAATCAAGGCTTTCAAAGTGGTTACAAATTTACTGTCTCAAATCAATAACAATTCCTATTCGTTAGTTTTCAATTTTAGTGCATATATTTTCCAACAAATCGCAAATTTGTGAATTTGAATCGGAAGCCTATATACTAAGAAAGCGGAAAAACATCAACAAGATTAACGCCAAACGTCTTAATTAAATAATCACGATTCTATTTTTAGTTGACTGGTTTTGATTCCAAAATCTAGAACTACGTTTCCAGTACTTTTGAGTTTCTATCAAGTGAAATGATTCCCATGGGGCTTCCACGAACATTTCAATGTTTTATCAATCATCATTTGCTTAGTGAATCACTCGAGTCGTTTATTTTTTGTAAACGTATCTTCTATATTCATTAGATCTTTTATGGAAAGTAGTTAGTTATAGTATCATATCTTCTTGAACTCTCTATTAAATTTGTTCGCAGGATATTCATTTACTTCTATTAGTTTTGTTTTTTAACTTTTCCTCATTAAAATAAGGTTTATACTTTTGTGAAGCACTAAGTATTTTTGTGAAACAATACTTTTTTTTCATCCATATATACTTTATATTTTACTTTTCACAACTTTAGATGATCGCGATCAAGCTATTGTCAATCGCTTGATTAGACGAGCGTCAATCGGATCCCTCAATGTGCTTCAATCAAGTATTCTTCAAACGCCATAAATCGATTGATTAATCGCTTCAATTGTTTCCGATACGATCAATCAATACATCAAAGCGATCGAATGTCAAAAATTATTATCAATTTAAATGGACGTGATGAACTAGAAAAATTGCAAAGATCTAAAGTTTTATTTAATAACAAATTCCAATGCTTTTTGAGATAATGGTGTATAGACGATTCTGATTTTGATTGAATGTATTGTATTGCACACATTTAGCAACTGTATTTTTCTACTTTTCTACTCAAAGATAATCAAAACTCTCCATTGGAAGTTATTATAACAAGGTACTGGTAAATATGGGCGTTAAGAATCAGATTTATACAAAACTAATATGTTTATACCTAAGTTAAATCTTCATAAACAGTTGAGAAGCCTAATTACAATTGAAATACTAATTTGTAATTCTAATCATTCCCTTTTTCTCTGCTTTCCCACGAGTTTGTGTGTGATTTTATTTACTTCGCGAATACAATTACGTTTAATTATTGAAAATTATGTACATAATTCTATTATTTCGAAAAATATGGGTATAAAATTATGAAATTAATTAGAATGTAATAACTTGTTATCAAATGTAAATTTAATTGAAAATCACATACATCACAAGTTAATTTTAGAAAATTAAAAAAAAAATTGTCTAATTCTATCTCATTAGTATATGACAGTGGTCGCCAAACAGTCGATCGCGAGCCCCCGGTGGTTCGCGGGGTAATTTTGAGTAGCCGCGGTGACGCTCAGCGGGTTGGCAACACTGAGTGTCTGGGAGCGATACAGCCGATTAGTCATTGCCGGAGTTACAAGTTTTTGTTTCGTAGACTGTTATTGTCACGCGTGTAGGCAGAGTGAGGTTATGTCTATGCCATATGTATTTAATTACACGTGTACACGTTTAAGCTCTTTCCTTGTTTGTTTTTACTATGGCTAGTTCAAGCAAAAAGCCGAAAATCTATCACTATCATGCGGAGTGGGAAGCCGATTACTTTTTTACGCAAGTTAAAGATAAACGTATGTATTAACTTTGTAATGTGAGTGTCTGTGTTGGAAACAAAGGAAATGTTGAGCGTCATTTCAAGACAGTCCTCAGTGGAATTGAAAACGATCCGCTGAATTCAGCTCTGAGAAGAGAGAAGGTGATACAGTTAAAATCACAGCTAAGTGCACAACAGTCAACTTTTTTTAAAACACTAGACAAGGCAGCTACCGAAGCTTCATTCCGGGTTTCCAAGGTCATCGCTCAACATAGGAAACCGTACGAACATGTTGAGTTTATTAAAACTGCATTCTTAAAAGCTGTAGATACATTATTTGATAACCTCGAAAATAAAGCTGAGATCATGTCTGCTATTAAATCTATTCAGCTTTCTGCTAATACAATGCTGCTAAGAGTTGAAGCTATGAGTTCTGATTTAGTTTCACAGCTACCATCTGATTTTGATCTTTGTAGTTATTTTTCCTTGACTTTATAAGAATGGTATTTGAAGATTTTGAAACTATAGAAGAGCTTGTAAAGGTTGTGCCGCGTTCTGGGTATACAACTGGAACTGATATATTTTTAGCATTTAAAAAGTCGTTGAATCTGTACATTCCTGCGAAGAAGTTGGTGGCTCTAGATACGAATGAAGCTCCTGCAATGGTTGGCGTGGAGAAAGGTTTTATTTCCTTCATCATACCCCAGCAGTCAGTGTGTGGAAAGTTCTTAAATATGAACAATGTCATGAAAACAGTTGTCCAAATAGTAAATAAAATAAGAGCACATGCACTTCAAAGACGAATGTTCAGAGAACTAATTGATGAGTTTTAATGTCAGTATGATGATCTGTTGCTTCATACAGAAGTTCGTTGGCTTTGTAGAGGCAGAGTTATGCAACGTTTCAAAGAGTTGCTACCTGCACTGGTGAAATTCTTGAAAGAATACGTAGAAATTCTTTCAGACCTAAGACAACAATTTGATCAACGATTCCAAGATTTTAAAAGCATATTGATTGTAGCACAGTTTGTCAACTCTCCCTTTGTAGAGATCGATGCAGAAGATTTTTCAGCTTGTATTGTAAAACATTTTGGTGGAGATCACGCTGCCGTTAAAATAGAAGTTGTTGATTTTCAGAATGACCTGTATCTAAAATCCCTCTCTACCACTGAAAATAGCTGGCCTATAATCCCCAAAGAAAAGTATCCAATTGTGGTTCTCGTTGCTTTGAGATTAAAAGCTATGTTCAGTTCTACATACTTTCTACATCTTTTTCAAGTATGAAATTCATAAAAAACAAATATAGATTGATTAATGAATATTTGGGACAACTGCATCAGAATGGTGGCTACAACATACTCTCCAAACTTCAAGAAAATACTTAATGGCCAAAAAGAGTTCCACTCCTCCCATTGAAATGAACATTCAAATTTTTTTTTGTAACACTTAATTAATACTAGAAATAAATGTTCGTTTGTAATAAACTGGTTTAAATTTCATTTTGTATACTTTGACCCAATATTCCTAGGTAACTAACTAAAAGGTTCATAAATACTAGGATAGCTCACTAACTCAAAAGTTTGGGGGGGACCACTGGTATATAACATAACGAGAGAAGAAAGTGACAAAATTCACACAAGTGTGGATGAACGCTTTAGTCGAGTGAAATATACGCTAGTATAAGAAAATTACTATCTATTGAGCTATGTACGCTATGTTTTCTACACAGTAAAGAATTGCATTTATATACATTTCTTTCTTCACTTTGCTCCGTTGTTTATTGGTTTGTAAGTGAATACGGAATCTCGCGACACAATTTTAATTCTGAGGTACTCCTGAAATCACTTTCAATCTTGAAACACTTAAAATGGATGTATTTAATACTGCACTATTTCCGCACATTTGTCACTGTTCTAGATCTTGACCTGGAAAATGATTGTTTACACTTGCGACACTGTTGCTTAATAGATTGTTTATATTGTGACTTCTGTTTGTCCAGTGTTGTACTCTTGCGTGGCTTGCCTCTTGCTGTCGTTCTACTGAATCATCTGGTTCATTTCTATTGATTCTACGTCTGGTTTCTTGTTTCTATGATGTGGATGTATCATATATTCGGTTATGGATCTTCCTCGTGCTACTTGTTTTTATTGCCTTAATTAAGTTTGTGTGGCTCGGTGGTTGGCAATCCTGTCTCTTATTCTGGCGGCAAGTCTTAACATTGGCCAGTTTTTGGACCCTGTTTTATTTAGTAATACTTTCAAGATTCGATATAAAACCTTTTATATTTGAAACTTAATTTTTATCGTATGTTCAATGATTAACTTTTAACTTTTCTTTTTCATTAAACTTAAGTTATTTGCTTTTTTTTAATACGAAAAAAAATATTGTCGCAAAAAACAATAATAGCATGCAATGAAACATTTTTATGTTTTACTGTCAAAAATGCCATCAGCTTTTGCTTTTTATAATGCAAATATACAGGGTTTGTTATTAAATTTAAATTTTGTTCCTAGTACGATAAAGAAAACGTTCCGAATATAGTTCTAAGTTCAAATAATTATGTTTAAACGCAAAAGTTTTACATATACATCCAGTTTATAGTTTAATCAACGAGTAGAGGTAAATATCAGTAAAAATTAATGAAAAGTTATACAATTTTGATAATCATCAATAAAGTTCCTAACAATGTAAAAAGTGAATTTAATTTATTTATCTGACGTATTTGAAAGAAGAAATGTTTTAACACACAGTTTCGTCAAATTCAAATGAATACCGTGAATGTGGATTAAAACATGCCGTATTATAAATTACATAAAATTATACACATATTGTCAAAAGAAATTTTTAATAATTTTTGTTGTTGCTATCACCATAATTAGTCGATGTCATTACAAATGCCATCTAATATGTTAAAGAGATGTTCACTAAAGTGGAATAGAATTAAGAGATATCCAAAAAAAAGTAATTCTACATAATTGTTCATAGTTTCTTACACATGGGTGAAATTTAGTGTTTAATAATGAAATGAATTATGTGAACTTCATTATTTTCGTATGTGATCGTAGGATTAGAAACTGAACGATTTTATACAACTCTCCCACAATTCGGAAACAATATTAAACAATTTTATTGATAATTATAAAACTGAAAATAAATGAACATGGCTTTTAAGGGTATTGATATCTTGAAGTTTTCACTCCAGTAATTTGATATTTTTCCGCTCGTTAGTTTTTTGTATGTATTTTCGCTTGGTATTTTTCAATTTTTTTGGAAAAAAGAATAAATTACCTTCAAAATATAACTATATTTCCAATATATCCAATGCTTTATTGTCAAAAAATTGTTACACTTTCTAGACAAAAGCACTTGAAAACTAAGAAACAGACATAAAAATAACTAAATAAAGATACAAATAAAATACAATCTCAATATACAGAAGAAAACCATAATGAGTAACAAAATTATAGGTAATAGTATTAGGTAATAATTAGTACATAAGTCGTATATAAGTCCATAGCAAAAATTAAACCAGTATGCAGTGTGTCGGAAATTATATATTATTATAAGAATACAAGTCGTTTACGGAGTAGAAGGCACTTTCCAGTAAATATGCCCCCAATGTGGGAAAAGATGATATCGATTTGATTTCAATTGGCAAGTGATTGTGCATTTTTTGCATTGTGAAATATTGAGCCCTTAACTAATTCTAAACGTGGAGTAGGGTGAAGTAGGTAGGTAAAGGTCGTGGTCTGCGTTCCCAAGTGGATAGCCGTGCAACGATTTCTCTGAAATTGGATAAGCGTGCTTACGAATTAGGCAAACGGATTCACAAATGAATAAGGAAGGAAGAGTCAAAATTTTTAATCTTTTAAAGAAGTCCCTTCAGTGATCCCTGCTGTTTAGTCCGAGCAAATATCTTAACAGCTCTCTTTTGTAGTTTGAAGATTCGCTCAAATTGAGTCGCACCACACGTGCTCCAGAAGAGAAGGGCATGTCGGAGATGCGACTCAATAAGGCCATAATAGACTGTTAAGGAGGTGGATGAGTTCAATTCTTTTGAAACTGATCTCAGCGCAAAGTAGGAGGAACTAGACTTTTTAGATAATTCGCCAATGGTTAACTCCCATGGAATTGTCCACAACAAGCCCTAAGAATTTTACAGATTCAACGACATTATTGGTGGTTTAATTTAATAAAAAAGGCTACAATGTATTTTTACATGATAAAACTTTGGTTTTAGAACAAAACAAAAGAAACAAAATAGGGCCTAGTACTGGGCCTTGGGGTACTCCACATTCTATTGGCTTGCAAGAGGACATCGTTTTATCAACCCTTACAAGCTGACTGCTCTTGGTAAGGTGTGACTTACCATGCGAGAGGTGTGATTAATGAAAATCTCATGAAAGTAGATTTTGAGTTTAGCGGACAGACAGACAACGTGGCAGAGGAAAAAGTCTTATTAAGTTTACTTTCAATTACTAGTTATCAAAATACTTTCTCATAGTAATAATTTTTCGCAGTATCTAGTGGTCCAAAGTAGGTGTAGAGAACACATTTTACAAAACTCTCCATAGAAAGTGCACCTCTCCAGTCTTATCATTCCAGCAGCTTGCGAGCGGCTGCGAGGCGGAGCGGGCGCGCAACGAGTGAGTCGGGTACACGCCACGACCGTACCGCGAGACTAACATAGTGGAATTTTTGTATCAAAAAAGATATGTATATGAATCAGAAAAGCTCTAGAGAACAAATATGTCATAGAAAAGATAAGAGGAAAAATATAAGTCTAATATGGCAAAACAACTAAACTTGTACAGGAATGAAATTTTCCAACTAAAATAGCTTTGTCTTCGAATAAACGTTGTTTTCTATTCAATATAATTCAAACAAGTTTTTGTAAATGTTCGATAGCAATTTTCTTTGTGTACATCATCACTCGTAATCTTCTAGTCACGAATAGTAGAAATGAAACACGATGGTGAGTCAGCGCCATCTTATATTCAACCTTGACCGCAGAAGAAGCTTTCTTCTTCAAAACGTGAGTTATTATCATTCGAATGGGGCCGGTTGCACACAACAGAATACTGTAGAATCCAATGGTTTGTATGATTCTTCTTAAGCACGAGCCAGTTTTTTTTTTCAATTTAATTATTTCTTACGTGTTTAGATGGTTTTAATAGTGTCATTAGTGAACGTTCGTTTTACAAAAATGTATACAGACTGTCTCTAATTAGAAATCTTGGAATTTATTATAGTTATTTTAACAAAATATATCATATAAAAAGATAAACTAAACATTTAGAACTATTAAACTTAAACGAACTAGAAAATTCAAAAAAATCCTTTATTGGTTTTTTTCGTACTCAACTCTGCATTTAAATTTAAACAAATGTGAGTACAGCTGAAATTACAAATTCTTGAGTTCCGTGGGTTTTTTTGAGCTTTATGTCCAAAATTTCCTGGTCATCCAATATCAATTTTAATTTTAACTCAAAACGACCTCAATAATTTAGAGGCTTAGAGATGTTTGTAGTTTTTTCACTCCTCCATATGAATGACACATTCTGAGCTATTTTTCTTCCCTGTGACCCTATTAAGTTGGAATTTCTGGAACCGTTGGTGATATTCATACTGAACACACTGTTTACACCAACATTCACAATTACACTGTCTGGCGCGCGTTTCTATAACCAAGTTATCGTCTTCAGAGACTGAACGTAAAGTGTTCACCTACCTACCCTATGAAAAAGTGTCTATATTTATTCAATCTAATAGCTACGATTTCTAATCTACGGCGTTAACACGTTGACTGTCAAGGCAATTTTCACAAGTTTATGTAATCGTATTATATGAAAAACACTAATTTGAATACCAAATAGCATAAAAGATGTGAGATATTTAAAAAAAAGTTTCACTAATTATTTCGTAGTTGACCTATATAAAATAAACTCTTCAATGCAGTTAATTACGACTTATTGGCAGTCAACGTGTTAATTCCTAAAACATACATAAATTAAAAGGTAACGCACTACTTACTAGGATGGGCCCTGTCCCAACAAAATAAAAATTTTGTAAAAAAATATATGTGTTCAATAAGTTTGATAGGCTTTTTATAATAAGAATCGTCAAGCTCCTCAAAATAGTCATTAACTACGAACATCACCTCTTCATTGTTGGAAAATCTTTGATAACCAGTGAGTGGGCTGAATCTGGCGAATAGGCTGCATGAGGTAGCAATTCAAACTTTTTGACCATTGCAATAATGGATGTGGGAGCTAGTGCATTGTCTTGATTTCTTCGCTCAAACGTTGCAGTAAATTCGCATAATACCCGCCATCTATAGTTTTTTCTTTTTCAAGATAGTCAATGAAAATTATCCCTTGCGCATCCCAAAAAAACCAACGTCATGACCTTTCCTGCAGATGGAACAGTCTTTGCCTTCTTTGGAGCCGGTTCTCTCTTCTCAGTCCATTGTTTTGATTGTTCTTTTATTTCCTGGACCCTCGTTTCATCCATGGTTATGAAACAGCGCAAAAATTCGGCTTTATTTCTGTGACACATTGTCAAACACTCGATGGAAATATCCTTGCGACGCTATTTTTTTTTCCATTGTGAACAAACGCGACACCCATCTTGCGCATAGCTTCCTCATGTCCAAATTTTTAGTTAATATGCGATGTACCGTACTTTTTGAATTGCTTACAATGTCTGCTAGCTTGCGCACTTTCAGTCGAGGATCATCCAGTCCCGCTTTACTGATTTTCTACAAAATTTCTGGAGTCGTCACCTCATTTGGTCGACCACTGCGATGCTGATCTTCGCAGTTCGTACGGCCTTGTTTAAACTCTGCTACACAATATTTTACTATTGATAACTAAAGGGCAGTCTCACTCAGAGTAGAATTTAGTTGGGCTAATGCCTTTCAAATAAAAGTATTGTATCACATAACAATGACCAATTTTTCCCACGGTTACAAATTCACTGAAAACGTTCACTGATGGCTGCCAAATAAATACTAAATAACGGGGTATTTTTCAAGCAACTACCGTCATCTCTGGGTCAGACACGGGAACTTCTAGGACCATATTCGTAGAGTTATTTAGCAACTTACATACGATTAACTGTAGAGCTGTAGATTGAAAAAAGCTATCAAATCTATTATAATAAGTTAGTAAGAAAACAAAATAATATGAAATAAATTGTTAATTTGAAAGTATGTAAAACAGAAAAAAGCATCCTTTCTTTTACCAATGGACTAATGCAAAAATATTCTTAAAGCATAATGAAGCATTTGGGTGTAGGAATATACGAACAGGGGCCATGAAATTGTTCATTGAACCAACCTTTTACTCTATTGGTTTATAGTTGTCACATTGACGTACGAAGATAACTATTTTGAAAAATGTCTAATCACGACTTAAATACACACACACAGATATCAAGAATACGATTTCATTGTCAATAAGTCCGATAACAATCGAATATTGTTATGTTATTTTCTTGCTTTAATAGGATATTCTTTGTTAAACGACCACAAACTCCTATACAATATAGTTCATAGTAATAGTGGACAGCCAAGGATCATTAAGCATATAGACCTTCTAATAGGCATCACCGGAAATCACCAAAAGCCGACCAGGCACTTAGCTTGAACCCATTGACGTCACTAAGCAAACTTCTCCATAGTGTGAAGATGGCGTCCTAGATGAGCGTGTCCTGTTAAAAGTCCAGTCACTGGTCCAAGTTTGCGGCTAATTAAGAGGAGCAGTTCTTCGGTAAAAGAGGAAGAAGGCTCATCTATGTGTGCCTTAGCTTGTCTCTTGCCAAATGTTTCTATCCTTCTCTGCAAATACATATTAAAACTTCTTGCTTCACAGAATGGGTTCTGAACCCATTGGTGGATTGGCGATACCAATCTCACATACATTTTATTTACCTTAAGTTAAATATATCGCAATTTAAATATCTTCTAAATAATTTAAGTAAAATCTTCAGTCAAATGACATTTTTAATTCCAATCTCGTCTCTTAAATCTACAATTATATGTTATCTCTTTTCAATCAATCGAAATAAATTGTACTACTTTAATGTCTCAATTTGAATAATTGACTTCTAATTTAATATTGTCTCTACATCTTTAAATAATTATTAATCAAGGCGGCATCACCTTTTTAAGAATATGTATTGTTGATAAATGTATGTATAACAGATTATAGTAGGAGTCACTAGAATTTTTAAACAGTCTATAGGCGCCAAAGTTATAGATTTATGGCACACTTATAATATAAATATTTGTAGGTGTTTTCTCTACCTAACATCGCATTAAATCATTGTTATACTTTCCGTGTTAGCAAAAGTTTCGGATAAATTGTTACATAATTACTGCTATATTGAGCAATTAGGGTTAGTAATTGGGTAATTAGCGAAGTTCTATTCCAATATTAGTTTAGTTTTACTACGACAAAATGATTTTGAATTTGTTAAATTGAATCGAAAGAGAAAAATGGCATTCAAATGTAAACGACAGAAAGCATGAAAACATTTTGACACCTCGAATGTGGTATCCTTTTATTGCATCAACCAGCCAGTAGGTAGTCATGTGTGATACGAGTGACCGATTCATAGACGGGTTACTCTAACAATAGAAAGCCTACCTCAATAATAAAGTTTTACTTACTGATTTCTTTAATGGTCAAGTCATATTTGAGATCTGGATATCTGGATAACCAGTAAATCAAGAGACGGTTTGTCAAAATGGAGTTCTTATGGCTGCTACTGAACTCCAATAACTAACAATTCTTTTGGACTAATTTTAGTTCTGGAAACATATTTTGATAAAAAAAGATTTTTGAAGCAAAATCTAATATGTTAAGGATTATATTAAGCAAAATCAGCGCTGGGAATCCGAATAATTTTCAACTATCAGCCATAAAAGAAACCTAAGAGGACCACGTATCTGTGAATTAGATCAAAGAGTAAAACAAATAGGTTCTGCTGTTTATGTGCGATACAGATGTAGCGTTCAGTGCCATATTTTTTTAGAGACTTTTGGATATGGAATGACGTACTAGTTAGTTCTGGTGAATTTGATGATATATGTAATCCTCTATGGAATACTTAATTTCATTGCCAAGTGATAAAAATTTTCACTTATGATGCTAGGCTGCTATAGCGATGATATTTGTTTTTATAAACATCAATTATGCATTAAGTTAATTTTTATTTTGAGTTCTGTTTGTTTCGAATCGAATAAAATGCCGCATACATGTATTTTATGGATGGACATATACCATGAATATTCAATATGAATCGCTCCATGAATTTAATTTCTCTCGTGGTGGGATTTGTGTGATCCGAACACACATTCTACGATACCTAATAACCTGCAACTTTAAATTATTGTATTGCAATTTAATATATGATTCTTACTATTCACCAGCGAACGCTAACTGGCGCTGGGGAATGTTTAACTAAATGAACCAAATAGCGACGCTCTTTGACGTTGTCATCAGTTCGGGTCTAAAGCCCTGATCGAAGGTTGCTGAACCACTCTGATGAGATATAATAACTTCGAAACTAGTCAGTTGTTACAAACCCCTCCTTGCAACTGCGAGCTATTGGGGACATTAATATCGACAAAAAGGTCGATTGACATCGCGCTCTTCAGGGGAGATGTAATTCAATATTAATCGAGCCAGGAGTGTAGTTGTTTTCTTCTTTGAAGAACGACAGAATATATGTTTCAGAGGTGAATAGTAGGAATCACTATTTTGATATATTTTACACACCTCATTTTAAACACCATGACCTAATATATTTACAAGCTTTCGTTAAACGTTAGTATACTTTGGTATTTGATTGTGCCACAATTCCACTGCGATAACGCTTGGGCTCATAGGTTGTTTGAATGGAATGAAATAATCAAAAGTCGATTATATTTCACATTTTCACATGACTATATATAATTCAACGTTTCACTACTTCTTTAGGAGCATTTTCAAAGTAATAATTACTTTATGATGATAAAGTATTAAAGTAGGTAGATGAAAATATAGTAGTAGATTGTTTAAAAACATTATTAGAAACGCCGTTTAATATGAATGCATTTATTTAAGAACTTCAACAAAACGATATTGAAAGTTTGTGTCTTGAGCTTAAGTTTTTGGTTTTATTTTGAATTTGACTTTTGACAAGTAAAAACAAATATGATATATATTTATATAAATTAGTTCTCAATATTTACCAAGTTATTAATTTCTTCGCAATAGAGACTAAAGAAAAACATCTTTCTTTAGTCTCTCTTGTTTTTTAAATTTTCTTAATGAGATTTGATTCTCAATTGAATGTTTAATGGCATCTTTAACCAATATTTTTGATTGAACTTTTTTGTTCAATATTAAATTGACCCGCATATCTTCCATTCATACTGTGAGTAGAAAGATATATTTTTTTAACAACATAAACAGAGTTGAAAATAGTACTTTTGAGTTATATCTAAAACATTGTATTCTTTGTTGTACGTATATCTGATAGGATAGCGATTGTTATAAGTGCAGTATTATCAATATTTCCACAACCCAAGATTGGAATTATATTGAAAATATATTTCCACCAACGAAGGAAGAAATACTAGAAATAACTCGAGAGGCTAAAAAACGGCAAGTCTCCGGGAGAGGACGAAATAGAGCCAAAATTAATGCAGTATTGTGGAACTGCACTGAAGACGAGAATATATTATTTAATAAGCAGTATAGGGGAACAAGAGACAATACCAAAATCGTGAAAAATGGCAATAATTGTACCAATACACAAGAAAGAAAAAATTGGGTATGAATACGATCTGCTCATTTACTATTTCCAGACTAACACAGGACTAAAACAAAGAAATCCTACGCTGTTCAATATAGTATTAGAATGGATAGTATGTGAAATCTGAAACAGGGACCCGAAAAACAAGAACAACGCAACTACTAGACGCAGACGATATAGTAATCTTTTTAACATCGGTAAACGAGCTTAAGGAAACCTGCAGAGCCTTCATAGAAACGGCAGTGACAGTGAATCTACAAGTCAACCAAGATAAATTGAAGTTCATGATAATGACAACACCACAAAGAAAAAAGCAAGGAGAAGTTTGTCAATACAACGAAGAAAAGCTCAGAACAAGTTCAAAGTTCCAAAGGAGGAAAGAGATTTATGGCTTAGGACAACAAATAATGAAATAAGGAATCTATTTGGAGAAGGAAAACTAAGCGAAATAATAAGATCCAAAAGAATAGGCATACGGAGAATGCCAGATTTTAGAGCAACAAAAAAATGATAGACATAGAACAAGGAGGAATAAAAAAAAAGGAAGACCAACGAAAAGATGGTACGCAAATGTGATGGAAGACCAAAGAAACATTCAACACTGGAAAACGAAAGCAAAAAATAGCAAAGAGTAGAAGGTGCTATGGGCCTAAGAACCCTGCATGAAGCATATTATCAATATTTCTTTGTGAATAATTTTTAGCTTATTTAAGTGAGTATTCACAAGCCAATGAAATATTCTTTGAATAATGAAATAACTTTCCCGCTAGAGCGTATCAAATCCTTCGCGAGATCAAGGAAGACACAGAGTATGATCCTTTTCGAGCGAATTATAAATTTTGTATAGCAGCATATTGAGTAATTATTTGTATTTGGAGCATTCAAATTATTATGAATATTAATAAGAATTTAAACAACAAGTGCAAAAACTAAGTTTATTTTACTCGACGTGGGAACGACGTGATTTGAAAAAAATTTTTGAAACAATTAAGTATTAGTTTTCAGTTATAATTATGTATCGATTAAGAAGAGGATATTCCAATAACAATGCTTTAAAAACAAGATTTGTTTATGAAAAATGCAAAACGACAAGTAATGATGTCATTGTTGTTTCTTAGCTTGATTTACTAGTGTCTGTTGTTTACAGATATTACTATCCTCGACTGGTGTTTTGCTTACATTCAAATTGTTTATAAATCGAACACCTTGTGAATAATAAAATAAAGAATTAATCAGTATTACAGAGGTATGTTACAATGGTTATGTAACTACTACAAATAAATGGTAGGCATTTATCGCTACGTTTTGATTCTTAGAAAACTATCAATTTAATAGATTAATCAATATGTATTATACGGGGAGCGCTAATGCAAAAATACTAATATTATACACCAATGTTTTAGCAATTACCTTTTTAAAGATGTATAAATATTCAGTATGGATAAAGACCAACGGTAAACAATGTGTTTTCAAGAAAAGGAACATGCTTTCAATGAATGTAATATTAAGTACTTGTAGATTGTTTTTTTATTGTGTAATATTATGTTTATATATTATATATATTTCATTTTATTCAGTATTTTGAATCCAAGTGAGGGTAAGTAGTGGGAAAACCATTAATAATGAAATTATACATGGTGTTTCGGAATAACACTCCAATCTCTAGGGAAATGATTCTATAGGTAAATATAAGGAAAAAAGTTGGTATAACAAAACTTCGAAAAACGCTGACGTAAAATACAAAAAACTCAACTCCAAAATACACTTCGTTAAATGCCAAATAAATGCATTAAACTTTCAAATAAAACATAAAGAAAGAAAAGAACTGGAATGATGTGTACAACCTGAATGCAAGTTGAAAATATCTTTATTTTACATTCTGGATAACATTAAGAAAATTATTTGTTTCCATTTTATGACTTGTAATAATATTTCAACTTTAAGCTGTAATTTTAATTATTTAATGAATAACAATAATAAAATGCAGTATAATTTGTTTACATTAAAACATAGTTCTGATTAATAAAATGGAAAAAATGAGTCATAAATTGTTACATTTATTCAATTATTACAGCTACAGATCTGAGATCTCTTCTATTCAATTTTATAGGTCAAAATACTTACTGACCAAACAAATTTTGTATGAAAATTTCAGATCAGAGACATTCAATACGGCTTCCTATTATTGGTGCATCAGGAATCCGGGCGAAATCTATCGCTCACTATAATTCACTTAAGAAGCGTTTTGGAAGTTTTGTTATAATAACTTTTTTCCTTATATGTACCTATAGAATCATTTCCCGAAAGAGTGGTATTATTCTAATGACTTGAAAGTACCTTTGGAATCTTTGGGATGTCTAGTTACATAACAAAAAGAAATATAATTCTAAAAATATAAGCATGAAAAAAATATTTTGGAAAATTCTCATTACCCAATTGTGTAACGGATATAATCGTACTTGTGGTGGGGCAGAACTGGGCAAACACGTTTAATCTGAATCTGTGCAGGTCAATATTTCTAAATTTTTGTCTTTTGATAAAGTACTTATCTCAAATTAAAAACATTGTACGCTATAATCCGTTTATGGTTCCACAAAGAATATATTTTGTAATAAATGCATTGATAATATTCTTAATCATTAACTCCATTTGCATCATCATCAGAGCATAAGCTTATATTTTTTTCTCTTAGGCTCCTTAAACTTAGATTTTGGTGTCGTTTCTAAAACCCTTTCAGATAATTTACATCAGCATTTTTGTTCTTTACTCCACTACCTATCTGATATCCGAAAAGAACACTCTACAGTAGGTTCGTAGAATAGTACACAGCAGCAATACGGTAATGAAAAACAAACAGTATTGCATAGTTGCTTTCTTAGATGTTAGCAAAGCTTTTGACAAAGGTTGGCGCACAACATTGGTTTTCAAAATGAAGGAATATCGTCCCATTACCTACCTGAAATTATGTAGGTCTGAGAACAACAGTGAATAAAAGTGTTTTTAATAACTTTATAATAAAATCTGGTGTCCCTCAAAGCATCGTTTGAAACTGCTACTGTGCTACATACAGCAGACTTACCAATTAAGAATGAAACCAATACTGGTACCGACTTTCTTGCAGCTCCACGAAAATCCAGTAGCAGCGTCTAAAATTCTTCAGATACCACTTAATGAAAAGTGGAAATAAAAACGAACGAATCGAAATCTGTCCAAGTGACCTTCACCTAGAGCAAAAACAAGTTTTCTTCAGTTTCACTTAACAATATTGATTTTCCGTATTCCCCTAGTACCAAATGTCTAGGAATACACTCAAAACTCAACACATACTTAAAGCAATGACAAATTGACCTGAGGATAAAAGACGTGCACTGGTTAATCAATAGAAAATTGAAATGTACCCTACTCCAACCATTATTAGAACCACAAATTTTTATTTGTGTCGTCCGCAAATGTGACGATAGTGTGGTTTCTATTTGAGAGATGCCACTGGTATATTAGAGGTAAAAGACCGGCCCAAGAACACTACCCACGTTGATTTCCTTTAAGTCTGAGTAAGCATATTTTTGCTTCATTCTGAAGGTTCGTTCTTTTATATAGGGTACTAACAGTTTCACAAATTGGTTAGGCAAGAGTTTATATTTGAGCCCTTCATGCCAAACGTTGTCAAATGCATGGATCACGTCTAAGAAAACAAAGGAGCAGATTTTCTTTTCTAATGATTTTTCTATGACATCGGTTATCCTGTGTACCTTTTCCATGGTGGAGTGGTTTGTCCTTAAGCCGAACTGATGTGGAAGTATTAGTTTTCTTTCTTCAAGTATAGGGCTTAATCTTTTTAGTAGTATTTTCTCGAATAGCTTCTATGTCATTGGTAATAGTGATATTGGTTTGTATAAAGATACTACGTTTGGTGGTTTTCCTGTTTTGGGAATCATTATTCCTTCAGCTACTTTCCACAAGGTATGTACATAATCAAGGCGGAAGACTGTGTTTACAATATGCGTTAATTTGGTTATAGCTTTCTTTGGTAAATGTTTTAGTATTTTCTCTGTGATTAAGTCGAAGCCAGGAGCTTTCTTCGGTTTTATATTCACTTTAATCATTGTGGATACTTCTTTTGGAGTAGTATAAGTTATTTTCAAACTGTCTTGATTTTGTATTAATTGTTCTTGTCGTTCTTCTCCTTCGGTAGCTGTAAAAGTGTGTGCTAAATGTTCTGCAAATCTATTTGCTTTTTGTTGATTGTTTTTAGCCCAGCTACCATATTAGTTTTTGATTGGAGGATTTTGGGTGATTGGTCTCTTTAATCTTTTGGTAGCTTTCTATAGTGAGTTATGCGTAGACTTGTCGTTTGCCAATTCGTAATAAGTACTCACTTATAGTCTTGTTTTTGATATTTTGGATTTACCTTTTCAGTTGTTGAGTAACATTATTCAGTTTGGTTTTATCTTCTGGGGCTCTAGTTTGATGCTACCTGTGTCTCAGTTTGCGCTTTTCATTTGTTTTATTTCTATTTCGTTTGGGTAGTTATTGCCCTTCGTCCTTGCGATCAGGTTGGGGGTACTATCCCATGCAGCTTGTTGGATACAGTTGACTTGTATTTCAACATCTAACTCTTTTATGTTTTTGAGACTTAGTGAGGGATAGATTTTTTCTTCTAATGAAGCTTGGGAATTCTGTCAATCTGTTTGTCTGGAAGGTTTTGTTTTTTAATGATAGAGTCAACAAGCGTGAGGAGAAGGAAAATAGGTTTAGAATTATTAAAAATGAGATGAAATTCTTGGTTAAATCCTTCCAATACAAAAAATGTAGTTCCTTAAGGTGAAGAATTGTTGATATAATGTACATCTTTCTGCGCCTATCTCTATGTTTCAAATTAGATTTAAATAATATGTATATGTTCGAGGTTGGTAAAAAATATTTATATGAATAGAAACGGCGTGATGGTATTACTGTTGTTTCATTATGTATAGAAGTAATAGAAGTAAATAGATAACGGGAATCCTCACAAGAATGGAGCTAAATATTGCTTAATAAAATTATTTAAAAGTCGAAATTTATATACTCGTAATAACTATTTCAAAGGTGGCCGTTGACGAACAGCTTTGATGTCTCTAAAACAGTAAGACCGTTTTCGCGCTAAAATTAGTTCAGAATTTGAAATTGCAATCTTTAACAGAAAAATGTAGTTTATTAGAATTGGTGTCTATTTTTAAAGAATGAAATTGAAATTAGAAAATATTTCATATTGTCTATCACTGCACAAAAAGAATAATGCTACTAATCATAATTGTGTGCAACTATCTGAGTTACTACAAAATTCCAATATTTTCTATCGTCACTCAGGTACTCTTAAGGCAGTTTTATTACGACTATATATCTACTTCCTTCATTTGGGTAGATATAAGTGTTTTGCAGACTTTAAATTTCTTACCTGACTCTACCTGTGGGTTTTTGTATTCGTTTTTAGAAGAAAATAAAGCTTTCAAACATCAAGGAATAGATAAATCAGTAATTTTAAAAGATCCAAAATAGCGTGAGATAACGTAAAGTTCTTGGAAACTACTAAAAAGGAGTATATACTAAGAAATCAGTTAAACAATTTAATAGCTGTTTAAGATAATAAAAATATTGTAGCGCGTTGTACCAAGGTTAACTTTGCATAATAGTCGTTTTATTTCAAATGCCAAATAACGAGAATCAAAACTACGAAATAATAAATGTGTCGCTGATTTCTGATATATCACAACTCCTTTCAAATAATGTTAAAGTCAAAAAAACAAACTATCGAGTAATAAGCGTTTGAAATTAATTATAACTTTATTATCTACTATTCGCATGATAACTCAAAAACTGACAGAGTTACTGCAATGGCGACTATTTACATGACATAATTTGAGATAAGGTTTCCAAGTTTTCTAGCAACAATAGTAAAATAAAAGAGATTTTCTTATTTTTTGATTTATGACATTATTTGAGAGGTGGTGCGATATCCAAACATTGGAACTATTCAATATTTATTTCAACCTTCGATACCAAACTTTTGCTGACTTCACTTATCGTGAATATACATTTATTATACCTATAAAATTTATAAAACGCAGTAGTGAACAAAACAGTGTATTTTATCATTTTTAACAATGTATTTTAAGGAATTACAAAACCAACAACATGCGTGGTATAGATGTTTCCAGTTATAGGTATATAACTCCCTCCCTCAAGTAATGAAACCTAAAAGAAAAATGGTTTGTACAATAAAAAACGCTTTGTTTATATAAACCGCACATGTTTATATAAACATGAAAATTTTCGAAACCATACTACTATTTTTACCTGCAAACAAAACTTACGTTTGACAAATGGCAAATAGGTAGCTTTGATGAAAGCAACGTTGCCACATTACAAACTCAGTGTTCACCAATTGAAATTAAACGGTACTTTAATAGTGTAATAAGTAGTTTTTTGCAATGAAACAGAAATATCAATCCTCCATTTTTCTTTGATACCCCAATATAGGTCTTTTTTATCTTCTTTAATAGCATGCTTTCTTCCAACTCTCTTTAGTCCTTAGTTAGTTATTTAAAAACCTAATGAAAATTATAATTTCACTGCCAGGCACTAGATAGAAACGTTTTGTCACCTTCATATTTATTGTTCATCATTCTGGCTATAAACTTATGGAATTGAATCAAATTAACTATAAAAAACTATCGGCTTTATCTGATTAGTTATGGTTTGAATTTTCTAGACCAGATCCTCCGAGTATAGTATTTTGGTGTGTTGATATTTAGTAGAGAACTCTAGAATATTTTTCAATCTTTGTTTTAAATGGTTCAATAACGTCTATAGAATATAAAACAACGTTTAAAACGAAAATTTTTTCGCCGAATTGGTACTAATTACCAAACGTTAATGTTCCTTGTTTAATTGTTAGAAATATATTAGTTGTTATAAATTATTACAATTTAACAACTATTAAATGAGTTCTCATAACACATCACAGATATTATTCCATTATTAAATAAAGGTTCCAAGAAAACTTTTACCTTTCAAAATAACTCAGAGTTTGCTTTGTTATTTACCTGGCAACGCTGTAACACCTTTCTCTCTTTAGCCGCTCTTCTGCAGCGTTCAGTTGTTTTAGTCTCTCCCTGCTTCTGGCTGAGGACGTTATCAATCGTGTAATGCGCACCATTTTCTTTTTCTTTTTTATTAACTTCTTCCGTACCGAGCGCGTAATTAAAAATGATCAACAAGTTTCGGTATAAGAAACCTGCAAATAAGGGTAACGCGTGTTACAATGCAGTTAGTGATAATGATACGCTGAAAAGGATTAAGAGTGGCATAAAGGATATTAAAGTGAAAGATAAGGATAATGACACTGCGATGAGGGTTAATACAAATAGTTTAACAAGAAATGGAAAAATTAAGGAGGATAACGAGGAGTTTTTAGATGAAAAAACAAAAAAAGAATTATATGTATGTATAAAAGACTGTCTTGGTATAAATTTAAATTTTAAATTCCTTTTGTAATAACTTATTTGATGAAGTATTTGGAAAATTGAAGGTTGAGAGTATGTTTAGGGTAATTGTTTTGATAAACAATACTAATTGAACTACTATTTGATCGTTATTTCTATTTATGTTTATAGAGTTTTTAAAGGATGCAACAAAGGAGAGTTAACACCATATGGTCGATATGTTTACAAAACAGGTTAATAAATTAAGTAGGTAGTTAACAAGTGTTCTTTTTAATCCGATTCTTTACATGACAGTTTTGTAATAACTGTAAAAGGAATACTCATAATATTGATCAATTAGTATAAATTATGTTTTTACATAGTTGAATTAAAGGTTAATGTTCATAATGAATTTGGTCTGATTGTTCCATTGGGAGAATAATAATTTGAGTATATGGATGAATTCCTCAAATATTACTGGGACCATAATAATTTGAAATTGTGCTAGGTATTTCGAGTATTGTCACAAAATTAACGGTTTTATAGGTGCCAATACACTTTTTTAGAGTTGTCATATGTAAGGTGAATATTAAAAACAAAATTATCTTTCAATAATTAATACCAACTGCCTAACATTACCTACATGTTTAGTCTTTGATTATTTCCAAATATGTGAAACAACAAAAGTTAAACAATATTCCTTATATTTTCATTGTTTAATTCTGTCTTAAAGATATCTGTTTAAGGTTTTATGCTCTATTCATATTTTTTCACCTTGATGCCTTTTCCACAAACATATAGCGACTAGGAATTAAATACACTCCTTATAGAAATTAGAAAAAACCAATGTTCATACATCTAATTGGTATTCCTGATATTTCTACGGTCATTGCAGAAACTGGAGATACGCAACAAATTGATTTGTCGATAAAAATTGCTAAAAAGAGGTATGCAAACAAGACTTTCTCCTTGAAAAATTAAACAAAAAACTTTATGAAACATTTGCTTCGTATCCCAGGAAAATTCCTCATTTTCTAATTATATCTACGACAAGCAATTAACAATTACATATCCCTAATATCATTGTTCTACAATAATTAACCCGCATTTGTTTTGTTTCCGTAAAAGGAAAAATTTTAAAACGTTAATAAGTTTTGTGAGAATAATAGACAATTGATTATAAAGTTAATTGAATAATACGATGTTGCTATCTCTTTAACTCCATCTGTACACGTTTTAATAGGTAATAGTTCGTTGACCAAGCTTATACTATATCTCACAGTAAAAAAACTTTAGGTTACAACAAAGGAAGTCAAAATAGAATCGTAAATATATATAATTTATATAAAAATCACGTAAGTAAAATAGTACAATTATTTTGGCAATAAAAAATATCGAAAAATTATAAACATATAAAATTCTTGGTTGTTTTGTATATGAAGCACTATTTTCGACAATCGTTTTATTTATAAGAAAATTAGGCAGTGAAAAATAAATTATTCAATAATTTTGCAATTTTTTGTTATAAAAATAGCCTTAAACAAAAACCACGAGAAGTAACCTTTTAGTTAAAACGTGATATTAAATATAGGTAAATATATTAGAGATCACCTGAGATAAATTGTTACAAACAAGCTCGCGAAATTCGCGCGGCGCCTTTAATCTGTTTTAAGTAATTGGTCTAACTAAGACGTCTTGCCATCGAACTTTGGGGCTTTGACTCATGTAGAACTGCCGATCTCTTCTCTGTTGCTGAAGGCGCCCACTTCGAACATTTATTACAGTTTTTTTTGTTTCTTACAATTTTTTTCTCATGTAACTAACACGGTGTCCGACAGTATGCAGTTCAATTAGAAATGTTTGATTGTGTTTTAATACCTCCTGTGAATATTTTCAATAAATAATTACAATTTATGATAATTTCCTTAAGAATGTCTATGGCGAACGGTTTCCTTGGCATGTACTTACAACGATCTAAAAATCTACATATTTTTTAAACCATAACTTTTATTGAGTTTAACAAAGAATACCTTGTTAAAATATCAATTGAAAAATTCGGTTTTGCTATCTTCAAATTGTACAGCTTGTCCCTGTAAAAGTTACGAATTATTAACCATTGGGCATGAGCCGCCCCCGGCTTTCATATAGTAATGTAGAATTTTTTTATTCCTTCAACACACCACTTGAACATACGTAATCATCCATTAAAAATTCATATAACTCGAATGTATAAATTAGTAGACATACTTGAATATAAGTTCTGATTTCGCCACTTTAAACGCCTATAACTTGGAAACCAGGGGTCGTATTAGAACATTTTTTTATGTCACAGCATAACGTCATCTACTCACTCTCGAATTTTTGCATCAAGTCCCGGATCACCCTGTATAAAATGTCAGCAAAGGAGACAGTGACTGTAGCTTAATCTCTTATCAAAAATTTGTTTCTTTCCAATACCTATACTACCATTTTGTTTTTGGGTGAACAAAGAAGTCGTGAAGGCTCCTGATTATTTTCCTCTCATCATTTCTCAAATGTTTCTAAACTCTCTTTTTGAAACATTCTAATTTTACTTTAGTAAAATGATATGTCGAGAAGTTGTGAAATCAAAGCCATGGTTCACTTACTGACACGGATTTTGCACTAAAGCTCAGTAGCAATAAGCTTTTTTTTTTGAAATGCCAAAAAGTATAAAAATCGCAAGCCTTAGTGACCTATCAATTTTGCTGTTTATGAGAATTAGTCTCAGACAGACATATAGGGGAATTCATAATTTTCAATCTTCAAAAAAATACCACGAACAATACTGAACGTGTCCAACACTGACAATTACACTGTTTAACGCGGGTTTCGATAGTCTAACACGCGTTTCGATAACCAAGTTATCATCTCCAGAGACTGAAGGTGAATGGAAGCGTTGGTGTAGTGGTAGAATTAAATAACTCAATTCACCTTGCTTTTTAAAACAATTTATTAGCAAACTGAGTATTTAATAATTTAAAGTTACAATTAGTTACAATAATCTGACTAACGTACTAGACGAATATCAGTTGAATGAACAAAATATTACAGGATTCTTTATATATTAGTTCTTATCTTATACCATAATAATTATAAAATTAGTTAAATATATTTATGGTTCAAAATTGTCACATTAATAATAATTAACTGAAGATGATACTTCAATGGGGTTGAAATGGAATCTATAAAACTTACAGACTGACTAAACATATTCAAAATTTATAGCAAGATGAGGTAAATAGGTTAGAGTTCATAATAATAAATAAGTAATTGATGATGATGCGCCGCTGTAAAGAGGGTTGTTTTGGATAACTTAACTGTAGCGTAAACAGAGGGTTCAGTATGAATATGAGCGTTCCAGAAATTCCAACTTAGTAATAAACAAATGAAATACCCGTCAGCTGATCACATTTATCCATACTAGGGTAGAAAAGATCCAGTCATATGGTTAGGACAAGATTATATTCCGAATGTCCAGATCATGTTTAGAGAATGAACATCGGTATACCATTCTCCATCTCTCTCTTCACTATTCTGATTGAATTGCCATTACGTTGAAGTTTCGAGTGGTAGGAACGGCGAAGAAGGAAATTAACAAGTTTTGATTTTATTGGCGAGTGTGGTAAATCGATGTTCGTTCTCTCTTTTCCAATACTACAATTCCATTAACATGTTGCTCTCTCTGTTTTCAATTTAACTCGAGAAGTTCAATTGGTATAACTGCCACTACTTTATACAAGTAAAAAATTAGCAGCTACGAGAATGGTCCCAGAAGTACTTGACCCAACAACAACCGATTAAGTTAAATACCCTTTTTATACCCGAGCCATTTTATCAAGTCTGTGAACAGAAAATAATCCGAGGACGGTAAATCTGGCGAATATGGTGCATGAGTTGGTAATTGTAACTTTATAATTAATTTTTACCATTGCAATAACGGATGTGTGTGCTGGTGCATTTTCTTGATGAAACAGCAGTTTCTTCGCTCAAACGTTGCAATAAGTTCGCATAAAACTCGCCGTGGATAGTTTTTTCTTATTCAAAATATTTAATGAAAATTATCTCATGCGCATCCCCAAAAAACAACACCATGACCTTGCCGGTTTTTGCCTTCTCTGGAGCCGGTTCTCCCTTATCAGTCAATTGTTTTGATTGTTCTTTTGTTCCGGGTTTGGAGTGATGGATCCAACATTGCCAAACACTCGATGGAAACATCTTCATGACGCTATTTTTGTTTCATTGTGAACAAAGCGGCACCAATCTTGCGCACAGCTTTCTAATGACCAAATTTTTAGTTGATATGCGATGTACCGCATTTTTATTATAAAAAAATTTTAGAAAATCAATCAAAAACAAAATGGAATTCATGAATTCCATTTCGTTTCTCATTTAAATTATCAAAAATGGTCACTCTTTAATTTTTTAGGAATGAATAGTGGATTTCTTGTAAAAGTATCGAAAGAAAAGAATCGTCTATAAGTTTTGCTACATTCTGGAAGTATCAATATTCTTTATGTTATATATTACATATGTCAACTTTAAATTTTTTTTATTTTGTTTTCGTCTATAATCTAAACCCTACTTAAGTTGGTTGTTTTATAAAAAATGGATTTATTTATCTTTTGAAAAATCCTTATTTTAAAACAATTACAGAACAGCTGCATTTTTGATAAATGTTCATTTATCATCGAATATATAAAACAACGAAATTCTTTTAACTATGTATCTCTTCCTACGGCCCCAGGCAAAAAGATAAATTTTGATGACGTAAACCATCAGAGACATAATAATTTCCGTTCCTTGTGATAAAAAATCTCATACCGTTAACTTCCGTCGTTAGAAACGAAAAAACTGTCAATAGGGATGTTTGTTATTCAATATTAGATGTTTTTCTTATCTATTTGAATAATTTTAATCGATGTTAAATTAATGTCTGCTATTTAATGACAATTTTTAATTTGAGAATCAATTTAGATCATATAAATTATGGAACAAGCTGAAAAAGCCTATTTTCCACACGTTTCTTTGATATACAAATAACGTGTGATAAAACACTGGCAGGCCAGCTGGTTACGATATAGACAAAAAAGAGATGGGATCTACTTCAAGGTGTATACAGTATCCTAACAGGAAATCAACATAATTTCATACGCTGTATATAAACTCATGAAAAGCTTCCATTTATTTTCAGATTATAAAAAAATTACAAGCTGCTAAATTAACTATCATTTTTAGATCTTCTACCACTTGCATACCTTTTAAATTTCATCCTCATCGTCATATAGCTCCCACTGGAGCAAAGGGCACCTGTCGGTGTTTCGGGGTCGTTATGAGTTTTTCGTCTCATTTTGTTGAGGGCTCTCCATTTACTTACGTTTTTGGGTATTTCTGTAACATCTTTCCATGTTAAATTTATCTGTTTATCTTTCTCGATAATTCTTCTCCATGTTCGTACAGGTCTACCTCTTCTCGTTCTGCCTATTGTATCATAATTAAATGGTTGTTTGGTATGTTTGTTGCTGGTATATGACCTATACATCTCCATTTTCGCATCGTAATCGTTACGTCTCTTCTTCTGTTTTGCTCCAACCTTTTAAATTTACTGGAGAAATTTTGTTCTAACGGTCTTACAGGGGGCGAAGGCGGTAAATTTCCTCTAATTCTTGGAAAATCTTTAACCACCGAGCAATTTTTTCAAGTCTGTGAACAGAAAATAATCCGTCGACGGTAAATCTGGAGAATAGGATGCATGAGTTGGTAATTGTAACTTTAAATTATTAATTTTTACCATTGCAATAACGGATGTGTGAGCTGGTGGTGGTGTCTTGATGAAACAACACTTTCTTCTTAACCGAATGCTTGATTTCTTTGCTCAAACGTTGCATGAAGTTCACATAAAACTCGCGGTTGATAGTTTTTCCTTTTTCAAGATTTTCAATGAAAATTATTTTTTTTCATTTTTCATATCTTCGAACTGTTGGAAAGGAGTGATTCTGAAGAGTCGAGTGACAGTGCCAGAGAACCACGTAAATCGCAATCGCGGGTTACCTAGCAAAAAATAAGAAAAATTGGGAACGGATTTGGATTATTGACTCAGTTTAAATATTCAAAATTTCTATCACCAGACTATTAGACTCATATTGCATGGTGGATCTCAATTTAGGACAATGTCAAAATTTTTAACGACAATTTTTTTTATATTATTGCTGAAGAAACTAACAGAGTTTGAAAGCGAAAGCTCGTAACCAAACCTGTTATATTTGGCTTGATGTATCTACAGATTTTTACGATCTGTATCATCCAAATTCAAATGAAAAATAAAAGATCGAGGTCATATAGAAGTGAACGAAAATTGACAGACTCCTTTTTTGGGACAATAATGCCTTTGAAGGGACAGTTTTCTTCTTTAATTTCCTTCACTGTTTCGAAATAATTTCATGAATAAACAGTCGTTAAAATGAACTAGAAATCAAAATAAATTTGTATTTAATAACATATCAAATAAGAACATCAAACGTAAAGTTTTCTTGGTAAAAACTTTTTGAACGAAACCGTTCTGTCGCGGTTATAACACGAGGAATAATCGTGCCGTCACATACGCTAGGAAAAACAAGCTTGACCTCCGGCTGTAAAATCGTACTATACTTAAATGAAAGTAGTTTTCAAGAACCGAGTAGTTGAAGTTCAAACTCGTGCAGCGTTGCACAAAGCCTATTGTCAACAATATTAGATCCAATTCGATGTCTAACATAAGTTGCGAGTTAACAGTTTACTTAGCATTGTTGCTAAGTAATTCCTTATTCGGTAATAACGGGTTTGAACGTTAAGTCAAAGAAGAAATTAATACGGCAACGCGGTTTATTAATATTAATAAAAATTATAAATTGCTTAAATTATCAGTCACATATTTAATAAATTATATATCTATTTTAATACTAATTAATTAACTAATTAAAATTGTTATCCGGACTCTGCTTCATTTGTTATTGTTTTGCTGACTTTAAATGTGGTCGTACAAACACCGATGATGGTGAACGTTCTGGTTGTCCAATTGAGGTTGTTACTCCAGAAAACATTAAAAAAGTTCACAAATTGGTTATGTTTAATCGTAAATTGAAATTGCATGAGATATCTGAGGCCGTAAAGATATCAGAAGGCAGGCAGGATATTTACAATTAATGCATAAACATTTGACCATGAGAAAGCTTATTAGAAAGAAGGTGACGTTTACGTTTACTCACAGTCGATCAAATCAACAACGTGTTGATGATGATTCAGCGCAGTTTGGCCATGTTTACACGTGATAAATCAGATTTTACTATACTATACGTGGCAATGGATGAAAAATGGATCCATTACTTCACTCTGGAATCAAAATGTTCATCATCTGAGTGGACTGCAGCCGGTGAACCACGTCCGAAGTTGAAAAGCTTATGGCTTCAGTATTTTTGGATGGGCATGGAATATTGTTCATCGATTATCTCCAAAAGAAAAAAAATCAATAGCGAATACTACATAGTTGTTGGATCGTTTGAATGCAGAAATCAAGAAAAAAACGGCCTCATATGTCGAAGAAAAAAATTTAGTTCAAATGAAGAAGTAATTGATGAAACGGAAGCCTGCTTTGAAGCAAAAGAGTTAGAGAAGTATTGGAATGATTATATTGCTGTCTAAGGATATTACATTGATGAATGAAATCAATTTTTGGGGAAAAAATGTGATTTTCTTAGTTAGTCACATGACTCATTGAGTAATAAAAAGTTTATCGAAAAAGCAGTTTTAACTAAGAACATGAGATTACTGACACATTTCTTTAGATGTTAGATTCTACGGTAAACCAACTATTATCGGCTTAAACTTTAAAACAAACAATGATTAAAAATAGAAATGTAGAGCGTAATCTCGAAACACCTCCATTTTCTGTTTCATAAGAATTACCGGAGTGTTAACAAACAAAAACCTGTCTATTTGTTCATTGCGATATCACAAAGATATTCTGTTCAAGATAGAGTTACAAACACATTTTTGGTATATTAAAGTAGAACAAGATAATTAAACAAAATTCAAACTATCAATTATAGCTGTGAACTGATATCAGTCGACAAAGCTACTCAATATTTTATACGTAGGACAATTTATAGTTTATATAAGGGAAACTGGGTTGCGATATTAGAAGTAATACAGCAAAATGTAGCAAATTATCCAGATTAAAATTATATGAGTTTAGAAACTGCATCAAGCGACGTGGTTTTAAAGACAAAGAACTGAACGGATTGCGTTAACCGAATCATCAAAGATCGTTCGATGACGACAAGATTAGTTACGTCAGATAAAAGACTACCGAAGTTCTAATAGACGAATAGTGTTCAAAAAGGGCTCAATTCACGTCTGGTACCCTGTTTAAACCAAACTTTAATATTCAGTTTTAGCAAGTTAACGAGGTATAATAAAGATTTTTTGCAAGTTCCAAGTAGGACTACAATTAAGTGCATCTGTCTAAATAACGGCGTATAATGCAGTCCAATTTATAATGATTCGATTGCCTTTTAACAAATACTTTCAGAGCATAAGATATATACACAATAAATTTATAAAATGAGGTATCTACGTCTATGGTAGATCAAACAAAATTGTACGCAAGGGTCTTTATAATATGCAATTGATATTAGAAAAACTATGAGCAAAACTCGATTTTTTAACAATAAGGTCACGAACACATTGATTTGGAATTCCTTATATATAATCCTTATTGATGATTTATGAAACAAAAGGGAAGCGTTAACTGGTCAATATTAAGCTGAATTTTGCTACATTTTAATGTCGAATTTAGGAAAAACGGCCGCTTTTATTGAAAAACATAGTTTTGTTACATAACGATGATAAGCTTACCTATTAGTCCCTATTGGAAAATTAGTCTAACGTTCGCAAACCTAAAAAAGGTTTGGTAGACAATGATTTCTGACAGAAATAGTTAGGCAGATAACTTCCGACAGTTTGACAAAACTAAGTCACCCTCCCTTGAGGCAAGCCTCTGCAATAATTTGTTTTGTAGAAAAATGTACATCTCCTGAAGCCTGGATGAAGTTTTTGATGTTCTATATTTTCTCAATAAATTGACTCTCTCTGTTACAAATAAATAAACAACATATTATCACTTTTCAAATGATAGTTTTTTATATCAAATTTTAAGAACTACCTGGCAAAGTGAATAATCAATTGTGATAGTGATAGGCCGTGATGAATTTACAAATATACTTTTTATATTACTGTATAAGGCTAATGAACTTGAATGCATGAGTAGTTTCAGATGTAAATTTTTAATTGTTATACTATTTGTTTGATCATTGTTAACAGGAGTCCAGTTCTAATGAACAGACGGGCGGTTATTCGCATTTAATGGTTGATGAAGACATCTTTTAGTACTAAATTAGTTACAGACAAGAAAAGACGCGTCAATAAACTTTGTATGAATCAAATGAATAGATATTTGTTTATTGACATTTCAAAAACGTGTTCTTCAGTCAAAATAACCTTCGACTGGTTTTGGAAATATCCTTTCTAATTAGTGTTTCTTATAATATACGTTCAACATTAAATTTGGAAACCTCGCATCGTTTTCATCCTTCTAAGATAATTTTTTTTACGAAATATATTGGTAAATCCTTTATTTACTTATCAATTGCTTACAGATGCAATCTATTCATTCAGTATAATATTTCACAATTAGTTTTATTCATAACTGTTTACATAAGAATCTTACTCCCAATTTTTCTAGCATTCATTAGTTTCTATGTGGTTTATACTCTTAAAGTTTTTCGACTCTTATTTCATGGTACCTATACATTTCATTGGTTCTGTTGTCTCATTGATCTGACACTGTCTTTCGAATGCGATAAATCTCTGCTTTATTTTTATATATTCTACGTAATGAGACTGATATTTCATCTCCAAAACTTTCGTTTTTATTTGAAGTTGGCTCTGATATAGGAGCTGCTCCTCTGCAGGGCTGGGGTTGTGGTGGCTGCGAGGGTTTGTGCTGAACAGGAGGAAAAGTGAACGATAATTGGCCAAAAGAAGACCAAAAGAGAGCTCTAGTTCAAGTAAAAACGGTACTTCTTGGTTTGGGGATTTTTGTTTTTTCATTGTTTATTTCTAATTTAAATGGGGAGAGGGCTGGTACAGCTGCGGATGCATTATTTATATGCTCGGTTGATGTGTGCTACTACCGATTGGACGTGTTAGTTCGTCAATTTCGTTAGTTTTTTCACAATTTCTTTTTTTCGATTGTGCTATTTTGTTATTGTAAAAATAATTAGAAACATTAGATCAAGATCAAATTCTGACACGACAGACAGAAAAGCGAATCCAAATAGTCAAAATGTGATCATTAAATTGAAATTAAATGAGGTATTGAAAGGTTCGCGTGCTGCTATCAGAAGAAAACGGCAATAGCTTTGGAAAAGGAGTGATTGGCTCCTCACCTCAATAATTCACTAGCGTATTAATCGAATATTGTGTAGCAATACTAGGTCCCTGTTCTGCTCAATTGATATCGGTTCGATGATAAAAAAGCGGTTACAAATAATGATTTGATTTCACTTCTGAAAGCTGTCTACCAGGACTGCCTAATGAAGTATGACATCCCTAATCCTTCCAACAAGATAGACGCACGTGTTTTTTCGTATATCTTTTTATTATGTTGTTTTATGCAGCTTTTCAGCACGAATCACATGTGCAAATCGTCTGTTACAAATTGCTGTGCGCTGAAAGTGCTCAAACTCAACTGTTATTTTCCAACATATCCTTAAACGACTCGACGGTCTGATCTCAGAAGTGCGTGTCTAACGTTTTTGTTAGTTGAAGTTCGTTCTTTGTGAAGCTGACCTTTAACGTCTTCTCTGCTTTCCAAAATGTCTACCAACGAAAAACTTTTGCTCCTAATAAGCTATTTTCCCTATTCCAATTTCTCAAAATTCATACTCGTGGCTTTACCGAGAACACACCACAAAACTTCGCTCTTGGCACTGAAAAAGTAGAAGAGATAAATAAATTGGACAAGCACAACGTTGCCAGATCGTATGCAGTGTTACCGAATAATTACTAATTTGGAAGGAACTATCTGAAAAGAGATATGTCAATCTTATTTGACACAAAAACAGCCAAATATGCAATAAAAATAATGTCATCCTAAGGCTAGGCTAGGCAAAGACAGTAAATAATTTATCAAAAATGGGATGAGATTACCAAAATCGTTTCCAGGGATAGTGACTTAAAAGCAAAACTATCTAGTCTCAGACTCTACACATCTCGTATAACAACTTTTTAGCTCCTCATTTTGTAATAATGTGATGTATATAATAATGCGGGCTTGACACGAATTTATTTTTCGAATTTCAACTAGTTTCCCGAGTTTTGAAATTGTTTTGTCCCAAGTGAATTGAAATTTCTGAAACAGTAGGTGATACTTAACACAATTACACTGTCGTCTTCAGAGACCGATGATAAACAGTTTACTTGGTGTAGTAGTAGTGCGCTTAATTCCAATTTTTACTTATTATTTGGGTTGAGATACCTCTAAAACAATTATGTCATCTGTTTTACATCTTAGACAATTCTACTTAGACATCTTATATTCTGGTTGCTATGATTCAACAATCACTTTTTTTTTAATTGTGTAGGAAGTCTGTTTTCATTTTTCAGGTTATGCTTCTTGCTATCAGTCTGGCTTTCGTGAATTCGTTGGATATTGGCTTTTTTGTGTGTATCTGACTGAAGTTTACAAACGAATGAATATACTCTTGAAGTGGAATTGATTGTATAGGGATTTATTATTAGCAACGCACGGTTTTTGTGTGCACTAAATGCATATTCTGGTTTTGAATGTTTGAAGTAAATTTGATTAAATATTAAGCCTGAATTATGTGATATTTGAATTTTCTTATAGTCTATTTTGATTTGCGATAGAGTAAAAAACGAATCCAAAACCAAAATAAATGTACCTGTTTTCGGGATTTTATTGGTCTCTTATAACCATACGCTGTACAGAACAATAGAAAAAGGTTTTGACCTGTCAAAATCACGAATGATTCGTAATTTTATTACTCTTTCATAGATAAAAGTAGATTATAGCATTTTATTTCGAGTTTTTTCAGCGCTTCAAATATGTTCTTATTTTCAGATAATGTATTTATTATTTATATTTAATATATTTTTGACTTTTACTATAATTACTATTCATTGTATGAAAATCCAAAATACATAATAGTATTTAAGTAATATAACGGAATATAAAACTTCAATTTAAATGTCATCTTTCAAGGTTTCCGATAAATCGGTATCATTTTAAGAATAAATTATGATGAGTATTTAAATATTACAAACCACCTTAAGAAAGCATTTTTACTGCATAAATAGCGATAACTTTTTCTAAGAAATCTCGAACCGGAAATTTTTGAGTGATTCAACTTATAACCAGGTTCTTTCATTTTGCCCGTAGCAGGTTCTTAGAATTTATGCGATAACTATGTATGTGTTCTACGAAGCTTGGTCAATATTTTTTTTGAAATATAATATTTTCATTTGATTAAAAAAAAATGTATTTATACAATATTTATTTATTCGTAATCAATGTTATTAGGCATTTTTGAGAACTTAATTATACTATAATTGATTTTTCTTCATATAATAATCGGAATTTTTTTTATTTTAATTTGATAGTCGACTGTCTAATTATAAGTTTCACTCTATTCTCAGCAAGTACATAGTATGTTATTTTGATTCACCTAGTCGTGACCGCCTTGTTCAACTACAGTAGGAAGATTTTAGATTTAACAAATAACCTCAAATAATGGAGAATAGATGTCAAAAGATTTATTGAACAATAAAATTGTCAATGAATTTCTAACTAACTTCTAACAAAGTATTGAAAATAGAGAGGGAGATGGCTATTAAATAATGATACTGCGCGTCTAAAGAGCGCCCTAGACGGATATGGTAAAAAACGAGTAGTGCGTTGGGTATCTAAATATCTTGTCTATGCACGTCCCAAAACACGTTTCCGTCACTATTATAGTATTTGTGTAGTAGCGGTTTGAAACAAACATGTTTTTTTTCTAGTGCCGAAAACCATGTGTGCCATGCAAACAAAGTAACGTATCAATCTAAAATTTCTCGTTAGATTGAAAAAAACTGACCGAGTACTATAAATTGTTGCAAGAGGCCTATGGGGGATCGTTTTTTTCGATATTAACGGTATCGTGATGACTGAACGGGTTCCAGAGGGTCAGACTGTCAACCAGATTTAGTATTTGTCAGTTTTGGAAACACTGCGATAACGAGTTCGTAAAACACAGATCGATTTTGCACCAGGACAATGCACCTGCCCATAACGCGCTATCTGTGAAACAATATTTTCCAGTAAGCGTACTCCAGTGCTCGAACACCCGCTGTACTCACCAGATTTGACACTGTGCTACTTTTTTGCTTCCGAAGTTGAAAGGGACCCGATTTAAGTCGATGGAAGCGGCAAAGCAAAAAACGTCAGAGCTCCTAAAGGCCTTCACCAATGAAGACTTCCAGCACTGCTTCGATCAATGGAAAAAACGTATGGAAAGGTGTAAGGAGAGGGGAGGGGAGTATATTGAAGAGAAGCATTCCAATGTAGAATAGTTTTTATAATTTTTCGTAACCAGTCTCGTTATTTAATAGCCAGACCTCGTATGATGAAAATTTTAATACATTAGTCTTCAAGTGCAGAAAAGATTTAATATTTTTTCTTTCTAGTAATATCTTATATAATATTTTTTCTTGTTACTATTATCGTATAAAGATCTTGTTAGCTTCACCATTTAGCCCTTGTATAGTACCATATATCAGTCTCCGGTCCATTAGATACCCTAATTTATTTTATTACAAAATGAAGAATTGAATGCTTCGAAGATGATTATGTTTAAAGGTATGCTACGAATGTTATGACTAACATCCATTTATTATACAACACGGACATTCCTAACAAATCTTTTGATATCATTTCAAAAGATGAATTTAATTTGACGAGATGTTATATGATTTGTTATAAATATATGTCACTCAAATTAATGTTTTTAATGCACTGGAATGAATTTATAAATATTAGTGATAGTAAAAGGTATCAATCAATGAAATTCTACAGATTGAAATTGCGATATTGAAAGTAAAATTTCTGTACACCCCTTGTAGAGTTGATCAGCATAATGCTTTCTAGACCCTATTTGTAGGGCAAATAAATTAACACCCTCTTTTTATTATTCTCTTTCGCTAATTATTTTCCAAACGGATCTGTTTTTAGTATTCATTCGTTCAATTCTCCTTCCTTTACTTCTTTTAACCATTTTAATCTCAACCTTCTTCTGCCATCTGTATTGCCTTACTTCTGCCATCTGTATTGCCCTACTTCTGCGTTTTAGTATGCTCTTTCCAAATGCTAGTTGATTTTGTGTGTTTTATCAATTTATCTTGATTTCACCAACTATTATCTTCCTTTTCGCTATTCTTAATTGATCTTCTTCTATTTTCGTCATTGTTTCTGTGCCATCTATTAATATCATTGCTTTGTAAATGTTCATTTTGATTTTCTTAGTTAGTATTTTGCTTTGTAATATCATCTTTTTTATCAAAACAATTAACTTTGTCCTATATTCAAAAACATCCTCAAGTTTCTGATACCTATAATTCTGATCATATTTCCCCTTTGCTGTCAATAATTATCTCCCATTGTTATTGCTGGCCACATCCTCATTATTTTTGTTTATTTTCATCTATTATTATTTACATTTCTTCTCTTTCTGTTGTCATTTTTGTAACATAGTTTCCGTTATGTTTGTCTTCTTTCTTATTAAGACTATGTTGTCGGCGAATGCAATTATTCAACCTCCGCTGTTCCTTTATTTTTCTTTTTTCACATTTATTATGTGATGTAATATTTACGTCCCCAACGCAAATTCTTAAAGATTTGGTGGAATATGCAGTAGTAGCATACATTTTGAATATTCTGAATACATTTTAACACAATAATTAATAATTATTTATATTATATGAAACACTATTTTTGCTATAGAGTGTATCTAATTGAGTGAATGTCAATTTGGTTACCTTAAGGCATTTCTCTTCTTTAGAATACCATAAACTAATTAACTCGATATTAATAAAATTGAGATTAGGGTCAAATAAGTGAGTTTTCTCGGCGAATGTGGGTCTAGATGATCTTCAGACGTTGCCCTAGGCTGTATCGAACAGGTACATGTCGTTGCAGTGGCCAAGAATCTTCGGATCTTCATAAACTTTCTATCGACAAAGAGAGTCGGTAAATTTCAAGATTAACTCATTTTCAAGACAATTATGAATAGTGGTAAAAGCTGTACCTTCATATTCATCATTAATTTATTATCTATATTTTAAATTACTGTATGCTTTTCTTTGAATTTATTTGATTTTTAAGTTAATATGTCTAATAAAATATAAGTACAGGCTGTAATATATTTATCTATATTTCAATTAATCAATATTTTTACCAGCGTCAATTTGAATATTGAGTTTTGAGTTCTATAAGTTTGAAAATTTATACAAACATTAATACAATTTAAAACCACCGCAAATCTTAATTGTTTCCCAGTCGATGAATACATAAGTATTCGAATGTTCGGAAAATATATTAAAGTTAGTCCACTTTGGTGTTTTATTGCCACGTTCTTGAAAGACGTTCCGACTTGTTTCAGTCTTTATCAAAATATAAAAAAATCTAATTTTAAATCAGAAGAGTCCTAAAATCATGAACATTTAGAAGCATGAACATATGGAAAGGTCTGAGAAATAAGAATTTCAAGAAATTTTTTTATAAATAATTGACGTCACATGGTATTTTGTGAAAATATGTGCATTACTTGATGATTAAAGCAATATTAATTACATATTTCAAATATTTCTACGCATTCAAGAATTTTTAACCCAATATTAATTATAACATGCACAGTTAATGTGAAACCCAACTCCTTAATCTTTTGCAATGACTTAATTCGTTGAGAAAACACCTAGGAATTCTTTCTTAAATTGAACTTTCCTGATGATGGTAAGAACACTTCCCGAAAGCTTGGATTTTTAGTTTAATAAAGAGTTCACAATTTCTATAATTTGCTGCAAGCAATATATTTTTTCTTGGTGAAACTAGTTTCTGTTTCTTAAATATATAGACATCTTCTAGGATGAATGGGTTATGTGGGAACACTGGGAAATTCAGTATGGTCCGATGTACAAACTTTATATGGGGCAAGACGGTGGGAAAGTTTTGAAAGCGGTACTATATCTGAAGGAACACCGACTTCAGAAATGATGAAAAGTCTTTCTAAATATCCAGTAAAGAAAATACTTTTCCCAAATAGAAAAATTATAGAATTATAACTTTCTGTTTTGATTAATTTTATATTGTTAAAAATTGTGTTTTTTTAAACTTGAAGTAATTGGCTAATTATTCACAAGCATTCTAAAACTCTAAGACAAAAAAGCATGTTTAAGTTATAAAATAAATATACTACGTTAAAATGGACACAGCTTTGAACAAGCAATGCTTCACCACTACAAAGTGCCAGTGCAGCAAAATTTAATCAAACACTAAGTCGTACAGATTCACCAGCATCACTACAATCCCGACGTAACTCCGCAAGTTGTTTCCTAGATTGATTAGACTATTTTTGGAAACGTTGTATTTAATCAAATTGGGTCTACTTAGAAACTACACGTGGAACAAAACTATACTTCGACCTTTGACTGACACACTCTCCTCGGTAAATGTCAGTTCACTTGGAGTTGACCCTTAGACAGTTCGGAAAGTAAAAAAGCTAATAATGAAAAGAGAGAGCAGAACACGTTCTTGTATTCCACCATTTCTTACTGCAAAAGCGTGAATTTGAAGATATGTGGATTATTCAACTGAACGACTTCATGGTATTACAGGCAATTGCGAAGTCGTAATTATATGGAGTGTTATATTACTTCCAATTATTATCATTAAAATGATATAGTAAGTATCGTTTTTTTAGTTCTATTTCTATTTTTGAGAGCTATGCAGTACTGCAGCACAGAACAGAACCAGCCGCTCCCGACTGTGTATGATGAAAAGACAATCATAGTTCATTTACGGCTATATGAATAAATATCGGCAACGCTGTGCTGTGGAATATAGTACGGAAGTAGGTTGCAATATAACGGAGACTCATCTCGTGAATATGTTAAAATCTGTTCGATTTATGAACCTTTTTACGACACAAAAAGAAAGTTTTAATAGCTACTACCTATTACGTGTAAAAAGCTTTAAAGGTAATTTAATTATTTTTACGCTAGTGCAATTGGTTTTAAATTAAATAACTGATGGATGCAAAATTTTGTATTAGATTCATAATTGCATCATGATGGTATCATGATTTTACTATCGGTGAGTAAACATCTAACAGTATTTATCCATTTGAGTAACTCGAGAATTGTACACTTAAAAATACGTAAATATGTAAATTAGACAATTATACTTAATAAATAAGTATTTGTTGTATTAACTATAATTATTAATTGAAAAATAGGTAATTACGAAAACTTCAAAAACAGAATATCCAACATTCCAACACGTAACGAAACTCTATGGATACGATACCCTCAAATTCACGATATGTAATATAATACGAGGGTTATTCAAAAAGTAATGATAAGCATAATCAAAACTATTTGAATACTTTTTTTAAATTACTTCCAAACAATATATTTTTAGCAAAATGGTCATTTTTATTGTTTTTCTCAAAGATAACTTCAATATTAATTATATATATATATATATATATATATATACATATATATATATATATATATATATATATATATATATATATATATATATATATATATGTGTGTGTGTGTGTGTGGGGTATTTTATTCAAAATAAGACAATCAATCGATTTCATATATGACTTAATTCTATATAGAGATTGGGCAGTACAATATATACTTATTAATACCACATAACGGTTAAATATCGTGGTCATTTCCAAAATTATACTAGACTCATTTCTTTTTCTCATAAATATCGTTGATATACTCAAAGCTTAAGAGTAAATTGATGGTAGGTGGATTTGGGAAACAAGAAAAAGTTGCTTGGGGCCAGATTCTGTAAATACGGTGAGTTGCCAACCAATTCGAAGTGAAATGGCGGTCACCGAAATGTGAGAGAGTGCGTTGTCCTAATGGAAAAGCATTTTTTTTTCTTGTAGTGTAATGGTGGAGCATTGGTTCATCCACAGTTGTAAATCGACGCTAAAATCCGCCTCATTTTGCTTAAACCGCTTCTATAAAGGCTGGGAAATATATATTCGAATCCGCTTTAGATTCAAAGAGAGCATGAAACGCGTGGATAGCTAACGCTTGCAAAATTCTTCGGTCAGGGTACGTGTTCGTCGCTCGTTGTCAGTCAAGCGAATACGGCCATGTTCGAATTCAGCTTCCCAAAATTTTGCAGTCGTAAATTATGGTACAGAGTCTTCGTTCACAGCTTGATACTAAATTTTTTTTATTTAAAGTGCTGAAAAAAGTCTCCCAATCCTTTTGTCAGCGATATTGATTCATCCCTACGTAAATGTGGTAGCTCGAGTGTATTAGTTTAAGAAACTGAAAAATAGAATAAAAAATGCGACCGTGTGGCAACTCGAGGAGTTCGTATACTGGAAAGAATAAATATTCTGAACAGATAATTTTTATTTTAACTAGGGTTCCATGTAAGAGGGTTATACTCTAGTTTTGATACAATTGAAGCATTTTAAAGGATTGAAATTGTTCTATGTGATATTGAAATAAGCGACAATCACTTAATTAGTACTATAGAAGGATATAGTTCTAGATCATCTGCATAGAAGAACATAAAATTTAATCTCACGGAAATGTCGTTCATAAAATTAGAAATAATGTCGGCCCAAGAATTGAGCCTTGAAGCTCTCCAGAATTTGCGTAATTTCTTTAGAATTGAAACCATGTTCGAATTTTAGACACCTCTATCAAATAATTTAAATTTTTCTGATATTCGTCCTAACAACAAACACAAATTTTGTTTTTAGCAGAATTTAAATATTCCTATGTGTATTTCTCAGGAGTGAACAAGTTCAAAGGTATGGGAACTTTTTACACCGTATGATTATACAGGTAATTAAAATTAACCGTAACAAAGACTTCTTATTCATTCATAATATCGGTTCGCTTCCTTCCTTCCATGACCATTTTTAACCATGAATTAGAAACACACACATCCTCTAGAAATGTTAAAAGTTCACAATACGATTTTTCAGACGTAACACAGAATTTATAATAAAATTTGTGATTGATTTATATAGTCATTGTTATTTTATTCTAGATTAATTTTCCATCACATTTGTTTTTAGCTTTTCTTGAAGCATCCCTTTGTATATTCATCTGTTCTTGTTTTATTTTAATTACTTCATCAGCTTGTCTTATTTTTTTAACGGTCTATTTCAATCCGTTTTATGAAGGTATTTGTTTCTTCTAAGATGTTATTACTGATATGTTTTGCAGTACAGATTCTAGAATATTCATATTTAATCAATTTGGAAATTTTTATTTTCTCGCCTTTGAAATTTCCCTTTTCAAAGAAAATTCACTTCTGTCTCATCATTTACATTGCCAACTTTGTATGTATACGCCAGAATATTTGAAACTGTATACAAATATATTTTATCTGATACTATCAATATTTTCTTCTTATTTCACAAATAATTATTATACCGGAGTCGAATAAAACAAATTTTTTACAATTATATACTTTAAAGAATATTTTATGCAAAGAAAATCTGTTACTACGGATTTTTAAAAAATATTTGAAATCAAAAAGTTAGCCAAACATTCATGGAATATCTCATTCGATTATATATGATTGATATTTTTAATTTCGTAATCAATATGGGTTAGTATTACGAGAAATTACTTAATTCTGCATCCTTAAGCGTTTGGCTTGTTTAGTGAAGTTGAGTATGTTCATTTTCTTCTTCAGATCTCTTTTCACTAATCTCTGTCACCTTAACCTTTGTACCTTTCATATTTTAAGTTTCCTTTCCTTTATATGGTATACGGGTAATCTAGTTTCAAATACCTGTCTTCCCTCATTCATTTTATGTGACCAAACCATCTCAGATCCTCCATTGAACTTATATTTAGATTTTGCCTATGTGATGCATTCCTAATTTTATCTCTTCTGATCTAATTTTGTATTTCTCCTTCCAAATCGCAACTTTGCCGTACTTAATATTTGTTTTACATAGTTTATTCGCGATTGTTGCAGTTTTTGGGCCGTATATAATTATCGTATAATTACTTATCATCAAATTGTTTTTCATTGGGTACTTCTCTTTTTTTTATTCTATTAGACAGTCTCTCGCATCTATTTTCTTCTCTCATATTCGGATATTATTGAACACAAACATTGGAACTTTTATTCTATATCTATTGTGTGATCTTGTGATTTCTTCCCTATTATTATGGCTTTGTTTTTTTATTGCTTGATTTCTTCTTTATTGCTTCTGGTAATACCAACGTGAGTAATACTGGATTCAAGGTACTTCTAACAAGGTTTTCAATGGTTCTGGACTCTCTCGCATAACTCACTTAATTACGTGTATTTTTATAAAAACCTCGTACTCCTATCTTTTGTAGCGTCTTCTCCAGATTTTATTGCAAACTTTTTTGCTTTATTGCTTCTGGTAGTACCAAAGTCAGCAATACTGGATTCAAGATACCCCTAACAAGGTTTCCAATGGCTCTGGTCTCTCTTGCTTAACTCTCACTCAATTACGTGTATTTTTTATTTGTTGTATCCTTGTTTGAGCTGATTTTAAATCATGAGAAGTACGAAGCATTCTAGATCTGAACCATTCACAAAAACAAGTAATAATTTTAATCCCCATTCTCTTTTTACAGATAATTCGCTATCTGCATTAAATTTCATCAGATTTCAATGATATGTAAATATTTTAGAAGGGATTGGAGATAAAATTATTCATTGGCTGATGCTATAATATACATATACAACATTTTGATAGGAGATAATTTACAAAAAAAGTTAGAGACAATAAATAATCATCCACAAAATCACGCTTATAGGAAATATTAAAATTATTTTTGTCGTGTACTTATATATATTTCTCTGATATAAGATTTGAAGACTACCAGACTACCTTTATCAGTTGATCTTGAGTGTTTTTTACGATTTTTACAACACATCGAATATATATCGGTCTTGAAGCTTGCACAAGAGCTAAAAGTGTTGCATTAAGTTTATGTTAATATATCATACGGTCTATGTGTTGGAAGATCAATACCATTTTAAACGATTTTTTGAGCTTCAGAATATCAATACTTATTGTGAAAGAATTACACATGAAACCGTTTCATCTTACGACCCTGAATTGTTTTAATCAATTTCAAAATCTTGTGCTTGAATCGTGATAAAATATTCATCTCAGCTTATGAGAAAATACCGACGATGAACAAAACTTATAATTATACCCAAATGATGCCAATGTTAATAATACAAAGTCTTCAATTACTCAGTACTCGATAGTTTGTATTTGTGACAATCCTCTTAAAATTGACCTGGTTATGAATAGGTGCGTTGTGTATAGAACCAACAATGGTTCTTGATTATCAATGACGTAACAAAATTTAAAACCCAGAAAGCATTCGATTAGAAATGAGACGACGACGAGCAAGAAATCGTTTTCTTAATTGAAATCGTGAGTCACCAATATTTTTAGGATGTTGTTTCGAGTTTTTGGGTGGAATACACATTAATTAATAAAAATAATAAATTCTGGCTTGTCATAGTTATATTCATTTATGAATATTAACTGCAGTATATAAATTATGAAGTAGACAAAAATCATGTCAAAATCAAGAATAAACCTGCCCAGATGCATTTATGAAAAAAATCTCTTATATAGCCCTCTATCTCTATCAAGTTATCAAAAATATATCATTTTAATTAATACTAATAATTGTATTATTATTAAAACAAAATCGTTAATACGTTTGATCATTTATACGTTAAAAGTAACAGTGACACGCATTTCATGGTCAAAACGATTATTTTTGTATATAATATATCCAATTCTCTTAAGTTGTCAGACGTGTGACGCCTTACAATCTCTTAAATCATCATTATTTAGACACGACATTATCTTTCGCAACACACCTTCTATGTTTTCTTTTAGCTTGTATATCTTGCATGATGCAAATTGGGGCACATTGAGAGACCTACACATACAGAAATAATAATAATTCAAATGTTTGCCTCCGTTAGTAGTCATAGTTAGCAATTTTATGCTCTACTTTAATTAACCAACTATTACCATTTGAATATATGGATTGAGTAAGACTTTAAACTTAGTTACTTACTCACTACAATTAGCAATAATTTGTAATAAAAACGCAATAACAAAAATTCTTATCAAATTGAATAACATTATTTTGTTTTTTTTTTCAGGAGTTGTTTTCTCAACTTCAATTCTCGACCGAAACAGCTTTGCCTCCTGATACGTTACGCAGGGCGTTAGCGGAAAGTTTCTTCGATCAAAATAGATTTCAGTTGGGGTTTATGGACGATGCAGCTGAGTGCTTCGAAAATATGCTTTTACGCATCCATATGCACATAGCACAAGGCGAAGCCGAAGATATGTGTAATGCAAGACATTGTATCCCACATCAAAAGTTTGCCATGACTTTAGTGGAACAAAGCGTTTGTGCAGCTTGCGGTGCCACTTCAGAACCACTATCTTACACACAAGTAAGTTATACTTCAATTATTTACAAAGGAAATATATCTTAGTTAGAATTATAGCAAACCTATTAACATTTTATATTTTTTTAAATCTCCTATTCTGAAAAGAAACTTAACACATCACTCAATAAGTCGTGTGGCTAACTATGACATTTTTTCCAAAAATCAATTGTAATCTCCTTCAAGAGTAATACAATATTTCCAACGCTTCTCTAACTTATCGAAGTCGTGATTGTAGAAGTATTTATATTTTTCCTCAAAATAGGCTTTAGTTTCAGGAATTGTATCTTCATTTGAGCTGAATTCCTTATCGGCTAGGATTTTTTAAGAAAAACGAATAGTCAGTAGTCACTGGGGGCCAGATCTTGACTATACGATGGACGAGGTAGCAATTCGAAGTGTAATCGCTGGTTATTTATTAGACATATGAGGCCGTTTTTCTTTGGTTTTTGCATTCAAACGATCCAACAACTCTATGTAGTATTCGCTATTGATTATATCTCCCTTTTGGTGGATGAACAATATTTCATGCGTAGCCCAAAATATTAAAGCCATAACCTTCTCAGCTGACTGTAGTGCTTTTGGTTTGATTTCAATGTCAATTACGTCAAGTGTTAATGTTTTTAAATGTACAATTAATATTTTTTCATTTATTTCAGATGGTTCATTATATCTCGACGTCAACCTTGGTGTACCAGGTACGTGCAAATGGAGGAAGGGGTAATTCTGAGCCATTTGGACAACTTTTAAGAAAAGCAGGGAATATGGGAGACGTCAGAACATGTCCAGTAAGTTCTATATTTCTCTTTAATTTGTTATTAATGTAATTAATTTGTTCTGTCATTGATTAAAAACTCTTTAAATACCCAGCGTTGAAGAGCATTTTTTGTTAAATACATTATCTAAAGGAAAAGAATAAATCCACAGATGGCACCATAAACTAACCTAACCTAACCATAATGCAAATATTTTATGAAATTTCAAATCAATTTGTTGTTTATTTGTAATGTTTCACTTTAGAATGTTGTCTATTTGAGTAACCTTTCTATTTATTCTTTCTCATACCATTTTTTCTATATTTTTGAATATATTGTTCATTGCCTGAATTAACAGAAAATAAAGAATGATTCATCAGATTCTTACCCAACTGACACATTGAATATTTATTGGTCAAACTAGATCTATTAGCTACTGTAGGGAAACTTATTTTTAAATAAAACGTCACTAACATCCAACATTTAAGTAACTAATATGAAACTCATCCAAAATTGATATTTGGCAACCACGCTTCTATACACCGAATACCAAGCAAGAGAATTAGATACAGATCGAGGATGTTGCATAAAAGATGGCCGAAATTTCGAGTCCCATTGGCTAAAATTAAATTCTTGTACATGGAAGTAATTTCATCATTACAATGTTGAGACAACTTTTATGCCATAATTTACTTCATTGTTAATGGCAAAGTGTACAGGGTGTCAAACATAAGGTGACCCATATAGTTTTCTCAAAACCTGTAAGAGTTATCAAAAAACTTTAAATACAAAAGTTCTTTGTGTTTAAAGGAATTTTTAGATTATTGACTTTTGGATTATAAACGGTGTCCCAATTCTTCAGTATAGTCATCAACTTTGGAATTTTAAATGGAACATCCTATATGTACACCTGATACATGGTAAAGCCCATATAATTATTCTTAAAAACAAAAAAATAAATAATTGAGCTTGATAGTAATTATTTGGTTATATCAATTCAAACACCAACAAACAGTTCATCTTTCATATAACTTCATTTTTTTATTGTGACACCTTTGTGGTAAATTCCATTCAATCATCATGATTTTTTTAAATAATCAACTTCGTAGCAGTGTACACAATTTTATCCTGCCTCGCGTTTAACGATTCAAAATAAAAGTTTTTCCTATTTTCTTCTTTACATCTTCACTTTTATTTACAGAGTGCTTGTGGAGCCGTCATCCAAATAGGTCGTACATTAATGAATCGCCCCGAAATAGTATCAATTGGTCTAGTATGGAACTCCGAAAGACCAACGCTAGAACATATAATGGAAGTATTTTCAACAATTGGAACCTCCTTAAGACTTGGAGATGTTTTTAATACAGTAGTCGATAGTCGATGGGCGGACGTATCGGTTCATAATTTAGTTGGTGTCGTAACGTATTATGGTAAACATTACTCAACATTTTTCTTCCACACCAAACTCAGAGTATGGATTTATTTCGACGATGCAACTGTCCGAGAAGTGGGACCAAGATGGGAGCAGGTTGTTGAGAAATGCCGAAAAGGAAGGTAAGAAACTAGATCAAATATACATAATTATTTTTTATTCTTATTTAATTTATATTTTTAAAAATATAATCTTTTTTTTAGGTATCAACCCCTCCTGCTTCTTTATGCCCTACCGGATGGAACGCCAGTCAATACAGAAAACGCTCCAAAGCAAGTAACTCCAATGCAAAATGATAAAGTGAATAAGAAACCACCGCAATCTCTGATTCGCAGATCAGTTACACCAAGTCCTGAGAAACCGGTGATAGGAACAACTAGACGTGCCATAACACCTAATCCAGACGGTTCATCCATAAATCAGAAACCTCCATTACCTAGACCATATAATGACTATCAAAATTTGGCTGTTATTCAGAATAATATTTCCCAAAATCAAGATGTTGATGTAGTTGATGGATGTATAAACAAAAAAGATCCTGAATATGTTAGTAGGAAAACCTTGGATTTTGGAAAACCTCAGATACATAGAACATTGAGTAATGGATCTTCATCGGGCATGGAAGGTATCAACATTCCAGATCATTTGAATGTACCAAGAAGACGTGACAGTGGTAATTGGAGTGGAGATAGAAACAGTGCTTCATCATCTTCTTCAACTACAATGGAAAATCCTTATCTATATCTTGTTGGTAAAGTTCCCAGTAATGGAGGAAGCGTTCCAGGAAGCCCTACTAGAACTAAAACTGATTACTCTAGTAGTAGTAGCGGAATATATGATGCCGGATACGATTCATATTCTCTATCATCCAACGACAGTTCAACTGTGACTACATTACAACATCTAATGAAAATGGGACATTTAGCTAAAATTCCTGAAGATTACAACAATATGAGTTTAAATCAAAACTCTCCCAGTTGCGATGTTCTTTGCGACGAAGCCGACGAACTTTTAATAAAATCCCGACAATTGGAAGATGAACACGATCTTGTTTTAGCTCTAGCTCTTTGCAACGCTGCCGCTACAAAAGCTAGAGCCGCTATGAATGCTCCGTACAATAATCCCCAAACGTTAACATTAGCTAGAATGAAGCATAATACTTGTATAATGAGAGCCAGGAGTCTTCACAGAAGAATGACACAAGTGCCTAATCCCACTAGCAAAGATGCACAACCAGAAATAAGACACACTAGAGAGGGTAGCAGCAGTAGTGGAAGACATTCAAGACAAAATTCTAGAGATAAAAGTAATCATTCTAGACAAAACAGCAAAGAGATATTGATTCCTGAAAAGGAAAAAACTCAATCAACAAAGAGTATTGAAATATACGCTACTTTACCCAAAAAGAAAGATGCTTTAAAAGCTAAGTTATCTAACACAAGTGTGGAGGATGAAGAGTATATGCTGTATGATAAACCACCTGTAAGAGAGTCCAGATTCATATTTTCAAGAAATAAAAATAAAGATCAAAAAGGGAAAGAAAAAAGATCACGCAGTGAAGATAGAAATAAGCTTTCTAGAGGAGATTTTTCTATTGCTCCAGAAATCGTCACTGGAAAGGATACATTGAAGAAAGCCAAGGAAAAGGAAGAAAAAGAGAAAGATAAAGATGGTAAATCTAAGAAGCAACATAAAATTCGACGAAAATTATTAATGGGTGGATTGATCAAACGCAAAAACAGAAGTATGCCAGACCTGACTGATACAAATTCTGTAGAAGACAATTCTGTCAAACCTGCAACTGTCACAGTAGATGATAGTAGTCTATGTTTAAAAGGTGAATATTTTTTCTATATTTTATTTTTTTTTTAGACACAAACAAAAATTACTTCAATTCCAAAATTATCTGCTCAATCTAATACAAGTTTAATGTTATTTATCAAAAGTTGTACTAATAAAAATCATATATCAACGAGAAAATGTATTTTGTTTCAGGTTCACTAGAAAATCCTCCTAGTATGAATGGTTACTTGTCTGAAGGTCATTTAGAATTTACTGGAAATAATCCAAATCCTAATTTAGAAAGAAGCAAGTTGATGAGAAAGAGTTTCCATGGAAGTGCCGGTAAAATTCTAACAATGGCAAAAGTACCACCTCCACCTCCTCTCAGAACTACTTCACAGCTTAGTACATCTAAGTTGAACGGATCAGAAGTTGGTGAAGAGAATCAACAACCTCAAAACAGGTACTACCAACAAGACTACAGATATCAAGCTCCCGTATCATTACCATATTATAAAGATGAATCGTTTAGTGATGAAAGCTTTTCTACTAGTTGCAACACTGTTATTACCACTGCCGACGTTCACCACGAAGGAAACTCGATGAATTCCAGTGGCATAGACGAAGTCGACTGTCTCCCAGCCACTCATACTACAGTACAAACTTTTGATCTACCACCTTATCCAAGTCCAATGGGTTCTGTGGTTCATTCTAGACAGGCAAGTGAAGAATTTCCACCACCACCTTCGCCTCTCGATTTATCAGCATTAGATGAACATCTACAGCAAATTGCACAACCGAGTACTTTACTAATGCAACTGCAGAATAAACGGCAACAGATTCTCTCACAGGAATCTGATATACACAAAATAAGTATTGCCCCAAAATCTTCAGGTGAAACGTGGTTAAAAGAATTACAAGCAAAACAAGCAGCTCTAAGAAATAAAAGAAACCAAGCAGATACTATTAATGAAGGCACAGATGTAGTTAATACTCAGAGATATCTTCAAGGGGATAACAAACAATCTGTAAAAGATTTAGCATCTCGATTTGAAGGCCAAGAGTTGAAGCAAACTTTGAAACATGACCCTGTTAAAAACGACAACAATGGCGTTCTTTCAATGAAAAAAAGGGAAGAATTAGAAACTATAGCACCTGAACAAATAGCAGAAGAATTGAGAGAAGTAGAAATGCTAAATGCAGTTGTCCACAAGACATTAAATCAGACTTCTGATATTAGTATAAATGATGATAGTAGAAGAAGATTGCCGAAGAAAAAGAGTGTGTCATTCTGTGATCAAGTAATACTTGTAGCAACAGCAGATGAACAAGAAGATGACAGTTTTATTCCAAACCCTATTTTGGAGAGAGTTTTAAGAACGGCAATGAATAAACCAGAAACTGCCGCCATAAGACAAGAAATAATGTCACTAAGAGAAAACGAAACTAAAAATGAAGAAGCTGCATCACAAAATCAACCAATGTATGTTAAAAGAGCAGATATCGCGAAGCAAGTACCTGAAGTACTTGGGTATAGACAATCTCCCCAACCACTATACAATAATCAACAAAATGGTCATGCACAACACTACGCCATGCAACACTCACCACAACTACATAGACAAAATATTCCAAATGATGTTCCACAACATGTAAGACAAAATATTCCAGGTACTTACCCGCCACTTCACAGACAAAGCTCTGCAAATGATTCGCAATACTATAGACAGCATTCTCAACCTATTAGACAAAATTCACAAGAAGATAATCCTCAAATCAACAGATCAAATCCACAAGCTGATCATCCACAGCTTAACAGGCAAAATGATTCCCATAATAGACCCGTATATCCTGTGGAAATGTATCAAGATACTTCTCACAATCAGTATCATTATCAAAATGGACTTGATGAACAACAGTATGTTACTAACGTCACTCAGTATTCAAATCCTACTTCAAAACAATCACCATATCAACCCATCCCGCCAAATTCCGCGGCTTATGCTGCTTATTACAGCTACAATAGCAATAAATCTCCACAGTATGCTCACGCTGTTCGTCAAGGTCAATCTAGAGTAACAAATCCTAGTCCTATGAATTGTCATACTCCTTATCAGTCTCCTCCCGTGCCTCAAAACTACAGTCAACTTCCATACCGAAACGGCTACGACCAATATTATCAAAGAGTACCTCCAGAAAATTACTCCCGATATCCTAATGATTCGTATCCCCAAAGTTCACCCTATCAAAGAGTTCCTCAACCTGCAGAACAGAGGATGTCACAACCCTCAGATCAATTAAATGTTTATCAGAGGGTTTCAAATGATTACGACGCACAAAACTCTACATATCAAAGGGTACCAATGGATGTTTACCAAAGGATACCACCTTATCATCCCGAAGATGTACATAAGATGTCGCCATATCAGCCTGTGCCGCAAGCTAAAAATTTAAAGAAAACTGTTAGTTTCGAAGCTGGCACTAAAGGAGCAGAATCTCCAACACCTTGGGCAGTCGTTACTCCAATTATAGTGAATAATGCGAACAATAGTGTACCTACTGACAAAACTAAGTGTAATTTATGCAGAAAAAAGAATGTAGTAGCATCGAATTTGTATTGTCAGGATTGTGAGTTTTACATGTCGAGGTTTAAACCGAAAAGTTAACATTTATTTATGAATTGTACATAGGCCTGTGAATTTTGTTGTAAAATGTGATATTCTGTTCAAATGTTACAAAGTTTTATATAAGTTTTTTTTATAAATGTTTAATGCATATAAACAGATCTCAAATTTTAGCTCACAATTGAAATTTTAATGCATTATATGACATAATTTTAGTACATATCTACCTTTTATTCTTTGTATTAGTAAATATCTTCAATGAATTATGTGTTTTTATTATAAAAAACTGCCACTTTCATTCTTTAACCATAAGGCAAGACGAAAATTAGGACACATATAGCACGTGTGAGTTGACGCAGCACAGCACGTAGTTTTATAATCTACAAGATTAAAAACATCTACGCAAATTGATAACGCGGTGCGTGAGCTCACAGACGTGTCTGGCTGTAGTTAACACACAATTTGCTGTGCACACGGGTGGGTCACTAGCAAATGTTTTTAAATATAAAATACAGTGGTGATTGCAGTGATTCGCCGTTTGAGAAAACAAAGTACTTTATTCAACTTAACTCAAACTTAAATTAAAGAAAAAGTAATTGTCTCTTCTTATGCGTGTTCGTTCTCGTATTCACGCATTCTTCGCTCCTGTCATCTCACGAGTGTCTATAAGAGATTCTTCAGTAGCATTGAAATCATAGGTCGCCTACTATTAGGTAACCAAAAGTGGACTGTATCTGTGTAAACTACGACGGCGAATCACTAAGTACGGACATGCCACCACTCTTGGAAGGCCATAGACTTTCAAAATACACAAATAATAAATCCTTCGATTAACGATCAAACAGTACTTTAACAAAATTAGTATTCACAAATTGGAAGAACACAAAGTCTTTGTACAGCGCGCGCACCGAGAGTCCCGACTGCGTACACACTATCACAGTTTGAACTAAATCATTACTGTTCTCGTGAAGCTCGACGAACCATACCAAGTTTCCATTATAATGGAGGGCATTTGTCATCAAAAAGTAGAACCAAGCTGTTTTGCTGGATGGTATCGCGGGACCTGGTCTGCCATCTGTACCACTTTTGTAAGTTGTTGAGGTAGTCTTTGGATCATTGTTTCCAGAATAACTGCACTGTTTTTTGTAAGACCTGAAGCTGCTTAAGGCGGTGGAGTCCCACCACACGTAGACTGTTAACGAGGTGGATAAGTTCATTTCTTTTGAAACTGATCTCAGAGCAAAGCAGGAGGAACTTAATTTTTTAGATGAGGCGGCAATATGTAACTCCCATTCCAAGGACTTGTCCTCAACAAGCCCTAAGAATTTTACAGATTCAACGACATCAGTTGTGATGTTATTTAGTAAATAAAGCTGCAGTATATTTTTGTATGATAAAAACAGAAGAAACAAAATAGGGCCTAGTACTGAGCCTTTAGGCACTCCACATTCTATTGCCTTGCAAGATCACATCGTTGTATCAACCCTTACAAGCTGACTTCTATTGTTGAGGAATGACTTAAACTATGTGAGAGGTGATCCCCTGAAACCGTAGTGCTGCAATTTGTTGATTAAAATATTACGATTGACATAATCGAAAGCCTTAGAAAAATCACAAAAAGTTGTTGTAGTGGAGTGATGGGTGTTTAGGCTGGGGTAGACATTATTTAGGAGGGAGAATATAACATCACTTGTGGGTGGTATTTTATATTTAAACAGAAATGATGAAAACCTCTTTTTGACCAATTTTTCTATGATCTTAGATAACGTGGGAAGGACTGCAATTAAGCGATAATTCGATGCTTGATTGTTGTCTCCTCCTTTTTGCAGAAGTATAATGATAGGTTTTAAGGTAACATATTCTTCATGCTATCGATATGTATGGTGTCGAATACAGGAGTTGAAAATTACAATACGAACCAATCAGTCCAGATTTTAGATATTCCGCGTTTTAGAAGTCCGGATTTACGATGTTCAACTGTACAATGAAATTGAATCAGAGAATGTGAAACATTTTGCTCAAGATGTTAAATAAATCCAATGTTTTTCCCACCCACAAGGTGCATCGTCTGTTACACAAACTATTTTTTGTAGGTCAATATTAATTTCATTAAATACAGTATCAAATTCTTTAAAAATATCAAAACCGGTAAACTTCCCTTTCAACGTTACTAGTTTCATTAACTCTTCTTTCATCATATTTCCTAACTTATATAGAGCAGAAACTGCTAAAAATTGTGCATAACCATTTACATCATTGATCTCACCTAAAGCAGTTGAATACATTTAAGTCGCTATGTATTTGCGAAGAAATATTTTTTTCTAATCCTATTAGTCGATCTTTAATTGTGTTGTGACTTATAGGTAACTCATTTATACGCTTTGTGATCAAGTTTTTTTCTTTTAAATCAGCAAAAAAAGTAGCGCTACATTCTAAAAGCGTCTTTTATAAATTCTCTTTCTGAAAGAGGTTTCCTATGACTAGTAATGCAATTCGCAACTTAAAAACCAGCAGCGAAAACACTGCTTTGGGAAATATTCTCATTTTTCTTTTGGAAAAAAATAAGCTTTTCTTTTTTCATATGTTAACATGCTGAGCTAAGAATGCAACTTCTCAAAGTGTCTTTTTACATTTTATGTACGTGAAGTTATCTTTTCAATAGAAATTACATACATAATCATTTTATTTCTTTCGATCACACTATATTCATCAAACCATTCAGTTTGATCGGGTTTCTAACTTGTATCCCTTGTTTTTAATTTTTTAATAGCCGTTATAGTTCAGGGGTAACAATTAAAAATATTTATATTTAGAATGAAATAATTTGAGATTTTTCTCATAAACTTACTTGATATATATATTACATATAATACACATCAATTTTGACAAAATTCTTGTTAGTTCGGCACTGGTACATCCCCCACTCTGCGATGCAACGAACATGCATGCGCAGGTAGAGTAATACGATAGCAATAAAAAAATTAGGTAGCCAATGTCCAGTTGGAAATATTCTTGTATAAATTCGATTATAGATATAAATATTCCCTATTTTGACATTAAAAATAAGTTCAGTACACTCCCGATTATCCGAGGTAATTGGACTGGGACCACCTCAGATACGGGAAAAATCGGATAATACAAGTTCATTTATGGTAAAAATAAGTAAAACCCCGTGAAAGGTTACCAAACTGGTTTATTAGAAGCAAAAACATATAATAATCACAATTACAGATCTGTAAGTAAGTGGAAACCGATTATTTCTTAAAAAAGTCTTTGATCGTCTTCTGAAATAACCTCTTTCCTCGCTTGGACGATGTAATGTTGCGCCAACGCTGTATCGACAGGATGTCGTGTGGCGTACACTCTTCTTGTTGCTCTATGAAAGCGAGAGCAGCGTCGATCGCACGTCGGTATATGATATTTTGGGAGTTATATCGTCCATATTGTCATCTTCTTTACTGTCATTAGCACCGGTTACTATATTGACGATTTCCTCGTCGGTAATCTCCATCTAAACATCTTGATTGCACCAATCACGAATATATTCGCTGTTGATTTGATCTTCAACGAGTAACGCTTTTAAATACTAAAATTCTATTGTACAAAAGGCTATAAATAATTATATGTATGGTCGTTAGAGTCACATCGATATAAAATACACGTTAATGGAACTTAAGTGTCTAAGGAACACTTGGAGTCAATTAACTATGATGTGGGTCCCCATTAGAATAGTGTACCATAAATCTTAATGAATACAATAATCCTTTAGTAAGATAGCTAAGTATCACCCAATCAGATGATTAACAGATCCTAATGGTTCCCATCAGGAGTTACATACAAGAGGTTGCATTTCTGGCTGGGTTACATTCCTACAATATTTTTACAATTAAATAATTTCAAATAGGAAATTATTATGTCAAAACAGGGCTCGGTTTAGATATTTATATTTTTCTCAACTTTGAGAAATATATGTTTCAAGTATTGGTCACTACTTGATTTTGATTTCCTAAACAAAATTTTTTGGCCCACCCTACTATGGAGTAATTTATACACATTATTAAATATAAGTAATAAAACATTTATTTTCATGAAAATATATTTTTGTATATAAAATATTTACACATTCTGTTAAAAAATAACTAAATAAAAATTGTTGATCAAGTATATCTTCCACAATACTTATACAGAACTTAAACAGAAGTCTGTTATCAAACATAATTTCTTTGCATATGATCATAAACATAATGAGGTTAATTCAGACAAATTATCAACTCATTCCTATTTTGAAAACTTTTATGTTCATGAAAATATATTTTTGTATATAAAATATTTACACATTCTGTTGAAAATAACTAAATAAAAATTTTTGATCAAGTATATCTTCCACAATACTAATACAGAATTTGAACAAAAGTCTGTCATCAAACATAATTTCTTTGCATATGATCATAAACATAATGATGTTGATTCAGACAAATTATCAACTTATTCCTATTTTGAAAACTTATACTATATGCAATATTATTTTTTATAAGTCGTCTAAACTCACAGCTTCGACAGCCGGTATGATTTTTTCTGTTCCCATATTCACCTGTTGTGCTTTTTCTTGTTTTACTTCAGTTCCTAATTTACTCCAGCTTCCAGGTTCAGCTTTCTTCATTTTAATTTCTACTTTTGTTCCATACATCGTAACTTGACTAGCTTCCACATTTACAATCTAGAAATGTGGAAATGTTTTATTCTGAATTGTTTCCAAAAACAATTTATGTTCACAGTAAAATGAATCGATTCTGTTAGAACATTGATAAAGTTTACAATAAATAAAATTGTTATTTTGAATTCCAATTTATATTGTTGGTAAATGTATGTGAAACATAGTAAATTTTATCAAAATTGAGGGTTTGTCAAATTACACAGTGTGACATAGTGTTTTTTTCCTATGGTAATAACAATGACATATCATGCAAGGTTCTAACGTTAGAGTAATAAACACTTTGTGTCATCCTGTATCAAATTAGGGACGCCCCATTTTCTTAAAATTATAAATACTAGGTTTCTTATGAATTAATCTATGATATAAAACAAAAATTAATCAAATCAATTTAAAAAAAATAAATTTATGAGAAAACTTCATAAATTTTTGAATAGATAAATTATTTTAAGGGTGAGTATATTTTATTTATTATGAATAAAAAATGTACAAGAAAATTTTGAAATGCTTTTTATCTTGATTGGCTCAATTACACATTTTATACAAAAATCTATCTGTGACTGTAGTAATATTATTTATTTATATTACTTACTCCTTTTAGTTCAACATCTAACAGGAACATAGCATTTGACTGTAGGGGAAAAACTAATTTAGCATACATTCTTATTGGATTCAACTTCACTACACTTTCTGCGGGATTGTATTCTTTGGCATATATGGAAACCACCACATGAGAACCGGTTTGGTGGAAATCCCACCGACACTGAACTGTTGTATTGTCTCCTGCCTGAAAATAATAATTAATAAACAACTAGAATTAGTAAATAAAATAATAGATTCATAGAATATCGTCAAAAAAGACAAAGCAATAATAAGTAGTAGTAATAGTACGCTGCAGAAGCAAAACGTTGATAGTCAATAAAGGGAAGATAAACTGGACATATGAAGAAACGAAAATACTCTGAAATATATTAGGGGAGAAAGGAAGTATTATGTTTAAGGGACTAGTACAGGTTATAGTTTTTAAAAAATTTATTTTTTTTATATTTTTCGAATCCTTTTACTTTCAAAAAACATCTTCTAAAATTTCATAGCAAAATTCGAAATATGAAAGTTTTGATAGTTAAAGTGCACACGTATTTTTGGTGCTCTACAAGCAGTTTGGAGCTGCTCTTTAAACTTAAAACGCATTTTGTTCGAAATGAAAGTTTTTAATCTGCACTTAGTTATTTTGTAACCAATTGACAGATTTTTTTAATTCTACGTGCGTTTTATTTGATTTGTTGTATTTCACTGTAATTTGCCAGAAAATTGTAAAAAAATTCACCATGGGAAAAAAAGTGAAAAAAAAAACGTTAATTTTACATATTGCTTTTAACAGCCGCCATTTTGTTTTTTTCCGTTTTTTATTCAAAGGTGGTAAATCACAAAACCTTCTTTAATAAGATTTTCGAATTTTTTGTTCCAAATTCGAGTTTATCTCAGCGCAGTGGGAGGCTATAATTTTTGCAGTCTCAACTTGGGATTCTCCAAAAAATACAATCGAAGAAAAAGAAACTTTTAACATTTTATTATTATAAATAATAAACAAAAAGTTTTATATGGAATTATAATAAAGAAAAATATTTAACCCTTAACTACTAATCATACGTCTCATAGACGTTACGGCTTTATCCGATTTGTCGAATGACCCTTCCCTTTTAACTTTGGCCAGTGTCTTTTCTCGTAATTTATCATCACGAACTACTTATTCAGTAGCCTGAAATTAATAACTGTGTGTTTTCAAAATATCTTGAGTGAAAGATCGATTACCGTCTCTCAGACGTATAGTTAGTTTTAACGTTACAATAAAAAATCACAGCCGTTCATGAGACGTATAGTTATTTAATTCAAATCACGATGGATTCTCGACCTACCATATCTAAGGCTGTAAAATTATTAGAAAATAATTTTGAAGAACAATTGTTGCAATGGTTTGATGAATGTGGAAGTGATGTTAGCGAAATTCAAGATGAATGTACGGAAGAAATCCATATTGAAAGTGAACATAATTCGGATTCTGAAGAAAAAGGTAAATAATTTTTAGGCAATGGTATAGTGTATGTTTATTACTTATTATCTTTACAGTTGAAAGTGAGGAAGACATTACTAAGAGTGCTAATGATAATACAATTTCCAAGTATTATTATGGAAAGAATAGGTTTAAATGGTCCAGTGAGTCCATTATTTCCAACAGGGGACGCCGCCTGCAAGAAAACATTATTGTTCACTTGCCAGGACTCCGTCCTTTAGCTAAAGAATTAGGTAAAAAACTTCTTGAAATTTGGGAAATATTATTTACTGAAGAAATCTGCAATATTATACTTCAATGGACCAATCACAAAATTGAAGCTGAACGAGCCCGGTATGGAACAAAAAATTCTGCAACACTAGCTAATCTTGATAAAATAGAATTGTACGCATTTTTTGGGCTTCTGGCATACACGGCAGTTTTCAAATCGAATAATGAATCTATAAATACTCTACAGATGGAACTGGTCGAGAAATAATTAGGTGCAGAATGAGTAAAGAGAGATTTGCTTTTTTACTCACTTGTCTCAGATTTGATAATCTTGATTATAGAAAAATGAGACAATTGGATGATCCAGCAGCTGCAATTTCACAAATATTCAATATTTTTGTCCAGAAATGTCAAGATTGTTACACTATTGGAGAGTCAGCTTGCGTGGACGAGATTTTGGTAGGTTTCAGAGGGAGGTGTCACTTTAAAATGTACATACCAAATAAACCTGACAAATATGGGTTAAAAATTATGAGTTGTACGGATGCAAGAACTGTAAATTTTTACAATGGGCATATTTATACAGGTAAAGATTCAGATGGAAGAGGTTTACCGGATGAGGATAAAAAATTTAGCAAACCAGCTCATAGTGTTCTTCGCCTTACACAACCAATATATTTTACAAATAGAAATGTGACATTTGATGACTGGTTCACATCTATAGAACTTGTGAACATACTGCAAAAAAGACATGTATTGGCACTATTAGAAAAAATGAGAAGGAAATTCCATCCTAATTTTTACCCAATAGAAAAAAGATAGTTGGATCCTCATTGTATGGTTTTACCAGAAATATAACACTCGTTTCTTACGTACCAAAAAAATAAGGCTGTTCTCGTAGTATCATCTTCCCATCACTATAAGAGTGAAGATCCAGAGTCTGGAAAACCACATATAATTCTTGATTACAATTCAACAAAAGGAGGAGTAGACACGCTTGATGAAAAATGTTCAAAATTTTCTTGTAGTCGCAGGAGCCGTCGATGGCCACTTACCATATTTTATAGGCTCTTTGATATAAGCACTATCAATTCATTTATTTTATATAATAGTTATCCAGAAATTTACGAGAAAGGCCTGATTTTATAAAAAAACTTGCTCTGCAATTGGTAACGCCTCATTTAGAAAGAAGGTCGAAAAATCCAAGGATAAACAGAAAATTGCGACTAAGTATTTTTGAGATTCTAGGTAAAACAAGTACTGAAAGTCTACTGGAAATTAGAGTGGTAACGTTAAAAAAAAGAAAAAACTGTTCCCTTTGCTCTTATAAAAAAAGAGAAGAACGGCGTATGTTTGTTACAATTGCCAAAATCCTATTTGCCTTGAGCGTGCGAAAAAAATGTGTCCAGATTGTGTGTCAAATTGATGATTTTTAGGCATTGTCATTTTTTTCAGTTTTAATGTTATGAACTTAGTTTTTGGTTATATTTTAATTTGACTCTTTCTGTATACAGAATAATAATAAATTCATTAAAAATTTTAGTATTTTAATTTTTGTTTAGAACAAAATAATGAACATTTTAAACTCCGTTAATAAATCTCGGTCCCCACTAAAGTTTGTATTTTAATTTGATTTCTAAACATAATTTCCACATCAATAAATGTACAAAATACATATTTCAATAATTAATAAAAAAAAATTCCATAAATTAAAATTATATCCTACATTTATAATAGGCGTCTCTGAGACGTATGGTTAGTGACAACGTTACATATTTGGTAGGTTAGTAGTTAGGGTTATTTATGACCCATTTTTTACCCTTATAACCTGTACTAGTTCCTTAAGATTAATAAACTGGTATTTGTTTCTATAAGCAAAATTAAGAGACATAAGATTAAAAAGAATCAGGGGCTGAAGCACAAATAGAAAAAAAAATAATTGACAAACAAAAAAATAAAGAACAACTATGAGTCCTTCCAAAATAGTGATATACACAAAAACGAGTTTATTTTTTTTTGACTTTTAACATTTTCGACATTAATGGATCATAAATATCTTTCTAATATTTGTGTACAATGATATATAAATTTTGTATAAAAATTATCTTGATGTGAAAACATTTATTAAGTTCTCAAGGAGTCACTATACTGTTTCATCTAACAGTCATTTTAACATTACAATAGAATAACATGTGTATTATTAGAGATATTTGATTCAAATGCATACCAAACAGTAGTTCATAGTAGAATGGCTTTGGCTTGAACCTTTCAACAAATTGGTGTATTATTCCTAACCAGCTGAAAAGGGAGTGCTTGGTTCCATCGCCGAATGGAGACCTCATGATGGTTCCAGTTACAGCGTCAATGAAACTCAGCAGCTGGTCTACCATAGAGCCAACATTGGGCAGCCGAAGATTGGATCGTTCCTCCGATTTCGTGTAGCTAGCTCCGAGCCCTACTAAGAGAGCTGTTTTTGGAGCCAACTTGTTGTTTGATAGGTGTAGAATTGAGATCTGAGGCCTTCTCGGCAACCTTGGCTCTTTTTCTCCGCACCACTGATGCTTCAGCATTTGAGCCTAACCTTGTTAAAAGTAACAGTCAGAACATTGACATTTGTAGAAACTAATGATTTGGGGATAATGGGTTCTGTGGTTCCTATTTGTTCAGAACCCTTGGAGAGACTTGAGGATTTGTCATGGTTAATGCCCTCGTAGATTCGTTAGAATTTCGTCAAGTTTTCTGTAGGCATTGTTCGTGACACCTGTTTAAGTGCTCAGGTGCCATTCATCCCTCTGCAAGATTGCTTCGAACTTGGATTAAGTCCTAAAAATAAGCCTTCCTTTGCAACGCCTCCTTTGGGACCTTCAATGTCAACATATATGCGTGCCCGAGGAAGATAGCGACTGGGATCCCTCACTAAAGGCTCCTTAAGGGGGTCTAAACAATAGGTTATGCTTATATTTATCATCTGCCAACTCATTTTTTGTCAGAATTACAACTAGCAATGGAGAAACCTTGAAATTAATTTTTTCAATTGTAATATTGGAGGAAAGTCAAAAAAACAAGTTTCTATTGTTCAATTTGAACCAAAGGTGTGGTTGCAGATTAGTGAAACATGATCAAATAAAAATAGTCTCATATCCAGTGGAAATACAACATTATCAAATCACTGAAACAACTTGTAAATTTCATACTTTAGCAACCTGTCACATATTCTATCCTTAATTAACAACTAAGCACATGTTTTGTAATTTAAATAGAACTTCATAAGTCACTAAGTTTATAATTTGATATTTTCATTTTAACAGTGTAGTAGACAATGTAAAAATAGAAACTTACATCTTTTTTCCACAAGTGTGCACCTGTTTCACAGCCTATTTGACCCAAAAAAGCAGTGAAATCTGTAGTTCTCTTCTGACAACATGACCAATATTTCAATCCTTCGTGAAATATTGGAACACCAGGATGATAAGTGCAAACAGTTTCGTTGGTATGTGGACCTTCAAAAATATCAAATTTACAGATAATTATCATTTAGTTCGTTTTAAAAAAAATGGATAGTTACAAAGTTTTCATATTGAGCTTCAAGCAAATCTCAATATCCTTAGCTATTCCTAAATTAAAATTGAATGAAAAATTTACAAACTTACCCACATAAGTTACTGCACAACCCCCATTTTTGCAAGTTGTACCTGCAGGTATTTCTCCAGTGTTTTCAATTGAATTTATTTGTTGTTTGGTTTCAAGTGTTTTGAGTTGCTGTTGAAGGGATGGTGCTATTTCTGGTTTCATTATAACCTATAATAAAATTGTTAACAGAAAATTATAATATTCACAGTTAATAAAATATAGCAATATTGCTCTTATTCACGTGAGAAATAAATTACTTACTAAAGGCGTGCTAAAAGGTGGCCTTTCTAAAGCAGTTGGAATAATTGGTTTAACTTCAATAACTTTGTTCTCATCATCCTCTCTTATTTTAGGCTTTTCTGGTTCTATTGGTTTTATATTCGAGTGTTTAGATAAAGTACAACCTTTTATATTCAGGAACTCCGTAAAATCAGTACATTTTTTATTACAGCAACCCCATCCTTTATAAGCATCGTGAAAAACTGGTTGGCCCGGGTGATGTCTGCAAGAATCTATGTAATTATAGATTTATATGAGTTTTTTACAAATAATTAGGCGAAGAGTATCTCTCTATTAATATTTGATAATTTAATTTGAAGTAGATATTCCAAGGTATATACCAGCTTTTTCTAGAACACCTAACCTCACTTACCATCTTTATTATTATTTGGATCATACTTTTGACCGCATCCTCTATTATAGCATTGCAGTAAAATTGTTTCGTCTGCCATTTTAATTTATTTATGATATGATTGAAGCAAACTTATAAAGGAGTTATTTTTAATCTCAAAATTCAAAAAAACTGTATTTCAATTCTAAGAAAATTTACTTTATATGGTTATGCGCCACAATTTTCACGCACTGACAGTTAACAGTATATGACACAAGAGATGACACGAAATTAGCTTAGGGTACAGTCACATGAAGAGGATACCGTGTTCGGTGTGTACAAGCGTAATTCAAACGGCCAATTAACGCTATTTTATAAATTCCATCCTTTATGTTGAAACAAACTATAAATAGTTGAACAAGATGGATACTAAATATATTATTGCCATAATTCCCCCTTTTCGACAAAAAAACCTCACATTGAATATATAAATGCAAATTAGCAGATTTTGTATATCGATGGCACAATGTACGTTAAACCAGTTGTGGCCTATATTTTTGAAAACATATAGGTTAAATTGGGCTTTTGGAGAATAATGCTGATTGGCTGTTTCTATTGCGGTCAGCTTCACTCGCCACCTTTAGATTTCTTGTGTAGTTATGGCCTTTTGAATTTGAGTGGGGTATTAAAGAGAAGGAAAAATCTCACATTTCTCGTTAATTGGTTAAAAGGATCTATTTTTAAGTTTAGACCAAGAAAACATAAAATCAGATGATTAAGGTAGTTAGGGTGAAAACTCGATTGTCAACTTTTGGACATTAAAGCTCAAAAGAAAACTGAAAAAACAAAATTTCCAGTGTATAGATTGTAACTCTGGCTATTCATATAGAATATAAACAAAAAAGATGGAATCATTGAAGAGTTAACGGAATCTCTAGGCTTAGTTTTTTTATTGATATTACACATTTTAAAACTGTCAAAATTGCCATAAACGTTTGAGCTTTACTTAATTAATTTTTAACGAAATGGTTTAGTCGTCAATTTAACAAAAGAAAACTAATAGAAGAAATTCAAAAAGTCATTTTTTGTTGGAGTATCCACATTATAATATATAAATTATTGTTAATAAAAATGATTTAGTGTAAGTCAACTTTGAGCTTCGGATTTTGATGTGGGTATTAAAAATATCGTTAAAATTTTTAAATTTAGTGCTAGTAAAACAGGTAAGCAGTTTAAAATTGAAAACGACTTTTGACTTTGCCTTCAGATCTGATTTATGAATATAATGTGCATAATAAAAGTTGAACTTCATTGATATAATGAAATTTTGATGTATTGTGATTCATACAACCAATACTACATCTTTTATAGTGTGTGCTGCCGCTGTACTGCATCCATTATCTATTTCTTTTCAACAACTGTTGAAAAGAGAGCTGAGCAGGAAGGAAGGTAATCCGCAACTAGAGATAAACACAAGACTGTTTAAAAAAATCGATGATTTTTGTTTTCTTATACCGAAAATGTTATTGGAAAAATAGCATGGAAATTAGAACTCTTTCAATTAATTTCCTATTTCAATGAACAACTTTCTTTTGGAATTTGAAATTTTGTAACACACAATGGGCAGGAGATTTTGGAATTGTCAAGATGTATACGCTCTACAAAAAAGATTCCTAACAATTTTTTGATTTATTCAATCCCTCAAAAGTTATCAAAGGTTAAATTGGATCCATATTCAATTTTCCAGGCACTTTGTCAATCGAAAATGAAATTGCTGAAAACGTTTACTTTGATAACTCAATAAAATATCTCGACCAGGTTAACAAAGTCAAATTTTATTATATTTTTTTTTAAAATAAATGGATATAAAAATGGTTATCTTCATAAATGTTTTGTCCTTTTTTCGTATAGATTTGAACAGCAGTTGAGTGGTGCCGTAGAATTTTCGTCTAGGGTGCTGATGGTGCTAAAATCGGTACTGGCAATAATGATAAGTTGATTAGGGAGCATATTCTCTATTTCCCTCTGTTCAGTAGTATTAATGCAAAAGCTTGATCCCTCTTTAAATATTTCTGTTGTGTGCAAGGTATAAAGCAATGTGCGAGCGGAAAAAAAATTAAAGTTTAGTTTCTTTAGAAAAATAAAGAGATTTTAAGAGAATATAATTTAGACCGAAAGAAGATCAGTGCAAAAAGTGTTTTTAGATCAAAAGAAAATGGCTGAAATTGAAAGAATAAAAATTAAAGAACATTTCAAGAATATTTACGAAGAAAAGTATTAGCTCGCAAGTCCAGGAATGACGAAAAAAAAATTGCATATTAAATTCATACCTTACAACATCGAAAGACCCAGCAGGTCAAATTGTTGATTTGAGAAAATACGAGTAAGCCATTTATAATGCGACAAAATGATATCAGAGTTTCGCATGATGTCCGACGGTTGTGGCGGCCATTTTCGCTGCCATGTTCCTTCAAATTCGCTCAACTTAGCCTACACTAAATCAAATAGATCATAATTTTTTTAAAACTAGTCACAAAAAATTCAAAAATAGAAGTAAAAGACAAATACGATTCAGTGTATTCTGCAGAAGGTTGGACACAAATTATTAATAGTGCAAGGACAAGGCCATGACCTTTTGTAGTGAAAAATCTGTCATACGAAGATTGTTCTGATTTTAAAACATTCGGCACACAGTCATTTAATATGCATCAAATTTCATGGCGCAAAGTTTATGGCTTTGCTATGTGAACGATGAACCAACAAAATTTTTTTTTGAAACCAATTACATAGATAAAGATTTTAAGGAAGTATATTTTTCCGAGAATGAACGTCCAAGAAAAGTTACATTAAACAAGTCCTACAATGATCAGCTGCCTATTTCTAATGCAAAGTTTTAAGAATTTCAAAAAATGTCTATAATACCTAAGACTTACTATAACTACTACAAATCTTTGAAATGTAGTGAAAAAATCCGCGACTGTTTACCAGAGCCGAATGCGTCGGAGAGAGTGATTAGTTGATTATTAGTTTACAAATGATTTTTTTGCTTTTAATTAGCTTAGTATTAAAGTTTATCTTCTTGTTTTATTTTCATCCAAAATTTATTTAGACAACTTAAAGTGGTCGTTACGAATTATATTTATGGCAGAAAATTTTTCCCTGGCATTACAAACATAAAAGCAATAATCTTGAAGGTCTGGCTATTAAATAACGAGACTGGTTACGAAAAAGAGTTATATTATAAAAATTTCCATACGTTTTTTCCATTGATCGAAGCAGTGCTGGAAGTCTTCTTTGGTGAGGGCCTTTAGGAGTTCTACCGTTTTTTGCTTTACCGCTTTTATCGACTCAAATCGGGTCCCTTTCAAAGCAGATCTTTTTCTAACTTTTTTCACTTTTTAAGGAAATCTGAGCAGACCCGTTGACGCAAGAGCTATTGGTGAAGAGACAGATTTTTTAGCACCAGCTTCGCACAGATTTTTGTCATGTGCAATTCCTGGTGTAAAATTTTTCTAACCGTTTCTTTATTGCATTTACAGCCTCGGCAATCATCCGGATGCTCATTCGACGATTTCCATGCACGATTTGGTTGATTTTGGTCACTGTTTCCGGAGTTCAAGAAGTCACAGGGCGACCTGGACGCTGGTCATCTTCAGTGCTCTCTCGGCCCTCACTAAAGCGCTTACACCACTTAAAAACACGCGCACGAGATAGAGAATTATCTCCATATGCCTCTCGTAACAATTTAGAGCACTTAATCCAAGAAAAAAACTCCACTTTAATATTTAATATATTTAAAATTTGATTATCACTAGTCTATGGATTGAGGTGTATACTTTCAGTTTCCACTCGTATTATGAATATATATTTGTTCTATTTTCTTTGGCATAAATTTAACTGAAAATATCTAATCATTGTACCTCTAGGAGTTCTCTCGACTTGTAAACAAATTACCTTCCAGGTAGTAATGGTTCTTAGTTTTCAAGAATAAATTGCCTTGTTAACTTTCTTGATGAGTTTGATTATAATTGAGTTGACTTTTGTTGATTTCTAAAGATTAAATTTTATCTTCAGTGTACTGAATCAAGGTTTTAAAAATTAGCAAATTATATATACAATAAGTAAAAAGTACTATAATTTTCATAAATGAAAAAAAAAAACATCGAGAGGAACTAAAATAGATTTAAGAAAAATTAAAAGTGGGCCAGTATAGAAAAATAAATATGACCAACAAGAAATATTGAGGATATAACTTAAATTCTTCAAATTTTCAACCTTTTTATTCACATAGAAATAGATACATTGATATGTTGTTAACCTTTTTCAGTTTCTTCATTTTCAGCAACAGGTTCTGTTTTAACTGCTTCATTATAAATTACATTTTCTTGCAGTAACATGCTCTTTGCATACGTTTACTTCATCGATGTTGGACTTTGTTTCTTTGGTGTTTTTATCTTTACCTATTCTATGTTGTGCTTTTAGGATATCTATGGAAGTTAGGTATTTCCACTTATTAATTTTGAATGAATGTTTTTCTAAATTCTATTCTGATGAGAGAATAGACATATATATATATATATATATATATATATATATATATATATATATATATATATATATATATATACCAAAATGTTTTCTAGTGCCATATTTTAAATTTTGAATTCGTAGGTGGGCCAGATTGCAAATATATTATATAATATTATTAAATTATATAAGTATATAATATACGGTTGTTAAAAATCATATAAAAGTTATAAAAGATGGTAGATACCTGACTTCTTTTGTTTTTGAATAGCTCATTGATGTCAGGTATCATATTCGTTGTAGTTATTTTAAGAATTGACTTGATGTTTATTCGTAAATCTTGTGCGATATTTGTTCTTATTTATTTTTATGACGGAAAACATCTGCTCACATAAATAGTTGCTACCAAACATGCAGAGAATGCGTGCGGCATGCTTTTTTAATTCCGGGTAATTATCCAAATTCTTGAAATATTGTGTATAAAATGTAATAGCGTTAATCTCATTAAATTTTTCACTTAAAATACTATACGATTGAAGATCTATCAACTACATTTACAATTGAACTGGTGCTTGTGAAGCTTCAAAATGGAATGGATTCTTGAAAATTGGGAATTCCACTTCATTCATTTTGTGAAAGTCATCAAAACGATAGTTGAATTCGGTAGTCAAATTTTGTAGAAGTTGAGAATATTCATCCAATTTTTTTAGTTCACTATGCCAAATGATTTTAAATGAGAAAAATGGTCCAAAGTTTGATTTTTTACCTGATTTTCCCACAGCATCAACTTTGTTTCAAAGGTTTAAATGTATGAATACATTTGAGTGACAATCAGATTTTTACCCTGTAACTTTATATTCAGATCAGTCAAGTGTTTATTCGTATATATCAAAAAGGCACAATACCAGTCATTGTCATAATCAATTGGTTTTCCTTTTTCTAATATGAAAGTTTGAATAGAGTCACGTCATGCAAGAAGTCTTTCTAAAACTACTCCTCGACTGAGCCAATGAACTTCGGTGAAATAAGGGACATCAGAAAACTTTTTGTACAAATCTTGTAAAAATTGCTTGAGCTGTCGGTGATTTAGTCCTCTGCTTCTTATAAAATTTACAATTTTAATTATAGGTTGCATGACATGGTCCATTTTTAAATGTTTGGATGCCAATGATTCCTAATGAATTATACAGTGAATTCCCTCAAAATTCCCTGATGTTTTCTGTTTTAATTTAGTTGCAACACCCGAATGTTTGCCAGCCATGGCAGGAGCGCCATCCGTAGTTGTGCTGCTAAGTACATTTCAGTCGAGTTCATATTCTGCTATCGAATGCTCAATTGCCGAATAAAAATCATTCGCTGTTGTAGTACCTGTCAATGGAACGCACTTTAATAGTTCTTCAGTTTTTCCAAAGTTACTGCTAATGCCTCGTATAAAAACAGCAAGTTGAACTGTATCAACAGTATTAGTACTGCCGTCAATAGCCAGTGAAAAGTTTGTAAATTCCTTAATTTTCTCCTTCAGTTGAAGAACCAAATTTTGAGATAAATCATTTATTCTTGAAGCAACTGTGCAACAATTTTGCTTTATTGACTTTTGAGAAGGAAATGAAGCATTATCAACTTTCAACATACAGTTTTAATAGAATCATTGAAATCAGTGGAAGGTTTTGTTTTTTTTTTGGCGATTTCTAATGCAATAATAAAACTTGATTTCTCTGTATTAGCTTTAGTAAACATCGATTGTTGACCTTGAAGTTTAGGTTTTAAAGATGACAATGTGTCGATTTTTACTTTTTGGTTTATCATTCGTATTATAGTGTCTCTTCAAATTAAACTCCTTACAAACAGCAAAAGTTCAATTACAAATCAAACACAGTGGTTTACCTTTCTATTACATCAAAAAATATGCAATTTCTCATTTAGACTGAAAAACTTTGCACTTACTATCAACTTTAAGTTTTTGTGACATTATGCCAAAATCGTAACAATTATGGAACTTGACACAACAATTATGGATATCGCACGCGCACGTCACAAACAAATGTACAATACCTTCACAATCACTACTTCGCAGTACAATTAAAACCCTTCTCTCACCGTATCGCTTCGATTACTCGACTCAACTGACTCACGTCGCTTCGACGTACTCGTTTAATACGGTTAAGGTAGGTTCTAGTCTAGACTCGAAGCGCGTGGAAGATTCTATCGTTCTCGACAAAAATAATAGGATATTTCTGCTTGCTACTAAGAGATGGCGATACTGTTATAAAATTTTTTCGAACAATCATCAATTTCTTCAATGGGTTATTAGTACTGAGTTTTACACGGTCGTGCAGCCTCAAATTTTTTACGAATAATTACAAATTCTTTTTTTTAGATTTTAGATAAACTATTTTTATCCGAATCATTGAAATTATGCAGTAAAGTTGATGAATTGTTACACTTATAGCAATTACTTCAAGCTTAGGTCTGTCTTTAGTTGAAGCATAAAAAGTAGAACAATGGTTGACTAAGAGCTTTTAGTTATTTTTATTTTATTTAATCGTTTTCTTCAAAGGCTGGATTATTCTTTGTAGTCAAAATTATTTCCAGCAATTCATTCCTTATTTTCGTTTAAATCACTGGCATTTGTAATGAAAAACATTTAATCCAACGCCTTACTGATAACTTCACATAATTGTAATAGCACTTTTCAATTAATTTGAAAGTTTGAATTTATACAGGAAATTATTACAGTTTCATTTTAATTTCTATTGCCGCTTTTATTTGTTTTTATTCATTGTAACAATTTACCTACTATTTTATATACATGATGTCAATAATCATTGCTCAGCTTGTAAATAAACAGTATTATGATTCTTTATAAATGCTTTGTATCCATTGTACTGTAAAAGTAAATTGTAATAACATAACATTCGTATGTATTATTATGATTCATATTATGAAGTCAATATTTGTGACCGAATGTTACTACCAATTAAATGGAACATTAAATTATCCCATCATTGCTCTACGAATAATCAATTATTTATGAGCGATTAGACATGATTGGTTCCTAATCTAATATTAGTTATGTGTATACATTGACTCACTAAAGCGGCTACCTCTATTGTTGTTTCAGGAGAGATTTAATTTGTTCCAGGATATTAAGAAATAATAACTCCAATTTAACAATAAACTTTTATTAACCATTGATAGATTTCTGTATAAATATCTTACAACCAACTTGTATAATACGTTCTACACTACTGTCTTGGTTTAAGTAAACTCCAAAATTAATTTTTCCTTTGAAGTTTTTGGATAGTGTTAACAAAGGTTCTTTTGATATGTTGCCTGTAGTTTGGTCTATGCATATCATTTGACATCTGGTGCATTTCCCAGCGAACTAAAACAGTTTAAATGTACAAGGACTTTCCCAACAACTATCGAATTATATCAATAAATATGATATGAGTATGAGTCATAACGCACATAATACATTATCCAAATATTTCACTAAAGTAAAATCTAAAACACCAAAAAAAAAACAAAAGAAGTAATAATATATATATATATATATATATATATATATATATATATATATATATATATATATATATATATATATATATATACATAGGGCAGACATCACAGTATTCAGAAAATAGACTAAAAGATCATCAATACATCAATACGATAAAAAAAATAAATCTGCATTAACGAACCATGACATATCCAAAAAAAAAATTAATTTAATTATAAAGATTCAAAAATTTTTGAAACGGAATCTAATAAACGAAAAAAGAATTTTTACAAATGGTGCACATTCATAAGAACGAAAAAGCTATAAATGATAAAAAAGACTTAGATAGTTTAAGTAAAATTTATAGCTCTATTCTGTAAATTCTAATAAAACTATAAATAATCAAATTAGATATTGCTACATATTTGAGATTTAAGAACTGAGGAAAAATTAATTTTTCTTATTAAAACAAATGTTGATGTTCATGATGTAGGTGATCTATAGATCAAAATAAATAAGCAAATTGTCACTGTCAGTATTATATTTTGATAAAGACTTGAAGAAGTCGAAACGTCAATTTTTAATCCATCTTTCAAAAATTATTAAAAAAAAACTAATTCTAAAACAGAAGAGATCTGAAATCAAGAACATTTAGAAGAATAAAAATATATATAAAATGTGTAAGAAATAAGAAATTAAAGAAATTTATCACTATAAATATCGAGCTAAGCGATATTCAACAATTTATTCACTGTCAAATTATAGTCATGATCTCAATTGCAACAGGATCATTATGAGACTCTGGAAAGAAAAACAACTATGGCTATCTGGGCATTCTATTGACAGTTCATGAAAGGATAGAGACAGAAATAACAAATGTTTATTTAAGTAGAATTTTTTTATTTGACGGGAATTTCAATATAATCGGTTCTCCGCCTATAAATGAGACAAGACTGGGATATAGATCTGCTGACATGACAGTGAGAAATATCTACAATACACACAATCAATAATAACTCCAAAAAAGAATAAAGAATGCACCAAAGTGGGACAACCGTTAAAGTAGTAAATTACGATAAATAATGAAACAAAAACCAATAAAAAAACTTGAAAAATTGAGAAGAGACAGAATTATAAGGGAAGAAGGATTGCACCAAGAAGTAAGGGGATAGATCCAATAAGAGAGATAGTGGATTAGAAAGGATAAAACCTTAGATGAAATGAAAAGTTTAGTAAGCTATTGGAGTGGAAATATTTGTCATGCGTATAAAAGGATTCAGAGTCCTTGTCCGACATCCGAATTTAATTGAACAACAGAAAATTGCCTGAAAAATTGAATGTAATTATAGTGTTCTCCCTCCATTCTTTCCATTAAACCCACTTATGGACAATATTTATCAACTTCTAAATATACAAGAAGATGGTATTCTACATCTGCATGTAATTGTAATTGCCTCCCTTAACATTTTGATAGTTGCAAATCTTTTTTTGGAAACTGATTAACAATTTCCTTCTACATTACCAGATTATATATGAAATTTGATAACACAATTAGATTTAGAAAATATTTCGTGAAATACTTTAATCGATATGGAATTAGTTTGCATGATACTGTTGAATATTTTGGACGGAAAGATTGATTTGATTCAATTTTCATTCCAGCTATAACCCATACTAGTTAATATCATGATTTCTTATGAATACACAAAAAAAATTTCGATTTCATATGTATTATTGATAAATAATATATATGAAAAGTCTTAATTAATTCTTTGAATGTCTGTAGTTCGAAGTCTTCTTGAACAATATTCCGACCAGAATTTTCCAGGAAAAATATGTTGTTGATACAACGATTACTATAGATATACTTAGAACAAAGACCAAAACATATTTATATTAAAATACGAAGGTTGCTACTGAAGTTTTAAGATAGACAAATAAAAACAAATATTTATGATTTGAATGTTCAATACACTTTTACATGCGTTTGAACCAATTTTCTAAGCATTTTTTTTTCATTTCGATTGAGGTGACTTGTGACACCTAATTGGATGTATTAACCGCTTCTTCAGGTATAGAAAAACGTTGACCTCGCATTATGTTTGATCTGTGGAAATATGAAGAAATCATTGGGTGGATGAACCAGCAATATTTGACTAGTCAAAAATGTTTTTGTTTGAACTGATGTGTGAGAGCTCGCATTTTCGTTGTGAAGAATAATTAGTCTTCTGCGATGTGCATATAGTCGATTGCAGTTTAAGTGTTTACGAGTAGTTTCGGGTTCATATGCATAGATCTATAATAATTCGTTGCATGTCACAATCTTATAGACGTCTTTTGAAGCACTACAATCAAATTTTTCCAGTATTTCTTCGCACCAATTTTTTTAGCGATTGTCAAATTATACGGTATCCAAAGCGAAAAATTCATTTTGACAGCCAAATGTTCATACAGTAGCCGACTTTGGACGACCTTCATCACCAAAATTTGAAGCGAGTTGATTAGCATACTGCAGTTGATTTAATCCACGGCGAAAGTCGTAGAAAATCATTGCACGAGAATGTTCACGATTTAATTCCACTTTTTGGCCAAGATGTATGTCATACGACAACACGTTTTGAATAGGTTCACCATTAAAAATGTCATACTTTATGATAATAATATCAGATTTAACATATTCACATCTGTGTTACCATATCTCAAAACTTAAGCAGCAACCCTCGTAAGATCGAACAATAATTATTGTTATGATAGTTAGATAAGCCCACGATTTTCCCAGTTTCGGAATATTTTATTGGGATTTTCCTTTATCGATAAACTATATTATGATTAGGAGGGTTATGGAGATAGTTTAAAGTTAAATAAGTTAAAACTGGTGAAAGATTAAAAATTCTGCAGAATACTTCTACGTAAATAAAATTTAACGTGTATTATTTAATCACTTACTTTGAAACATACATCACTAATAGTTATATCGTCTATTTCATTTTCTTCGAATGGCTTTTCCAATTTCACGACAATATTAGGTCTGAATCTGAGTATAGTTGTATGAAGATCCTCTGTAAGATCCCCATCAGGAACTTGATTTCTTAACCATTCTACGCTGCTCGAATTTGTTAATAAATACTGAGCTTGATTTGCGAAAGATAACTGGTTTCGACATTCTGAAATTTCATTGTCACGTGTTTATTAATAGAATGTATATCAACAATATGGTCGAAAAACATTTAAACTTCTATAATAGACTGATAAAGTGTATTATCAAAACAAAATGGATTTGAAAATGGGGATAAATTCAATATTGTAAATAATATAACTGCTTGTTTTCAGAACAATTTAGTAATTATTGTATACAAATAGATTATTAAAATCAGGAGAAACAGCTTTAGACTTTACTACACAGAAAGCACCAAAATAAATTAAATGTAGCTTATATTATAAATAAATAATGAAGCAATAATTGTTAAAGGAAGATATCTTCCAACTTTAAGAGCAAATAGTGTCATGAAAGTAAACAAAGACAACGAGAATAAAATGGATACGAAGCGGAACAGACATTTAATTCTGTAAGACTAATTATAAACAGGCATTCCAATGAGATTCTAGAACTTGGCATTTATAATTTAAGAAAGATCATTGACTCTTTTGGATAAGACAGAATGGGTGATGAAACTTTTTAATGAAAAGTGAGAGAAAACGGGTGCATCTCCAATTTGCGGATAAGTAAAAACAATCTAAATCCAAAACTAAGAAAAGGGGGCCTTATCGAGATCAGTTACTAGGCCAATCCATTTGCACTCCTCTTGATCGTCCTCGCTTCGCCTCATAGAAATTCTCTGGAGCTGGAGAATCCTCTGGGCTGAAACTGTAGGATTTTCCTCTGTGGGTTTATAAAAGTTTGACAGTTGCACAGGATGTGTAACGTGCGTAGTTTCTTTCTATTCCACATAACCTGCAGCCCAGATCATGCCTGTATTGTATATGTTATAACCGCGTGCACTGTGATTAGAACCATCAAGATTTTTACCATCGTCAGCACAGCTGAAGTATGTTCGCCACCCACTTTACAGGGTTTGTCTCATTAATAAAGGTTGTGGCTTATCTATAGCCATAAGACTGGACCTATGCTTCATTTTTTCTCCACTTTTTTGCAGCTCAAGGGATTCCTAAATCAACGGGGACCCCCAGTGTAGAGTTTGGCCCAGACAACAATTGGGAGACTTTTGTCAACATTTTCATCGGTTTTTGCAGTTGAATGTTTCGGCGTGATTAACTTCCATTGACTCTCATTCTTCTGACTGTCTTAAATTCCATAAGCTCTTGAGCTCTTGATACGATTATGTGTACTGATGTTATGAAAATCTAAAGCAAACTCTGATAACACAGCGATACTCGAAGGTAAGTAAGTAAAGTTTTAGAAAGCACTTCAAAATATGCTTTCACAAAACAATTACTACACCAAGTTTACTGACTCGAACAAGTACAAACTCGTACTAAACGTCTATCGCATGTTTAACGTCGACCCTTCAAGATGTCTGCTTCCAATATTGTCGTGATAAATGCTATAAATTCCACACATTGTATTATTAATATGAACTTCAAATTGTCTTTGTGATGTTAATAGATGGCATCTATTTAAATTTCATCCACCGATGATGAAATTTATTCATTCGAATTTAACTTGGCACTCTAGCATTTCAATTAATAAAAATAACATCTGTCAACTGTAATATTGCTGTCTACAAAGGAAAATTCCTTTAACAAACTTTCTTCCTCTTCTGCATAAATGTTTCCTGGTTATTATTACTATGTTTATGGAATAAATAAAGTACAAAACCGCTTAATTAAGTTCATCCTGTTTGCAGCTAAATTTTCCGTACAAAAGTTTAACGATGAAGTACAAAAGGCTTACAAACAGAAAAGAGCAACATCAGATCATTTACAATAGGGAGTTATTGCTTCGAATCAACTTTTCCGTTTCATCTAGAGATTCGAGAACTTCAAAATTAGTTTATATTTCCTTCGGAAATACAAATTGTTCTCAAAACTTACCTAATAAAATTGAACTCGTAACGATGATAAATGTGTTCTAGTTCTTACAAATAAATCAAATGTTACGTTCATTATCCTTTTTTATTTTTGATTTGATCACTTCCTGGGTTGCATCAGATTATACCTGGAGCTCATAATAGTATCGACGTTTGCCATCGATTCATACAGATCGAATTTTCTTATTAGGTGTAGTGTTTATAGACCTAATCCAAATTTTATGAGTAACTTTGATTGGAAAATATTCCTAATCCTGGAGATAAAATTTGTGACTGTGAAATAACCGTCAAGTTAGAAGTTTCCAAGCATACATAATCTGAACAGGAGCTGGTACTCGATGACATAGAAACACGAACATCCAGTAATAATTATTTTATTTCAGTAATTTTTGTCATACATATCAGGCAGTTTGTATTGAATAGGGTTGAGATAATCAAAGTTTCTGCTCACCATCTTTATAATCTAACCCGTAAATTGACTTTCTACCGATTACCTAATATCTAATAGATGCAATTGAGACTGGTGGAAGTTGTCTGCTTGGCAATATATGGCCGAGTAATATCTTGCTGAAAAGTTGGATTATGAAATGGCATTAAGTAAGACATGGCTTTTGAATATGTTTATATTGTCCCTGCAACGGTATACCATAACTGTAACAGTACAATATACGCGTCGTTTCAATCGTTATCTCATCCCTTACTCACTGTAGCTCGACCATGATGCACATATAGACAAAGCCTGGATTGATCACTGAAGACGACAGATTTCTAGCCATTATTCCACGTTATTCGAATTTGGTATAACTGAAGTATATTTCCTTGAAAACTATGGGTAAAGCTAATACCAAATGAGGATTGTACGAAAAAGGTACAGAATCTTTTTAGATCATTATAAATGTCTTTCCGAGCATGAAACGTATCACCTGCTAATCTGAGTTGTTTTAGCACTTGTAGAAGTAAAAACGATTTTTTTGAGCCAGTAGTACAGGATGTCATGTTGTTTGCTATTATTTTAATGAACGATATTCACTTTAGGTAAGTATCAGCTCAAGAGAAAAGATGTGCTATAAACAAGAACACAGCACTGTTTCAGCTTTTGTTATTTGGGCTTCTGTTACTTTTGCTTATCTCTTAATCTCTTTGTTTTTTGCCTTCTTTGTATCCTTTCCTTCTGATACATCTCTAAAATATTGCTTCCAACTTTATATGACATTTTTAAGTTATCCAAAAGAACCCTCTTCACAGCGGCGCATCATTTATTATTATGAACTCTAACCTCTTTACCTCATCTTGCTATAAATTTTGAATATGTTTAGTCTGTCTGTAAGTTTTATAGATTCCACTTCAACCCCATTGAAGTATCATCTTCAGTTAATTATTATTAATGTGACCATTTTGAACCAAAAATATATTCATCTAATTTTATAATTATTATGGTACAAGATAAGAACTAATATATAAAGAAGCCTGTGAAACTAATATTTTGTTCATTCAACTGATATTCGTCTAGTACGCCAGTCAGATTGGTGTAACTATTTGTAACATTAAATTATTACTGCAAGCTACATTAGAAAAGTGAAGTTATGATTTTGACATTCTGTGACGTTCAACGCGTCATGTTCGCCTTCATTCCCCTCTTTTATATACTTTTCGAAGTCTGCATTTGCTTCAGTTGTGATTTGTCCAATTTTTGTGTTTTCTTTTTAATTGCCTCATTTATGGATCCGACCATAAAATTTATTCTATTGTGTTACTGACTATTTATGTTATGTTGTTCCACATATGTTTCCTGGTGCCTTTATAATTATATTTTGACGTAGTTGACAAAGATTGCTCGAATTGTTATGATAAAAGAATCATATCTTCTTTTGATTTTTAAAAAGTTCCTAGAACCTATACTATTCAGAACGAACCGATCTAAGTACTCCAGTACCTTTTTTTTTCATGGTCGACTTTGTCAAAGACAAATTATGCATTTTGTAACTTCCGGATTAGAGTGATGGCTTTTTGATTACTTTATCACCTGTGCAGATATCACATTCAACATTGAATGTACTATGAACGTATTTTCAATGTTTATGTGTACGATTTTTCTAGTCTTCACCACAACAAAATTTTTAAGCTTATTCTTATCTTATTGTTGCTCAAAGATACATTGATGGATATTTCCTTATACAATCGACAAAATTTGTCATAGTTCAAAGATTGAATCCGGTTTTAACAATCTTCATAAGTATCACCTTTGGATATTCTGCATCTACGTATCAGAATCTTTGATTTCAATTTTACCCATCAAATGTTTAATCAATTTGGCATTTTGCAGACTTATTAATGATCAATTAAATTACAATATTTTTCCAAATTCATACCAACATCGGTACGAGGCTCATAATGATGTCATTAATCTAGTATGAAAGATGTATATATAGAAGAACTTGAATGCTAAAACTCAACTGGCAAGGTCACATATAACAATAAAACATGATGACATGATCAAACAAGAAAGTAAAAATCAATTTCTGATATAATAATGAAGAAAATTAATTCCTGGAATGGTGGAGTGCTGATTACAAATCAGTATTCCAGAATAAAACTGGAAATATATTATAACGATTCTTATTGACCTTTCCACGCTTATACATTAAGTATTTTTTAGTTTTTTGAAAACATAATTCATTACAATCTCTGTATGACTCGTTATATATTGTCTGTTGATTTTATGATGCGCAAGAACAAATCTCAAGAACGTTAGTATCCCTTTCTCACTAAGAGTTACTTAACATCGAGATGGTTCGCAAATATCTAATTATCGAAATTCAATTACAGGAATTGCTTTACCGTACATTTACTACAATTCATGTGAAAATAAGATTTAGACAAACCTTCATCTTCTGCTTCATATTGTCGTAATAATCTTAACCCAGGTATGTCTAGATTTTCAGATAACCAATCAGACACTTCATCTCCACAATCCCAGCCGATAACCCGATCTCCACAAACCTTACTATGGCAAAGATATGCATTTGATTCATTCTTTGCTGCGTCAATATCGAGCTCTATGTCCGGTTTATCTAGAAATGTGAATAAACATCAAATATAATTACTCTTTTGAAACGCAATGAAAATTATATATCCATTGTGAAACTTTTGTAGACTTCATATTCTGGTGAACAATGTTACTAAGTTCCAAAACTTTGAAACAAATTTTAACAATGTATTTCACTATTACAAACTAAGTCAAGAGTGAACAGTCCTGGATCCTGAATTTTCTCGAGTGGAAACGAAAATTCCTCCGCTTGCCTATGGAAATAGACAAGTCCACAATTACTGCTAACGTCACTTTTCTGAGTTGAATTTATCTTTTTGCAAATATGTTTACGCGGGGAGTAAAGAATCTTAGGAATAAATAAGTGTGTATATATTACATTTCTGATTTGGTTCGGACAATGTTTACAATTTGAAAATTTTTTAATATTCCAAAATACGAGGATATATTGAAAAATAGCCTACTATAGAACCAAACAAAATATCAATGTCAAAATATTTTACTACTCAACATATTCTCCTTTTAATTGGATACATTTATTACAGCGAACCTGCAACGTCTCCAGACCTTTCAAAAAAAATGTTTCTTCTTACTCTGCAAACCAGACCTCCACAGCTTTTATAACCTCCTCGTTGGAAGAAAATGTACGACCTTTTCAACTTTTTTTCAGTCGAGGAGAGAGATGATAGTCGGACGGAGCCAAATCTGGTGAATAAGGGGGGTGTTCTAGTAATTCAAACCCCAAATCACGAATTTTTTACATAGCAACATGAGATTTGTGTGCAGGGGCGTTGTCCTGTAAAATCAAAACACCTTTGGATAGCTTTCCGTGTCTTTTCTCTTTAATTTTTTCTCGTAGAGTGATCGAATAGTAATCTCCAGTTATTGTTTTACCCTTATCCAGCAGATTTTTGGACACGAAACTTTTTAGATCTTGGAGAACTAGAGTGTCGCCATTCTATCGATTGTTGCTTTTTTTCTGGATTCAACGCGATGCTTCTACCCTTGTTTCTGACACACAAACTGGCCATCCCGATCGGTCATCATCTTCTATGGAAAATTTACCTCTTTTGAAGCTTGCAGTCCAATTTTTCACGGTCGTATACGAAGGCCATGGATCACCAAGGATATTAAGCATATCTTCGTAAATCTGCTTACCTCTTAACACTTTCAAATACAGGTACTTGATGATGGCTTGATACTTCAATTTTTCGATTTTCACAATTTCGGTGGACATCTTTTTTCTTTTAATTTATTGCGTAACTCTGGTTTACTTTTTTGACGTCAAACATCACACTGACACTTCTAATAACTTATTGTTCGTTGCTATGGTAACGCAATATTCTGTTTATACATAGAACTTGTCTAGGCTAACTAGATATCAATACATCCTCTTATTAGGCGGCCGAAGTTATACCGACTCATAAATCAGGAAACAAAAAGCTACCAACAAACTATAGACCAATATCTTTAATATCAAATTCGGCAAAAATTTTTGAAAAAATAATTTATAAACGACTAGTATCCAAGAAATAGTTAGGTTTTGTTAAAACTAAAAGTACATGTGATGCATTAGCTTTTATCACCAAATTTATTATAAAAAATCTATTTATTTTTGTCAACACTCATAGAATTAGCGAAGGCTTTCATGAAAAACCTTTTCTTAAACTAGGAAGATATGGCATTAGGGGTGTTCAGATCTCATTTAATTGAGTACAATATTTATGAAAGAGCAAATAACAATAGGAGTTCCACAAGGCACCATTTTGGGTCCATTATTTTTTATCCTTTATATAAATGATCTCCTTGGCGATCTACCTGAAGACTGCATTACATCATATGCAGATGATAGAGTTGTATTAAGTACATGGTGAATGTGAACAGAAGCTGTGAACAATATGGATAACTACCAATGATTTATCGCTTAATGTAGATAAGAATGAGTTTGTGGTTTTTGATAGCTATTGTGAAAGTGTACTAATAAACTTATTCATTAATATAGATGGTAGATGGATTGCAAGAGTTAATTCAACTAAATACCTTGGAGTAAAAATAGATTCTAATATGAAATGGCATGAACATATAACTTATATTCTTGGCAAAACCAAATATCTGCTTGTCATATTTAAAAAACTATCAAATATTATGAATACTTAAACACTAATAAAAACCTACTATGCCTTTTTTCATAACGTTGCTACATAAGGTATCATTGCCTGGGGAGGTGCATATGATAATACGCTTAAATTGTTGGAGTCAACCCAAAAGAGAATTTTTAAAATAATAAAGATATCTGACGTACTTTATTCTCAGCCTTTGCTTATTAAACAAGCATTTATAGTGAATTCACTGATATATCATTATGAAATCGAAGTGTCTATTGGGACCCTCCACGGAAAAATCCGTGACTCTAATTTCAACCATAGAAACACGGACATTTTTAAAGAAATGAGCCGAATGAAGCTTTATACGTGTTTCCAACTTCAGCCCAGAATATTACAATAAAAGTTTTAACTCACGGATGAATACTGTCTATGGATGAATACTGTCCACGGATAAATACCATCCACGGACAAATATCATCCACGGATAAATACCACCTACATATGAAATCTGATATATATGCCATTTCTAATCCCAATATATTTTATTCATTCATTTAGAACAAATTATACAAAAAATTTATTAATAAATAATTTGATTGTAAGAATAACCTTAGTAATAATTAATTGATGATAGTGCTATTTATTCTCTGACTTTTATTCTAAGCTTGCTAATAGTGCAGAACGTTACACGAGTGATTAATATCCGTGGTAATTGGATACGGATGATTAGGTTAGGTTAGTTTAGTTTTAAAATTTCCGAGTTTCTAAGATTGAAACTAGACCACGGTTTTTTTTCCGTGGAGAGTGATGATTTTGGATCATATGGTAAGATTTAAAGACACGGAAAAAAGCTTCACTCTGATCCGTTTCTAAAAAAAATTTCTAGGCTTATAAGGTTAAAATTATGGCCAAGGATTTTTCTGTGGAGGGTGGCGATTTCAGTGTCTCTAAGACCCACTGGTAACAAACAATAGAACTAGGAATAAAAACCTAATACTACCAAAAATTAAGAAGAATATTAGATGAGAAAATTAATTTTTAAGAAGTAAAATTCAAACTCAAAATCAGTTTGTGAAATTTTTAATAATAAATACCCTGGTCAACAGATTTCGCAGTCTACAGTTTGCAAAATTGAACAAAAGTTTCGTTAAAATGGACACAAAATATTGAAAAACTAGATTCAATTTACTGAAAAAAAGTTAATGTACTTCTAGAAATTGAGGATAATCCGAATAAGATAACTCGAGAACTTGCCGCCGACAAAGATGTAAATAAATCATCTATTTTGAGAGTTTTACATAAAGAAAAATACCACCCTTATGAAGTTCAGTTGATTCAGGAGTTAAATGAAGATAATCCTGATAGAAGGCAAGAATTCTGTGAATTGATGATGGACAGAATGAACGCAGAATTGCAGTTTATAAACAAAATAGTTTTCTCTGATGAAGTGACGTTTCATTTAAACGGAACGGTTAACAAACAGAACTGTAGATATTGGAGTAGAGAAAATCATCACTGGATGTGTGAGGCTCACACTCAATATCATAAGTGAACGTTTGGACTGGTATCATTTACAATAAAATTATTGGCCTTATTTTTTTGAGGACACAGTTCATGGTGAAGTTGATTTAGATATTTTGATTAACTTCTTAGTCCTTACATCACAAAGACTTTTTCCTGATATTAATCATCCAAACGAGATAGATCGATTGATCTATTTACTATCAACAAGACGGAGCTCCACCGCATTTTACATGTACGGTAATTAGAAATTATTTAAACGAGGTTTTTTCCAATCGCTAAATCCCATGATTTGACTCCTCTTGATTATATCTCATGAGTTTATTTAAAATGTGAAGTAAATTTTAATAAAACAGACAATATTGCTGATTTAAAAGTTAGGATAACGGAAAAAATTAGCAAAATAACCCATGAGGTCATGCAAAATAGAAAATAAATAAACAAATACAAAAATGGTATTGACATTGTCTATTGTTTTGCAATTTGCGAATAATGCTGGAAAAATTGGTGGAGTATGTTAACTTTGCAGTTTATGAACTAAAGTGTTGCAAAAAATTTTGGCGATCGGTGTTCTAAAATTTAGTATTTCAATTAATTTCCAAACAACTAACCTCTATAACTCAGTTTTAGTCTGTTCTGCTTCAAATTAATACTAGGTTTGATGAGGCACATCTTTTTATTATGTTTCTGTGTGAGACTAACACCTGCAGCATTTACAATCATCCACTCTCTATCAAATTTAAATCCTTTTTTAGTTACTATCCAATTATCTGATATCACGAATGCTCCACAAGATTTTAGAGGATAAATTATTATTTGTTCTAAAATACCTTCTGTGTCTACATTTTTGGGATACTTTTCTTGATTTCCATTTTGTTTTTCGATCGACGAGTTTTTATTTATTTCTGAAAATAATCAATTATTTTCGACGTAGTTTTGGATGTTTAACTAACCTGGCTGTTCTTCTGAATATTCTTCGCCATAAAATAGCGTTGAATAATTTTGTTGTCTGCGTTTGAAGTCGGATGGGAATTTTCTCAATATTGGTTTATCAACAAAACAATCTTCAATGAATGTTATAAACTTATCTGCATCTTTCTTCGTTGACATGTAACCGAATGATATTCTTATCGTTCCTGTGGGATACCCATCAATTAGATCAGTTTGGTCTCCACAAACATGTCCGGACTGGAAAATTATATTTATTACCCAGAAAGTTTCAGGAAATTCATGAAAATTATAACAATGTAAAAAATAGTAACTACATAAAGAAAAATATTCTTAAAACACAGCATTAAAAAATTTTATTTTGAACATTTTTTTGATAGTATACATACTTTGAAATTTCTTATTACATCGTTGCACGATAATTTTAAAAATCTTTGACATCCACCAGGATTGCAATGACAACCAGTTCGTAAATGTATCCCACGTAGGTTCGCAATGTGAAGGACCTTGGTGGAAACAAAAATTCCGATTAATTTGAGTCTAATAGCTGAGTAAAAACAGCATAAGTTACACTTCTAGAGCTTATAATGTTTGTGTTCAATTTTATTATTAATATCATAATGGATGTACCTAACCTAACCTAACCAATCTTAAGAGATATCAAAATATGTTATAGAAAAATAGTAGATGTGTTTGAGGTACATATTTTAAAATTATCTCAAACTTCCTTACGAATACTAACAGTAGTCCTATCGGGCACGTCGCCTCAATGGACATCTGAAGACTCTAGACTTCAATCTATTATTTTCTATATTTTCCCAGTAAGCTTTAAAAAAATTTGTTTTTAAAAATAGTAGTGATTGTGCCTGCATTTAATAAAGTATTTACCAAAACGAATAGTAAACGATGATATATATTGTCACACAGTCACTAGACAGCGAAATTTCGATAATAGCGTCTAATAGATTAATGTCTAATAATTAATATAGATTAATAGATTTTCATGCAACATAGCTCAACATTATATGCACGATCCTAGAATTCAAATCATTGTTTTTCATTCTGTGACCAATTTTGAATTCGGTACAGAAAAGTAACTACGTGTTTGACCAAACGCTAAATCGAATTTTTGCACATAATCATAATTGAAGGGCACAGGGGAAAAACAGCGGCAGCCCATCCGGACGAATTTGGAGAATATCGAAAATATGGGTTTACTAACTCGTTAGAAGGTAAAATTTAAGGAAAAAGTCGCAAATAATATGTTTGATAAATCATGTGTTTATTATTAGAAAAAATGAAAAAAAAATAAACATTAATTCAAAACTGGTGACGTAACAGAAAAGAAAGAAAGTTTTATCCTGGACTCATGTCACTTTTCCCCAGCATCAAACTAATCTATTGGTGGGTCATCCACAAATTCGTCATTGCTCTGTTCTTGAGGTTGTTCAGCAAATGGTAATTGTCGATAAAACAACCTGGCTTCTGCTCTCTCAAGGAATGATGTCAGATCTTGCAAATCCTTCCTTTGGACATTTTAACAAGGATGGGACCCTGATAAGGTTTTGTCAGCGTTTTCTGGTTTCCTTCTTGTTTCTTTCTTAGGCTCTTCTTAATCGGTTTCTGGTCAAAGTTAGAACTACTATATAGGCTTATATAAGCGGATTTGTGGAAAACTAAGCGGGAATTCTCATAAGAAAACTTCAGCATCCTGATAGGTCGAGTCTGGAAGGGGTACTTCGTTGGATAAAGCGGCGAAAAAAATAAACTCCAATTTTGAAAATCAAAATTTTTGCCACAATCAATGACCTCAAATGATGTAGGTTTCACACGGCAATTTCTTAATTCGTCTCTCCAGTTATCTGGTAACTCATTGTAATTTTTTTGGTTTACAAGACTCAAGTCTCGATTGCACTCGAGGTATGAATGCCCTCTGATCGGAAATATTACTTTAACAGTATTAAAACGGTTTCTTTTGGTAACCAAGTAATGCAGGAATCGAATAACCTTAATACAACACGAGTTATTCCATCTTCAATCAGTCGGACACGATAACTAAATGAGGCATTATTAAGCCTTGATTCAGCTTCATTTTTCCGAGGACACCTACGCATGACAGGAAGAACAGTGATGAGACCACCAAGGTAAGAGTTTTGTTTGTCAGTTTTATCTAGAACAATAAAAAACTGATTAGATCAGTAAGGTAAGTTGTTTGTTATTGTTACCTAGTTCGTTAAATTCCCGAAGGATTCTACGGCGTTCAGGTTCAGGAGTAACAGTAAAACAGAGAAAACGTTTACACAAACAGTCAGATCCAAGTTCATGGGTAGTGGCACGCAAAATTTTCATTACATCTCGCCCTCTACCTGTTTTTTGCGATTCTTCTTTTCTCTGTTTGATGGACTGGCTTCATTTTCACTTGACACTGAATAGTCACTATCCATTGTGTACAAAACTGTAAATACTATACCAAAAAACTGGCCTAGCTAATAATATTTCCAAAATGTACGCATTTAATGCAATAACACATGCAAACTAACGGCTGATGCAATAAAAACTAGTGAACAGGGCCCCGTCGTCATACGAATTATCACCGTTGACATGGACTTATGCCGTTTTTCAATACAGGCGCGGACTCATGTCATTCTTCCCAAGTATAGCCTATGTTTTAGCTGTTCTTTTGTGGACTCAAGCGGTTTTTACCACTTGACGATTTCATTTCATAAAATAATGCTACGTGCGGAGTTTCGTATAAAAATGGATTACTGCCGGTTTCCCCCTGGACCCTTCAATTATATATATTGTAGATTTTAATTCGGTGATTGCAAAAATTGATTGAGGACACATTCATGGTTCTCGTTTGCTTTCACACTTACTGACCAATCAAACTTTCCCTTTTGTTGGCGCAATACACTACCAAAACTACAAAATTTCTCAATAGTAGAAAACTTAATTATTACGTTAGTTGATGCCTCTTTATGAAATTGTTATTTTTCCATTACTAAACACTATTTTTGTACGAATGATTGAACAAACACTTTTTTCTAAGTGGTAATACTCATTCCTAACTATAACATCACTATGATCATAAGTTAAAAAAGTATTGTAATATTCTTCTTATACATTTAAACAGTGAGGTAAATTTATACACTTAAAACATTTATTGAAATAGTAACACTAAAACTATTCACTATTCAACGTATGTAACAAAAGTTGTCGGAAAAAATTTGTAGCCTTCAAATAACTTGTTGCCATAGATTTTATAATGTTTTAATTTTCAAATGGCATTTCAATTTTTGTAAAATTTTAACTTAGTTATGGTTGTCAAAACTGTCATATGACTATATTTACAGAGCAGAATATTGCACTTTCTACCATTTATGAAATAATAAGTGGATGTGCACAAGGAATACCATGTTAAAACCTTCTAAAAAGAGGGCGGCCTAAAGCTTTGACTAGTACCCAGTCAAATAGATTGGTGGAATGTGCGAAAGACAAATTAAAAACGTCAACTCGAAGATTGGTTCGCCGATTTTGTGTTTTCCACATGCCCGTCAATCGAGAACTAAAGAGAAAGGGAGTTAAAAATCGGAAAAGGTAAGTAAGTAATATCCAAAAATACTGATCAGTTGCGCAGAATTCCGATATGCTGTCGTGCATTAAGAAGACATAACTTCAAACAGAACAGAGTTGTAATCATGGATGACTTTATCACATTCAGAAATTGAAGGCATTGATGGATTTTATACGGATGATGTAAAAAATTGTTCCAGTGGCGTGAAATATAAATCCAAAAAGAAATATTTGAAGTTACAGTTTTGGACTGGTGTGCCATATCCGAAGAAGGCACTTATGTCGGACATGTGAGGTGTGAGACTTTCAAAATTGGTTGATTTTATTAATATAGATCATATTAATGGCGAAATAATATTTTGACCGGATCTAGTCTTTGTCATTACGCAAAAATAACCGGAGATTGATAAGAGGATCAGGACACACGATTTGTACATAAAAGAAGATATTCCCCCAAATGTTCTCCAGGTTCACCCTATTGAAGAGTTTTAAGCTATATTGAGTGAAACAGTATATGATATGGGCTGGGAAGCCAAAAATGAGGAGCAGCTTCGACGTACAATTTTTCAAAAAAATTGCGAAATTGATAATCAAATCATCAAATGTTGCGATAAGCAAAAATTACATGCAATTGAAGAGCATGGCCCTTTAAGTTGTTTCAAAATTGTACTACAAATGTTTTCCGAAAACTTTTGTTATATACGTTCTCCAATTTCCGTTCGGTTTTCTACACTATTCCAGCCTGTTCACTATGACATCAAATTGTTTACTGACTACTTTACTGCTAGAGACTCGTTTTATATAAACTATCATCACATTCTAGCTTTTCCGATTTCATAGAAATCTCTAATTTGCAAAAGTTTTGCTAAATTTTTTACTAATTTAGTGACACTAAACCTTGTTACGATATTTGTATTAGCATATAAATTATTAAAGAAGTTTCAAATTAAACGAATTTATTCAATCGTAGCCATCTAAATATACATATTTATTGTAACTTTGGTGGAGATACTGTAAATGTGGCTATAACTCCGAAATTATGGCGTGTTTTTAAGTATAGAGAATATTTTATAAGAAATATAATCAATAAATCTTAAGGATTTCTAAAAAAAGTATATAGGGTGATGTATTTAAAATAACAAAGTTCATTTGTTTTCCGAAAAAAGGGAAGATTTGACAACAATGTAGTTACCACCATAATACCGGTCATATCGCACAAAAATTTATAAAAATCGTTTTCGAGATAATTGAGGCATTCCATACATAAAACTCTATCTGTATGTAACGCTAAGTCTAAATAGGTTGAATAAATATGCCTTTTCAAAACATTATAGATACAGCATATCATTTTCCACGAATGGTCAAAAGAATATGACTCCATACTTTGACTACACAGTTTTAATTTACTTGAGTAATGAATTTTAGGAAAATATTAGAATTAAAACCATAAAGAACGAATTATTCACGGGATGTTTTATATTTACGTATATTTACTTACGTAATAAACTTCCAACAATATTAATTACCTCTGAATATCCAACAAAATCTCCGTTAGCTCTAAGCAAATTAAAGTTCACTATAGCACCTTGGTGTGTTGAATTTTCAAAAGTGGTATCGTGATAAAGCGTCGCCACTGGTTGGCCATTAAAATGATGTAAGGTTGAAATATGTCTGTAGACATACTGCGCCAATGAAAACGTGTGCTTCGAAATCGAATTAAACGTTAATTTAAGTCTCTTGATAGTGTCAAAACCATGCGTTAGAGATATTATTGAGAGAAAGGGCAAGGTGCCATCCTCAAATCTAAAATGCATCGATATTTATTACTTATTGATAAAATTTTACTATAATATATTCAACGTATAACCTTTTAACAGAAAAATATTCTGTAACAGGGTTATATGATATACAGAATGTTCCACATAAGTGAAACGACATAGAACAGAGGCGTATTGGAAAGCCCAAAATATGGCAATACCAAGTTTCATCTAAATAAGTTTTGCCAGTTAGCGGGTGTATAAAATAACTTGACCGATCGAATAATCTCAAACATTGTCTGAGGTCACTACACAATGATTTTTATCTGAATACTCAAGATAGTTTTGTATATTTGTAATATCGCTACGGGAGAAGCAGACAAGACTTTCTGTTGAAAGTGAATATACTGACTCTCTGAACCTTGAGGTAACAGCATTTTTTGTGCATGATTTGGCTGGAGTAAATTAGGTCTAATAGTTCGGTGCACAGATAATATACCACTCAGATAAAAATAAATTTCTAGTGCTAATACGTCGTTGATCGTCGATGGTATCCAAAATAAATAAATTCTTCATCTAGTACACTCATTTGAACAGATTTTTAATTAACAAATAAAGCTTTCCTGTTCTTCGAGTCTGTCTTTCAACATTAGAAAAAGTTTCTCTGTAAGGAATTAAGCGAGTAGGAAACCTTTTTTGATATTCTTCCACGCTTCTTGTACAGGTTCCTCCACAAAAGCCTAACACCAAGAACATATCCACTTGTTGGCTAAATTAGAATTTTCCCTTCATTAAAAACAATATTACAATATTACTGGGAGAAAATTGCAATTTTCTTGACTTTTTTGTAACTTCAAATAACATTATTGAAAATATGTTTTTGGTTGTTCTTGTATTTCTTTGATAAAGAAAATGACTGTGGATAGATCACCACCCTATCATTGAGAACTGAATTTGATTGGGCTCGTATGGGAACAGTAGAGGGAATCGCCATTGTAAACTAGAATATATTGGAAGAATTGCTACATCCAGTGAAATGAAATTATTTTAAGGAACTTTTTCATTAAAATAAGAAAATAATTTTCTTTACTGATACTTGATTAATTATCGGTATCTTTGATTCAAATAGAAAAACAAGTGTCGTCAATGATACAAATCCATTCCAAATAGATAAAAATCATTTTGTTTGTCCTAAGACGTTCTTTAAATAGTTGTTTCTTATGTTTATTAGCAGAGCATTTAAGCGCATAGAGCTATCACAACTCAATTATAGTATGACATATATAGATCTGTATTAAGACCACACTTTTTTAATATCAATCTCTTTTTATTATAAATGTTTCAATGAAGCAATGATTACAGTTAAGTAACTCACCTTTCAGATACATTTCTTCTTGGTACAAACAAATTCCGCTCACTCAATACCATCTCAATAGTACCTCCACCGTAATATTTCTTGCGAAGGACGTTTTCACTGTCTTTTTTTACTAATAATCCTCCTAATCCAGTGGGATAGCCAAAAATTTTATAAAACGATATCGTTACAAAGTCGGGTTTATATAATGATAAATCTATCGTATCACAAGCTAGAAAACTGGCTGCATCTAGCAGAACACACCAATTTACACTTTTGGTGTCAACAATTGTATTAAGTGCACCTTTTTTAACGTTATCTATCCATTTTAATGGATACTTAGTACCAGAAAAGTTACATTGCGCCGGATACACGAAAAGATTATTGTAGCTGCTACAATCCGTATTAGGTGAAATGATTTTTGTTGTTAAATTTGTAAATGCGTCTACTGTTTTCAATTCTTTCGAATTTTTAGTATAATTTCTCATCCCGAGAACTGACGTATGATTATTTTCGAGATATACTAACGTCCCTTCATCTTTCTGTCCATAGTTGAAGGTCTCTGCTACAATTTTCAAAGATTGAGTTGCTCCAGATGTGAATACGAAGGAGTAATCATCGTTTGTTATGTTGAAATGCTGCAAAATTCTATACATCTATTAGCAGTACATTTTATTAACATATGAAATTTTTATTTGTTATAGTGTGGAAAAGCCAAATGCAATAAATTCATTATTTTGTCTACTTCACTGTCGAAATTGATACATAAATCTGTGATCCTGAACTTTGTTATTTTGAATGGATCACTCTCTATATTTTCGAGTTTCGAAATCCTTAAAAAATACTTATTATTGTTCCCTATACCTAAATACTACAAATTTGGAGTTATAGCTACATTTGCGTTATTTCCGCCGAAGTTAAAATATAATACATTTAGATGGTTATGACTGCTACATTAACAAATTTGACCTTTCAATTAATTCTGTATTTTTGAATTTTATTGAAAGTCACCATGGATCGCTTATATGAAAAAGAACGAATGAATATTTTGATAGTATAGGATATGGTGATAGGCGTAGAAGTCAACAAGAAAAGTGTATTATCTTTAATAATTTATATCCTAACTGAAATCCATGTCAAGATCTACTGAATTAACTGAAAACAAATCTTTAGATATTTTGCAAACATCCGTCATGAAAATTCCATTCATACAAAGTAACGTTAGTTCAAGAAGTGTCAGATAACGATTTTGCGATGTTTTGCGATGAGTCCACTTTTTGTATTAATTGAAACGTAAATTGAAATATTTGTAGATACTGACCACGTAACAATCCTCGTTGGATGCGTGAATTCCACACCTCACTTAAAAAACATCGATTATAAAACAAAACCTGCCCATATTCAGGAATTGAACGATAGGATAATCATGGAGATATGAAGAATTGGGCAGTAAGGGATGTTGCAAAATGTATTGCAAAGTTTTTAAAATCGCATAGCTTGTTGTATTGAAGTAAATACTTTACAAATGTGGATCTACTTCTAACATGACTCAAACAATTAAATATTTGTCTTCAGTTGTGGTAAGATTTCTGGGCCATCATTTGGATGTATATTTTACTGCACCAGTCTCGTTAAACTTGTTACTAACTTACTGACACTAAACCTTGTTACGAAATTTGTATTAGCACACAAATTATTGAAGAATATTCAAATTAAACGAGTTTATTCAATCGTAGCTATCTAACTGTACAATATTCATTGTAACTTTGTAGGATATACTGTAAATATAGTTATAACTCCCAAATAATGGCATTTAGGCATAGAGAATATCATATGGAAAATAATCAGTATTTTATAACGATTTCTGAAAACACAAAATATATAGGGTGATATATTTGACATAACAAAGTTCATTATTTTTCCGTAAAAAGAAAAGCTCTGACAATAATGTAGATACCACCATAATACCGGCCGTATCACAAGGCGATTTTTAGAAATCGTACAAGCCGTTTCCGAGATAATTGAGGCGTTCTATACATAAAACTCACTCTGTATATCTACACAATATGATTGTCGCAGTGGTCTTAACAATTTCCTAATTAGAAATAAAAATTAATAATGCTGGTTTCTGTGGAAATCTTTCGTCCGCTTTCATATTATGGTTTAGTCCAACAAGCTCACATAAAAGCCCCTTTGAATATGTCAATGCTTAGCTCGTTTTTGAGCATATATTTTAATAAAATCGCTTATGAAAAATATGTATAGTATTCTATTTACGAGTAATGGCTATTACTCATTGGGATAAATTAGATCACTGCCTACACTCGTGTCGCAAAAATCATCGTCAAGAGTAATAGCCATCATTACTCGCGCGTTAAATGATATACTATTTTCGGACACTACGCTTTTCCTCAATCATTCCATAGTTTAATTGATTATACTTATTGTAGTTTGATCCATATTTTGTCTTATCATACTATTTGTAATTAGTAAATAATAAGAGAGTTGTACTTCATTAAGTTTGTGGCATTTCAAATGAAATGGATGTAGTTAATACAAAATTTCCTAATCTTATTAATTATTCCAACAATAAATATTTAAAATAAATGATACAATAAATATAATAAATAAATTGAATAGTAGTTAGTTACTATTGATGTCTTGGAACGAACTATACAACCATTTTAGTGTAGTTAGTTTTACATACGATTAAAAACATGTATTTCTAACATGCTTTTGACGCTTTTTTTTCTGTAGAGCGAATAATTACCAATTAAATAATCCGGTAAATTTATACTTTTGCTGTCCTCTCGTTTTTTGTTTCTAAAAAATCGAAAAATCATCCGATTTTGATGAATTTTTTTTAAATCTACGTTTTTACGACGGATTAACGAAAAAAATTATGGGAATAAAAAAATATTGGTTTCGGGGCTTTAAATGTTCATGAAAATGTACTCATTCACGTATAATTGTTATAACTTTTTTCCAAGTAAGCAAATGAAGTTGTTATATTTTTTTCATAATCTACACAAAAAAGGAACACTAAAAAAATTATACAAATATGTTGATTTATCACGTTTTTACAATTAAAAATAATAATAATTTCTCTTAAAATTGTATACGAGTCAGTATTCCAAGAATTGGATGCAAAGAGGAGAATATGCTAGGTTTAGATTAAGATATAGCAATCACTGTCAAAGATTGCATAATTTTTTTATTTTGTTACAAGATAATATGAATAATTGATTTATTTTTTTATATAATACACAGTTAATTTCCTTTATTTTTGTCATTTAAAATCATTCAATGAAAATTTTATCTATTTTTTTGCCATTAAACATGAAAACATCAAATTTTGAAGTCATAAATACTATTTTAAGTTACTTAACATTCAAGAATCATCAGTTGTATATAATTTTTTTGTAAATATTCATTTTTTTGTGTAGACCAAAGAAATAAGTATAATTTGACTATGTACATAAATTTTATGTACCATTATTAACGATAAAATAAAAATAAATAAACATTATTACGTGATTTCTATTTTTCAAAATATTCGTTTTTCATTGATTAATAAAAACAAAAAAATAACGAAGTTATGAACGATTATATCTCAAGAAGTGCATTTATGACCACATTTAAAGTCATAAAACCATATAAAATCTTCAACTGAGATATTTCCTATATTTTTTACATAAATTCATCGTAAAAAGAAGATTTACAAAAAATCATCGAAATCGGATGATTTTTCGATTTTCTAGAGCGTTTATGATAACATTTAAAGTCAAAAAACCATATGAAATCCTTAAGTGAGATAAAAAATTAATGAACAAACATTTTTCAACTTTTTTTCCCAAAATGTTCTTTTTTTTGTGTAGATTAACAAAACAAATATATGAATTGCGTTTGATGCTTTGTAAAAAAGTTATGAACAATTATATGGGAAGAAGTGCGTTCATGATCATATTTAAAGTCATGAAAAAATCGGATGATTTTTCGATTTTCTAAAAATAAACAACGAGAGGACTGTGACGGTGTAAAATTACCTATAATCCATATGATAAACTATATCAATTGTAGTGAAGTGTACATTCCAATTACTTGGCTACATTCTGTTTTTATATCCCTCCAATGTTCACAATATTCAATAAACATACCTGAAGCGGATAATGTCAATATGATCCTCCGTCAGTTTACTAGATAGATGCAATGAATGGGGATTGGCGTAGATATTATCGCATAAATTGAATAATATGAGCTGCATCTGTTTTTCAGAATAAAGTGATGCCCCTGCATGATCCAGATAACAGAAATCTGCACAGAATGGACATTTATATTAAAAATTATTATTTTTTGACAAAGGATTTAACGTTAAATTATTTTCAGGTCATAAAAGAGTTTGTACGTCGGCATTTATATGTAAATGCAGTGTGTATTGAACATTAATAATAGTATCATGAATTTTATCAACACAATGGACTTTTGAAGTGAAAAAAAAAGGATATAATACATCATGATTATTATCCTACGTTGAAATAAACTACTGATAATCCCATGCTGGATGAGACCAATCAAATTTTGGTATAAAAAAGGGATTTGTTTTCCTAAAAGAATTTGAAAACTCGACCGACTAAAAATGATTCTACCAATGGGTATTGGGAAATGTGAACATTAACCATTTTTTGAAGTTAACTATACGCCTTTTTTGGTAGTTTATCATAGTGCACAGTGGGCCCGATGACATAAAAACGTGTTCAAAACTATATATAAACTTTTTATTGTTAAAATTAAATTAAAAAAACATTATTTCATTATAATTTATGTGTTTCTCATATAAACATTATAAACTATCGTCCCTATCACTCGTTGTGAATTCAGTTGAACTTTCTCCTTCCGAGGAGAAAATAATTGATTCCCAGATGTTTTCTACCTTATCAATTGGCACTAAAAATTCTGAAATTTTCGGTAATGCTTTCCTTCGTTTCTGTGACATTTCTTCAAACTAATAATAACTGGATCAGATAAAATTAGTAAAATAATGAAAAAATTTGCTTTTTTGGATTACCTTGACGATAGTCTAGTGTAGCTTTTCCTATATACTTCCAAATATTTTTTTCTATTGTTCTTCGGATAATTGCTCTATAGGAAGAATTGAACAGGAATTCACACGGGATCAATGAATTAATATTTGGTTCATTTACATTCAGATAACATTTTGCAACACGAAAATTGCTATCACAACTTTGCTTTTATTCTTATTTATTGATACTGACTTTTTGTCAATTTTGTTCTGTCAATGCATCTGGCGTATAAAGTATTTTTTCAGTTTTGTCACGATTCTTCCAAGCTTCTTTTATCCTGAAGGCTCTCGTGTGTGTAGTATTCATTATTTGTGTAATCAGTTTCGACGCATCCAATTTTCCTTTTGTTCATAAACCCATTTGAGCTGCGTAAGCCAACAGATAAATTTTTTTCTTGTAGTTCTTTCGCTACTGACTTCAAAAGTTACTTTGGACTGTCCCAAGCGAGAAGTTGATAGTCTCTCATCAGACAAATACGCAATAGGTAAAGAAAACAGTGTTTTAAGCCAAGCAGCATTTTATTCCAGAAATCTTTTCATTCTTTTGCGATTTGCTATTTTATCGAAAATACGAAACATAGCTATAATCCATTTTAACATTTCTTTAACTTGTCATTCAGATATTAAATGATTGCCAAGAATATTCTGAACATTTTTCCATATTATTTTTACACTTAATTTGTTGTCAAATGATCTACAAATTCTTACGTTTCAAAAATATAAAAATTACGATATTTTCCAAGGGGGCAAATGAAAGCAGCTCTTTGTTTAGAAGATTCTATATACTAGGCTGTTTCATTTGATTAAAAAATTAAAACGTAACTAGGCGTGACTAATTTTGTGTCTCTACAATAAGTTTACTACTTATTGTTTTAATTTTCACTTGGATTTTTCAATAAAAATAATTTATATATTAATATTAAATTACTTAGCCAGATTCCTTCCATGCAAAACTATATTATATCCAAAACACAAATAAATAATTCAGAATTTTCTTTAGATTAACACACTTAGACACTGCATAAACACGCGTCTGATTTGTACATTCAAGTAAACAAACATGAGGAAAATGAAAGTTTCGCTTACATTTTATTGCACCTCGTTATAGACCCAGCATACCTTTTATATAATTAGCAAGCTTTGTAGCATTACTGAACACTTGAAAACTTGGAATTTTAGCTAGGTTTTCAGTGCGTTAGGCCCATTGTGCAATGGTCTAACTATTCCACTAGAGGCTCGTGGTGAATTAATCGGATACAATATATAAAAAAACTTATTAAAAATTTGTCAAATATGTCAGATTTTGGGCTATAGAATTTTCGATTGACAGGTTGCTAAACCTTTTTCATTGCAAAGAATTTCTTAAATAAATTTGTTTGTAATTTCAGTTTTAGAAATAATGGAAATGGTGAGAAACACAGTGAACACTTTAATAAAGCTTGAATATATCAATGATTATTATCACTAAGTCTGTAAGTTATTTTAAAGAAGATGAAGTTTCTATTTTATATCTAGAAAAGGATAGAAAACGTCTTTCTGATATACAAACTTGCATCGGGGGCTCCCAACACCAACAAGTATTATCAATCCATCTGCATGCCGGCAGTATACTCTCGAGGTGTATGTATGTGTGTCCGAATCTCAAGGGACCGCACAAAAAAACCTTATATCGAGGTTCGTTCTCCCATAATACGATATCTGGATACATGTTTACATGATGTTATTTCTTTTGCTTTAAATATATGGAAGGAAAGACGGACAGTTCAATAAACTAACAGTTAAGTTCGCTATAATGAGGTTCTGAATAAGAAAATCATTATATCAAGGTTTGATTATACTCTTGTCAGTACATTTCAAATCTCACGCTACTTTTGAGCGCAACTCAGCTATGTGGCGTTGTATTGAACGAAGCTGATATTTCAACCATGACGCAAGTACCCAATGGCGGTTCTGATTGGAGCTACAGTTAATTCCATGTTTTCCTGTATATGGCGTGTGTTTTTAAATTTTTTCTAAAGATTATTTCTATTTGATATATTTTGTAGTTACGTCATTGTTCTTTCGAAACAAGTATCACTTGGTATGAAAAGTTTAACCTGTACAAAAGAGAGCTTTCATACAATATCTTTCTCTTATCAATTAATTGGAGTACATTCCAAATATCGTTATTAATAATATCAAACATAGAACTAATATCGGGTGATTTTTGAATGAACCGAAACTGATTTTGTTTAATAAAGGATAATATGTATTTAATAAATAATTCATTCATATGATATCGAATTTACCATTTTATGTAATCTTTTTGGCAAAATTCGGATAATTCAACGATGAATGAAATCATTTTTGAGCTCAAGAATTAGTACTATGAAATTTAATGAAAAATTGATATTAATATTAATAATCCGCAAATAATGATTAGAGTTTGTTAAACTGCATGTTTGTAGAAAAAAGAAATCTGGGAAGCCCACCGTTCTCGAACTTTTGATTGATGCTTTATTAATTTTTAATCATTAATCACATAATAGTTTTAGATGATTTCAACAAATAAATATGTATTCATTATTTTACTTAAACAATTATGCAATGCATAACTCCTTACACATCAAAATAGATCTTGTTTCAATAGAATCACAAAAATATTTAGTTATTGGATACATTTTGTAGAATATCAGCTTATTCATTATAGTTTCAGTAAGATTATAAAAGAATTGATTGATAATATTGCAGCAATAAGAATATTGAGGCAGGCCAAAGAAGCTAAACAAAATTAGGGGCTTCATCTGTCCAAGAGCAGCAATTCTTCGAGCTGTTCATTTCAACTTGCATCAAATTACACTTCAATAGAAGACATGACAAGGAGAAAAATATATTTCTTGCACAGAAATTAGTTTTTAGAAACAAACCAGTAGATGGTAGTTCTGTTTTTTTTCTACAGTTTTATTAATAATTGCGTGACAATATTAATTGAAGGTAGCCAATATGTGGCCATTGGAATGTGCGTGCAGTCATCAATACCAAAAGGGAAATTGAATCCTGGACAACATGATTGGATATATTGTGTTTGTAATAATAATACATTTACTGCCATGTTTGATAATCCGCTTTAGCTGCATTTCTATAATATCATGGAGCATATTCACTAATTGTGCTAGACACATTATGTTTCAACTCAGGAAAGGTCTAAGAATTAGAATTGTAATGAGGAAGGCACTATCCTGTAGTTATCATCATCAAGTAGCACAACATTGCATTCACTTTGTAATTTGAATTGGTCGCTTTGAGGAACTGGGTTCAGTGACCAACCGTCTTGGAAGAGGAAGCCAATGAAATATTTCTACTGGAAAGTGGAAAATTCTTGAAAGAATGTTGCTTATCCATATTTCTAAGATGTTGAAATAGTAGTATATAAGAGTTTTATGAACGTTGAATTAAACTCATAGAATACGATGAGCCAAATTATTTTTATATGATTATTTAATAAAGGAAGTAAACATTGGAAACCGATCCTGTATAGAAAGTTATACTCATAGTTTGAGAATTGAGTATTTTCTTGATAGCTTTACCAAGACTCCTGGATATATCTTATTTAGACTACTTTAGTATTATTGTGTGTTTAATTATATAGAAATGGTTTTGAGTAAATTAAAATGCAAACTACACAAATATAATCGTCTATCTAGTTTCAAGTTACTCAGTGATTGAAAACATACATTAAATTCTATCGGAATATGACATGTATGAAAAAATTATGTAGAATACGTAATAAAGAAGGAATTGAATAATGTCTTTCACCACCCCTTACGACAATAATATTTAATCTTAACGATTCCAGTTCCGAAGATAATTAATTTTAAGATTAATACATTGTTAATAATAATAAGTTTTTTAATGTATAATACAAAGTATATTCAGGAAACTAATTCGTGATAAGTACAAATTAATCACACCTGCGAAGTGGATTTAAAGCAATGAAATAATTATATACAGTTCTTTTATTTATTAGATGCAAGAAGCCAATTGAAATGTAAACGAAATGATTTGTAATCTATATCTTATTCTCTATTTCTTCTTCAACAAAGGTTGCTTAAACCAACATTTGAATTAAAATAAGAGCTATTCAACCTATGAAAAATCTAAATCATTCAATTTCTTTATAAATAAAACAAGCAATAAAGCAAAAACATTTTATACGCAAAGTAATATTTGAAAAGTTTCAATAATATATTTCCATAAAATTTCAATATGAAAATGTCTATTATGATACAATTTAGTTATTTGAACAATGGGATTCCGCAGCAAACTGCAGCACCCTTTGTTATTTTTTGCTTCTTCAAAGAAGGAAAAGTAAAATATTCATCTTTGTTTTATTGAATACGACTCACTATTTCAAATAAAACATTTCATGTAATTGTTATGTAATTATTAATTTCTTAACGCATGATAATTGATTTGAGTTTGCCCTTACCTTTGGTTCTTTTGAATTCCGCAGCAATATTTTCTTCTTGATCAGTGTTATAAACTGATTTATATTTTAAAAATTCTTCCATTTTAAGACTTTTTACCTGGTAGTATCATTTTATTAAGATGCACTTTTAAATATTGTTACACAATAACGATTTTATATATTTATATATTGTTTGCTTATTAAATCTCCCACATACAATCTACATTGTTATTCTATAAAACTATGTTTATGATGAGGCCATGAAAGTCAAAGTTGTTTAATCATTTCGTTTAAATGAAAAACGTTGTGAAATTTAAGATGTTGACAAACAGATAATAATGTAAGAAATATCACAGAAATATAATATGAGATTCCTTGATAACGGCTAATTTGTGAGGTTAAAGGTTAATATTCAACATTTTTAACTAATTTTTTATTGAATTACAGTAGATATAATTGTGTGCTCTACCGTTTCAAATACCAATTATATCTAGAGAAGGATAGAATATACACGTCTTGTTTATTTTTCTGTTCCTGAAGCATTTTTAGATTATGATTATTCTTCTGGCATTCATGATAACTGCATATTTTACATCTAATGGCTGGACACAAAGGAGTCAAAGCATTGAAATGATCTTTGTTCAAAACAAGCCAAAATTAACCGATACTTTAAATATTATTTAAAAAATTATTTGGACATTTTTGACAGAAAATATAGTTTCTATGGAGTTATAGCTATTTAAAGAGTGATTTGATAATATAAAAAAATACATGGATATTCTCTATTGTGTATACATCGAAGTGCAATTTTTCAAAATTATATTATCAAAACTTACTAGATATCAAAATCGTTCCTTAGTAGGCTATTATTGATGATGTGCATCCTTAAATTAAGAATTCAATGGATCATTCCATTTATTCACTTTTTTTATATTTTGTCTAAATATCTCTGTAATATTTCCACTCATTATTTTAATTATAAATATAAAAATACAGTAAACAAAACACAAGCTGATTTCGCGCTAGTATGTTTATAGAATACTATGCTAATTACGTATTAATTTAAGAAACAATAATAATTATTTACAAGATAAGTTTCGTATAGGAATATAGTTTATAATTCAGCAAATATGAATTTTGTACGGGGTTATCTCATTAGTAAAAAAACTTCGCAAATTCTACCATCCAGCACCGTTATATTCTTTCTATTTTTTATTGATAAAAGTTATGTTAAAGCTTTGAAAAATGTACACAAGTAATATTTTCTATTATACATAAATATTTAACTTAAAAAGTCAGAAAAAAGTGACAGCCATTTAAGTGCAGTACTTTTGTTATTTTGAAATCAATGGATTAAAAACAATTTTGTACGTTAAGTTATCATTGCTTCTTGATGAAAAAAATACTGTACAAACTCAGTTATGGCGTCAAAAGTGCCATCCGGACTCTGATCCATATCTGAATTTGGACGTGGTCGTATAGACACCGATGATGTTTAATGTTCTGGTCGTCCAATTGAGGTGGTTATTCCAGAAAACATCAAAAAAGTCCACAAATTTGTTATACCAAATCATAAATTGGAATTACGTCAGATAGCTGAGGCCGCTGTGGCCGAAGTGGGTGCCGCGTTTACTCACTGTCGATGAAAAACAGCAACGTATTGATGATTTAGAGCAAAGTTTGGCCATGTTTCCACGTAATAAATCAGATTTCACATATCGTCGATATGTGACAATGGATGAAACATGGATCAATTGCCTCTCTCCGGAATCAAAACGATGTAAGTGGATTGCAGCTGGTGTACCACGTTTGAAGCATCCAAAGGCACAACAGTCAGCTGGGAAGGTTATGGCTTCAGTATTTCGGGATGCGGATGGAATATTGTTTATAGGCTATCTCCAAAAAAGAGAGATAATTAATAGCTAATACTACATAGAGTTGCCGGATCGTTCGAATACAAAAATCGAGGAAAAATGGCCCCATATGTTGAATATAAAAACACTGTTGTTTAAATTGAGCGAATTACACTTCGAATTGCTTCCTCATCCACCTTATAGTCCTCATCTGCACCCCAGTGACTACCGACTATTCACTGATATAAAAAAAATGCTCGCCAATAAGACATTTTGTTCAAATGAGGAAGCAATTGCTGAAACTGTAGTCTATTTTGAGGCAAAAGACATATCCTTCTACAATCACGGCATCGAGAAGTTAGAGACGCGTTGGAATGATTGTATTGCTCTTGAAGGAAATTACATTGATGAATAAAATCGATTATTGGTAAAAAAATGTGTATTTCTTAGTTAGTCATACGACATATTGGGCGGTGTGAATAAAAACGAGTAGGACAAGTAAATACTTGTACAAATTAAAATGACAAGTAAACGCCAAAATTGAAGTGAATTAAACAAGTATTTACTCTTACTCGCGAGTACATACTTGAGAGGCTAGTAAAACCCCGAAAAATGCCAATTTTGGGGTGAGTTTGCTTCCTAATGTTTTTCGAAAACTGGTCGGCTAAACATCCTCATGCCTTCTCTTTAGCAGATGCAACTTTAGGCAACATAGATTTATTTAGCACAACACTAAAGTCTTTCAATAACGCTACAAAAATAGCTCTATTGTCACAACCGGAAGTCCCTCTACTTTCATCCACATAGCTGCAAGAGGACAAAAACAAACGGGAACGACAACTGATTTGTGAGTAATGACGGGGAGTCAAAGTTAGTTTAGCGGCGAAAACAGAACAAGTCACAACAGGAAATGATGCGTAGTCTGTGTGGCGCTACAAGTATTTACTTGCCTTTGTTGTGAAATCAGTTGTCTCGCGAGTAAATACTTGATAGTATACCCTCGGGTTGGCGAGTACATGGTCACAAGTGAACTCGACGCTTTATTCACATCGGTTTACTTGGAGTTTAAATACTCGTTACACTTTACTTGTAAGTACATACTCGTCGTACTCGTTTTTATTCACACCGCCCATTGAGTGAAGTGTAGAGTTCCGGGTGTTTTTTCTCCTCTTTAACGAGCTTTTTTCAAAATTGCTTGAATACTAATATTTCTCGAGTTATTAACGAAAAACTATATACCATGTTTTTTTCATTATATTTTGTTAATAACAATTGCAATTTTTTACCTATACCAAAATCCTTGAAACACATTTTTTTAGACGCTTAGATCTATGGCTCATATTTTTAGGTCCTTTATCTATATTTTTCACGTTTTTCAACTTGTTGACTAGAGTAAACGAAGATTACAAATTCTTTACTTTCTTTCAATCAATCTTCATTTATTGACAACGCAGTACTTTTCTATAATAAATAGTATGGAGTTTGATAAATTCGTAATTTTTGTATCGTTGACACATTATTGGAAACAGTTTAAAGAGCCGTGACAGCAAGGCAAATATGTGAAAATAAAGGAATACACAGTTAATGAGCGACTGGCACAGCGCTAGATCAATCATTTTAATAGTGGAGATTTGACCCTTGAAGATTGTTCGCAATCAGATCGTCCACCTGCGTGGAATATTGAGGTTACAACGGAAGCACTAAAAAACCAACCTAGTGGCCGAGTAGATGTGTACGAAGACGTTTTTGTCCTGAAGACAGATGATCGTTATATTAGACTCATTGCTATTTTCGAAAAAAAAAATTGGCTTATCTAAACAAACCGAACATAGAAATCAAATATAACTGTCGCAGAAAGAAGTCGATTCATGCAAAAGTCTTGTTGTGTCTGGTAGTTTAGTGTACTTTTTAATCATTCGGATGGTAAGGCTATCAATACCAGGGTAAATAGTGGACACCCAGTACGATTGAATGGGATTCTCTTGCAAGACAATGCCAAACCACGTACTACAAAAGTTACACGATTGATATACAAGATCTTGGTGGTGTATTTATATCCATATTCAGATCCATGGAGAGATCTAAAGAAATCTAAATGCAGTGTGACAATTTTTTTGCATAAACCAAACCCAAAGAATGGTTTTACCAATGTTTCAAAAAGCTTGCTGAACGTTGTGGTAAAACGATGGCCTCCGTTTTTATGATTATTTAAAAAACAAAGTTAACATTGGAGATTTACATTATTTAACACCTTCTATGTACATTTCTACTCATTATCAATTCCTAATAATTCGTTAGCCAAAAAAATTTATTTACTTTTGTGTTTGGGTACTATAAGATTATCTTCAATACCCTCCCCCTCGGTATATCAATCTTCCATAGTCCTTTAATTGAAAATAGATAAATATTAACAGAACAATTTTTTTGTCACAAAAATTATTAATGACCGTTCATTTAATCTATGACACATCGATAAACATCCAATTAATGTTCCAGAAGTTTATTTGACATTTCAGTTAAAAAAATGAAATATTTTCGGGTAGACTGTGGAAATACATTCAAACAAATTTCCACTTTTATTATTGACAAAGGGAATTAACGATTTTTCGAGTATGTTGGCCTCGATCCGCTTTTTACTATTGATATCAGTTATTTTAAACCGAGAAGTAAACACTTCTAATAGCGATATTAAAACCTAATGATTCTGATTCCAATCAACTGTAAAACAGAATTTGAATGATAAATTTTCTTTATTTCAATATAGCCCGAACATAAAGCAAAATTAACAAACCTCAGGCCGTTGATGCAGTTTATATCTGATTGAAATAAAAACTAAAAGAAATGAATGGAAAATCTGAATATGTTCAATCAAGGGGGGCAAGCCCTGAATTAACTTTGAAATAGGGGAGGCTGGGGCTAGACCTAATTTTATTGGAAATTAATCGAATTTGTTTTAAATTACATATGACAAAGCTAAATTTGTGAAAGTTTGAAATATAAAATAAAATTTTGAAGTATCACAACTGTTAGAAACCCGAGAAGATGATGAGAATGGCGTGAAGCAGGTCAGTGATTCAAGATACTACCGGCAATACCATAAACTGTATGTTTGCTTCACAAACAGCTCAGTCTAATCGTGATAACGAGTTGTTTTCCTCGCCGATACAAAAAAAGAATACTTTGGAAGAATTATTTGATATAGAACAGCTGGAAAAAGGCAAATAATAGAAAGAACCTCAACAAAGAGTGAAGGTAAGTGGGAGGAAGGTACAAGAATAAGTAAAGATTAAAAGGAAGCAAAAATTTGGAAAAAGATATTCTCGTATTGTTTGAGGTATATCCATAAGAGGATAATTGGATTCAATGTATCTCTTGCAAAATTAGGTCTAAGCAGGGTATATAATACTTTTGTCTAAATTGTGATTCAGATGATGATTAGTATGAATAAATATTTTTTTTCTACGACCGTGCGTTTTAACCCACTTTCCCGCACGCATTTCAGTTTTGAAAGTGTCACTTTCCCGCACTTGTGCGGGAAAGTAAAATTGTGCAAATTTTGACCTTATTAGATAGCTTTTTACTTCGGAGGTTATAACTATCGTTACTACAGGTAAATAGATATTTACGAAATAGTCCATCTAATAAAATTTAAACCTTTTCTAGCTTTCTGTAGCATCTTTAATTTTTTGAAAATATAAAATAATAAAGATATTTTTGCTATAACCTTGTACATTCTTCAAAGGAGTGTCACAAAACAACTATCAAACCACCCGGGTTTGATATCAGTTGCTATAACAACCCAGGCGTGTAATTGTGTAAAACGTGAAAGTTGTTCAAAACGTCTCAAATAACTCCACTGGACCGGCAATTCTTACTAGTCTACAGAATGCAACAAATTGTGTATTCAATATTAATATTTATAATACTTAGTAGTTTTTAGTTAAAGTTTTGTATATTATTATGTTTGTTGGAATAAAATAATTTTTGAAAAATGTGTCCTTGTATATACGGTCGTAGAAAAAATAATGTTCCTAACTCATGCGTAAAGTGTCTTTCCGCACTTGACCGCTTGCCCGAACTCCGCTCCGCGTCGTTCGGGTCAACTGCAGTCTCGTGCGGGAAAGTATCACTTTCCGCACTTGTTAGGAAAATAACTATTGTTATCTTTGATATATATGCCACTCGTTATTTTTTAAATATTTATTGATTGTAGGAAAAATAAAGATTGACAATGATTCATTTGCAAGATATTTGGATAAAACTGTGCGTTTTTTCTTATCTATGATGACTTACAGGTTGTGTTTTAAGTAGAAACTGATTACTTATGTAATGGAAAATAATATTAAGAACAAATGATCATATACTATGAATTTTTCAAAATAGAATGGAAAATAAGTAGGTTTTGGCTATATCAAAGAATATGAGCTCTATACAAGTTTATTTTTACTGCACATGATGAAAACTAGCTCGGCACAAAACACATATTTTGTAAAATAGGGGAATGCATTTAAGAAGAACATGTGAATGCAAGTCAGTAGCTTAAAAATGATAGTTTCCAACTGTACTTAACAACTATTTGAACAACAACAAAAGAAATTTAAATGAAAAATTCAACAGTTTTTGAACAAAATAATGGAAGAAAGGAGCTTACACCTAATAACCTATTGTTAACAGTTTGCGTTATGAGGAATATTTCTTGTGTAGAATGTGTTGATCCGAGAGCCCTCATGGTAATGGGTGTTATAAAACTGGCACTCAATATACAAACTCCATAAGACAATATTGAGAGTTTGGAACGAACCTAAGAAAACAATGACGCCATAGAGTGACAAGTAATGATTAATATACTTCTGAAAATGCAAGTACTACCAAATTGATTCACTATAATCAAGTTTGCATGAGATCATCGAAATTGAGGAAAACGTGAATGGAGCAATTTATGGATGACTCACTATATTATTTATTTACTGATGATCATCATAGAAGATGAAAACGTCCTGGCAAGCGACACATAGCTGGCACGGTTTTCGAAATTAATTCCGAAGAGTAGATAATATGTATTAGACAGAATCATCTTAACTCAATAATTTGAATCAGAAATCAGAAAGTATGTCAAGAAAATTTGCAGCAATAATGCAAAAAAGGGGCTGTCCTTGTTCCTGTATTTAGTTTTAAATTTGTTAAAAAATTATCAGATCAAATTTCACTTTCTTTTTCGTCCATCCAATATTTTAATAGTTTCTTTAATGCAAGCGTAGTTTTATGTAGTCACAAGCCATCATACTACATGTAAAATATGCGTTAATTATGCGGCTCAGTGTATTTGTTATCTATCATATTAGTTGGTATAACAAGATATCAATAGCTACCCAGAGCTCTTGATGAAACAATAATTAATGAGAAAACTGATAGTAATCGTGTTTTGGAATGTTCAAGGAGTCTTGCTTATCAAACTAATAACACTTGGAGCTGCTATCAATTAAAATTAAGTATTGCATATTGCAGAGACTGGAAAAAGTCATCCAGCATAAAACCTAAACCAATACAATAAAATTAAATTCACTATCGCGTATTGCAGAGACTGGAAGAAGTCATCCAGAATAAGCCCCACTGTCTATCACGAGTCCTCACACAACTGAAATAAGAAATAAATTAGTGATTTTGCATCCTTCCTATACCTAGCACTTCGCTCTTTTTGATGACATCTGTCCACTGCAGTGATTAAGTAGTTTGTTGGACGCTTCAATGATGAGGAAGGTTAAAAAAATTGAGATTCATGTTTTATAAAAAGGAATCTTTATTTAAATTGCAGTAGGAAGTAAAAAAATAGAATGGCGTAAATATTGTTGCAATTATTTTTCAAAAATTTAAATAATATATACTGATGTTGACAAAGTTGACAAAGTAGGTATATTGTATGTATATGAGTTCAGAAATGTGAAATTCTCATTTAGTAACTTTTTAGAAAAGTTTCCAATTTGCTTTCTTCTTTAATTATGTTTTTTTAAATGTGATTTAAATGAGAACAATAAATATTAACAGTATACGAACATTTTCCTTCTAATCCATCAGTTATTTTCCATCTGAATTTTTAGAATCTAATTCTGAATATTGTAGGATCAAAAATTAATTTTTTCTATATTGGTATATTCTCTGCAGTTGCGTATCTAAGTGAAGGCGTTTTTTGAAGTTTCGTGATAGTCGACGTTATAAAGGAGACATTTCACGGTAAACTGAATCTGTGTCATGTGTAATATAACAGGGTGCCTGGACAAAAGAGGTCGAAAGATGAGGGTATGATTCAAGTATATCGCTCGTAGATCATCCTTCACCATTTATTGTTGCTCCTTAGGAGTCACGAAACGCATTCTTGTTAGTAAAGGATAATACAAATCACTGATTAAAAATATGTTCAATTATCTAATTGTGAAATATGGCTTTGTGTTAGTATGAAGCATGTAAATTATCATTTAAGTGTTGGTAAGTTAATTCTAGTACGATAATTTCTTTGATTTATATTATCATCATTATAGAATTACCAAAAATATTCAACTAGCCCTGACCTCGTAGTATCTTATTTAATATTCAGTCATTTTTAACGTCATATGATGAAAAAAATCACGCCCCGGTGACGTAAAAATCACGTCTTCGTGAAGTAAAAATCACGTGAGCCCAGCGACGTTATTTTTCAACGCCCTATTGACGTTTTTCTTAGACGTACTATTCACGTTAGTTTTGCCAGTAAAAATACCTACTACTCGTATATATAGGTAAATAGAAACATTTAGGTATGTTTGTGTGACCAATTTGATTCTGTGCTATGTAAGTACTTCGATATTTTTGTTTTTTGCCGGAATTAGGACTATTCTCATAATTGGCCAATAAAATATTATACTCACTATAACTTCAAAGAATATATTCAATGGTTGTGCTATTCAATAATTGAACTGAGCCCTTATATATAATAGAATTATGACAATATGTTATTTTTTGAGCTTCTCGGTTATTATCGAACAAATAGTATAGAGTAATAGTATTTTCATTACGTGCAAATTTCAGTAATATAGTAAAGTGAAACGTTTATTTTGGATAAAATCCTATCATAATTAAGGTATTGATTTGTATGAATGCGATAATTGAGAGCCCTTGACGAGCCTCAGAATCAATTGAATCTAGCAAAGATACTCTTGGAATGTAATAGAATTAGTCCAGTCCATTTTTGTTGAAAAATTAGTCGATATAAACTAAGAAGCATATCTAATACCCTACCTGATATTTTCACAATTAATAATCCATTATTTTTTCATAGATAAAATTCTGTTATATAAATTGAAACCAAAGTATAGAGAGACATCGATTGGTAAGTGACTATAAAAGATTTACATAATTTATTGTACAAAAACATGAATTAATAGTGGGTAGGTCCTCCATTTTAATTCAAAAATATCGTTATAAATTGATCCAGATATTTTGCATTGCATTATCCAACTGATTCATATCCGGGGAGCTCGAGGTCCATTCCAATAGTTTGGTAGTTTTTGCTTTGCACCAGGGGAATGATTGTTATTGAAAAATGGAATTAAACGTTTTTTAGAGCAGTAGATGTATTCGTGACTATTTATTCGCGATGAAGCATACAATCTCTTTGTTTTAGTAATACTACCCAAACCATTAGAGCTCCATTTTAAAAAATGCTTGAATGCCTGAAAACTACTGGGGATCTTCTCTTAAATCGCGCCTTAGTAGTTAAAGAAACCAGAACTATTTAATTCGATTTGTTTTCATCGGAAAATATGATTTTCAAGTAGGTTTTGAAATAAAATGTTTAAAAACTACACGGCATTCATGATCTTCTCATTGTTCACCGATTAACATTCAAACACATTCCACAGCTATTCTTTCACAATTTTTTAAACAGATTTCTTTTTTAAATTGAAATCCATCTAATTGAAAGTTATTTTAGGTTGTTACAAATGATGTTAAATTTTTATAGGTTATGTTGTTACGAATGCTGTTGAGTTTTGATGAGATTTAGTTTTTTAAAATCTAAAACATATGCACTAAGGTTATTGAAATCAGGTTTTTTCTTGATAAATATGGTCAGCAATATATGTTGTTTCTAAAAACAAACAGATTCAAAACCCATAGAATGGATTTTCATAGAAAACATTTTATACCCACGAACATCTATATGGATATAATTTGCTGTCACTTAGACTGATCAATGTAATTTTTATCACAGTTTGAACAAGGAATTTCATAAGCTATGCTAGTCAATTTATTAGTTGGTGGTTTATCGTTCATGTAAAAATAGATTGGATAGAGAAAATTCGACTGTACCCTCTTAATATTGTATTGTTCAAAGATTCAGGGAAGTTTGGATGTAACTAATTGTATAAATTGTAAAAGTGTATAAACACTGTCACTGTCATTACATATATAAAATACGGTTCAAAAGATATGAAATATAGTTTCTTTTCATGAAATATTGGATTAGAAATTTTCATATGTTTGATTAAATTAATCATAGTTCTACGTGGGCGATACGAATGATGATTGATATATCTTTCAGAACTTATTGGTTTCCTAACTTATTAATATTTTATTGTCTTCGTTTCTAATAAATTTGGGGTCAAGAAAAAGTAATGATTATTCAGCATTCTGTCTTTCTATAGTAAATTGTATACGAGGATCGAATCTATTGAAGTGAACTAATTAATAATCAATTTTATGAAAGGGATAATATCTACATACTTTTTGATGAAGAATAGCTTGCACGGTAAAACAGATACAAATAACAGAGTCCAATATAACATAAATCTGTGGTAATACCATATATTTAAAAGTTTTATTGATTGCAAAGAAGTGTTTTATATAATCTTATTATAATTATAAAATTTTGTCAACATTTCAGTTAATTAGAATAATGGAACAAGGATAATAAAAATATCGGGATCAAATAAATGCTAGAATGGTTGAATTATATGAAGATGTCTTACTAACAACTGGAAGAAAATTATTCACATTGAATAGATAGATCAATCAGAGGAAATATTAGGTCAGGAATTCAGCGCACTTATATATACAATCAGTTGGAAAACTTAAAATGATCGATTTAAGTCTAAAAACTTTTCAACGCTAAATTACCGCGCTGTGCTTTTCATTCACATGTCTGCCTTTTAGGAGTTATGATTAAAATTTACTTACGCTGCATCTATTTCAAATAGTACGTCTCATACCTTAAGTGCCGAGAAAGTTTAAACCCTTTCCAGTTCATTAACCTCATACCATACCTGTTTTGCCATGAAATATTGATCTTCAACAACACATTAGCATTATTACCAATTAAAAAAATTTTGTGATTGCCTGCTTCTTCTTCTAATTTGTTGATCACCTTTATTAATTCCATTTGCTATGATAGTCACATCATCTGCGTATGCTACTATCTATCTATCTATCTATCTATCTATATATATATATATATATATATATATATATATATATATATATATATATATATATATATGGTGGCTAAACACCCCAGATGGGGTAACGCCGCTCTTACGAGCTTTCTAGATCTTTTTTTTTCTTTGTTTCGGGGTAGATCAGTCCCCATTCTCTTCTGTTTATATCTTGTGGCACATATCCTGCCAGGCTCGTCTATCTTTCGTTTTTTCTTGCCAGTTCCACATCCCAATTCTCTTAAGGTCGTCTGTTACCTCTTGCCACCATGTAGACCATGGTCTTCCTCTTCTTCTAGCATTTCCAGGGGTCCAATCTAATATTGAGTACGCTACTGTTTCTTCTCCTGCTCTCCATACATGTCCCAGCCATCTTGCTCTTTGTTGTTTAATTTTTCTTACTATGTCCTCTTTAATTTCTTGTGCTATTTCATGGTTCATTCTTCTTCGGTACTCATTTTCTGTTAGTTTTACTGGTCCTAATATTGTTCTTAATATTTTTCTCTCAACAATTCTTAAGTCTTCTTCTTGCTTTTTTGTCATAGTCATAGTTTCTGCAGCATACATCATGACCGGTCTAATAACTGTTTTATATATTCTCATTTTTGTACTTTTTCCTAGTATTTTGTTTTGCAGTAGTTTTTTGTTAGCGTAATATGCCCTGTTAGCTGCTGTTATTTTTTCTTTGACTTCTGCCTCTTTATTTCCGTCACTACTTAAGGTTGTTCCTAAGTACTTGAATGTATTTACTTCCTCAAAATCAAAATTTCCAATTTTTATTTTCTGTTTACCTCCTATAATACGTTTATCTAGCCTCATTATTTTTGTTTTCTTTTCATTTATTTTGAGACCCATTTTACTTCCTTCTAGTACTATTTCCTTTAGCATTTCTTCCATTGTGTTTCGACTTCTTGTGATAAGTGGTATGTCGTCTGCATATGCTACTATTTGTCCACTTCTAGTATTTATTGTTCTCTTGTCTATTTTACGCATCACATATTCCAGTGCCAAATTGAAAAGCGTCGTTGATAAAGCATCCCCCTGTCTTACACCCTGATTTATTTCAAATTCTTCTGTGTTCCCCACTTGTGTCCTTACTGTGACTGTTGTTTTCTTCATTGTACACTGTATTAGTTTTCTTAGTTTGGGGTGTATTCCCAGTTCTTTTAGTGCCGACATGAGCTTACTTCTTTTTATCGAATCAAACGCTTGTTCAAAATCTATGAAGAGTATTTCCACTTCCATTTTATACTCATGCGCTTTCTCCATTATCTGCTTGACCGTATGGATAGCATCTATTGTAGATTTTCCAGATGTAAACCCGGTTTGGTACTGTCCAATTATGGTTTTGGTTTGTTTTGAAATTCTTTTTTGTATGAGTGTTGACAGTATTTTGTATGCGGTGTTTAGCAGCGTGAGTCCTCTGTAATTCTTACATATCTGTTGATCCCCTTTTTTGTGTATAGTAATAATTTCAGCAGTTTCCCAATCCTCAGGCATTTTTTCTTCGATCCATATCTTTTTGATCAATTCATATAGCCGATATTGGAGGTCAAAGCCTCCATATTTTATTAGCTCCATATTAATGCCATCTAATCCAGGTGCTTTTCCATTGCGGCTTTTATTGATTATTTCATAGATTTCCTCTCTTGTTGGTTCATCCGTATTTTCGGTTGCATTTTCTAGATCTTCTATTTGTTGATATTCTTCATCTTGGAGTACTTCTTTATCTGTAAGTATTTCCTTAAAATATTGCGTCCATGTCATTTTGTACTGGTGTTCATCTTCCGTAACTTTTCCGTTGCTATCCCTTATGCCTTTTATCTTCCCTTTATTTACCTTATTTTGTTCATTTATGCTCTTATAGAACTTCTTCGAGTTTATATTTATATTTTCCTTTTCTATTTCCTTTATTTTGCTGTCTATCCAATTTCTTTTTGCTCTTGTATTAACGCTTTTTGATTCTTTTCTTAACTCACAATATTTTTGTAAGTCCTGTTGCTTGCCAGTTTGGATCCATTTTAGTCTTGCCCCGTTTTTTTTTTATTTAGTATTTCATGACAATTTTCTTTATACCAGTCTTTATTTGTTGTTTTTTCTTTTATTCCGACATGTTCTGCTGCTGCTTCTTTTATACAGTCTTTGATTTGTACCCACTCCGTTTGTATATCATTTGACTTTGTCTGTTCTCTTAATTTTTTTGTTAAAGTATCTCTGTATTTTTTTCTTGCATTTGTGTGGTTCAATTTTTCAATGTTCCATTTCTTTTTTTTAGCATCTCTTCTACATCTTTTAACCTTCTGCTTTATAGTTGCTGTAACTAGAAAGTGGTCCGTATCTGCGCAAGCTCCCCCAAATGTTCGGACATCCTTTACAGAGCTTTGTTTCCTTCTTGTTATTAATATATGGTCTATTTGCGTGAATGTTTTGTTGTCCGGGGCACTCCAAGTCACTTTGTGGTGGTACGGATGCTGGAATTTGGTGCTGCTTATGACCATATTCGTACTTATAGCTAAATTGCACAATCTTGTTCCATTATCATTTGTTACATTGTGTACTGTATGTTTTCCTGCAACTTGTTTTATGTAATCTTCTTGACCTATCTGTGCGTTAAAATCCCCCAGTACTATAGTTGTATCTTCCTTGGGTATTCCTTCGATTTCCTTCTCCAGATTGTCATATAGTTTTTCTTTTTCTTCTTCTTCAGCATTTTCTGTTGGTGCATACACGTTTAAGACTGATAGGTTAAAGGGGGTTGCTTTTATTCGTAAATACGCTATTCTCCCGTTTACCGCCCTAAAGTCTATTATATTGTCTTTTAGTTTTTTGCTTACTATAAAACCTGTCCCACCTTGCCCTTGTTTCTCGTTTCCTGAGTATAAGAGGGTGTACTCTTTTTTGTTTATAATTCCCTGTTCTTTCCATCTGATTTCTTGTATGGCTGCTACATCCACCTCATATTTTCTTAGTTCAGCTGCTATTTCTTCCATTTTTCCTGGAGCCAGCATAGTTCTAACATTCCATGTACTAATTTTAATTTCCTTTTTGTATTTACTTTTTTATTTATTCTTTTATTTTTTCTATTTTTAGTTCTATTTCCCATTTTATTCTTGTTCTTTGCTATTTTCGGTATTGTTTCATTATCCTTTAGCACGTCCTTGATCTTGCCATTGTTTTCATTGCATATTTCCATATTACCATGGTTCATTAGTTTTTTTCGTCTCTTGAGATTTTATTTAAGTGCGCTGTGTCCATTCCAGGTGATCGTTCACTTGTCGTTCTTTTCCCACTGTTTTTTGGTAGGTTCCTTTCCATGTCCATCTGATCTTTTTGAAAACTATACATATCATAAACATTTCCTTCCATGTGCAGCTTATCGTATTTGATATGCGCTCTTTTTCCTTCTTGCCTCGCCTTCTTAAGGTAGGGTATTAGTACTTTCCTACTTTGTTGTACATTCTTGGTATAGTCCTCGTTGATCCATATATTCGTACCCTTAAGTTTTTTTGCGCTTTGTAATATTTCCATTTTCCTTTCTCCTCCTTTCATTTTTACAAGTACAGGTCTATTCTTATTTCCAGCAAAGTTTCCTATTTTTATTATTTCACTTGCCTCTACGTTTAAGCTTACATTTATGCCTGTTTTATTTAGAGCACGTTCGACTTTTCTTTTAACCTCTTCCAATTTCTCGTTTTCATTATCTTCAATGCCATGGATTATAATATTGTTTCTCTTTATTTCGCGCTCAATCATTTCCATTCTCGCTTCCTGTTTCTGTATCGTTTGTCTTAACTGTTCGTTTTCTGTTCTTATTTTTGCCATTTTTTGATTATTGTGATCTAATTTGTTGTCAATAGCCATTATTTTTTCATTTAAAGTTATAAACATTGCTTTTATTTCCTCCATGTCTTCATTCCTTTTTTCCATTTTTTGTCCGCTAACCACAGTTTAACAAATCAAGCGTACCGGAGGCGCTATTAGTCAAAAGCCTACTCGGTTCAAATTTCAACACGCCAGCGATCTGACCCAGTTTGCCAAACCGTCGTTAAATTCTTAATCCTCCTCTGTATTTTTATTTATATTGGAATAGTAGATGCGATAGTATCTGGTTTTCGCTTATCTTTTGCTTCTTTTTTTCTGATGTTAACAATTATTACTTGCTGAATTTTAATGGATTATAAATTTACTTTACTTTTATTATTTTATCGGTCAATCCACTGATAAATAACTAATTAAAACTGACTTACTGTTATGATGTATCAATCCTCAAAGGTTGTACACTATTTTTATAATTTATTTTTCACTTTTCACTAGTTTTTCTTGGGTTTTATGTAGACCGATCTCACTATCTATATTACGCCTGTTATAAATGCTCATAACAGTAGAGCTAAAAATTGTTGTTAAACCTGGAACTTTACCAAAAAACAAAAAAATTCTAAAGCAGTGAATGACTCGAGCATGTGGTATTGAGTGATTTGATTATGGCTGATAAGACGTTCTAAATGATTCATCCATTCACTTCGGAATAGAATGACAAAATCGAATAAAAACTATTTATATGGGTGCCGTTGATGAAACTATAGAAGTTGATGGAGAATCCGAAATTTAACGGACCAGTTTTAGGTTCTCCACTGAAAAAAAGTGATGATAAGTTGGAATGGGAATAATACAAACAGATTTCGTAAAAAGATTTATTAAGTTTGCCATATAATCTATATATTATCAATTATAAAAATCAACTTTGCTATGATAAACTATTGTCGTAACTCGTTTTAGCCACCTTTTTCAACATTTCAGACTCTGATTTTCCTGTGTCGTTTACCATCTTACTGAATAAACTATTTTCATCTTGGAGTAATATATGTGGATGATCAAACTCTGCGGCTTTTCCATTTACCATTACTAGTACTTTGTCAGAATCCATAATTGTATTCAATCTATGGGCTACAGTCAATACTGTACACTTATCAAATTTGGTTCGTATTGTTTTTTGAATGAGAGCGTCGGTTCTACAAATAAACAAATATATTGAAAATAAGTTGGAATAGATAATTTGTAATTCGGTTTTGATATTTGAGAGATAAAATAGAAGTGATTGTAGAAAAATATGAAGATTTGGTTCTGTAAAAAAGCTGTTTCGGTAGGTATAAATAAAATCGATTCAAAAGTAAATGTTTCCATGTAAAGTAAATGAAAAGATAATTATGCAAGAGTATACGATTGGATTATTGATTGTGATGTGAGGGCAAAACATATTCTTCTGATCTGATTCAAACGGGTTAAATCTATCTAAAAGTAGTATGCAGAAGTGACCTTGGATATTATAATATTCTTTTATGTAACACTACTGTAGTTGTGCGGGACTATAAAGTATTTTACAAAATTCAAGAAGCATTTCAAGGTTATTAACACCAAATGAAAAAGAAAATGTGAGCGTAAATATAAATGTAAACACAACAACATTTGTGAACAATCTCCTGAAGTGATATTTAGTATTCCAGAAAACAGGCAAAAAAGAGTGCACAATTTGGATGCACTAAGTTATTGAACTATTCTAATAAACGAACACATCATTGGGAGAGTAAATTATTACGAAAAATACTTACTGTGGGTCTACATTTGCGGTCGCTTCGTCCAGCATAAGAATTTTATTGTTTCTAATAATAGCTCTAGCTAAACAGATCAGCTGTCTTTGTCCAACACTGTAATTCGATCCACGATCCATAACTCTGTTCTCCAATCTGTTTATAATATTATTCGGATCCTTTAGTTCTACTTCTTGCAAGGCTCTGTATAATTTTTCATCAGGATAATCATTGAAGGGGTCTAAATTATATCTTAGTGTACCAGAAAATAGAACTGGGTCTTGTGGTATAATGGAAATCTTTGATCTAAGATCCATCAAGTTAACATCTTTTGTATCTACACCGTCAATGATAATTTTACCTTCTACATTGGCCAATCGGAAAAGAGCTCCTATCAAAGATGATTTACCGGCACCAGTTCTGCCTACGATTCCAACCTGAAAATTTGGAGAATCGTTGATATTAAAGAATAGAACTGCGTAATTTTTTTCAACTTATCACAATTGGCAAAATGTCTAGATTGGAATAAATACTATGTCAGGAATATATTGATTAGTTTATTATTCTTAACAGATATAACACGATATTAATTTAATTATTTTCATGGAATTAGATCATGATAATTGATTAAAATATAATAATTAGACTCTTTGGTTCTGGTTTGGATATAAGTTTCAACCTATATAACTTAAAGACATATAAAGCTAGCTAGGTACGAACTATCTATTGGAACTGCTCCATAATTTCAATATTGGAAATAGTTGCTCATCCATTAGTCATGTGACTCACATGTGAAGTCCTAATTAGTTCAAAATTGAAATTCTTCAACTTGTTCTCTGACTCATAGACGTGAGGCTTATATAGTTGTATAGTTTATATAGTACTTCGAAAAAAATTATGGTGTGTTAAAATTTCATTTGGTATGTCAGCGTTACCAGACCAGTCTTTGTGAAACAGAGCTAATGTTTAAAAGTGTTTTTTGAGTATAAATAAAGAGATAACAGTCTTGAATGTAGAAATGAAAGATCCGCTCTTTATCATTGAGTATATCATTATTTCAAGCAGAGTATTTGTTTCAATGAAAATTGCATAGATCAGAATATTCATTTGAAACTTGTGATAATTTCCATCTATACCTCAAGAATAATTCCTCATTAATTAAGTATTTTTCTTACATTTTTTCTTCTACTATTTTGGAAAGACTGACATCTCTAAGTAGATGATAGAAAACGTTTTCTAAATCTGGTTTCTACCAGCTTTCAAAGAAATTCCTCACCCGAAACTTTGTAGTATGAAGTTTCTTTATTACATATTAGAAAGTTCAATTATTAATATTGCTTAGAGGATTTTTGTTCTCATAACAAAGTATATATTTACTACGTAAGCCTTATTATAGGCTAATAGTTTTTTTAAATAATCAACTTCATTGGTTTAAAATTCATTATCCTTCCAATCCATTCCATAGTATTGATTGGGAACTTTCTCGGTAATTCAAAATAGAAATATGTCTATAACTTTTGATTTGTACCAAAAAATAATTTTCATGTATATATATTCTAAACATTTAAGAGCAATTTAGGAAGACTGGCATATATTCTAATTCAATACAATAATACCATTATACATTTTGAAGTGTACCGTCACCAAAATGAGTAAAACACTATTGGAAGTTTCCCTTTCGCTATGACGTGAAGTAAATATAGAAAGTACTGACTCGTGAATCAAATTTTTGTACAAGGAGCCAAGTAATACAAATTTCGAGAATCATAGATCCAACTTTATACTGTTTATGTGTCATTTCCAAAATTTAGAACAATAGTATCTGTACTATCATTCGATTGAAGTAAAAATTCGCAATGATAAGCGCTTACCTTTTGTCCAGCATTAATTGTCAATGTCAAATCTTTAATAATAATCGGACCTGTTTCCCAGTATTTGAATTTCATTTCATGAAATTCAATTTTTCCGGAATCTGGCCAATTCTTTGGCAAAGGTTTCGGGTTGTTCGGTTGAGGCTCTGGTGGTAGTCGTTCGTATTCCAATACTCTTTCTACAGATAACAACTGATTGGCAATATCAGCTGTAACTCTCATAGCCATTTGAATCATATTGGTGAGTGTATTGGCTTGAGATATTGCTAAACCCACTGTTCCTCCCATTAAACCCAATTCTGAGAAAATGAATTACAGTTAGTGACATGAAAAATAATTTCTAGCCAGAATTATGTGATGCTACAAACCTATCAAATGAATAGAAATATTGGCATTGTGATTTTGTTTAATAGGTAATAGACTAAAAAAATTATATCCGTTTGTTCAATCGAATGGAGAATTAGAAATATTCACACTTTTCGCATCTAGGATATTGAACTAGGCTATAACTCAATTAGGAACCCTATCTATCACCTTGCCAGCAGAATTTCTATGCACATACGATTTAGACCAGGAAAACAGAAACGGCTATATACGCCAATTATACCGGACCAGAATTTTTCTGTTCCACAAGAGCTCTAATGAATATATTAAACGAGTTCCTCACTTTCAGAGTGTTTCTAGATTGGCACTTTTACTTGATAATAATCCTCAAGGGAACTGTTACAGAACCCACATTCATCAATGCTTTGAGACTGTATAATGAGCTCAATTCTAGCAAAAGAGGGTGCAATAGATTTTATTAGAACAAAGATTTGAAAAAAAAACATTTAATATTAGGTATAATAGATCTTTATAAATATGACTGTGAGATATCTTGTATTGAGATATTGCAATTTCAATTATATTATTTACTTGAATCTGTGAAATGGCATATTACCTGTAAGTTTTCGATTAATAAAATTTATATTGTTTTTACTACAACCCCTTTGTGTGATATAAAATTGGATATGCAAAAAGCACACTATTTTTTTCATATAAACTTTGGCAAATACAATCCTATTATTTATTTATACCTGCTACGTACTTATAAAGACACCAATTTTTTTCAATTCAACATAATTTGTCTAATGTCTAATATGCAGCAAGTTGTTCGATGTTCTCTCTGTATGATTAGCTCTTACATTTAGATATTAGATTCCGAATTCCGAATCAGTTTAGGACCGATCGCATGCGCACTTTCAAAATTTGTCATTCGCGGATCGATGACTTCACCCTCATAGTAAACTGCCTACATACGTTTAATATTTGAAACTACATTTCGTTGACCAATCTATTTCACTTCTGGGAAAGTTATAAGCGAAAATCGTATGAATTATTCAATTAAGGAAAGTACAAAGTTATTGTAATCGCTTTAAGAATCGAACTACTAATTTAAATCAGCTTGAAATTGCTCGTTTATAAATCATAATACGAGTTATTAATTGATATAAGTTTGTACCTATAGTAGATTGTTGGAGTTGGGAAATTAATATTTTGTTCAATTGTTCATTAAGACGATAGAAATTGAATTTTGTTAAGTAGATATTTAGTAGATGGTAATATTGACTACTGAATAAATGGTGCGTGAATATTGGTGACTACAAGAATTATAGTATACTAGTTTTTCTTAAATTATTTAAACTTCAATGCATGTCATCACATCTGACAAAAAATATAAGTTATTATTAGTTTGACTGATACAGCTACCCAACTATCAGATTCTAAATTCAGATGGATAGATTAGATGCTAAATTTGCATGAGGGGAAAATGAATAATAAACAAAAACTATGATCAATTATGAGATAGAGATTGAGAAAGGTGTGTCTGTTGCGCAACGCAACATATTCGTTTTTTGGTCAAAGATAATGAAAAATCCGCGGAAATTTATCGAAAATTACTTGAGCAATTTGGGGATGATTGCCTTTTCACTACGAAAAGTGGTGGTAAATTTGTCATATGCGCGACATCCCAGAACAGAAGTGTTATCGATGAGAATATCAGCACTATAGAAAAACTAATTTTGGAATACCAGGTCTATACGCGATTTAGCTGAAGAATTGGCCATCAGCGTAGGTTATATTGAGCAAATATTGCATGGACGGCTCGGTTACCGGAACATTTCAACTAGATGGGTGCCAAGACTTCAAAATTTTGAGCAGAAATTCACACGCGGGGAAGTTTGCACGTGTCTCCTGCAGCGGTATGAAGAGGAAGAAGAAAATTTATTGCATCGAATATTCACCACAAACGAGACTGTTAAGCGACGGCTACAATCTTAGCGTGGAAGATGTTGTCTACTGTATTTTGGGGCAAGAGAGGAGTAATTGTGCTTGATGTTCTCACTGGACAAGGAAATGTGAACGCGCAGTATTATAGTAACCTCATAAAAAATACAGCGAAACCGCTTATAGATTAAAATGACGCGATATTCCAATCCTTAGTGCGATTTTGCTGCAAAAGAACACTAAACTGCATACAGCTCGGCTTAAGATGGAAACGCTGAATGAATTAATGAATTGGATTGGACTACACTCGATGCGACTGTTATTTATTAGGTCCATTGAAAGAGGCCCGTGATAGACCGCGATTCGAGAATATTGCGTGACAAACCGAGAGAGGCATTGGAAAGCTTTCGGAGGGGTGGCAAAAGTGTGTGATTTTGACATAGACTAGAAAAACTGTAAAATATTCAGCTCTGTTACTTAATAAAATTTTTTATAGCAAAATTCAGGTTTATAGTTGAAATACTCGTGTATTTCTATATTATTCCCTACTAGCATTTACTAAACTTAAATTTGGGCTATTCATTGGTAATGATTTTCGTTTGATGCATGATAATGCTAGATCACATGTTGTGGCAGTTGTTCTGAATTACCTAAACGGAGTAGGAAATCATACCTTGGAAAGGCCACTAAGAAATCAAGATATGAATCCTATCGAGCATGAAGCATGTGTCGTCGAAATCAATCTCCTCAAAATTCAAATGAGCTTGAGCAAGCGGCATTAAAGGAATGGGTGAATATACTTTAGGAAGTTATGCAGCACCTAATTGAAAGCATGCTCAGGAGAATGTTGGCAACAATTGCATCCAGAGGCAGAAATACACGCTATTAGCGTTATAAAAAAAGGAACATTATTGCTTAGAATGCAAGTTTTATTTTTAAGAAAATTTAGTTTTATTGTAATGTTTTTATTTTTATTTTTTTACCCAATAAAAATCACTCAAAATTACTACACATTTCTTATTAATGCGTCAAAATGATTGAAAAGAAGTTAAACAATAGCAATATTAATTTATTAAACAAAAAAAAATATTTTCAGAAATCGGGGTGGTGTATTATTTTTGACCACGAGTGTATATGGCGGAAGATGGACGATTTAATACCCTCCTAAAATCCAGCTCGATTAGATTCAATCGAGTCTGAGTCTGAGATATACTATATTAGATTTATTTCAGGTTTCCACTAAACGTTGTGTTACGAAGCGACATTTCACTGGATGGTTCAATAATTGCTTAGACTCAATAACAAGGGTATTCCTTGCAATATCATCCGAACATGGACACTGTTGTAAACGATTTCTCTTTTCTTCGGTCCGAATCAGCATTTTTCCGGCTGAAGAGTTAGAAGTTAAAACATAACGTATGCCCCAATAGTTTTAGCAAGTATTGCAACTTTTCGCATTTACCATAATTTTTGGATTAGTAACTAACAAATTAATAGCTTAGGCTAAGTGGAGGTGACTCTCCAATAGGCGTAATTTACTGCTTCCCTCAATAGGTCGTGGATGGCTTCTATTTCGCGTATTTTAGAACTCTACGATATAAAAGTGCTCAAAAATTTTCAATTGGGGGGGCCTAGGGTAAATTATAGGTTTTTTTGGTACAAAAGGTAAGTTATTTCGATGTACCCAATTTAAAGTTGCCATCCATCGTGATTATGACGTACAAAATCAACTAATTTAGTGAGGCCAATGTTAATCTATCTTTCAGAATCTACAACTTTTTTCATCTTTCGATTCACATAAAGTCTGGATATCCCTATTTTCAAAATCTCACACCAAACCAAAGCTTTAGCAGCGAATTTTGCTTTTCATTTATATTGTATATTTTTAGGGCATTCTATATTGTCCGTATAAAAAACATCTTTCCCTTTGATTTACGAATTGGCAAGTATTTTTCCTCATTCATAACAATGACTTCGACTTCTCAGTCGCAAAATGTTTCCGCTCTAGTTGATGACAGCATCTTGGTATCCATGCTAATTGGTTTGAGGTATAGTTGGGACATTTCTATCTTTCTGATCATTTCTTGATAATTTGCGCGAAACTTAAAGTTTTGAAGTATGGTATTTAAGCCTTAACTTCTTCTGCTTTTCTTAGCAGTCTTTCTGCTCTTTCTTGGGAAAAAAATTTTGGTTTTCAACTTTTTGGGAGGTTACAGCACAGTACATGTTTCTGCGTGAAATATTTGGGTTTTGAAAAATGAGGAATTATGTCAGTTTTAGGGCTCTGTCCAAAAAATTATAAATTTCATTTCCAACTGATAAAGAATTATTTGGATAATTTCGAGAAACTGAACTCTTAAATTTTATAATCGAATGATTCTGTTTTCATGAGAATATTTCGTTACGAGCTCCCTCTATGAAATAAAACTTTGTTTTCTTACCTTCATCAAAAGTGAGAATAGAGAAGACAAGTATAGTGATAAATAAGCTGGATAATAAATTCAAACTCAATCCAAAGGCCTGTGCAGCTGTAATATTCATAAACCATGCACTGATATGGTAGTTCTGAATCTTGTCAAATTCTGATTCTAGAATTGGTTCAGCTCTAAGCGCCCTTATTGTTGTCAGTCCTTGTAAAGTTGCATTTAAGTGAGTGAATATGGGACTTCTCACTAAAAAAAATTGAATATATAAGTATTTTAAACTATTTAGAACACTTTTTTTGGTGAGACTCTTTTATATGGCGACCGTGGCTGGCAATTAAAACTGTGGAGTATACTTTTTACAGGTAGTTTACCAATTTTCTACCACCATACATAATTTATGAAACGTCATAAGAAAGATAACGGGATCTTTTCAGGCTAGATTCCATTTGCGTTCTAGTTCTGATATAATTAATTACAGCATGTGCTGAGAAAAAAATTCTGATGAATTATTATAATAATGATCAACACCGTAAATTTTTTTAGTAAGTATTAAAGTATTCTATTCTATATAAGACTTCTTTGGAAAATCTGAATCCTTAGGCGTTTTCTCATTAAATAAGACATCTTTTAATTGATAAGTTTTGCTATATTAGGATATAATTGTGAAAAAATACGAAACCATCAATCACAGTAACTACTACTTAAAACTTATCGAAGTTTACAATATATTTTTCAAAAATTTTAACCACTTACACATTCCTTCAACTCTCTTCAAATTTTTTGAAGTCTTCAAGTATACCTTTCTCAAAAGTCCTGATACAATAGCAAGACCTACTGCTAAAATGATGCAATATGGGTTAGCTGAACTGACTAATACTAAGGATCCAACTATTTGGAGCATCATCTGGAAAAGAGTTTGTTATCAAGGTATAAGTTTCTTTGATTTTTCGAAACCAAAAAATGTAATTGAAATATTCGTTTTTTTCCAATGTGTAAATTACAAAAGGTAGTTAAAGCAACTTCTCTTGCTTATTCTAACTAATTAAATATAATTTTCAGCACATTCATTTTTATGATTTTAGAGAAAATACTGTAGAAGTTAAAGAAATTTTTGATGAACGCAAAATTGTTACAAATAAAGTGTAGTACAAAATAATCAGTAATTGAATCCTATGATTGATACTATTGTTTTTGAGATTTTGTCTTTCTTATGAGTTTCTTAATAATAATAATAATAATAATTTAATTATTATTTCAGTTCGCAATTTGTGGTAATATTTTGAATTAGTTAACATATAAAACAAGAGTTCACAGATGTGTTAACTAAAGTAATAAATTACTTGATTAATTATGACTCAATAGAGAAAAAAAACTCTCCCACTTTTTCCAAATAAGTTTCTATTTTTTGTTCTTCAAAAATTCAAATTAAGCGTTAAAGAAGAGTTGAAAATGTAAACGTTTGCTAATATTTGAATTCGTCCCCATTCGTTAAGTCAAGTGGTAATAATTTGGTTCAGGGTTATTACATATGATGAATGATTTAGAAATAAGAATTGAAATTAAGCTCAAACAGTTTGAATATTTGGTACAAAATAATGATCTCACCATGTGTTATTATTATTTCAAAATTGGATTAAATGGTGAATCAGAGTTATTAATATAAAAGTAATTTGGAATATTAATGTAACGCGTGAGATTGTCCAGGAACATCTATTTGTAAATTCAAAAAGTTCTCCGACTATATGTGTCTAATGGTCACTAATTGGCTTAAGAAATAAATAAACGGGAAACTACAAATGAGAAAAAAACCTTGTGGTGTGAGACATATGAAATAAGAAATTTATAATAAACAAAATAAATTTCAGTTGAGACACTGGAGCATCCTCTTGTGTCACATAGCCCGTATCAAACAAAATGTATAGAGTTTATAGAATTCGTACCATCTAAGTTGAGAGTTCGGTTGACAGACGAAAGGTGTAGTGCAATGGATTGTTATATTCCAATATACTTCATAACTGGTCATGAGGAAGTCTGTTATCACAGAGAGGGATGATGCAATGCACCGTTATAATTTTTGATTTATCAGAATAATTTTCATCACAGTTATTAAGCTTATAAATTATTAACATAGCTATTAAGTATTAAATATTTAGTCTGTACTATATAGTAATATCGCCTCAGCTCCATTTTGTTTTAACACTAAAATTGTTGTCTTTATTAATTAGTAGTTGGAACGAAAGCACAGCAAAAATAACAACAAATATTTATTCTGTATAACATACAAAAAGAGATATTCAATAGAGAGACATTACGTGGCAACCCTGTGATGACACGGTGACCCTGCCAACACAATCCTGAACTCTTAGAGTACGAGATTCTACACGTTCATCGATCGACCATAGAATGACAAGATTGTTGTTTGAGGCTATAGCAAATTGTAGGTTTGAAGAGCATGGAAGGACGATTGATATTTATACAGTAAAGGAATTAGGTCATCTTCAGCGATTACTGCTTTTGTATGATAGGACAAGAGTGAGGAAGCCCAATTATTGTCCAGTTGAACATATGTATGAATTAATTGATAACAGACTATCAATTTTGCAACATATTTGAGGATTAAATTGGTTGAGTTATCAGAACCTAAGCTAGGCGCATAAAAAATCATGTTACCTCAATACGTTGTGCTCACCTTTTTTGCTAGTATTTACGTTAACTGAAATAATATCATTACACGTAGTTTAACTAATCACGGCAATTATTCTCCTGGTATTGATGAATATGGGTGAAGCTGATGATTATTTTTCATTTTCTAGCTGTTTAGTAATGTGTTCGGTGATATTAATAGTAGCAAATAATCGAAAAATAGAGTATTAACTTTCATTAATTCAATTGTTATAACTTACTTGGCCACCATCTAATAATACTCTTGGAATTACGTCGTCGATACTACCAATATCATTAGCAAATCTGTTAAGTATTCTTCCGCTTGGATTAGTTTCAAAAAATCTCATCTTTGCATTTATAATTCCTTTGAATAATGACCTATGTAAATTTTTTGAGCATCTCATTGCTAGAGTATAGAATGAAAACGATCTTCCTAAGGTTAACGATATCACAACCAACAATAGACCACCATAAATGAACAAACATGTTTCTGTACTCCATTCTGGATATTCGAACCAGGAATTAGCCATGATAGTTTCAAGTTCACTTAAGTGAACAGGATCACTTATATTTGCAGTGGAGTTACTAGCAGCAGGCATTATTGTAGTGCTAACAATATCTTCGGTTGAATTGGCAATATCTATACTAGTTGTTGATGTTAATAATTGTTGATTTTTCAAAGTTTGAATGTACTCAATATTGGTCCAAAAACTGATGAAATAGTCTACCAAGCTTCCAGCACCTTGTACCGAAACGTATAATATCAAAATTAAAGCTACGCTGATACAGTTGGCACCAGTTCTAAAGTATTGAAGTAGAAGGGATCCTAGGACTTTGCCTTTGGATGATTCTTCTTGCATATCTCTCATTCGAGGTCTCTTCATTTGATATTCTTCCTCGCTATCGGAATCACTTTCTTCTAAAATACTTTCCACAAGACTTTTGGAACTTATCACGCTGACAATTGAAGATTTTCGACTCTAAAATAACAAAAAAAAGTGATAACAGTGATAAGAGTTCTAAGCTATTCTTATGCTTTAGAGTGATTCATTAAAAATGCTCTAGCTCTAAGTTACATTAAAATAGTGTAATATAATAAAATTTCATATTTATAAATGAGCTTGATCCAAATTAGTTTCACCAGTCTTCAATAAATATCTATATAATTTTTTTTGAATGTTTGAATCGATTTCTGAAAAAGATGTTTTTTGTTCTGGCTAAAGTATACTAGTAGATTTTGTGGAAAATTATCCACACAGTTAGCTGATAAGTAATAGTTGACGTTCACTTATTATTACTATGATTGCTTTTTTATTATTGTGCTCACAAAAATTTTTGGGAACAGAACGAATAGGATAGTACAGATTCTTGTTTAGTTATATGTTAAAAGAATATAGATTCAGTTTTTTCATATGTTAGAGCATTAGCTTCTTTTTATTCAAGTATCTTCTTTTTACTCGTTCTCTCTTTAGTAATTTCCATCTGTGTTCTCGTTTCTTTCCTCATTTTATTTTGTTCCCGCAGTTCTACAGATGCCAGGCAGGGAGCTCAATCAGGGATTAAGCCGATACACCATAAAAAAAGAAACCAATCAATCAAATCCAACGTCTTGGAATCCAGTTAAGGAATGTAACAATCCCGGATTTCCATAGATAAGTCCTAGCCTTATCTTTAATATACGTATATATAAAGTTGTTTGTAATTTATAATTGCTTTTATTCCTCGTACTCTTTTGGATACGCAGTTAACGCGAGTTTATTATTTTTTCAATAAATTCGTCGGCAGTTTATTGGCAAAGATTTGTAGCTGCTTTACAGTCAATTTGCAACTTTGAAATTTTAGGTACGTTAAAGTGGACTGTGATTATACCGTCGTTGCTCTTAACACCAAGAAAGATAACAATACAGTCATTTATACTTTGAAGTTGTACATTTAGTCGAAGTTACTGAACAATTACTTATTCTGAGCTCCGGTTTCAACTCTGCTGACTTTGGTGATAGTTGGATTCCCTCTCCTATACAACACTATGTACCAAGCAACTTCTGGGGGAGTACAAAAAGAATTATCATCCATTAGCTATTACAATTAATCACCCATAAATATTTCTTGCAAACAGTTTATTGTAAGGAGTTGCTTTAAAAAGCATTTTTCACAATTTCTTCTGATATAAAGAACTTCTTATGATAAATAATGAAACTAAACATCAATTACATATATGTAAAATGTATGGTAACTAACCTTTCTGGATTGTTTTGATACTTGACGATCATATTCGATTTGGTTTGGTCTGTCTCCTTCAGTGTCTGGTCTCGGTCCAAGCTGAAATCAGAGTGCCTCATTAATATAGTGTTTATAGTATTTAAAAAATTTCATTTTTCAGAAATTGTGAAAAAAATCTGTTGATCTTGAATTTTTTGTTCTGGCTAAAGTATAGTAGTAGATTTTGTGGAAAATTAGTCACACAGTTAGCTAATATGTACGAGTTGACATTCACTAAGTATTTCTATTCATCAGAAGTTGGATAGGACATACTACTAATGAAAAATATTGTTTAGAATCTCCACCAATTTGAAGAAACGTTAAGGGTTCCTAATTAGTGTCGTTATTAACAGCACCCCTTACAAGTCAATAGAACTGTTAGCTGTTATAGTTAATCCCCCATAAATATTTCTTGCAAACAGTTGATTGTAAGGAGTTGCTTTGAAAAGCATTTTTCTCATTTTCTTGTGATATAAATAACTTTATATGATAAATAATAAAACTAAATATCAATTACATAAATGTAATTATATTACAAACCTTCCTGAACGGTTTTGATGCTTGATCACCATATTCGAATCGTTTTGGTCTGTCTCCTTCAGTGTCTGGTCTAGGTCCAAACTGCAATCAGAGTGTCTCGTTAATATAGTGTTTATAGTATTTAAAAAATTTCATTTTTCAGAAATTGTGAAAAAAATCTGTTGATCTTAAATGAATATCTATATAATTTTTGTTATGAATTTGACTCGATTTCTGAACAAGATGTTTTTTGTTCTGGCTAAAGTATAGTAGTAGATTTTGTGGAAAATTAGTCACACAGTTAGCTAATATGTACGAGTTGATATTCACTAAGTATTTCTATTCATCAGAAGTTGGATAGGACATACTACTAATGAAAAATATTGTTTAGAATCTCCACCAATTTGAAGAAACGTTAAGGGTTCCTAATTAGTGTCGTTATTAACAGCACCCCTTACAAGTCAATAGAACTGTTAGCTGTTATAGGTAATCCCCCATAAATATTTCTTGCAAACAGTTGATTGTAAGGAGTTGCTTTGAAAAGCATTTTTCTCATTTTCTTGTGATATAAATAACTTTATATGATAAATAATAAAACTAAATATCAATTACATAAATGTTATTATATTACAAACCTTCCTGAACGGTTTTGATGCTTGATCACCATATTCGAATCGTTTTGGTCTGTCTCCTTCAGTGTCTGGTCTAGGTCCAAACTGCAATCAGAGTGTCTCATTAATATAGTGTTTATAGTATTTAAAAAATTTCATTTTTCAGAAATTGTGAAAAAAATCTGTTGATCTTGAATGAATATCTATATAATTTTTGTTATGAATTTGACTGTTATGAATCAAAAGTTGGATAGGACATAAGATTAGGGTGCGCAGTAGCAAAAGGAAGTGGGGTTTCTATACATATTTTATCTTGTGAAATACCACCTAGAAATATATTAGAAAGTTCTATTCTATATACATTTTTGAATATATTTTTATAGTAAGGTTGAATTTGCTTTGCGAAATACATTTGTATCGTTTGCATTTTTTATTACTGTAGTAGTGTTGATTTAGCGGTACCCACAACGTATCGATCTCCTTCCTGAAATTCCTTTTCAAAATAGCCATTTTAATGTACCAGCAAAGTACAATAATCAAATGAGCCAATGATAAAAGGGAATCTAAACTTTTTTGTAGTAAATAACTAGAAAGTTGTAACATGCCATTCAGTTTGTTTCGTTTTTCTTGAAACATAATGAATATTCCTTTTTTTTTATACATATCGTGGCAAAGTAGTAACTTCTGTTTAATTTATTCTAACATTCGAATTTTTGAATAAATTGATTGGTTATCGAACTCCAACTTCATTTAAAAATTCAATAAAATCTCGGAATGTATTCAAATTCTTTCTCTACCAATCTACACATTAAATCAAAGTAAATTATAGTGAATTTGTGGTGATTTTATTCTTTATATTTGCTGGTGAACTTCTCTTTGTTTTTTTTTCATTATTGTGCTCACAAAAATTCTTTGGATTTTCTATGGATTTCCTTTTGTTTTGAGCAAATTTTGTATAATAGAGTAGAATATAACAGATTCAATTTTGGTTATATTTTAAAAACATTAAGATTCAGTTTTTTATATGTTAGAGCATATGTTCTTTTTACTCGTTCTTTCTTTAGTAATTTCCATCTGTGTTCTCGTTTCGTTCCTCATTTTATTTTTTTTCCCGCAGTTCTACAGCTGCTAGGATGTGAGCTCATTCAAGGATTATTGTTCTTTACAATAAATACTAATTTGGATAATCGAGTCCGGGAATAGCTTTAGATTGCTTAATTATTATTTTTAATTTGATTCAAGATGAGTTTTCAGCTTTTCCGTCTTTTTTATTAATGTTTAACGGCGTTCGTTTAAAAGCTCCACCCAATTCAATATTAAATGTTCACCCCATTTTAGTAACAGTTATTCAAATAATTTAACTGAGGCCGAATACCAATTCCTGAGGAAGAGTCTCCTGCCGAGGAATTAAGGTTATAACGTTAAGCAGTTTACTGTTGAAAATTATCATGCCATGATCAAATTAAAGATGAGCAATATCAATTCTCCAATATTTATATTTTTTTTTCTGCGAAATTATATTTCACTAGAATTATATTTTAGACTGTTTGTATTTTCCAAATATTGTCATGTTTTTATTTGTCATATTTGTAAATATATATAATGTTTTTTAATAATAAGTTGAATCAAATTTGTCGAAATGGCATAAGAATAATTATCAATAAATATGGTATCTTGAAGAGAGAAAAAATTATGTAATTTCTGATGGAGAGTACATTATTATCCTTTAGCTACTAGAGTTAAGACCCCTTAAATATTTCTGCAAACAGTAGATTGTAAGGAGCTGCTTTAAAAAGCATTTTCCTCATTTCATTCAGATATAAAGAATTTTATATTATAAATAATAAAACTAAACATCAATTAAATAAATTTAAAATGACTAACCTTCCTGGATTGTTTTGATTCTTGACGATCATATTCTATTTGGTTTGTTTTATCTGGGTCAGTTATTTCAGGTTCTGAGGTGAGTAACTGCGCATACAAATTATCACTATTAGCTAGTTCATCAAAAGTACCTTCTTTTTCTATTTTACCCTGAAAAGTAGAAAAACAATTTTAGAATTTCTAATTAATTTTAGACAAATTTCAATCAATTTCAAAGCTTGATCTTAATTTTCTTGTAGTATCACTTTTACTAGTTTTTCAAATTGTATAGATGGGAAGAAAATATTTTAATATGTATATAAAAAAGTGATAAGGTTTTTTTGAGCCCAAGGATCAATTTTTGAAATTTTGTCGATTCGAAGTAAAAAGAGAGGAGTCAAGTGTATGATAGAAACATCAAAACGAAAAACCGCAGAGCTTAGGATGTAAGTCGAACATAACTTGGCTTGACTGAATTATTGAAATATACTCCGAAATATCTAACAACAAAGAATGAAAGTGTCATAGGTACATTTGCAGACGTCACTGTTATACTAGCGAGTCACGGAAGTCCAGCTACAACGTCTAAAATGCTACAAAGGCACTGAAACGATATCCAAACATGTCTACAAACAACATAAAAATACCATATGCGACAACTACAAAATACTTCTGGAAAATAAACTTCTACTGTACAAAACAATTATTAAACACATTTGGATGTATGGTACAGAGCTAGGAGTTTGTGTCAACAAATCAAACGTAGTGATAATCCAGACAAGTCAATCCAATTATACTTCGTATAATAATTGATGGCTCATGGTATGTGACAAATCATACACTGATCTCAAAATTCCATATATACCAAAAATCCTATACCAAATAATGAAATACCAAAATAGTCTTGAAAATCCCACGCTAATGTGTTACTTAATCTTCTCGGAGAATCCCAAAACAGAAGACTGGACGGGAATTATCCAGCCAACATAAATACCTAATGGTTGAGGACTCTGCTGGAAAAAACTGCCAAATCCTTCATTTTCGTTTATAGAACTATGATGTTTTGATTGCTTCTAGGATAAGACAATTGAAATATTATGTATATCCATCTATTCATATAAATTAACTTGAAGATTTTTTTGTTGAGTTCAGGATGTTTACATGTAAGAGATAAGAACCTCATAGCCACAATATTTTTTTAGTCAAATATAATAAATTTTGAAATAACAAGCTTCTAGGTATATACAGGGTGTTTTGTATAAGAACCAACTCAGAGCAGAGAGGTATAGGAGAGTTCAAACTATGACGATTTGAGGTGTTTGACTCTATACCAAGTTGCATCCCTGAGGAGTTATAAGGCTTCAAAGTTGGGCCTAACATTTAGAAAAACATTAATTTATTTGCAACCCTTTAACTCCAAAATACCAAATTTGGTACTCTGTATGATAATGTTTTGAGTAATGGTAATTTTTTCTTGAAACTTTCAAGGAAAAGACGAATAACCAAAAACAATAATAGTATTTAAGAAGTTATCGTCTTATTTTCTACCCTATACCCCTAGGCCCTGAGTCGGTTATTATGCGGAACATCCTGTATATCTACTTCGATTAATAGGTTTACAGAATTGCAATTACTACTAGCAGCTGCTAGTTCTCATTTTTTAATATTTGGGATCAATACTAGGTTATCTAAAATCGAAGTATTGCTAATACAACAGCAAACTAAAAATCGTGAACATTTACTCTACTTTTTGCTTTTATCTAGAGAAATTTTTAAACTATGTTATTTTTTCCTTAATATTGACCATACGATTATTAAATAGTCAATTGCTTTGCAACGCCATAGAGCTCTCTAGCTGGTAAATTTCCTGCCAAAAGTTGAATTTGTTATGGGGAAAAACTATAAAAAAAATTTAGAAATTATAAGCTTGAATATTATTTCAAATTTAAGTGAAGAGTGACATTTATAGGAGGAACTTCATTTTTGGACAGTTGCTCTATTTTTTAGCTTGCTTGTTCAATTGGTTTGGGAGTAATTTGAAAAAACATGAAGGTACATTAAGTTTTTGTTTTTTTATGAAAATTTTGCAGATCTATAACTTACATTATTTAGTATGATGATCTTATCAGCATTTTTCAAATAATGTACTTGATGAGTAACTAAAATTCTCGTTTTATTGGCCAGAAAACCATTTATGCAATCCTCATAAAGTACTTTTGAGACATGTATATCTACAGCAGATAATGGATCATCTAATAAATATATATCTCTCTCTCTATAAACAGCTCTAGCTAGAGTAATTCTAGCTTTTTGACCACCACTTAAAGAAGCCCCTTTATCCCCTACTATGGTCAAATCACGTTTTGGAAATGCATCTAAATCTTTCTCCAATGCACAAACACGAATGACTTCTTTGTAACGTTTCTTGTTATACTCGGCTCCAAAGACAATGTTTTGACGAATCGTATTAGCAAATATCCAAGGCTCTTGAGAACAGTAGGAATATTTCCCATTTGCACTTATATCACCATGCACAATATCCAATTCACCTGAAAAAATAAATACGAAATTAATATTATTCAAATAAGTGACATGATAATATTAAGGTGAGATGTGTTTACGGGATAGTTAGTATGACAAAAATTTTAATTCTTCTTTAATTCTTAATAAAGTCTGAAGGTGAGGTGTGTTAATCTAGATGAATAATGGATAAAATGTGAAATGATTTTTCCAAAGCGAATAATTTGTTTTGATTGTAGGTATAGTAATTTTTATCTATCCTTTCTTTCTAATTGTTGTTTCTATAGAAACAAAATAAATAAGTTCAACTCTAGCCCACGAGATGAACTTGTGAGAATATTATTTATTTTTCATTTTTTACTGAATTTTCTAATTTTATAAAACTTAAGTTGGGTATCCAAATAGCTTCCAATTGATTATGGAGGGTAGAGGTAAGAAATATTTCTGTGTTTGAATGTGTCTATTGAAAGCCTTTGAATCAAGAGGCAACCACAATAGGAAACAGTTTTAAAGGAATGAGTAAGATTGAGACATGAGCACGAAAACAAGGAATGACAAAGTTTTCAGATTACACGGTTACTACTATTGTCGCCAAATGTTCTCCTTCCCCCCTATCTACCATAAAATTAAAATATTCTCCATGTTACCACTATTTTAGTAAGGTAATTTTCTGAATCTTCGACTATGACGATTTGTTTTAACGAGCCTATTGACGAGCGTATGTTCCGCTGGACGTCAAGATGGATAGTCGGGAATAGTCATTCGCATTGCAATTATTGCAAGAGAAAGTTTACATTTTCAATTGGTCTCTATGCATTGAGAAGTTGGAAAACTACAAATCTTGAGAAATTTCCAACGCAATTGTATAAAAATAAACATGTTATATCAAATGAAGAACAAAATTCGGAAAAATATTATGGAAATTTCATATTGAACGAATATTATTCTATGCTGTTTCTGCGCTGAAGATTTCTTGGTTTCGAGAACTGAACCTAAATAATGTGTTGAAATCGAAGCACATAAAGGTAAAATCGATGCTCTTAGAGTTGTACATACCCCACAAATTACCTTCATTGTGTCCAGATGCTAATAGGTAATAATTATACCAGTCTATTGATTTATAAAGTACATTTATATCCAGAGAAAGTTCTTTTTTGTGTTCATTGGGATGGGTGAATCCGAAAAGAGAGAAACAAACACTAACCAGGACTTTGTGGTGCAGTTAGTATTTCAAATATACAATTGTCGAAAACTCTGATAACTATATATTTTTTTAAAGACAAATAATAAAATGTATATTCTCAGAAATATCTGAAAAATAATGTGGAAGATTCTAAAGCTCACTATTTCACATTGGCCAAAAAGTAATAGGTGAACGACATAGAAATTGAAATAAGAAATTGCAGCTGATGATTTTTCTTAGTTTTGTTATAATTGGTTTTAGTATTGATCTATGTTTGTTTGACATTCAGTAAGTAAAAACAAGACCCAAGACCTAAAATTCAGGGATGACGGGTAGATTTTTGAAAGAGGCCAGTCACATCAATATCGCATGTTTGATAGAAAATTAGTTTCGCAGAATTGTTATCCAAATACTATACTTAAGACGACGAAGCTAAAATTTTAGATTACAGGAACATTTAATCGTTGTTATTTTGAAAAGCAGTAATCTATATAATCTGTTCAATAAAATTACATGTGATATGTGTCTGTTCTACTTGAAAAGTTCGAATCGTGATTTATGATAGCCCATTCGCGTTGATTTGTCTAAAAAAGTGTATAAGAATTACATTTGATAGATTTGCTTTTGCCAAAGTATGTTTGAGGCTTAACAATTAAGAAAATAGATTCAAGTTAGTATAGTCGGATTCATTCATTAGAATGTTGACAAAATATTAACTGAATTAGTGTGTGGGAATGCAACTCACGGTTAGCGTTATCTCAAATAACCTCACTGGTTTATGTTTAAAACATGGCTTACACCTCGTTTTACATATGAATATACCTATGTTTTATGACGTTATACACTTACCCAATAATGTTTGAAGAAGAGAACTTTTTCCAGACCCCACTGGTCCGATAATACCAATAAATTTACCTCTTCCAACTTCCAAGTTGATGTCAGTAAGAGTGCTATCGCTCATCGAAGCATTCCATTTAGCAGTTACATTATTAACAGTCAACGCTGCTTTCGTCTTGTCCACTTCTTCTAACGTAATATTATTGAACTGCTCATATTTATATTCTTCATTGGCTAAGAATTGTTGTAAACGTTTCAATGAAACAAACATTTCAGCTATTTCTGTTAAACCTCGAGTGAAGATTCCAGTTAATGTTTGTGACAGCATGTTGAAATACGACATAAGGACGAATACCTAAAAATTTATTGCTTTTGTAGATTTTTTTATGTATCTCTTCAATTGCAATAAATAACTTTGCATTAACAGCAGCTGTAATTATCCCAAATTTTATTTTATAGGTACCCGCTACAACTTCAAAGTATGCTTGACGATAGACAAAACAAAATTTCCAGATGGTAAATGCCAGATACCAGAAATCCACTCTTAACTACTTCACCAAAACATAACTCTAGACGGATATACTGTTGCCACTATCGACCTTTTAATTTTAGGAGATGGTCTTGAGAACCTCAATCTATTGTTCAGACAATCATTTATTCGGAATTGAAAATATGTATCTTTTAAAGGCGAAAAATGTACCCATAGCCTATGCTATTCAATCCTTCAGAGGAGTAACTATCTTTTTTATCCATATTTTAGGATTAGGTCCTCTGTTTTCTCCAATCGCTCCAAAGAATAATTGCCATTATCTCATCAGATTGATTTGTAAACCCTACATCTATCATATATATCATTATTATGATAAGTGTTCTATGCAAAGGGATATTTGTATGAAATAATAATTCTCTCTTTTCATTTTTTCTTTCTTATTCTGCCTATTCCTATCTTAAGTAGTTATCTGGACTTCTTTTTCTTACTTATTTTACTTCTTCCGACAGAAGAATAAATATAGCACTTTCTAGTCCTTTCATTTTTTATAGCAAACGCTGGAATAAAACTAAATCTAAGTTTCAACATCTTAACCCATGGACTCCATAAATTCCTTATGATGAGAATTTCTTCCTAGTTACATCTATGCGAAAATAAGTTTTTTTTACCTATGGAATGAATACACATTCTAAATGATTATAACTTTCTATGAATAACCTAAGTTTAGCTATAAATTGGAAAAAAGAAATTTTATAGATAAAAATTTACATGCAGTATATACCTTAGCAGCAGTTATATCTCCACCGGTCAAAGCAATTGTTAACAGCGTCGAAAAAAGTGCCAATCTTGTTGTAACCATACCTAAAGTCATGAAGAGTGCTCTTATATAAGCGTTCCTCTGAATGATTCTTATTTCAGCTTTTCTGGCCATTGCTATGACTTTCTCGAATGGTTTTTCCCATGCGTACATTTTTATTACTTGCATACCAAGAATAACTTCATCCATCAATCTTATTCTCTCGTCTGTTTTCATGGCTGTCATTTTTCGATACCTCGCAGCCAGTTTTCCAGAATAAGCTGAAATAAAGATATAAAATCATAGTAATACGTTCAGTGGTATGACTGATATTGTTAATTAATATTAGATCTTATTAATCCCTTTAATGTAAAATTAGAAATTTTCTATTCAAAATTTGAATATAATCTAGTATATATGGAACTATAGCCGAATCAGCTTTTTATACCAGTTTAACAAGCTAACTATAAATTACTAAAAATTGTCTTGTCAGGTCAAATTCCCTTTGTAGTCTCTTTGGTTAATATCGCACAAGCTAATGGAGGCTTTCCAGAATAAAACAATCCTCCACTGGTTTCAAACAAGGCTCTTCCATTACGTCTGTCTTATATACTTCATTATAATCTTCCAATTGCTTACGACCCTTTCCTTTCATTCTTCAGTAGTCTAATTGAACCAGAAAATGATACAGAAACATCGTTCGATCGAATTTGATTTGGTATCGATAACCAATTTGAAGCGGAATTAAAATTCCTAAGTGTTTCAACAAAAAAATATTCAACGATCCCATTAAAGAACCGAACCTTTCGAATGGGTCTACTATAATTTTTGCAGTACGATGAAAATAGCTTATTTTATTCAGGTACCAATATCACATCTGCTGCAATTTTGCTCAGGAAAATAATCTGGTGACAGCAATATAAGTGGACTCTTTCCTATAAGTCATTCTATGTATTAAGAAGTTACAAAAAAAATGAAATAGTACGAATATCGATGGGCAGTTTGTGATGATTTGAGAATGGTGAACTTGGTTGTAGTTGATAATTTTTTTGGAATAATGAATCAAAACATTTTGATACTCTAGATAGTAAAATGATTATTAAAATGCAACCCTTCCAAAACTAACTAGATCGTTTTCTATAAATCTTTGGTGACTGTAGTAAGAGGAACTACTATTGGAGACTATCCAAATGCATTATATACTAGAAATTTGTATAAAATAAAATTTTAGAATGATAAGTGATTACTGTAAATAAATTTCTAATAATATATACTCAAGACTATCTGTGATAATAAACATAAATAGTGTACACAAGTAGCATACGCAGAAACTATGTCTTATAGAAAATATCTTAGGGAAATTCTTTATCCAAGTTGACAATTCGTTGGTATCAAAATGTCTGAAAATCATTGTTATGTGATTTCCTTAGTAATTTATATCCGAACTCAAGATTATTTTATGCACGTATCTAACCTTTTCTATGAATTAATTTTAGGTAGAATAGGTTAGCAAATAATATTGAAATTATCGAAAATAAATTTAAATGATTAGAAACAAAAACATTATTATAATCGTGTAGAAAGCTAATTATATTGACAATATAAAAAACTACAAGGACGTTGTTGATATAACAGTAATGATAATTAATAATTCGAGAGTGCAATACTGATAAAAAAATTGATATTCATGTAAATTTAAAAATAATTTCTTATTAAGATTAAAATTAATAGAATTATAATATTTCATAATTTCAAGCGGCTATGGAATTTGCCACTACATTTTTCAGAGATATAATATGATGATAATTGGAAGATGGTGTCTAGTGTTGGGTCATCTATGTCAATATTGAATAAGAAGCAACAACAATTGTATTCAAAAATTCAACACAAAAAAAATGAAGAATAGACGAAAAATTGTATAACTACGTTTATATAACTATGTTTGTAAATTGGAATAAATTCAAAATTCTTTTTCTTAATGGTCAGTTAGAATTATCAATGATTTTTTTTAATGCAATAATAATGTATAAAGAGTGTTTTATTTTAAAAATAAGCAATTTTGATGGTTATTTCTGCTTTTTCAAATGTATTCCTTATTTCATTATTTGTTCTCTCCATCCTTTTTACCTGCTTTATTCTTTAGAGTATTTTTTTCCCATATATCTAGCTTCTCTTCTTCTGCTTTGTTAAGAATTCACTTTTCTCCTCTGACTAAATGTTGGTCTTATTATTGTTTTGTTTAGATTGTTTTTCACACGACTTATTGAGTGATGTATTATTCAGGATTCATGATAAATACGTACACTAAGCAAAAGAATGATTTTATTCAGTATGGTTTTTTTCATCCTACATAATAATAAATATGACGTTGTATTTACCTTGCAATGGAGACATGATAAAAATTAATATTATTCCCGCGATTCCTGGAAGTCCAGCTCTCTGGTACAACATTATGATGACGATTATTGATGAAACAGGTCCTATCCACAACTGCTGAATTATCATTGAAGCGAAATTGAATCTTGATACGTCATTGGATAAAAGATTCACTACTTTCCCTGGTGGAGTATCTCCTAATGCCGTTCTACTCAATCTTGTAGCCTAAATGAAAAATATCAGCACTTAATAGTTGATGTTATATCAAAAAAAGTATAATTTGATTCCCATCAAACAAAGCGCAATATTTTAAATCAGTAAAGACTTAAAACTCATCCCCATTATGAAAGATATATAATTTCTTTAAAAATTAATATTGTTTTTTCCCTGCAATTTCTGTTATTGAATACATAATCTCACAGTAATCTAATATTCTGGATCATTCGAGAAATTATGGTGACAAACGTCAAAATTTAGATGTTCTATCACATTTTATGATGTATAACAGTGATTTATTTTATTTATTACATTTTTTATTAAAGTAAAATGAAACATATACGCCAGAAATTAGATTTCCAATAAAAGGTTTTAAGTTCAAATGTAGGAATAGAAATTGTATGCATTGTGAGACCAACTGGTGGCAATATTCTAAATTTTACTGAAACCTTATGTAGGGAAAATAATTAAAATGGTAGTTAAATATTTTGAATCCAGCTCCAAGAGATTTTTTACCGCCAAAAATCTCCTGTTTGCATCTATGCAGTGTGTTCCAACAATTGTTGGAGTGAAAACATTCACAAATGCTTTATTAAGACGCATGCAACAAATATTGTCTAGGGAATTTATAAGGATGTAGCCCCTAGATCAATGGCTACAGGTATAGACCGTGTAATAAGTCATAGTCCTTTGAGAGGAAGGACATATTTGAAAATACTTTTAAAGGAAAAGTGATACAGATATATTCAAAGCTTTGGATATATTGCCAGATTCTACTCCCTTTCTTTGGAGATTCTTGGAAATAAGGGTAGTTTACAAACACCTTACGAAGAATATTACAACATTCATTTAGAGTAAAAACCCCAACAATATTAGAATTATATGAAAAGGATTTTGTTGTAGAACGGTAACTTGTATTGAAGTATAATGATAGAACCACGAAGCATTAGTAATTTGGTAGATATTATTTTTTTATAATTTTCGTTGAAAACTCATGGTATTATTTATATATATTTAGCACTTTATTTATATTAAAATATAATTGTATATTTTCTTGATAACAATTTTCGATATTATAAAAAGTAAATGTACTTCAAATTCTTAACGTACATAACTAGAAATGTGAGAAATATGAGAACTGCATTTAAGATTTACACTAATTAATTTTTATTAATATTGAATAAGATAATGCATATGCTATGAACTCGAGTGGTGAAACTATATATGCGAAAGCGTTATTCTAAATATAAATAAAAACAATCTTCTCACGAATTATAAAACTAACCTTTCTGTATAATAAAGCACACACGGAAGCTCTCACCCTCATACCAGCGTGTCCCGCGTTGACCATATATTGAGACATAACAAGACAGTTTGCAAGTGTGAATGATATCATTCCAACAGCATAGAAGTATGCAGAAAGTTTTGTGTATCCTTCTTCATTAGCATAGTACTTTAGTACTCCTTCTAACATAGTTGGTTGAAAAGTTCTGAGTACAAGATCCCCAAATCCAGTTAATAATCCTAATAGAGCATATTCCACCCAAAAAGTTTTCGCGACTGCTTTTAAGAGACTAGGTTTTTTTTTAGGATTTTTAGCTGCCGCATTGAGTTGTGCTTTCCAATTTCTGAAAATTTGTTAATATTATTCTTTGTATATTTCTTTAGATAATACATTACTTGATAATATTTTATAACAAATGACACGAAGTTTTTATAAATATGAGAAATTAATGAGCTGCGACACGTTGACTTTTTTCTGAAAAACCAGATTTGACTATAAAAAAAATATATTTCTAGTGCATTACTTTTACAGGGATGCTTTTTATCAAAATAATGGAATAAAACATATTTATATGAAACGATCGTCGGCTATGTTGACAATAACGTAAAGTATCAGAAAAAAAATCATTATATTAATTTTGATGTTGATTCAGTTTTGTATTCAATTAGTAACAATTTGAAATATTGAACAATCCTAATTGTACTACTACTGCAGTTCTCCATTTACTGATAAATCCAACTTCTCAAGCTTTGATATCAAAAATTCCCATAATAATCACATAACGACTGATTTAATCAACATGCAACGAGTGTAGCAAATATTTTGAGCTTATGTTCCAATTGGTATTATGTATGCCCTAAAGAAAACTAACTTCCGGTTATTTTGAAGAGAGTATCCCTAAAAATTCGATTGCTTCTCTATAGAACATCTCACAATTTTAAGGTAGGTTAGAAAGGTTCTATACACAACCATCACAATGGATTTTTGAGTGAATATTAAAAAGTTGCATTGTACAAATCCGCAATATTATTAATAACAGCTCTTCTTAATGTAGCCAATCGTAAGCTTCTATTTTATATTCATGCAAGTAGTATATTCGATAGGGATGCGATTAGTTGAGACCTATTGACCCCTCTTCCAATCAAATTCATAGAGCTGCATCTGAAATTAAGAGGTTATTGATTCCTGATTCTTTGGTATATTTTAGGCAATTCTCAGTTTAGGTTAACTTTCCTGTTGTATATAGTACGTCTTTAGCATTCAAACTTGATACTCTGTGATATTATGCATTCATTTTAAAAATTGCTTTGGCTCTCTGGCCGTTGATTGGTCTTCGTCACTTTTAACTACGAACTTTTTCTATTATAAGGGTTTTTGAGAACTTTTTCAATTATTCCTACTCCTGTGAGTCCTAGTTCCCACAATAGGGAAACTATGTTTTTTAGTTTAGTTCGTTAAGTATGCCTAAGCACTTCCAAACTATTTTGGAACTGCTTCCAAAATAGCTCGTCGTTTTAATGACTACTAGACGGTTTTAATTCAAATACCAGAGTATTGGCTGTCTTCAAGATGATATAATTTTTCTTTATTAAATCCTGTCTTATTTTACAAGAGTTCTGCTTACTAACTTGCGAGGGAGAGAATCTCTATACTTAGTTTGTGTTATATTGTTTCTAATAGACATATTTGAGATCTTTGAGTTTTGAAATTAAATTGCCAACAGTTTCAAAAATATTTCACTGTGAAGGACCCGGTATAGTTATCATAAATATAATCAAATACAAGCAGAACAAATACTTAATTGATATTAGATAGTAGCAATCAGAATATCTACTAGATTTCAGAACAATGTGAATTGAAAATATTTGGAGATAAGAGTATTATTAAAATTGAATAAGTTAAAACAAGGTGAAGACTCCAGTAATACCAAGTTATAAAAGTCCCTTTCCGCACTTGTTTTGATACTGATTGGAAGTAAGTTGATAAGTGTTGACATTGGAATTCGTAAAACACCAATGAACTTATAATATGATATGTGATAAATTATATTGATTTACATTTTTGTAATGTACGATAATCTAATGTAGAGTGAGTCTAATAACGGCACTGATTAGATCCACTAGTGAGTTGAACTACAATATTTCTTCCATAAAACTTGTTTCACGATACTCACCTTTCTAATCTCTCTACTAAACGCTCACTTCTATCATTAGATAATGTATTGTAAACATCGTCAACATCTATGTCTTTTTTCAAACCGGTTCGAAATGTTGGCAGTGTAAACCTAAAAATTTGAAATGAATTTAAGACAATAATAAATACTATCAATATCTATAAGAAACAATCGATCAATCAGGGTAATTAAAAATGTGTTGATATATCAAATAATTCTATCTAAAAATCAAGGATGACATGGCAACCATAGAATTTTGGGCTTTTAATGCTTTCTCGAAGTATTATGGGAGCATCCATAGACAACGAATTTTCAAAAAAAAAGATTTGAGCTTCCACGAAAACTACAAGTTCAATTTGAAAATTGCGGATCACTATTCAAAATGAATGAACGTTTTAAAATGATTCACATATCAACGGTACAACTTCATTGGAGTGAACAGCTGATAATTAGAAAGAGTCAAGGATGGGCAAGGGGATGTTGAAATATATCTCATTTCAATTTACACAAAACCTCTCGAGGCGCAAACATTCAAACATAAGGAAAATTTCAAATCTCAGTAGACCATGACATTTGTTTTGGAAAGTATTTAAAAATGTCTCATACAAGTTAGAATAAACTTCTTAATTGCTTTTTGTTCCATATGACATCGATAAACAAGATTCCTTGGGAATCCTAGAAGATGTCAAGCATCAACTACCTCAATGAGAAAGTTTTACAAATCTTCCTTATCTGAGTTATAGACCTGATATGACCCCATCCCATACTATTGTTTCGTCTCTACCTATTTCGATTTTGTTTAAAAAGTCCTCATAATTCGTGTAGTACTAATAAGGTAATTCAAAGGCAGTACCTTTTCGACTGGTTCTGTGAATATCCTTAAGTATTTTCGGTACTCACTGACCACAAAACAATCAATAATCTAATTTTTCTGAGTTCGTTTCATACAATACTCCTTAAAAAATGTCTTAAAATTTGAGAGATTGTGAAATTACGGAAATTACATCGTCAAAAAAATCCGCTGATGGTAATTTATTGGCTAAAAAAATCTTATCAGTATTTGCACTTCAGGATTCGCGAGATTTTCTATGGAGTTATATAATTTTTCATAATACGATAGGTAAAATTTGGCTCTACGACTAAATATTTGAAATAGGGTCATGTTGCATTCTTAAATAGCCAAATATTTTCTTTAATTTTCAAATTACAATTAAGAGGAAGAGTGGAAAAATGATGGTCTGGAAATAGTAAAAATAGCCGAAATGTATTTCCAAACTAACATAGTATGAAGAATTATTTGCAGTACTATATTGAACTATATATTTCTATCCAAAATCTCCGAATGTTCGATCGGTATAAATGATAAATCTCATTTTCTTACCCAAAAAATATTATTGAGAATATGTTTGCCTTTTCTCTAGGATTTGGATTATATTTCACTTCTGTCGAATCCATTTCAAATCGGATTCCGCGATTTTTCTATTCGAATTCTTCTGATACTCGATTTCCTTTTAGATCTGTTGCATTCAAATTCACACATTGAAGGGAAATATTTGATAAATAGATTGTGCTGAAACAAAAAAAAATTAGATAGACCAAAAGAAACACACGCGATACTAGTTAATTTACGATTTTATTGTGAGATATTATTATACTTAGATCGGTTTGAAATGTATACAAGAATAAATTTATATTTAGTCTACCTCAATAGCGTTGTAATTCACACTATGTTTCACGCTACAAACCACACTCACGTATGAAGATTGGTGCCCTTCATTTTTTTAAATAAATATTTCATTTATTTGTAATTGTAGAAAAACAATCACATGAAATTTGAGCAGCAAAACGTAGTGAGATAATAATTGGAGGCTGCATAATAAACAACTTGTTAAATGATTGGAACAGATATGAATTTTTATCAAAGTATGCTGGAAATCAACTATAAATTACGGTCTTCTCTTGAACTATGGCGCAGTTTATGATATAGGTCTATGTCGTTGATAATTTGATATTAGCTTAATGTGTAACCGAAGGCCGATTGTGTTATATACACTATGTAACAATAAAAAGTACCCCTTCTAAGTAACTGCGAATGTAATAAATTTTTAAACAAGTAATGAAATACTGATGTAAATATTCTAGAAATTAGAGTTGTTTTTCAAATACATTAGATTCCAAATGACCCCAGACCAATTGATAATTTCTCTTCTGCCAATTCATCGACCTGGAAAGCAATTATTAAAATAATGACAGGTATTATCTTGATCAGAAATAGTTCGTTGTAATTTTCTAACAAATGTAATAACTTCCGCTGTCTAGGTTACCAAAAATGAAGAATGATTTCACAATATCGCTCAAACTAATGAATACTGCCGCCTTTTTAACTAATAAATATGGTTTAGTTTCACTTCAGTACCTGTAATTGTGTCTATATAAATGAAATTTGAAAATTTGAAAAGCCTGAGTTACTAGGTACTATTCATAGAAGTAAATCCAAAACTATCACCTTGACTGTTTTATTCATGATTATTGACTGAGGTTCGTATCGTCTCTTTTCCATAAATGTATCCATCAACTGGGAAATTCACTGATGATTTGTTTTCATTTGAGATTTGTTGAATATGTAGTGGCATTAGCACGTTTCTTATTTCTATAATAATTTCCTACAATTTCTTCTCTCCTAAACCGTATAGTATAGACTATTTTAAAAAGGCATAGTGAGTAAACGTACCACAAATTTGACTCGATTGACCCAATGAAATCATAATGTATTCTATTGATCAACATTCAACCGAAAAAACTTTTTGTCAAAAAACTCTTCAACTTGATAAAAATTAGTTGTTTTGCTATCCATTGTCGTGTATTTCGGTAATTTCAATTCATATATTGAGGAAACAGATATTTCCACAAATCATTTAAATTTTGTAAGTTACAATATTGATGGTACCTATATATTGTAAAATCAAAACGACGAAACAATATATGCGATTAACGAAGCTTTTACGATGTTGGAAAGAAGGTGTGATAGAATAGATTTAGTGTTCTAGCCATAATATACCAAAAACAATAAAAACAACACAAGAATATTAAAAATATTGTAGTTTTCATGAATTATATCAATTCAAAATCTCCAATAATTTTAGAGAGATCATATATCACAGGATCTATACACAATTTTTCACCCTTAACTCAGCCTTCAGCTTTTCGAACAAAAGATCTGCACTTTATGGTGTATTCATGTACAGTAGCCTTGAAAATCGAAGCAGTGTGGACCGAAGCATTGTCATGAAGAAAGAAAGCGCATCTCGGCTGATTTTGCTCCGTCTTTTTTCAATAATTGTTTGCCACTAGTAAGTCAGAGTAATATGTTACGTCCACGATTATATTTGATTTCTTTTGGTGCGTTTGTGCTGTACTTTTTGTGATATTTAAATACTCATGTAGGATCATTAGAACACTTATTTTGGATATACCGGTCTATGGAGCAATTTTTTTTGTTTTTAGCCCCCTGAAAATTTCTTCCGCTAATTTAATGTGTTCTGGAATAGTCACCGTCACAGGACCTCCCGCACGTGGGTCATCTTCTAGTGAAACTTGTTTCCAGCCAAAAAGCTTAAACAAAATTTTAATTGTTGAAATTGGTGGACACAAGTCACTGTAAATAGCCTCCATTTTGTTTTACATTTGTGTTTGTGTTAATTCTTCTTTAATCAATAATTTTATAACAGCACGATACTCAATTAGAGATATTTTTCAAAATAACTTGAAGGAGTGGTGGTTCGAGCTCTACTATAATAAAATGGATCGAAGCAGCAAGTTGAAATTTTGTATAAAGCTTGTTGAGACTCACTAATAAAAGTTTTTACGAGCGCACTCTATTTACTCATGAGGCCAAGAGCTCATGGACCGCATAAAGTATATGAGCCAGAGGCATAAGTACTGGACAATATTACTATATAAAACATTAGGAAAGAAGATGAAATTTAAGTTAACAAATTTTCCCATTAAAATACAAGAAATTGAGAAAGCAAATATTTTTTGGTAGTAATATCCGATTTGTACGAGATACTAGGGATGTTAAAAAGGGAAAAGAGGTAATATCAGATTAAAGGAAAGATAGAAGTTTGAGACTACTGTGAATTAAAAGTTGCAGAGGAAACTATACAATGTAGAAGATTGAGAAAAGATTCTGTAGTTGTGAGAGAAAACAAGTTCATTTTAATTTTTGAAACGGTCAAAAATAATCTAGAAATTTGCCCGTGGACCTTAAATTTCAAACAAAATAAAACCAGCGTTAGATGAAGTACCGAAGAGGAGTATTTAGAACCACAAAAATAGATGAAGTAAGGACGTGAAGATAATTCAAAATGCATTTAGGATTGAACGAAGAATGCTGCAATTGTCAGTATGAAAGGAGAACACAAACAAAATAAATATGGGAGGTAAAAATAAAATATTGAGGATAAACTGAAGGTCAATAAGATGATAGCATCACGTTAAATAGAAGAGAAACAAAATTGTATATAAGAAATAGTGAGAATATTTCTAACGAACTGAGATACAACATGTTGAAAAGTTTGAACTGGAAGAATTTATCAATCTCGAACTCTCTAAAATCCATTATTTTTTGACATATAAGCCATTATTCAGGAGAAAACCATGTGAGTGTATTACATTATCTGGGAACAATCGTACAAGACTAATATACATAGTTCAAATCTGATAGATCAGATTGTGCTAAGAGATTGTTGAAATAGACCTCGGATTAACGCGAGGTTGTTCGAAGACCACATGTTTTCCAAGAATTAGTAACTATCGTAAATTAAGCTCAATTTCCTTTCGTACGTTCAGTCATTACGGAGTATGTATAATCTCCGATCGATATGAATACTGAACAGCTGTCTTTGCGGAACCAAAAAGGGGAAATCCTAGTTATTTAGTTATATGAATGAAAGTAATATTAAACATATAAGTATTTATTTATATTCGTATAGAGATATTAATTGAAGAAAATTTAAATATTTCATTATATCTTAAACATTTCCAAGGTTGTATTTACACGAGGGATTTGAAATTCAAATAATTATAATAATACTGAATATTAAGTGAAAATTTTGAACAATACCTCAAATACTTGGATCTTATCCTTGTCTGATCTGTGATATAATTGTTTAATTGTTATCTAAAATAACTGGAATGGTGATAACAATCATATCCATCCATCCATAAATCAGTAATGCATTCATAAATTGGTTCAATTGCCACGTTATTTCGTCATATTTATTAATGACGCGAAACATTCAGTATGAAACGTGTATTCAGTTACACATTAGATAATTCACACACTACGCTATATCTACGGAACTCGTTTATTTAATATCGAGAAAATAAAAATAGAAAAAAGTAGGGGCAAACGTTGAAACTGCTGAAATAAATGAATCATAGATGACCTTGTAGAGCTGATGAACAAGCGAAGGAAATAATATCAACAAACGATTCAATATCTAGTTAACACAGAGTACATTGATGATGGTATTTTGAAATAATTTGTCGTGAGAATAATCAAATCTTTGCAGAATATTATAGCCGTTAATATGTTAAAAAGAGAGAAATGATTCTACTACGTAGAAAAATATTGCATTATTGTTTTGGTTTGGAGAGTTTGAGTGTAATGAAATTAAAAAATAAAATGAAAGAATCTAAACGGAACAATTTATTCAAAATAATCTACCTAGTTCTTTCATAGCACCTTCTCACTTTTTTAAATGTTCGCTTTTTCTTTCACACCAGGCATATCTTGTTACTCGTTACAATCAAGTTATTTCTCTAGTTTTACGGCGAAATTTACTTATTTGATAGTTATTGAGTTCTTAAAAATCAAACGAATATTTGGTAACTTGAATTAGTTGCTTTCCAATTCATTAAGCATTGCCTATGGGCAATTGACACTTCGGTGAGTTTTGTGTCAAATATGAGAACTTACCGTGACCGAAATACAAGATACTTGATTAATTTAATTTAAATTACGAATACTATAGAAGCACTTCTTTGAAACTATAGGTACTTGTTACTATATATACGTTCCTAGGCCCTTTTTATAGTTTTCTTCATTAAGTAATGATGCCTATCAATTTAAAAAAGAATTAATTCCATATGAGTATGAAAACTATAAAGAAGATTTGATGACTAATTTTTTTATTTTCAATGTAGTGATCAGAACAACAATGATTTGATAAACACCTGAGAAAGTACGAAGTTGAAGAATGTCAATTTGCTTAAAATTACTTTTATTAGTGATAGTAATTTACTCAGTATTGAAATAATCTTATCAGATTATTATTATTATTACCAAATTATTTTTGGGAGAAACTATTACAACAAGATACTATTTATTGACATCCTAATTGGATTCAAATCTCTATTAGTTAATGAGAATACCCCAAGGAACGGTATTGAGTCTGATATTCTATATAAATAGAATAGGGCTCTTCGTAAACTAGAATCCAGTATAAGATAAATCGTCTATCAGCTGATTGCGGATCTCAACGGATCCCAGAAGGATAACGAGAGATGTGGAATGTGTGGTTTTTGGTGGAAATTTAAAATTGAAAACTCAACCAACGGAAACATTTATTCTTATCACATGTTATAAATTTTTATAAATATTATTAAGTAATTATCACAAGTACGTCCTGTACAACAAATTTTAATACCAATGAGTAGATTTTTTTTCTGTAATTTTTTTACTTCCAAATAAGGTAATTTTATAATTTCGCGGTCCCCTCATATTTTGGCTCTAGAAAATCGAAGAAACACCCGATTTCGATGAATTTTTTTTCAAAACTGTATATTGTTTTATGACTTTAAATATGATCATAATTAATTTATAATATTATTTATAATAGTAATCTACATTTTGAAAAAAAAAATTGAAAAATATTTGTTTAATCATTTCTTACCGCCAACAGTCAATTCATTTTTTTTGCTCTAACCCATTAAGAATGTTTTTATTCATATAACTTAATAAAAAAGATACAAACGATTATATGTGCGAAAAGGTCTGTGTGTTAAGATCAAGATTTGAAAAACAATTCATCGAAATCGGATAATTTTTCGATTTTCTAGAGCCAAAAAACGAGGGGACCGCGAAAGTATAAAATTACCCTAGATAATTAAATATTTTTTGCATTTTGGTGTGAAATAGGCAGAAGAGCAAATGCGGCTCTTTGAGATTCACAAAATTAGTTAGTCCACAAGGAACATTATTAACTAATCAATCATTCAAATGCAGCATATTGCTTTATTGGGGCAATACTGAGCCGTTATTGATTGGTTGATCATTGGAGACGAAAATTAGGTCCTATATGATGAACCAAAACGAAAAAGACAGTGACTTTCTATTTGGTGGACTATATCCGGAATTGTTCATTTTGAAGTACTAAACCTTAACCTGGATAAATTGTGATGGTTCACTCAAGAACTAATTGCTTTCGGCATTGAAAATTTGCACAATAGATGTTAAATTTTTTATATATACAGAACTAACAATAAATAAGTTGACAACAATTCATTGAAGGTTACATCAAAATTATTTTGTTACTAATAAATATATTGGAATATACCAAGAAGATTAAACAATATAGATTTTCAAATATTTCACATTAAAATATTTATTTTTTTTTTTATCATTTACTACTGTTGCACAATGAATATTTCTTTGTATTTTACTTGGAACATAAAAATACCTGCTGATGACGTTGATTTGCAGTACTTTAACGTAGTTAATGCACTCTTTATGTACATTAGGGAACAATAGATAAGTTAATTAAAGAAAATACATAAAATAATATTTGAACAGATTATTAACAATGGAATTGAAAATATGCTGATTTGCAAGATTTGGAACCAAAAAAATTTCGTAACATGTTGAAAGCCGTACTTTATATTCCTTCGGCTAGTTATACAAATTGGAATTGATTAGATTCAAGTGCCGGTTTAAAAATCGATCAAATTTCATTATTAAACGATAACTATATTTTTTATTAATTTTCAGAAATTCTCTTATTCAATAATTATCAATAAATTACAGTTGTCGTTGCCATACGGACTCTACTACTCAGTTCCCTTGAAACACGTGAAATGATTTTACGTTAAAGGTATTTGCCAATAATATGAAATTTTCATTCAACCGCTCGGGTACAGCCATACCATACATTTTTTTAAATATAAATGTATGAAGCGCATAGGGTTATTGGAAACCTCATGAAAAATTATAAACTCTTCTTCGTTTTTGCATACTAAGTCAGATATACAAAGAACTCGTGGAAAGCTTCGCCTCTGGTGAGAATTAAATTTCTAATGGAAATATTAGCGACACAGAACGGATATTTTTTTATTTATAAGATTTTACTTTCTTTATCGTTATATATATGTTAGAAAAATTTTATTTTGATCGTTTGTTGAGTTGTGTAGGTAACTCGTATTCGTTTTTCAATAATCGAGTCCAAATTAGAATCCAAAATGTACGCTCAATTTATAACTAATGACTGCCAAAATTACATAGAACATTACGTGAGTCAGATAGAGAAATAATGAAGAAAAAAAGCAATAACATTTATGTCACCATGGCCTTATGTCTTTAATCTCCTTCTTACCTCTGGGATTTGAGGATTGTCCATACCTTTCATGACATTTGTAACTATATATTGCACTAACTATTTATGTACAACCCAGAATTTTTTGACTATTTTCTTGCGCCTCAAGAATTTATTAACCATTGTCTGTCCTTTTTATGATATTTCAGAATATTTTGCTGCATTTATGAGCCCAGTTAAACATTTTTTTGCATCCATAATTTTTATCACTTTTTTTTGTGTTCATGGACGATTTCCTTCCTTCCAAATTTGTTTGACTGTTTCCTTGCTTTTTCATATTTTTTTACTATTTGTTTACTATGTCCTTGTCTGAGAAAGATGTTATCCTCATCCTCATTCTTGCTTTTTATATTTCTATTTCCTTTCCAATAACATTTTATGACTATTTCCTCCTCTCATATGTTCTTGACTTTTACCTTATCTTAGATTTTTTTGAATATTATATTGCTTTTACAGATATTAATGATTTTTTCTTGTCCTTTTCTGATCTTTCTTGGTTATTAACCATATAGACTATTTACTACCTTCCTATTTCCTTATGATATTTTTCAGCTATAATTTTTCCTTCCAATATTTTGTGACCATTTCCTTGTCTATTTTCAAATTTATTGACTATATCCTTGCTTCTAAAATTTATTTCCTTGCCTTTTCCATAAGATTTTTTATATCTTTCCTAGATTTTAATTATTTTCCTGCCTTTTTGGATTACTCATGATCCTATACGACTAGCCTCATTAAGTTTTTTTGAATAACTGATTTGCTTCCTAGACTTTATTGACTTTTTTTAAGCAATTTTCGCAAGATGAAAAGGGCAAAAGAAATGGTTTATATGATCCTAGTGACACATATTATAAAAACGTCCATTCAGGAAAATAATAGTGATTCTCTTGAAACCTCTTTTTAATACGTTGGCCCTCGACCGTCCACAAGATGCAATGCTATAAGGTTTATCACAATGTCGATTATCTAGGTTCTCGGCTGATTACTACTGGGCAAGCTTATCTAGTAGCATTTAGCTGTATGCGCTTCTTATATGAGACAAATAGAATAACTTTCTCAAAATAAAAGGACATAGTCCTAGGTAACGGTAAAGAATCGTAAGAAATGATTACATTTTAAACATTTACGATTATCGAACTAGAAAATGAATGTTGATCAGTTTCAAGTTTGATTAACTAAAAATTTGTGTTGTTAAGTATTTATTTTAAAGCTGGAATGCAGCATTCTTGACTGATTGCTATGGGTGTAGACCTCAACTACGCGGAATTGAAATAAATAAAGAAATAAAGACATCGGTTGCTCATATTTTGTAATGTAGAGGGTTGCTTGAGTTAAGCAGTACTGAAAACGGAAATAAAATATTCAATTTCAGTTGAGGTGAAATTTAGAACAACATAACATTAATTTAATTATTGTAACATTACATAAGATCAACATGAAGTCTTAACAAAAAACAAACTTAGTCTTCATAATACCATAACAATGATTGTATTATTAATTTAGTAAATTATTCTGAAGAATTAATGAACAAAATGTTGAAAAAAATTATATTTATTCCACAGATGAATTCATTTTGAAATATTCACGTCGGTTTGTTATTGGTTGAAATTCCGTATCAGTGAATAGTCATTAAAATAATTTTCGTTTATTTTCAACTGTTATGTTGGTCGTTGATTTGAATATTAAATAGAATTTCCAATTATTATCCTTTTTGATGTATTATAATAAAAAATACGAAATTATATAATAGAATGAGCCTTCATGACCAAACATTAATTCGATTATGGACTTAGTCATTTATGCTCGGTTAGTATATTTCACCAGATTTTTCACAGATTTGCTTATTATTAAATAACATGGTTCATTTTTAATGTTTGAATGGGATTTGTGTTGATGCTGCAATGAAATTAATATTATTTATTTTCTTTTGAGTTATTGACTGCTTAAGCGCATTGAGGAATACATTGAACTGAAATTTCACTTCATTTGTCGCTAGTACCTTCATCGTTTCATGTAGATTGGTCAATTAATTAGTATATCCGCAGTTGTTCAAATTCAAAGCATTACAGTATTTGTTTAACTGATCATTCAAGTTTCAACTACAATATGAGTGAAGAAATGTTTGAGTAATATTTGGGCCTTGGGTTACAGAAAGATATTTACAAAATGGGTCACGTTTTCTCTAACACAGATACAATGACACTTTTTTATGCGGTTTCTCAGAACATTTGAAGGAGATAAGGAGGATTGCTTGAATTGTTTCAAAACCGTTGTTAAACTTGGGTCTACCACCATGATCCAGAATTAAAACAATAGGCTAAGAGGAAGTATGAAGTCTTCAAGCTTCAAAATGAATTGAAGTCCAGCAACCGGAAAGAAAGTGTTAATAGTTTTTGAGATGCAAAAGGAATTTTGAATGTAAAATTTCGTGTCAACCCACTTGATTCATACTAAGATATTTTTTTAGCATAGTAACTCATTATTATAAGATTATCAATTTGGAGCATACATTTTCGGTATATAGAAGATGGGAAAGAGAATCCAGGACTAATTCTAAAACGGACACCCAAAAAAGCGTTTGAAAAGTGATGCGAGGAATCGAAAATCAACCTATTAACTACTACAGGATTTTTTGGATATTTTTAGATCGTAGTCCTCGCCACGAATTACCTTTTCCATTCTTCGTTGATTGAAAATGGATCTCTGGTAAATAATTTTAGGCATAGTAAGCTGTATTTGAATGTTTTCTTCACGTTAGATCTTAACAACGTCGTTGAGCTTAGTAAAAAAAGTTGAAACTTGGCTGAAGGAGAATGAATCCTCCTTTAAATATCTACCTCTTCTAAATACTATGCGCTACAAATGAGGGAAGGTTCACAAATACCATTTGTAAATAAAAACTAATAATAACTGAAAACAAAAAACATGAAATGGTAATTTCACTTTTAGAACGATTAACGACGCAGAACTGGTATACTATGATTGTTTCAAGGTAGTTATTAAATACAAGACAATATCCAAACAATAAAAGTTGAATAATCAGCCTGGACGATTGTTTCCAGTAACTATTTTACGGATTGGTATTGATAGATGTCGAAAGTAAAAAATCTTCTACTGGCATTTGACCTTTTAGATAAATGTTTTTTTAATTAGTCGACTTTAAGCTTTATGTAACATTATTGGTTCTTTCTAACCTTTAATGAAAAATGTGAGACGAATTCTTTAGAGCAGTGTAAACATATTGATAGATGACGGAACTTCCCTTCCCTTCCGATTTTTTCGCTGGTCGATATAAAATACAACAATTAGAACAAAAAATAATTGTTATATGATTAACATAAATTATTAATTCGCAATAATCATAACCGGTTAAGTTTGTAATATATAATATAGTAAAATAATTTTTTGGTACTGGTATTAATCACAAAATTCTCATTTATCTGAACTTTCTTTTTGTCTAAAAATGTTTCATTTATTTCTACAAATAATATAAAAAAATTACGAAAAATGGAATAGATTATTATTTAAACTCCCTTTTCAATAAGTGAAGATATATAATGTGTTATACTGTAACTTACCCATTCAATAGAGCACACTGTAATGATTTAAGATAACTAACTCGCAAGGGACTATCTATATATGAAGATAAAAAGGTATTTAATCAGCATTTGCAAAAAATGTGTGATATTTATCAAGAGAGTTATTATTTTAGATAGTCATGTTTATTATGGATTTCAAGTAATAATGACATACCAGAATTTGATTGTGTAAATAAATTAGAGATTATTAGGATTTTTTAAACCGCTACTAAAATCTACAATTTCGGTTCTAGGAATGCGGTAACATTCATTTTGTTCAATTAAAATATAAAAAGTAAGCCTGTATTTTTAAATACAGAGTGAGTTTTATGTATGGAAGCCTCAATTATCTCGGAAATGGCTAGTACGATTTTTACATTTGTGCGCAAGGGTTTTGTGATATGGCCGGTATTATAGTGGTACGAGAACGAGAACGAGAATGAAAGTTTGTGTCATGTTAGAAGTAGATCCACATTTGTGAAGTAGAAAAATTACGAATTTTAGAAAACATACAGTAAAGGCGATTACTTCAGATGCTCAAAATGTTGTCCATTTACTTCAATACAACAAGCCATGCGATTTTAAAAACTTTGCAATACATTTTGCAACATCCCTGACTGCTCAATTCTTCTTGTCCCTGTTGTAATCCTCAATATTGGCAGGTTCCGTTTTATAAACGATGTTTTTTAAATGACCCCATAGGAAATAGTCTAAAGGATTCATGTCGGGTGATCGCAGGGGCTATTCGATAAAACCACGCCTTCCAATCCATTTTCTGTGAAACACATACATAAAATTCACTCTGTATATTTATTTTAGCATACATTTGAAGGATAATTTGTAACAAAGTGTTGAATTCAATTTTGGAAAAAGGAAAAAATTAAAAACTCATCCAAAAATTACTTTTTTAAATATTTCTTGGAAACGCGAGAAGATAGGGGATATAGATGTATGTATAAACTATAAAATAGATACTAAAATTATCTATAACATTATTCAATATTTTTGACGTATTTGCACAAGAAACCGAGATTTTTCCTATAACCCATTAAAATTTATTATTCATCTGTGTAGCAAATTTTAAATAACATATTTTTGAAATTCATTCAAATGTTATAAAAAATTGTGAATTTCAACGCAATTTTTCCTAGAAATATATTTTTATATATTTTCTGAATATTTCCTCTCCTTTGTATAGATAAAAAAGTAAATCCCTTGGACCATTCGTTAGACTTAGTAGATTTTAGATTTTGCTTTAAACATTGTTAATTATCCCGCACAGACGAGCAATAAATTTATTTATTTTCTGATGTGAATAAGAAAAATTATTCAAGATGATTTAGTCCCATGAAGTGGCGTGTCCAGAATTTTGCTCGGGGAGGGGTCAGGACAGACATAAGTCCACAGAACCTCGGTATGGAATACCCTTCAGTGTAACGGAAGTTCCATTTTTTTATAAAATAGCATTTGACAATATAAGATTCTAATTATATCCTTCAATAAATTAATTATTTGGTTTTTTTTTATAGAACATTTTTGGCTTGGGGGCAGTGGTTGCGTTCCCGCTCACACCCACCGTTGATACGCCACTAGTCTCATGTCTTTTCAAAAAACTGATTTTCTGAGTAGTTGTCATACTTTTCCTCTTCCCAAATGATATTAAAAATAGAAGGATTGCTGTTCTCAATCCTCATTTTCTCAACAAACGTTTCACTTCAATCTTTTTTAATAAGCTACTACTTATCTCGTTTCTTAACTACATATCAGGGATAGAAAGTATATATTTTAGGAATATGCTTAATTCTTAATACTATTCTAAATTAGTTTCATTTTCTTTTTGGTCCTATTCACTCATGACATAACTTCGTTTTAAAAGAGTCTTAGAATACCGTGAGAAACTTTCATTTATCAAAGCGTACTTGTTATAGCATTACGTTCTGGTATAGAGCACATAATGATTATAAAACTGGAGAGGTGACGAGAATATTCAGAGAATCGATGATTAGCGGTAGATATGTATCGGGATTGATATAAAGCACAAAAGAAAATATTCAACAATACATAACAAGTATAGAGAAAAAATGTATAACTTGTCAGAAATCAATTCTCTAAACACGCCAAGTACATAAAAAGTTAAAAAACGTTAATTAATGGTCCAATCCACTTCTGTGGAGAAATTGGAAACTAGAGAATGTCCAGGTTATGAAAGAAAATATCTAATGAAAAGTGATGTATCAATCGCTAATTATGAGATACTTATAGAAAAGAGTACTGTATACGAAGTAAAACTTATAAAAAAATTAGAAGTAATTTTGATGGCAATTTCTGAAAAATGGAGAGAAATCAGAATTATCCAAAATATTCTATAATTTAACTCTACTGCATCTAAATGTCATGAGCAACACAAATCAGTAAATGAATTACCCGAGGAAATAGCCTAAATTTAATACAAATATAATAAAGCATGAAATTATAAACGAACTGGAGTGGGTTTGGATATCGATTAGGAGACAGAAGCAAGCAGAATTTCGTTGATACGTTAAATTGTAGTGACATTTTGCGTACGCTAGTTGTGGGATCATCAAGACCTCCTATAGGTATTTTCAATAAATACATACAATTTATGATAATTTTCTTTAGAATGTCTCTTTATCGCGAATGGTTTCCTCGGCATGTACAATGATCTCAAAATCTAAATATCTACTAAGCCGTGAATTTTATCGAGTTAAACAAACAGTACTTTTTTAAAAATCGATTGCTGTCTTCAAATTGTACAGGTTGTCCCTGTAAAAGGATTGTTAATCATTAGACATGAGCCGCCCCTGGCCTTCAGATAGTAGTGTAGAATTATTTATTCCGCCAAACACACTAAACAAACGTAAGCATATATTGAAAATTCATAATGTTCGAATGTATAATTTAGAAAATATACTTAAATATAAGTTCTGATTTCGCAGCTTTGAAGGCCTATAACTCATAAACTAGGAGTCGTATGAGAAAATTTCACAGCATTATTTCCACGTCATCTATTTGTTCCAAAATTTTTTTGTACAAGCCCCGGATCACCCTATATAACAGAAACCAACATAACTTTTTATTGAATTGAATCATCTAAAAATACGTTACATTTTGAGAGAATGTATTTTTCTTACAACATGACAAATATTTGGAAAAAAAGTCGACACTACCCAGAATACCACTTTGACTGACCAGTCATGTCAAAGATACGACCCGCGATCGCAATGAGTCACAGAAAGAAGAATGCTTTTTAGAGCCTTTAGACTTCATTCGATTCCTCTACGGATGTTTTAAATACTCGTACTCTCAAGTCTAGGGTTGTTTATAAGTAATTTCAAAGGCAGCGTATGCCTAGACAAACGAGAGAGAAAGACAGTGTCGTCATCTCTTAGCTTCAAATCTAGATTAGAATCTTCCTTATCCATATAAAACGAGTGCGATGGCGCGACGTGAGTCAGTTGAGTCGAGAAATCGGAGCGCTACAGTTGGAGAAGGATTTTAATTGTACTGCGAAGTAGTGATTGTGAAGGTATTGTGCATTTTTTTCTGTCGTGCGCGTGCGATAATTGTTGTGTCGAGTTCCATAATTGTCAAAAGCCAGAGAAGTCAGGTATCTGGATCCTCGAGCTCAACATAATTACCTATCATGTTTTATAACATTGATATGATTTTTAACAACCGTATATTATATACTTATATAATTTAATAAACAAAATGTTATAATAATTCAGTTCAATTTTTTTGATTTCAATCTGGCCCACTATGGACTAGACCAGAGGTGGGGAACCTTTTTACCATTAGAGGCCACATTTAAATTAGGCAGCAATAAGAGAGGCCGCATAGGCTGATTGAACTAAGAAAGTGACATTTTCATTCACTAAGTTAGTCACTTATTTGGTTTTGTTTTTTGTTTGACAGCAATTGTATATTTGGATGAAGCTTCGTAACACACAGCTTTAATTATTGATCCTCTAAATGTGCAACTGTAATTTGCGTTCTTAAATTTGTTTTTATTTTTGACATAAGAAAAAATGTTGTCCGCAACAGTAGGTACTTCCGAAGCAGGAAAGTAAACGGCGAGCATGTTCTCGAAGGCATGGATATTCAACAGCATTTTTCCAGATTTCTATGGGATCGTTTTTAGCGTTAAAAAGGGATTTGATGATACTATCTTCCCCTAAATCGATTAACTCCATTTGTAGCTCTGAAGGAGCCTCGGATATATCTATTAAATGTGGTTCAAAAGCCAGTTTCATAGCAGGAGTGTGCTCGTCAAAATCAGAAAACCTATCAGTATACTTTTCTATTAAACAATCCAAGACACCTACATATTCATCGAAAAATTTATTTTCACAGTTCTGCTCATTTAACATTTTAGCTACCTCCGGGAAGTGTTGTGCAGATATTTCCGATCGACAAAGCAGTGTTTTGAAAAATGATGAACGCTTGGATCTTTTGCCACATTTCATAAATATACCACGTTTCACCTTGCGGGCAAATATTTAAATTGTTTTGTTTTGTCATCATATCAGACAAAAATGCAAGGTTTATGAGAAATAGTTCATTTGATAGCTCACATTGTTTTTCTTGTTCTTGATAAAAGTTTAAAATTTTTCGTCGTAAATTACGCGAATATAATTGACAATGGCAATGGTTCTATGGTGACCTATATTTTTATCGATAATTATCGAAATATCGTTAGCAAGAAGCAGCCAGCCCATACCTTACTACTTACCATAAGAGGAATTTTTTTTTGGACTGAAGACTTTCTGTTATACATTTTTCAATTTCATCATGGGGGGCACAGCATATCATATTCGCAAAATGTTGTGGGAAGACCACAATATAAATCATGAAATATTATCAACTGAAGGCAAAATTTTCTTAATTAACGTGATGGTAGATTGCAAGTATTTGATGTGATGGTAAAAAAATTTGATAATTATGATTAGAAGAATGTAACATTCATTTGCTTCCTCTCTGTATAAAAACAGAGATAATTTCTCTGGAAATGTGGTATGAACAAAGTAATTAAGGGAAATTATTGATGGTTAAGTAAAAAAATAGTATGTGTCAAAAAGTATATGTTTATATTACAAATGCGAACAAAAACCTAACCTAACAATATCATTTTGACTATTAGAATTTTGTTTAAATTGACTCTGACAAATTATTCATATTTTGATATCTAACTTTGGCTATTTGTCTCAATTGAGCGGAGACCCCTTTTCCAGTATCTTCTACCATTTTAGTGAATATTCCATTTGGGTCTTGAAGAAGTATATGTGGATGATCGAATTCCGCTACTTTACCTTGATCCATTACTAACACTTTATCGGAATCCATAATTGTATTAAGTCTATGTGCTACAGTCAGTACTGTACAGTCTGAAAATTTCGTTCTGATAGTCTTTTGGATTAGAGCATCAGTTCTAGAATAGAAAAATAGTATAAAATATTGATAATATCGATATTTGTTACCGTTAGAATGTACATCGTTAATGTGCACATCAACTAAGTAATCTTTCATTAAAAAAGCTTTTATTTGCACTTTACCTAGTTGGTTTGTGTGGTAACGAATAATTTGATAAATTGCGTAAGACAGTGAATGAAACACTGTTACTATAGCGGAAGAACAATTTAAGCTGTATTTCTTCAAAGACCTAATGGTGGACTGTAGAAACTGGACACTAAAAGTGAAATTTTGAAGCTGATATGTCGAAATTTCCTTACGTCAAACGGCGACAAAGTAGGCGATATATCATAGCCAGGGCTTCAAGTAATGTGACCGCAAATCTAAGTGTGCAAGTAATAGATTTGCTTGTCGTGAAAACAATTTTTTTTCTAATTCGAAATGTAATTCTGTGACATGGAATTTTGCAGCTTTATCGCATGTCAACGACATTGCATATCTAGACATCAGTGGTGAAATATGTCTATTTGCAGGACACTAGTTTCTCTTTGAGCAACCCTGATTTCATAGCACTTCAGTGAACCATATCTAGTTACCTAATCATCCTCAAATCCTGGTGCGATTCTAATTTCAAAAACCAAAATTTTATCATATAAAAATACATTGCAGCCTTTTTTATGAGTTATCACTTTCCAAAGAAGTGAACTTATCCACCTCCTTAAAACAGTTTATTATGCCCGTATTGAGTCGCATTCCCGATATGCCCTTTTTTTTTGGGTTATGTGTGGTGCGACTCAATTTGAGCGAGTCTGTAAACTACAAAAGCTGTTAGATATTCATTCGGACTTAACAATAGGGCTCACTGCAGGAACTTCTTTAAAAGATTAAAAATTCTGACCCTTCATTCCTTATTTTTCTTTGAATACGTTTGCCTAATTCGTAAACACGCTTCTCCAATTTCGAAAAGGTCGTTGCAAGGCTATCTACGTTCAGAATTAGTTAAAGGCTCAATATTTTACAATGCAAAAAAATGCACAATCACTTGCCAATTGAAATCAAATCGATATCATATTTTCCCACATTCCGCAATAATTTGAGGGAATATTTACTGGAAAGTGCCTTCTACTCTGTAAACGACTTTTATTCTAATAATAATATTTAATTCCGGGCATGCTGCATACTGGTTTAATTTTTGCTGAGAACTTATATACTAATTATTATCCATAATTTTGTCACTCATTTTGATTTTTTTCTGTATATTGAAATTTTATTTTATTTGTATCTTTATTTAGTTATTTTTATGTTTTTTTTAGTTTTTACAAGCTTTCGTCTTCAAATTGTAACAATTTTTTGACAATAAAGCATTTTTCTCTCTCTCTCTCTTCAGACTCTTCTTATTGATTTTTCTTCAGTTGATTGAATTGATATTTTTTATTTATTTGTTTACAGATCTCAGAAATTATATCGAATAATCACCTACAACTAATTAAGATGTTTCATTCAAACAAGAACCTGTTTTATGGAATTTATTTTATGCATGTTCATCTGCAAATTACATAGGTATTCTGCAAATTACCTAGTTGATGTAAGATTGTTAATCTGTACACTAACTAGTCTATGCTAATTATCTGTAACATACACACCGAGTAAAATTAATTATTTGTCCCCAATTACTTGGCAATATAATGACCAAATTTCGAGCAGGCTATGATAATGATACCAATCTTCAACCATTGATCATATACAAAACCAAGAAGCACGTATCCGTAACCAGAATTGAATAGATATTGTTAGTTAGTTCAAGTTCATCTTTTAGTGGTGATCGTGATAATATAAATCATTGACAAAATTATCAACATGTTAGCGATTCAGACAAGATTTTGGTTTATGCTTCTTCTTTAATAACGGTCTTGCGTGTGTACAGAAGAGCAAAAACGACGTATATTGGGTTTGTTGTAGAGAGGCATATGCACAGAGTTTTTAAGAACGATTTTTACATATTGTGCCACAGGCGTTTATTCGAGGCATCATGACAAATATCTTGATGATGTCCTACAAACCACTTTATTGCTTTATCTAAATAGAAGTTATTATCTACCAAGATAACAAACGTCCAAATAATGCACATGTTTTGTTATCGAGCACATTCAAGATATGATTAATAGGAGACTGTCCAATTTTCATCACCTTCTACAGACTAGGTGTCACGGTAGATACCGATCACCACCTTTAGTCGATGGCTGAACGTGTAGTCAGTTAAGTCACCGTCAAATGCATTATTAACTTTTTACAAATATTTTCATTTTAGGAACAAAATCTAAATCATGAATTTAGTAAAGATCATCTAATTGAATGGTTGTTTGTTATCTGTTTGGTTATTATTATTGTTAAAGTTGGAATAGAAATAATTTAATTTTATGTCAGTTAATTTTTATGATTCATATGGTACATGTTGTCTTTAATGATCCACAAACATTTAAGACGGACAATTAATCTAGCACCAACAGTTTTCTCGAATGGAAATGTAGGTTGCCTGGTTGTCTTGAGATTGATATGGAATAAAGTAAGATGGATTCCTCTGTTAGCCATCGACACACGGAAAAAAATAACTTGAAAAGTAATTCAATCTGATTATTTCCATATATTCTTGAATATGAGCAGTACATAGACGAATACGCCAAACAAAATATGAAATATGAGCAGCGGACCAAGGAGCATGAATTATGAGAAATACTGATTGAGATAGGTTGGACTCATACAATGATTCATCAAACTAATTACATTGTTCTGTTGACAATTTCACCATAAAGAGATTAACGAAGACTTTACTTACTGAGGATCAACATTGGCCGTTGCTTCATCTAACATAAGAATCTTATTATTTCGTACTATAGCTCTAGCTAAACAAATAAGTTGTCTCTGTCCGACACTATAATTTGCTCCTCTGTCCATCACCCTATTTTCCAATCTGTTTATGACATTATTGGGATCTTTTAGTTCTACTTCTCGGAGAGCTTTATATAATTGTTCGTCAGTATAATCATCAAATGGATCTAAATTGTATCTTAAAGTACCAGAAAAGAGAACAGGATCTTGTGGGATAATTGATATTTTCGATCTTAGGCTTTTCAACGTTAAATCTTTGGTATCTATACCATCAATTTCTATTTTACCGTCTACAACTGCCAGTCTAAAGAGAGCAGCTATTAAAGACGATTTGCCTGCACCAGTTCTTCCAACTATTCCAACCTAAAATATTGTAATATTATAGAAAAAAATAATTACGCAAGATACGGTTTATGAACGATATTGCTTAAGTTATATGATATAAAAACATTACATAATTTTTTTATACACTGGAAAGTTTGATAGATGAAATTTCAAACTATATTCTAACCTTCTCTTTTGGATTGATTTGTAATGTCAAATTTTTAATAATCAGTGGTCCCTCTTCATAATATTTCAGCTTCAAATCTTCAAACCTAATCTTTCCAAGACTGGGCCAATTAATTGGTAACGGTTTTGGATTTTCAGGTTGAGGTTCTTGTGGTAGTTGTTTATATTCGAGAACTCTTTCTACCGACATTAATTGGTTAGAAATATCAGCTGTGATTCTCATAGCGAATTGAACCATTCCAGATAGCATTGTCGCCTGAGATATCGCCAAGCCTACTGCTCCACCAGTAATACCCATAGCTAAAAATATATTATTCTGATTATGTTCATATAAGTTTTCAATAAGATAGCTGAGTAAGATTTTTAGTTTCAAATTTCTTTAAAAACAAAATATTTGAATTTGGTAAAAGCTAAAACAATTGTGGAAGAAATATTTAGTACTTGTTATCTACGTTTCTTGTAATTTTTTTTTTGAATTAGACGATTTGCTAGTTTTTGCTACATGCTAAATTGAGCCTCGTTTTCGGGGGCTCCCTAAGCTTCTACGTCATAATAGTGATTTGTCACATATATTTCTCCATATAGTACGTTATTTTTTTACAGTTAATCTATGGAGGACTCTTATTTCAGTTCTTCCTAGTAACTGTTTCTTCTTCAGGTGTGTCAGTTTATGTTATAGTTTGTCTTGCTGGTTTTTATTTTTTTGTCTCAGATTGTGGAATTTTAACAACCTACCATTGTTGTTGGCTTAGTTGGCCTCTTGTAACCTTATAATTCTATTCCTAATTTCATCTTCTACTGATTAACTTCAAATTTACATCTTAATATTGTTTTACTGTCATGCATTTTGGTTTTTCTGGAAATACATTTGTATTGATTATATAATCGCTGCATTTCATTTTTATTCGTAATTCAAGGTCGCCCAATTTATATACTTCATGAGGTCTTATACCTTTTCATTATTTCGTCCTTAATGATGTTCGGAAGGAGAAGGAGCAGAAAATATTAACCACCACGCCCCAAATCTATTAGAATGATCGGGACTCCATAATTGAATCTGATGTATTTCCAACATATTTTCAATGGTTTAAATAAGATTATGTGGAAGTTTTCTGTTTTAAAGAAGGTGCTTTTCAACTGTACAAGATCAAAGGCTTCTTCTAAATTAATAAAAACATGTATATTGGTCTGCTGTAATCGATTGATATATACATATTTATATTTTACTAAGTTAAGTTGGAGACGCAGGTTCGCAGCTTGAATGAAACAAAATAATATATTACCAGAAATGTTTCAAGATATTTTTTCATAATTTCGGATGTGAAGAATGACAGTGACCTACTGTTAATTTTTGGATAATGAAGAAAGTGAGTTAACATACTCAAATACTATAATTAACAATATATTTGTTTTTATTAAAACTGTACCTTCATCAAAAGTAAGTATGGTGAATACTAAAACTGTAATGAAAATACAAGAAAATAAATCCAAACTAAATCCAAAAGCTGAGCCACATGAAATATTCATGAAATAGGAGCTGATATGATAATTTTGGATTTTATCAAATTCGTCTTGTAATATTTTTTCTGATTTGAGAGCTCGAATTGTTGTTAGTCCTTGCAAAGTTGCGTTGAGATGCGTAAATACAGGACTTCGCACTGAAAAAAAAAATAAACATTAAAAACTATCATAAAATATATAATTCAGTATCCGTGTGAGTGAAGTGAACTAAAGTAATATACTACTGTATTTAAACAGTCGTACAGAAATCGATGATGATGAACGTTCTGGTCGTCCAATTGAGCTGGTTACTCCACAAAACATAATAAAAGTCCACAAATTGGTTATATCTAATCGTAAATTGAAATTGCGTGAGATAATTGCATGCATTTGTTTCCAACGTGGATGCAGCATTTACTCACAGTAATAAATCAGATTTTTGGCGTCGATATGTGACAATTGATGAAACATGTATCCATCACTTCATTCTGGAATCAAAACGATCATCTGAGTGGAATGTAGCCGGTGAACCACGTCCGAAGCGTACAAAGACACAACAGTCAACTGGGAAGATTATCGCTACAGTATTTTGGGATGCGCATGGATTATTGTTCATCCACTATTTCCAAAAGAGAGAGACAATCAATGGCAAATATTATATAGAGCCACCAAGAGAATGCACCGATTCATAAGTCGATGGCAACGAAGGTTAAATTGAACGAATTACACTTCGAGCTGCTTCCTCATCCACTGTATCGTTCATATTTGGTCACCAGTATCTATTGGCTATTCGCTGATCTCAAAAAAAAAGGTCGCCGGTGAGAAATTCACCTCAAATGAAGAGCAATTACTGAAACTGAAGCCTATTTTGAGGCAAAAGACAAATCCTTCTATAAGACCGGTATCGAGAAGTTAGAGAAGCATTGGAATGATTATATTGCTCTTGAAGGAGATAATATTAATGAGTAACAGAACAACAGAAAAAACAGCAAGCTATGCTATCTCTATTAGCTCCAACAATACTGAACACATTGTTAATACTACCACTACACCAACACTCACAATTATACTGTCTGATGCGCGTTTCGATAACCAAGTATCATCTTTAGAGACTGAAAGTAAACAAGTAAGCTCGCGTAAGATTGTGTAATTGTGAGAGTTGGTGTAGTGCTAGTGTAAAATTAGCTTGATCGTAATAAATGTTAAAACTGGGTATACCGATCCTGGATTATCTTTGTAAACTATTTATCGACTTGAGTAATAGCTAGACGATATCAATTGCGAAACAGTCTTTTGTAGATGAGTTAAAATGCGAGTGAAATGTTCAGAAACTTTTGCAGATATCAATTTCAGTTAGATGTATATATGAATTACAGTGAATAAAATTTATTTTGAGTGAACGGTCGTTAGTTTTGTAATACGCCTCGTATAATAAAATATGTATGTCTGAATCGATACCAGACGTATTTTTCCCCTACATTTTCGTTTGGAATTGAAATAATGACAGAATTTATACATATTCATAGCTTTTTTTCAACTGGAACATATGGAAATAGAGGTAAACATTTCGATTCTGAATTTCCATAAATTCTCAAAGAGCAGCAAAAATTTCACGAATGGTCAAAACATCGACTTTAATTAGGTAGATATGTTAGAAAATATATTCTTTTCACAAGAGAAACAATGGAAAAAATATCAAACCGCTTTCTCAATGCTTCATAGGATGAACGGTAGTATCTCCTCGAGATTTTAAGATTTTTAAGATTTCTTTTAGTGAATAGGTACAATTGAAAAAACAGTTTATCTATTATTGAACTTGTACTAATAACTATGGTTGTATGAAAATCACACAATTTTGAATTTTAATTTACTTCTTAATACAAACGATAGTAGAAATCTATTTGGCGCTCTTCTAAGTCGAAAAAGTGTCAATCACTCAATTATTGAAATTATTGTGTGTGGGCAGTTAGTATTCTCAAAGCAGACAATATTTCTCAAGAAACTTTTTTCTTATTTTCTTAATATTAAGAGGAAAACTGACCTTGCCAGAAGATGGAACGGTCTTTGAGTCATTTAGAGCCAGCCTATTTTTTCCATCGTTCTTTTGTTTCGGCTGTGGAGTGGTGAACCCATGGTTATGAAACGACGCAAACATATGGCGTCATTTCTATGAAACATTTCCAAACATTCGATTGAAACATATTAACGACGCTGCTTTTGTTCCATTCTGAGCAAACGCGGTACCTATTTTCAACAATTCTGCAGTCGTTATTTCAGTTAGTCGACCACTGCGAAGCTGATCTTCGCAGGTCGTACGGCTTGTTTAAACTCTGCTATCTAATATTTTATTGTTGTTAAGAATGAGCAGTCTCACTTGGAATAGAGTCTAGTTTAGTTTTTATATTGATTGGACTAAGTCTTTCATATAAAAGTATTGTATCACATTACGATAACCAGTTTTTACTATGTTTACAAATTCATTAAAAACGTACAATATTTCTGGCCGCCAAATAAATACTGAACAATTTGGCGTCTTCAAACTTGAAACATATACTGTATACATTGTGTACTTTCTAATACAGTGGAATTTTTTAAGCAACTACTGCCATCCCTAGGTCAGGCTAGGTACTTCTGGCACCATCCTCGTAATGTCATCGCAGTTATCAATAGCTGTCATAACGTTAATCAGTTTTTATCTATTGTGGACTATTGCTATAGATATTATCAAAATTCAGAACACTACTCATGGCTAAAGCAGCGTCATATCTTCCAACTATTCATTCAAGGGGTATTTTAATAATCAGTATATTAATTTTTTCTAAAATATTATCAGGTATTTAATAGTTAATACGATCAACTGAATTTATTAAGTTCCAAAATCTCTTTACAGACCTTCCGGTATGTTGGGCGTAACAATAACAAGCTGTAGTTTGTTACTTAGCATCTGTAGTTTCGTCAGCAATAACAGCAATATCTATAATAACCTTTTCTGTTGAATTCTAAACTTCTCTATAAACGCCAGAAGGTTTCTTTAGATGTCCTTTATTAATTGATAGATTTTAGCTAAGAACTAGATAGGAAACAGTATTCCTAGTATTTAGCAAGCTAGTACTTAGCTAAAATCCATTAATTATCAAACAATTCCTATGTGTCTCAACTCCTAAGTTTGGTCATGACTTCTTAATCCTAATTCAAATGCAACATCTAGCCACAAAAACTTCATGTCAGTTTTTGTCTTTTATCAAACAAAACAAATCTTGCACTGTTACACACTCAAAAACTTGAGTTGAACATTGTTGTTCTATTTCGCTGTTCTTGTATATTTAATTTTTTTGCATTAAACTGGATATTTTATTAATGATGGGTGCACAGAGAAATAACGTCACAATTCAAAATTAAACTCTTGCTCCAATAATTATTAATCTATATGCGCGACGCAGTCTCTGATATTAAATTAAATTTGTTTTAGACCAAAGTCTAACTGGCACCGATAAGAACCTATCGAAGTTACCTTCGTTATCTGTAGGAGATGGATTGAACGTAATTTATTTTCACTGCTCGTAGCAGAATACGAAGTATTTTTGTATAATATATAAGTAGAAGTGTGTTAAATCATTGATGCGAAGAACCTAGTGATAGTTTCTTACTTACTAACTTACATAATTGTAAGTAAGCCTTTTGATCATTGAAATGATATTTTCACAATATGTTTGGAAATATTTTGGGATAATACTATTAGAACATATTGACAAGCCGCCACTGATGAGCAGTATATATTTTTGAATTAAATTTTGTGTGATAGTGAAGAAAAAAAGAAGATTTCATTGTTGCCGTTAATATTACATCTAGAATATATTCATAAGTACAAAACAGTTCAAATGAGCACCAAACGCACATACTGGAGACTATGATTTTGCACCAGCAAAAATTTGTATCTAACACTCAGAAATGATCATAATGTTTCTCTCAGAATTAGCAAATGTCATACTCACATATTCCCTCGATTCTCTTCAAGTTTTTGGACGTTTTCAAGTATATAGTTCTCAAAACCCCAGTCATAACTGCAAGTGCGATTGCAAGAATAATCGCATACGGATTAGCTACGCCCACTAATATTAGAGATCCGCACATTTGAAGAATCATCTGAAACATATCAAGCTGTAGGAGGGAAAAATAAAGTTCAATTTACATTTCTTACCTGACCACCATCTAGCAAAACTCTTGGTATAACTTCATCGATACTACCAACGTCTTTAGCAAATCTATTCAGTACCCTACCGCTGGGATTTGTATCAAAAAATCTCATCTTGGCATAGATGATTCCATTGAATAATGACTTGTGTAGATTTTGTGAACATGACATAGCTAGTGAATAGAATGAAAACGATCTTCCTAAAGTGAGAAATATTACCGTTAAAAGGAGACCTGCATATATGAATAAACAAGTTTCCGTACTCCAATCTGGATATTCGAACAATGCGCGAGAAGCAATTTTTTCAGTAAAGTTATTCGCGGAAGACGAGTTTAAAATATTTTCAGTAACATATGATATAGTAGTAGCAGGTAAAACAGTGGTAGAGTTTGTTATAACTCGAGAGTCTTCGATCGTAGTCCAAAAACTAACAAAATAGTCTACTAAACTTCCACAAATTTGTACTGACACATAAAGAATCAGAATTAGAATTACGTTGCAACAATTGGCACCTGTTTTGAAATATTGAATCATGAGAGATCCCAACACTTTTCCTTTGGTAGTTTCCTCTTGCATATCTTTCATTTGCGGATTTTTATTTTCAATCTCATCGTCACTATCGTCCATGTCATCCTCTAAAATACTCTCTACTATACTCTTGGCACTAAGTAAACTTGTAGTAGAAGATTTTCTACTCTAGAAAAAATATTGTTTATAAATAATTGTTAAAATTTGAAGGGAACTTTCTTTCGACAAACAAAAAACAAATTTTAATAATTATTTACAGTCTCGTTCGAGAGTTGTGCAAAATAAAGTTTACGAAAAGGTAATTTGTTTCTCTTTCAATAAGTACAAAACAAATAAGTACTCGTTTTTATAAAGGAATGGATGCATAGATTTATGATTTCTGACAAAAGATACTGAAGAGAACAACCTACAAATACATTTGCCGAGACATATAGAGATGTGAAGATACCAAATAGAGGAGGTAGTAATATCATAATTGAATTTATTATTATGGAATTAGCAGCTATGGACTAGAATTGAAGCGCATTGACTAAAGTAGTGATTCAAAAATTGTTAGCGGGAAAATTGTCTGTAGGAGATGTCAAAAATATATCATGACTTTTTCTTTGTGAGTACAGGCTCAAATTAATTTGAAAAATGTTAAATTTAAGTTAATTAGAAAAAAATGATTTGGATTCTTAGCTATGTAATTTCGAGAGAAATTTCACGATAATTGAAAAAATAATTAAAAGACATAAAGAAAAGTATAATAGAAACTGACAAAATTTGAAGCAATCAACTTTGTAATTCAATTGAATATAATTTAATATCTTTATAATAGAAAAGTTTAGAACGACTTCTAGATTTGCTGTTCAAAAAACATGATTACGTCCATCTTTGTATTTATTATATAAATAATAAACTTACTTTCCTAGATTGTCTAGATATTTGACGAACGATTTCCACGTGTTTTTTTCTCTCTTCTTCAGTCATTTCAGGTTCTGATGTTAACAGTTTAGCATATAAATTGTCACTATTGACCAATTCATTGAAAGTACCCTCATTTTCAATTCTTCCCTATAAGTATAATTTGATTAATTACATGAAAATGCCAAAGTATTTAGTTATAGTGAGGCTTTTTCGTATAGTTACTTCCAAATCTGGATCTGACAAAAATTTATGTATCTATTCTTCACTTCAAATTATTCCAGTTAAATTTAGGAAGCGATATTCCATTATTATAGCATAATTAAAAATGTGTTCAGAACAAACTGTTTTGTTTAAATAATTCTGTGGATTTATGTTTTATTCTCTAGTAAGCTTGTTTTTTCTATTATAGTTTTTTCCTTTGGTCTATTTTCATAATTCTTGTTGAAAGCCGAGTTTCATTTGTTCTCTTTTGTCTCTATTGTTTCGTGAAATTTTCTATTGTTTCCAAAACTATGGATTTGTTTTTTTTTATATGGGATAGAACATAAGTTCCTTTTTACAAAGTTATGTTCCCTATATATCTTCCTCATTCAATTGAATTGAATTCAATAGAGCCTCACACCAGATTACCGCCTTCTTCAAATAAGTGGTCTTATCTTATTTTTATAGAATTCAAATTGCTTGTTAATAGTTTTCTTTTTATACGAATTTATTCCAATTTTTATCGGCGGATATAATATTATTAATTCAGAAGATGATCGTGTTCGGAGATATTAATTGATTCTATATAAAGTTTTCCAGCTTTTATTTCTTTTTTATTTGAATTTGAAGATCTGGTGGCATCCAATTCAATACTTATGGTTACATCATATCTGACTATAAATATTAAGTTCAACTCAGGTCGAAAATTATTTTTTGAGGAGGAGTCATATGACAGGTTAAAAGGTCGAAACCAATCTAAAATTCATTAATTTGTTCTTCGACTGCAAACCGAAAGGAGTTGATATAATGAGTTGATTAGTTTTTATTTTTAGAATTATTGGATTAAATCAGAACTAGGGCGTCAAGCAACGACTTAGGAAGGTGAACTACCTAACTGGGGACTAAGAGGCTCACGTCTTCGTGGAAGCGTAGCCTTTATCGATTGAAAGCTTTGCATCCACAGAGCAGGTGTTTCCTTTGATTCTTTGTATAAACGATAAAATGTGTCGAGTGTTTCTCCGATATTCTTCAGGTGTCTTGTGACTATATCAGTAGCTCTGCTTAGCTCATCTTTGTTTAATGGACCTTTTGGAATGGCGTTCCCGTTTGGAGAAAGACGGTTTTGATCTCGTTGAGAGAGAGGTTTAGATAGCGTGCTTTAAGTTCTGTTCCTTATATGCTTTAATTGTCTATTTTATTGCCTCACTTTCTATAAATGCTTTCATAGGTGGCAAGTCTAAGTGTTATAGTTAAAAGAATATTTCCATTCATAAGAGCTACTTACATTGTTGAGTATAATAATGTTATCGGCGTTTTTCAAATAATGAACTTGATGTGTTACTAAAATTCTAGTTTTGTTAGCTAAAAATCCGTTAATACAGTCTTCATAAAGGACCTTAGAAACATGTATATCGACAGCTGACAAAGGATCGTCTAACAAATATATATCCTTTTCTCTGTATACCGCTCTGGCTAAATTTATTCTAGCTTTTTGACCACCACTTAAAGAGGCACCCTTATCTCCAACAATGGTGAAATCACGTTGAGGAAATTGTTCCAAATCTTTTTCTAATGCACAAACTCGTATAACCTCTTTGTAACGTTTTTTGTTGTAGTCTGCTCCAAAGAGGATATTTTGCCGTATGGTTGCAGCGAATATCCAAGGTTCTTGAGATGCGTATGAATATTCGCCATTTGCGCTTATGCTTCCATTTTCAATATCCAATTCGCCTAAAAATTAAAAAGTTTAGCGTGATCAATGTTCGGGAATAATTAGTCGTAATTATTTATTCCACAAATTTTCATATAATTTAAATAAATAACAACCTTGGGTATATTTTACTCAATCAATTTTATTAGTTTGTCTATATATTTAGTTGGTATTTTTTAATAAAATTTAGTAGGTTTTTGAACAAAGGCTTCCTTCTTTCTTCCTTTCCGTAAAGTATGTAAATCATGTGATTATTTCACAATTTTTGTCATGCTGTTCTTAATGTTTTAATGTGGAGGATAATTTTTCGTCCGGAAAGCGAAGCTTCTAATAGCGAATATCCTTTGCAAAAGATAGGTTAGGCTAGTAAGGACTTCGATCTAGATTAGTCGTAGATCACTCTAAGGTTTGAGGCCTATTGTGTTACCTTTATTTTTCCACTATTTGGAAACTTAGTTAACTAGCTTATTTTCAAGTATTTCCAACTGCGAATAAAAATTTTTCCATTTTGTATTTCTAATTCTACTACTATTTTGTCGAGGGAATCTATTGTAGAGTCGCCCAATTTTGACGTAGTTTGTCCATCAAGGCAGAGCAGATGCTAAATTGTCTCTTCTTCTCCATTATACTTTTTGCAATAGCTATCCGTTGTCACTCCTAATGTCTGGAGTCTTGTGGCCACAGTATAATGTCCTGTGATCACTCTAATGCTCTTCTGGATTGACTGTTTTACAAATTATATTCATTGATCCTTGACTCAATTTCTGTGGATAAAGCGCAATCACTTCTGCTTGACCATATATCCAGATTTTGGCTTCGGATTTCATCGGTAGTAGCACTGTTATTTCCTTCTCCCTTGCCACCAAGCCTTCCACTTCATAGAGTCTAGGTACCCAACATAGGATCCCTTCAGTCTCACGAGCGCAGGAGATTGCCACGCGATAGCTCATTACCTCTTTGGATTTTATCGGTTTTGATTCAATTGTTTTTAAGGCTGTGTAGATTTTTGTGTTTCTTTTTAATCCACCACTTTCCCCTATCAGATTAACAGCTTTATCGATTGCTTAGATTTCCGCTCAAAGTATATTACATTCAGTTTCTAGTCACTACGATTTTTAGAGGTGGAATTAATTTCAAATCACAACAGCTCCTATTTCATATCTTTTTACCGAGCTTTAGATTTCATTATCCTTTAAAATGGATTTTTCATTCCATTCTTCTCTTCTAGGAATGTCTATTCTTATTCTTGCTTTGAAGTCTGTTTTTGTTCAAAACATTATAACGTGTATTAATATTTGTTAATCATTTTATTATTTAGATGAAAGTAAATAATTAAGTTTAATGTAACCTAACCTAACCTAACCTCATAATGACCTGTTTCTGAACTATTTGTATATTCAATTCACCCAGCTCAACTTTACATCAAAATGTCGGTTTTAAGAAAAATAAAGCAAAGTTGAGATCTTGCATCGATCTGCAGAACACTATTTTTTGATCTTGTGTCTACTTGTCCAAGTAATAAATGAAATAATTTACCTAAGAATGTTTGCAGAAGGGAGCTTTTTCCACATCCTACAGGTCCAATAATACCAATCAGTTTGCCTCTCTTCACTTCCATATTGATAGTTTCAAGTACACAGTCGTATAATGTGGAATTCCATTTGGCACTTAGTTTATCCACACTGAGAATAATTTCAGATTTTTCATCAATACTCTTAGCAATGTTGTTCAGCTGATCATATTTGAATTCATCATTGACCAAAAATTGTTGTAAGCGACTTATTGAAGTGAACAGCTCAGCGATCTCTGTAATTCCTCTAATAAAGATTCCACTCAATGTATTTGAAAGTAAATTAAAATATGACATAAGAACGAACACCTAAAAGAAAGATTATAATTATTTATATTAGTTCAAAATTAGTGTATATAATCACAAACAAATTCAGGGGAGGGGGGGGGGAATAAATACAAATGTCTAATTAAAATAAATCTATGGAATTGTATAGTACAAACTACAGTTTATTTTTTGAACATAACATCATCTAAATGTTGACCGCCTTAACGACGTCACTTATCTAACCGCGAACAGAATTATTGTGTACTTCCTTCAGTTATGCTGATGTACTAACTGTAATTTCACCACGGGTATTCTCCTTGAGTTGATTATGGATTATTACTAAGTGTCTTCACAAAAAATGTCAAGGGGCGTCAAATCTGGACTATGAGGAGACCATGAAATATCACCTCTTTTCGAAGTCAATCTGCCTAGAAATATCTGTTTCACAACCAACATGGAATTATTTGACATGTGACTGGTAGTTCTGTCTTGTTGAAATCAAAAGTGATTAGTAGCTCCTTCTTGTTGAAATAAAGTCCTATAATTCTTCGTTTGTAGTTCTGGAGTCACAAAACCTTCCGACTTATTATCAAATATAAGCTTTTCTCTGAAGTCACATTCTTCCAAATATTGGGTTAAATGCAGCTTGTATGGATGCAGATGAAGATCAAAGTTTGAAATTCGTTGCAACTTTTGTCGCAATAATAGTGAGAAAAATTTCTTGTGAGTATACAATTGTGGATTTCTCGTACAGACTGCATTGTCTTCGGTCCTAGATGACATCTTTTGCTTCTGGTTCAAACGTTTTACCCGCATTTAAATTCAATTAGTACTCCAAGCTTCACTAATTTGTCATAGTCTATATTAAGAACATAATAAACGCCTCATAACAATAAACGTTTACTTTTGATTTAGTCAGGTTTCGGTCACAATTGAGTCTGCTGAATGTGCAGAGACATGTACTAATAAGTGACTTTAGTTACTTTTAAGTTGAGCTTCTTTTCAGTTGCTATAAGTGTATTAGGAGTAACTTTCGCCGAATCGACGAAGCTATTTCGATAAAAGTGTCGTGTGTTTTGAGTGTGCGATGTTACCCATTGCGGCTCCCTTATATTATTTTTCACTTACAAATCACGTTCAGTTTATAATCCTACATCTGACATTTGGTGTCATTTGAATAGCATTATCCGCGTATCTTTGAACTTAATCATGACGTTTACAGAAATATATGTAAATTTATTAGTTAGTCTTATACAAGAAAGACTTGAACCTGAGAACATGACATTTATAACAACAAAAACAAAACGAAGAGTAGTTGAAGAATTGTTTACAAAATAGTTTCCCATGTTGGTATCTTGTCCTGGAATGTATACACTTATCTTCTCTAGAAGTTAGTCACATATGTCTTGATGATTCCATATTTGCAAAAAGATTGACGAACTATTGATGTAAAATTAGAACTTAGCACAATCCGGGCGTCTGTTCAACAAAGTTTTTCGAAAGTATTTTGCTCTAGTTCATAATAAGTAAACAATTATCTTTTATTAGAGTGAAAAATATGTATTCAGTGAAAAAAACGTTGAAACAGATGATTATGTAATAAATACATGACTGATGAAAATGTTATATTTTTATTAATAAATAATTGTAATAGAAAAATAATATAGAAGAAATGTGTATTAAAGTCAATAAAAACTTATAAAACTACTTCTTTGACAGCCTAGTCATAGCGATAAATCTTAGCAATAACCATTGTAAAATGAGATTAGTGTTCTAGAGTTGACAGCAAGTTCGATATCGAGTATCCATATCAACAGCGTGGTAACACTGTGGGAGAGAGTTCCTAATATCCAATGGAGTTGTGGAAAATCAACTCATAGTTTGACATCATGACTTCTGTCCATAATGCGCTGTGAACCAAGAAGACTAAGGAAACATTTTTAACACGTGCCGTGTTAATACGTGTCAACACGACACGTCATAATGAGACACATTAGATAGGCCGGGCACATAACTGTATTGTAAAACGTGTGTGCCAGCTGACATTTTGATGTTTTTAAACCGGTGAAGTAGTATCCTCGATTTACACATTCACACAACAAACATTCACAATCCTCCGGAGCTTATAATATAATGGAGCACCTACAAGAAGAGATGGATTGGTTGGATGAAGAAGAGGAAATGGTTGAGGTTACTACTGCATTGTTTGTGCTACAATATGAATCCAGAGAATACTGGCTTCATCCAATAAATCAACGTAGGCACGAATGTGGTGAATATCATGTTCTGTGGCGCGAAATTAGCAATGATAATGACAGGTGTAAAATGTATATTAGGATGACCAAGACGGAATTTGACATGGCTTACAAAAAGTAAATTAAAGAAGCAAAATACAAATTTTGAAGAAGCAATATCTCCAGAGGAACGACTTTTAATAACTCTAAGGTAGAAAACAACAAAATACAATATTATATTTTCTATCTGGGTAGTCCTTATTTTGAAATTTTGTACGACGAAAACTTATAATTTCGTACATCTTCTATAAATTGTTCCTCCATTAACATAAAGACAAATATAGACATATTACAGAAACGAATATAGTTGAGAAAACACTTTTCAGTCACGCTCAGAACATACCGGTAAAGGTAAACAAACTCGGCACAGGTGGTGAGTATAACCTACAATATTTTCTAACCTCTCTGATGTAGATATTGAAAACACGCGCTATGACTTGTTAAAGCGTCTTGTCGGTCTCTGAAGACACATCACAATAATATACATAGATCTATTTAAAATATCGTAATAGATATTTATACAACACGTGTTAAAAATGTGATTATATTATAGAATGGGTTTTGAAATGAGCTCATTTTCATCTCAACTTCGTTCTCCAATAATGCATAATTTAGTGCGCATGGAAAATGAATGCCAGACACTAAGCAAATATGAAATATAGTACTCTTGTATTGTCATTTTATTGTTAGTATTAATACGCGGGCTGTTTGCTTCGCTAATGTCCCAATTACAATAAAAATGAGCAAAGATAATGCATGCATGTTTATATTTTCAAAACTAATGATCATATGGACATGAGTTTCCTTTTATATTGAAGAATAATTAATAGAATTGCATTTACAGGTGCTAAATGTCCCCTTCTATCCGATAGTCAAATTCGATTTACACCTTAAATAGCTTATCTTGAGAGACAGGTTTGATGGCTGCTCAATACGGTTCTTCAGTTTAACTAGGGAAGGAATATAAACAGTGTTTTTCACAAAGTTCGGCGACCTTGAAGGGATGTGATGTAGCGCAAAATCGTTAGTTTCAGTACGGCCATTCCTCTTTGAGGAATCCTACAATTTAAAAACTGCTGACATATAAAGTTATATATAACAGTATGTAGTCTCCATTATGGTTAACACATTTTCCCTATCTATGTCCTAGTACTTCTGTATCTGGGTGTGTTTTGATACTGAGATATAGCTCTATCTCTAATTAGGCTTTTATTTTAGGTACGCTGAAAAAGGTTCGGTTTGTCAGTTTATATAATGAGTCTATACATAATAGGTTACAATGTGACGTGATGTAAAGAATCGTTTTGATTGTTAAATGAGCCATGGGCAGAGAAAAATGATCAGTTCTCGTATATAGTGAATTAGTGAAACTATCAAATCTTACCTTTGCAGCAGTTATTCTTTCTCCAGTCAATGTAATTGTTATAAGTGTAGCAAAAAGTGCGAGACGAGTTGTAACCATTCCCAATGTCATAAAAAGAGCACGAATATAAGCGTTTTTTCTTATGATTCTAATTTCAGCTTTTCTTGCTAACGCAATAACTTTTTGGAATGGTATTTCCCATGCGTACATTTTTATCACTTGTATACCAAGAATGATTTCGTCCATTAGTCTGATTCTTTCGTCAGTTTTTAAAGCAGTCATCTTTCTATATTTTGATGCAAGTCTTCCAGAGTAAGCTGCAGATATACAAATCTTTCAATCATCAATCATCATCATCAGTATGTCGATTACAATAATAAATTCGCAACATAATATTTGGACCATTCGAATATGAAACAGCTATTTTCAATGACATGTTTTATTTGTATAATATTTTAATAGAAGAATTGGATTTTAATACTTATATTTACTGAATATTACCTTGTAAAGGAGCCATAACTATAACAACTAGAATTCCTGCAATTCCTGGAAGTCCAGATCTTTGAAATAGTAAATACATTACTATTATACCGGAAGTAGGACCAATCCACATTTGATGAATCATCATTGACGCAAAATCAAATCTGGCTACATCATTTGATAGAAGATTAACAACCTTCCCTGCCGGAGTATCCCCTAACGCTGTTCTGCTTAATCTAGTAGCCTAAATGATATATGAAGTAGATGAATTTGGAACAAAGTTAAAGTTTGGGAAATTTTTCAAAAATATTCGTTTCAATTATGAACTTGCGTATGCCTGAAGCTTATTTGAAGATATTTTTAGGAGATAAATCTAATTTGTAATTATACAAATTAAAAAAATAGGTTTAAACGTATTTAATTAATAAATATGGAAAAAAGCTTTATTATTTCAAGGAATATATTTTCCTATATGTAAATACAAAGAATACTCGATCTCTGGAATCCATCAAATTTTTATGTAATTCAAACTCTGTGAAAGAGAATAATCACAAAAATCGATGGATACTGATCGATGGCGAGATAAATATTTAGTATTCACTCTATATAAAATTTAAAGCTTTGCAATTTGTTACAAACTTCACCTGGATATACTGGATCGTTAATATGTATATGGCGACCACGCCATTTGACCTTGCATTTGGAAATACTTAACACAGGTACATATTTCTCCATACAGACTACCTCAATAAAATGATAATCCGTCCACACCTGACTGACCAATACCTGACATTGCAAATAACATACAATAAAATCAATCCTACCCGACATAGCTGACTTGGGAAACCCAATACCGGCTATCTGCTCATTGTTCCAGGAGAAATTAATTATGCATCGAGATAGATTTCGAACACCGAGGTCTCAGCGAGGCTGCGCCGTTTTCCAGAGACTTAGCTCCCGCGACGTAATCTTACATTGTATATAGTTTGGTTAAGGTTTAATAATAAGTCACTAATACAAGCGCCCATAAGTAAAATATCCGTTCCGAGTTGATTTCTGCACATTTTGGAAATTCACAATGTATTAGTTTTAATTTGAGTTAATTTCAAACTACAAACCAACCCTGTTCAAATATAAAAAAAACGGAGCAGTAATCTCTATTTATTCCATAGGAAAGTCCTCACAGTGCTATTTATGGCATACTAACTATTTTACGACACATCAAGTTTTACCTTTTCACTGCGATGCCCTTCTTTAGTCGGACCAGGGAAGTTTTCCCGGTTTTGCCCCATTTTAGTAGGTCTAGACAAATGCTCTGTGCTTGCGGACCATCCCTAAAGTCGGGCACAAGGTTTTCAACATACGACTGTTGCAACTGACTAAAATAGTCTCATAATCGCATTCTAATGGATTTCAGAAATTATTGATAAAGTAATACTAGCAGTGAAAAGGTTAATGGTTGATCAAGTGAACTTCTCCATGTATGATTTCTCTCAATTATGAGAAATTGCTCTGGATTATTCTTAGTAGTGTGTTCAAATATCAAAAGAATCTTGATGTTACTTTTCTTCAAGGGTCAATTGGTTATTAGAAATCGACCTCAATTTACTAATTTCAATAATAAATCGATTTTTTCTTAAGTTTACCTTCTGTGAAACTTCACTTTCAATAGTCCTGAATTTTAACTCCTTCACTAGAATAACCCCAATACTATTTTATTGAGAAGAATTTGTGATTTCCTGATATTAGTAGACCTCAATGTCCTTCGTTTAATGTTTAATGTATATTTTAGTTTGTAAGATCGATAATCAATTATTTACAATAATAACTGCATTATTGCGATAGGGCAATAAACTAATGTGATTAGCATATTGCATGGAGGCATATTTTGCAAAAATCCTATAATTATCAATTAAAAAAATAACAAAGGGAAAGAGATGCTTCATTAGAAGCTAAATATAGTGGTATGACTGAGAAAACTTTAATAGTTAATTGCTCTCTGATCTACAGTCTATAAAAGGCGACAAGGACGAGAGGAGTGTACCATTCCAACAGAAGGTGAAAGACTGTTATACGATTCGAGCTGATGAACATACTTACTGCGGATGCTCTGGATACTTGGACAGAGGGGCAATGAAAGTGCTGGCGACCTATCTAAGCCAGTCATCTGCAGTCACAATTGGTTCCTCGCGAATTAAGTAAACCATAAGCTGTAGAAAAAGGAGAAAACAAAGAGGTACAAATTCAGATGTGCCAAAACCATCATAGGGGCTAATAACCCCTCATTTTAGGCTGTATAAATACTACAGCTAAGTTAGGGAGAAACAATGACCCTGAAAAGGCTAATCCCAGAACATTAGGAAGCTGATTATCACAGATACAACAAAGAGAAGACCGCAGGTTCTGTGTGATAGATTAGAAGACTACGATATACATCTTCTATTACTGTCAAGCGCTGATTGGTGACAATTTCCAAATTTTGAAGTCTCCATGGGCTATGTCCAGAACACCAACGGGACTGCAAAGAGATTACCTTTGCAATTAGGACCAATAAGACCACCTCAATAAATGTAATACTAGGTGTGAAGACTAAAAGAGATACACTATTAAAAGATCGTAATAAACTCTATGAAGGACTTGTTGAAAACTTTTGATTTTCAACTCATATTTATTATATGTATATTTCAAGATCTAATAAATTTCCATCTCAATATAAAGACTCTAGAGAAACGTTTGAACGGAACATTCCAAGTACAACTTGAAGTTAATGTAATAATAATGGATTAATCGATGATAAATATGGTAACAGATATCTAATGAATACTTACTTTTCTGTACACTAAAGCACATACGGCTGATCTTACTCTCATTCCACAATGACCAGCATTTATGAGAAATTGATTCATGATTAAAGATATACCCAGTGTGAATGAAACTAATCCTACAGCGTACATATATGCTTCAAACTTTGTTTTCGTGATTTTTTCAGGACTGTAATAATCCAATATGCCTCCCAACATAGTAGGCTGGAATGTTCTAAGTCCTAAATCGCTTATACCTATTAAGATTCCCAGAAGGGTGTATTCGACCCAAAAGGTTTTAACTATAGCTTTTAATAGACTCGGTTTCTTTTTTGGGTTCTTTTTAACCATTTGCATTTGTTCATTCCAATGTCTATTGAGAGAAAAAATAATATAAGTATAATACTGATCTAAAATCGAAAAAAAAAATATGACAATGTGGACACATCGACAATAAAATTCTATCCATATCCTATATATAGTATATATATATATATATATATATATATATATATATATATATATATATATATATATATATACTATAAGATTGATAATAATTGATAAATATTTGGCTAGCGCTTGGAGTTAGCGCACTTTATAGGATTTTAGGATCTAAACTATTGTAGAGAAGTGTTGTTGTTTAATCACAGATTTAGTGAAAAGTCTCAATTGCTTCATATCTGGAAAGTATAGATGCCAACCTAATAACTTGGAAATGTATCTAGAGGTCTAAGCATTATAAAAACATATTCAAAACTGAATATATTACTTATGCTCCATCTGCAGTTATTAAAAAAATGATGGTCAAGGTGCTAACACAAGTCAAATACCAAACAAAAGATGGTAATAACGCGTTGATTACGAATTTACCTCTATTTTCCATACAGTTTGTTCGTAGTAAGTAACTTAATTTGCTAATATTTCGATTTCTTTTTACAAAAAGAATTTTAAATAGCAAAATACATCTCTACAATATTCCGAATTACAGTTTTGGTAATTTGATTGCGATTTAGATCATCTACATTACCTACACTGCGTCTCAAACTGAAATATGATAAATTTTTATATATGTGTGGAAATTTCAGAAAAAAACTGTTATCAAGATAAAAAATATTCCTTGGAAATCTTATATCATAAATTAATATCCCCTATTCAATCTTTATTTTTTCCGACTATTAACCTTCTTAAATATACAGTGCTTTTCAGATAAAAGTATCCTCCTTTAATAACTTTTGTAATACTGGTATTTAGAAAAAAATCCAAAAACACGTCAATTTATGTTGGAAGGGGCAAGCATTATGGCTTATTTAAACTTACTGGAAAAGCCACCCCCTCACCCCTAGCAGCATCCCCTTTATTTTTTTAAATTACTTTTCATATTTTTTATGTAAAATTTGGATACTCCTCTTTGAGCTGATTTCAAAAATGTATAATACTTGTAGGTTAAAGTGGTTAGTTTATGAGATAAACAATTTTTCTTTTAAGAGCACAAATTTTACTTATTATTTACTTTCACCTTATTTGCCTGTACTAAAATGGGCTGTACAACAGTTCAAACTCTTTAATCTTTTTAACTGTGCTATTTATTATGAAGTTACAATAAGTGTTCAAAATGAGTACCATTCACTTCCATACAATGGTATAATCTATTTTGAAATGCCTCTCTGACATTGCTTAATACGGCTGGATTTAATTGTCGACATTCATTTTCTATCCTCTCTCGTAAATAATCCAGAGATTCTGGTTGGGTAGCATAAACTTTTGTTTTTAAATACCCCCATAAAAAGAAGTCTAGGGGTGTTAAATCCGGTGACCTAGGTGGCCACTCCATCATCTGCCCCCTTCTACCTATCCAACGAGCGGGGAATGTTTCGTTTAAAAATTGTCGGACAGCCATAATGCTTGCCCCTTCCAACATAAATTGACGTGTTTTTGGATTTTTTCTAAATACCAGTATTACAAAAGTTATTAAAGGTGGATACTTTTATCTGAAAAGCACTGTATTCTAATGAGCGTTGTAATATTCATGGTTCCAAACGCCTACTCAACTGGAAAAATTGAAGTTTAAAATAAATTACAAAGCCCTTAAGGGTTGCTGCCAAGAAATAAAAAATGACTAATTCCATCATCTAATTTTTAATATATTTTGTGGATAATGTTCCAGATTTTATTATAGAAACTCTTTCTCCGTTCTCCGTTTTTAGATTTCTCTTTTAATCGGTAGTATGAAAAACAAAATAAAATGTAGCAAAAAAGTAGTTATGTCATGAATATTCATTAACGCCTAATAAAAATTGATATTCATAGTGAAAAGTGGAAATGATGAAATTATTTACATCTTTTAAATGAGTTTTTAATGGTCTAAACGACTTGCAAGTTTCAGATATTGATCATTTCGGTTACTCTGATACTACAATTTACACGAAATAGATGGAAAACATCTATTTTATTCTGATGATTTGACTTGAAGAAAATAAACAATAATTAATTCTTGTTATACTAAAGTATAGAATAGTCAGTAAATAAAGAGTTTGATATGACAGGTGCGAAGTTATTCCTGAATACGGTGTCCAGCTTATCAGTCGTTAATAAGGAATATACCACAAACATCTTGATAACATGGGGGCGTTCAGTTTTTGCAGCTAGTCAATGCAATATGAAGTAAAGGAGCTCATTGTTTTGCTCCGTTCCAGAACTACTTCAACTAAAAATTGGAAAAATATCATTTTCACTTTTAATACCCGTTCTTTCCATTGAGGTGAACACGTTTTCCCCATCGATCCCTTAACATGCAACTCTGCAAACCACTGATTTTCAGCACATGCAAGTTATCTTTATTTCAATTTGATGCCTGTTTGAGTTATGGTGGCTAGTACAAAGAGGGACCTGTGACTAGGTGTGTTACCCTGACGCAGGTATCTATGAGTCGTCCATTGTTACTAACCTTGCCTAACCTAAATAAAATTTCTTTGACTATGTTTAGACACAATTTCTTTTCTAGTTTGCTTGTCTGCATCTACATAATATGAAAAACCACAATTCTATAACAATGTAGTGTGTGGTAACTTTTTAAGTACTCCATCTCCTTGTTAGTCAGTATACCTCTCTTTACCATATTTAAATTCATTCTTTCCACTGTCATATCATACTGCAACTACCCTAATATAAATTCTACATTTTTCTGGAATAAATTAAACTCAGCTCTTTTAAATGCGAGTGTTTAAGCACAACACTGTGCTTTACAGGGTCAATTTTGATATTGATATGTAACTCTTTCGAATTTGGACTTTTACCCTAGACACGTTCCAAAAGTATCAGACTCACATACATAATAAAGTAAAGTTTGTTGTGATTTATAAATAGATTCGAGGATATATGGTCAACCATGGATTATTCAGTGATGTTTGCACTCCCCTTTTCAGCAGCTGGCAGCTTCTGGATTGCGACAACAGTTGCTGTTTCGATGTGAGAGGGTGTGTATCTTAGTAACGTGCAGTAAAAGATCTGCGTTCGTTATAATAATTAACCATTGTCACCCCACCAAACTGAGTATAATTTAGTTCTTAACAAGGTAATTATTTGCCTTTTTGTTATTCTTCTTCCATCATTTTAATTTCTCAATTACTTCTCAATTTTTATTATTGCTTAGATAAAAATGTATAGCTACGAAAATCAGCAGAAAAGGATTTAAGCTTTGTGATATGAGTTACAAATTGATGAAAAACCTATTGGCTCCAGTGATTCTGAAAAGGATGACTTTGTAGGCTACAGTCTACATGAATCTGAATCTGAACAAGAAGATGGAGTAGATGCGATGCGGGTATGGAAACAGCTGAAGATGGAGCTACGGTTGAAGAACGTGATCCATCAGGTAAGATAGAAAACAAGAAGGCAGTTGTGACACTGGAAGTGACGAAACTTCATAATAATATATAGGAAAGGTTAAAATAACTAAGTGGGAGAAATATTGTTCAGCTCTTTTTGTAAGAATAAGAGCTGAAAATATAATTAGAACACATCTATCTGGTGTTAAAGCCATTGTGAGACACTCTGGAACTCCTGAAATATATAGCAAAGTCAGTAGGCAGTTGATTAAATTGATGAGCAGCTGCCTGCAATGCCAGGGTGATTTGTCAAATTAATTCAGATCATATGTATCAAAGAAGGCGTTCGTTTTTACATGTTCTTCGAATGTCATTAGTACAAGGCAATATACCAACTCGACGAGATAATATAAGACTAAGTGTTGAGTTCAGAACGGGAGTCAAGAACTCCCTTGGTGATTCTAAAGAAATACGAAATACGAAATAACGTACGAAAAAGAAACAAACTAATAGGGTGATAAACATTAAAAGCTTATGCCTAGTTTGCTTCGAAAATAAGCAGTCATAACATTTTTAATAAGTATAGAGTGCTTCCAAATTTTTATCTGATTATATTTTTGATGCATCTATTTTTAGTGAAATGTCTTTTTGGGCTCTAGAGATAAACGTTCTAAAATTATTTTTCGTTGTTTTGTTATTTCTGTTTATTGAAAAATGAATAATAATTTTTTTCTGCCTAGAACCTTATTTTTACTCGAGGGATCCTTCTAACCCTAGCACATACTCGTACATGAAGTTGTAAAAATTCACCACACACGCGCCGGTTTAATGTTAGTATGATAGAAACTCAGATAATTCTAAATCAATGTAGCAGTAAACTTACTTTTCCAATCTGTCTCCAAGGTAATCACTTTTATCACCTGACAATGTATTATAAACATCGTCAACATCTAATTCCCTTTTCCACCCTGCCCTAAACGTTGGAACTGCGTACCTGAAAATGAAAAAATGTTAATATGAGAGTCGATTTTGTCGTATTAAAAGTAGTTTCTCACCAAAAAAATAACACCGAAAATATATTTGCTTTTTCCCTTGGGTTTGGATTATATTTAACTTCCGTGGAGTCCATAGTGGTTGAAATGAAAAATAGTCGATGGTGAGTAGAAACTTTATCAATAATTATAATTTGAAAAGTAGAATAATGATACTAATACATATTTTGGAACAGCTGTATTGGTATGCGATCTGTAATCAAATGAGGAAGTATTAATTCAATATGTTCATTCAAATTCTGTGATTCATTTAAATATAATCATAAATATTAGTATTTCCAATACACCAAAATCTATTAGGACATAAAGAGGTTGAAGAATGTTTATATTTCTTTTCCTTTTGTATCCATCTCTTTTAAAACATTTATTCAGATTTGGTATATATTTGATGGAAATCTAACATATTCAAGTTAGTAGCAGAAAGTACACCGAGAAGAACAAATCAAAGAAGTTGCGATCATGGCAGTTACGAAATAAAAAAAAAATAGATGCGTATCGGAACGACAAAGATATCTTGATACAGAGGCGCACATATATGGAACTGTCAGATATTCAAGTTATAAGATGAACAGAGATAATGTGAGACCGGATATTGGAACAAAAATTCGTGGCGAGCAATGTTAATGTATAAAACATTAGCAAAAAAATATAAATAAATACAAGACGTCTATGATTCCACTTATCACGTTTGAAATGGAGACTTAAGACGAAATAAATGGTGGAACAATAAAACGCAAAGGTAATATAGAAATAGAGGATGAATTGGATAGCGAAAAAATTATAAATTCATAATTATTCTGGTAGGTTCCATGGTGAGAAAAAAACATCGAATAAATATCATGGAAAAATCAAAATGGATCCTTATATATCCCGAACAAAATGGAACACTACAGAAAAATATAGAAATATTTCTATCTACGTCAATTTGAATATTGAATTTTGAAACCTATGAATTCAAAAATTTTTACAAGAATTAATACAATTAAAAGTCACCGAAAATCTTAATTATGTATTTCCCAGACGATGATTCAATGAGTATTCGAAAGCTTGGAAAATATATTAAAGTTAGTCCACTTTAGTGTTTCATTGCTACGTTCCCAATAAGAAATCGCTCATAATATCTTTTTTATCTGGTTTTACATGAATTTATTCATCTTTATATTGATTTTTCTATTCTACGTTTTTATAAAATTTTTTTGGATCCTGCTTTTCTCATATGTACATGTTTATCGAGCATTGAGACAAATTTGTACAAATTGTTTCGTAGAATGGGACTGAACCCAATGCTGTGCACCTGCTCTTCTTGATATCAGTATATTCCAAGTTTCTACTTTCATTTTAGTTTCGCTTTTGGTTATAGTAAATAAAAAAGTGAAAAAAATTAAGATTTTTGTGACAGAGGAATGAATTATTGTTCTGAAAAAAAGTATTTATTAAACTCAAGTTTTATTATCAGCACTAAAAATACATGTTTTTTTTAGACCATTTCACATGTCTCCTATATTCTGAGTCCGGTCAAATTAAAAACAGTAGTCAGCAAGCGTTGCTGGTTCCCATTTTCTTTGATAGCGCTTTTCAATTGCGACGATATCTAAATGAAAGTGTCCTCCGTGCTCGTCACTTGAAGCGCTCACATTTTCCGGAAAAAATCTTAGGTGGGAATGTAAAAAGTTTATTTTCAAGGGCATATTACATCAGAATGCATAATATGCGTTAAGTATTTATTGAATGAGATCAGAATAACTAGAAGAGTATTGTAGTTACCAAAATTTTTCAGTAACTTTGATAAACGCCAACAAAGCTTTTCTATCTTTTTCATTTGAGGTGATAATTAATGCCGATCTTTCATTAATTTTTGCCGCTGGAACCAACAAATATACCTTCCTTTATTTTATCAAAATTCGAAAAAGGAGTTTTCTTTTTAAATTTGAAACCAGTTCCATCTTTATCGATGGCTTCTACAAAATTTTTTTGTTTAGTCCTAATTTGGTGAGCTAAGGTGGTAATAGGATCTTTTCGAGATTAAATAAGGGTTCATTTTCCACATCTTCCTTCAGACTTAACTTTGAGAAATCAATGAAGAGTCTCTATTCTTCTGACATATGTTTAAAACCCAGTTTAAGCAACAATGTCTTAAGCAAACAAATCAATATATGAACTGTTTACGATATAAAGTAACTTCAACGCCTTGAAATTGACATTTTAGCTATTTTTGTGAGCAAATCCAGCTGCGAATTGTGTTTAAATTTTTTTTTCAGAACTGCTTGAACTCATTTTTCTCGAAAAGCCTTTCAGATTGGCAAATGAAAAATAAAAGTCGCTTATGTGATCGGTGGATTCGAGTTATATCACTGGTTTACCAGAAGTCATTGTTGAATATTGTCCATAAAACCAAACGATAAAATTTCTGTGATACAGCAGATGTGTGGCATCCATCATTTATCCTAGTTGCGAATATACAGGTTGAAATATGCACGATAGCACTTCTGAAATAAAGGTGTAATAGCCTATTTTTAACTTTTAGATGTGAATGTCAAAAGCTGATATTTTGCTGTAACTTTAGAGGCACTGCAATAAAATGCAGAACATATTTAGTTCGAGTAAGTTTAAGTGTTGCCTTTTGTTATTTATGTACCACTTTTTATATTTTGAATAATTTATATCAAATGTGCGAACTTGTCTTTTTTAAGAATAGCAATTTTATCTTTTTCATAACATATAATATTGTGCCCAAATCCTTGAAACAAATAAATTGTGTTGTTATCTATGTTATTGTAAAATATAGATATCTGTATACCATGTATATTTACAGGAAGCTGAAGATATTTTTATAAATATACCTAGTACAATAAAACTGTGTTTACTTGCAAGTGATAGCGTTTCTTTGTAATGAAATAATGTTTCGAAACATTTGATACATTATGGAACATGAATAAGCATTATTCTCTTCACATTGAAAAAAAATCAATTTTACATATACATACATACTAAATAATTTTATTCAACTCTTAGAGACGACAAAATTGTTTTATTAAAGATAAAACGTTGCTGAGATATGATCTACGCGTAAAAATGTTCAATAAAACCCGATGTTTTAGGTTGATAGAATGATAATTATTCACGTAGGTATCAGAAATGAATTTTATAGACCTTTATAAAAAGTAGTGAAAAACCAGGAAAATATTTTATGTAAAAATTAATTGAAAACAATAGGGTATTCTAGTAGAATTTATCTATTGTTACTTGGAGGACTATAAAAAGTATCAAAGATATTTTCGACCGTAAAACTAATATACAAGGGCGAGTTTAAAAGTGTTTATTATACCCATTTGTTCTACAAAAGTAGTGGATTTTACTAGTTTTCGTTTTCTCAGTACCTCTGTGTCGCCAAAGAACACATGTTCCTGAAAGCATTTATATTGAAAATATCAAAAAAGACTTTACACTTTACTACAAATATTTAATTTGGTTTAGATTGTTAACAGTTGCGGTTCGCATTGTTTGATGTATGTTATAATAGGGGTAATTGCATGGTTTGAGTAAAAAATAGTTTTGAATAAATTATACAGGGTGAGTCGGGAGGAGTGCACCAAACTCTAGGAGTGTATTATACACGTGAAAATAATGTAAAAAAAACTCATACGTTCTTATCAGAATTTTGTTGATTGTTGATTTATTCACAAATTATCACATAAAAACATTGACTTCTAAGCATTTTCTGCTTCGTCTAGGAAGAGCGTTTGTTGCTCTCCCAATTGACTCATTTTTTTCTTCTTTAATATGGGCTGCAGTATACTCAATTCGTCTAATTAGTGCATCGCGTGTGTCCACTTTTATTTTGTAGACTTCGTTTCTCATCCAGCCCCATAAACAAAAATCTAGTGGTGTGAGGTCTCGAGATCTTGCAGGCCAAATAATGGGATCTACACGACCAATCTCCAACACCCTGGAAAACGTTCGTCCAAATGCTGCTTGACCTGACGAGCGACCTATGCAGGAGCTCCATCGTGCTGATAGTAGATCTGCATTCTAATATTTACAGGAACATCCTCTAGTAGGCCTTGTAATTCATTTTGTAAGAAATATAGTTAGTTAATTAAATAACTGTCAACCATACCACATCACACGTTTACAGAAAGCCGATGTTGAAAATTGCTTTCGACTGTTGTGTGGGGATTTTTGTCCGACCATACATGAGTATTACGAGTATTATTAATGCCATCACGGGTAAATGTAGCTTCATCGATAAAGATACAACAATAAAACACGATGATTATTATTTATCCACCGACAAAACTTCATACGGTTAGCTTAATCCTCTGGTTGTAGATGCTGTAATCTCTGTACGTGATATAAGCCTTATTCGTGGAGTGTGTTTATCACCTTTTTTTGTGGAATTCCCAATTGAGTGGCAATTCTCCGTGAGCTAATAGTTGCATCTTCTTCTACTAGATGCAGAATATTTTTTACTTCTACCAAATCTTGTCGAGTAGCGCGTTCAGATGATATGTTAACACTAAGAAGCTTACCAGTCTCGTACAATTTGTTAGAAACTCTAATAAATATGTTTTTATCAGGATATCTTTGGTGTGTAAAATGTTGACCAGAAACCATAAACAAACACCATATTTGCATATTCTCAATTAGAATAAGTATCTGGCATTTTGCAACACTAGCAATCACATAAATTCGAAATTAAACGTTTAGTTACTGTTCACTGTACACTGACAGTTCAAATGCCTTTGAGCCTCTAACATGGCATACTTTGATAATGTTCAGATTCAGATATAAGTGGAAAGTTGAATGAACATTTTTAATTACTCCATAACTTGAAAACAAATGAAAATCGGATAAGGACATATGAGTTTTTTTACATTATTTTCACGGATATAACACACTCCCAGAGTTTGGTGCGCTCCTCCCTACTCATCCTGTATACAACTTTTATAATATTTTTTTTCAATTATTTCATCAATATTTATAGAAAAAAAAATTATTGAAAAATCAAAAATGTTGTAGGGGGTTTAAACATTTCAGTAATAGGCACCAAGAAAATCCGATAGTTATTCTCTCGGTTATTCCAAAATAATCGTTATTATTAAACTGTATAAATTTGAAAAATGGTATATAAATCGTGTTTTGTACCAGGATGTAAAAATACAACAACTAAAACACCTGAAAAGTGTTAACAAGAAATTCAAATATACAACAAAAATAGTTTGAAAGAATTGGTCGTTATGACAATATGAGTTGTAATTATTTTTGTTCCCAGGATCACTTTAACTTAAATGAGATTCAAATTGAACTCATTTTAATATTAAGTTTTTTATGAGTTTATTTTTAACGTGATTATGTAATGAAGTGAGAGCTCAAACTATAAAACGTTTATTCACTTTACTTCTATAGTTCTATATATAGAAAAATGTTTCATTTATACGTAACAAATAAATAAAAACTGTATTTTAACAGCACACGCTATGTTGCCTGCAACGATAACCTCGTGATCATCAAGCAGAAAATAGCCCAATGTTTTTATTAAACCTATAACAACTGAAAACCAATGAGAATCGTTATCTTATGTAGTTAAAAATTTGAAATTTTTACGATTTTCAATTGAATATTTAGATATTATTATGTATTATTTTAATAGGTTTTTTTGGATCTTATTTTAGTTTGCGATTGTCGTATTCAAACTTAGTGTTCTGATATTATTATTATTATTGAATAGTTAATTTCATTTACAGTGGTGGCAGCGAATAGTAAAAAAGATGTTGTTACGGAAGTGAGTTAAGAGTTGAGACATTATAAATTATACACTAAAATTACAGACAATTTATAAAAAACTGATTATAACTAACCGTATAATTCCAATAATCTCGTTGCCTTCAGTTCCGATGGGTCTATCCATATTAATAAGTTGCTAGGTATTTCATTAATCAAAATAAAACTGTCTAAGAGTTTTTTGAAAATGCAAACTTTTCGTTCCATTATTTGATCTTTATAAAGGCTCTGTACAATATGTATTGTCAATAGATTCGAAAAACCCAGGTGAAGATGTCATTCTTGATGTTATTGTCCCTCTTAGACAACTTTATCTCCTTTATATCCACAACAACATTATTAATAAATGACAAGTATGACAATGATATCAAGAACATTTCTTCAATATTTTTAGAGCTTGCTCTATTTATTGGATATGATGCGTCAAATAGAATGTTGATGTGAATAATTTAAATTATATGTGGTAAAAAACTTTCAAAATTCAAGCCAGTTATCCTATAAAATTAGTGAATTGTTTCATCTGTTTATAATCAAAGCGATATGTGGCATTATAAAATTATTGTCTAGTATGATACATCTCAATTATATAAACAATACGGGGTGCCGCTGATGGTGGCAGAATCCTTTGACCATATTTTTTGCTTCTTTAGGTAAGTATACAGCTACCATCCTAAAGTTTGCTTATCAGTAATAAAAATAATAACATTAATGATAGTAATAAACATGATAATGAAGATTCTATATGATAGTTTGCTTAGACTGGAATCGCTTCTTTATGTGCTTCACATTGCTTACGCCGATCATGTGATAGTTGTGATCACCGAAAAATCAGGAATAACGCAGCTTAAATTGAACAAGGCTATGATACGATAGGGGGATGGATGACAGATTACGGACTTCAACTCGTAACGGAACAAACTGATGTTTCTCACAAGGAAACCAATACAGACAAGACTGCCCATTGAGATCGAGACAGACAAAATCGAGTCTAGATGCGAAGTAAAGTATTTGAGAGTGACTTTAGATACGGAGATATCTTTCTGGCCTCACATACAGCAGACAGCTCGAAAGGCGGCCGAGAGGAAAGTATCTTTAAGCCGCAAATATTAGCGGACCATGGCCGAGAAACGAAGGTTGCTGATTGCAACAACTTACTCAATTCTTCTGTATAGGGCAGAGGTCTGTCCAGACGCCCTAAAAATAAAAAAATACTTCAAAGTGATGACGATGGTGCAGAGACAAGGTGCACTGAGAATCGCCAGCTCCTACCGGACTGTCTCTGCACAGGCTGTTCTGTGGTGGCGGGTATAATTCTCGTGGACCCCCTGGATTTCAAGCGTAAGAGGATATACAGAAGCTGCTGAGATATAAAACGACAGGATGCAGCAACCATCGAACGCGACGACTAATAAAAAGGTTTAGACCCAAAGTTCGGAAATGTGAACTTGTACATTACCCAGCTTTTGACCAGACAAGGTCTACTTCGGAAGGAATATTAACAAAATAAAGTACAATTACCTGAGTGTACATGTTGTGAACAAGACTCAAATGATGATGTGTAACCACTTGAGAGATTTGAGAGAGGAAGTAGAGAAGACTGTCGGCAGCATAAACCCTCTTAATATAGTCCAGGTGATGCAGCACGAGGCAGAATGGTAGCAACTGGTTGCTACCTACGCAGAAACAATTTTTAGGCAACAGAATGTAGAAGGCTGCCTGGTATGACGATATAATAGAAACGTAACAAACGGAACAACATACAAGGACAGACTCACCAACCAGAAATAATATCACAATAGTTCCTGATTAGACGGAGATGAAGGAAGATAGCGATTTAGATTACGAGCGTCCCACATACCCATCAGCTTTCCTGGGGGAATCCGTTACTTGGAAGCTACAGTATTTAGAGATAATAACAAAGTTAAAACAGTGGGCAATTGAAAATGTGAATAAATATCGGTAGTTCCCAATTTTTACTCAATGTATCAATGTGAAAATTATCGTTGTATAGCACAGTAAAATTTTTATTTTGCAGAATTTCCTGACTTATAATGAGTTGGGTTATAATTATTGGAGTATTGGCGCTTCTCGGAAACTATGATCAGGTTAACACGATCATGATCTGAATATTCGTAGAGTTATCCGGATCTTGTTAACTGTTGTTTGGAAACTTAGAGAGATTAGCCGTATGATATCATCCTTTCTACTTTAATATATCGTTAGTTCTACTGCATTTATGCGATAGTTGATTGGCCTTCATTATAGGTCATTAAGGGATGGCGTCACAACCAGACGACATATTGTCTTGAGGGAAAAATATTGCGCTATTTACAATAAAATTATTATCAGTAGTGGTGTTTTTTTTCCATTGTTTTAGCCACAGTTATTCATTTTAATGAAAAAAGTTCTCGAAACAATCTTCTTGAATGAAATAAAATCTTTGTTTGTCCACCACGTTAATATGGCCGACGATTCAAAACACATTACTCGACATAAATTATTGAATGAATTTGCCATTTTGTGTAATGTGTGTGTGTAAGTGAATCATGTCGGCAAATAATTCACGTTACAATTTGAGTCAATTCATTTAGTAATGAATTGTTATCACAATTAAATGTCTGGTAGTTGTTTAATAGTCGATTATTATCTCTTGTGATATTTGAACATACCATTTTTGGGGTATACTTATGTCGTCTGGCGCAAATGACGTTACGTGATACGTTATCTTAAGTATTTTCATATTTGATCAGATAAAAAAATAGTTCATAGTCATGATTGCATAATTCTGTTGCAAATTATATATACTTTTGGATTCAAAAATTGTATAATTTCATGTTTGTCAGATCAGATAATCGAAAATGTGTCAATATAAATTGTTGAATTATGTAAAACCTAAATACTCAAGTAAAATATATATTATGAGGGTAAATAACAAGAATAAAAATTGCAAAACAAATCGTTCATCGGGAAAAATATAAGAAACCTCCAATGTCTTGAAAACTTTTATCTAGTTTATATCTAGTACAGTAAAAATTAAATGAGTCATCTGGATCGTAGCCTGCTGGACGTCTAACTGGTTAACCTCAGGGTCAGTTACGGAGGGAATTTCTCATAATTTATTGTGAACTGAATGTAATTTTATTGTGTCTAATAATTTTATTTATTCATAATATTTGAGACCATACAGGGTTATATCTCGGATGAAAAGCTTCGATCAAAAAGGAAATTTTTATTTTTAAATTGATTATATAAGCAATTATAGGATCTTTTGAAAATATTCTATTCTATAAGGATTAGATTCTCCTCAAAAATCATCATAAAAATTAATTAAATTGGTCTACCGTACTCGGGGCCTGACAATAACAATATTCTAATTTCAGAAAGTATTTCAATTTATTTGTTGTTGGTTGAAATGACTTAGATAATGCTACTTTAACTTTGAATTAACTGTCTACTCCTACTACACCATCAAAACAGTTTGCGACGTATCGCATTCTATCGTAAAATATTTCCTTGCATTTAACCTTTGTTTGAACCCAATCACAAAAATGTGTCCTCCAGTGTTATTTTGAAGCAGACATCTAACTATTGATTTGACACATTTCATTTGCGTCGCAAACTGTTTTGGTGGTGTCCCATTCTATCGCAAAATATCTCATTTTATTTAACCTTTGGTTGAACCCGATCCCAAAAAGTGTGCTCCAGCGTTACCTTGGAGCACACCATCGGTAATATCGGGCGACAGTTCTAATTAACCCACGTGCGAAAGTAACATAAGTATAAGTGGAGGATTTAAGTTTCTAATGCAGAAGTATTCGTAAACTCATGAATTTATTGATAGAATAATTTTTAAAGTTAAACATGATTCTATAATTGGACTAAATATTGGGCACATTGTTTGATAAGCTTTTATCTTAAAAATGATTGGATTAATTGAAATATCTTGTATACTATTGATTTCAATTAACATTCGCGTTTCTCAATTATTCAGTTAAGACTAGAAATTCGATTTTAATACCGTAAATCGTATAATTTTCCTACAATTTTCGTGCCTAAAATCCAAAAAAGTTCACTTTTATCGTGGTTTCAACACACAACACAAAAAATACCTAACAATATGGTATTCACATTGCATAACATTGTCTATCATAATAGAATTTCTAATCCGAAAGATATGATTGAGACTTGGAAAAATTTTGGACGTACTATAGTCCAAGAGCTAGCTGCAAAAAACCTGGCATATCGAGTTACCAGATGAATATGGTGCACAACATTGCTATATTTTTTCTACGGTACATTTTTGGACATAAACTGTACCTATCGAGTAACCGCTTGAAACTGATTTTAAAATTTAGTTGAATCTGGTGCTAATCTCCATGGCACGAGTAACCGCTTCAAATTATAATCAAATTAAAGTTTAAACATTTCTTATTAAGAAAATACATAGTGCCACTTCATTTTTAGTGACAATTGCCTGGCACGATATTTTATATCCCTGCTTATACAACCATATAACAGAACCATTGGGAAATCAATAAATAAACATCAAGTGTTTTTTCTATTCATACGAATATTTTATGAATGAAGTATAAATATAAAATACAATGAAACTTTTCTCATATATTTCACTATAAAATTAATAAAAAACTTAAATATGTAAAAATATACATTAAAACATATATATATATATATATATATATATATATATATATATATATATATATATATATATATATATATATGGAATTATTATTAAATGTTATCATGATCATTATCATCACTATCGTCATGATTATCATCAATGAAGTCTCCGTCACTTTTATCATGATTATAATCATGGTCAACCTATTTTCATAATGATTATCATCGTTATTATCCTCATGATCACTATCATTATTTTCATAATCATCGTCAATTATCAATTTCATCAAGCTCTACTTCATCAAGTTCTACCATAACAATGTCTTCAACTAAGAGAGGTGTCGGATCACCTTCGAACCAAAGCGGTTCAATTTTATTGTCATTAATTGTCCATCTGCATTATTCTGGTGAGAAATTGATGCAGTTAGCTTCTGTAGCATTTTGCCACATTGAAGTTACATAAATGGTTCGTAGAATTTTTTGTTTCAGTGATTTCCACCATGATGGAAGTTGAGTTGAATCAAATATTTTTACATTTTTCATAAAATATTCTGTAGCATCATCTCCTATTCTTCTTTATATTTTTCATTTAATATAACGAATTTTCCATAACACTCAGGATGATATCCAGCATCATGCATCGTTGTAGGAAAATTAATATCGTGATACTTATGTTTTCTTTGCTTACGAAACACGAGCATACGCTTAGACTTTTCAAAATGAGCTTCATCGAAGTCTTTCAAATTGTTAGCTGGACCACATAAAAACACATCTTCATTGTTGTTGCTCCGAAGCACTTTCTGCACTTTTTAAATAATAATTAATAGGAAATACTCTAAAAAATTTTCAAACGACGTTTTAAAGGATCACGTGCGCACTGCACCACAACTAGTTCAATAACTGAGACGCTCAATGTTCGCATCAAGTTTGGACAGCGTTTCCATGTATCTTTTTCTAATGTTAAATTTCTCTCTCGGTAGCATGGATGAAGCGTAGTAAAAATTATCTGCTCACAGCATACCTGAGAAAGCGACGCTCATTGTTGTATCTAATATTACTATAAGACTAGAAGAAAGCGACATTAAGTCTATGAAAAATGTACATGAGTCTTTCTCTCTTTACTCCAAAATAGTCCTTGACTAGCCTTGATAATATATGAATACTAATAGTATAGGGCTTGAAGGAATATAAAGTATATTGCCAGACATTTGTCACTACAATAGAAGGGACACTAATGTATTTTCTTAATAAGAGATGTTTAAACTTTAATTTTATTATAATTTGTAGCGGTTACTCGATAGGTACGGTAAAGAAACAAAAAAAAAATTTAAAAAGTGTCGTGCCATGGGATTAGCACCAGATTTAACAAAGCACTTGTTCATAATTATTTTTTACTCACTTGAAACTAAATTTTAAAACCAGTTTCAAGCTGTTACTCGATAGGTTTAGTTTATGTCCAAAAAATATTTGCCCTGGTACTAAATGATTTTTTCAATAGTTACAGTGAGTAGTATCATTCAAAAATACTTCATCCGGTAACTCGATAGACCAGGTTTTTTGCAGCCTCTTGGACTACTACTGTAATTAGGAGTCAGCAGACTTTTTTGCGGGTATATCGATAGGCTTCCGAATATTTTCAAATGTCACAAGCAATTTTTAACCACCAGTAAAATAAAATTCAATCACAACTCATTGCAATTGGAGAGGGGCCTACCTAACACAATCAATGATTGTAAAAAGCTGTCCAAGGTTATTCAAAATACGTAGTAAACAAAAATAGTAAATGCCACATTATATAGTTCACATATTTATATTTATGATTGTGGGCTATACTATAGGTTATAGTATATTATACAACACTCCACCAACACTTACAACTAAACTGTCTGACGCGAGTTTCGATAACCACTGACTGAAGACAAACTGGTCTTCAGTCAATGAAGACGATCACTTAGTTATCGAAACGCACGTTAGACAGTGTAATCGTGAGTGTTGGTGTATTGACGGTGTAAATAGTGTATTTTGTACAGTATTTTTTCTATACGCAAGACATTTGCAATTTGGTAGATTTACCTGATCAGTTGTAGGCTTCTTTCTAATATACAAATAAAAGATTATGTCTTTTTACCACATAAACTTTATATTAATTTAACTGTCGCTACTTCTAGGCATTTTAATAATTAAAAAATTATTATTTTGAGTTGACATCAAATGAAATAATGGCGAGTAGAGAGAAGGAGGAGTATCTTATATGAGAAAATGTCTAGCTGGATACTATAATTAACAGTTCAGAAACCTTCCAGAATGGCACTGCTGTAGACAAAGCGTATGGTATGAATGAGAAATTGTAGATTCCTCTGAAATTTTCCCTAATGCTAATGTGTGCCACTCTTATTTAACATTACGATGGTGTCTTCTTCATATACAAAGACTTTTTCTCCTTCCTTGTACCCTCAATAAATGAAATACTAGAGGTATAAATAAAGAATTATCAAATGCAAATGTATGTTATTGGTTTTATTCAAGAAGGATCACAAAGCAGTTACGTCGCTTCTATGGAATTAACTTTTTCATTAGATGACAGGATTGTAGCGTTAAGAAAATCATTAGTTGCATCGTGGAAATAGTTGCTTTTGAATGATTAAGATGTATCAGTGTGGAATCATTGTATTATGAATATAATAACAAAAAATAATTGAATGTTGATGGGCTTGTGGAATAATGGCTTAATAACTCTAAACTTCGCTTCTAACCTTTACACTATCACGCATAGGTATTCTAAAACAAGTTCATAATTTTCTATACGTAGATTGCTCATTTGAACTCAATTTTATTAGCCTTTTGTAGCCTGAATTTAATTTGCCGTAAGAAAATTTCTATTCGGTTAACCACTATGTAGAATCCAAAATTATGTAGGTATATTTGAAAATTTCATTGAAACACTTGAAACGTATTGAAATAATATTCCACCGACCCTGTTCTATTGTCAAAATATGATATAGATTTTCCTTGGTGATCCTAATATTATTATAATGACGAAAGTACACCTGATTAATTGAAATCGATGTTTAAACAAGTAATACGGAAATTGTTTGACTACCGTAAATTGAGGTCTTGAATTATCTGTTCCGATAATATCGCAAGCAAACACTGACCAAAATGACATTTTAAAATATCAACAAAATTTGCAGAAATTAAGGTAAATATAATGAATTGGAAATTTTTGATTGTTATCGAAGTAATTTTCTCAAAACTTGCCGTAGTTATAAAAAATTACTATTGCCTAAAATGTAGTACGACATTTATTATTTAAAAAATGGACGAACCATATCTACTATTTCTCGAAAAATTTAATTTTAAAGAGAAAATATTCGGATCAAATGTTAAAATTATTTCCGCGGATTACGAAACAAAGTCAAAAGATTATTTGTTTGGGAGGGATGTCAGATAAACTGATATATAATAGTGTGATCTTTCATTATGACCTATTGTTACTACATGGTCCATCTAACTCGTAACAAAACATCGTACTAAAATCATTCTCAGCTGAGCAACCTTGTTAAAATCTCTCGCCAATTAATCAATTTGATATTTCTTCCTCATATGTCAGTTTTAGGCACTAAACACCACATTGCCCCAGATTGTCTTTCCTTCATTAAACAATGCTTGGTTACTTCTATGTAAAATACTTATATAGTACTTCATATTTCAAAGTATCTTCCACATACAAAAAGAAAGTCTCCATGAATTTTTCATTATTTCCAATTTTTTAATGGAACTTTTCAAAAAATTAGCACTGTCATCTCCGTTCCAATCAAGCTACAACACTTTAGTTATATGTCCCATGTAAAAGATACTTTTATTCCTTCCTACTCATAAGATAATCTTTCCTTCTATGGGTGAGACAGATATAATATAAAAAATTTCCAAAATCCATGGTATTCGTACAACCTTTGCTTGACTTCCTACTGCTCCTACCTCAAACAAATCAACTAACCTCTGTTTATCATAAATTCCGATATGTCTTTCAATAATTTATCATCATAGAAACATACAGGTATTCTCATTTCCTTTCCGATTCCAGATCACCTTCTTCTAATGACTAATGCCGATAATAGTAATTTTTCCCTTAAAACTTTCTGAAAAGACCACATTTATAACATAGTGCAACAAACAGAAAACCTCACCATAGGTTTTTTATACGACTTTTTGGAAACTATGATCTGAATGTTCCGGAAACTAATCTGGATCACGTTCATTGTTGTTCAGAAACTGGTGGACCAGTGGTTATAGAGGTATGCGGTTTTTATACCTTTCCGAATTTCAGTATGAGTTTTTGTAAATCATGGTTTAAATTTGAAATTTCAACCAAAAATTGAACGCTGTTTCGCTGAATGTTCGGAAACTAACCCGGATCACGTTCATTGTTGTTTAGAAACTGATCGATTTTATTCGGTTTTAGTCATATCATATAATCCTTTCAACCCTGGTAGACCAGGGGGTGAATGCGATCAGCTGACGGGTTGTTTCATTTGTATATGGTTATTTAAACTTTGAAAATTATCTAATCACCTGGCTGTCTACTACCAATTCTCATGAGAAGCGTAATTGGTTAAAGAGGTATGCGGTTTTTATACTTTTCCTAATTTCAGCATAAGTTTTTGTAGGTCATGTTTTAAATTTGAAATTACACCCGCAAATTGAGCGCTGTTTCGCTGAATGCTCGGAAACTGTGACCTAAATCTCTTTCTAGGTTAGGATCCGCAATCAGCTGTTAGGTGATCTACCTAAACTCGAGTTGTACTTTCCGAAAAGCAATTTAGTATATACAATGCTCGGAACACATTAATATTTTTCTTTAACTATAATATATACCGTGCTAAAGACAGCTAACAAATTTAAATGAGAAATGTCTCGGTGAATTACTTCGAGACGTCATTGGCAATGAACGATGTGCGCGGAAAAAATATTCAATGAATATCGGTGATTTTCACAATGTTGCCATTTTTCATGCCGCGACCGATCATTATTACCTGAACTAGACAGAACCGTTGTCGGTGCATTCCTCTGAATATAAATTAGGTTAGGCAAAGTTGGTTAACCCTTATTAGACTTTCAAAACGTTCAATTCAAGTAATAACTGCTTAGACTTTATGTAAACAACGAAATATTTAATATGAAAGTATACCTACATATAAGTACCGTTGGTTTCACAAAACACTATTTTAATTATCCACGTAATTCACTCGTTTCAAAGAGGATAACATTTGATCCAGTCTATACGCACAATTGCTGTATTCTAAAGAAATATAGTAATTTCATATCTCTTACTGATAGTAGGATTAGTCACATCGATTTACATAGATATGTGCAGTACTACAATGTAAAATGCTCAGCATTATTACAAATGCGTAAATTAACAACTCATAGGCGCGTTATTAACATTTTGAGAAAAATAATAAAAAAGCAATTACTTCAATAATGTGAAGACAGACGAAAGAAAACTTAAAACTAAATGCAACGTTAATACGTAAATTCTAAGAAGTACATCACCTGTTGTTTATTATATTAGACAAATATGTATGTTTCTTAATTAGAGAGCTCATAGGCGCACTTAACTAAATTTTTGATGTGATTGAAGTCGATCGGAAAAAACAATCGAAACTGAATGAAAATATCAACAACACATATAATGAAATAGTAAGTCATCTGCTGCAATCATTGGGGATAACTTATCGGCTCTGATTATCTCATAGGTTACTATAAATAAATTTTTAATCGGTTATTTTGGTTCATATTTATATTGTAGATATGTAAGAGAAAGTTGTGGTAAAGATTTTTTCAATATGAGGTACGAAAAATTTTATAGATTACGTCGAGTTACAATTAAAAAAATAATAATCGATTATTATCGTTTGCTAGAGTAACGTTCCTTACAATTATATAATGAATCGACCGATAAAAATATTTCGTAATAATATGAAACGTACAATTATTGTAAATAAGTTGAGAAACATTGTTGTATGAATGTTGTGATAAAGGATCTATAGTATCTCCTTTTCTTGCCGATAATACTCAGTGTTTACAACCTATTTATTAATCGCAATCATTTAAGAAAGATCAGGATGTGGAATGACTCTAGCTGCAAAAAATCTTCATCTTCTAGCGTCTGCAGATGTCCATTGAGGCTGCAATGCCCTGATAAAGCTCCTGTTACTATTACCAGGAATATTTTGCCTTGTTCAGCTGCTGTACATTATTCCAGAAACTTTTCTCTATCAATCTTCTCTCATAAAGTTTTCTTCTTCGATCTGTGTCCAATTCTACAAAAGGGTTCAGGTCCTATGAAAAGTTCATCTGCCCCTACTTAAGCAAATCTTTCTGGTATTTCATTTTCCCAATGTTCCCCGAAACCCATTGGAGTTATTCTTTTTACGTAGCTTATTTAACTTGTCCAGGTATTTCTACCATATTTTCAACGATGTCAAGATGAAATTATTTAGTTAGCTTTAGGTATTAATTACGGGATTTATTTGAATAAGGACCGATACATTGAATAAATTGGCTATAGACTTTTTGACGACCACGCCATAAGCTGTCGCATTCAAAAATATATAGTACATGTACACATTCATTCATGATGTTTCTCACCCTCCGATCGGATTCCCGGAACCTTTTTGCGATCAAACAATAATCATTTGACCCCTGACCGATCGATACTTGACCCAGGGTATTCCACATTGCTTTATTTTTGGAATTCCTGGTCACCTTTCTTTCAGAACCTTCTTAGTGTCCTAATAGCCTAAATACGTTAATCCTATCCTCTACCTTCCACACGGTTTCAGGACAGTGGAGCTGCGCTCGAGATAAATCATGCGTGACTAAGTTTGGTTTTAAATTTTTTTTTTATTTGTGCTACCTCTTTGCCATCCTCGACCATAACACTAGCGCCCATAATTTTATCAGTTAATGGAATACCCATTGGTCAATATTTGTATCAAATTCCAGCCTTTCGATCCATATTTGTAGTTAAGAACAATCGATTCGTTTTGATTTTAGATGTTCTTCTGTAGAGGACGAACTGAAAACTTCTAATATTATTTTTCTATATTAGAGCTACAGAACTCTTTTCTGATATCTGGAGCGCTATTCTTTTGATCATACGTGCCTTTCTGTAAAATCCAAAATCTACGTCTTTAAATGTATTTTTTTTCCGATCAAAGACTTATAAATTATTTTTCTATAAAAACTTGCTTCGTTTGAAACCCACCTTAAATTCCATAATCACCACAAAAAATCTTATCTACATAAAAACATGTTTAATGATAAATATGAGAAATCGTAATCAAACAATCACATCGTCCTTTTACAATGTATGGGTTTCAAATGAAACAAACTCCGTTTATAGAGTTTACAGTGAGTTTATTTTTATTCATTATAAATCTCTTCAACTTGTTGGAAATATTGAATTGAAGGTCTACGTGTGAGCACATGAAATTGTATTACTTCATATGAGTTTAAATATTCATTGATTTATCTCAAATATGTTAACTTGCACCAAATTTCATTGAACATTAGTGCGCTGTATACTAGGACGACATTATATTAGTATCTGCAACGTATTTGGGATGGCAATCCACATAATAGGAACTATCAAAAATGTCACAACAACGAAAAATGAAGAGCTAGCGAGAAGAAGCAAATACGGATGTGAACTTTAACTACACCATTATTCATAAATCAATAACACTACCAATGTCACTAGACCAAATCCATATGCATATCTTTAGTATATTATGTTATTATTCAAAATATTCTAAATATTCACGTATCAATATGGTCTAGTGATATTTTTGAAAACAAATTGTTAGAGGACAATTTTTGGAAAGTTTTCCATTAAATGTATAATACAAAAAATCGGTAGCACCAGGTATCTAATAATTAAATAAAAACGCCGGATGAGCTGATTAATTTGTTGTATGACCTCTTCTCAAATGTATATGTGCGCAACGGTCTTGACTAGTCACGCAACTATGAATTATGACGGCCTTCTAATACTGAAAATTAGGTTATTAATTTGATCTGCATTATTAATTTAAATCTACAGAAAGTGTCTTAATTGGCTCGGCTAGAATTTGAATAGTTTTTGCAACATAAGATTAGAAATTTTTGCATCATATGGATTCACCACCGGCCGGAGTATAAGATTGGAATAATCAATTGCTCTTAAAAATCCTTAAGTTAAGAAAAAAGATAAGCTCTTTCAAATGTGTTGCTTTCTTAATAACTGTGATGTTTATGGACAAATCCCTATTATATCATCAGATTACTCTACTATCTTAATGAAATCAAAGACTATAATCGTCGGAAACAATATCTTTAACCATTGATCTCTAGTCCAGTTTTTGTTTTCTCTACCCCAATCTAAACTTGCTGCCTGATCTTCATGTAATAAAAATGAAATATTTCGAGGTCTTTTCGCAGACAAATTGATAAACTTACAGTTTGGAAACTTATTAGAACGTTATGAACCACCTGGAGAGGATTGTTTGCATCATATGGATCCACAATCGGTAGGAGTGTAAAATTTGAATAATCTTACGGATAGTATCAGTTCTCAGAGTTGCAGAACTCTTTTCTGATATCTGAAACCGCTCTTCCTTTCACCGCACGTGCGTTTCTGGAAAATCCAAATCTAAGTCTAACAAATTATTAGAGGAAACTTTTTGGAAAGTTTCTCTTTCAATATATAATACAACAATTCGATATTACTAGGTATCTAATAATTGAGCCGGATGAGCTATTTAATCTGTTGTATTACCTCTTCATCCCAAGTCTGATAGCGCAACGGTCCTTGACTGGTCACTAACTCAACTATGATAATCTTCTAATATTAAAAATTAGGTTATCAATTTGATCAGTAGCTTCCCATTGTCGCCAAAAATAGTTAATAAGCTCCTCACAATTATTAAAAGAAGTTCTTAGATGCGTAACTCTTTTTTATAGCGTACACCAAGGATGTTGACTCAGATTTAAATCTGCAGAAAGTGTGTTTATTGGCTCGGCTTCAAGAAGTATAAGATTGAAATAATCAATTGCTCTTAAAAATCCTTCTTAAGAAAGAAGATAAGCTCTTTCAAATGTATTGCTCTTTCTCAATAAATGTGATGTTTATGGACTAATCCCTGTTGTTTTATCATACCCCTTTACTCTTTGAATGAAATGATGAATGTTGAACCATTGTTCTTTAGTCCAGTTTTTGTTTTCTCTACCCCAATCTAAACTTGTTGCCTGATCTTCATGTAATAAAAGTGGAATATTCAGAGGTCTTTTCGCAGAAAGATTGATAATCCGACAGTTCGGACATTTATTAGTACATTATGGACCCACTGGAGGTCAAAAACCGTAGCACCACCTTGTAACTCCTACAGCTCTTAATATTTGTTCCTCTATTAAATTTCTATTCTCCACTTTTAACTTAATTTTAAAAGAAATAATTATTTGGCACTTTAAAATAACATTGAAATAACATGCGATATGGAAAACTTAGCAAGTACAATGTTTTAATACCCATCCTGTATAAAATAGAAGTGAGATAATGATAAACAAACAGATTGGATAAAATCCGTTGAAATATTCTTTGACCATGTTGATGTGTGTGTGTGTGTGTGTAACGAGCTTCGCATACACACATCTATTTTACGTCAAAAAGCTAAACTAACGAAGCTGAAACTTGAAATAAAAAAAATCTTTCAAACTTTTCACGTTCAAAAACATGCTCTTGTGTTTGTTTCGTTGTCGAGATACGACATAATATTTTGTTTCTGATATATTTACGGTCAAGTTATACTTGTACACTATCTACACTATTTGTAGTACACTGCACGTTCATTCTCTCACATCCAATGGGGAACATAATAACCCACAAAGTATATAACATCCAGTAACACAACGTGTTGTTTTTCATATGAAATTGAGAAGAGTGTCACGTTTCATGGTATGTTCATAATTTTAACTGAACAATAAAATTTAACGATTTAACAATACAAGCAGTTCTTTAGTGTAGTGCAATAACTATTATTTACACAGAGTGATGTTCCTCTTAGCAAAATTTATGTTTTTCCATAGATAAATTTAAAATTTTTTGTTTCGAACCAATAGATAGAAAGAGAGATAAGCGTTATTGTCATTAGAATATTTCACAATTTTATCGAGACAAAGCGATACAATTTTATATTAGATAATATCAAAATATGAAATAACAATTTGACCTAATATAGTAATTATAATATATAGAATATCTTACTTCATATTAAATTGAATCATACCAGTCTTTTGAGTCTATGGTAAATTGTAGAATTCTGTCATAGAATAATAAGGTCTTTGATGCAGAAATGTCTTTGTCTATCTTATTGAATGTGTCTGCCATTTTTAATTCCAAAGGTAGCTGATTGATTAATTTTATGGCGCTGAAGATGACGGTATTTTGTACCCGATCAGAAGTGGGTATAGTTAAGGAAATGTATTTCTTTCTTTCTTCTAGTAGGGTAGGCATGGATTGCTCTCTCAAGTGAGTTGTTAAAGTGTTTGCGAACCAAACAAACATATTCTAAAATGAAAAGAGCGTGAGGAGTTAAAATATTGTGTTTTTAAAATAGAATTTGCAATGCATTCTACTACTCAAACCATAAATATAACGAATAGCTATTTTTTTGTAATTTGAAAATAGAATCGAAGAGGTGTAAGCTACAAGACCCCCAAAAAGGCAAGCCGACGATGCGATTCGAACAACGAGTAATACATTATTAAAGCAGTACGAGAATTAAGCTGTTCAAATACAGATTCAATCGTAAAACAAGCAGAGGATAATTTTTTTTGCCAAGTTTTCTACATGTGTAGACCATTGAAGGGCACCGTCAATATGTAGACCAAGAAACTTGATCGAATTTGAGGATCGTGTCAAGTCAAGCTCCTTTATAAGATAAAACTAAGGTTTTCTCAGTGTTTAAGCAGAGACCGTTTACGTCAGACCGGGACTTAATAATAATGAAATCTTTGCTTATGGTAGAATGTAAAGCTTGTATATCTGGACCACTCCAGGTTACACTGGTGTGGCGAAAAAAGAGAATTTACCATTAATTCGTCAGTCTGTGGCATCATTAATGAGTACCAAGAAAACAACTGGACCCAAAACTGAACCCTGAAGTACACCTAGCTGAAAATTTACTTGAAGCTTTAGCTCGTACCAATTGTTTTCGACATTCAAGTAAGATACAAACCATTTTAAGGGAACACCTCGGATGCCATAATACTAGTAGAATTTCATGATCAACACAATCGAAGGCCGCAGCGGAATCACAGAAAACTGATGCCGTATAAAATTTATTGTTAAGTGAGGTATATATTGAGAACAGAAAAAATAGCTTTATTAATGCATTTATTAGGTAGGAAACCAAATTGTTGAGCTATCAACATTTTATGTTTAAAAAGAATGGGTGATAGAGGGTTTTCCATTAGTCGTTCAATTATCTTCGATAAGATTGGTAATAATGCAATAGGACGATAGTTACTAGTGCTATTTTGTCTCACCCCCTTGTACAGAGGAACAATTGTAGCTGTTTTTAGACAGCTAGGGTAAAGACCCTTTCCAAAGAATTCGTTGATTACAGAATATAAACCGTTAATCTCACTTCTGGAAAATTCAAAAATAACTGATAACCTATCGAAACCGCAGGAATATTTGTTCTGAATGCTGAGTATAGTTTGCTCTAGCTCAGATTTATTTACAGGTCTAAGGAAGAGACAGTTAGTGAATCTTTTAGAAGGAACGAGAAAAGAGAGATATAATTGAATCCAATTTCACCCAACCTACTGTTTGTTATAATGTCAATATCAATGTCAGTTTCTTGATTAGTTATTAGTAAATTATATAAAATAACAAAATTGGGATTAGGATGCTTCAAATCATAAATTAGAAACTAGAAAAATTGTTTATTCTGTCCCCCACAGTGTTAATTATATAATTTTTACATGGATTTTCATACTTAACATCCCCAGATTGGTATACCAAATATTTCTAAAATCCCATTTACGCTACAAGTCAACGGCATCAATTCAGTAAATATAGATTCATCGGTTTTTCTGTACATCTTATCGTCTAGTATCCTGCAACTTGTAAGAAACAAGCAGAAGAGTTGATTGCATAATATTGGTTCATGAGAACATGTGTAATTGATAAATTGTGATTTATTTATCAAAATGAGTCTGCTTGGTAATTAATTTATCTCAGATGTTCTAAACATTGAAGATATTTATTATATATTTTCGAGATTTCTTTCTGAGAACCATCTTGTTGTAGAATAAAATATTTAATGATAAATTGATTTTTCACTCCAATATTATTTGTTTCCTCAAATGGCGATGAAAAAACAAATTTCAGTCGCAGCCAATTTGGTTAGATCTGGAAACGAATTTTATTAAATTTTCATCTTGCAAAAAGTATTTATTTTGAAGTCTACTTACTATTTCGTAAGCAATAGTAACCGTCGGAAACAGAACCGGATGCCCTTCCAAGAATATGCACAAACACAAATATATATATATATATATATATATATATATATATATATATATATATATATATATATATATATATATATACTTATAAGTCTGATACCAGTCAGCATCATGGAGAACGTCATTTCCTATATCTTAGGCCTTTCGGCATACGCTACGACATTTCACCTCTATAAAATATTCCGTTTGAGTTTAGAGTTGCGGCTGTGGATATATCCTATTTAGATCTATCTAAAAAGCCTCTACCGTCCCCAAACTTTTGATAACCTAATCAAAGAAACGGAGAACGTTTTCTATCTTGATCCTTCCTTTAATAAAAGGAAACTGTTTGCTTTGCTACAGCTCTAGTTTATCAGTGGTGTACACCAAGATGTATTTTCATTGGAAAATTCACAGTATGTGAAAATGATGAGTTTTATTGATATACTGGTGTGTGAAAACTCTTAGAAACAAGAAGATACACGGCAATGAAAAATTAGAATAAAGTATTGGAATAAGACCGATAATAATAAATTAAATTGATGATAAAAGGGTAGAGATGGAGGAGATAAGGATGTGATGGAGAAATTAGTATGAAATTAAATTCAATGAGAATAAAAAGAAATTTAATGATTGCGTGCAATCATTATAGAATGAAGTTCGCGTGAATTGTATGTCCAGATGTTCGCTAAGGACATATATTTGACCAGTACGGAAACAACTCTGAAAAATGTTCTTCAAGAGTTTTGTAACTTCAAGTATCACAAATTTTGTGCTGTCATTTGATTTTCACTATTATGACTGCAAAAAATATTCATTACATATACAGATTTGACGATTGAGAATTTACGAATTAACAGTTTTCATACGACTATCATGCCAAAGACATCATTATAAGCTATCTCTCGATTTGATCAGGGAAATAAGATGAGTGCTGCACGCCAAGAAAATTTTAACTGCATCATTCAATTTCATCTTTGATCTAAGATGAGCGCGTGCTCTTCCAATCATCGGTGGAGCGGTTATCTACATTCGAATATCTATAGTAATTCTTGTCAGTTCAACTTAAGTTTAATGTGGGTGAGGAAAAAATGATTGTTAAACATTTTTCCTCAGAATCTACTTTATTTCAAGGTAAAGTATCATCCAATCAAGTCGCCTAGAGCTTTAATTTCTCTTTACTTATAACTTATATTGCATAATGAATATATTATGGCGAATATTTTCATATATTAATTTCATATATAATTTTTATTCCACTTTGGTTAGTCGATTAACTTTCCCATGAAAATAAATAAGAGACACTCTGATTCCTGAAAGAATGTAAAATTCTGAAGGAATATATTTTTCAAGTCAGCTAATAAAATTCAACAATATCAACAATATTATTGATTTGTGAGCAATGTAATGCATGGATTTTCTTCAATTTCCTGAGAAAATGTGATATTCCTTATGGGCGCTACTGCGTTGTTCCAGATTTTATTTGAGTGAGTTTGAAGGAGTTGAGGCGTCAGCATAAGATTTTCTTTATTCTTGGAAAATAGTTTTCTAGCACCTTGGAGTTCAAGAAATTCAATGAAACAATCGTTGCGAAAAGCAATAGTATTGTTACGTTAAATCGGACTACATTGTTCCGAGTAGAAATGTTTCTCTTCGATATTAGTCCTGTACGTATTGGTACGTTAAGATACATTATTAGATATTCTAGAAATCGGATTAACGGAATTAAAAAATATTTTGTTTTTTAATATAACACCATTTCAACTCTATGTCGTTGATCCAGCAATTTTTTTGAAGCATTCGAAAACGAATTTATTTTTAAGGTCCGCGAAATACGCGTTCGTCTCTTTTAATTTGTTTAATATCGTTTTTCATTTTTTGTGATTAGAGAAAAAAAATCAGAAGGAGATATATCATATGAATATGGTTGCTGAAACAAAAATTGCGGATGAACAGGCAGGTTCGCTATAATGATAAAACAAACTCTTTTTTTTTATATAAAAAACTGAATAATAAAGTTTACACCAGAAGTTCTCAAATTCTTTTTTCCTCGTAAACCACTTTCAAAATAGTTATTATTAGTTTAAGTTGCTACATTCACAATATATTACCAGCTCGCCAAAAAATCAGATGTAACTATAGAAATTCTAGTACACTCCTACTTCAGAGCTTCGCTTGGACCCCCGGGGGTCCACCTGAACCACTTATGGAATCATTGTCTTGGACCTTTGTAAAAACATCGTGGCAATAACTTTTTTATTAAAAAACACTTTTTGCTTTCTTGGTAGCACGTTTATCGAATAAAACTCGATGTTTCAGCTATTTTTTTTTCCTGTGGTATAATTTTGTACCCAGATTTTCATCTACTGTAACATAATGGTAGAAAAACTCAATTGGACTATCCACTAACCAATCATTCGTTTCAATTTCAAGGGCGAGATTTTGATCAGCATTAATCAACCGTGATACCCACCATGTAGATATGTGAATTTTATGTTATTATATTACTTATCTCTCGTATAACTAAAAGGCATGAATTTATTAAGCAATTCTTGAGAAGTGAGATTGAATAAACGGATCTAGACTTTGAGTAAAATCATTTTTCATATCACCACTTTTAAAATTAGAGAACCCATTATTTCAAGAAATGGAGCATGTTCGGAATATTATTTTTCCTCTGTTTGTTCAATAGTTGTATGTGAAAAAGTATTTTTGATTAACACTTCCCCACTTAACCGTCAAGCTGCTAGGTTGTGAGCATGTGTAATCTTTAAGGAAATAAATTGATTAAAGCATTTCGATTAGTAATTATTAATAAAAGTGCCAAAATTATAAATCACAAATAATGGATGAATCGAATTTCTCGTCTCGCTCTGGGCCCTTGTCGACTGCCCCTAGTGTAAATTCACCGCTGTACATACTAATTGATAATTTTATCGATCAAATAATTAGCAAAAAAATGGTTATTTTACAAAAAGTTCTACAGTGATACCACAAAAACCTTAATCCAAAAAATTTATATCTTGGGGTAAACGACATTTCTTTCAATTCTACGAAAAGTAATTCACACTTCAGACCGCAATGGGAGTTTTTCAAGAATAAACGTTGAAATATGAGATGGATATTTTCATTCGCTCTTAGAAAATGTGATTTATTGATTCAGGAAACTTTTCAAATAGTTTTATAAGAAATGTGAGAACTTTACATGGAAAATATTGAATGGGCAAGAACACTAAAGACCAAAGCATTAGCTCTATCAATACAGATTATTTCATTAACATTTTTATCAGCTTAAAAAGCGAATTATAATTCGAGTTTTTCGTAATTTCTCGACGGAGCCAGTTAACTCTTAAACTATATTCACTAAAGACTTTACAATTGTTCTGAATTATGAAATTATTATGAAAAAGTGGATAATTCATTATATACAAGACAAATATTAATAACTGTGTAAATTACAATACAATGTGAAGTTATGCAGTTTACTAAACCCATGCGAAAATAATCAGGAAGCGTTTGCCAGAGTGAAACTATAATTGATCATTCCTATCAAAACAATTTATTCAACGATATCACTAGCTTTTATTGCAATAGAAAAGATTTGATTATTTGGTTTGATACGCAATTCATCACATCACTTCTGTATTTAAAGGTTAATTTTCTTTTCTTAATCATTCCATCTTTCCATTCCTAACAATATGGGTTGAGTAAGAATTGAAATTATCTCCGATATGCAGAGAATGGATTTTGCTAAATATAATATCCAACTTGTAGTTTGCATATTGAAATAATCATAAAATTCAAATTGTCAACTTTATGAAAGAGCTACGATAACAAAAATATTAACAAATTGGTTCGAATTCCATGCCAAATTGTGAAAATTTTTTAAACGTACACTTCACTGCAAAACTAATACATATTTTTTAAATCTGAATTATTGGCCGTAAAAAATTTAACAGTCGTATCAATTTCACGTGCAACTGCAAATTTATGTGTTTGTTCGATTTATAATTTGGTAGAGTCAACGACCAATAGCCTTGTAACGAAGAAAATAAACGTAAGAACCTACTGTTGGAGCACTAGGCGAATTATGATTCTATCAAATAGCACAACGACTCAGGGTGAGTCTAATCACTGAAAAGATTTTGCACGATGCGTTGATTTTATCTTAGCTAGCAGTACATTCAACGCAACATCATCAAACCAATAAGCTACCGTGGATATAGTGTTATGGTATGGATAGGAATTAGCTCGGTGATCCGTACTGAGATGATTGCGGCCACCAACAAGATAACCAACCCTACATGAAAAAGGAGCTGACATAATGTGTGAAAACTACAGAGATTATAAGGAGAAGGAGGAGCAAATGATGGATAAACAAAGTTAAAGTTGACTCCGATTCAATAGACAGAAAAATGGATAACAAAAGGAATATATGAGAACGTAAGAGAGAAGGCTCTAACAGATGGAAAAAAATCGACAAAGTTTATGATAGGATAGGAGAAAACCAGAGAAACAGTCTTATTCCCCTTCTGTTTATACTAGTAATAGGATACGATGATAATAACAATAATAGAGAAAATCCAGAAAAAGGAGAAAATAATTGGCTACAAGAACCTAGAACCGGTTCAAATGAATAGATTATTATATGCAGATGACATAGTAAGCAGATATAAGGAAATGGATCAAGGCAATAGAATACCTGATAGTGGAAGAGAATACAAAAAATGTAAGAGGATAGTAGTAAAGGAGGAAGACTCAATAATAAGATGATGAAAAATAGTTGATGTGACAGAATTTGAATATCTGGCATTGTCGTAGAAGATGGAAAAATAGATATTGAGATAGCGACGGAGTAAGAAAAGCAAATCACATATACTATGATTTGAATGAGCCATAATTCAGGAGAAAATGAGTAGGCAAATATATAAAAATGATAATATGCAGGTGAACAACGAAAAACATAGTAGAATAATAGTAGTAGATATAAAAAAAACTAAGGAAAGTAGCAGTGACAACGAGGACGGACAGAATAAGAAATGAGACAATTATATATAAGCACAGACAAAATTTGTGGTAAACAAAGTAGTTAAAATATGTTACTGGTAAGGACACATAAATACCACAAAGTATAATACGGAAAGTAGTAAAAGCCATAGACATGAAAAGGAAATCTTGGTTAGAACATGTAGGATAGGAAGCAAGAAAGAGGAAAACAATACGACAAATTAAAATGTAGTATCAAAGGATCGAGAAGAAAGAAAAATGGATAAAAGGAGAGTGGTAGAAAAAACCCCAATAATCTGATGCTTTATTATAATTCTCGGTCTTTGCTTTAATTCAATTCCAATCATAAATATATATTTTTCTAGTTTTTTACTTGAAAAATCAGTGTCTGCAACAAGAAAGACTTTTTTTCTGAGGAATTTTAGAAAGTCAGAGCGGATTGATATATCTAGGAATTAGTGAAATGGAGTGAAATCAAATATTCAAATACTTGGAACCAGTGATAAATCAGATACATCGGTCCCAGTCATATTTTACTGTATAAATAACTTTTGAAATATATTTTCACTGTTATCTTAATAAAAACTCTCTAATAAGTGAATTAATTAAGAGAAAGAGAACGATAAAAGGAGTCACATACATTTTACTGTTAAAAACTGACAAAGTAACTTTTCCTCGGTACGTTGTTTTCAAATTTTTTCCCAATAAACAGCATTTATTTCCAACAGTCACCTCGAATAAATTTACGGCCATTAGACTTTAGAAAAATGTCGAAACGGCGGCTGGCACTGTATTTCATGATATCCTGGTTCATTTCCCACATCCAGCAACGAACATTCTCAAATCCATTTCCATCGAGGGCTGTCGTCCTCCGGAAGCATTGTTCGTCGTTTTGATAAATCCGGAAAATCTGGAAACGCTACGAGCAAAGCGAAAAATAAAAACGCCACTGGGTGGCGGTGATAAGTTATTTGTTGTTCCCTCGGTAACAGTTGGTAGTTATTCGATTTTATTTTTTGAAATAGTGTATACGATAAATAAGAAATAGTACAATAATCTCCTAATGACTTAATTCGGAACATGTACAGAATAACTTTGGTCGAAGAAGTTTATTTCTTGAGATGACATGACAAGAAAGTCGACAATTATTCTTTGTGTTCCAAAATATCTACAGGCTTTTCATGTCATGATCAAACGATTTTTTTATATACATTCATTAATGAAATTCTAGATCTTTAATGTTTCTATCATTATATTCAGCAATGGTATCTGTATAGTATGAAGAGCTCTAAGTTTACTTGTATAGCGCTAGAATCAGTTTCTATCATATTGATTCTAATATGCAAGGAAATAAACATGAGAGAATTGCGATCTCAGCTAATAGTTTTGTAGCAGATTTTTGATACAGCTACTAAAATTAATTTACTTTATGTTGAATACCAAACGCTAATACATGTTAAAAAGCAATTACCTAACGTTGGTTTTATTGGATTTTCCTCTGAAAAAGCCCATCGCCGGAAGCTGAGTTTCCATAAAAAGAATATTATAAAGAAAACATGACAGCGAGCGTTATACGAAAACAGAGATGGATTCATAATGGTGCAGTTCGAAATACTTGTCAATTAAGATGAATTGCCTAATCACTTGAAGGACAGGAGTTTAAAATCACAATACGAGATTACTGAATGTTTTGTTGATCATCATATGCGAAGATTTCTAATTTCAAAACATTATTCTTGGGTAGCAACGTCCAGGTATCAATCTTTAAGATATTCTTGATAGTTTTCATTACATTTTCTGTTCAGAAATATATTGGAATGGTCAACTTACTAATGATAATCCAAGTTTTTCTTTTTCCTGATAATATTATGGTGAAAAATAGAACTATACAATATACAATAAATATTCTGAATGCCAAATAAAACAGAGGACTATGTCCAAGCATTCAATTTTTGATGAGAAATTTAAATGATTCATTTCGGATGGCCACATGGATGAATCCATCCGTTGTGAAATACATATGGAAGTGGACATTCAAGTAATCAAATATCTTAATTTTTCATGTGATCCGGCCACTAAGGGTCATTACCATTTTTATTCTACTATAAGGTATATACAGCATTTTCACCGTAACATGCAGTCAATTCTATTATTCTTGCATTGCAATGTTATTTGTATTCGCTCCAAATTTTGTTCACTTTATTAGAAATTCTGTTCTCTTTTCTGTCTGCTCGAAATTATAGGAAGGCAACAAGTCGTCTTCGGAAATCATTGGATAATTCGAGGACGGTTTAGTTTGAGTCTTTATATTAATTCTAGTCGATCTATGAATTACTGCTTAACGTTTTTCAAGTTATTATGTCCACTATTACATTCTATTTGAATCTTTTCTTCGATTAACTGTTGATATAGCTAAGCTATTTCAATTTCTAGTACTGTTCTTCATATATCAGCTAGCTTTTCCCATCGATTGCTATAATTGTAAGGGCATAGATGAGTGTAACGTTCACTCACTATTGATTTTTTGTAGCTCAGAAGATCAGATCAGATTATGTGGTTCGGTTCTGGATTACTTATTTTGTAGATAATTAATGGCATTGCAAACGAGTAATGAAAAGAATGATGATAAACCAAATAAACCATGAACTTGATCAAACTTTGTATGTTGTGTAATTCAAATCTATCAATTAAAGCTGAAGATAAATAATAAGTTGTCAACTATATACTAGATTTTCTTGACCCTTTTATGGCTATCTGGAACACTACGAAAACTGTTCCACCTTTAATATTTGATATCCATGTCGGCAATCGAGAAGCTCTCATCCTTAACCACCTCGGTCGACCATTAAAGAATATTTGCAGCCAATTGGGAAAATAAGCGGAGCAGGTGTTTGGGTTTCCCATAATCTATCAGTATTATATAAACAGAACTCATAGAAGCATTTTTTGATCTCTTAATCACTGTAGACTAAATATGGGTCCTATTTGATAATCCAAAAGACAGTAGCTGTCCCCAAATGAAGCACACAAAGTATTGCATATTCGGGATGATATTCCAAAAAGGCTCTTCTGTTCGTTTGGTAGAGTATATGCAGGGTGGTTCATTTGATGAAATGTTGAAACATAAACAAACTGTTGGGATGGGAGGTACTCACATCATCCATCATACTCGCCTGATACTACATTCTCAGATTTCCATATATTAATTTGCGCACTAGATGGCAAAATGTTGGATGAGTGAAAACCAAAACTTGTTAAAAATTTATTCTTTATAAAAGCGACCGTCCTCCTTTTATACGTCAAGGTAAACTTTGAATTCATATATTTCAATATTAGCTAAGATAACGCTATGATGTTTCAAAAGTTACTTTTTTGTGAATTAATTTTGGTAAAGCGACTACATCCCTGTGCTACGTTATCAAACTTTTTATTTCATCCTACATTTAATGGTTAAACGTGGCTTCTTTTTATGCTTTTTGTTACAATCACTTTTTAGCAGAGATAAGCTAACTTTTGCGGAATGAGAGTTTCTTACACTCGAAGGATTGGAGTATATGGAATCCTGATTACCTTTTGCAATCAGTTCTCTTTTGATTTGTTCAGTTTCTTACCCATCACAAGGTTTCTTAAGTATACACGATAACGAGGTTAGATAATTGATCAAAGATGTGAAATCAACTATTGTGGGCTTAAATATCTCAAAATTTTTTATGAAACTATATAACGTAAGAAAACTTCATTTTGGAAATTTCAAAAGAAAAATTTGGACAACAAAATATTACTAATATTTTTAGTAATACACTAATTGCGCACTTCTGCTAATTTTGCAGCCATAATGAAGATATAGAAATTAACAGTCACTCTTCTATAAAAACAGGTATAAGTACTTCAATTGCTTTAGCAACCATGAAGTTTATGTCAGTGCGAATCAGTCAGAATGAGGAAATTATTGAAATATTATGTTTGTCTTTACTTATCGCTTAACGTGGAAGGTGATTTAGATTTGAGCATACGATATATTTGTTTATATTGCACCAACTCTTTTTACTTAAATGGACATTCCTTTCATTCGTCGACTCGTTTGTCGTTCGGGATTAAATTCTAAATAATTACTGTTTAACTGACTATCAATCTGTGTTGTGTTCTGAATTAGTGCATAGAATTCTTGGGTTCTATGATAATAATTGATTTTCTTATGGTAGAGTAGTAAAAAAATTATATATTGAAATATCCCTCCCACATATTATGCCGTCAAATCTTCAACTTTCACCCCTATTTATTGAATTAATGATTTGCCGCCTATCCGATGCATATGGAATTGTTGGGTCGAATTCACTATACTTTAGGTCTATACTGACATTGGTAAGTATATAAACTTCTTGAATTTAGATTGCACTCTGTATGGAGAAAGTTGCACATCGAATGTCATTCTATTTGAGTGTAGTCCTAATGAATTGGAATTCAATTCGGATCGACGCTGCTTTCTTTCTTTTTTGAGATTCTTCACGTGTAGTTGCATCATGAAACCGAATAAGTCTAAGTATATTACAAATTCCTTTGAATTTTTTACAAATTCATAAAGTCTTCATGTGGCTGAGATCTTGGCCAGAGAATATTTCGACTCAAAGTTTCAATTTAAATTGGTGCTATATTATCCAGGTTCCTCTCGATCCTAGACTCCTGGTAGACATGAATTTCTTAGCGCACTCAGTTTTATTTCAGAAAACTTTCTGAAGTTGAAAAGTTCCATACTTTTGATTTCTCTTCTGGATATGTCAATAAACAAGTTCACTGAAGTTTCGTTAATCATTAGCACTAGAGAGAGTTAGAATATAAAAGCTCTTTTTGCAATTTCTTGTAAATTAACAGAAATACATAATTTTTATTTCTCATTATGTGAAACAGATATTAAACATCAACAATAATTTCTAATAAGAAGCGTGAACTGTAAATAATATTGTTTGTTGGTACCTAAGGCGTACCTTACATAGTCTATTCACCGCAAATACGATAGTTATGATCGCAAAAACATGGAATATCTCATAATAAAGTTCGACACTAGTATTTATTCACATCTTGCTAAGTATATAAGATTCTTCTGATTCTAATTTGTTATTGTATTTCTATTTGTTTATTTCGATATTATGAAATTATGGACACATTTGATAGGTTTCTCTCTAGTAACATAAGCATTTTGTCAAATACGTCAAGCTGACAGTTGAAAAAAATTGAGAGAAATTGGAATTATTGATTGGTATAATCATCAAACGTATATAGAATAATCAGCAAATATTGCTTGTCTGATGCAAAATAAAGACAGCTACTGCAATTTCCGAAACGGTGCTTTAGGCGTCCTTTATTCTAAAATATACTGTATAATATATGATCTCCATCAACGTTATGGTGTGATTGTTTGATGGTAAATTCCACTATTTTCATACAGGAAAATATTTCATCATAAACTTCGGACAATCTTAGAAGAATTAATCGTTGTTAGTTCAATGATTTCAACGATGAAAAAATTTCCTATGTTTGTTATGTTGAACATTATTACCATCTAATGGTGGTAAGTAGACTTAGAACCCGTCATCTAGTTGACTTGCCACCCCTCATCTAGTTAATTCACAACCCATCATCTAGTTGACTTACATCCCGTCGTCAATAGCAATCGATGCATTCTAAATCATTGATACTTACTTCCTTCAAAACAGTGTCAAATGCGATGTTTACAATATAGGGAGGAAAAAAATAATGATTGACCCGAGGCCTCCAAATAGTATTTTACTGAACTACTTCGGTAGCAGTAGTATTTGTGTTGGAAGTGAATTTTATTTGGCTTCTGAAATTAAGCTACTAGCTTTGTTTTTTTCGCAAATGCTTTGATCAAAAAAAAAAACTTTCATTTCAATAGTATTTCATAAATAATCTCTTATATATTTCCATTTTATATTCACAAGAATTCTGCGTGGTAATATGAATAATAATAATAATAGCTTTGGATTGTAAAATTATATAAATGTCTCCAGCTAGAAAGAATTTGTCTTATTCGCCGAAACGATACAAACTCTCTAGAATTTTACTGATTTTATCTTTGAATGAAATAAGAAGCTTAGATTTTTGCTTTTGATTCTCACTGTCCGAGAAGCCTTACAGACTTTTTTCATTTTCCACTTGTCATTTGAAACTGGAGGCTTTTTGATTATATACACTTGCTGGTTCCACGATAATCTTCATTTTTAAAACAGACGCATCACTTAATATTTATAAAAAAGCTCGTGTCTTTCTAATGCTATATTAACAAAGTCTATACATCTTTATATACTCGTTAGAGGCTGAACCGCATGTTTCGAAGTTTTTCAGGGTTTGCTTTTCATTAGTAAAGAATACAAAGGCCAAAGCGAGAGCTGAAACAAAAAGTTGCGATACAAGGCAGAGTTTAGAATTCATTGCAAAATAAGTTAGTTTTAATATTCGCAATAATTCACTTTTATTAAACTTTCATTTTGTATTGCTAACGAGGAGCTGAACGCGTTATTTATGTTCCCATTAAGTTTGGTACTTGGCCTGGCTGCGCCGTAGTAGGAAGTGAAGAGGGACCGAGTGTAAATCTTAAAGTTATGAAGCTAAATAAGTAACAGGGGTTGTTATTAATATCTATTTTATCGGTTTCCGCTTTGGTGGAGCTTTCGTGAAATAATAAAAGAAGGATTAAGATCTATTCGTTTAAGATGGAAAGTTTCTAATTCATATACCTCCTTCTCGATCCCACAATTTGCAGAAACAGATAATTATTTAATGAATATTGAAAAAAGTTTTAAGTTATTTTATGTTGGAGTTACCGACCTCGTACTTGGTCAAGCACAAGACAAGAAAAATGGACTAACCGTTTGAATATTATTTTCACGAAAACCTTTCTATAACTATTTATTTTTTTTTGACATTGACGTTCAAGTAGTTGTTTTTAATTACACTGTCAAAAGTTCCTCTTTATTTCAAATTTAGCCTAAGATATTATGGGCCCAGCACGCTTTTACTGCCAAAATTAAGAAGTGAGTTCGGGATCACAATTGGCACCTTGGATACGTTTCTTGGAATGCAAATAAAAGTCAAAACTGATGGTTACACCAAACGTATCTTAAGGAGGTTCAACATGATAGATTCAAATCCTGTAATGACACCAATTGAAAAATGGAATCGTGACAAGAATGGATCACCATTGGAGAAGATTGTACCCTATATATAAGCTGTTGGAAGCCTGCTCTATCCGACTATTACTACTCGTCCTACCTTCCTAGGGACTGGGAAGCCGTAAAATGGATCTTTAAATTTTTGAAGAGGACTTCACGTTATGGTCTGTTGTACTGTGGAGGTGTAGCCTTGGAGTTACAGTGCTTCTCTGACCTCGATTATGTCAACGATCCTGAGACAAGATCTGGATTTGTTATTACTTATGTTGGAGCTGCTATTCCATGGATGACTCGCAAGCAACCAATCGTGGCATTGAGCACAACTGAAGCTGAATATGTAGCTGCAAGTGAAGGCGCGGGGAAGTGTGTGGCTGAGTAGGCTGCTGAACGAAATAACAAGCCTGTCTCGGTTACCAACATAACTTGTCTACAATATGAGTACTATAAGACTAATCTGGAACCCAGAGTTTCATTGCCGGACTAAGCACATAGAAGTGCGCTTCCATTTCATATGGGAAATAGTCATGAATGAGCAGATCAAGCTGAGAGTGAGCTGAATCTTTAAATACGATAACTTGGTTATCGAAACGCGCATCACATAGTGTAATTGTAAGTGTCAATAGTGTTCAGTAAGATAGCAATGTAAAAAGCAATAGGGGCTATCCTAAATGTGAAGTCTCTGGAGAGCAATGGATCATATGCATAATATTACATTAAAGAGGAAGGAACTCGAAAAATTTCTAACTTACAATATAATCATTGCCAAAAGTTCTACAACTTTATCAGATCTGAATTTGAGACATTTTTTCTAAGAGACGGGGAAGATGACTTCCTTAACTTCACAAGCCCGTATTGTATACGGGTCAAAGACACAACTGAGAACAGAGGCAGCTTTTTTGCAGCAACGGTTCGAGAAATCTAAAACCTGTGCTAAACACATAATCAACCAGAAGCATATGAACCTTGAGTTACCTGTGATGATGATTATCACTCCTAAAGTGGTATAAAACTGTATAAGTAGCTTCAAAAGCCGTCGACGAATGACTATATAGAGTTTTGGTGGGTTCCTGGGAAATGAAAGGGTGGTCGAGTTAGCAAAAGCGCTGTCAAAAGTATGCTACCGGTCTCTCTAATTCCCATATTCTAGTCTAATGGACAGCAGAACTGAAGACTGCTTTCAAAACAGGTGCCTGAAAACCATCAACATGAAACACATCAAAACTCTTCTCATCTAAAGCAATAAAAGATAGTCTCAACTTTAGAAAGAAATTGGCTAAGACAAGTAATCGGGTTGATTTCTGGACACTGGTATACCGCAAAAGCGCCTCAAGACGCAAGATGGTCAATATCTAAGATGCAAAGTGGAGAAGAAACTCAAATGCACGTATTTTTAACTGTGCTCTACTCCGGGGTGTTCGAGACGACATAATAGGAAGGAGCGCGGAAAACATATCGAAATCAATCGGATAGATACATGTCGGCTTCTTCGCTTTGCACATGAAGTAGACCTTCACAATGGCTGAATCGCTCTGCATCGGGCTTAATCAAAGTCTAATCGTAATGTACAATGTGATAAAGTTTGAAATTTTGAGAAGGGTTGTAGCATATGAAAAAATAGTTAAATTTGAATGAACATAATACTACCATAGAGCGTAGGTATTTTGAAATTTATTTCCCGTATATATCAACACTTTATGGTATTATTATGTTCATCTACTATTGTTTAACACATCAACCATCGATTCACTTAAGTCAATAACGGACCTATCAATTCGATGTTTTTGAACTAATATTGTCGTTGTGGATAATTATCCTGCGATTGATTTCTTTGATTTTTTCGAACACTTTCGGCAAGCAAATGCTGGTGTATCATTCAAAATTGATTGCCCTACGTTACTCCAACGAAACGGTGACGATATGTCCAATTATTTCTAAAAAGCAGGCGACCGTTTGCTTCACAGCGTGCTCGTGTGCGAACAACTTCTATTGAATTTGGTTGGGTCTATTGTTTTTAGTTTCAGGTTCGCATGCATATTTGTCACAGCTAAATACTCATGCAATATTTTGATTGTTTGCGAGTGGAACTAATGCCTTAGTATGCCTCAATCTCACGCTATTAAACATGATGATCTTGAAATATCAGTTTTCGCTCAGTGCCGATGATTTCTGATTATCTGGCATAATAGCCGATTATGAACGACCTTCATTAAATTCATCATAATTCATATAAAATCTGTAAACAACTCAAATAGCACTCGTATGACAACACGTTCTTAGTAAATTCATCATAAATAATGGCAAACTTAAGATGGCTCTTTATTTCTTCAAATTAAATTGCTAGTCAGATTCGGGCAAATAGAAGGTGTCGACCAATGTTTTCTCATTCATTTAAGGGGTTCGAATTTCAGAGAGTCGTAAACAAATCCATGTATTCGATGGCGTAAGATAATTGAAAAAAATAGTATATTGTGCAACAAGTGGGAAAAGATCAACTTATCTCATGTGTGTGGAAGTTTGTGGCACGAGCCCGAAGGGCGACTGTCGCAAACATGTCCATGTCCCACATGCTGTATACTATACGTTTTCTGCAACTGCACAAATTGAAACAATAAAATTAATGGAACTTACTCCTTCTTCCACAGTACTGGATTGCCATCCTCCATGGCGCTCCTGCATTTACTAAAATTGTTGTCGAAGAACATCTGAAGCAATGGAAGTTTTCCAATCTTCAAAATATTGCGATTATGTCTATCTAGCACATTTTCCGTGTTGAAAATTTAAAAAGAAACTTTTTTTGGCAAATCAATCGGTTGAAGAGCAGCATATTTTTTATATATCTCATAAAATTCTCCCGTTACAGTGAACGTTCTGGCCTTTTTTGTTTTCGTGTTATCTAATTTGACAAGTAAAGCTGAATATAAATTTCCTAAATTATCTAAATATTATAATTTTACAAAAAAATTCTTGCCATCCGAGAGTTTTGAACTCGGAACTACTGAGTTCCAAGCGAACACACTATCATTAACTGCACCATTGACCATTGATTTAAATTTAATTTTTATCTACTGAAAAACCCACTAATTAGAAAAATTTTGTTAATTCAAGGAAAAAATAAAATTAAATTCTAAGAATAGTTTCTTCTTTCGTTTAAAAATCTCTGCAATTGGTCTGCTGTCAATATGTTTGATTTTTTGGGGACGTAATTGTAAGACTTTCTTTTCAAAAATGAACGAAATTTCTGATACATGAATATATCAATGTTATTTTTTATACTGATAGTACTTCGCAACATTGAATATGGTGACCAAAGTGTAGACGCCTTTAAAGTTTTAGACAACTATTTAAAATATACCAAAAATACAGTTTCCAAAAAAGATCTTTTTTTTGTATTTCCAGTCAATTCCATAACTTTCTCACATGATAATTCATTTTTTTTTCTTAAAATTTCCGGCAACAAATCTAAAGTTACTTTTGCTGCTTTTTTCGATATCTTTGGCGGAATATTATCACAATCGTCACTACTGTCAGTATCCATATTATTTATCATAAATTGGTATAATTATGTCCTACTAAAATAATATTTAATGGAAATTGCGACTTTTTGAAACCACTAATGAAAACTACCTTAATAATTTGAAAAACTTCTATGATCTCACAGTTGTACAAACTGTTTAAAGTTGACAATAGCCAACTAAGTTTTCGTCGATTTTTGTTGATTCTCACAGTATGAGCAATATCTGCTTTTAAAATTAAGTTAGCTATGAGAAATACGTCACTTTTCATAGCAGTCAAAAATATTTTTAATGGTGGTCGACTCAGGGTAGCGAATAAATAGAGTTTGTCAACACTTAACATTTCTATTCTACTCATCAAAAACTTTCGTTTGAAATAAATTTTCTTGATGTATTTCATAAATTACAATTACACCTAAAATAGAAACCGGAAGTGAAGTCATAATTTCGCATGCGGGAGTCAAGCAACTTAAGGGATCTAGACCTCTAGACTTACGGCTTTATTGTTCATAACCCAAAAATGATTCATGTGTCTGATCCATAGGACTTTTATACAGTCCTGCTCTCGGACTATTATATAGATCATTCTTAGACATTGATGATGCCATTTTTTTCATTTCTCGCTGCAATTTAAATAAAATAAGGTTTTTATTTTGATATAAACAAACAAAACATAAGTAGTTGGGACTATGTGACGGGTCCAAGGTAGAGAAAATAATTTTTGCAGCTATCAATAAAAACACATTATTATTTATAAACCAATTTTATTATACATTTATTAAGATTTAACTTATACAATATATACATTTAAAAACATAATATTATTATAACATGATGCTATAAAAATGTCTAACAATTTTTATGGCGTTTTACTAGACGGTTCCAATTTTTTCTATCAAATATCGGGAGTGTGTTTCAAAAATTGAAAATTTATAAAAAAAGTTACGCATCCATTTTCAGTGATCATTTGAAATTATTTCAATTCAATATTATGGAACAAATAATTTCATAAAGAACATTTTCATTACAATTTGATATTAGTAACGGAAGAAAGTGTTTTTTGGTTCATATACGAGTAGGTTTGTTCGAACAGACTGTTTGTAACTACTGGATCATGCGCGATACGAAAATTTCGTTCTACAGTATCAAGTTCATGTAATGAACAAAAATTTCCACGTTCCAGAATAAAATTGAACGATCAGAAATGTTTTGAATACATTTTGGATATGGATCTGCGCATGTCAATACGTAAGTTTTTGAGAAAACCGAACTTAGGAAAACACTGTGCGGCCTTTTAAATGTTAAATAATAAATTTGGGTCAGCTATTTGCGCTCGACCTTTTTTGGACCTCCTGTGTACCTGTTTATTACTGTTGCAGTGAAAAACACTTGCCAAAATCGTAAATTTAACAAAAAATTAAAATAATACAATTAAGCTTTGTAATATTCTCAAAGAGCTTTGATTTTCGTCATTAAAAACGCCGTATTTTTAAACAGCACTGTTGTAATAATTTGAAATTGTTGATAAAAAAATTGTTTCTTACTGCAACAGTAATAAAAAGCAGGTACACAGTGGCTCCCAAAAGGGTCGAAAGTCGAGGGCGCTCGGGATTCACCAGAGCAGGTAGCTGACCCAAATTTAACATTTAACATTTAAAAAGCTGCACAGTGTTTTCCTAAGTTCAATTTCCTCAAAAACTTACGATATGCATTGACATGCGCATATCCATATACAATATTTATTCAAAATATTTTTGATCGTTTCGAGCTACTACTGAATAAGTTCAATTTTTTTCGGTTTCCTCAAAATCTTACGGTATTTTAGATCGTATATCGTCTGTGAAATATTTTTAAGATGGAGATAGAGCATTTAGTTGGTAGTGGAGATGAAAGCCAACTGTGTCAAAGGTGATGTTCCTACATGTTCGTAATAGATTATAGTCAAGTCATCCGTAGTACATCAACGTTCGAAATATGATCTGAGCTTACTGCTGGAACAAACCTATTAATTAAAAATTATTAAATTTTTAACTATTTCTTATCAGAACCAAACATTTGCATCCCTATGAAAATGGCCATGGATGTACATAGTTTTTTAATATAAATACAGTTACACGTCACACATCATTTATATGGTCTGATCGTCGGAACAGTTTAATAATGAATGTAGGAAGCTTAAAAATTGTGGGGTTATATATTTCGTTTTTTCCGTGATTATTTGTAAGGACGGGCAACTGTACTTACATTACAAACTATGTACATTTTACGTACTTCAGTTCTGGTTGAATCACATGAGAATATTAGTCAATTCTAATGGAGAAATATATATTATGTAGCTGAGTACTGCAAAATATATGAAATCCTCGAAATGGAAATAATAATAAGCGACGACGACAGTTTTGATGTAGTTTTGGTAGACAATAGTAGTTTAAGAAGGCATAAGCTAAAGGGAAAAGTATTATAATACTACTCAATGTAAGGAAGACTGCGTCGTACCTATCTAATATAGATGTATGTTAAAAATTCTATGATGCTGATTATTCCAAGGATATGACAGAAGATTTGTTTTTAAATTACCTTAAGAGAATCGCTTTCTCCTAATAGTGCAATCAATCTTCGGACAACGAATAGTATCACATGCGGCGACTCCATATTAACTACTAATATAAAAAAATGTCATGAAGTACATAAATGGCTCAGATCAGGTCTGGTCATATATTTACATACACTCTTGTAGGTAGTAGCTCATTTTTGCTAAAGGTTTTTTTCGATTCATCATCATTCATCATTCACAATATTTACTATGACAATGATGTAAGTTATAACTAGTATGCTAGAGTTAATGATACAAACGCGCTTCGCCCTGGAGCTATACATAATTTTTATAAACCGCGGAATCCGTGTGATGTTATTTATTTGTTTTGTTTCTATAATTTCTAAAACTTTTGAGAATTTTTTTGGGATATATAAGGATTTTGTGCAGCGCAGTAGTTAATGTACAACAAATAGTCGTAGTGAACACACCGAAATAGAAAGTAATCGAGAATTTAAATAAATTATTCAAGTTATTTATATAGTGATTGTGATTAGTGAATTATTATCAGTTTAGTGTTTAAATTAATGAATGAAGAAAGTAATTTATAGGTATTTATGGTGCGCACTTGCGTTTTGGAGGGAAGCGCAGACTTAAGCGAATTCTTGGCTAAAACCGAGTTACTAAAACCACGAATCTGATTCTGGAAGTTATTCAGCTCGATCTAGAGAATTATTGGAAGTTTTCCTGCAACAACACGTGTTTGAAAGTTTGGAAGTAGTTTATATAACGCGTCTCAGAAGGATTTTTGTTGTTTCTACCAGCTGGTTCCAGGAAGCCGTATCGTTAAGCAAATAAGAGCTAAGAAGTGTTACTGGTGAGCTCATTGTACACTGTCCGGTGAATTACCATTTGAAGAAAATAAGAGAAACTCTTGTCGTCGCTGCAAGAAACCAAAGAAAGCAGCTGAAAACCTCCTTTGTCTTTGAGGCTGTATATGAACAAAAGCTACGGTACTTGTATCCAAGCTTCTTAACACCAGAAGATATAAGTCACCAAATAAATAGCTCACTTCGTAAGGTTTTGCTACCTGAATGATAGGTGATCGACGACGTGTTTAGTGTCGTGGCTTGCCAGCGTAGTGTAAGAGAGCCCCTAGTGATGTAGTTTCACGTCATAGCTGATCTAATCTCATCTAAGCAACATCAAATATATATTTAATCACAATTAAGGAAAAGTGGTAACTCATGACTTCATTGGTCTAGTTTTTATCCGAATTAAGATTTTACACAATTACTTCGTTAGTTATTATCCTCAACCTTGTCAAAATAGATCATGATTGACTAGTATTACTTGATTCCATAACAATATTCCTCTTTCTGTATTATAAAAATTACTATATCTAATCTAATGAAATTTGATCAAAATTTTATTGAAAACTAAACTTCAAAAAAATTTCTTGTCCCAGCTTTCCAATTTGAACTTATAGATCACTCTTTATATAGAACGCTAAATCGAAATACGTTTAAAAAATATTGAGGTTCTAATTCGTTTCTCCCTAAATATATTTTGTCAATTTCAAAACTTTTTATCAGTATCTCAATCGAAAGAAATTGATGAATTCCTGCACGAAACAGAAAAAGTCACAAAAACAATTTTTTCATGTAGTCTGGTCTATTTTTCTGTCAATGTCTCCTTTCATTACACCAGAGCGTCTCTAATTGACGCGACGTGTGATGAAAAAGTTTTTTGCCCCGAATAGTAGTTTCTACTGCCCTTTCTTATGAACTTTGATATGATTATCGACTGTTTTTATCGCATGGTTTTTTATAAGGAACAAAAAATATATAACTTTAAGAACCAATAATCAAGTTTTTCGCCTTATGCGGCTTTGGTTTTTATTATAACAACTGAAAACTTGCTATTTTGCACTAATAATTACATTCGCTACAAGTTTTCTCAAGAAATATGGTTGGAATCGCATTTGAATTTGTTTTGAATTCAAATTATAAATCTAAATACAGAATATGCTATTTTTTCACTTCTTATTTTAACGAGTATTTTTTATCAATGCAATCTTCAATTTCCATTACTACAATAACACACGACAAATGTATATATTCAATATCGTTAACATTTTTTTCAACTGAAAAATATTTACGCAATCTTTCAAGCAGTTAACTAATACCTCGACGATTTTTTATTTATGTTAGTGTTGACGCAGTAACAACAATTTTATCAATATATGAAGACCGTTTTTTCTTTCAACCTTCGATAGGCTATAAATAAAAGACAAGTTCATATTAAACCATAATTTGATTACCAAAAGATTGGTACACTTACGGTTACTTTTCGTTATAATTACCGAATAGATTGAGACTTTTGTCATATCTGTGGACAACCCTCTTCAAAGAAAGTTGCCGCAAATATAACCTCACCGTTTAGTAACAATAGAAGAAAAAACAGACCTTGAAACTTTTGGAAATCCCGTAGACAAAGCAGTAATGGGGAATGTGCAGTTTTCTTTAACCATTCTGTCAACTCGTTGAACCAGGTCATATGAAAGGAGAGATTTGTGTGCTTGGCCCTCTTCATCATGCACATCGTTACGGCCATCTTTAAACTTTTGAAACCATTCACGTACAACACCGTCATAAAGTTTTCCCCATACACCCGACTCATTCTCTGATGGATTCGTGCAGCACTATGACCTTAAACCTGTAGAAAACACTTCGCGATTCACACTTGGCGGGAACATCATTAATGGCGAACATGTTTATGTGGCTGTGGCACATTGGCGACTGACGCCTGAATGTCAACAATGGTGGAGTGTGTAGTGCGAGAGCTTCGCAGTAGCCTACAGCTGAAATCCGCTTTCTTCTGTCCGAGTAGCGGCTGCACGAAGCGATCGGCGGTTTTTCTCTCAAACTGAAATATCTTTTACCACGTTTATAATCTACTAGCTTTTCGAGGGTAACTGACACGGTTTCACTTTAGTTTGACCATCAGATCAGTAGTATATAAATTCTAAATATGTATGGAGAGAGGAGAATGATTGCTGAGTTGCAGCACCAATAAAAACATATTACTACATATTATAAAATTGAGATTTCAACTGAGTTTGGTCGCAATAAACTCAAAAATTTCAGAACGGATTTCCTCTAGCGTTCAGTAACATTTAGATTGATTTATCAACATTGTTATCTCATCCTTCCAAAATATAACAACACGATACATGGAGGAATAATGCTCTCTTTTATAGATCTACATAAGTCCGGGATGGCATAAATGTATTCCTTCACGTTAGCTTTTTATACCCATTCTAATAAATATTACAAATAAGAGGAATGCAATTACCGATAAATTGAGATGAGAATATGCAGATTGCTTCATCAGTTTTAGAATGTGGAAATGTAACATTACTGTTGAACTCATTTAGACAACAATGTAAAAGTTGTTTGTTCTCTTCACCGAGACATTTTGGAGTTCCGTGAAAACTAAATATTCAGAGGACGAGTTAGTAAGCGGTCATGCGTTGTAACGGGGTTGCTCTTACCGCAAAAATAGAACGAAATACATTAATTTGACTAACTTACTTCCTAATCCACTCGACTATAGTTTCGATGTTCATACATGTTCATTAATTAAAGTACTTGGTACTTGAGTAAATTCCGAGATTAGTGCGTTAAGAGTGGAATCAATTAATTTCTTATCACTAACATTCGATTCAAAAGTTTGAAACAATTTATATTGAAAGTTATTGAAGTATTTGTGAATTGGAAACCCCGAAATTATTTAGGTAGGATTTGGTTTACCACGATATTATCTCCCAACATATCACTGGTTGTAAGAGCATTCACGCAACTGAAACTTGTTTGAAATTTAACCAAGTATGAACAACGAACAATAATGTGTGTAATTCCATTATTAATAATCACGGAATTGCTAGATTCCGTAACAATTAACTACTTGGCGATAGCGTCTTCATTGTTTGTTGGCAGAGTTAGTATTACAGAAGAAGACGAACATGAGATTATCTAATAGTGGATATTAGTACACAATAATTTATTTGAGGAGAAAATAATTCAACGTAGTATTCAATAATTGTATAATGGTAAAATAATTGAGAAAAAAAATGGAAGAATTTGAAGCAAAAGATCTTATAAAATGAGAAATGTGACATAATTAATATCGGTATATTATAGTCCAATATTCGAGAACAAATTTTTTAATTGAAATACCAAGGGTATGATCAATACAAATAAAAAAGGAAATTGAATAAAAATGCATATGAACGTTATTATAAGAGTGAAATAAGAAATTGATTAAGACTGAGAAATTGGGAGACAATCCATTATTACTGTGACCATGACTTAGACCCATGTCACAATAGACAGATAATTCCTTTTTCACATACGATATGTTTTCATTTGAAGATTTTTATCTGCAAGGACCCATTGCAAATCATTCTTTTGGTGAATCCCATAGGTGAGGTTTCAGCAAAAAATCAATCCATTTGATGAGAGAAATGTGAATTAGATGTGATGAAATTCAGTCAGTTGTAGAAAAATATTGAGTTTTTATTTTTTCATAGGGACTTATTTCTCTTTCAGTGTGACAACCTTATTTTCTAGTTGTACGTATATTCCATACTATTGATATGTCGACAGATCTATTTCTATCTCTGTAAATGCACTAGAATAATAAAAAAGTCCTAAGCCACGTTTTATCCACGGTAATATAAGTTTTAATTTTCTATGTTTATAGTTCTATTAGAATCTGGAGGTATATTTTCATTCACCTGTACGATCTGGATCTCTACGTAGTGAGAAGAGTTCTAGGACTGTACTGAATCTCAAAATAAGTTTGAAATTGGGTTTTATTCAATAATATGCCACATTAGCTTTAAACATAAAAAAGATAGGTAACGAATAGAGATTTTCTCACCCAAGATCTTATCGAGCTCACCAAAACTTCAGAGAAGTTCTCTTCTACACAGCTTCGTCAACAATTGGCAATCTTTTCCTTTTATGTAACTAGAATACCGTCGGATATAGAGAAAAATTTATATTTGCACTTTTGGAGAGGGTTAAGGAATAAAACTTATTTTCATTTTAAAAACCTTCGTACTCATTCGAAAGTCAAAGGTAAAGCCCATCTCTTTCATTCGCGAATATACAAATAATATCGAATAGAATACTATATAATATCTTGGTTGTATACGTCGCAGGAAAATAAGCAGTAAAATATAAGGTAAGAAAAGCAGTTGTTGAGGTAGTTCACTTATCCTTCTGATTAGAGTAGGTGGCATTTGATGAAAAATAGTCAATCTCCAAAGCATTACGAATTAAAATCTAATTCCACAGAATTGTTTAGTACTACATAATTATCACAAAACTATCACTTATAGAAAAGCATTGACCAACTAAAAATCAAGAAAATTTATGGGGTCCATATAAAACTTTACTAGTGAAAACAAGTCTGATACAAGACTGTCTGTATCAGGTCAATGATATGAACTGGTAACTAGCAAATTGCCACGGTTTTATAGAAATAGAATATAGCAATAAGCTCATGATTAGGTCGATTTATAGCCAGAACATTAAACTTAATGGAAATAAATCGAGGCAACAATCATGTTATCTCGTAAACAAAATGATGGAGAGAATATCGTGGCATAGAACGAACACATTAAGGAGGAAAAAGAAGAACTTCAATTATAAAGGAATAAATTAGTTGTTAGGAAGGCATCTCGACTAAAATCTTCCTTTAAATTAAAATTTGAAACCAATTAACATAATAAGGACGTTTCAGTCTCGGTGTAGTTTAATTCGTGTCACGTTATACTGTTTCAAAAACTTGAATAGAAAATAAGAACAGTTTTGTCTCATTATAAAGTAACATCATTTATTATTCTGAATGTAATTGAATTGTTCAGTTTACTCTGGGTAATATCATTTATAACAATACAATATTTATGAAATTATTGTAGAGCCGTAAATTGAAACAATTGATTAAATTTAACGTTTTGATTACTGAAATTGTTCATATATATATATATATATATATATATATATATATATATATATATATATATATATATATATATTTAAAAATTGAAACGATGAAACGTTATAAGAAGTTGTAAGGACAGTTTACCAGTACTTTAAGCCGGTTTTGAGCCAATGACCCATGGAATATTCGGAAGACCAGGAAGTGCGATTGCATGCAATTTCTTCCAAGATCAAAATATTGCATAGACGATAATTGCACGTCGCTTAATATTATGCACGTCTCTTACCATAAGTAAAATCAAACAATGTTCTAACCTCAAATTTTATTCAATATTCTATGACCGGTTTAAAAATAACAAAGATATGTAAAGTCAACACGAAACAGTGATCAGAAGATCACTGGTGATAGTTATATCTGTTGCTGTCTTGCTTTTGGAAGAATAGAACAGAGGAGCCAGGTCCTGACTCGATGAAACAAGAGAAAATATGAGTTAAGCTATAGAATTAAATGAGAAAACTTACAAAAATTATTTGTGAATGGATGAAGAAGCATTTGAAAAGTTCTTAGGAAAATAAAATATAAGACAGAACATAGAAAACGTAAAAGTAATATCAGCAGATCAGAAACTCATTTCTCCATAGAATTGCAGCTTGCATGCTATGAAAATGGTCCCGAATCGATAATGTAGCAACTACGAGATCTTACATGAAACAAACGCTGAACTTCATCTGCGCATGCTTTTGATCAAGAAATAATGATTCTTGCAATGTATTGCACTTTGTATTGCATCATGTCAAATGGATTTTATTACGTAGAACGGGGTTTCTTAACACGTTGAGCCCCAGTACGGTCCATAGGACCGCAACTGATTTTTCCCCAGTGCCCAGAGCGGTCGTATGAACCGCATGGTGAATTTTATTTCGAACTCTCTCCACGATCCAAAAGATCGCATTAAAATGTGTTTTACAGTTTATTTGGACCGTCTTGGGTCCTTGAAACATTATTCTACTCTTGGTACATTTGATTTTTTTCACGATCTTAAACAGCTAACAAAAGTTTGTTTTTCTATAGTGCAAGTCGGGTGTACCTTTCAAAGAAATACAATGAAAAGTTTTATTTCGAATGAGAAATGCAAAAATGATGTTTTTAGTGTGCTACAGCTCTCGGCCTTGGGGAAAGTTTTAAGCGCACAAAAAGCAGCATTTTTGCGCACTTTTTATATCAAATAAATAATTTCTTCATGTTTCTTTGGATAATCACTCCATATGGTGTAAAAACACAAAATAATTAGAGATAAGGGGAAAGTTTTTCAATTTTGATCGAAGTTTAACGTGTTAAAACAAAAGTTGGCATTATCACTGGCATTACTGTAAATTCAAGTTAAAGCCCAAACATAAGGATTGAAAATTTTATTCCTTTTATTACGTATGTTATAATATAATTTTTAATGCACTTTCAAACCGATTGTAGCTTGTGGTCCATTCCAATTGAAAAATAATTTCACATAGAATTTTTTCGACGACGAATCTGTCGAATGAAATAATTTTTCATTAAAAACTTATTTAATTCAAAAAGCCATACAATCACTGACCCGTGGTATAGAGCCGTTTGAAGAGGAATGTTTGTTGTAGTAAGGATATTTAAGAAGCGACTGGTAACCGGATGGATAATTAGTATAGAAATTTTAGAGTTTAGAGTTTAGAATTGTTTAGAATAATGAATTGTGAGTAGAGCTGTACAATGGTATAATTATAATGGTTTAATATAAAGAATATTTAATTTCGAAAAATTGATTCAACCCAGCTCAAAATATTGAAATATATAAATGAAATATTAATTTTTTTATTTAAGATATATAGTACATTCTCATGTGCCTCACCAATGAACCTTAAAAAATAATTCAATTGATTTAATATTTGATACACCTTGTATAGACGGTACAACCGTCAATTTTAGTTCAATACAGTAGTATTCATATTCGTTATAAAATGCGGATGTCCACCCGCTTCTCCACTCTGTATTGAAAAATGTCTATACGACAAGTATTCTGGTGGTAAAGGTTGGTCCCGTTTGACGGCCCTTCTCTGTTTTTTAATTTTAAGATATCCTAGGACGGTCACTAACCCTATAAATACTATAAAACCCATGCAACAGCCAATAATAAGGCCGAGGCGACGTGTTAAAATAGATTGGGTACCCATGGAGTGGTCAGGTAGAATTCCCATTCCTACGTGCATACTATCTGGTGCTCCGAGGGTATTTACTTCCGCGCATCTACTCGTAGGAGAATCGACTAATAATGGACGCATACCATCTGAGAAGACTTCCAAATCTTGGGATTCGTTGATAGAACGTCTCAAACCTTGTGGAGATTCTTTGAGGTTAAGTGCCCAGTTTCCAAGTGCCAAGACGCATATTAGATATTTAGTATCTGGGTAGAGTTTCGAAAGTTTCATGGATCGTGAGAAGCGATCCAATTTTCTTCCTCGAATCTGCAACAAAAATGAAATCTCATTATTACAAGAAAAGTACTTGGATAGATATCTTTTAATTTGATATATCACAAAAACCTGAAGATGGGAAGAAGCAGAAAAATACAAAAATTACTTATTTTAATAGGTAAAATCGATTGGAGAGTAATTTTTCCAAAACAAACCAAAAATCATCATACAGCAAATGCTTAATGACTAATGACTAATCACATCTTCATGATTCTCCAGTAAGGTTATTTGAAAACATAAAAAAAATTTGGGTCACAGCGTTATTTTGTTACTATTAATTCTCACTGAATTAAAACCAAATCTGTTTATTACGAAAGTATTGAGGTAAATACTGTTACAAGCAAGATAACGAATCGATGTTTACTGTATCTATTCAGAGTCTTGGTTGAACAATAACTGGAAATGTAGATGTTAACTCATTGGGACTCCATTCAAAGTTGTACGGAGAAGCTCATAACAAATGTATGTCATACTAGTACATTATTTTATTTTTATACCTTAAAACCCAATTACATGATTGATAGTATTAAGGAACAAAAAACAGTTCTCGGTTAACTTATTCCTCATTAATAAATTAACAAAATATTGATGATTAGTTTTTTTGCCAAATAATATATTTTATTTTTCTAGGAAACTTTTCTTCACAACACTTGATATCTAATTATATATATAACTAAATATATTCTTGACGTTAGGTCATAACAACCAATAAATGATAGTTTTCCATGAAAAATCAAGATATAATGATTAATGAATTCCAAATTTATGCAACATCTCTTTTATTGATGAGTTCTCATAAAAGCAAGAAAAATGTTGGCTTCACATAATTCATGCTGAATAAAAATAATATTTTATAATTGAATCGGGGTTTTTAAACGAGCGTTCAGGTCGAAAAGTAAACTTTCGGAAAACTAAAAAAAAACTGTTTAAATCAGAATATTTCACTTAAAATATTTTGAAAAAATGTCAACATGTAAAGAAACTCAATTTACAATAGGATTCAAAATTTTACACTTGTATCTTTATAATTTAGTTATATAGCTCTAAAAATGTGAAACTATTGCCCTTAAAAAAAACAAGTTTAAAGAGATAAAAAGCCATTAAATTTCAAGTAAAAACTGTTATTTTTATTGTAAGACAATGTTTACAATTTACTAAAAAGATAGTAAAATTACTTAAATGAGTTTAAAAGAGGAACAAAATCAAAAATGTAAATTTGAGGTCATATTTCGGATTTATGAATTATCGTTGGTTTCTTCAACTTCGAAATCGCTGGTAATCTCTTGAGATCTGTCATCAGTTGGCCACACAAATTTCTTTGAAAAATCCCCGATGTAGGCTCTTAGTTTTAATATCCTTTCAATATCTTCCAACTTTTACTGGCACTCGACCTTGGTAAGTCTTAACCGAAGGTGGAGAAAGAGTATCTGCTTTTGTCTTAGCCAGCAAAAAGTTGTGATGATTAATACCATTTATTGTAGAGTAGGCTTTAACACATCCTTTAAACTCAGATTCATAAACGAACATAAAAAGAGTATTAATTTGAAAGTGTATTTTATCCTTCTTATTTGTGTTTTTTCCTTCTGTTTCTTGTGATATACACGATTTTTGTAGAAACGATTTTGCCATTTCTTGAAATCTAGAACTAAGTCGTGATGAGTTTTGCAAACTACTATACAAAAACACTTTTCGAGGTTATAATAACAATAGACAAAAATGAGCAGTAACAGCTGACAGCAGATAACAGGCAAAAGTCCAGAAACCAAACAACAAAATCCATAGAGGACGTGAACTTACGCTTTAAACAAATTAACCAAAAAAATGCAGATTTGACCCATTACCATCAAAACCTGAAAATAGAAAAAAATGGACTTACGCCCGTTAAAAAAACCAATTCAATTAATATTATTCCATAATGTTCAAATCAAAATATTTCAAAAACATTACACAAGTTGTCATCTATAAATCTAACCTTGAAAAAATTATGTTCAAATCAACTTAGTTGGAACCGTGTAACTAGCGCCCTTTATGAGAGTCTGTACAGGAGATTCCTGATTACGTTTTAAATTATATCTCATTCTGAATCGCATCAAATGCCGATGCCGGTAACAATTCGGCCATTTTTTCTAAGCGCATATCTAATTCCACAAAAAAAGCCCTGTCAACATCATCCGTTTTTTACTAAAAATTTGAACTCTTCACCCATTTTGCTTACGTTAGCGGGGAAAAATTCGAGGTTTAAAGGGAAAAATATTGAAAGGAAATACTCCAAGAACTTTTTCTTTGTGTTTTTGTACTTTACCGGTCCGCTCAAATCCAATATCTAAGCAGCACAGCAATCCCAGGAATTTTTAGTATCCGAAACCAAATTGTTCTTATCTCTAGTGTTCCAATAACACCATTCTTGTGAACCAAAACCAAGAGCTTGCTGCAATAGTCCCAATAACTACGCGAGCAATGTGTGTTTGCACCACCAAGCACAACCAAAACCAATATCCAATAGTTAATAGCCATGAAGATTACACCAAAGCCCACTGGATTCTTCAATATCCGGCTCGAAGGACCATTTTTATGTACAGGAGATTCCTGATTACGTTATTTTTTAGTTCATTTGTAATGCAAATAAAACACTAAACTTTCTTCTTATTCACCTTTACTACATCATTAAACTATAAACAAATAAGTAGTGGACTGTATTTACTATTTAACTGAATTGTACATTGAAACTAAAACATTTATCCACTCTTGCTAATTGACATAAAACAAAATACATAATATATAAATATATTATAAGATAGTAGTGCGCTAATAATCACACGCACGCTACTGAGGCCAAAAAGCAAGTATTACATTTCTTTTTCTATTTATCTTTTTGCCCAGCGCTAGCCGACGGGCGACAGCAAAAAAAAGGTCTAAAAATAGAAACCACAATACAGCTTGTTGCCACTGTAACAAAATTCAGTATATGCGGCGAACAGATTGATAACAAGAAAGAAATATACATATATACGAGGTGCGTTCACAACAGAGTCAGATATGAAAACAAATTAATTGGATACTTCAGCTTTCTGAACAAATTCGTATAGAGTTTCATCTTGTCGGTAGTTTCGGCAAAATTGTAACCGATGTGTATAAAATTTTTCTTCCTCAACACTTTTTAGCTATTCAAAGCAATCGAAGATGCTGACTTCTGAAATTACTCTGATTCACCACAATGCCCGCCCCTACAGCACTCGTGTAACCAATAACTACTTCAGCAATTTCAATAGGACATTCTAGATAACCGACCATACAGTCCCGACCTAGCTTTTGGTGATTTTTATTTTTTATCCCCCAAACTGAAGCGGTGGCTTAGACGGCGGCGTTTTAAAACTGACGTGGAGCTCAAATTAATCGTCAGAGGTAATTGCAAATATTGTTTACAGATATGCTTAATCCCTTAATCGTCAAGGTAATTATACACAGAAATGAGCTGTATTGTACTTTTGGTAATCATTTTTTTTTTGTATATTCACCACTTTTTTCTTCACAGTCCATCGGAGGTTGAAAGGCATTACGCCAAGCTAATTACTTTTGAGTTTTCTACCTATCTTGAAGACCTTTTTTTAATACAGTCTGTTGACAATTAATGTATCAAATTAAAACATTTTTATTAGAGAAAATATTGATACAGTCATTAGATTAGTTAAAAATCAGTCACATAATGAATGGATAGGGAATGTTTTAATATGTTTCTATAAATTTGAATAATTTATTGTTAATTAAAAGTTCTTATTTCCCCACTGAATTTTCTATTTCAAACTAAATTGTCTTTATGAAGTAGCTGTGTATTAATCCACCTAAAATACTTGAATCTTTGTAGAAATTAACATGTATTTATCGATAAAAACAAAGTATATTTACGGAAAATGGTACGCGGTATTTTGTTCTATTGGGCTTATCCATTCTGCGTACAAATAAAAAGGTGAAAAATAATTTCTACCATGCGAGCCACAATAAGTTGTAGGTAGGTTATCTTCTTCTTCCACAGACATTTAAAACTCATTAAAAGAAAAGTTTTATCTACCGTAGCAACGCATGTAATAGAGGTATTTCATGGTTTATAGATAACATCGACATTAAAAGCACGAGAATATATTTCTGGAGTGAATTATTGTTTTACAGAACAAAGCAGTGAATGCTGTATCTTTATAATGAAACAGAACTGGCACGCCACATTATAGGTTGCCATAATTCTCAAGTTAAAATAGCAGTTCAATTGTAATGTCAAAACTCACTCCCTGGACTTCAGTTCATACATTATGGTATTTTATACAATTGTATTGAATTGGCGTGATTTTCCATTGTTTTTTTTTCTTTCCAAGAAATATTGTTTCCATTATCCAGGAAGAATTATTCAGGCACAATTTGCTTCTATGAATGAGATCTTGTTTATATCATATGAGAATGAACCATAGTTTTAATAGTAAACAGATGTCTAGTAATATATAATTGATGTTAATGGAATAATAACTATTCAAATTATCGTTACATTACATTTTTTTTAAATTGACTCATGTAACAAGTTTTTTTTGAATGGAACATATTTGAAAATATACCAGATTTTTACCATTCTTTTTCCAAGTTAAGTTGGAATTTTTGGAACACTCACAATTATACTATTTCACTCGCTTTTCTATAGAGAGAGAGAGAGAGAGAGAGAGAGAAAGAGAGAGAGAAACATGTCTTATTGTCAAAAAATTGTTACAATTTGTAGACAGAAGTTTGTAAAAACTAAAAAACAAATATAAAAATAACTAAATAAAGATACAAATAAAATGAAATTTCAATATGCAGAAGTCACCTCATTTGATTTGATTTTGTTTCGATTGTATTTTTAATTATATTTGTCTTCAACATTATATTTATGTTTTCATTATATGAAACAATTATACGTTAAATATTAGTTCTATATTGTTTTGTTTCATATTCTCATATCAAGATTGTATGCCATATTCGAAGACAAAGATAAAACCTTCGTTTTGATTATACGTTCCACCACTGAATGTTGTTGTTTTTATCAAAAATCTACAATGACAAATATTCCGTCCATGGTTTGCCAAAATAAACCGTTTAGATGAAAGGATAAAACTTTTGGGCATTTGGATTAAGGCATTAATGCACTGGAAAAATAATCGCTTTCCACAACTCACTGTCTTTTTTTGTTTCTCTTGTTCTTAAAAGACAAACTGCCTTGAGTAACTTATCTTTCCGCTGAAAATACTTCTGTGTCGATTCCGATAAACTCAATGCTGTGTCAATCGGTTCATGGAAACTTTCCCCTTTGATTCGATATTTGTGTTTGTAATCAGTAATTCAAAAGAACAAATTCAGAACGATATTTTTTTATTTATATTGTTAATTTTGTTTATCCGTATGTTACAGTTTTTCTCAGATTATTAGGGAAATAAAATATTTGTACAACATCTTGTGAACGAAAAAAATCAATTTATTGATAGTTCATGCCCGGAGAAACGTGAGAAATGAAACTGACTTGAAAAATACAGTGTTCAGTTTAGAATAAATTCAATACTTACAGGCGGATTCATTTCTTTTATGCGAGAGATATGACATATGACTGGATTTTCTTAAATGATGACACCCTTAATTTAAACACTACTTTTATAGGGTGCGTAAAGTTATAAATAGCTATCAAATATGAAACATTCCTTAATTACTAGATTACGAACAGTAATAAAGTTCAGAAATATGAATGATCACAAACCTGAGTTCAACTTTTTTAATCAATCACAATTATTCATGCTTTCATTTTTTCTTTTTATTTACCAGTTTTATCCAAAACTACTTCTATAAAAAGAGTCATGTTGATCCATGAAACTGCCTGAACATTAATCGTCTGTAAGCTCTCATGAGCGTATCAAACTTAATGATGCTCTGTTGAGTTTAGGTATGGGAGAAAGCACTCAAATTAGAATCAAGCCTAGAGCAACTTGTAACGCTGCAACTCAATGATGTGTTTAGAATGGTCTGTAAATAAGTACTTAATGCACGATATCCGAGAGAGATGCGTAAGTTAATGAGGAAACGATCCCATTTTTTCTAAAATGTAATCTTCGTATTTAATTTTCGTTTTATTTTACTTTAAAAAATTTCACCTGTGATTAGAGTTTGTTAATAATATCCTCGTATCTACAATATTTTATAGTCTATTTCAGAAAGGTATAGAGCAATAAAATGGAGAATTCCGTCAAGTTCGGCTCATTTTTGGTGACGGCCATAGGTGTAGGTCTTGAAATAGTATTGTTTGTAATATTAAAATTTCAAGTAATTGCGTAAGAGAATTAGGAAAAGTATGTTTTCTGGCCTGAAATGTCAATATCGAAAAATTGTGTAGGGATTACTTGGGTGGTAGATTATACAGTTACGTTTTGCGTTAAACAGGTACCGTTTAAACTTTATTAATGCCTCTGCCTAATTCCAACCCTATTTTAGATTCGGCTTTCCGTTTTACGAGTACTTACCGGTACGCCTTTGGCACACTATTTTCAGTGTTTGTGAATGGATAACAATAGGCTAAACCCATATATTGACCCCAACCCGGGTGGTACTACCTGCACTTGATAAAAAGAAAGAAGTTTACAATGAAATGAAATGTCAAACTATGAAAGTGGCTTAAATATTCGTTGGGTCACTCTGTGGTCCCTTTGCATACCTAATGAGGTTTTATTACTCTATACCTTTCTGGAATAAATTATAGATAAACTTTTTTTTTCATACCCCATAGTTGTCAAGTAGAGTAAAATATATTTGTATTGACTGTAAATCTTGAAAATTAATGATATGGGGACCTTGAAATAGTTGAAATTTATAACGAAGGCCTTTTGCTTTACCACCTCCGGTTTTTCTAGTTTATGAGATATTTTAGAAGAAGGTCATTCAATTTCACTTTCTTTTTCCAATCCCACTCTTTAAAAAAAAATCATAACGGAAGAATAAAAACTTTGAAAAGTAGTCAGTCTTCAAACTGTACAACTACTACTTACGAACACGATCGCATACCACGGCTCTTAACCGAATATTAATTTATTCAGTTAATTTCATCGACTTTATATTAAATCAGTATAAATCTAAGATAAGTTGATGATTAGAAACACCATTTATTTGGGTTTCAAAAGAAGGTGTATAGGGATGCTAAGCAATTTGGCGAATGTCTACTAATTTATCCAGACAATTTAGACATTCGAAGTTACATAAATTCCCATCACGCTGAAAATCAGTAAAATTGTTTAAAATACAATTGTACATAAAATTTTAATGTTCTCCATCATTTCCGTTTCCGCAATTTCCATCAAAACGGAAATTGTAGATCATAAAATTATCTACCAAAAACGTATTAATACTTTTTTCCTACAAGCCACTGTTTCTGAGATATACTGATTCAAAAAGTGTCGTATTTAATGGTTTCACTAATATATTTTCAGCAGTAAACATTTCTTACAACATTGAAATGAACCGAGACTTGTTGTGAGTATTTTTAAGAAATTTCTGTTGACTGGTTGGAACCGTCATAAGTTCATCAAATTAGTTATCAATTGACGAAGATGTTGCTTAACTTCGACGATGTTGTTCTGTAGCTTTGGAATTTCTCGTGCAATCTTTATAGCCATTAAATACGACAGTACATCTGAAACATTGTAACTTTTACAACTTTTTGAATCGTTAGATTTCAGAGATGGTGGCTCGTAGAAAAAAAAGTATTAATGCATTTTTTGTAGATAATTTTATGATCCACAATTTAGGTTTGAAGTATTTTCATGATAAGTTTTATAGTTTTTATAGTTTTGCTGATAATCGGGAGAAACTCATTGTTTTGACCCTTAACCTTGAATAATATTTTTTCCATTCACGGAAATGATGGGGAACATTCAAATTTTATTTTCAATTTTAATTTAAACAATTTTACCGATTTTCATCTTCTTGGGAATACATGAAGCTTCACTCTGGTCTAATTTGACCGGACTATAGTACACGATTGTATCTTACAGGAATATGGTGGATTCAACGCCTATTTAAACTATATGGGGATCCGGTAAGCTCCTGATTTTATGCTTCACCCAAGTCAGTCCCTACAAAACCGGAAGAAATATTTCCATAGTTGTTGGCGTTGTTGTTTTTAGTGGGTAAAAATAAAGATCTAGCATGATGTGCTGGTCTTGTTGAAAGTTTCAATATCTTATCGCCCTTATCATTTATTATGCATAGTTCAAATATCATGGAAAATACTGTTCTTCACGGCAATTAGCAATGTTATTTGGAATTTGAAGTGACTGTGGAGGATTTTCTATTTTCTTGGCCTGCGTCATGGAGACTCAGTTATATCAGAGAAACTACCCACAATTTTCACTCTGAAATATTTAATTGAGGTTGCTGTACTTCGAAATTTTAGTTTTCTTTTTATGATTAAATCACATTCACCAATATTTGCAAAGTTATCGGGTTAACTCACACATCTCAAGAGATGGTAAGGTATATACAAACTCCTCGAAAATTGAGTGTTTTAAGAGCACATTATCTTGCTACTTTCTATTAATGGCAATTTGGTTAAAATCTAATCACAATAAATTTCAAATTGTAGCATATTTGCTAATTACTATATAATCTCTAATTGATACCCAATGTAACTTTAGATAAGTCTCATCGAATACAATTGAATGAAATTATTTATATTCAACTTAAGAAAACAATCGTTACTATACAACTCTTATTTAAAATCTTACCGTTCGTTTGTATATAACACGTATCCACAAACTGTCATATGAATCCGATAACAATAGATTTGAGAGACAAAGTAAAGCAGAGAGAATATGAATATCTCTGCCCTAAATCACATTGTTAACTCTCTGTTATATGTACATGAATTTTGTGTTGCAACCCCGTGTTGTCTCCAGAGTTCCGACCATTTGTAAAAATATAAACGTACGTACATCTATTCATCTAATGTAGCGTAACCCCGTTTCCGACCAACGTTTTATGGTCTCTACATATTTTTATCTGAAATGGTAAACATTCCAACGTATGATATGGAAAAGTTTTTTTTATTTATTTAAAGAGGTCAAACAAGTCCACAAAACGTGTCAGAATTTCTTGGGAAGTAGTTTGTTATATTTCTATACGGTATAAAATATTCTCTACTCACATGCTTGGATTCTGAAATTGATAATTTTAGTATATTATATAGAATTTTAGATCAAATTCATGTGAGAAAAAACATTTATGCAGATAGGTAGTGATAATGATTCTGGTTTTATAATAATGAATGAAATAATCTTGCATTGAAGTGCCGTTAGCTTTTAACCTTTTAATCCGAATCAGTTGAAGGAATTTTTGTGAAACCCGTCTTAAAAGCAACGTAACATAATTCATTTATTTGGAAGTTTAGTCATGGAGTTAATATTTAAGATAGAGAGACTTGAATGTAAGTGGCCTTGTACTATTAGAAGAGAGAGGAAGCGTATCTGTTAACAATATTTTACTCATAAAATCAAACCTTGTTATTTTCCTCCTCCTTCGCTACTACTCAAGACTTTACATCTTGGTGATCCAATCAGACTATAATAGAGAAAAATAGAAAGTGATATACCGATGTTCTCTCTATCTCTATTCGGTGTTCAGGACCATTTGAGCAAGCTCTCGAAACTCATTCTATCTTTAATATTAAATCTAAGAGTTTAGTTCTCTTTGGATCTATTCTCGCATCAATGATAAGGAAAATTATGTTAAAATATTAAACAGCTGGAAACCTATTCAACCATAAGTCGGTTAGATTTATACTGCTCGCAGTCCAGAGTTATAAGCTTTATGTGCTCTTTCGTTAATTTATGCCGCATAAACAAAACTAATGAAAAATTTAATGTAATCGAAAGTTTAATGTTTGCTAAAAACGAGAATTATGTATTAAAAAAAAACAAATCGGAGAAAATGAGAAGAGATAAGGAAATGGATAATGCAATATAAGAAATTGAATGAGAATAAAATATAGGAAATATATAAAATAAGTGAATTTGGGAACAATTGATAAAATAAGCGACATACATACAATCAGAACAAGATAGTTATTTATGTAGTATAAACCTTTATAATTGATAAAAACATGGAATGAATGATTTAATACTGATATTTAGGAGACGTAGTGTTTATTCTTTTCTTACTTCAATAAGGATAATTTGAGAATAATATACTTAAGCATTATTTTAGATGATACTATCACATGTTATAAAAGTAATTCGCTCAATGTGTTTCAAAAGCCAAGTACTTCTACATAGACGAGTGTAAACATTTAAACATTTTTGTAAACATTTTTCATTTTCTTTTTTGTTTCAATTTTCTTTTATTTACTAACTATCATAAATCATAAAATCGAAAAATATAATTTTTTGTTTATGAATGTTTCACGAATTTTTAACAGCCTAACAAATGTATATTTTCCAACAAAAAAAATGTTAAATGTCGTCACGGGAGGTTAGATAATACAACTCTCCAATTTAACTGCTTTCCGGCTCTAGCTAGACGGTAGTCACGTACTGCTATAATATGTCACTGAAGTGTACATAACATTAATATAATGAATAGAAATTATGTATGCTGGTGGATATTTTTTCACGCAGGTGACGTTCTCATATGCGTGGTGTTTTTATTTATTTGACACGGAAAAAAACTGTGATATATATATATATATATATATATATATATATATATATATATATATATATATATATATATATATATATATATATATATATGAAAAACGGGGGTCAATCAGGGTTAATGCTGTCCAACACAAATATCAATATAGTAATGACTGACAGAAAACGATCAGCTTTTCTACAACAAATAAGTTACTGTGTGGATAATTAAAAATTTACTCATGATTCAAAAATTATACTTTCTCCATGCTAAGTCTTTGGTTTATATTTTTGCTGTGTCATGATGATTTAGGTTCTAAACGGCTCATACCAGAGCATCATTTCAATGAAAAAACTGACCCAGTGGTCAGCAAAATGCTTAGTATTCATAGATGTGAGAAGAAGTAATCTTCGCTGTTAATATTAACGGCCTAGCCAACGTCGTTCTCAAATAATAATTATGAACGGATGACTCCGTAAGCTTAAAATACATATCAAAGAATAATTTTTTTTCCGAATTGGAACTCATATGGATTTATATCGTCCTAAATTCGACATTGAACCATAGATGGACGTCATTGCTAATGATTATTTTTCGAGGAAGATAAGGGTCAAAATCCAATTGCTCTAGAGTATTGAAGAAACATCAAAATATAGGGTCGTTCATCTTCAGATTCTAGGTTAGTAGTACTAGAATTTTCTACGATGTAGGCGCAGTAATAATGAAAAATTTGTTGGGATTTGCAAAATTTCATGTTCTGGTAAGCCTTCTATTTTTGTACACACTCACACGAACACCTGGCGATGTTTTCGGCAGAAATGGAGATTTGTTGACATTGATTATATATTTACTGAATCATTGCACTTAATTTGTGAAGTTTTTCTGGGGAGACGATTATAGGGAGTGCAAAAGCGCGCGGTAATAAAGCATCCATTTTGATAAAATAATTTTTTCATTTGTTATTATAAGGTATTAGGATTGGTCAAAACAGAATTGGCAGATTGAATGGATGATAGCCAAATTAACTTCAACATTGTGGTTGCTTTTAACTGTCAAATGTTGGAAAATCCTTTTCAAGACATTTAAAAAGTTATAGAAATTGAAGGATCTTTTTTAGATTCGCTAATTGAGAAAAATTGAAATTTGGAAATATTTGGATATTTTCCATTATTGAAATTGAGTTTTTATGAATTGGTTTAATATCACTTACATTATTCGAAAAATATTAGACTTTCATTCTTTCTCTCTAATTGCATTAAATACATATTTTGATCATCCAGCTGGAAGCTGACCTGTTTTCTTAAAGCATATTGTCATCCTTTCATTTTTGTGTAAGCCTTTGAGAACAATTTTCTACCCTTATAATAACTAGTCACACTCAATAACAAGGGTTGTAAGAAACAGTCACTCTTCGAGAACGATATTGAGAGGGAGATTTTTTTGTCTTTCTCACAGAATTATTATTTTATCAATTCAATTCGATTCTCTTCGCATGAAATTATGGATTCATTTCTATAGTATCATACGCATTGTTATTTGATGAACACCGTCATACTAATTTTCAAAAAATTTCAAGAAATTGCAATTATTACATAATATTTAAAATTGTCGCTGCTACCGGAAAAATCGAGGCAGGGGTAAAAAGAAACGAATCAATACTTCAAGAATTGGTGTCAAACAAATACTGCTACTGTAAGAAAATTGGCTTTTGGTAAACTTTCTCCAAAAATCTTCCATGCTAAAATTCACCTTTTTCATAGAGGAAAACATAGATATTTCCAAGTATCCTAAGCTTGAGTATTTAAAAAAAAAGAATAAATCATCGTTAATTTGACGTGGTTGGTAAAATGAAGAATAAAAGGTATTTCCCATGTTTGCAATCGAATTTTTATGAATAAAGGGTGTTTCTTCAGTAAATAAGATATACATTTTTTACTTACGTCCAATCCGATTTGGACCCAAAATTTTAAGTATTCAGAAGAATATTTTATATTTCATTTATTTTATATTCATACAATGGAAAATAGTTAATAATAAGAAAATTTAAAGTTAACACAAAAATAATCTTATTCAAAGTATTACCAAGTTAGCAATGCACTAATACCAACGTTAAACCACCGCATCGTTTCATTTCTGTAAAATCTTCTGTGTGTAGAGCTCTTCTCGACATCAGAAATGTTTGCATTTTTTTTTATTTATTTGAAAAGCCAGAGCTTAATTTGCCAAGTAATGTGATATGGGTAGACTCGAATACTTTTAGTCAAAAATACTTATCCAAAGTGACCTGAGGTACGGCGTCGTTAAGTTGAAGAAGAAAGCCATGGGACCATTTCTTGGTCGCTATGTCCGCACATCGTTCCACTTTTTTTCATTTGCTTTCGAGGTCGAAGAGCTTCTTAATGTTTTTTGTAATTCACTGACTCATTTCAAGTCAAAAATCGCTTATATCCCTTTCTTCAACTAATGAGAGCTCTCACCACCTCTCTCCGAGCGCTTTCTCATCAACGAACGCTACCATGTTCATTTTCGTCTGTTCAGTTGCCGTTGCAAATATCGAGAGGATGCATATAATAGAAGAAGCTTCCGCTATTACGGTATCCGCTATCCATTACTATTTATATAATACGTATCCTACAAAAAAATCAGTTTTTAAACTTAATCATATGCTGCAACAGATTTCATAGAATTTTGCATAGGTTTTCTCTGTAAGTTGCCATCAAATAGTCCCTCTGTTTCCTCATTTCGTCCAAAAAAAATCAGTCTGCTCCAATATCCCAATTCAAGCATTATGCAATTTTTTTTCTTTATGAAATTGATGACTTGGCTCCCATAGTATGGGATCTGTTTGATATATTTCTAAAAAATTTAATTCGCTTTCATTGTTGCGTATATTTAATTCATTACTGTAACATCATAATGCATTCCGCACAGTTGTTACTTGGACATTGAAGAGCTGGAGAGTGTACATACATCAATGCTATCGACTCCCTCGCGAGACATACTGAAACACTTTGACTCTGGTACGATAAACAGGCACAGGAGCGAGAGTGGGCGAGATACCACGAGACTTCTTTGGTAATTGTATTATCTCCAAACAAAACTCAATAGGAGTAAGATTTTGTTTCTTAACATGCAATGCGAATAGGCTATATCTTCAGACTGAAGAGAGACTAAAAATGGTCTCTCAATACATAAGGATATGAAAGATACCAGTTGAAATAGATACAGCGTAACTGATAACTGCTACAAAAATTATTTCATCGTAAGTTATGCTCACATCTGTTACCTATAAATGTATAATCTCATTTTCCCAATTTTCAATTGTTTATTTGATTTGTTGCATTTAGATTACTTATACGAATACATCGAATGAAAAATGTAACTCAATTGACTTTACATATATAAATGTTGATTTTATTACATGAATCTCCTGACACGAAGGGACAATTCTAAGAATCCCTAAAGAGTCCTATAGGGCCTTCAAGCCGACTTTAAAATAAAATGTTATTTTTCCATCCAAAGCGAAAGTTGGAGGACTTCAATTCACTGCGGAATTTTTTAGGGTGAAAGTGTGCTACATTGAGTTATAGCTAAAAGATTCCATCTTGCAGTATAATAATTTGTCATTGTCGTGGTGGAGAAGCAGAGACGGAACATGTACAGTTTTAGGGTATTAGTCGTCTCATTTAGCGTGTTTATCAGAGGCAGCATGAAATGCTGTTTTTATATTTGAACGTTTTATTTTAATAACTTGTAAAATTTCCAGAGAACGTGAAAAAAATGTTGTTTTTGAAAATAAACTATTAGCCTTTTCTACAATTTTTGTTTCCTTATTGTGGTGCTACCAATATATGTAATAATTTAGATATGAATTGAAGCTTAAGTACAATACGTCTTAATAAAGGTCACTTATGGTTTAATCATTTTTTATCAATATTTTATAATTTCCATACTCTTTTTGAGATGTAGCATTGTTAACTTCGCCTATTTTTCATCTACAAAATGTACCGGCATTTTAACATCTCCAATTATAGTTTTTATAAACTCCATTGTACAGGATGTTTCTTCACTGCTATGAGCCTTTTTTTACATTACTATTTAATATGATACTTTGTAAGAGGGTTTGTGAAGCTTCTACTATTACAATCCAACTTGTTGGTGAAATATGTTTGCTCATCATATGAATATAATTTCTATTCGAAGATTTTCAAGGTACTTACTATTAAGTTTTTTCGAAAGGTGAATAATTTTATTGACTTTTGTGTTGATTGCTACCAAAGAGATTAATATCCGTCCTGAAAGGCAGAAAGCATCCCTTACGTAGGTTTTGTGAAAGTGTTTTTCTTCTTTGGGGTTATTCCTTTTTTCTCCTGGTTTGATCTTTTCTTTGTGGTTCGTGTTTTTCTTTGTATCTATGAAGATAAAATGCTTAGCAGACTCAATACAAATAAAAAAGACGTCAAGAGTAGATTAACTTGCTAAAGCTATCCCTACTCAAGATTTTGCCGATCCAAAGTTTGAACTGCACCCTAATAGATGATCCCTCTTCTTTATTATTTTTGGTGTATTCACTGCTGGTCGTGGTTCAGTTGTTTTCTCGACCTTGGATACCTGAAGTATCCTTTCTTTGTGTAGTTCATCAGCTCTCTAAGGTCTTGGAGTCTTCTCCTGGCGGTTCTCTCTATTAGTACTCCTATTTTCTTCTAGTCTAATACTCAGTGAATTTATTGGGTCCTAATGTTCGAAAAGCCTCTCATTGCCTATTTTAGACTAACGGGCTTGTTATATATATGGGATGTAGTGGAACCGCATTGGGAAGTTTCAATGGAATCATCTAATTTCGGTGATTTTTGAAATCTTTATTTGAGATATTAAGGGTTTTAAGAATAGAGTACGCTGCAATAAAGGGATAGAATCAAATTTTTCACGAATAATATATGTTATATCATATTTTCATAAGAAAATTCAAGGTAAAGGGCGTCCAACTTACTGTTTTGAAAATTGAGTTATGAATATATGAAGGTTTAGAAATGCTATATAATGTAGGTAAATAAAAAATAAATACGTAGATGGAAGAAAGTATGTTGTTTGTGTGATACAGACAGAAAATTCACACACCTATTATTTCGTATCATTTCATAATTCTGTCAAATTTGGCATGGGATGGTACCATAGCGGATCAGAAACTTTCATTGTGATCTTATTATTGAATACAATGTATTTCTAAGTGAACATTTGTCTGTACCACCAAAGTCTTTAATAACATATGTTACACTTGTCTTAATTGAAGCACAGAGACCGAGATTGTTGAAATATATAGGTATAATTACTGAGGACAGTTGGGTATTGAAAAAAAGAAGAAGGAAAGGAAAAAACAGTTGGAGAAGGCTAGGAAAGCTTTGAGAGAAGTGGGAATGATAGACTGGCAAATTGAGGCAAAAACGAGAAAAAGAATGAATATATCTGATGGTAATAAAAAGTGAAAAAATCTAAGAATGGAGTGTTAAAGATCATTGAACATGCATTAGTATATTTTATCATAAAGTATAACTAGTGAGAAAGAAAGTAAAAAAATATGTATTGAGTATGTATCTCCCGTTCTAAAGTTACTTCCTATAAAGGACGCGTTGTACTTCTTCTTTTACTTTTCTTAAGACATACTCTTGTTTCTTCTACTATACTTGAGAAGTAGATGTCCATCTTCCGTGCCATTTCTTGAAAGGTCGGCCGAAAAGTCTAGGAGAAGTTGGTTTCTCATCCTTTGCCCATTTAGCCCATCAATCTACGTCATTCTATCGACGTGGTGTCACCCATATCGTCGTCTCGATCTCCTGAATCGTACTATATTCTAAATTCTCAGATCTGTCAAAGCATAGGTCTTATACATATGTGAATCATCCTCGTTATGGGCTATCAAGATTACGGCTATTAAATATTTTATCCATAATAAAATTGAACAAGAATGAGCTTTTTTATAACGTTTATATAATTTACGAGTGTGCTGTGCTCCCGAAGTATATCAATGATGTTGGTTATTTGAAATGTATCAAGATTGACAAAACAAAGAAACAGTGGTTTTTGATATTAAACGAATTTTTGCATCATTTGTCTGATGATGAAAATTGCGTCTATTGTTGATCTATATTCTCCGAAGCCATGTTGTTCTTCGCTTATATTTATTCTATTAATTACTTATTTTATGATGATTTTGCTCAGCAGCGTACTTACGCTGTTTAGCAAAGAAACAATTCTATAATTTTCTGGATCATTTTTCTTTTTGTATATTGGAATTGTGATGCTATTTTTTCAATTAGTAGGTAGTTTTTGAGTCGAGATAATTTTTTTATCTCGACTATCTGATCGTAGGTTCCTCGTACTTGAATATTTCGTTAACGATTCGTTCAGGGACAGTGGTTTTTCTGCTTTTCAATTTTGCTGGTGCCTCATGTAGTTCTCCGTGTGTTATGTTATTTCCCTGTTAGTTCCTCCTGTGTAGTTATTGTCTGTGTAATCTTCGATATCACTTGCTCGTGATGCATGTAGGTCTCTAACGTACGTTTCTGATTTCTTTGATGTGTATTTGTAATTCTTTGTTGACTGCTCTTCTTCTGTCTCTTAGTTTGTTCCAAATTTCCTTTTCCTCCATATAGGTCATGTTCCATATTAGCAAAGAAATTGTCCAAGTACGTCTTGATTATTTCTTTTATGGCATAATTTACTCTGTTTTTAGCCACTCTATATTTTCTTCTGCTCTTATATTTGATGTATGCTTCTTTTTTGCATTGCTTATATTTTTACTCCGTCTGTAAATAATTCTCTTTTGTTCTCCTTTGCGTTTGTGCTCCACTTCCAATTCCGAGTGCTTCCGTGGTACTCTTTGTTATTTTCGTTTGAATCCTTTTCCACATTTGCTCGGCATCTTTTTCATACATTATAAGGTTGTAGGCCATTTTTTAGTTTAATCTATTTGTTGTGATTCTCATTTGTATCAGACAGAATTGTATTTCTAAACCTGGAGTAGAAATCTCATATTATAAAGATCTTTCTTTAGGTATTTCATTCATTACGGCTGCAGTTCTTTAAAAAAAAGGTAGTGCATTCTTCTTTAGTTTTTTTTGTATCTACTGATGAAGAACGTTTTCGTTGTTTCATCTTTAAGAGATATTACTTTTTATGTATTTCACTTTATCGATATCGTTTTCAACATTATCGTGTATTAGGATGCCCACTAGGGCTTGTGCTCTATGGCTCTTCTCTCTTTCGCTATAAAACAGTATATAGATTGGGAAACTTTTCTTTTTTTTTCCAATCCCGATAATGTACATATTTCGATAATATCTCGATCTCTGCTGTTCCATGATAATATATTGCAAATTCCAATTCGTATTTTTTGCGATTTCCATAGTTGTTTTTTCCTTTTTCTCACCGTGTCGTTACCCTATAAAGCCCATCAGGTTTCCGAGGTTCTATTAGTAGTACTTTGAGCATTAAATCTCTATTACAGTGGGTAGGTTCCTAGCCGTGTCCACCAACTCTACTCCTTTCTGTGGGCTTGAGACCGGCTACAGTGCCCTTGAAGCCACTCTATTCACTTCAGGCTGAGAGCATGAAGTTAAACTAACGTATCAACTAAATGGGACTTTCTCGAATCGTTTGTTTACTACAATATGAACTAGTCACATTCTCCTGTATTTCTGTAACCATAGATAAACGTTTTTCGTAACTTTAAACAATGTAATATCGATTTGTATTAAACAATGTGTTTAATCCTTACAGAATAGACAGATCCTTTTTTTAAAAATTGCTCATTACATCGGTTAGATTAATCTATCCATCATGCAGCTTACAAAACTATTCATATTTGATGCATAATTAATTATTGTACTGCTCTCATCTAATGATTATTCTCAGCAACTAATATACATACATCACAAATGAATTACGTAAGGTATCAATGAATACGTTATAGCTATCATAGATGATATAGACCCTTCCTTTATAACAAACTTTATTTAGAACTATCTCCTCAATGTATTGTTTGGATATGCTCAAAGAGATGTTATTATGTGGACATAGATGTCGTATATCTATGTATCTATCATCTCCAACAATGTTGCTGTCGCTCTACCGCCGGGGCAACTGTTATTAACTTCATTTTGTTCATTATTCTTTGCATTCCTATTTGATATAAATTAATGATATATCATAAAATCCAGAATTAAATTTGAATTGAAAATGAGAAAGATACAAACTCACCTTTTTCCAGATGTACATATTTCATTATGATTCCTTCGTTTTAATGACATCGTCTCGGACTTCATCCGAAAAAGAAATATTTGAATACTTCGCATGAGGAAACTCAGAAAAAAATTATAACAACCTTTAAATGCCACATGTTTGCAAGCTCAAATCAGATGTTTTTTCTAATATCATCAAATATCTATTATGTTGATAATATTATATTTGATAATTATGATGTTGTAAAAATTGACATTCCTTGTTCATTGAATCTCGTTCTGAAAGGAATTTTATCAATTGTTCTTCATCTTAATGGAAAATATGACAGGATTGAAATAAATAATATAGTTAAATGGAATTTAATAATGGGAAATAGTTTTAATATTCAAATAGTTGATTTCAAAGTTCTATGCACAAGTTTCAGTTAGTAGGAATTGGGACTGAGAAATATTAATGATTTATCTGAATATGTGAAGTAATTTGTACAATCGAGGAACCAGTTTAGAATATACGAGTACACACAAAAACGGCGAATGTTATAGGTGTGTATCGAGTTATTTACCATAATTTGGCATTTCCGTCAATAAATATATAAAAAAAATTAGAGAAAAGTTATAGGTAGGTATACTATATCAACAAATTTTTTTAAAAAACGAAATATATACAGGGTAAAATATTTTCACTTTATGGAGAACAATAAAAACAAAAAAGGTGCTGTGAGACAATATAAGTCGTTGTATTCTGACTATCTCTGAGTAAACATAAATTTTTGATTATTTACCAAGTAAACTAAAAGAAGCGTAGGATATGGCACTTAAAAACACTATTTTCCTGTAATTAATATTTTTTTTATGAAATGCCGAGAGTTGAAAGTATTTTATTAGAATACGTATACATAAAAACTTATCTTAGAAAATGGTTCACTGAAAATGTCACATGAACTTGTAATATGGGATATTTCAAAATTTCCAGAGTACTGAGAAGGAGCCAGTATACACCTTAAATATCTCGTGGAAACCAAAAGCAGATACAAGGTTTTCATTAGTAAGAGTATTCAAGAGAAAAAAGAAAAGTAAATGAGAAAACAGAAATCTATGAAACGAAAATTCATGGACTAAAAATTCCAGATCTGTTAACATATGATATCGCATTATTGATAAAATTATTGTCTACTACATATTAACAGGAAAAACATGTTTAATAAAACAGTGCCAGAGATAGCTCAGCCCAGGGTTGATCGTACATGCGACTTCGCAGGCCGTATCTAATTTTATAAATGAAGCAAAATACTTATGTATATTAATGTCTTTCTTGACAGCAAAGCTTGAGAAATATCGAGAGTAGAGCAAAATATGATGATCCATTATTTTCTAGTATTTATACATATTCTTAATTAGATAACAAAATTCGTGATAGAGGCTTCCATAGTAAAAGGCTTCTTTGAATATAAATGCTGTGCTGTATCAGATGCAAATTTCTCTCTAAATGAAAGATTTACCTTATTATTTGGCAGCATAGATTTAGATATTAAGTTACAGGTACATGAGGAAGAAAGTACCGTCAAAGACGTATACAACTTTTTAATGGAATTGATTCAGTCAAAGTTCTTTTTCCTGGTGAAAAGAAGCCAACCGAAATATTGGAACTTATAGTCAATAGCAGAATCAAGAATTTTCTCAACCGTACTTGACTCTGTGACAGGCAAAGTCGCAGTAAACTAAAAATTATAAAAAATTACCAATAATAATAGGAGTCAAAAAAGGCTGACGGATTTGACCATCGTCTCATTCTAAGTAGAATTAGCTCAAAAAATTTATTTCACTGAAATTATCAACAAATTTTCTTCGCAGAATGTCAGAAAGGTTGATTCTAATTATAAAATGTCTATTTTTTTTTCTAAATTTTTTCAGTAACTTGTTAGTCTTCAATCATTATAACGTTGCTGGCTAAAAAACAAACTGTTAGTCGTAGTTTTATAGTTTACTTATCGTTTTGATGGGTATATGAGTTTATGTCAGCGATAAGTAGTTGTAAGAATATTGAGCCTTCTAAAGAGGGCAGTCGACATCCTAAGATCGGCCCAGGCTCAGCATTTAGAGCTAGTGTCTGCTATAGATTTGAAACAAATTTTGACAACACCCCGCATTCCATGACCATCATTTCCGATAGTACAAAAAGGTTTTTTCTGAAGAATGGTATCCTCTCAGTTAAGCATATGTAGGAGAATTGTAAACCAGAGTAATAGACGTTTATATTACCAGCGTATACCTACAGATATAAAGACACTAACTATGAGGATAATTTACCAATTGAAGCAATTGAAAATATAAGATTTCAATTAAACTGGTTGACCTGAAACTACTACTCCCAATCATCTCTCACAGTTCTCTTAATAATACATATGATAGAATACAAATCGACAAATATGAAGACACATTTTAAGATGCTTACACTCGTTTGATCTAACTAAGACTGAAGTTTTCCAATAAGAATATTAGAAAAATATGAGCATTGTTATAAATTGTAGTAGATAAGGTAGGAAAACGATGTGTTGGGACAGGGACAAAAAGTATAATGTATCCTGTATGAATACCTTGATGAAATTTGTTTTTTTTTCTGTTCGTTATAAATTGAATGTTAATGTGATATTTCAACATATATGTAATAAATTTTGAACACACAAAAGGGATCTATGTACTTATCTAGTATTTATTACAAAGTATTGCTGCATACACAGTATAGATAGTAAATTCAAATCATTACTTAGAAAAAACAAATAAATATTTATTCTACTAAATTAAATGGGTATTCAGAATTATCTTTCAATTCTTCAGCATGACACATTCTAATTCCGCAATTAAAAGTATCTATGAGTTTCAAATCTTCTTCGGATAACATAAAATCAAAAATATCTATGTTTTGTTTCAATCTGTCTGGATTAGAGGATTTAGGAATTGGTATAGTACCCTGTTGGTACACGTAACAGAGTACTACTTGTGCAGTAGTCTTCCTATATTTTTTCCCAATAGATAAAAGCTTTGAATCTTCCAACGATAGCATCTTATCACCTTCTTTAGCCCAAGGACGAGCTGGAGAAGCCAATGGAGAGTAAGCCATGATCTCGATATCGTGGTCTTTGCAAATTGTTATTAATTTCTTTTGGTTGAGAAAAGGTGTCACTTCTATCTGATTCATAACGGGTTTTATAGAACATGACTTCATGATTCTGGCAACTTGTTCAGAATTGAAGTTCGATAATCCAATACTCTTTACCAGACCAAGACTGACACAGTTCTCCATGGCTTTCCATGTCTTGCAAAAATCATATTCGATGTTTTCTGAACCTTTAAATGGCAAACTGCTGTCGAATTTTTTGCAAATGGTAGCACAAGGCCAATGAATCAAATACAGGTCAATATACTCGAGTCCCAAATTCTTCAACGATTCCTTACATGCAGGAATAACTTTGTCTTCTTCATGAAATACGTTCCAAAGTTTTGTAACTACGAATAGATCTGCTCTGGTAACTGTACCATCTGAAATTTTTGCTTGTAAACCTTCACCTATTTCTTTCTCGTTTCCATACACCCAAGCACAATCAAATAATCTATAACCAATATCTATTGCTGTTTTTATAGTTTCCTTTGCTTCTCCAGGAGCTGCTAACCACGTTCCAAGTCCGAAGCTGGGACAATATGTTCCATTATTCAACTTTTTTAGAGGTACTGCCATTTTATTATGTCTGAAAACGAAATGGGCATTTGATAAAATGTGATTACCGGAAAAATAAAAAGATATTCCATCAATTTGAATTAATTTTCAAAATATTTTCAAATATTTAACTCGGCAGGAATCATGGTAGAAATGTTGCCATGAATTCTGAAATTATATAAAATAAACAAGCACACCTACATTGTAATGTCTGTTGAATCTTTATAACAACTTTTGCGAAAACAATTCTGAAAAAATAGTAAATACTGTTCAATATATTGTAATTAAACAAGAAAGAAAAACGCCATTTAAGGAAGGAAATCCAGAGTGGTCTTTCAGAGAAGCTTACTTACGAAAATGTTTCTCTGAACTTGAAAAGTATTTAAAAAACAGAATGTTTCCGATATTTTGAAATATCCTGTAAGAATATTCCATGGTGATAAGCCAAGTTTCTCTATACGTACAAAACAGGAAAGTTTCTAGCACTAAAAGGTTGGAAAAATTTAGAAGAAATTTAAAAGGGTAACGAAAAAGAGACAATTACAGTGTTGAAAGTGTTTTCCATAAATGGGAAAACTGTGTATCCAATGGTGGTTTTTCCATATGTTAGGTGGTTGATAGCATACCTTCAGGTACTTGGGTAAATCTGAGAGTGGCTGGATGCGTAAGAATATCCTTTACGAGTATGTGACGAATGGTTTGAAAAAGATGATATAACGAAACAAGTACTGTTACTGATTGACGGAGATAATTCTCATTTAACGATGGAGTTGAGTGAATTTAACAGGAACAATGGGATAATATTCTACGCATTACCTTCCAATTCTACTTCTAATACCTAACCAACCTGAAAGCAGCTCACTACCAAATTCTATTATCGATGGTTTTATGAATTGCGGATTGTATCTAATTAGTCCTGATGCTGTTGACTATACAAGTGTGTGAGAAACCGAATCGAAGATCTGAATATGGCTTTGGCTGCTCATTGCGAAATATCAAAAACAAAACAAAAAGTATTATTTAAAATGCAGAATAAAGAATTGACAATGTCATTCAAGAACTTCAGGCAATAAAACATTGTATACCCCCGGCATAGAATATGAAATGTATGAGATAACTGAAAAAGGATTCTAAGAAAAAGAAAAAACTAACACTGAAGAGAAAATGGAAGATGATTCCTTATTTGATCTGAGTTTGAATATGAACACAGAAGATGAGTGAATATGATGTGGAAACTGATAATAAACTGTGATAGTAATGACAATATAACAGAGGTACCAAATGTAGAGTCAAGAGGTGATGTTATTCTTTCAAAACCTGTCACTAATGATCTCATAGAAGTTGATAGATGAAAACTGTGATAACTTAGAAGATAGTCAAGTAATAATAAGCAAAACGCCAGAAGTAGAGATTTATAGTTGTGAGGAAATCGAGATTTTATAAAATATAACGATGAATAAAGCAGAAGATAACCATATTGATACTCATCTATTTTCGTCAAATCGTTTGAAACCAAAGGAATAATCAAGGAAAACATCAAGAGATACAGCTCCAGCAGCAATTTCTTAAGTATTCTACAATTTACCTGAGGCAGAAGCAGGAAAAGAAGCCAAAAGAAGAAGAAAACAAGATGGAAAGATGAATGAGAGACAAGAACGATGTGCTCAGAAGAAAATTGAAAAAAAGTTGAAGAAGAAGAAGAAAAATTCCAAATCAAAAGGCACAAGAGCGGTTAAATGTAAAGAAAAATGTGATACATGTAGTGAACAACTAGATAGCGATGTCGAGGACGATTAGTTGAAAATGTTGGATGTGATTTGTGTCCAAGATGGTTCCATGTCAAATCTACCCAATTTTAGTAACTCTTCATGAGAAGTAGTAGGTAACCTATAATTTAAATGTGATTTATTTAAGTGTTCTAAGAAAAAATTTTTGTCCTCTATAAATTTGTTCGTTATTGAAATATAGCATTTTGAATAAAATTATAAGCCCGTTTGTTTCTGGCTGTATTCTGGAACACTCGTGGCTGACAACTAAAGTTTCTCCAATTGTAACTTTAAAAATTTTCTTCAAATCTGTATATGCCAAATACAAAAAAGCCATTGCAGTTATAAAAAACTTAGATGTGATAAAATTAAATTACTGAAATCGTTAGACTTTGAGTTTTACTCCACTTTTTTCTAATATTTGAAATTTTGAATATCGATGCAATGACTACAGCTTTTTGAAATAATTTTTTTTCATAAAGTAATAATAATATCAATGATATCCAGCTCATGAAATTATTATTTCCTTATACGCAACGGAGGCTAATATATTAAATTATAGTGTAAGTGAATAATAAATTTGAACAGTTTTATGAATTCGACCTTGGGAAATTTGACACTCAAACATCTCTGTAAATGTACGAGGAAATTTAACAGGTATATAATAATCAAAACAATTACTATATACATTTATTACATATTTTATTAATATATCCGAAATATACTACAAAAAAGGTCCAAGTTTTTTTGTTACATTGTATATGTAACTCCGATTCCTAAAAACATAATAATATAAACAAATTACCTGAAAATAGATGCAGTATTTTGTTCCAGAGCAATTTGTATATGTTGACCTTAACCTACTATGAATACTGATAGTGTAGAGACGATGTAATAAGTTAAAGTAACTCGATAGATTTAGCTAGAGATGGAGTGAACTGTTCAAAAACGAATAGTTATTTTTCGTTTCATCAATACAAAATTTAAAGATAAGCGACTTTGAAACATGAGCAGTGAATGAATGTCCCTCTATATAATAATGAATAGAAACAGAAATAATTAACTAGTTATCGATTGCTCAAGTTCAAAAAGATCAAGGAATGTTTGTATTACATTTGAAATAAGTTTATTATCACCATTAGATTAATCAAGAAAATTTTTCAACAGAAGTTTCTCTATTGATTAAAATTGAAATTGACAAAACAAAATTATATCTTGTCTTTTTCTGGTCGCTATCACCTGCTCAGTTTTCCATATTCCTTTTACGAGGTTTGTCTGAGAGTTTCCTGGTTTAACAAAGAAAGAAGAATTTTTTTTTACATAATCATTCTTATTTTTCATAGCTTATACGTGTTTTCAGCGATGCTGCTTCCAAATAGTATTTGCCGTCTTTCGTTGGTGGTAGCCATATATGATTAATACTGTGAGTGGGTAACCAATTCGAAATGGAAATATTTTATGAAAGTTCGATACTCAGTGTTTTCAGTTTCCATTTACATTGATAAGTGCTGACATCTTTATGTTTAGGTTGAAAACATTGCATACAACCCTCATATTCATAAAAAATAAAAAATTTGAGATGGGAAATCATGAAATAACCAACATAGAATATGTTATTTCGATTTCTTAATTAATTGGATGGTGTTATTTTTCTGAAGCAAAAAAATATTTCATTTCAATGTATCTAGTCATTATTAGTTTTGTGATAATCGAGTAAATGTTTTAAAAGAAAGTAATTTGAAGCGATTATAACAAATTCGTTTAAAAATTTTTTAATGAGAGTGCCAGCCTCAACTATTTTTACAGCCTATTTTTATAAGTAAAACACTATTAAAATAATGGAGCATTTGTAATCTCTAGGTCTATCACTACTTTTTCTACAGTTGAAGTTATACCTCGAGTATGTTTGTATGAAATATCATTTGTACAAATATAATGAATATGTTCTGTTCTTGAAGCTTCTTTTTGTATCAGCAATATCTACTACAATTTTTTGAAATTCTCTTCATAAAGGGAACATAAAGAATACAGTTAGTTGTTCGAACAATTCTTTAAAAACATCAGCATTCATGTTCTCATGGTAGTGATCGGTACGAGTAGATTCGAAAGACAATAAAACACTTCTAACAAAACAAAACCGTTTGAGTGTATCAGTCTGCGCTCCGTCTCTAATGGATTCCAATCAGTAGATGGATTATTTAAAAAGCTTGTCTTCGACTTCATTTTGCAAAATTTTGGTTATATCTCTCCTCTACCCATGCTTCGTGTAAATTAAATATTTATCTTCTTTGGCTTTTCATTTTTTGTTTGGTCCTTGGGTAATTTCTTCTCCATAATACAATAATTCTCCTATCTATTGAAGTAGACTTTCTAAAATGCTTTTTCCAGCGAAAACCTATTTTTCAAAAAAGTTTTCATTGTGCTCTTGGGCTCAATTGAAGGTTATTCTTATCATCTCAAACCGTGCTAAGAACTTTGTCTACTCTCGAAAATGCTTTTCTAAAAAAACCGCATACACTTTTTTTGGAAATTTTGTTTTTACTGGAGCTTCACGTGTTGTTTGTAAAAACTATAAAAATCGTAGATTACTCAACACCAAGCGTAGGTACTGCTAATTCCACTGTATCATTAACACATTCACTCAACTGATTTGGTCAAATTCATCATTGAAGTTTTTTCATTAACCTTTTTTTGGCGTTTATATGGTCCTTCCAAATTTACAATCACACTGGAATTCACAATAAACTACACTATACACCTTGTAAGTTGCAAATTGAATTGTTGAGAATACACAACCTGCTTCTTCTTAGTAGATTAAAAAATCCAAAATCGTATTTTCGATTAAATCCGTTACGAAGATATTCTTCAAATTAAAGTAAAACAAAGTTTCTGACGTTGGCCAAAATCTTATGTTATCTTTAGTACAATTGGTCTGTCCAAATCTCCTTCTTTGTTCTCGCCAGCTTATGGTTATAAAAAAGACGGAAAACTTGTTTTAGCTCTGGTATATAAAAATTTTAGGACTTATTTTTGTATGTATGGATGGATTTGGCGTTTCGTATATACTTCGACCCAAAAGATCCGCTTTCTTGCTGCGATACTGGAGAACCCAGTATTTACAGCTGATCTGGTAATCCTACTCCTTTTAAAAAGTCTAGAAAATGGGATGTCTTTAGAAAATATTTAAATTATTCTGTGATAATATTTAAAATAGCCCCACCAAACTTTGCGTCAGAAAAAGACTATTGTTTTGTCTCGCGTGAAAGAAAAAATAGAATAATAGAATAGAATAATAGAATAACAAAATTACTATGTCTTAAAATCTAATGCAATCTTGCATCTTGCAATATAGAAATTGGATAGGAGCCGAATGAGCAAACTGATTATTTTCATACACAATCTTTTCTTGGTGTCAACAAAATTTGCTCCCGGGTCTGATTCTGAATCAGTGTAGGGATCGATCGCATGCGCACTGACTTTCGCGGGGGATGAGAAGTCATCGAGTACCACAGAAGACTGTAATCAGTTGTAATACGTTACCTTCATTGTAAAAGGTCTCAATTATTTCGGCTTATACATTCATATTTTGTAAATATTAGGGATATGATTCTCTTAAGTAAGGTGGTTTTGTACTTAGTAGTATCTGCAATCCATGTTTTCTCATTTGAAACATAAGAAAATTTTGTGACATTCTCATATCGAATAATAACTAATAATATTATCGAAATCATAGTATGATAACATTTCAATCAGCTTCACGTAATATTATATCAGATCTTTTAGGATATTAACTGAATATGAAACTTCTTGTCTAATAAAAAAAAGTAGATAGTCTTCTGGCATGACACAAGCATCGAAGTGTATCTTCCGGCACGAGTTTGTTTGAATTCTTTCAATAACATTTAGAATTTATGATCTAGAAAATTCCAAACGCAAACAAAATAATCAAAGACGTTGAACTATGAAGACGCAGCTTTGACAGTATTTTAATTAGAAGAGGTAAATCGAAATAATATGTAGAATGCTAGGAAAACAACCATATTTTTGTAAACACAATGTTAGGGATATTTTGAAATAAATAAGAAAATTTCAAAACATGGAATAATTCATTCAATAGGTTATAAAGTTGTTTATTCAATTGTAGTACTATTCAGTTTTTCTTATTTTGTTATAAATATGATAAATGAAAGGATTTTTAAGACACAGTTTTCTGGCGTGGAAAAATATAATTCTCGAGATCTTTTTATACAATTTAGGTTAAAATATAAATTATTGAAGAGATTACACGATCCTGTTAACTTGAGACAAATACCCCATAATATCGGTCATATTACCAAAATTTGTGAAAATCATGCGTTTTCCATAGAGTTTATGTACATATTTCCACCGTAGAAATAGTATATTTTAATCATTTCGTCACAGATGATTAGTCTTAGTCATAAAGGTAGTATTAGTAAATATAAATTGTTTTTCAACTAAACAAAAGTTAATTGTTCTCATAATTATGATTATTTTAGAGTAGTATCAGCAGTCAAACGTTGTCAGTCGAGATGGTAAACAAAACTCACTAATTTGAATATCACGTTTTTAGCAGTGAACTTATTTGAAATTATTTTTCTTCAATATCTTGTAACTAAATTTGTAATTTGTTTGATTTGTACAATTTTCATTGTAGATAAAATATTGTGAAAACCATGTTTAATCTTAACGCAATAAAAGATAACGTTATGAAGAATGGAATGTGGAAAGGAGAAAAGAAATTTAAGAAGAGCTAATTTCCATTCTGTCCCAAAAATTTTTTAATACAATGAAAGTAAATGTTTATAAAGAAGATTAATTTGAAAAAATTTCCAAAGTATACAGGATGCTGTTTTCCCAACACAATTAGGATGGGAATAGGTGATGAGAGTTTATTAGATTACGCTTGAATATTGACGACTTACAGCAAATTGGTACACCACAAAATGATAAATTGCAGTTCTTGAGCTAGTCAATATTCGAGGGTTGAGGTTGCACAACGAAAACGCATCTTTACAAACTCTACTTTAACATGTCAATTAATGGATATCTACCCTATTTTCCTTATTTTGCTATGTATGATTCCTGGTTATTCTTCAACATGAAGCAACATTTACATGGTATCTACGCAGGATGAGATAGATGAAGCAATTCATCAATTTTTTGAGAGCCTTCTAAAAAGTTTGTCTTTCAAGTTGTGAATGCGTTTTTCTCTTACTTACAGCATAATTAAAAACATTTTCCTGAAAAGACTTGCGTCACCTTCATTTTCCACGAAATTTCAGACAACATTAAACTAGTACAAATTAGTTATGTTCTTATAAAAACCTAATGGTTAAAACATGATTAGGCTGAGGGAAGGATTCTTATTCGGGGCAAATTCTATTTACTCACCTCTAAATCCTCTAATCTATCAATTGCGTAATATGCTACTTGGTATCCACTTAATCCGGAATGATTTCTACTTTGCCAAGATACTAGTACGGAGAATGGTTGAATATCTTGAATTCCTAGTTTCACTACCATAGGCTGATCGCAGAATTGCTCCGGATCGAGCTCAAGAAATATCCTCCCTCGGAGCTCTGGAGGATGTTCGCAACGTAATTGAAGAGTATCCGTGTGCTCAACTAACTTTTGGTGGTCGTGTAACCATTCCCAAAGTTCTTGTGAGTCGCAACTACATGATAAAGGATTTTCTGGAACAATACAAAATACATTGTACAAAAATTACCTCATTCATTGGATTCTTTCCATTTTCAAAATAAAAATTCAATATAGCAAGTTGGAATTTAAAAAAAATAACCTACCTTCTGTTCTAAGACTTCTAATTTGAGTTTCTAAAGGACGAAACGCATTCAAAGGAATATTCTCCAAATAATTTCGGCTCAAATCGAGGGTTCTTAACTTCTTTAAAGGTTTGAAAGCATCACTAGAAACAAGCGATATCCAGTTACCGAAGAGATATAATTCCGATAAATTTTCTAGATGTTGGAAAGTACTTTTGCTTATCCTTCCCAAATGATTGAAAGATATGTCCAGAATTTGGAGTGACTTCAAATTCGCTGGAAATTCTTCCAGTTCTTTCAAACGATTATGGGTTAGATTGAGGATTCTCAAATGATTCAAACCTTGTAACCTTTCTTGAGGTAACAATTCCAATTCATTCACACCCAAATCAAGAGTTAATAGATTCGGTAAATTTCCAAAAGCTCCTGGAGAAATTCTTGAAATCCTGTTTTGTCCCAAGAAGATGTGAAGTAGTGCCGGAAAAGATTCAAAATCTTTGCTTGTTATAATACTGAGATTAGTTGAACTTATATGTATTTCTTCTAAAGAAGGATAACGATTTGTTGATGTTATGTCATGAATTCTTATTAAGGGATTCTCCGTTAGATTCAACCAATTCAATCCTGGTAGCGTAGTTCCTGACAACGCCGAACTCGGGATTTGCTTAAATCTATTACAAGATATATCAATTCGTCCTAGTAAAGGAGAGTGATGGAAAAAGTTAGCTGGTAATCCCACCAGAGAGTTGTTACTCAGGTCCAAGGAAAACAGTTGAGTTAAGTTAGCCGATGCAAATCCCGATAATGATGTTATGAAGTTACTTTTCAAATCAAGTTCTCGCAAATTAGGCAAACCATTTAGTCGAGATATCTCTATAGTGGTTAAATGATTATATGCTAATGTTAACACTTCCATCGTAGATATGTTCAAAAGGGCCGTATAAGGTATATCACTAAATATGTTACTAGACAATTTTAACTCTTTTAGTACGTTCAAATTTAAAAACACTTTGTACCCTAAATCCATTATATGATTATAATTCAAATCAATATGTAGTAAGTTCTTGTTGTTAGAAAAAAGTTCATCTGGCACTCTCGAAATCTTACATCGATCTAAATAAAGAGTCTGTAAGGATGGTAAACCGTTCAAGGAGAACCCGTGCAAAGTACTAAAATCATTGTTGGTTAGCTTTAGTACTCGCAAACCCGGAATATCCAACGCACTCAAATCTTTAGAGGTCAGTTCGTTAAGAGCTAGATTCAGTTCATTTAAATTATTCAGACCTCTAAACGCGCCCAAATCGATTCTTTGTATGGAACAATTGTAGAGATTCAAATTCCTTATTGGTAAGCCTTCTTGAAAAATATTATCGTGTAAAACAATAAGAGGGTTACATGAAAGATCCAGTATCCTCAGTTTCTTCAGATTGGTGAAAGATTGAGGTTCTATACTCCTCAACATATTTTTGGAGAGATGAAGCTCTTCTAATTCGAATAATTCACAAAATGTCGTTTGTGTTATTTGAGTCAACTGATTCATACTGAGCTCTAAGAACTTCAAAGCTTGCATGGGTTCAAATGATCTCTCTTCTATGTACGAAATGCTGTTATTGGTGAGATACACTCTTTGAATCATAAGTAGGTCTTTAAAAAGTGATTTGCTTATTTTCTTAAGTCTGTTATGACCTAACCACATGATCTGCACACTAGACTGTCCTCTCAAAGTATCGTTGTGCAATGATAAAATATTATTTGAATCTAATTGAATCGATACAAGGGACGGAGACTCATGCATAAATACATCCCCGAGATCCACTATCACGTTACCTTGTAAATTTACATGCTGGAGACTTTGCAAAGTACGAAAAGCACCCCAATCTATCGAAGATATTTCATTGTTTTGTAAGTGTAGTTCTAGTAACGAGGGGAGTGGATCAAATACTCCTCGGAGAATTGATTGAATTTTATTATTATGGAGCCTAATTTCTCTCAGATTTATGGTTTTATCAAATGTTCCTGGTTCTAAACGTGTTAACCAATTACTGTCTAAACTGAGAGATGTTAAGTTGACGTTATGTTGGAGTAAGTTGTTGGGTACGTGTTGAATGAAATTCGAGCTTAAATGTAATTGCGATAGGTTAACTAATGTAACTAATGATTCGGGATCAATTCTTCGTATTGCATTCTGTTGTAAATAAATAACGGATAAGTTTGATGAATCTGTGAAAGCATCTGCTGGTATCTCCAATATGTTGTTTTCTGAGAGAAACAGTTCCTTGAGCTCTGGTAGATAAGCGAAAACACCGCTTATATAATGAACGTGATTATGACTTAAGTCCACTGATCGTAATTTTTTATTATTTTGAAAACATGACTGATCTAAATAAACTATTTTGTTGTGACTTAAATCCAACGATTGTAGATCCGTTAGCGTTGAAAATGAGTCTTGATGTACAGTTTCTATAACGTTATAATATAACGATAAAGTGCGTATTCCTGGAAAAATTCTGAACGAATAATCTTCTAGTTTTTCGAAATTATTAAAGCTGAGATCTAAGTAAAGGAGGGAACCGAGTCTTGAGTAGGAATCATCTTGAATGGCATTAATTTCATTCCAGGCTAGACGTAAATGTCGCAATCTTTCTAGTCGTCTCAAAGATTTAATTGGAAAACTCTTCAGTTTGTTTTCAGCCATGTCTAATTCAGATAGGGTGTCCTCGAGTCCTGCGAAAGCGTATTCGGATACCTGGAAAAGTAATTTTCGAATTAATCCAATTTAGCGACTTCGCTGTTGGTTGAGGAAATAATTATTCCATGTTTATAACACAAGCACTTGATTACAGTTTTATACTGATCAAAAATTGATTACTTCACCAATCAACCGGAATAATTAAAATATAAATTGATCTTTCATTAAACGTACTTATGTTGGCTATGACAATTCATTGGAAAATATAATATAACATGAGTAAATTGTGAAGGAAATGCGAGTGTTTATATAATATATAAAATTCGCGTGTCGCGGTGTTTATTATTAAACTCAACGGAAACGGCTCGACCGATTCTCATGAAATTTTGCGTGCATTTTGGGTAGGTCTGATAATCGACCAACATCTATTTTTCTTTTATTTCTCGTTTGTTAACTATAAACTTTAATTTCTTGGCAAGATTTTTTATTTTTATTTTGTTACGAATAAAATAATTCATATTACTCTCAATTTTTACCCTTCTAAAATCAAACCCTTTTTTCCATCGCCACATTTATTTACAATAGGGTTACCAGATGGCAATCGAATATAACAAATGAAGTACGATTAAATCTTATTTAAAGTTCATATTTTCAATTCCTTCAATAATGTTTTTTTATAAATTTAATTTGATCTTCCAGTCTCGCCGGTCGATGACTGATCAACTATCTATCGATCAATTATCCGCGAGTTACCGTTGTCACCAATTTCCTAAGATCATGGGAAAGAAATTTCAATTATTATATGCGACATTAAGTCCCACGACACTTAAGAATCTAAGGAACTTTGCATTTTTCACCGTTAGCAATGAGTAAATATGAACAGAAATCTTAATTTATAAAAGCAAGTTTATATTGAAAATTCTTATATCAAAATTATATCAATACATTAGATTAGATTAGATGAGATAAAGCATAAGGTTGTATTTTCACCTCGTTAACACTTTGACCTACTGATCTATTGTGTACCACAGACCGTTTTTCAGTCAGGTGACTCTGTAAAGTTGGCGAAAGTGTCCAGTAAGTATACTAGTAACTCTCCATTGGTCGTCTTTGATCAATGAAAGTGCCTTTTCAGAATATATGGTGGAATATGAAAGAAATCTTTCCCATTGTTTTTTGTCCGTTTTCCAGAAAGACCGTTGTTCACACTCGATATATCTTCATTAGTATCATTTGCAATAATTTCTTCAGCAATGTCTGAAATAGCGAAGAAATGTTCGAAAGTTATGAATGGATAGGAAAAAGTGAATTTATTTTGTTGACCCCATTCATAATTAACACTGGAGGCAAGAATATTCCTTCGGCGTTAAAACATCCAATGACTGTAGCGTTTTCGCTTCTCTCTCGAGATGTTAGAACGTCAGCTCTTTTACATCAGTTCAAACAAAAATGTTATTGAACAGTTAAAACATCGAATTGATGGGTCATCTGTTTGGTACCCAATTATTTCTTCTTATTCCCGCAAATCAAAAATAAATTGTGAGGTCAACGTTTTCCTATACCCGAAGATGCGGTTTATGGAATGGAAAAAATGCTTCGACAATTTCTTCAAAAGCAGGCAAAAGTACAATTATCTTGAGGGAGAATATTTTGAAAAACCATAAAGCTATAATCAATTATAAATATTTGTTCTTATTTGTCTATCTCAAAACTTTAGTAACAAACCTCGTATTGTTTGTTATAAATGGGTTTTCACTAGTTAATTTTCAGAAGTAGTGAAAATACGATAAAAATATCCGGCAATCAAATGGGATTATCTACAAATTTCACAGTAGTTCTCAGTTAGATAGCTCAGAAGCATTGAAGTATTCAGGGAAAACACGAATCGAATTATTCATACCGGTTTGTCCCCAATATCGATTTTCAAGATGGTAAATACCATAAAGGAGCTCAATATTCTGGAAAATATCTTGAAATCACAATAATTTGAAAGACACGTCGAAAAAGCGTTCATTTTAGCATAAGTATGAGTTCTTTATTAGTAGTTTCGAATAAACAGAATGCTGACTAGGGAGAATGGAAAATTAGATATATTCTGGAAATTGAGAAACTTGTTGTTGAGAAATTCTCTCTGTTTAGATTTAGTATATAGTTACTTAGGTCTTATCATTTTATGTATAGTACTGTTACTTGTATTCCAGTAATTTATTTTAAGTTTATTTTTTTTTCTTTAATAGAAATAGTAACCAAAAATTTGGCAAATTGGTAATCGCTCAAGGCACTTTGTATTCGGAAGCCTACGTAAAAATAAAAATAAAAATGAAAGTGAGAAGGGACTTCTCTCGATCTAAAGTAGTGCAAACTGAGAATACTACAAATAGATTCAATCTATTATGTTCGCCAATGAAAAGAGCAGTTTCACATATAAGTATTTCTATCAAATACGTTGAAATAAAAACTACTCATTGCGAGGGAATCTATTTGATTCTGTCAGTGTGAGGGACCACGAACAAACACTGCTTCATTTTGTTCAATAAATTAACTCTTTCTAGTCAAAATAGTCACAAACAAGTAGCAACCCATCCTACACAATCGGCTCTGATGACGTGGTATCGTATCTCGAGCGATATGAACTATATCCTGACTTCTAAACTTTGTGAGTTTCTTAATACTAATCCTATCAACTTGCAATTATTCTTGCAGAATTGAGTTGTTTTTATTTTACCTAGAAAAAACATACTTTTTCTAAAGCCCAGTGGATATATTGGAATAAAAGAGAAAAGAAAGAACTGATACATTATTCTAAGGAAACATGAAAATATAGTTACTATACTAAGGAAAAAATAAGAAGAAGAAGAGATAGAAAGGAAAGCTTGTTGTGATTTTTATATATTAGATTGGTTTTGGAAAATCCTGATACGGGATTTGATTCCTCTGCCGAGCTGGGTTGCGACTGTTTCGTATCTATATGCATGGGAGTACCGCGGGTATATTATGTATACCACGTTGTTGAGTTAAGACCCCAAAAAGGTTCGCTGAGGCAATTGAAATAATTAACTCTAGCTGTGTTATTTATATTCTTAGCCATTCAAGGGTTACAGGAAAACCGTTGATCACCTATTAACGAGAACTGGATAGTTTTCGACGATATAAACAGTATTGGACATATTTTTATTCCGAATAGGACAATTAATCACTCCTTAAATAAGACTAGTTATCGATTTACTCTTTAATGAGATCAATATCAGGCATGAATTAGGTCGATTTAAATTCTAAAACTGAGCACTCTCAAACTGAATTGGAACAAACTTCTCAATCAATTAAGTGATACAAGTAGATAAGTTGAGCCACAACTTGATAATATCTTGCATTCATAAATTGCGATTCTTTTCTTTGCTGTGGAATATAAGCGAGGAAAGCTGTAACCCTGCAAATTTTTCGATTAAACTCCTCTATCTTTCTAAAATACGTGAGTTTCAAGTGCGTGCTTAAACAAAAGTTTTGATTTCACAAGTGCTCACTACTGGCCGGTTCATGGGAATAAGGAGAAAATAATGATGTGGCATATTAAGTGAGAAAATCTTGAATGTGAAAGTAGCTATGATCACAACAACTTTAATAGACCTTAGCTAATTTTGCATCTAATACCACTGTCCCAAAAAGAGCTGTTTAATATTTATATTTATAATTTAATAAAAAATTGATTGAATTACTACCGACCGTCTGAACAAATCTTAAAGTCACGTTACCAAATGTCAACGTACAAATGATAGCACATGTATCAAAAAAAATTTATTTTAAAACTTTCTTTATTCGTTGAATGATAAATTGATTTGATACTTGATTACCTGCTCCAAATGCTAATATTTTGTGAGATAATCTTTATCCTAACAGAACGCTTGTAATAACCTTTGGAAACATTATGTGGAATATCGTACTCCCCGATAATTTAATATTTGTTTCAATCCTCTCCAGTCGATTAAATCCCTTCAAGCAGAATAATGGATTATTAGTGAGTTACCATTACTGCTTGTTTAGGCATTTGATTAAATTGGAAATACTGAAGAACCATTGATCTACATTTGGTTATTGTATTTTGCCATGACAAATATTCTGCTCAGTATTTGAACCTTTATTGGATTGAAAATTATATCATATTTTTATTTAAAGATATTATTAAAAAAATTGATTAATTTATTTCTCAAAAAAACATTAAAGCTTAACAGCAGTAATAAATTGATATTACACTTTATCTTTAACAAAAATTAGTGAAAAAATGTAAATTGAATCTACAATTCATAATTAGCATTGGTAATCAAAATTTAAGCTGAAATTAAATTCTTTGGCCAATATAAGTATTTTTTTATGGGACTAACCGAATGACCTAGACTTCCTTGTGACATACATTATATACTCAAATAAGTTTGTTGTTTTCAGGAAAAAGATATCAGTAATAATTAATTAAATCATACAATTGTCATTTAACACTGATACAATATATGATTAAGTTGAAATTAATGTTAAAAATAACAGGGCTTGCAACCTAAATCGTCATCGACGTAGGCTTCGTTATCTGAAAATTCACTATCCTCTCTCAAGTTTATTATTAAATTCGCCACGAGGTCCATAATATGTTCTGTTTCAAAGTATTCGCTTCCAACTTTTGTCGCATTAAAACAAAAATATTTTTTCTGAAAATTTTCACACATTTCGTTCTTCACCTACACCCATATTTTTTCTATCTTCCTTAGCTCGGGATTATAAGGTTGTAAACGTAACATTAAAATGTCGTGTTCTGCAATAAAATTTATCTATTTTAAATGTCATTGCGTATTTTTATAATTGTATGTAGTTCAGCTTTAGTCATTTTTAAATTATAAAAAAAAATTCTTTCAGTACGCCATATCTGCATTCCATCTTTTTTCTATGAAAATCTTGGAATGGGCTCTTGCAGTGCATTGTGATAAAAGGCATGATCTAAAACCAATACGCAGTTTTTTTGGATCATTGGTAATTATTTTTCCCCTTAACCACATTGATCGTCGTGATAGTCTCTGATTTTTATTATTAATATCAAAATTGTAAGAGCTTCAGGTATGAAACCTGATTCACCTCCAGCATGTAAGACAACAAGTCTTAGATCTTCAGTCACAGAAGCTTTTGAGCATTTATTTTTGCCATCGTCCCATGGTTTTGGTGCCGTATGGGAATTGTAAATGTGGGTTTAGTGATTTCAAATAACTGGCCGTCACCTTTATCTGTATTTTCTCAAATATTCAATTCTATGTTGATTTTATGTCTTGTTTCTCTATTAAAACTTTCCTGTTATCTTTAGTTTTTTACCGTTTAAATAACATTCTTTCAACCAATCTTCTAAACGAATCTATTTTGCCAGTGAAATTCATCCCAGCTTTCTTCGAATTATTTCTTCCTCAAATTCATCAAAGGATCCTTTGAAAATAGAAGGTTTGTTGAGAGTTTTTCAGGGCTATTAAAATCGTTCACCGTGGAATTTTCTATCACTTTCACCAACAATACGTTCCACCGAGGTGACAGAAACATTGTAGAGTGTAGAAGTGCAAGATACCCACTTCTAACATTTATTATATTTTTTTTTTGTTTTTATTTGGTTTGAAGTTATAGGTTAACCAACTAAATTTTTTATAAGCTTCAATTATTTCCTTATGTAAGTAACCCGATGTTCGGTAGTATGCAGTTTAATTAGTTTGATTGCTATTCAATAAGTAATTTTATTAAATAATTACAATTTATTATCATTTTCTTCAGAATGTCTTTTTATGGGGAACGGTTTCCTTGGCATGTACAACGATCTAAAAATATACATCCCTCAAATCATTAATTTTATCGAGTAAAAAAAATAGTACCTTTTGTTAAAAAATCGATAGAAAATTTTATTTTTGCTATCTTTAGATTGTACAGGTAAAAGTTTTTGTCAAACATCCCCTTCAGATAGTGGTGTAGAATTGAAAATTCAAAATGTCAAATGTCGAACGACGGGTTGTATGAGAAGTTTTTATTTTTTTGGAGACATCCATATTTCCAGATTTTGTCCCAAACAAAATATATCAAAAATATATGAACATACATTTTAACACTTTAAAGTGAATATGGAAATTGAAAAAAGATCTCCCATTATCTCTTTTAATCTAATTCATAAATTCATGTACTCAAGTTTTGGAGTATTCGATAAAGTAAGCTCAACTCGATTGTGACTACCCTAAATGAGTATTAAATTGATTTTGCCAAATCGTGAAGTAGACCCCTCTTCGTTAGTTTATATTCCACCACCATTGCTTTGTCAACGGTTTGTTCCGTGAATAAATTTCAATAAAAAAGAGACTTCCAACAAATTCGGAATATTGTTAAACTCCCATACAATAGTTATTTGGATATATTCAAATGGGTGATATGTAGTCGGAATAATAACGAGGATGAATATTAGGTATTAGAGAAAACTTTAACCAGCAGTAAGTTACAATTTGTATTAGTTATTGGAATGATTATTATCATTCACTTGACAAAGAGTCTTGAATTTTTGTTTCAACAATTTCTAAAGAACAAAAGAAAATGATAGTTAACAACTGTTGTCGAGATCTTCTAGACAGAGTTTAAAATGGAAATGAACCAGACCTTGAATCAGAAAGTGAAGTGATAATATAATCCATCATTTGTCTGAAAAATTTCTTCAATATAGTTCTATCTACATGAATTGAATGATCAGCATGTACAAATGTTCATTTTCCAATGATATAATTTATCCAATAATCAAAACGAGTTTCAAATATAGATTTAAAACTATTTTCATAGTTGGAAAATATAGATTTGTAGAATAGGTAGTTTTTATAAAGGTAGATTGTCAATTATGGTTCTCTAAATCTACATCGTATAGTTACGCATCAATATTCTGATAAATTCTCTCAATTTAGAGACTGAATCTTATGTGTAGTTTTCCTATGCGTAGTACCAAAAACTGCATGATTTTGGAACCGTCGTAATGACTATTCCATACATCTCCAGGTGTAGTGTTTTTTCATCTCTTCGAATGAATGAAGATAGACGTTATTCCTATTCCTAGTATCTTGGCCCATCTTAACCCCTGTAGATGATCCCAAAAACTTCCTATCTATTTCCTAATTATTTGAGTTACGATGCGCTACAGTTTTAATCGTTGTCTTGTCTTTACTCATCAGGTTTACCGTGAATTTTATCGATTGATCTAATATAAACTCTTCCGCTTTCCTTTTATCTGCTAAATTCCTTCACCATAATGTGGTGTTATCGATTTTGTAACACCGCAGAATGATTCCAGTCTAATAAAAATTAACTCCACAGCTAGTTTGGTCGTTTAGTCTGCCTTTTTATTAAGCTTATGATTCTTAGGCCTCGATACTCATGCCACTGTTACTTTACTAGTATTTATACTATATACACATACCATCCTGGGGTTGATATCTATATATGATACAGTGCCTTTAGAATTAGAAGATTAGACAATTTATAAGATGTATCCATTTTCTTCAAATAAAATACACCATTGAGCATATTATTATATTACAATATGGTCACAATACACAAATCAGCAATTTAATTTTATCCTTAATTGATACGATTTATGATACGAAGGTATCCACTACATGGTTCCTTAGTTTCTAGCTGATGAGGTTACACTTACTTAACGTTTAAAAATGCTCTGTGCTCTGATTTGAATATTTTCACTTTACTACTGGCTAAATTAATACTACCTTGTTCAATAGTTTTCATGTTTATGTTTTCATTGAAAATTACTATTACAAATATAACAGGGGACATCTGCAATGTTCCTTAATACTTTATTTTCGAATCGTTGTATTATATTTGAGTTTGGGTGTACCTCTATGATTGTGTACCATGTTTTCATACTGGTTTCAATATTTGTTTGTATAGCAGAAGGTTAATATGTAAAGATGGATTTTCTTCGTGTGTACCGATACATTTTCTCATATGATTACAAGCTTTCGTCTTGACTTTTCAACATAAGCTTTTCAGCTTTATATCAAGATATTTTGTTATATTTGAATAAGGTATTATTATCTATTGGTATAAGATGACATAGTCTGTTGGTCTAATTGATATCATTTAGTTTGATTTTCCATTTTATAGTCCAGATATTTATTTCTTTGACTATTATTTTTAGATCCTACTATTTGCTTCTTTAATATTTGTTCCTATTTCTGTTATAAATGTATCCTCAGCAAGAGTAGTAATATGATATATCACAAGGGTGTAAGAGCTACAGGACCTGACCCAATACATTTCCGTACAACATCGCAGTATGGTTCCTATCTAATAGAGGGCATTTCCACTTTATTAGTGTTTGGAAAACACACGTACAAAAACTTATAGTTGATCTTTATAGAATCAAGTGTCTTGAACGCTATCTGTGAAAATGGCAATTCGAAGATTAGACGATATAGATATTTCCAAAAAAGTATACCTGCTTTCTCGAACAACACACAACCTTCAGATAATAAAAAAGGTAGCACCACCTCTTTCCAACACTTATGTGAATGGTTAGTATTATAGATGTCATAGTTCTTATTCAAATTGTCCATTTATTGTTATTAGCTTTATATGTTTCATACATTAATATCCTCACGCCATCACATGCAAAAAAACATGTTTTATGTGGGTTTGTCGATATAGAGAGGCAGTAATAATTGTCCAATATAGTCGCTACACTTCCATGCTATTCAGGACAAAGTTTAAAATATGGTTAGATTTGTATTGTTTAAGATAGTTTTATGAACAAAAATTAACAAATAATAAAAAAATCTTGCAATTTTTATGGAGTAGTGCTTTCAGTAAGCCTTGTGAATAAATACAGTGTTATAAGGGAATTTGATATTAAAAATAACAAAAACTGTCATATTTTCGATAGAACCACAACAACAAATTCGAAAAATATGGAATAATTTTAAGATTCGCTCTAGAAAAAATAACCTTTTGTTTTTTGGCGCGTCGACAATGTTGATACTTTCTTCATAATCATCGTCGAGTTCATCATATATAAAGTGCAAATAACCTTCAATAATTCTTCAAAACCCCTTTATAATATTGTAAAAATGTTTCGAAAAAAATTGATTCGGATTAAACTGATGTTTAAAGATAGTTTGTTAGTAAATGACACCTATAAAACTTTAAAGAAAAAAACGGTATCTGTAGTTTTCGTTATGTTATGTATACGTATTTATTAAAAGGTTATAAAAAATACTGTTCACCGTAATTAAATATTATTTGTCACGCAGAAGTTATTACCATTATTCAACATGGCTTTAAATTTAAATTTATACCAGATACTCCAACACACTAGATGATTGTACCATTTTGGCCTGTTCTGAAGAAAAGAGATGAGAAAAGATTTTTCCTATCCTATCCACGTATTTTCAGTTACTGATATTTTGCGCTAATATTTAGATATTTTATGACACAAAAAACTCTGATTCCTTCATCCAGCACCGTCAATATTTTTTCTATGATTTCCATACAAGAAGTTTTTGTGTCATAAAAAATCTAAACATAGACACAAAACATCAGTAGCTGAAAATACGTCGTTAGGTTAGGTTGGGTTAGGTTACATTTTTTCATCCCCTTCCCTTATGAGAGGTCAAAAATAGTTGGCGACAATCGTAATTGATGAATGACATAAGTATGAAGATATATCAACACTTTAAAAGGAATGTAAACATCTAATATTTTTTATTCAACATAAATATAGAACCAAAAAAGTCACAATGATTGAAATAATAAATAAGTTGCTTTTGTTCTTTCTGCTACCTTCATGTGTGCCTATGTCAAAAATCAATGATTTTTTTATTATGGTTCAATTTTTGCTATTACGAATAACTAATTGAGAAGAGAGATAAATAAGAGGGGATGTGATAAGATAGATATCATCGAGTTCAATATTAATCCATATGTATATCTTTCGTGGGTTCAAAACTATTAAAAAAATGATTACATTTCCTTCCTTTGCAAGACACCAAAAATCCTTTCAGGTACAATCATCTAATGTGTAGTGGTGTATCTAGTAAAAACTTGAAGGCAATTATAATAGTGGCAAAAATATTAATATTGATCGATTCTTACGTATTATGACCATTTGATTAATTAATGAATGTCGTATTGGTTGATAAACATGAAACCGTAATAATTTGGGACCCGTCGATTTATTTTAGACACCAAGTATGTAGTTTGAATAAAATTAGATCCTTCATGTCCGTTGGGCATATTATAGTGTACACTTCTCTATCATACTATAGAAGAATATTATATCACTGCAGAAAATTATCAAATATACAGTATTATTAGCATTTCCTTTACATAGAAAAAGCATAGAAAGACCAAAAGCAATTTAGTGGAAAACAGCTTGAAAAAGTTTGTTTTTCCTTGTATCGGTAGGAAATAACTAAAATATAACTCGTGAAATAACTTTATTAGATGAGTTCCATGAAAATCTATCCATTTGGATCAACCATAATATCCATATTTGTTGTAGAAACTGTACTTTAGAAATATTTTTATTGGTGTTGGATTTCTTTTCAAGAAATTTGTGATAACAATAAGCTTTGAATATAACACAACTTGAACATGCTTTTTCTTTACCATTATACTTCAAGAAATTTCAATGTTGTTGTTTTAATTACAGTAGTCTTAAGAATAACCCTTAATTATAAAGAAAACCTTGAAAACGCCGGTCGTAATTACTTCCTTTCTTTTATCCCGAAATTCTGCTTACATTCAATCTGGTAGTCGACAAATGATGAACGTCTTGAAAAATTAATTTGAATATCATTGTATAATGAAAATCAAGATTATTTGTCACACCATTTTTCCCATTGGATTGAATCTTGGAGAAATTTATAACGTATTTATTGTAGCTATAGGATTTGACTTGTTTTTAATATTACATAAATCATGTACAGTTAAACTCCTTTTCGGAGAATCGTGAACAAGTAAAATTTGTAGCTCTATTTTGTAAATTCTAAAACAACTACAAATAATTTAATTGTTGAGAGCTACTTATTTTTTAGATAAAAGACTAAGGAAAAAGTAAGTTTCTATTTTGATTTTATGTTTATTTTGATATTCATGATGTAGGTTATTACTTGATTAATATAAATAAGCAAATTGTCATTGTGAATATCATATTTTGATCAAGACTGAAATTAGTCGAAAATTGCCTTTTTTTTTTAAATTTTTATCTATCTTTCAAAAATTACAAAATAGTTATTTTTCTACGACCGTGCGTTTTAACCCACTTTCCCGCACGCATTTTAGCTTTGAAAGTGTCACTTTCCCGCACTAGTGCGGGAAAGTAAAATTATGCATATTTTGACCTTATTAGATAGTTTTTTACTTCGGTGGTTATAACTATTGTTACTACAGGTAAATAAATATTTACGAAATAGTCCCTCAAATAAAATTTAATCATTTAATAAAATTTTTGTAGCATTTTTAATTTTTTGAAAATATAAAATAATGAAGATATTTTTTATTCCTTATAATAACCTTGTACATTCTTCAAAGGAGTGTCATAGCAACTGCTATCAAACCACCCGGGTTTGATAGCAGTTGCTATGACAACCCAGGCGTGTAATTGTTACTAAAACGTCAAAGTTGTTCGAAACGTCTGGGAAGTGACCGAATAAGTACAATCTTCTAAATTAAACGACATTAAACCAAATAACTCCATTGGACCGGCAATTCTTACTAGTCTACAGAATGCAACAAATTGTGTTTTCAATATTAAGATTTATAATAATTAGTAGTTTTTAGTTAAAGTTTTGTATATTATTATGTTTGTTGGAATAAAATAATTTTTGAAAAATGGGTCGTTGTATATACTGTCGTAGAAAAAATAATGTTCCTAACTAATGCGTAAAGTGTCTTTCCGCACTTGACTGCTTGCCCGAACTCCGCTCCGCGTCGTTAGGGACAACTGCAGTCGCGTGCGGGAAAGTATCACTTTCCGCACTTGTTAGGAAATAGTTATTTTCCTAACAAGCGGTCAAGTGCGGGAAAGACACTTTACGCATGAGTTAGGAACATTATTTTTTCTACGACCGTATATACAAAAAAGTATACCAACCCATTTTTCTAAAATTATTTTATTCCAACAAACATAATAATATACAAAATTTATACAAAACTACAAAAATATAACTAAAAACTACTAATTATTATAAATATTAATATTGAAAACACAATTTGTTGCATTCTGTAGACTAGTAAGAATTGCCGGTCCAGTGGAGTTATTTGGTTTCAACTGGAAGGTAGATGACGTCGATGAGGATGGCATCGGTTACAGGTCGCATAAAGATGACGATGATGGTGACGGCAACGGTCTTAAGTCATTTGTAGTACAGAGAATTTTATTTGATATTTTTTTCTTCTGATTCTCGGTGTCCTCCAAACAGCCTCAGTGACAGTACTAGACTTCCAGCCACCCAGGCGCTTTACGTTGGTTATTTCTTCTCCGGAGTCTGCTAGGAACGTTGTCGAAGAACGTCTGAAACTGTGTCCTTTATAACGTTCCGGATTAGGTAGGCGTAAATATGCGGCAATCTCTGCTGGCATCTTACAAAAATGTTTACGCCAACACATTGAACTGTGCATTTTCCATTCTTATAATGAATAAAAAATCGGCGGTGTGGAATGGTAGGTGGTCGTAAATGTGCGTACTTTCAAATAGGTTCCATCATTTATTTCTTCAGGTAAAACAAATGATCTTGACGAATGATGTTTGGAATCAGAAATTTTCACAACAATTAGGTTGCCTTTATTTTGAATGTCGTCGACAGTGATATTTACAAGCTCGGAACTGCGGAGAGCGCCAGCCAGTGCAAAAATGGTACTCACTTTCATCATCAGGTATACCTCATCGGGAGCTAGCATAACCCTGGATATATCTTCTTTGGTAAAAACTTGTGCTTTCTGTGCTCGAAAACCAATATTTTTTTGTTTAAGAAACGACGTTAGCTTATGGAAGTTTCCTATATCCAAATTTTGTTTTATTTTTACTAAACTTTTTACCATCGATTAGCGGGACCATAATGTATTAGATTTCAAAACCTTACTTAGGTCTGAAAAATACGCCAGAAATACCTCTTCTTTATAAGTTTTGGCCCCTTTCTCCTTACACCATGTAACAAAATGGTCGTATTGCTTCTCATACCTTAGTCTGGATTTGGCAGGTAACAGCTCGGAATTAGCTTCATTTGCAGCCTTCAAAATGGCTTCGGGAAGTTCTTCGTCGGATGAATCCATTTATATTATTGTATCGGATTCGGTTTAATGTGGTTCAATTTAAAGAAGATTGTTCTTATTCGGTCACTTCCAAGACGTTTTGAACAACTTTGACGTTTTAGTAACAATTACATCCTTGGGTTGTCATAGCAACAGATATCAAACCCGGTGGTTTGATAGTTGTTTCTCCTTTGAAGATGTCACTTTCCCGCACTTTCAAAACTAAAATGCGAGAAAGCGGGTTAAAACGCAAGGTCGTAGAAAAAAATTATTTTATAACTAAAGAGACCTAAAGTCAAGACGAGTCAAAAACAAAAAAAATATACTCAGCAAAGGGTAATCAATGAAATGTCGTCCGCTTGTATTTACTTACTATAAGGGGGCAGTTCAGGTTATGGTGAGTGAAAAGTAAATTGTAAAAATAAATGTAAATTATATTTATAGCTTAAAAAAATGGAATTGGTAGTATTTATAATGGTAAAATAATAAGAAGAATGATTACACATTACACATTATTTCTAAACTCATCAACGGCAATCTTTAATTTATAATTTAATTTATAAGTTTCTTATTGTTTACCGTAAGTTTTGATCAAAAGAAAGTTTGAAATGCTGCTAATAGGTTATGCTGGAGTCATTTGAAAGGCCTTTTAATACGTTCTTGAGCTCCATTTCCATATTCTTATCAAGATAATGGATAGGTCTAGATTATATCATCGCTCAAAAACTTTTTCTAGTTGTCTGGTATTTTTCTAATAAACTGATGATATTTTGGGAAGAGAAACTGATAGTTGTGATATCATTATATAAAAAGTTACATGTAGAAGTATCTTAGCATCAACATCATCTCGATTATGAAGGTACTAATCCTATATTATGGAGAGAGCGTAACTTCTTCTCAATGGAAAGCTTATTTTAGAAAGAATAATTTCCGCCTAACGCTCATATATTGAAGAAATCATTTTTCGTATATAAGATTGAATTGTATTCCAGTCGTACTATATTCATGATAATGCTTTAACATCTATTTTGTATTTTTTTTCATTTTATTCTGTTGATTACATAAAAAAAATTATGTATTGAAGTATCTACGCCAAACTTTCATTTCCAATAAATGGCTAAATTCTTAAAGTCATGTCATGATTTCAGATTGTTTTCTTGTTTCTTGTCAAAGTAATATGCGTTGACTTTAAATGATTGGAAAACGAATTACTTTAGAAAACTAACAAAACGGATATATTTGATCACAATATCGATCATCAACGGGTAGAAATCTCATCAATCAGAAGATTACCACATTGTCAAATGTAATTCTTTCCAAATAAAGTAAAATTAATTCTATAACACTTCAATGTTTAGTGTCTTATCAAATAATTACACTAAAAAAATGAATATGCAGTTTTATTGTCACTCGAGAACCTCTTATCATTAAACTTTAAAGTCATGTGTCTGAAATTTTAAGTTGAGACTATTTTAAAATTCATTGTTTCACTCTACCGGATTTACTGCTGCGCTTTTTTGAATTTTTTATAAGTTACGTTATTTTATACTCGTTCATTCTCACGAATTTATTCACTAGTTTCAGTATTTATTTATATACGTACGTGCTTTACGTCGGAAGTGCTAAATAATTTTTAAAAATTCCCGTTTTCAAACAAAATACAATTTTATTATTCACTTTGGGCGGTTTTAAAAATATATGAAAATAAGTGAAATACAATGTTACTGTGTAAAAGTAACGAAATATTGTAGTTTTATATTTTGCTTAGTAATAAAATGGATATGTTCATACGAAATATGTACCACGTATTTTATCAGGGATAATGAGAGTAGTACACATGACAGACCGGAATACATCGTTAGAAACCAGATAGATTTTAAACAATAAACAAAAGATTCCGCAATAATAGCAGCCAAAACATATCCACGAGCCGAACAAATCCCAGTTGTAGCTCAGCTACGGGTACGACTAAGGGAGCCCCTCTTTGCGATGCAGGTTTTGATTTAAAAATGCCTAGATCAGCAAAAAGATGTTTATGCTTGCTTTATAGATTACGAGAAAGCATTTGTCATTATAAACCCCGACAAACTGATAGAACTATTATATCGTTCAGGACTCGACACCAAGGATATTCAGGTTATAAAAAAATCTGTATTGGAATTAAACAGCACATATCCAATATTAAGACATGAAAAGTCAGGACATAGTCATTGCTGGGAGAGCTAGACAGGGCTGCATTCTATCGCCGTTGCTGTTCAACTTGTATTTAGAGCAAATATTTATAGAGGCACTGGAAGAATGTGATAAGGGCATCAAAATCAACGGTATACCGATCAACAATCTCCGGTATGCGAATGATACTGTCTTATTGGCAGGTAACGTCGAAGATCTACAGATGATTCTCAATAGAATAGGTACCATAGGCGACAAAGTTCAACAGAAAGAAGACCAAATTTGTGGTGATTAGTAAGAGAAAAATACAAAATCTACATCTGTATATGAAAACTGATCCCATTGAGAGAGTACACCGCTTTAAATACTTGGGATATACAATAAATGATGAATGGAATCTTGATTTAGAAATTAAGATTATAATTGAAATGGCAAGATCCACATTCATAAGAATGAGAAAGATCTTGAGCACCCGCAACCTGAGCATTGGTACCCGATGGTGAGTCACGAAATATTACGTACTCTACACGCTGCTTTACGGTGTGGAAGAGTGGACAATAAAAGTAGCAACAATGAAAAAATTATAAGCTCTCGAAATGTATCTGTATAGAAGCATTTTAATAATACCATACACGCTAAAGATTTAGAATTGCTTATAATTATTAAGAAAAAAAAGCGTCCAACCTAGGCCATATATTTCGGAATTAAAAATACGGTTTGCAACAGCTTATCGTGGAAGGCAAAATAGCAGACAAGAGACGGTTAGGTAGAAAGAAAAAATGCCGACTGGAAAAACATCGAATATAATTCATGAGGCGCAAAATAAAGTCTATCAAATGATGGTCGCCAACCTTCGGTATAAGACGGCAATGAAAAGAAAGAAAGAATGAGAGTAGGTTAGGAAAAATTTGCCGAGATCGACCACGGAGAAGTGAGGTCATAAGCGAAAAAAAGTATTTTGATTATAGCAACCAACACAAGCCATAATTACCGTTCCGTTGAACATCAAATTATCTTAAGACCGTTCGCCATGAAGAAATATTCTTAAGAAAACTATCATAAATTGTAATTATTCATTGTAAATAATATCAGGAGGTATTAAAACACGATGAAACATTTTTTAGAGAACTAATGATTCATTCATTGAATAAACATTTTTTCTAATTGGCGGATTGGTCAGGGGGGTCCGTTTGCATGGTTACCATATTCTCCCGATTTAAATTAAACGGATTCCTTTTTTGGGGATATCTTAAAAGTTCGAAGAAATATCCTCCGTAGACTACGGAAGTTTGTTGAAGTTCAAAATGCTCATTTCGAACATTTATTATATATTTTTTTGTTTTTAGGCTAACCAACTAAATTTTTCAACATTTCAATTTTTTCCTTATGTAAGTAACACGATATTCGACAGTATATAGTTCAATTATATATGTTTGAATGTGTTTTAATTTAAATTTTATTGAGTTAAACAAAGAGTACCTTTTTGTTGAAGAATCGATTGGAAAATTCATTTTTGATATCTTTAGATTGTACAGATTGTCCCTATCAAAGTTACGGATTATTAACCATTGGGCATAAGACGCACTTGGCCTTTAGATAGTAGTGTAGAATTATTTATTTTGTAAAACACAGTATAGGGACATATTTAATCATCCATTGAAGATTCACATTGTTCTAATGTATAATTTAGAAAATATACGTCAAATTATGTTCTGATTTCGCAACAAATGCCTTCAAGTCAAAAACGAGGGGCTGTATGAGAATTTTTTTTATTGTTATAGCATTATTTTCGCATCATCTACTTACCGAATTTTTGTAACAAGTCACGGAGTACCCTGTATAATCACCAACTGTGTTTCTTAACGTATGTAGGAAAAACTATGTCAGATAAAGTAGAAGTTTACGAGAGATTGATGATTATAATTATAACAAACAGTGAAAAAAAATGAGATAATAACCTCAAAAATTGTCTGTACAATTAGAATGTTCAACAAATGATCAAACGTTTATTTTCTAAATAACTGTGATTTAATTCATCCGTGTGTAGATTTTATAAATTTCAATTATATTAAAATAACTAACTCATTGTGACACTATGTGTGCATGACAGCATACATTGATACAAGCATCAATCTATGTGTTGATAGGGGTAATTGATACGTCTGGTTTGAACTGGGAATAAAGTAAATTCAAAAAGTATTCGCTGTGCCTGACACGAAAATTAAGAATCGATTACATGTCAGAAACTCAGCTATTAATTATTTTCATGATTAAATACATAAGCATAAATAACGATTTGCGAACATAGTCGGTCATAACTCTTTTTTAATTTTATATCGATAGTATATGAATATACGTTGATAAGGGTGTTTGCTTTAATGGTATAGACAGACGATTTTTACTGGGCAATTTTGCTTTTAATAGCAAGAGCTACGGTTGATTGCAATGTCGGATGTAACTACAGTTCATAAAAAATACAATTTAAGTAGAATCTGATTTTTGAAATCATATTTGAATTTAAATTGACTCTATGTAAAATTCTAATCGTATTGATATACGAAAATTGAGTATAGAAGTTCGATTAGGTTAGAATGTTTTGCAAAAGCTATTCCACTCAATGAGTTTTCCAGAGAATTCTCCTGCAGCAGAACATTTTTCAGGAAAAATAATATGAAAATAAAAAAAAATCTTTCTTCTTTTCAGCGATTGTATTAAATTTTTCTAAAAACGTTGGAATCGATAAACTCGTCGTTGGTCAAACTAATAGAAGCATGGAAAGTTATTTGTCTTATAAAAGTGATTTCAATTTGGTCAATCTCTTTATTGAAAACTATTCTTATATGATTGTTGAGAACGGTTTTTGAAGTTTGACTCCAGGAGCTCCAGAGGGAATTGTATGAAACCTTTCTCTCTGGGATACGTTTCATAAAACATCACGTTATGAGTTTACAGTAAGTTTTTCCCTTCAACGTGTGTTTCATAAAACTAAGATAGTAAAATCGTTAGTATTGGCGCATATTGACAATTCTACAAGAAGTTTGATATTATACGTTTTTTTTATTTTATACTTAAATTGAAATTGCAAATGTAGAAGTGATTTTTACCGATCTTTTCTGTTCGGTAATACTTTTTTGATTACAATTAGACCAAGTTTGTGAATTCTTTCTCAATTGAAGGAGAATACTTTTTGATTCGAATAATTGGACATAGTTTCACGAGAAATTAAAGTTGGTAGTTTCCTACAATTCGAATTCAATGAGAAGTTTCTAATGTCGAATAATAGTGCAACGTGTTTGATTCATAATCAGTTTAGAAAATTTAAAACTAATAAAAAAATTGTTCATCAGTCCCTTGTAATACGAAATGCATATGAAATATCAACGAATGCTGAGTGTCTACGGAACTCTTGATTATTTTTGTTGCGCAGGACTTAACTTCTATTTCTATTATAACTAACTGGTCTTAATATTGATGATATTGTCATAGAAATTAATTATCCAAATTTCCTTGCTCTAGGTACCAATTCACAATGTTTCTGTGCGATTTCTGAAGAAGCTTTAAGCAGTACATTTTTGCGCAACTCGATGTAGTTTCAAAAACATAATTACAGCTGCCTCACTTCTATACAGTCCATTTAAATGTAATCAAAATATTATGTCTTCATAAATGACAGTTAGCAGACACACTTGCTAATATACGTCCTGAATTCTTGTGCAGAATAGGTTTCAGGACTGAAAAACCAGTTGCTGGAACAATCTACAGGGGATGAGCCAGGCAAAAATACTGCGGGATACTATACGTAGAGAACGGAGCTTTTATCTACATTCTATCGAAGTCTCACACCTTGGAGTGGATGAAATATGAATAAAAAATTTTTGACAGAATCTACCTACAGTAGTAGGATTTATTTATCAGTTGTAAACACTGAGCATACCAAGTGTCGCAGTGGAAAAAAGGGGACAAAATTGATCCTTTGGATTGCAGTATATATGACACTTTCAATTACATACATACATACACATAACATTTGCACATGTCAAGTTGTTACACTTGATGTATCAAACAGGCCCCTGGTAGTATGAGCGACTCCATCGGGACATCTAGTCTATCGCAGCAAAAAAAACTCTAATCGATTTTTTGTTCTTATTTTGTCGGAAGAAATACTATTTGATTAAGTCACATCGAAAAAATTTTGACAGAAGCGTCACAGTTTATGAACGAGTCATTACCTAATTTCCTTCTTAGACATACGAATTTCAACACGACTTCTTTAGCAATTCTCCAATCATACCTTGTCATGAGTAAACGAATCTAATAGTCGTCATTATGGAATCAAAACTTAGAGCAAAAAGTTTTCTAACAAATATATTCAAGGAAAACTTATTATAGAGAGTCTACGAAAATAGCAGTAATAACATGAAAAAATTATGATGATATAAAGATTAATACTTCATTGTTAGATATTTAAGTTCAATGAGAAACTGATATAATATTAAATAGTAGTCAGACTAAAAATTGTTTATCATGAATATAAATATCAGGAATACTATCAGTAATAAATTCTTCATCACACATAGCTAATCGAAATTAACCAATAAAGCGTATTTTATTAGTGAATTTTTAATATTATTGTCACATGGAATAGTCGTAAACGCTGTTTACGATGGGTTGCGAGTCATATTCAACTATTTCCTAAGAGCAACCACAGAAGGAAGAAAGAAATGGACTGTAAGTAGCAAAATTCAGAAAAATTTAGCAATAAATCTTTCTTTGAATTTGGAACGCGTTTCAACAAATATTTGCTTTGCTTAAACAGATATTGAGCAATGTACGCCTTCAAAACAAAATAAATGTCTTGACTAAATAAAAAAAAAGGAACTTAGCTTATTCGCAATATAAAATTCTCTTTTGAAATACTTTCTTTTGTAAAATATGATTATTAGATAAAAAGTTGATGATAAAACAAGTATCTATGTGAATTTCTCATTAATAAGCTCTTAAATGACACGTGAGTCATAAAAGTTTACAAATTAGATCCCTAGAACACCATATATCTATTTTAGAAACAAAGTTAAGACATAGAGAACTTCACAGTGCAAACAGCAGTTTTTAATAGTCTAAAAAATATTATTTGATTTGAACTATTTATCTAAACCAAGCAATTGTTCAACTATTCAGAATTCCCGTAACTGATAGTTCTGATTAAATACGGAGATCTCACTCTAGTTGGATGTAACTCTCATTGTGAGTAGAGCGAAGCATGATTAGGGACGAGAAGAATGGGCTCATTGACGAGGTGTAAAGTTCAAAGCAAGGAAAATGAAATTATCCCTATTGCATATCAATAAAAATATTCAAACTACTGTTTCTGTTGATCCAGTTTCATTTATATATATATATATATATATATATATATATATATATATATATATATATATATATATATATATATATATCAATTGAGTATCACTACTATCTTCACTTGTAATAATGATAATGGGTTTCATGAGCAAATTAAGAATTGATCTCATATATTCTTTGTATGCCTGCCATTGTTTATAGCTTTCTCTGGTAACATTTCAACATCTCCTTTTCTCAATCTTTCTGCATTATCTTCTTTTCGGGTTGATGGTGTCGGTGTTTTTTCTTTGAATTTCGGTTTTAATAGGGTCTAATTCTTTAAGATTCACTGTAAAGGAAAACGACTTTTGAAACACATCTATATTCCCGTGATATTTGTTGTTGCTGGAAAAGATTCATTCATCATCTTTTATATAAACATTTTTCGTATTTTTATCTACACACTGAAAACTCATTCAAACGAGTTTTTCTCTAAAAACCTATATCCCATTTTACCGAAGTCGAGTCTGCACAAATGAAATATTATCTTGGGATGGTTCTTAGTTAGGTTTAAAAAATGTATTGTATATTTGGAATTCTGAAAACCCATACTGATGCGCTTTGATAATATGAGTATAAGCTGCTTCTCAATCATAACTTTGTACACGAAACCCAACCTAACCTAACTAACTAACAGCTCCAAATTCTGTTTCTCCAATCTCCAAATTTAAAGCACAATTTTTAAGCTCATGAAGCCATGATATGGCTATTTGTCGCAGAAATTTCTAAAGGACAATTTGGAAAAATGCGTTTGAAGCAACACGCACGCATGTATTCTATTTTCTGGATATACAAATTATGCAATTAAAAAGCAACAAGAGGTAGATAAGATAAGATAAGATAAGATAAGATAAGATGAGATAAGATAAGATAATAATTCAGAACGTTATGGGAAATAATCAATTAAGCAGCTCTACTAATGGTGATATGGGAATTTTTGGTAAAAATAAATAAGAATTCATCCACTTTTTGTACTTAATTAAAGCAATTAACTAATTACGGTGAATTGTTCATTACATCAGTCTTTCTATTGATTAATAGTCAAACGACCTGATTTCCCATACCTCACTTCAAAATGAATAGTTGCAACAGTTTGGAAGAAAAGCTATCGTTCACGTGGGTATTATGTTATGACGTCAGCATTGTTAGGGAATGCAGGATCTGAAAAACTTGTTTGTCGACAAATTGGTTGCATTTGAGTATACTGTGAAGTAACATTCAAGAAATTGCGAAAATATTCAGGATTAGATGAGAAAATCAAAACGAATATTGTCAAAATAAGTTTTCTGTAACTAGGATGTCAGTGTCGTAAATACCGAAGTAGCCTACTTAAGGAAATGAATTTATATATAAATTTCTCATGATGTATGAACTGTAAAAAAATATTTTTTATGACTCTATATAATTCTAAGGGTTGAAATCTATTTTGTTACAAATTATAGCATCTTATTGTTTAATCAATAACATTAATTTGAGAGTAATTAACTATTTTCATTGGAAAGAAATTTTGCCAGTAATCTTTTCATTGAATATATTATTTCCTTTGATTATGTGATTTACCACTGAATTACCAAGACCATTTTGTTAAATTAATCCAATTAGCACAATCAGCATCAATCAATTTTGATGAATTGTCATAGCATATTTTATTAGTAAAAATCTCATTCCGATACTATAATAGATAAATCAAAAGTTCACGTACCTTCTGAATTTGGTTTCCTTTCATGTTCAACTTTATCAGATGTAAACCATAAAAACTGTAACTAGGTAGATCAACTATGGAATTAGCTTCCAAGTCGAGTGCTATCAACTTATTCAATCCTTTGAAAGCTTTCTGAGGTATCTCTTTAAGTCGGCCAGATACCAGACTAAAAGATTCCAAGTGAGGCTTGAGCGGCAAGAGGCAGTCATCATGTAATTCTTGTATGTTACTTTGAGATATTTGTAAGTGTTTAATGATGGTTGTGTCGGGAAAGAAATGTTTTGGAAGCTTGACCTAAAAAAAATTTTACCATTGTTCATATATATGAACATATAGATACAAAATATTTTTACTTAAATTTAAGAAAATAATCAAGACATCCTCAACCAAGATTTGGGTTTTTTCGATTCTTAACTGCCACCATTTGAATATTTGTGATAATGTATAGAATGAGGATCAGTTCTTGAGATTAAGTAACATGCTGTATCTCATTCAGACTGTGAAATAAATGTTAAAAAAAATGGAGTATAAGAATAGCACCAACAACAGACATGATACGAGTTGTTTTTAGTTTTTCTAGTTTATTATTATTAAAGATTGGATATGTGTGAATAATATAAACTTGATACTGCTCTCTTAATGATATAGGGAACAATATCAATCGAATTCCCTATGGAGATTAATTTTCAATCATGGAATACATACAAGTAGTTTCTTTTCTTTTGAAACTTGGTATTCAACATTTATCTCAAATTCCCAAAAAATATTGTTCAACTTCAACTCTAAGTATGTTATTTAATAATCTGAATTTGTTGCGACATTTTCTGTATTCACTGCACTATTCGTACATTTGTTCCAATATCCATCTTTTTCCTTTTCTCTATTCAAAGAGATACATTTTCAAAGAAACCACATATCAGTTGGATGTTTTATTCAGATGTAGCGACAATGACAAAACATTTAATCTGGTTTATCATGCCTTCGGGCTAACATGAAACAAGAAAAGCAGTAAACATTTGTATTGTTAATTCTACTCTATTTTTTCGATTTCAAGTAGGAGAACATGTTTAAAATTAAACGGAAATAAGTGAATAATTATTCATTCTATTGAAACTGCCTTTTCCCTCGCGATTTCCGTTTCACAAAAAATTATATGTTCAAATTAAAAATACTTTTCTCATTGATTTTTATAGCTGTGGAAGGTTGGCATTGATTTACGTAACATCACACAATTTTGCGTAAATAGGGCATTTTCTTAGAAAGCGGGAAGACGCATTCAGATAATTTCCTGTAGAAAATCTTGATTTGGCCCTAGATTCGATTTAATAACGGCTATGATATATCCATCGTGGTTGTCTCAAGAATCTTAATTTGATATAAGTCGTAGAATAATATCTACTGCAATTGGTTCAATATAAATAATTAAAATTTCAACTTTAGTGTAATTTGAAAAAGGAAAACCATATTCGCTAATATTAAATATCAAATTGCAAAGCAAGTGATTTTTCCAAAAAAGGTAACATAAATATGAGATGCACTTCCAATATATCATTTTGAATGTACACAAGGCACTTTACTCATAACCTCAAATTTTTCAAAATCTAACTGGCGAGTGATATCATAAATTATTTTTTATTTCACAAAAATCCCATCTTGAAGATCTGTTTCAATATATTAATTTCAAGTTTTGAGTGATTTGACATTTTACTCACTATTGATTTATCCGGGTCATATATGTTGAGACTTTGTACGGATCCTTCGATAATCTCCAAAACAGACTTGACTGAGTCGGCGGTGGCAGCAGGACATTCCAATAAAATACCATTTTCAAAGTTGAAGCATTGACAAGAAGGATTTGCGGCTAGGCTCGGACATTTAGTTTGATCAGCAAATGTCTGTAGGCTGATCGAAACAGCCAGTAAGATTAGAATGGCGCCATTTCGCGCCATCATTGAAACCTGTGCCAAGGCGCCATCTTGGGGTCAACCTCCCGTCATCTTAAAGACGGATCTGGAAGAAAAAAATTGAATTTATATACGTTAAGCTCTTTAAGTAATAATGATCTAAGGCAACAGTATGCAGACCGAAAGCTGCGAGACTTATGTAATAGAAAAATCTATTAAAAATCCAGAATAAGGTATTGCAAATAACGAAAATAGTGAAAAAAATTATTATTCTAATTCAAAATCAACTTCTCATTAATATTGGTCCGCGCTATCGGTTGTTCAATCACTATTACAGAAAGGTAAACAACAGATACATGGAATGTCTATTTGACTATTGAAAGTCCGAAAATCGGCAGATACTTTTTCAAAGAACTTCTTAAAAACCCTATTTACTGTTATTCGAAATATGACGATTTGAAAATGTGATCAATATTGTGATTCCGTTCATATCAACCTATCCAATTATATTGGAATTTTCACAGTAATTTTCCATCCGGCTCGCAATGTCCAATATAGAACAACGTAAAACTTAGCACATACCTCACAGTGCAAAGTTTCCGACCTAACCAAGAATTTTTCTCTCATGAAAATAATTATTTTTCCACATAGTGTTTATACTTTATACATCGATGCTCTAATCTATTCAATACTTCCAAATAACTGTCATTTGTCTGGAAATAGGCGTTTACGTATGCGTTGTCTGATGAAAATCTATCCCATATCAGTGAAACCTCAAAGTTAGAAAACAGGAAAACGTCGCTTGGAGTCATATTTAGGGAGTATGTTATCCTAATGAAAAAACTCTTTTCTTTTTCATGACTATCTCAAATAACGATCGGCATAATTTTTCCGGTAGATGAAACCGTATTTGCCTTTTCCAAAGCAGGTTCACCCTTTGCAATCCATTGTCTACCCCTTTTTTTATTCAAGATTGCTGTGGTGAATCAAGTTTTCATCTATAGTTATGAATTGACGCAAAAAATCTAACACATTTTGCGTAAACCACGTCAATAATGCCGCCAGAAAAATGTTCATTTGAATGCCATTCTCGTCCCAAGTGAGCACACGCGAGAATAGTTTACGCATGCATAAGTGTTTAGTCAGTATATGACAAATACATTCTTTCGATATATCGATTTTCTCATTCTAACTTTGATCTGATGGTCGTCCAAAAGCATTTGGTACAACTTTTCGATGATATCTCTGGTTGTCTCGTCGTCAGTCAAGCTGATAAGACCATATTTGAATGAAGCTATCTAAAATTTTTTGGTCGTAGATGATGGTACAAGTCTACATATACAGTGTTTAGCGTATCTTTCATTTGCGTGGGTGTATCGCCTTTCAATTACAAATGTTTAATGACAATTCGATATCCAGTTTTTCCATTTTTTCAAAATATCTTCACGACAACTCATCTATACGATTATCATACAAAAACCAATCGTCTAAAATGGATGAAATTTTTGTAACAATATATGCAAATATATCGAAGTCGGAAACTTTTCAGGTAACTCTCGGGATATTATGTTTTGATTAACTAACTGATTTTTATAAGTTTGGTACTATGTTATTTCAACCGACGACTCCATTATTTCAAAAATATCCTGCAGGAGCAAATATTAAGCAAACTTCATTGATGATTAGGTATATTGCATATACAGGTATCGCCACCAAATTATACACAAAATAAGTGACTGATAATGAATACTTTGGGCAGTACTGATCTAGGTTATTAGAAATAAATTTTTAATATTTACAAGTTATATTGTTGATTTCATAATAACATATATATTCTTTAGAAAAACTCTATCAAGAATTATTATTTCATTTCGTTTAAGGTTAAGGTTTAAATATTTTGCCACTAACTAACTATGAGATTTATTCACACTGAACAGATATCAGTCTCTGAAGACTTATAAGGTTATCGAAATGCGCGTCAGGAAGTGTAATTGTGAGTGTTGGTGTGGTGGTAGTGTGTGAACAGTGTATTCATTATAAATATTACAAACTGTTCCTTAAGATCCAATTTTAGGTAAATGTTCACTTTATTTATATTTAAGATTTTCTTGACAGCAAGATTTCCAAATTTGCATCAATTTTCGTCTCGGTTTATTTATGTTCTGAATGAGAGACAATGTCCATGATTTTACTGATCTATTCCAGTGAACATACGCTTTTCCATGACTGGCACCATGTAACAAAGTTGCTCCTGGGTAAGCAGATATGGGCAAATGCTCGATGATCTCATTAACCAATTCACATTTTTAACACTTGTTGGCTATATCTAATTCAAGACACAGCTTCCCATAATGCCTAGTTCTTATGGCTCTATCTTGATAGCTATAACAAATCCATAGTTTCCATGTAAATCACTCCTTTTGGGAAATCACCCAAAATAGAGGTTTCTCAAAATTGAGTTTGTGAATAATTTCCCGTTTCCATTCAACTATTTTATCTATATTCCAAGGTTATAAGTATCGTTTTGAAGGTTAGGGACGTATACTCTCCATCCATCTGTGTAACCAACCTCATAATATCTAGATTTCCCTACTTTATACAAGATTTAGCAGAATTTTCTTCCTGATTCTTGTTTTTGTGTAACAATAAACTGGATAATCTTCATCATTTACCGTTTGTAGATACTTCATTCTAGTCATTTAATTAATGTGGTGAAATACTAAATCTGAATAACTATTGAATGGAAATTAAAAACCAATCTTCAAAATAAATACCTAACACTATAGTATTATTATCAAATGAGATAATATATTTGATCATTACTTCCTGAACTTCTCTCACTCACCCAGAGGCTTTAATATTAAGAAGTCTGTAAACAGATAAGTTAAAGTGCAAACATTTAAATCTCTCTAGATTTTTATGGTTTATAATTTCAATATACTTCAAGTCATTATCCACATTGTTATTATTAGAGACTACCACATATTTCTATTGATAGGAATATCGTAGTTCTTGAACAAAGGTTAGTTTACATTACTATTGGATATCATTATCACACTATAAAAAACAATAAAGGCTGATTCATAAACTTGACTTTCTGTTGCTGTTTACGTTTGCTGTTACAAAATTATAAACATTAGACTATTCAGAGTTGCCGTTTGCCGATCGGTCTACCGTTGGTGACTTTCAACGAATTTTATCCCGTCGGCCGTTCGTAGCAACTTACTTAGCAATAGAAAAGAGCTAATCACATCCTTTTGCGTTTGTCACATGATTTTGACATATGATGTTGGGGTTATTTCTCTTTCTGTCTGATTATGATGGTCTTTTGACTTTGCTTGTTTTCTCTCCGTTATTTTCCATAATATCATCAATTAATATCCGATTACAAACTAAAACACAAAAGTATCATGGGAACAAAAAGCGATATACACGTCAAAAGAAATCAAAAAATATTTAGGTCAACGGCAGCAATACGGTGAAGAATTTGTTAGGAACTGCAAACGTTATCCGCGAACGGCAACGGCAAACAGTTTAGTCTTTTTTACAAGATAAAGTAAAAATATAATAGAATTCTTCTATAAAAGTGAATTCCAATAAATAATTTTTACTTTTGGGATGTTTGGAAAGCTTAACGATGTGGTTAATTGATTCTGATTGTTATTTGTGAAGGATGTGGTTTATTAACATCATCAAAATGTTTGTCTGTATCTGCTAAAATGTTTTATGAACGAACAAAACAAATAATGTCAAAACACGCCGATTTTTTCATTGCAAATTAGCACAATACAGTAATCAACAAAGTAATCAAATCCTGCCAACAAAATTGGTGAATTTATACGTCGTCTCATTGCACCAAATTTACAATCAACAACTTTTTTGTTATTCTATCAACATGTATTTAATTTCAGAATTTTAAACTTTTTCCACTACTTCGAATTTATCATGATCATATAATGGAAGTTTTTTATGTTATATTATATTTTACGTGACATCAACGACATAAACGAATATCCTTGCATTCTATATAAAAATAAGAAACAAAACCAAGTAGTTTATTCAGATTTTCTGTGATTATCCCTTTTTTTACATCAAAACAAATGAAGACTTTCCATGATCCGTAAAGTTAAGACGATTTGATATTGTGAAAGAGCTTAAAAAGTTGGGGGATTATTTCGCCTGATTGTGTCTGTTCATAAGAACTTTTGAAATAGGAGTGGTAAAGCTTGTGGTTGAACTTAAACTATTGTTGTTGTTTTATCAGGTTCAATCTGTATATCACATCTAAACAGAAGGAAGAAAAGTTGAGGGAAAAACGAGATCTCAAGGTTATTTAGCAGCTATCTTTATGTACTCAGTACTTCAGTTCTTTTCTTTCTGTTTTTCGTATAGGCCAATCAACTCAATAGACTAAGAAAGGTATTTAATTAGGATTAAATTAGGGAATGATATATTTGTACAGGAATATAATTCAAGTTTTCCATTCTCTAAGTTGTTTATGAATATAGAAGAACTACATGAACGACGAAGAATGAGCTAACAGATTAATAATTATAAATAGTGTTTATTGGACTCGACGTGAATTTGTAAAACGATGCCGTTTGGCCGAGTTTGATAACACGTCGACTGCAATAAAGACTTATTGCAGGAGGAGCATAAAATAATTTTTTCTTCGTTCATGAAAAAAAAAAAAAATATTTTATTTAGCAATAGAAATAATTTAAATTGAACATTATTTGTACCATGAATATTAAAAGTGAGTGTAAAATTTTTGCAATTTTCAATATTAATATTTTTTGGCGAACAATTTTTAAATTCTACTTCTTGATTTGTGACCTCTCTAAATGTACTAGTACTGGGTATCTGTATATTGTCATTTTCTTCAGCTTGAAATATTTATTTTGCAATATTGAGTTTACAAGTGATTGCTCTACGTATTCTTCCTCTACTGTCGACAATTTCCATCCGCCGTGTCATTTGAGCTATTGTATATCTGCTCAGTATCTGCAAGAAGTGTTGCGAATGATCTCCTGAAGTAGTGATCCTGTATAGCTCAGGATTCTCCAAATTCAAAAATTTTGAAATTTTTACAGGATTTTAGAAAACGTGTTTACACTTGTACTAGTACTAGCTTGTACAGTGCACTTTGCATTTCAGTAACTAATAAAAAAAAGGTTATGTGGACTATGACTGGTACGTAATTTCCTGTAGGACATGCCCCTGTGATAACAAATATTGCGGCGATCTACAACAAGTAATTTTAAAATGTCTTACGAAAGCTAAACAATAATTACTGACTTACTTTTTTAATTAAATAATGAGAATTCGGAGCTTCTTTTAGAAATTAATAAATTTGTTCCCTATCGAATACTTTTGACTTTTTTTACCGAAATCCTACAGAGTTCTGCTTCATAAATGCCATTAGTTTTTCGTAATTTCTATTGATATCTTCTTTTGTAGAAAGGCAACCTCTCACCATTGAGTACTCAGACCAAAGTGGTATCTTTCGATCTTTTTGATATATGCAAGAAGCACTTTTTTGTAAGATTTACAACTTTTTTATCGAAGCACCACTCTTACCAATAATATTACTCATTTTTGAACTTTGTTTAATTGTCAAAATAATTTCTGACTGACTTTTCTAGAACTGCAGAGCTGTATTATCCAAAACATAGTAGTCGTGATCGCGTATGTTTGAGGAATTTATGTTTGTGTTTATAAATTGTAATCATATAGCATTTTAGAAAAAAATAGATTTTCTAGTAATTCCGTGATAAAGTAGATAATAATATTGATAATAAAATAAAACCTTTTTCTATTAGATATAGTTCAATAAAGTTGTGTTTATTGCATGAACGTAGAGAAATATAATTATTATTTGATTATAATAGTAATTTTACGTTATTCCTTTACTGATATGGAAAAAATACAATATCCAATAGTATCCAAATTTGCATTTTACTGCAGCTGTTTGAATAGATAAAGGAAAACAATACTATATTTCTTAATTCGATAATAAATATTTCTGAAAATAAAAACAGTGATTTCTGGCAGATCATTCCTAAAATATACAAGTTTTAGAAAACTATAAAATTTTTACAGATGTGGAATCTCTACTCGAGTTCCGAATTGAGTTTATCTTTGAGTTCAATTCGTCCATTTGAATTAATAAAATAATTTTGATATTCTTGATAAAAGTACTCGTTCATGAGGAATTGAGAAAACTTATTACTTATAAATTTCGATAAGTTGTCTAGAATCAGGAAATATATAAGTGAAGATTTAGAAATGTGATAATAAAAATGTCACGTAAAATGAAAATGGAAGTCATAGAAGTGAAACAAGCTTATTCTCCTTTTACTTTTCAGATTGTTTGGACTGTCAATCAAATTATAAAATAAGAATAGCAAAAATATGGTTTCTATTAACTTGTTTCTACTCCTCAATCATTTATGTCCCCTCTCAGGGGACTACATTAGTCCGTTAGTATATAAGGGTTACATTTTATTGGATATAATTTTTTAATAATACTGAGCATGTATTGATAATGATCTTTACCATAGAAATGTTTTGAGTTGAGATAAAAAAATAGGTATGGGCCCGATAATTATCATTAAATACATGTTATATTCACATTTCTCTGCTTTCTATTCTAGCTCCATATTTTTAATCTTCATTCATCTTCATCTTTTAAACTTCATTAGTTTGAAGTCAAGTCTCAAGCATTCATCAGATGGTTATATTACCACTTTATGAATTTGGGAATGCTTGTGATAAGTCATTCGATCTAAAACTTCTCCTTGATTCGTAGTTCAATATCTTCAAACTTTTGAATGGTATATGTTATAAACAAACAGATTTAGTAAAACTATTTCAAATACTTCACTGCAAATATTCACATTGAAATTTTCTTCAATGGAAGTTTTGAGAAAATTATGCAAAATGTTAATAAGAAATTGTACATTCGCCAATCAAGTAATCAAACCAAAATGATTAAGTAATTTCACTCAATCCAAAGTCGCTTAGTTTGCAGAACATTGAAGAATTTCAAACAGTATATTAAAGTATAGTGGTTATTAAGATCTTTAAAACACGCGTGATTTTTCTAAATTGAGCAGGTTTTTTGTAGACATGTTATCCATGAATACATGACACTATTTTTTTATTGATAGGCCGGTTTTGTGGTAGTAAATAGATGAGATACCAAGTTAACTACTAAAGAATGGTTTGATCTCAAAATCGCAATATTTTGGCGACTACGCCTATGCAAAAGTATATATATAACTGTATCACAAAATATTTACTAAATTTCCTATTTCATTCTATTAATTTTTTTCTACCATTTTCTGGACCTAAGTTAGATAGGTGAATTGAATCTTTTCAGTTGCCTCAATTTTGTAATTATGGCTTATTCAAGACATTTTCAATTCTTTAGCATAAATGCATATATTTCGTGAATTAATCAACTTATCAAATAAATTTCTCAATTTTGTGGAAAATACATATATTTATTCAAGATTTAGATACCATTCTGTTTCGCTTAATGTTTCCAGAGCACTCACGCATTTCCCGTGCAGATCCTTTATTTCTTGCTTCTTCAACGCGAATGCTTATTTCAAAATACCTTTTATGCTTTTATGCATCGCTAAAATATTACTTCATTCTAAGTTTCGAATAAATTTTGGAATTGTGGCGAATATAAAAGATTTTCTACAAATGTAGCTTTTAGAAATAGAAATATGGGAATAAAGTTATTACTTATAGCAGCTTAACTTTGTCTAATACATATTCCCAATACTATGAAAATGGATGTAATGCTTATCACAAACAATTTATCCAGAAAACAAGTTAATGAGAAAGTACAAAGACGCAGATTGAATAAAATGTAGCGAGATCTTTATATTCTTACGAAGTAATTTTCGCGATACATATTTGCAGAGTCATTTGATGTCAGACACAAAGATTTTGGATCTTGTTACTATTAAAAATTGATTTAATTCAAGCAACCATTGCTTGAATCAGGAGAACACTGAATATTTTTTTCATAGAAGTATTCTCCCAACCCCTTATTCCAAGTTAAGTCGGTTATGTTCTTAGCTCTCATATTGACAATTATCCTTAATGGACTATAATTTGACATTTTAACAAAAAAAATTCCTTCGCGTTATGTGATTAGATTAGTTGCTCAGAAAGTATTTTTCTGCACCGCCTCTATTACCTACTTTTTCTTGTTTGAATATCGCATAAGCTATAACTCTGTGGTAGCTTTCGTAACTTCGGTTGTGTGCTTAAATCACAGAGCAATCATATTAACAAGTATATTAATAATAATAACAATAACAAGTAATAATAAGTTCGTGTGAAAGTATGTGTGGATCTGTGCGAGTATGTGCAAATGTGTTATGAAGAGAGTCTAAATGTACTTTACAGTGTTGATGTTCTTGTTACTAAATTTCATTGTATATTCAGAAAAAAAAACTAATCTAATCAGTGTATTGGTTTTAATTTGTTTCTCATCAAATTGTGTTTTTTTCTTTTATTAGATGACACAAGTAATGAGCATTCTACTATTGCAGAGCTGCAACAAAAATTTGTTGAGAACGAACCTGAGCCATCTACCTCTACTATCCACCCTAAACCTCTTCTGATGATATCCATAGAAGGAGTTTCAGATGATCTAAATCTTTCCGATTACTCCTCAGATAATTATGAACCATCAACAAGTGGATCAGAAAGTTACTCATTTAATTATTCTGATCATAGTCTTAATCAAGAAGCCCAGAGTATCCAACGGACAGAGAAACCGAAAGAGAAGTAACCTGCAAAGAAAAGGCAAAGAAACGAGATTTTGTGGAAAAAAAATATAAGGATGGTGAAAAGAGTTAAGTTAGGTTAGGTTAAGTTAAGTTAAGTTAATGAATCCTACACTGGACATAGAGGAATTGAGAAGCCTGCTCGTTCTCTTTTACCAACTCCGTGCCTTGGCAAACCAAAACACAACTCTATTCAACTTGTTATTGAACAGAACCGCCTGAAAATTTATATGGATTCGTAATTTGAAATGCATTGATGACCAGTGGGAATTCATAAGAAGCCACATAGAACAAAATCTAAAAAAATGCACAACGCGAAATATCCAGAATTCCCGAAAAACTTTAACGTGCAAATATTTTTTTTCCGTTGATGACACATTTATGCAGATAGTTTTATAAGGCTACATTGAATATAACGGATGCCTTAATACGTAGTTCTAGTGGTTTTCTGGTTAAAGATGGGCGCGGAAAAAACACTCCATCTAATAAACTATCCGAGAATGCTACAGCGTTTATACGAGAACACATTCTTTCCCATCAGTAAAGTCGCATTATTGCGGGGCTTGTAGTATCAAAAAGTACCTAGACTCTTCTCTAAATTTATCAATTATGCTCAGAATGTGTAAGGAAATTTGCATTACGAAGAGTTTTAAGGCGGTTACTTTTGAAAAATACCGAGTTTGAGTTTTTTCAAACCAAAGAAGGACCAATGCAGAAGATGCTTGGCGCAAAATTCTTTGACTGAAGAAGAAAAAAGTCTAAGGAAAGATTAGTTTAAAAAACATCTATACATAAAATCCACCGCAAGAGAAGCCCGTGATGAAGACAAACTCATTGCCAAAGGAGATTCTCGAGCTTTAGCTTCAAGCTGTCCTTAACACTCCGTAAGGATCCGCAGGTGAAATCTTCTATTTACTAAAGCTAACTGTCTACAATCTGACAATGTATAATTTGGTAAATCAGAAAGTTAAATGCTATCTTTGGGATGAAACGCAGGGTAAACGAGGGTCAAATGACATAGCGTCTTATGTGTATGATTTTATCATGTCGCACACTGAAATCACATCCGTGCGTATGATGTCCGATGGCTGTGGCGGACAACAAAAGAATTCAGTGTTTGCTTCCATATGTACGCAACTCCTTAGCAATCAGCAGTCATTGAAGGTGATTGCTCACCGTTTTTTTAAAACTGGTCACAGTAAAATGGAGTGTGACTCCATTCACTCCAAAGTTGAAAGGAAGGCGACATACCAGTGTTTACGCCTGATGACTGGGCACAATTAATAAAGGATGCTCGTGTATCACCAGAGACTTTTAATGTGAAAAACATGTTATTTGATGAGTTTTTTGACTTCGAGGCTTTTTCAAGCAGTTCTCTTAGTTTAAAAATCCCCTGCAGAAAAATTTCCTGGCTTCGCTATTTAAAAGAGCAGTCATCAAAACTCTATTTTAATGATTTTTCTGGAGATTTTGTTGAGATAGACTGCCGCAAGACTAAAAACCGTGGTCGTTCCACAACTGCTTCAATAAACAGAGCTTATGCAACTGAACTGTCTATCAGTGAAGCGAAGACAAAAGATTTGCAAAAAATGTGTGAAGAATTAATGATACCTAGAGTGTATCATAATTTTTATAAATCTTTAAAAACAAGCCGTTACATCAGGGATAACTTACCTGAGCCGGATATCGATGAAAACTCAGAAACTGGAAGCGACCAAGTCCCTTTCCGTTTTTACTTTTTTATTTAGTTTTACAAAGCCATTATTCCATTCCAAAGATTTTTGTTTCCAAAATAATGTTTGATTTTTTGTATTTTGATTGTTTTAAGAATTTTTTTTACTTATTTTAACTTACCATTGCATTCCTAAGATTTTTGTTTCCTACAATGATATTTTATTTTTTGTAGTTTAATAACTTTCAGTATGATAAAAATTTATTAAATATTTTTTTTCCAAAATGTGTACTTTTTTATTTACACGAATATTTCTTTTTTACCTTTTTTGCAAAGCCAAAAAAACGAATGTGCTTTTTTTTGATAAAAACTACAAAAATTTACAATTTTTAACATACATTATTTATTTTTTTACAAAAGGTAACCTTTAAATAGTAAATAATAACCACAAAATGAAATCTCTATTTTTAGCAATTATTTCAATGTTTAAAACGCGGTTTTCTCAAAACATTATTATTACACATTCATGGTTTTGGCATTGTACCGACAAATATCTAAAGTATTCAAGGAATATCTAAAGTATTCAATTTATACGTACACTTCTAGAATCTACAAATTCTCGTCTACAATTCAATAAAACATTTAGTTTAGTTTACAATGTCAAAGACTATCGCCTATGCTAACAATTTGGTGCTGATCGTTTTTATAAGTGACGTAAAGGAACTTGCTCTAAAATACAATCACGCTAAAGATGAAATCAGCTGCTGGATGAATAAAAGAAAGATTGAGCTTGCTCCAGAAAAAACGAAATCGATTTTAGTGGCATGAAGAAGACGACTAGACTCAATTGAATTCGAAATATAAAACATAACTATGAGGCCACCGAAAACGCTAAAGTGTCTGGCAATATGGCTGGACAAGAAGCTAAAATTCTCATATCATTTTATGGAAACCATCTAGAAGACGTCGAAGCTTATTGATTATCAAGACTAATCCCAAATTCAACAGAACCAAAGGCGAGCAGAAGAAGAGTACTATATACTCCCTACTCAACCATCTTCTACGCCGTACTAGTCTGGAGAGGAAGCATGGAAGTGGTAAGAACGCACAAAAAACTGCAATGTATATGCAGACATATAGCTCTTAGGAACCGAAAATACTACGGCTCGAAATACCCTCATGCTTAGACAGCGTTGACAAAGCACAAACAGCTGGACGAGAACATTCATTCAAATCAAGTTTTATTTAGGTGTTTTGAAATCATAATTACCTAATATTTAATCTCTAGAATAGAAAAAAAAAACCTTAACTCCTGATAAGAAATAAAACTTTCGACACAAAACACAACAAAAAGAATTTACAGGAAAATATCTTAATACTGGTGATTCATCTTGTTTTGTTTTCGAGTAGGGAATGTTTAATACTCAACCGAATTCATGGATATAATATATATTTTTTAACTCAAATACAGTATGTTCAAATTCATAATGGAACTTTTGCTGTTAAAAGAACAATTTCAATTTAATTTCGTTGAAGTGCAAACGGCTTCCAATCGACCGACATGTCCACAAATTCAAATGATAGACGAGATAACGACCACAACGGCAGACAACAATGGGACATCGGAAGCGGGGTTGTCGGACATTTATTGCCTCTTTGCTAAAGTAAAGTTTACTACTCTGACAAATTTTTACTGAGTTTGTTCAGAGTTTTGCTTTTAAATACAAAAAGTTAGTTTTTAGAAAACGTACGTGAGAAAAAATTGATTCGGAAGTTTAAACTGTATTCCAAAAAAAAACGATAATAATACTTTAGTTGTCATTAATCCATAAAAAAAACTTCCGAAGCTCTATTCAAAATGGTTTTTGATATTCAACGACCGACTACTTGTTTTTCAGAAATAAATAATAAATTGAAATGTACTAAAACACCAAGCCTCAATGGCAAACATGGCAATAATTGTAACAATCATTCTACCCTTATTTGAAGTAATAAAACAATTATTTTGAATTTTATGATATTATTTTAATGTATGTGGTGCTGGCATATTCTTTGATGTGAGAATTTTTTGATGACAGATACTCATATGAAGAGTCATTATAAAAATATCCCATAAACCATCCAACGCTTTTGGATTTGGTTTGCTATTAGAGCAAGCTTCTTTGAACCACTATTTAGGCAGTAACTAATCCAAACATAGTGGCAAGCTGCGAGCCTGCGAGAGTTTCCAGGCCTTCTTTCTGATAATACCGCGTTTATCTTCGATTATGAAACTGACCAATGTGGATGTCCGAGTACGTCCCTTGATAGTTAGCAAAAATCACTACCAGAAATAGGATATATAAAAATCTGCTCTTGATCATAGCAAGACAAAAAATACAAAAATACCAAAAAAAAATATTAGTAAAACGAAAAAAAAATTCTTTCAAGATCCTAGGTTTCCCGAGTATCCCACATGATAACTCGGCATAAGCAAGTGCCGAGTTATACATCGGGGACAGCTGTAGAGAAAGCAGAGGACCACTCAGATTAGATCTTTTCCTGCTGACGAAGCTGGGAAGCGATTATCCGAAGCAACGGAAACAAACAAAAAGATAAGACCCCCAGAATCTCTCAGGATGAAGACCTGTCGAAATAACGGATTGGGGAATTATCCTTCTTCGCTGGGGGTGGATGTTTTCTCAGGCGCGTGCGCGTGTGTGTGTGTGACAAAAGTTTATGAAAGTATTTCATTGTCTTCTGTTCTTGATAAGTGTGCAACATTTTGAATACATCCGAGGTTATGAATTGACTATTGATTCACTAACCTACATATTATATACCAAGCTAATATAAGCGTGTTGAAAATGAATCTAGACTTAAGATTGTCAATTTCTTGAGAAATTGGGGAATTTTTGCGGTAACCGAGCCGTTCACGAATTCATTGCTCAATCCTACCTACGCTGATGCCCAATTCTTCAGCCATATCGCGGACTTAAATCACTGCGTCCGTCTCCAAAAATGAGTTTTTTTGCAGCTCTGACGTTCTCATTGGTAACACTTGTTCTAGGGTGCCGCCTATGTGGCAAGATTACCACCATTTCTCAACCTTTTAGGAAAACATTCTCAAGTATACTAAAACATGCATTGAATCCAAAATCAAATCAAATAAAATCAAACATGGCATAGCATTCCAATCATCCCTAATATGAAGGAAAGATCTTCTGAGTCTGAGTTGAAATATTATACCTAGTTTAGTTGTGTTTCAAGTAATCATTCTAATAGAAATTCAAACGATTTAGGTTGAAAGTGATCGATCTACTATGAAGAGGTTGTTGGATTTTGTTTCGACGAGTACTAGCTATATTTTTCTTTACATTATGTCATCCTATCTTTTGTTCAAACTGAGCTTCAGTCAAATTGTCAAATCTCTAGCTCAAAACTCTAGAACCGTTATGAGGTTTTATTTTTAGTATTTTATTCTCAACCATTTGTACCCTCAAATAAAGTTTTAAGTGGTTGATAATGTTTCGAAGGTAAAGAATTCTGCAACTTTTTATTAATAAATTGTATTCAAATAAAGGAAATTCATCGTTTAAGAGTGATGATGCATGGTAAACTCCAAATAAGAGAATAGTTTAAAAGAGTACATATAGTTTTACTTTAAATAATAATACTTTTCATACTGTTAAATCGGAAGTAATATGATACTAATCCACCAACTGAGAAATCATTTACATTTAAAATATTATACATGTCATTTTGATTCAATCAGATGCCTTAACTTTGACAGGCTGTTATACAAACTTGAATATTTCCAAAATTTTCTTGGCTGCGTGATCTGAAAGATAGATGTATGTTATTTAGTGTTATCATCAATTAAAAAGTCCAACTGTTTTTGAAATTAGATTTCTTTTTTCGTGAACGGCGTCAAAGGAGCCCCGGATTTTTTCGATTAAATTATGTAACAAATCCTATTTTTTATCTATACTTTTGGTATAAATCTTTCGCACCGAATCTCCCGGTTTGAATTAATCTCCTCAAATTATTTCTCGGTTGCGAATTATTTCCAAAAAATTCCCTCGGCTAGAACTTTGGGGAATTTTCAAAAAGTTCGCACCTCAAAACAATTTGCAGAAATAGTTGAAGCTCTAGGGAGATTATTAGTGAAAAGTTGAATGTGTACTGATATAAAAAAATTCTAGTAATCATAAGTAGAAGACGATAAGATTAAACAATATTACGAATTGAGTTTAGATCTGTTTTCACATTTTATCTAACAATTTCAATTCTGATAGTCGTCTACATACTATCTCTACATTTGAATAGTATTTATAATGTGATTGAGAATATCGTTGATATTTAGTTCTTCGTTTCTAAGAAAGATTGATTACATATTAAAACGATATGGTTTCGACAAGCCCGTCAAATGCAGTCACTCTGTAATACCTAGTGATAGGTACATCTCCTTCTCATGTCTCCTCTATTTATGGTATGAAAGCCAAAGTCGAGGCGATATCAACATCACGCTCAAAACAAAATGGACAAACTAATTTCATCACTGGTTTAATTTCCCACATCTGCTTCGTTCCGGTGTCTTTATTAATAGAAACCCTCGAATGTGTATCAGCAGCTACAGGCTAATTACACACCTTTGAAAATATAATCAAAAACAATCAATTTTTTACTCGGTCTCTACAATTATTATCTTATGGTAAACTAGAGTCAATTATAAAAAATATGATGCTAAGAATATCGTTTAGAATTTATAATTACACAATTAAAAATGATCTTCATGGATATCTTCAATAAATGTTTGTGGCCATGGAAGTATGAAAGGAATAAACCGTAGATTTAAGCTTGAAATATGGTTAACTTATAACAAAATATAATCGAACGTATTAGTATTGATCGTACAGATCACATCTTGTGAAAAGACATCAACTTTCGGTTTTTAATCTAAAAAATGGTTTAATGTTCAGTTATAGTGTGTCATTCAAAATCGGCTGTTATGTCAGAAAACATTGATGCTGTGCGTAAACGATGTTCCAATATAGTCACATACTGTAAGATTAAGGCATACCTGGATATAATTTGTTCGCGTTGGATACCGCATAATTTGACAATCGCTCGACAAAAACTCGTGTCAATTGTTACAGAGAAATGCTGAAAAAATTCAATCAAAGTGTTTTAAAAGACGTGTATAATATTGTGAAGGGCAACGAATCATGGATCTATTCATATAAACCTAAAATTAAATAACAAAAGATTGTATGGGACGTGCCAAATCCGACAGAAGTTGTTCTCACACGAAGCCTTTTCAAGCAAATGGTCGCCTGTCTCTTCGGAATAACTGGATATGCCGCCATTAGAGCAGCATGTAACGGTCAATTCTGAAGGGTACACCAGCATTTGTTTGTCACAAGTGTTCGAAAAAATCAGTGAAACCAATCACAGAAGACGAATCATTCTGCACCACGACAATGCGAGTTCTTACACATCAGTTCCTACAATAAAGTTTTTGAACATCAATTGATTGATGATCCACCGTACAGTCATTGTTGGGAACCCATTGATTTCTTCTTATTCCTGCAAAATAATTGCGAGATCAACATTTTTCTACACCTGAAGAAGCGGTTGATGCGTTGAAATGACATGTTTTGGAGGTACTTCCGACAATTGGTTCAAATGAAAGCAAAAGTGTATTTATCTTAATGGAGAATATTTTGAAAGACAATAATGTCAAATTCAATTATAAATATGTATTTTCATTTGTCTCAAATCTGTCTCAAAATGTAAGTATCTTATAATAATGAATAAAGCTTATTCTCTTGTATTTTATTCGTAAGTTTATTAAGAAATCCATTTATTATTCGTAAATACAAAATCAAAGCCTTAATCTGCGGTTTTTTTAATGGTTAAAGACAGATTTGTGTCCTTGGCCCCCTTCACAATGCACATTTTTTCGGCCATCTTCAAACTTCGACATCATTCACGCACAACGACCTTCAGCCTGTAGAAAACGAATCACAATTCGCAATTCATACTTAACGGGAGCATCAATAATGGAGCGCATATTTACGTAGCTCTAGCACAACGCCGACTGACTCTAAAATATCAACAATAGCGGAATGTGTAGTGCGAGAGCATAGCAGTCGCCTACAGCGCAAACCCTTTTCTGTTCGAGTAGCGTCTGCACGGAGCGATCCTGAGTTGAAAAAAAATGGCTCTTGTATTATGTATGATTAGAAGAATGGCTATGATAATATTGTAGAATTGAAAATAGTGATATCTGCTGTACTATAATTTTATCAGTTTAAGGTTAGTATATTTAACATATGTTATCAATATAGAAGATGCAGCTGAAAACTTAAAAATAATGTTTTTATGTGTTCCAAATATTGTTCGAGACAAAATTGAGAGGATCTGTTCGATTTTTGTGTCCTGGAAAGGCGGCTTCTAATGAACTGTAATAATCCAAAAGCTCTAAAGATTCTTGTTTTATCAATAATCCTCAAGGTTCATCCGCCATCTAACGAATAAATACAAGTCGCAAAAATGAAAAAAATTCATATGATTGTTGTGGGTTTGAATTGCTCGATTGTGTCAATTTGTTTGAGGTTATCAAATTTTTATATATAAAGAGGGATTTGTAGTAGAATACATTTTGAAACTCTACATTGTCATAAGTATGAAGATATCTTATTCTCAGCTTATTTTTTCTTATAGATTGAGAATAAGGGTAATTTGATTTAACTCTCTGAAAATTTTGGGAAAATATCACTAAAATTTATATGAAAGAAAATCAGCAACACATTGAAATAAACGTAAAACTGTTTGAGTCTTGGGAAGGGATTTTGTATTGTGGGATGAAGTTTGTCCCTGGTATGTGAAAAATTTTGGTAGGTAGTGTTGTATGGCCTGCAATTGAGGAGGGGCAAAAGGCTCGATGAAACAAACAGCTCTTCGAAGAACGTGAGAGATTTCTTTTTATTTAAGTGGGCTGGTACAGCTACGGCAGTATCATTCTCTGTCATCGGCCCTTTAGATGGAGAACGGGTTAAAAATTCTATATCAAACCGTAGTAAGTACTGTGAGCGATAATATTTTTTTATTTTGTTAAATCATCAATTGGATAATTTTCCTGATACAAATCACATATTTGATATAAGAAGAGCTATTTCTGAAGAAATATAAATGATTCCATTTTATTGCAAAACAAACCAATTTGCACAAAAAAACCAAAAGAGAGTTATAAAATATATTTAAGGGACAATGACATTTGACATTCTTATTTAAAATATTGAATAATAAGATATGTTTTGATTGATAAATAAAAATTAAATAATATTATTTTCATTCACAATAAATCGATTACTAACTAGAGGCTTTAATTTCACTCGTCTGAATGGTTGTTTCCTACCCTTTCTATTTACATGTTTGTGATATAAAAAAATTAAGAACTACATCAATAAATGTGAATAGTATATCTTCATCGTGTTATTCGATGTTGATATATTGAACTTTATTTCAAAATACTTTTGCGTTCAAAATATGTAGAAACCGTTCCTGAATCCCTTAGTTCAATGTACTTGAATCCAATGAATTGCTCAATAAAAATTCAACACGGTTACTTTAGTTCGCTGCTTGTACTTTATTTTGATAGGATACATAGGATTTCAGGAGAAGAAAAACGAGATCAGTTGGCCTGTTTTCAACTATTAAGACTTGGAATTGTGAATGAGCTATTTGGATGCAAGAACTTCGTCTACCAGTCAATCTGTATTATATCGCTTGAATGAAAACTGTACGATTTAATATTGATCCTATTAAGAACAGCAGTTTGACAGGGGAATATCAGGGTGCAGGGATGACAAATGGTTTTCGGATACTTTTCTTTCCTAATCCACGACTTTACGTTCTAACAAGAATATTTAATATGATAGTGAATATTTATAGAAGCTACGGATATGAGTAAACAAGATATAACTTTTATTTGATTTAAAAAAATATTGTAAATTCTAAGGGCATTAGTAATAACTTTCCATATCTTATTCCAAAGTTACATACAAAACTATAATTTGTCATCAAATGTTCATCAATTTTAACTTTTAAGAAAACAAGATTTCCTTATTTGGCACGAATATTGGGCAAACTTGTAGTAGTACTGTTGTTATAGAGCTAGTCCCAACACACTTATAGATACCTAATCGTACAAATCAAATGATTAAGACCACTACTACAGGGACATGTGTAGACTAACAAGAGGGCTTGAAAATTCAAAAGAAGTATAGAAGCTTCTACGCGTAGATAGCCCCAGACGTAAACACTTATATGTGGATAATATAAAATTATTAACGAAGATTTTCAAATGCAGTTTAGCATCTTATGGCTATTGAAGATATAAAAACACTAAAATATGATAGAACTTGGAAACATAGGAGTAAAAAATATAAAATATGATGGTGTAGAGAAAAAATAGTAGGGAAATAGAATGATCGAGCTAGAAAAATTCTGATGTGCCACTAAGAGAAATAATATTTGTTTTACTGAAGAAAGCATATAACTCCTCATTTGTAAACCTAGTTTCTATTAGACCAGATAAAAAAGTTCAATAACAAAATACTCGAGAATCGGAAACCTGAAAGTTTATATTGATATTTGGTGTTTTATCAAAACACAACAAACAACTACAAAGAAAATATATCATTGAATAAATAAAATCCGACTTGTGTGTAAGATGCCACTAAATTGAAGAAGAACTAGAACTTATGAAAAGAGGATGGAGATTTCAGGTAGAAGCAGACTACATAGACCAAAAATAACATACAATGAATATACCCACTGGTATTTAAACTAAAAACTCTATAAAAAAAACAATTTCCAATATTACTAAAAGTCATATCAGCGATTGGAGAAAAATATTTCCAACACATATCACTTCATTAAAAATTTGACCACAAATTCATCAAAAAGCGAAATTTTTGGACAAAAGCAGTAATATTTTAAACATTTCTTCACTCATAAAACTAGAAAAAAAAATATTAATGTTTTGTATTATTTTAGAGTCTGCCACTGCCGTCATAGAAGGAAACATCTCACTCAAAAATTCGAAAAATAATAATGAAGAGTCACCGTCAACATGACAGACCAATATTAGAAACAGATAAAATATTGAAATAATTATTGAATAATTCAACAAAACATGAGTCTTCAGAACGCCGTTATATCTTCAAATCACGTAAAATGGGATTGTTGATCTTGGGAAATAATTCATTAACCGCATATTTTTGCGATCATTTAACAAGGTTGTTTTATTCCGGATTTTATCCAATATTGCAGATTTTTCGCTCAAAATTTATTTGAGATTTGGTTATGTTGTTTCCGTGTTATAATTTAATGAGAATATATGGATGTGTGTTTTATATGTGATGATGTACTGGATTATTTAGACAGAGGGATAACGATGAAGGAAAAGGTTTAAATACGTTTATGGTATCAATAAAGAAGAGGAAATATGGTGAGCTTATTCAACTAACCGAAAAACTCATTTTTGATAATTGGATAAATTAAATATATAAACTCGTTAAAGGTATAATTTTGAGTCCACTTGTTTAAATTATTTATAACTGGCATAGCAGCCAGTTCGTTTGGGTTGTTGATATCAGGAACATTAGCTGTGTCAATACAAAGAAGTTTTCTGGCACGTCTAGCAACAATTCTTTGAGGTGAAAATCCTTGTTGCCACTTATGTAATTGCTTGTGTTGATTAGTGTTTTTGTATGATGCAATATATAGTTTGCGGTCAATATTACCTAAATTATCTTTTTCGTTCATTTAAACTTGTTTCGTAAGTTAAAAATCACAAAATAGCAAGACTAAGAAAGACGTTGCCTCATCCGCGAAACTCAGTGGTCAAATGAAATGGAAACAAAGAAATCACTGCTAGGCGCAATGCATTTGGCGGCATTTATTAGAGAATACCTTGGCGATCGGCGCGTTGCACTAGTAGAGCGAGATATTTACATAGATATAGTTGTATATTTTTGTGAGGAAGTAATAGTTTGAAGATCGTGTTTTAATATTTAGATTATAATAGATTTCGAAATGTATCGACACGAAATTTAGGAACACTCCCATTTCCTTATTACCAAAGTCACTTTTCGTCGACAGCCTCCCACCCCTTAGCATGTGACGTAATTTATTGATGGCCCCCAACATGCCACTTCTTGTATTTATAGGGCGTACTGAGAATTTCTGTTTTTTCTGCTGTTTGAACAATATATTATTCAAAAGCATTTGAATCTAAAAGTATTTATTCCGCAGGATGGCTCATTTTCAAAAAGTATTTTGAATCAATTGGTTTGATCAATCTCTCAATGACTTCAAAGCAGAGATCGTCGATATTGTTGAAGCTCCACTATAAACGGCATATACTACAAACGAATTTTGTGCTGCTCTTGTCGCTGCTTTCATCCTTGTTCTTACCGTTTATCGCAGAAAATTTAGTGTGAATTTAATTTCATTGTAGCAGCGGCAAACAATATTCAATGAACAACAAAATAATCCTATCGAACTGAGAGTGAAAAAAGCAAATAGCTTAACATTATTACTTGTACATACAAAAAAGGCCGCCAGTGGAATTGTGGATGGAATAAACTAGGTATTCATTGTGTCTAACAGTCGCGTCCCCACACAAGTGAGATAGACGTTGAGGCTCAGGAAAAACACGGACAAAAGAAAAGCACAACGTTTAGTGGTGATTTTATTCAGACGCAACTACTAGCTAATATTTCTCCACTATTAAACTTTTAGTTTATCAGAGTCTAAAACTAAAAATGGTTTAGTGGCTGAATCTCTAATAATTGAGTTAGTTGTACGCTATTTACCTTAACACTTAACAATAAACTAAACACTTAACAATGAAGTTTGGCATTAAGCATTCACATTTAGGATCAATTTTACTTTGAGGAGAATTTGATTTATTTAACCGCCGTATTGAAAGCAAACAATATTTGAAAAATCTATTTCATAAGGTGATATTGATATTTTTCGCCCTCCCTCAGGCAGCTTTTTGACTCTTCAAGTCTTCGATATTTTTTGTTATTGAATATATCGTTATTGTTAGAAGCATCAAATGATAGATTTTGATGATCTCAGTTCACGAAATATGTTTTATATATCGTAAAATAAACGTGAGTAGTATAACTGGGGCATTAAGATCTTGCTACAACTCGAAGAATATTATGAAATAAAAATGAGAGAGGTTTTTATAGAGAAGAATTTAATTTTCGTTTTATTTCATTCAGTTTATTTACCTTCTGTATATTATGATATTATTAAGAAACGTTTTCATTTGCTTATCGAGAATGTATTTTTATCTTTTTCTGTTTATATACAATGAACCCTAAGAAATTATATACTAATGGAAAACTTTTTCATTATCCGCTCAAGAAAGCTTCAGGCACATACTTGACTGTTGAGTCTTTGAGCATCTATCAAATTTTTCTGTAAAAAAAGTAACTGTAAACTGGAAACCTTTATAGGTTTGATATTTGAGATAAAATTATATTTGAATTTATTAAAGATATCAAAATTGTGATATAAGCAGGTAGATGGAATCTATTTTGGTAAACGTAGACAGCAGACAATATTTCACATACAATGAACTCCTCTTCCCTTCGTCTCAATTATATAACTTTCCATACTTTATCAGTGAGGTCTCTCCATAATATATTTCATAATATGGAACTATATACCCCTCACTCTAGGGGCATAAAAGAAGTTATTTTAGATCTTTAGTTTCACCTCGTATCGTTAGAAAATGGTTCAACTTCTCATTATTTTAATAGCCTTAAATTTACGACCGTATTTATTTGAGGCATATAATTTACTCAATTGAGCCATCTCAGCTTCTTCTCAACTCAATATAATGAATACACGCTATTATTGTCAAAATGAAATATGCTGCTTTCATATATCTGAAAATATTACATCCCATTTTTGACAACACTCAATTATGTGGCGATCAAATACTGCGCAGTTTTGTAATTTTATTGGAAAACAATTCCCAATAGTTGTCGAATTTGAACAAAACATAATTTGATTAACACCTCTGAAAGTTATAGCTTAAATTTTTATTACTTCAACTGTGCAAAAATTTCATTAAAATTCAATGATCTCATACATTTTTACAAACTGTATCATGGACATCAAAGAAATATAAATACGTTACATCAAATTGAATGTATTACATGTATATTGATGGTTTTCATTTGTGTATGATATTAGTTTTATTCGGATTTCCAATTTTATCTTTGACATCGAATTTGAAATTTCTGCTTCTGTGATATTGAAACATCATCATGATATATTATTCGATTTACACAGCAACTGTAGATAAAAAATCAATCTTTTGTCCCTAAAACTATTTTTCTATTAGGTAACATATAGTTAAATAACTTCCATTCTAATAAGCGAACTTCCGTCAAGAATTCTGCATATTTGTTTCATTACTTCAACGGATCAAGGGGTATACGAGTCATACGAGGTTATTATAAGTTTTCTTTGATAACTAGATTGAAATATTTTTTGTTTTATTCCATAATTTAGAATCAGCAAGTATTTGAATGAAGATGGACTCAGCAATCTCCTATTCATTTAGCAGACTGTTGACTGAAATGAACTATTATTTCACAACAAAAAAAAATGATTCTGTCTATTTATATCATATGCTGTTGAAGTCTATGTTCTGTGACTACAGCTCATCGCGTATTTCGGATTTGCTTTAATTTGACCACGTTCTCTCCTGTTTCAGAGAGGAAATTTACATTTGGACGAACTTCAAGTGCGACAAAAGTAATAACTTGAGTGTATCGGCCCATAATATCACTTGACAACATTGATGCAGAGAGAGCTTGAATGTAGCAATCACCACGGCGTTCTGCATGCAAACGTGTCTGCTCTTGGACTTTCTCATTGTTGTGTGAGGAGAATTCTCCATTAATACCTCCACTTTCATTTATAAATGATGATGATTGAGCAAAAACTGCCAGAACGTGACTAGCATTTTCAAAGAAACGCATCGTAAGTTCTTTTGGATTTCATTCCTGACGATGATATCATTAATTTTATATGTTTGTAACTCATTAAATGAAGAGAACAGGTGCTTCTGGATTGACACTAATTTTCAAAAATTGCAGGTATGCGTTATTGGTACTTGGTTCTTCAAGAAAATGTTATTGAATTCCAGCTGGTACGTAAAAATATCACAGGATTTTTTTTTCATACCTAGAGGTGTTTGACTTAAACCGCAATAGCATCGTCAGATGTTTTAAGGGAAATTTTCACAGACCACTTCATCTCCATAAAAGGCTATTTGAAGTTACCAGCTCAATATGCCGATTTGTTCCATGAGGTTTTTTGAAGTCCTGTATTTATTTGAACGGTAAGAGGACCCTCCAATATTTAAGAAGCAACAGCCAGGGAAAAAATGTCATCATAACGCCTATTTAAATGAGCCGTAAGAAATCGCCAGAACACGGTATACTCAATATTTAGAGAAGTAACCTACATGATTTTTTTTCAAAACTATGTGAAATAAAACTTTAGGTATGTACTTATACAGGGTGGTGCAATAGAACGTGAAATTAACAAGTATAGGCTAAAAACATAAATACATAAGGTATTATTGAATTAAAAAATATGATAATTAGGAAATTAAATAAAATTTGCAAATGACATCATCCAAATGACGGCTCTCTAGAAGACGCCACTCCTCTAAACGCGAACACAAATTTGTGAAAACTCTTGTCAATAAATCTGAGGTGATTGCTGCCATTTCTTTGCGGATATTTTCCTTTAGCTGACTGATGTCCCTCGGTTTGTTCATGTAGAAATTATGTTTGAGGTGTCCCCATAAAAAAAATCAAGAGGCGTTTAGTCAGGGCTACGTGGGTGCCAAGGGATATCGCCTTTCTTAGAAATCATTGTTGCAGGAAACATCTGTCTCACAGCCGCCATAGAGTCATTTGATGAGTGACAGATCGTTCCGTCTTGTTAGAACCAAGTTCTCGTATTCGCTATTCTTGATCTCTCAAATTCTGGAGTCAAATATCCCTCTAGCATCGCAACATAGCGGTCGATATTAACGGTGATGTTTCGTCCTCGTGAATCTGCTCATACCGTTACTTTCGGACTATGCAGTGGCGGCAATATTTTGTCGGTGTACGAACCCATTTAAATGAGCCTCATCTGAAAAAACGATGTTGTCAAAAGTGGAAAATCGACTGAGAATTTCTTCAGCAAATGCCAACCCAAGATGTTGAAATATGCACGTTCTTTGCCTCACCCTGTATAATAAAAAGCAAATAAAGGTGATTGCTTTGAACGATTTGTGGACAGTACTTCATAATTCTCTCAATGTTTACTTATACTAACGTGATTGTGTTAGGATCAACCTCAGAATAAATCAAGAATCATTGGTATAATCATAAACAGTTCCAACTAACATCCAATTTCATTATAAAAGAAAAATGTTCAGGGGAATCACTAGTAATATATGAGAGCAAATCATCCTCAAACTATTCAGAATTCAGTCAAATGCCGAATTGATTCCATGAAAACAGCAGATAATTCAAAAATTGGATTTTATTGATAAAACTTGAAGTGATCTATTTTAACGTACTGCTCATAATTATCAATGCACTTACCCAAATGGTGAATCCATGGCTGGAAGCATAACTTTCTTTCGCTTATCATGATATTGATATGTTTCTCATTCAGCAAATATTTGATTTGGAAAGACTTATGGTGTTAAATATAGTAATTATAGTGGATGAGGATAAATAGTTGAAAACTTCTAGTGGTCAAATACTAAACCGATTTGTGGTACGTCGCGGTGTCAAGATGAAGAAGAGGGCTATTGAAATATTCTTTTGAACCCTTTTTCACGCATACGAGATTTCAAGGCTTTAAGGTTTCAACGATGTATGAAATAGATTCTGACAGTTTCTCCTCCTTTTTTTTAGTTACCCCTTTCTTTACAATCTAATCAATTGTTGAACAATAAGTAAAATACCTGGTTTTACTTAATTACTTATTTACTTAATACTTAATGATGCGAAGTATCTTACGTTGGAAGCTGCGGCTACAACGGCCGCAACGGAATTGTGTCCCAATTTTCTTTTCATATATATGTGAGTTCTCCATTTTAATCTTCGATCTAAGTGCATTCCATTCATTCATTTTTCTGTACGAGGAATTGATTGGAAGGAAGACCGATCTTTCTTTACGATGAGGGTTACATGCACACTTTCATTCTGCTCATACCGTTACTTTCGGACTATGCAGTGGCGGCAATATTTTGTCGGTGTACGAACCCATTTAAATGAGCCTCATCTGAAAAAACGATGTTGTCAAAAGTGGAAAATCGACTGAGAATTTCTTCAGCAAATGCCAACCCAAGATGTTGAAATATGCACGTTCTTTGCCTCACCCTGTATAATAAAAAGCAAATAAAGGTGATTGCTTTGAACGATTTGTGGACAGTACTTCATAATTCTCTCAATGTTTACTTATACTAACGTGATTGTGTTACGATCAACCTCAGAATAAATCAAGAATCATTGGTATAATCATAAACAGTTCCAACTAACATCCAATTTCATTATAAAAGAAAAATGTTCAGGGGAATCACTAGTAATATATGAGAGCAAATCATCCTCAAACTATTCAGAATTCAGTCAAATGCCGAATTGATTCCATGAAAACAGCAGATAATTCAAAAATTGGATTTTATTGATAAAACTTGAAGTGATCTATTTTAACGTACTGCTCATAATTATCAATGCACTTACCCAAATGGTGAATCCATGGCTGGAAGCATAACTTTCTTTCGCTTATCATGATATTGATATGTTTCTCATTCAGCAAATATTTGATTTGGAAAGACTTATGGTGTTAAATATAGTAATTATAGTGGATGAGGATAAATAGTTGAAAACTTCTAGTGGTCAAATACTAAACCGATTTGTGGTACGTCGCGGTGTCAAGATGAAGAAGAGGGCTATTGAAATATTCTTTTGAACCCTTTTTCACGCATACGAGATTTCAAGGCTTTAAGATTTCAACGATGTATGAAATACATTCTGACAGTTTCTCCTCCTTTTTTTTAGTTACCCCTTTCTTTACAATCTAATCAATTGTTGAACAATAAGTAAAATACGTGGTTTTACTTAATTACTTATTTACTTAATACTTAATGATGCGAAGTATCTTGCGTTGGAAGCTGCGGCTACAACGGCCGCAACGGAATTGTGTCCCAATTTTCTTTTCATATATATGTGAGTTCTCCATTTTAATCTTCGATCTAAGTGCATTCCATTCATTCATTTTTCTGTACGAGGAATTGATTGGAAGGAAGACCGATCTTTCTTTACGATGAGGGTTACATGCACACTTTCATTCCATTTGCTCCATGTCTTGAACCATTCTGTCAGTTTGTTTAGATGGAATTGAAGATGTCCAGATACTGTATATACTACATATACTTTGATGCAATATAAACATCTGTCATCTGCAAATGTTGCGATGGTTGTGTATATTATCGTGGATAATCACTTCATCACATTATACTATAAAAACAGCCACCTTGTATATATATATATATATATATATATATATATATATATATATATATATATATATATATATATATATATATATATATATTCCGGCTGACTCATAAATAATATTTGCCTGAACAATCCAATTTTACAAACGTATCATTTAAACAACAAAGTCAATTCTGTGTAACGGTCGAGCCACTAAGTATCCAATTAAAAGTTTTATTTACAAAACTTTTCCCATAAATTTCAGTTTACCTCTGTTAAAACTCATTCAAACGTTGATTCGTTTTCGGCTTCAACGGATTCTACTTTTATTGACTATAACTGAAATCAAAGTGGTTTTCGATTTAGAAATTTTACAAAATCATAAGTTTTAGAATGCTCAGTAGTCGTATTGGAAATTATTACATAAACGGAAACTCATTTATAGAACCATTTTTAATAACCTACTTGTATAAAATGAGTATAAAGCTGTGCAACTTTTATTCAATTCTAATAAGCAGCTTACCTTTTCAGGAAACATAGAGGGGAAATAAGCTAAGTGGATATTTAAAGTAATAAATTACGTTCAGATGAAATTTTGTGCCTGTTATACTCCTCAATCATAGAGTAATATTATTTATTTCCGAATTGGCAGCGCTTTATCACTTCTTCAAGTATTTCCACATTGCTGGAGCTCTCTGTAGTTACTTGAAGTTATACAAAGCAATAAATTGGCAAGTGTGATGATTGCAGTGTACAGAGTAAGTTTTATGTATGGAACGCCTTAATTATCTTGGAAACGGCTTGTACAGTTTCTATATATCATTTTTTAACTGCCGCACTTGGCTTATCTTCCTCGTCGTTCCGGAGTCGGTTCTGCATGATCGAGAACTTGAATATAGTAAATTTCTTGAAGTGGAACTTTTATGAATTTCGGAATATTGTGAATCGTTATGCGAGTTCTCGTTTGTTGGAAGACTAGTGAAAAAGCAATGTTTCCTATAAATTCTCTTCTGGAGTTAGATTCATAATGAAAATCCCGAGCTGCACAATCTTCCGTCACGAATCCAATCTTCTTGACAACCACGGTTACAAGCTGGCACATTTGTTGGAGCACGTCCCATATAAACAAAAGCGTCATCAGATCCGACGTGTCGAAGAAATTTAAATCTTGAGATTGAAAGAAGGGTTCATCTGAAAATTTCCACACCATTTCCTTTCCTTTTCTATAGCTGTTCCAAAATAATGCGAGTACATTTTTCAACTCCAGCAAGATAAATTGGTCCAATTAGTGCTTCAGTTGTACAATATTGATGCATAGGATATGGTGATCACGGAAACTGCCTCCAGATAATTCAATTCTTTTGTTGATATTTTCTACAATAACATCATTAGGAAAGAAATAGCACCATATATCGATTGGATTTATCCAACCATTTGTGACAGTTTTTGGCCCTGGATAATGGGATACAATATTATCTGACCGGGCTCTATTAATGCTGGAGTACCACAAGATAGTGTACTAGGACCTCTTCTATTCTTACTCTACATACATGTGAAACTCCAGAGAGCTGAAAACCATTACCATAATCACTATATTCGACGCCACTGCTATTCTAACAATATGAAAGAAAAATGCAGAACCTAACCAACAGGCTACAAACAGCTATAAATCTATATGCAAAATTAAAATTAACGAATTCATTTCAGATGAACTTCATAATGCCTTTGATAATAAAAAAAAATTTTCCAGAAACAAAGCTCTAGTGTTTTTTTCACGTAGTTACATCTTCTAAATCTTGACTATTTCATGGAAAATGAGCGTTGTTAACTAGAAAAAGCATCAATTCCAAACTATTTCCGATAATAGCATTGAAAAGATTTTTTTATTTTAAAAATTGGAGCAGATGATCTATACGTAAACTCATTATTTTCATTATACTATATTTCTCATTGGAGTTAAACTCGATTTCTGGCATGTTCTGATTAACAAGCATATTGGTTGGAATCATTACAATAGGCAATTAACAAATCCAGATATGCATGCAATTAGTGCCACCAGAGCTATGCTATCTTATCTTGGTAGTTATTTGGGGGAAATGTGTGAAGATTTTTTCATTTTTTGTCTTCAGCATTTTCTCATAAAAACATCAATTAACAACTACCAAGTCAATGTAATACTAGTATTCAGATTATGTGAAGCTGGGAATACAGGAAATTGTCATAGAATTTCATAAGAATTGAAACTGGAATTTATAAATTGAATTTTTAATTCTAAAGGAAACTATTGAGTGAAAATCGAGCTAATAACAAAAGCTACACAATAGTTAGAAAAATAATATCTTGTTGTAATTAATATTCATATTGTGAATGTAAGAGCGTATCAAGAGAAATTAAGATGCCTTACGAGGATGGTCAAAGAAGTACCTGGCCTGACCTAGAGATGGCGGTAGCTGCTTGAAAAATACCACTATATTAGAAAGTACACAATCTATACAGCATATGTTTCAAGTTTAAGACGGTATGTTGTTTAGTATTTGTTTGTTAGTGATCAATAGTGAACGTTTTCAGTGAATTTGTAAACATGAAAAAAACTGGTTAACGTTACGTACGTGTACACTATGTATAAAATACTTTTTTGGAAGGCGTTAGTCCAGCAATATAAGAGCTGAACTAGATTCTACTCTGTGTGAGACTGCTCCTTCGTTAAAAACAGACCAGCATCTCAGTGGTCGACCAAATGAGGTGACGATTCCCGAAATGCTGTATAAAATTCACAAAGCTGTACTGGATGATTGTCAACAGTAAGTGTGCGAGCTATCAGACAGTAGGCATTTAAAAAAGTGTTGTACATCGCATATTAACGGAAAATTCGGACATGAGAAAGCTTTGCGCATGATGGGTGCCGCGTTTGGTCACAATGGAACAAAAACAGCGTCGTGAACATCGAATGCTTGTCACTATTTTATAGAAATAAAGACAAATTTTGGACAAATGTGGGTCCATCACTCCACACTCTAAAGAAAAAAAAAAACAATTAAAACAATTGACTAAAAAGGGAGAACCGACTCCGTTCTATCTGCAGGCAGGTCATGCCATCGGTTTTTGGAATGCACGTGCGATAATTTAAAGGAAAATCTATCAACGGCGAGTATCATACGAACTTATTACAAGGATTGAGTGAAGAAATCAAGCAAAAATGGCCAAGTTTGGCTAAGAACACAGTGTATGGAGCTGGGAAAAGTGTATGGAGTTAAAAGGATACTGAGCTGGAAAATAAAGATATTTTTTTCCAAAATAGTTGTGTTTTCTTTGTTTTTCTCTTTTGCCTATAAAAACAAGTAAACCTCATATAGTTGTTAGTGATCATGCACACTTAATAATAAGTTAGTATTAAAGCAACGCACTACTGAGAAGATGCCAATCTTTCTGAGTATTAATTTCTTCTTTAAAAACATTCTTATCATATGTTGGAACGACGCCAAAGTCAACAGACTTGCAAAAATAATGTGAAAAATGAGCTGAAAAACTATCGCTCATCAAAAATACAACAAATCGTTTATTCAACTTTTCCATTTTATTCAACTAGTTTTTTCATTGGAACATTTTTGAAATATTTTACTTTATACCTATTAGTGAACTTAAATTTTTTTATATTTTCATATTTTGTATAGAAATTCGTGTTTCTATCTCTATTTTTTCAATGTATACTTGCAGCTCCAAGCTATACATAGCTTATGCATCACACAAAATAATTTATCTCAATTTTCTGGAACATCCCATACTCGTACAAAGAAGTATCCACAAGCATAATTGCTTATTTTCATGTATATATTGACATAGGATTCCATATATGCAGTCTCATGTCCTTTGTGGTGTTCAATTTTTCACTGAATAATAAAAGGTTATTGATTATATTTTATAGTTCAGATTAAGTAGCAAAAATGAGTATAATAAGTACATTACCGGCCAGAAGTCTTTGACCATGCTATGGTTTGCGTGATACACAACAAATGAAAACAATTCGATCGATTTTGATATTCATATTTAGAAGAACATAACTTAATAAAAATCTAGTAATAATCGAACTATTGTTCGTAATTGATCAATTTAAAATTTAGATTCATTCAATTATGACATTCTCTGTAACAATTTCGAAAAATGATCATCTAATTGATTCCATTTGTATATAAATATATAAAATTTCAAGAGGAAGTAGGACACTGTTTTCTAACATTTTCGAATTCCTTAAACAACTCAATCGAGTTTAAGGTAAGGCGCCTGAAACGACAAAATCATTACTTGCAGTACATCCTTCCTTTCCAATTCTCTCAAATACTCTTTGCACAGCTTCGAGGAATGCTTGGGATCGTTGGTATGCTAAAAGACAAATTTTTTGCCGATCAGTTGCTGGCCAGAACGTACTACATTTTCGCTCAATATTTTGTATAGCCTTTTTTCTTCAAAATCCATTCAATTTTTACCAGGTCGCTGGGTGTCTTTTCTCCCAAATTATCACCGAGCTTCCGCCGAATTTTACAGTCAGGATTACATGTGGATCTGACACCATTTATTCCTTTGACCTGCACACAAACACTCTTATCTTACACCCAAAAACCTGAAACATGACTCATTACTCCACAAAACCCTCTTCCACTCTTCATGCGTCCTTATTTTTATGTTCCTATTGCAGCCTCTTAATTTTATTTTGACGTCTCAAAAGAGGTTTTTTCACTGTCACCCTTCCAAAAAAGCCACGTTCTCCTTTTCACTGTAGAAGTACTCAAAATCATATCTCTAGATTCATTGGTCTGAGCTGCTGTTTCTGGGCCCAGAAGTTGTCGTTCACGTTTACTAATCAATACAAATAGCTTAAGCAGTTGTGGTTTTTAACATTTTCTATCACCAAAACTCCTGGAGGATACTTATTTTTCACATTGACGCCCACAGTACCTCGAGGTATTTTCAATTCGGCGGCAATGGTAGGATACTAGACTATGAAGACATGAGTTTCAACCGCTTGACCATTGGTTTAATCCACCTCATAACTTATAAGTCTAAATTTTCGAGAACGAGAACAATTCGTATGCAAACTTCACAAAGAGATGTCTCGGTCCAAAAAAATTAAATCACAGTACGTCAATGTGTTTCACGCTAACTGGAACTATTCTACAATCATAAACACCGAAGAAATAAATCACATTTAAAGAATGATAAACAAATGAGTCGGTCCTTGCAAGTTCTTGTCGCACTCACTGACAAAATATAAACATGCGCTCGTATAAACAAATAACGGACATTATTCTAAGACCTTGGACCTTCGTTGTAGTTAATCTACGAAATTTAATATATTCATTAGGAACGAAAAACATTCGATAATGAAAAATCATAAGAAATAGTATTAAAAATAAAACTCGATAAAACTGATTGTGGCATGTGCTGGTTCTAATGCAGAAATTTAATAAACGCGTTTTATAACATATATTTTGCCTTGTAAAAACATCTCTCGCGATTTGTAGAACAAACAAAAAATTTAATTTCCTGATAACTTCCTTCGTCTACGCTGCTATTTATTCGGTTTATTGTTATTTTCTTGATACTCGATTTCAGTGGGATTTTAGACTGGCAACAAAAATATTTAATATTACAAGATCGATTCAATATTAAAATTAAAACATATGGAAACTCTAATTAAATGTCATTCTGTTATGTTCTTTTTAGACAAAAAATCTATGCCAAAATATGAATTACAAATTAAGTGAGAGCTATGAATATTTGATGCTTTGTTAAAAAATAATAATAAGTTTAAGAATATATTTTCATTTTCCCCATTGCACACAATGTGAGCTTAAGGCTGCAGTTTTTCACATTACATCACATCTGTTGAATATCTTAAAAGACTCTCCACACTCACTCTGTTTTCTTATAAGGTGTGATAAATAGGTACAAATCAATTGTGTTGTCGTGGAAATATTTAATGAAAAAAAATTAATTAGTTATACGATATTTTCTTGAATTATCATTATTACTCTATTTCAGAAAAATGCTACATTTTACAGATTAAAACTGCACCAAAATATCAAATAATATCGAAGATATTGAACAATAAATAATCACTAAAAGTAGGAAAACTTTCTTATCCATTTATCAGAGCTTTTAATGAATAGAAAATATACTACTTCTTATTTGTTACCTCAATTCAAAGTATCTTAATCTCATTTCCATTTTCCCGATCACAACCATATTAATTGTTTGTCCAGGATAAAAACCCCACGTACCACATTCAGCTTATTATCATACAAGATCTATAAACAAATTAATTGATTGACAAATGATTGAGTGATTGCTTTATTTCTTTTTGTATGCAAATGTGGATTCTGCAGATTGAAATATATTTCTACTTTTGTTGCTACTTTTTAGAATAAACCATAATTGTACTAAAATGGCAATCATATTAAAGATATAGATTAAAACATCTGTCAATCGATCTTCTTATTTTAATGATGGTTTCCCCGATCATCAACAATTTCAAATATTTGGATGGGAATTTTACCTAATAGGTTTCAGTTTTGTGTAACTTCTAGTTGATTCGAGTAAGTCTTATTTCTTATCTATTTCTAGTATGAAGTCAATCTTATACGCAGAACACTCATGCTGTCCATTTCTGTGGTAAAAAGATCCATACACAAAACAAAATCGGTGAAAACCAAGCTTCGGACTTATATTTGGGTGACTTAACTGCTTAACTTGAATATTTAATTGCTGCATACTAAGTTTTGCTATGGACTCTTATACTAATTATTACCTATTATATTCTTCTGCATATTGAAATTTTATCTTATTTGTATCTTTATCTAGTTATTTTTATGCTTGCTATTCAGTTTTTACAAGCTTTGGTCTACAAACTATAATAATTTTTTAACTATAAAGCATTTCTCACTGCTATTAACAAGCTTATATTGGTTTCATATGTATATAACGAAATCTTTAAAGTCGATTTTTGAGCTCAATTTTTTGTATGGTTTGCTATTAAAGCTTGATCTTTACACTATGTAATATTTTTTCATCAATTTTTCTTCTGCTAACATACTCTATTTCTTCACTTATTTGCTACTAGTAGATGTGTCAATTTCATCTCAATCTATATCAAGCGCCTTTCTGTTAGTTACAAAAGTTGAGTATGCATTCAGGCCGACCTATTCTAGCTCTAGATGGTTTCGCTTTGTTGTCTCAAAATAGTCCTGAAGCACAAATGGGTAGCACACTTATTTTCGATTATACAGATAATTACAATACTGTAGGCAGCATAAACCAAAAGCTGTGATTCTTCAGTTTTCAAATTGCTACTACCACTAAATTTAGCAATTTGAGCATTATTAGGAAAAAATTAATTAAAACAACCCAAATGTGATCCCATTGATGCCATTGACCAAATGACATGAACTGACGTGAATCAATATTAATCGACATCAATAGACATCATAAGACATGGACCAACGAAAATTGTGAAAAAATAGAGGGGACAAAATTTTTAAATGAATGGAAGTATCAATATTTCACTTATTTCACTAAATATTTAATGAAAACTTCCTTTTATAAATTAAGATATTTTTTAATATTTACTCATTGTTAACGATGAAAAATCGGCTATAGTCTTGCGCGCCAAGAGTGCGACGACTTTTTTACTCCTTATTTTCGACGTCCAGTGATTTCAGTATCAATATTCTTAATATTTTCATCGCCTAATTTCTTTGTTATATTTTCTAATCTTTACAATCATGATTTTAAATTCAATGTGTGTTTAATATCTTTTATTTGCTTACATATACCGCTAGTTTTCCCTTTTATTCTCTTTTTGAGGAACTTATTCTAATATTTAAATTTTCCGACTAAGTAAATTAGGATTATTATTTGGTTGCATGTCATTGCTGATTCAAAAAAGCGGTGATCTTGAAAATCGGCAAATACTGTTCGACAAGGAAAATATGTAAATATTCACTGATCACAAGTATGCTCCTCAATGATTTCTTCAAGAGAGTAAAATTTTCCTAGCAATTCTCATGCCTAATTTAATTTCAATTGAATCTATTCACATGGTATGAATACGTGTGATGGAATCGTTCTCTTAATACGCTTCAAAGATCTTTCTTTTTCTCGTACATACCAAAAATTTGTAGAAATGCTTTATTATTCTCTTAAATTATTCCGGGAGTTGAATTTGCAGCTTAATCTTTACGATTTTTCATTTCAAATGGTGTAAAATGGGGTTCCCGTCTTGAGCTTGAATTTTTATTGCGGAAAAACTTGGTAATATTGTGGGAAGGAATAATTTCTTTTGTAAATTTATTAGATTTGCGAACAGTGATTTTTTTATTACATTCTCAAACTAACCAAAAAATCCTTTTGGTGTCTACTTGGAAGTTGATTTATAGTAATAGTCTTGAAGAATTTTACACGAACTGTTTACTTTAGAAACTCCGATTCAGGCAAAAATTTAATTCAATGTAAAGTATGGACCCACATTCAAATAATACGAGCCGTTGTCTAAAATGAGACAGATATTCGATGCATACCTTTTGCAAAGGACTGTTATGATTCTTTAATTTATTCGCCAAAAAAACACAATATTCACATACTGATGAAAGTTTTTGGTAAAATATCTTCATGGATTTAATTTTATATCTAGGAATGATTCAGCATCGACACATATTTTACACAATCTTGAAATTGAGAGTAAATTATTTACTTCTATAATTATTTGAAAACATATTTGTTTAGTGCAAATATCCGAAAACAATAGACCACAAACAGGTGGAAGAACAGGTGAAAAATTTTAGTTTTCTCTCCAATTATTTCCTCTCTGGTAATGTATTTGAAAATCCAAATATATGGATTTAAATAATTAAAAGTGGGTTTTAATTGTAGAAATTCAAGTTGAAAATGATTTTTTACAAAATTGAGTTTTTATTCTTTTTTCTCTAAATTTCAATAAACCTAGAAACTTGGAATTGTGTAATTCTCGTGCACTCGACACGGACTAACCACGGGTATTTTTTTAATATTCCTGTTACATTATTCGGGGGTGAAATTATCAGCCCTCACTTAATTCCACATGGAAACTGTTTTTCAAGATAAATTTTTATGAATTGAAATCCCTATTGAATGTTTTACAGAACCAATAGCTGCGAAGAAAATAAACATCATAATTTATCATTTTTTCAATATATTGAGAGGAAAATAATAGACGTAGAATGTAATAATTGCTGGATATGTTGAAAAAATTCCCGTGGTTAGTCCTTTGTCAGTGCACGAAAATTGCCGAATTTCAAATTTCTAGGATGACTCAATTTCAGTCACCACCTTTTTAGGGTGATATCTCGGAAAAAGGTGGACTTATCAAGCTATCACCTCCTGAATTTTGTTTCATGAATTTAGAAACTTGTATATTAAATTGAGAGAATCGTTTTATATTCAGAAAGAGGAGGCAGAGTGAATGTCTCTTCAAGGTGAGGTTTTAGATTAATCTGATGGTATGTGAAAGAGTATTATGTGCAGTTGGTTAGAATCTCCTCGACGGGCACAAAAGCGTAGCATCGTGGAAGACAAGACAGCTGTTTGAGGACATATCATAATCGTAAGTTTCATGTGTGTAATATAGAGTCTTCTCTCATATGAGTATGGAATTAAATTAATGAGATACAATAGTAAATTCTGCGAGAAGGGGAAAAATACTGAATAAACTATTTGGCATCGTTAAATTTGTATTCATTCCGTTTAGTCATAATGGACTCTTCTTGAATAACATAAACATTATTAATAGTTGAAATTGGTTTTTCTATGTATGGTTGGCGACAAAATTATTCAGTTTTGAAAAATGAAATAAAATAATTTTTGAACAAAGAATACTTTTTAATCAATTATATATTTTTTATTTTGCTAAATGACCTTTAGTCATCTTTCCTTCAGCTTCATGATGATAAAATTTTTGGTCCTTATCAGCAAAAGACTGAACCAGGTGCGATTAAAATCCATCGTTATTTGTGAAAGTTTCACCATTCTAAAAATTGTGCAAACTTCGAATTAAATGATAATCGGATGGTACCGTATCAGGGTTGTATGGGGGATGTGGCATCACTTGTATGAGGCCTTACATTATCATGGTGGAGCACTAAATTGGTTGCTTGGTTTCTTGAAAGCAGCTTAAAAAATACAACACCTTGGTAATCCCACCAAACTGACAGCGCGAGCTTTTTTTGTTATTTTACAGCTTTCGATGTGTTTTTGCTGGTTCATCGTGTTTTCTCCGTGATCGAACTATGCTTCTGTACAGGACAAAAGGTAAAGTACGGCGATAACATAAGTTATTCAAAAACTAAAACAAAAGGCTCTCTATCACTAAAAAGCGAAAGTACTTAAGTGCCAACCTCATATATATGTATGTATAATCGAGATTATACATTTCCCTGACGTTATAGTATAACAATTTAATTATTGAAGTTATCTGCAAGTTTTCAAAAACTTAGAATTCGAGATATTCTGTGTAAGAATGGAAATATATGTCCAATGAATAAACATGACCATAACGAAATTTATTCCTTGTTCTCAGCCTCCGCAATTGATATCTCAAACTTGTAAAATTTTACTGCTATTTTATTGTGTTCTAGCATGTCTACGCTTTAAAATCACTCGACTGTATACACTAAGATCACTCTGAAGGCTTCGGACGGGTGGTTTAGTACTAGAGAAATGTGAATTCAGCCCAGTGAAGCGTGAGGCGTCATCTTTTACTGCTTTTTTAAATATTATTTATCACGTTTGTGTTTGATCGTTTTATTCTACATTTCTCATACTCGAATATAACAGTATGAGAAATTTTGAACGACACTGCCACACGACCAGTGGATTCCAAAGTGCTATAAACAATATTCACATAGTCAGCGGATTCCAAAATACGTATCAAATAAATATAAATTCATTGCATTAAATTCGAGTTCATTCATTGTTTTATTACTGTTCATTGTTAAAATATTGATTTGTCTGTAAAGTTATTTTTTGTAGAAATTATAAGTCGTTTATTGTAAATAAAAATACTTTTTAAAAAAGTTAAAAGTGTCTCAAAGAACATTTCTATATAGTTCAGAACACACAAGTTATAATTGCATCGTTAGGTCTACCTAGAAAGAGGAAAACTTTGTATATTATCACAAATTACTGCGAAAGCATTGGTTCCAAAATATATTCATATTTATCAGAATGAATAATATAGCTTCCTACTCTTATTTTCTATAATGATTGAGTAAACTGATGCAAAATATTTAATATAAAAGTTTTGTTTTTAATATTCAGAACGTGTTGTCATAAGAGTGCTATTTGAATTTTCATAGAAACATTCATCTTTGTCAAAAAATGAAATTGATCAGCAATGTGCCGATCAACTCGCTTCGACTTTTGTTGAGAAATCACCATCTCAAACCACCGTGTTTCGCTGGTTTTCCGAACTCAATCGTGGTCGAACTTTGCTATAGAATGAACAAAAGAAATTGTGTAGGAGTTTATAGATTTTTATTAAAATGAGTCGGTCATTTGAATAGCTCACCATAAAGACCATGAAAATCATTATACAGTTGATGATGCGTGGAAAAGAACACAAGATAACATATTTGTCCAATGTACTATGAATGAACTGAAGAGAGAAAAAAAGGTTCGCTAATGGCCACATTTCGGCGCCGTAGAAGTTTGTAGTTCGAAAAATGGCCACATTTTTACACGGCTTATGTGAATCCAGAGATATCGAAACCACTGAAGTAAATGAAAATATGACTTTTTATTAATATTATACATTGTTATTATTGTTATGAGACAATAATAACTGTCTTGCCGTGAGACCTTCACTTCAAAATATTTGGAAAATTCTTATTGAATTTCTTGAGCTTAATATCCACATTTTCTTATTAACTTTTCGAATGGCAGGAAATATGACATATTTTAGTATCAGACATAAATTGACCATTCTTTTTCGTATTAAAAATAACTGGCAGTGAAGAAAGTGCAGCAGAACTTTTTCTCTTTCTCAAATAATTGTGTAGCAAGGCATACGTCACGACTATCTTTGATAATTTTTCTGGTGCAAGTGATATAAGCACTCTCAAAACTCTGACAACCAATCCTGTATCCCAAATACATTTTCAAAAATAAGTCGAGCACGTCTAAAGCGATAACTAAAAATTCGTTCATTGCTGTCTTTTCCGTGAAGGTTTTAATGAATTTTACTGAAGGTTCTCGTTTGAAATCTTGCAGCATAGTATAGGCGCGGCAAATACAAAAAAAAATAATATATATCTTTTAATCACCATCTGTATTTAGAATACTGTTTTAGTTAAGTGAAATATAGGTACTTACCTGTCTTTGCTTTTATTTAATGATACCATCTACCATTTTCTCTTTCATTTTTTAATATATTTGAATAAACAAAGCTTATCACAAAAAAGCTGCGGAAGCTACACAGAGATTTTTTCGACGACCACCATCCATATTGATTACCACACCACTGATATATTTGTCAATGTTTTGAGCGTTCGCCTACTTGTGAGCACCCTGCTCTTAATCGTAATTAGCAAAGCTCGTATACTTGAAATCCAAGTACGCAAATGATTTTGTATTTGTCTAGTACATCAGTCGTTTGAGGCTCAACAAATCAATTTACATCAATTAAGCGCAAATATTTGAGCAAAAAGCATCATAATTTGCTTTTGGATATGTTTTGTCGTTCTTTTTCTAATATCAATGCGCTTCTTCCAATGACGTTTTAGAATGGATTCTATCCCTGGAGTGAGTATCGACAAGATGATTGAAATACGCTTTCAAGGCTATTATCACCTCTAAGTTTCATGAAAATTGTTACCCATTCATGAATTTTCTGAGATGTGAGAACAGTCGCAATCAGAGAAAATTCCAGCGAATTGGGTGGATGATGAATTAGTTTATACTTCATTTATTTTTGCGAACAATTTTGAAGCTGATTCTGTTTATGTATTGCACATCTAGCTGATACGGATCATTACAATAATAGCTTGAGATTATTTGTTTACTGATGCTACTTCTCTGATCTCTGAACCCTGCAGAGTTAAGGTACTGTTATCACACCATTTCTTAGCCGTTTGTTTAGATTCTGTACCATTTATAGCTGCAATTATTTTGTAACTAACCAAATGATCTTGAAAAAATCGTGTTTAAGTCTCTTTACGTTTTGGTGTTATTGAATGCAATATACATTTTGCAGAAACTGTCTAATGAGGAACTTACTTAGTTTCTTTCAGTTAATCAATGATCCTGCTTATCTTCTTCCGTATGTTTTGGCAATTAATGCACTTTATGCATCAATATCTCCTTTCTCGCCTCTGCCAGACCCATATTTTCTCACTCGCCTCAAAAGTTATTCTCACCCCGCCGCCAATTCTCCGAATTCAACTGAACCATCTGCATCAAATAGACAGGGCTCACTGGCAGTAGCTCAAAAAAAACTTTTTTCCCTCTCATTATGCCTCCTCCAAATCTACTCACTGAATATACTAGGTTTACATAGAATTGAATTTTACTATCATCCTTCCAGGATTACAAAAAAATTGGAAAAAAATTCGTAGTAGAAAAATCTAACTAAGAAAGTTTAACATCTCAAAGATGTGTTGATTTTTGTAATGGCAACAATACCTCAGATAGTCTCAAATCATACCAATAATTCACTAATTAGTGGTTGTTAGACTTATATAACTATTTCAAAATGCAGCAGCTCTACTACCTCCAAGATTGAGCAATTGAGAATATATGAACGAATTAACTGATCTATTTTGATCTTCACAAGAAAAATCTATCATTGCATGACAGAACTAATTCTCAAGCAACTATTATATAGCTGTAATCTGATATCCTCAATATTTGTTGTTATAAACTGTCAGGAAAGGATGCTTTAAAATGTCGAAAATCCTAGTAGAATTTGTAGTATTCCTTAATGAAGCATGGTTTTGCATTTTTCAGTTAACAAATTATGATTAAATCAACTAATAACTTTTTATATCAAAATTTGATAAAAGCGTTTTCAATATTTTCTCATATTTCTGAAAATATTGGAATTGGTTAATTTTTATTTGGGAAACTATAATTTTCGAATTTCAAGTATCACCATCCTCTAGTCACTACCGAAACTAAATACTATTTAGAAAAAGTATGATTTTCACTGCAGCTACTATTTCTCAAAAACAGTACCCTGCAGAGTATCTATAATTTATGTAGGTATCACGATTATCTTCATATAAATTGTCTCCATATAAAAAAAACTAGATCTTCTTGTGACATTCCAAAATTATGTTATCAAAATATCTCTCCTTTTTCTGGATTTCGTTCATTTATTAATTAATCAATCGTTTATTCAGGAATTTCTAGACATTAATTTCAATATTCTGAAAATAATCTCGAGACCCAAAGTATTGATATCAATATTAATTAGGGTGGGCGACAAAGTTCAAGCTCAATCTGAGGTTTGCAGAAAATTTAATAAGGAATACCTCACATAACACACTTAATAAGCAAAAATTTCTATGGAAATAAAACCAAACAGAATGGGAAAAATTTGAGTTTTAAAATTTAAAACCAAAACAATACTAAACTGAGTCAACATATTACATTATTACACATCGTCATCAATTTCATATGAATTTTGTTAATATGTACTTACTATAATTGTAATAATTTCAGCTGAATCTCCAACATTCATTTCCTTTGTATGGGTATGTATAGACAACCCTGTATACGAGTGAGGGCATAGATCAATCAAAATTGTTGGTGGTGCGGTAAGTTGATAGTTCTCCACCAAAGAATGTTGCGATTGACGACAATAAGACGTTCTCTTTTCCGTCTTAGTCGTGAAAGTAGAAGGTTAATTTTTAGTTGCTTGGAGGGTTTTCTTTTGAGAGAGAGAGGTAGAGAGAGACTTTATTGTCATTAGAAAATTTCACAATTTTATGAACAAAGCGGCTAAATTTCATATTAGATAATACAAAATAACAATCTGGCTTAATAAATCTTATATTAATAACTTACTTCATACTAAATTGAATTATCCCAGTCTATAGTAGATTGTAAAATTCTGCTACATAATAAAAAGGTCTTTCAAGTAGAAATGTTTTTGTCAATCTCCGGTTAATGTATTTGCCATTTCTAATTATAAAAGAATTGGGCCAGAAACAACTATTGACATTTTTCGAGTTTATATGTAGTTGTTGAGGGAAGATTTGGCGGAAAACTTTTGTCACGGATTGAAAAAGAAGAGACTTTTCTTCCGCGACGCAGACGTGCATCATTCTCCTATAGAGAACTGTCAATTTAATCCTATCACCAACAAATCATTTCGCTTGACCCATGTCTTCACTTTTGTATAGGTTTGCCTATACGTAGTCCCCAAAATATATAAATAAACTTCGACTTTGATTCCGAGTTGCCTATACAAAGGAAACGAAGTGTAACATTAAATTCATCTCCATTATTACATATGGTGTTACTTTGATTGAGTTGAAAGTGATTCAAAATATAAGTCACCTAAAAAGAAAAAATTCTCGAGTCTCACTTAATTTTTGAATGGAACTCTCTTCACTTGAAATTGATTATATTGGCATTCAGATACTAAACTTTTCATATTTTTTCGTTTACTTTCAGTTATGTAAAAATTCTGTGATTTTGTGGCAAAAATCTTGATGACTATCGACGTCTGAATCAAGCTCAGTAAATTTTGGCGAGTTTTAGATATTTCCTGAAGGTTGGATGAGGAGAATCACAATGCTGTTTCTATTGCACAACTCCTTGAGACTATTATGAATTTCATTTTGCCTTATAGTGATTCATTGCTTGCATAGTACTGGAATCACCGTTTGGCTGGTAGTCTATAATTCTCTTCCACTCTCACCATACACACAGTTTCACCTTACGGGGTGTTGACCCAAACATTGCAGTTTTTTGTCACTTCACTACGACGCTACCACGAATGTTTGATTTTTACCTCCCAATTTTTCTATCACTGTTGATTAAATTTCGTGTCGTTAACTCAAACATCCAGCTAATTTGTATTTCTAGCGTATTTAGAATTGTTTGATTGCCGACGTCCTGTGCATCAATAATATTTTGACTGCTTGCATGTCGAATAATTAAAATTTATTGTATAACTATAATTTTGTCACACAAATTGTTCGAAATAATCTTATTCAAATAGCACTTCTTTAATTGATTTCCGTTGTTTTTCTTTCTTATTGATAAAATATTCTACCAAAGTGAGATTCCTATTCCCTGATCTTCAACTTGATAAAATTCTCAATAAAAAAACTAGTTTTTTTAAGAGAATATCTCAAGAGCAAATATCCCATCGGAGCAAACAACCATTAGACACTAACTTCGTCCAAAGAAAAAGATAATATATAATTTCTGAGGTTTTTTCCGACACATTTCAAGTTTCCCAGTTTCCAACGTTTTTCTTCAAGAAGTTGTGATAGGAGTGTTTTACAAGACACGAGGAGAAAAGATTATTTACTGTCATTCTAGGATCAGTCGGTGTAGCCCAACTTGACACTCTCTTAATGTAAAAAATAAGATCATAGAATATAATTCGGTTTATTAGTAAAATGGAATTTTTTATGTGTAGATCGTTTATTGAAATCCGTTTAATTTGGTAAATTGCACATATCAAGAAAATAATATGAGAATTATTTTTTAAACTTCCTCATTCCATTTAGGGTCGAACAAATTGTTTTGCGTGAAAAAACGGTGAAAAATCTTAAGTATTTTCACTTTCACACCTTTCTACACAAATTAGCAATGTTTTATAACTTGGTGACCTTTGAAATTTCATAAAATAAGATCTATAAAATTGACCTTCATCTAACTTATACAAAACAATTGGTTTTAGTGAAGAAAAGACATTTCATCTCAATCTAATTATCAATTATCTTTTTTTATGATTGTAAAAATCTATATGTTTCGTAAAATAATTCCAAGTGCCCCAAAAAAGTAATTATTAAGACAGATATTCTAAAAAAAAAACCCAACTCGTTAGTCACGTTTTGTCAAGTATAATTTATTAGGTGTATCCAAAGATACTGCAAAATGCAATGGAACCGATTATTCATCAATATTTTGAAAAAAAAAACTAGATAAATTCAGAAAAAGTATTGCAGCAACATTACGCTCAACTATTGTGAATTTTTTGGTGGATTTATCTAAATCAAAATACCACTAAAACTGAAATTTTTGATGTATCAAAATAACTTATTACTTTCCAAAGATATAAACGTGGATCATTCACATTGACCATCCATTATAATTGACTAACAGTGAGGTTCAAATTTTATTTTGGACTGTAGCTGAAAATAAAATTCTTGAGATAGTCAACACTAAATTTTTTTATAGAAATGAATTTCCCGTTTCTTCAATATCAAAATTCACGAAAAAATATTATTGTTATAAAATTTTATATTTAGAAGAAGACAAAAATCAAGATATTGATGTTAAAATATATGGAAAAGTTCATCAATTTCATTATTGTTCACAAGAGAACAACTCCTTTGATTGGGATTTGACGTTATTAACCCTTATGTGAGTGATGAGGAACGTTTAGAATTTTCAAAGTATGTTTTGCGCTCTGTGGGTAGCTGTGGTTTCCTAAGAGCTGTCACCTATTAATGATTCGTCAACTATTTCCAATATTTTGTGAAAAACTAAATTTTATCTAGTCACAAGAGAGTCACAAGGTAGCCAGTTACCTCTTTGAGAAATCATAATTTCGTACAAAAATGAAATAATAAACATTTATTAAGTTAAGCTATCCAAGCAGGTGTTGCATGATGGATACGTTTATCACAAACTGGTTTTCTAGAGTTAGTACATGCTTTTCTTTGCTGGAGTTTGGGTTCTCTGCATATGTAGCACGGGACTTATAGATATAGTAGATCGAGAAGTCTTAGCTCTTTATGAAGCACTTCCTGCCTCGTAGATGATTTCAAAATGTTCTCCCGTTTGTCACTTGAGGCAAATTGTGGGTTACTAAAAGGATAATTAAAGGACCAACGATTCATTCTGCTTTTTATAAATAATCTCGTACAATACAAACAGACGTATACAGTCAGGTATCAGTATCAAGCACGATGTATTGAATGGTTTCAGTGATTCTTGCGCGCCGAAAACCATGTACCTCCATTCTTTCACTTCTTCGATCACCGTAGAATTGCTTAGCTTGACTAAAATGATAATATTAAAAGTAAAAGCAAATATGAGTTGTTCAGATTACATATAAACTTTATGAAGGTACCTGGGCACCTCGTCACTTTGATTAAGGTGTTTTATTTGTCACTCACATAAAGGTTAAGACACGTTATAATGAGTATCTCAAGTCGTTTTGTGAGGTGAGCTTCGACTGTTATATTTATTCCTAAGTATAATTCTAAAATTTACAACAGTAGTTTCAAATAATCTTTGATATACGATCTCTATTGAATGTATGAATCGGCAGTTTTCAGTTTATGTACCACTGTATGTTTCCCACGCAAAACTATTCGGATATATGCTTTGTAATATAATAACAAAAAGCTACTAATCGAAGGATAATTTTTATTCGATTCATATTATATTATATATTAAGTATCCATGATTTTCAAATCCTGGTCTTCTATTTCAACAACTGGTATATGCTCTGTTATTTTTCTTATTGTATCATATTTTCCGAGATCTGGAATTTGATATTTTCATCTTCTTGGTAATATGTTAGTTGCTTTAAGTTAACATAGCAATAGTTTCGACTATTGCTATTTTAACGTTATTTATGCTCCTCTTCTGCCTACGTTTTGTTTATAAATTCCTCATTATTTTTATTCTATTTACAAAACATGCGAAGCTTAGTTGACCTACTTTTTTTTGTAGGGGCGAAGCTATTTTTTTATCCTTCATTAGGGTACAGTTTTTTGTCATATATGACTGATCGATTTTAGATTCATTTTGTTCAAATATGTATCCATTTCTACAGTTGTGCAGTCATTTCCAATTTCATCTTCTTTCACGCGTTACAACAATTCCTAAATAAATAAATTGGTTTTATTCTCATTTCCACTTCATCAAGAATTGAAACTTTGCCTAGAGTTTTTTGTATTTAGAAGCAGCAAAGATGCCAAAAATATGGATACACCTGATATTTATTTGATAGATATTCCACGATACAACAAACGATATATTTTCACCCATTCTCCACTGAAATATAATTGGCAGGATTCAATGTTTCTACAAAAAACCTCTTAACATTTTTGAATAAAATATCAGTTTTTTACTTCTGAAAATATTATTGTCTGATTACCGGAAGTGGCTTATTGCGGAACCGTCTCTGTAACGAATCAAACTGAGAAAAATTCATGAAACCCTTTGTAAAAGAATTTCTCTGCGTTTCTTAAGCAGGTGCACGCCTTCTCATTTTGTATAAACATAAATAGGATGGGATGGGGTGAAATATGGAGACCGGCTTTCAGAAGTGCCCTTGCTGAAAAACAAAATGTTCTACTTTCAGGAAAAAGCTCTGAGGACGTGTAAAGGATATACGAGAAAGGATTTCTTTATTTAGTCGTATATCTTTTTTTCTTTTTTACACAGATCCCGTTTTTAGGAACATGAATCTAGAGGGGTTATCAAAGGTAACCTTAAGGTTGTCCGGGTATACTTTACGTGAGGATTCTCTTTGAAAGACAAAATTGCACTAAAATAAACTACACACTTTCGATTGAACCACAGCCTACTTTTGACCGTTTAGGTCGTTTAGAAATGATGTACGGTTATTATCAAAAAAAGATTTCAGCTTTATATTCGTTTCACTGTTGGTTAATGTTGCAATGAGAGGAATATATTTCATTATTTGTCGATGTCCAATTCATTTCATATGGAGTAAAAAAATGGGGAGAAACTGCTCCATAGAGATACAGCTTTTTAACGAGTCTACAATTCGACACTTTGTGTCTAATTGATTTTTAACAGCATCAATAATTCATCAAGAGAATTATTTGGAAATATTCTATTTTTCCAATTCTAATTTATTCAAAATTTATGTATTTATTCGCTGTTCTCACAATATTATCAAATTTTCATTTTACAACTATTAAGAATGACCTTTTCACTAGTTTGTATTCACCATTGAAATCTGAATTCTTTTTTCTCGCGAAGATATGTAATTACAATCTTATCTTATAGCTGCTGTTCAGTCGTCAAATACTTACCAGATCATTCAGTAACAAAAGTATTTTTTTGCCAAATGTCGATTTTATTCGTCAATGTAATCTCCTTCAAGAGCAATACAATCATTTCAATGCTTCTCCAACTTCTCTATGCCGTGCTGGTACAAGGATTTGTATTTGCCTCAAAATAGGAATTTGAGCTGAAATTCTTACCGACGAGTATGTTTCTGAGATCAGCGAACAGCTAGTAGTCACTGGGGCCCGGGTCTGGTCTATACGGTGAATGAGGAAGCAATTCGAGGTTACTCCTCGAATTTCAATTTAACCATCGATTTGTGAATCGGTAAAACAGTGGTTGTTTCTTCGACATATGAGGTCGTTTTATCTTGATTTTTCCATTTAAACGATCCAACAACTTTATGTAGTATTCGATATTGATTGTTTCTCCTTTTTGAAGAGAGTCGATGAATAATATTCAGTGTGCATTCCGAGGTTTCATCAATTGTCACATATCGATGCAAAAAATCTGTTTTATCACGTGTACAGCCACAACTATCTCGCGCAATTTCAATTTACGTTTATATATAACCAATTTGTGGACTTTTCGATGTCTTCAGCAGTAAGCACCTCAATTGGACGACCAGAACTTTCACCATCATCGTTGTCTGCACAATCACGTTAAAATTCAGTAAGCTAATAACATATGGTTCTTTCCGATAGAGCAGCTTCCGGATAACACGTTTAAAGTCATTGTAGACCATCCAACAGCTTATAATTCTTTACAAGTTCCGTATTCGTCAATCCTTGGAGTACTACTTGTATATATGGAGGTTGACTCCCAAGATAATGATGAAGATGTGCTCGGCTTGATCCATAGTTGACTAGAAAGTTGGGCAGTTTAGAATATAGTGGAAAGGTCCCTGACTTCACTTTGTTTTACTTATACTACCAGTAGGTGATTATCTGTAAAATCTATTCGACAGGTAGAGACGGCTTGTGAGAACTGAGTTCGCCTGCATTGTTTACTTAGTGATTACTCGCTGAGAAAAAACGATTCTGTGTATATTTTTTCTCGTTTTTACTTCAATAACCTTCCTTCTCTATATAATTTTATAATATTTTCCATGATGATTTTTATTTGCTATTTATAGAAAGTACGCCTACGTGAAATGTGATGATTTCCTGGTTTCGTTTTTTTCACTTTCCAAAATATACTTGAAGATATAAAAGGTTTGTAGATTATAATTGAATTCTTGTAGAGCTCGCAATTCCCGTAACAGAGTACCAAACACGCCAGAAAAAAGTATAGATAGGAAGAGCGGTAGAAAACCAATTATTTTCAGGGTTTCAGTCCATTTAAGTTCAAAAAGAGGTCTGTTGTCTTTCCTTGTAACAGTTTTAACTTGTCTCACAATCTGTTTGATTACATTTTTAACTTAATCGACCCACTTCAACTTTGAGAGAGGAATATATGAATTGAGAAATCTTACTCTTATACAATTTTGAAATTTATTCCTGAAATTCTTGGCATATACAGGGTGTTCGAGATGCAAAAAATTCGGGAGTGAGTAAATGACGCGAAAATAATGCTGTATAGGCCTTTGAAGTTGCTAAATCACAACTTATATTTGAAAATATTTTCCAAATTTACTACTATCTGAAGGGCAGGGGCGGCTCATGACCAATGGTTAATAATCTGTTAATAATAGATTTTTCAACAAAGAGATACTCTTTGTTTGACTAGATGAAATTTATGTTTTAGGAGATATGAAGAAAGAGAAATTCTGAAGAAAATTATCATAAATTGTGATTATTCATTGAAAATACTTACTGGAGGTATTGATACACAATCAAGTATTTCCAATTGAACGGCATATACTGTCGAAATCTTGTTACTCACATGAGGAGAAAATTGGAAAAGAGTGATAATTATTTGGTTGGTGAGAATGTAAGTTATAACATAAAAACAAAAAAAAATATAATAAATATTCTGAATGGGCACCTTGCACTTCTACACACTTCTGGTGTCTACAAGGGATATTTCTTCGCATTTCAAGATTTTGCCTTATAGCGTCACAATGGCTGTTTATTCTATCGATCATTATATGATTCGTAATTTTGATAGAAAAAATAAGTGAGAATGGCGAAAAAATCTTAGTAATGTTACATTATGGTGAGCAATGAATTTATTTTTCTTAAAAATCTTTAGTATGCAATTCCATCATCACCACTAAAAACGTATTTTCCTAGACCGTATAAAGTTTCTCCTATATTAGGAGTCTCTAGTTAAAGACCAATAGAAGTCTGGAAGCATTGCTGCTTCCATTTTCCTCGTTAGCGCTTTTAAATTGAGGCAATATCTTGATGAATGCTCCCTACATACTCGTCGCTTAAATCGCCCATATTTTTTGGAAAAACCTTAAGTCGGAATGTTAAAAATGTATTTCAAGGACATCTCTTATAATTTTTTTCATAAAGTAGGAGTAGTGAGGGGATCTGTAGTTACCCAAACAGTTTTCAGTAACTTTTACAAACACCATCCAAGCTTAACTTTCTTTTTCATTCAAGGTTGTAATGGATACCGGATCTTCCATCAATTATAATATACTTTCCTTAATACTAGCATCACTCAAAGAATACATTTTTTTGAGAATTTGAAACCACTTCCATGTTTGACCATGGCTGTTACAAAATTTTTGATCAGCCCCAATTGAATGTGCAAATGTATCTTCTCAAGGCTAACTAAAGGTTTATTTTTACCCGACTGCCAAGAAGGGTTATGTTTTTAACGCGTATGTATGTATGTATGTAATATTCTTTATTACCTTGTATCTCCAGAACCGCTAAACGGATTTTCACATTTGAGGTATCGTTAGACATTTAAAAAAAACCAAAATGGCGGATTTTGGACGCCATATTGTGAGGTAAAAAATTTTTTTTACTATCAAGCATATCGAGTTGGGTATCAAAATGAAGGATTTTAAACATTGAGTGTTTTCTTAATATTACTTATTATGAAGCATCGGTCAGTGCGCAACAAACAATTCGGATAAATGGCGCCACTAGGTTTTTAGAACGTGGTATCGTCGTGACTTATTAGTCTTATCTAAGACTAATATATATTTACTACGAGGACGGACCTACGTTGTTACTATAATTATAATTGTCTTGTGCGATTTAAATATCTTCATTATTGTGAGTTGCCCCAAAATATGAGGCAAGCTGGAGATACAACTTTTGTGGACATATTAAACAGTCTCGACGTTGGAGAAATTACAATGCAGCAGTTATCTATCATAGAAAACCGCAGAATACCATTGATGGGACCATTTGACGATGGAGAAGCTGTCAGAATTTTCCCAACAACTAGACTGGTTGATGCATATAACGCGACTATGACAGAAAAGTTAGAAAAGCTCACAAAAGTATACACCGTTAGTGCTGTAGACATCTCATTGGATCCTAAAGCATATGGTCAAAAACCACGAGAGGAATACTTACCTGAAGATCCCAATAAAACAGGTGGTATACCAAACCAATTCAAGTTAGGTGTAGTATCTCGAGCCATGCTAAGAAGGAACATCAATGTTAACCATGGGCTGATTAACGGTGCTATGGGTATTATCCGACGTATAGATTGGCCAGCACTACGCAGAGAGCAGCTGGAGCCAGGAGAACTGCCACAAGCAGTATTTGTGGAGTTCGATGACCCAAATATAACAGGGATCCGACCTGGTATTGGAGTCCGGATAGATCCGGATAGTGCTACAGAATTTGATGCTTTACGTGGTAAAGGCAAGATCGAGTGACGAATGCTTCCATTAATTTTATGCTGGACAGTGACGGTGTATAAATTACAGGGCACAACTTTAGACCGAGCAGTTGTAGATTTAAATAGAAACTTATTTGCAAAAGGTCAAGCTTACGTTGCTTTGAGCAGAGTGAAGACTCTCTCCGGACTTGCTATTAGTTCTCTTGACCCTAACAAATTGCTTAATCAACCACATGACATAAACTCATTCAAGGAATTAATCCGGTTACATAATCTTAACTAAAAAGACATAAATAGTAGTACCAAACAGTACCAAACCAATGTACCTGCATATTGTACACTTAGAAATATCAGCACAGTAGTTTTTTCACTTTTTTGCAACATTATAAACAGAATTGCAGTCGGAGTCATGAAATTGAATGCTATGATAAATTATTATCTCTATGTGCATGCCTCCGAATGTAATGTTGCAAACAAGTGAAAGAACTACCGTGCTGATATTTCTAAGTGTTCAATATGCAGGTACATTGGTTTGGTACTGTTTCAATTTATGTTTCTGGTTTTAAGTCCCTAATCATTATTTTTTTAAAATACCTTATCATTGAATTTTTATCTTGTTTCAGTCTTTTCAGTTAATTTTTAATTGTAGTTATCCATGCAGGCGGGTTTTTTGTTTTTTTTTTAATTATCATTTTTCACATTCTTTTTCCAAGGAAAGTAAACAGTTTTAGGCGGCCATATTGATCTTATATAATATAAAATTTTCTCTCGGCTGTTCTACTCGCAAAATTTCGTGTAGCTAGTTTTTAGTCCTAGAAACAAAGCAATAACTTTCAAATCTGCACAGATTAATTATTGTTATTTGCTGTATTCTATCTTTTCTAGCACTAGATTTATAATGTCACATGTTTTTTCTCAAATGTGCTCCGTAAGCTAAAGGTAAAGAATTTATAATACAAATCACATGGCAACATATGAACTGTGACGTACGGTAGTCGATAGCTTTAACTCCCGTCTTAAAAATATACCACAGTTTCTTGGATTTCAGTTTTGAACTTAGCACTTCAGATTCATCTGGAGATCTAAATCTTTTATGATCACATCTTCGTTTTCAAAACTGTATGAATTTCCCTCAACACAATGAATTGAGGGATAGTTTTTGTTACAGAAGACTCATCCTCGTATTTTACCTAATGCTTCAATTTTCCCAAAAAGCATTTGATATTGGTGAAGCAAAAGTAACAGTTGCTTATGTGATTCTTAGATTCGTATTACTGGTCTACCAAAATACATTGCTAAATATTGTCCTTTTATCTAACCGGTTAAATTTCTGGTTGAGAATATCCAGATTGAAATATGCACGGTAATAATTTTCAATTGAAGACGTAATAGCGTTTTTTGAGTTTTAGTTACATATTCACCGCAAATAAAAATTGGTTGGGAGAATAAACGCATTATATACGATTAAGCTGTCAACTTCCAAAGGTGATGATAACTCCGACCTACTGGCAGAATTCCACTAAAAAGTAATAATTTTGTAAAAAAGTATTGAAACGATTTTGGACATGAATGACCAGAACTGATATTTTCCTGCTGCTAATAAAAGGCAGAACAGAATTGGTTCAAGTAACTTGCAGTGCTGTCAGGTGTTATTAACACTCTTCATTTTGGTCTTGCAGTCTAAAATAGAATTGTGTATGTTTTTTGCTCGTATAACAACACTAGACCTAAAAAATTGATAACGTCCTCCAACCATAAACCATATTTTCATCAAGGTTGTACTAAACTACAATAATTTTTTTGTCTTGAAGAATATAATTCAGTATTTGTCACTGTATATAGCCCGAAAACTCATTATTTATTGCTGAAGCTGAAATGATCAGAATCCAGTTTAACTGATAGTTACATTCAAATTTATAGACATGTATCTAAGCTCGAGATAATTACCGTTTTTAAATTATTCTGTATCAATTTCAATGTATATTCAACTTTATCTGATCTTTATTGAGTTCCTGAGTATTTGTTAGTTTCCAAGAATTTCACATGATAGTGATAGTGTTAAAATTCAATTCATTCTGAAACAAGAATGAGAAATTTGTAATCTGAAACTAACTATTAACATTTATGAAGACCAAATTGTGCTCCGTATCTAGTTAATTCCACTGTATTCTTATTACTCCCCTGTTCCACATTCTGCAAATTCAGAATTGCCTCCTTGTATGAGACAATAAGAATGGAATACCCCAAATACTAAATTCAGGTTTCTAAATGAATTCGAAACGAAATGGGGAACAGTTTTAATCTTATTAATGCTCTAACAACTCCACGAGTGAGTATTAAACTTGATTTAAACATGTACCACTGCACAACTGCTTTCAAATATTGAATAACATGGCACTCCAGTGTATTTTCCGGAAAAACGGACGTAGAATATTTCAGTTGAGACATGTTAATGAAATCCTGTGATATGTGAAAACTTTCCCATCAGTGAAGTGGGTATTTTGGGAAAAATTCGGAACAGAAGTATCAAGTCATAAAAAAAGTATACCATCAAATCAGAATATATTGAAAAAAAGTAACAAAACCTGCTACAAATATGGGCATTAGAAGTGAACTGATTGATAAGAGATACTCAAGTAGGTAATTACACTTTGTTAATTATATTTGAAATGAAAACGACGATTATTCCAGAAAATTTCCTTTGAGATAAGTACATATATATGAAATACAATACTACCTAATTAAAACTTGGTTCACTTAGAAAATTGGGACAGAAAATTAATGTTAAAAATAACAATATACATATATGATAATGTCAACATAAAAGTTTTTGAGCGGCAATATGATACTTTTTCGATGTGATTTGACGTCCCTTCCAATAGACAATGTTCTCCATATGTATGGAATAAATTCAATTGTAGCATTATTTTGTAATATGCGAAATAAACGTGGAAGAGGTTGATTTTAACAAAATAACCCCTGAGGTCATACAAAATGTTGTACGAGAAGTGAAATGTGGTCATTTTGGATATTATTAAGCATATTAAAAAATCATTTCTAATTATTATGCGACATTATCATCTTTATTTAAAAAACTTATTGCTGAACAAAGGACTAAGATTTCTTTTTTACAAGGTACCCCTTTCTTATTTTAAATTTTTGAGGGGGTGTTTATAATTCAGAGGAGGTACTAGAGGAAGATAATATTTTCATACTGTAAATTGTCAATTTAAGAATAAAAATCGACCTATCTCAGGTTTTCTTCTCAATAACAATAATCACAAAGTTGAATTTATTCCATAAACATGGACCACGTTGTATGTAGTGGAAGATTATAATTTCAAGTGGAATGATTATAGAGAGAAGAGCATTGGGACGATTTTAATCTCAACAGCAAAATGTTAAATTAAAAAATTAAATTCAATTTTAAGAGCCATTTCTAATATTCAAAGAATAGTTTGTGGTGATGGGCAGAAATGTAGTTTTCACTATATAGACAACATCGATGAAATAGGGCCACAAGATGTAAGGCCCTGAAAATATGTTAGAAAAGAATTATAGATTAATTTTGTGAAAAACAACTAGCTAACTATTTCCAAAAATTAGATCACACCAAATAAATATATATTTATTTTCAGCTAGATGGCAGTACAGGATTGATATTAAACGGAAACGGATGTAGGGGTCATTTATTATATATTCCCTTTGAAGGGCATGATAATGTTTAGGTGTTCCATACCAATCGGTACTCGATGTGGTTATTTGTGGTTATTCATCAGTTAATTTATGGCTATTATAAATGAAACTCATAAGGATTGAACCATAGACAGAACAACATGAAATTACTCTTGAAAATCCCCTATCCCAGTAGATAATATACAAGAAACTACGCTGTATGAAAGTTTTATTCATTAATTGTGAAATTTTATAACAATCATATCCAGATTCTCAACAAATCCAAGTAAAATATAATTTAATCTAATAACGTATTTTAACCATCGCTGCCTTTTTCTTTTCATTAATTAAAATAATCAGTTCTATTTCTGGAGCTAAGTAGCATGAAAATAATGACTTACAGAAAGATAGCGTTCCACTTTTGAATAGATTAAGTGACTTGATTAATTCCTTTCATACTTATACCAATAATTAGGCGAGAGGAATGATTTAAAAAATAAAAGAACTGAAGTATTAGACGATAAGAGAATTTCAGATCCGAAATAGTACTTTAAAATCAATGTATATTATTGTTCTTGATAAATATTAATTTCTCGAGTAAAACGAAGATTATTTCATTGCACCTTTTTTGTCTTTGTCAAAAGAAAAATTAGAAAAAGGATAGCGGAAAGAATATTTATCCTACAAAAATCTACAACTGTTACTAACTACATAGTTTCCCAAATTTTGTAAGCATCTGTTACAGCCTGACAGTCTTTGTATGCCCATGTTGACACTTGTGTTTCTTACTATGTGGTAACATATTTATTCAGCTCGTCATCATCGTTGTAGTGTTGACCCCCAAGAAAAGATTTTAGGTGTTAGAAGAAATGATGGTAATAGAGTAAACATGTGCATAGATTGTCTGGCTCAGTGGTCAAATCAATCGACAAAATAGCTAATCTGACTCAACAGTGAATATGATTTTTTCGAGACGATAAAATTCGCTTAGGTTCAACTTTCTTTAGTGACGGAGTGAGCCTCCATTCCATTGATTACCGTTTAGTTTCTGGGGTGTTCTAAGAAACTATTCAAGGGAGAAAATCATCACGGTTGTCATTGTAGCGTGTCAAAAGCTCTCCACTGCCTATGCGTGTTTTTTGTGTTGTAGTACCAATTTTTTGTATCCAACATAAGATAATTTTTCGGAATTTCTAAGCTTCTCTTTAAATGCGTGAATCAGTTTATCAGTCAACAAAAACGGGTGTACATCGTTCTTGATAAAAATATTTGACCCATTTTCTAATCATTGAATCATGTACCGCAATATGTTAGTAAACCTCGCAGACTTTCCGATAGATTACACTTTGTTAGCGATCTGAAAAAGCGCACGCTTCTTCTCATTGAGTCAAAGCATGCTAGAAGCCGCGATCGCAGCGCTGCCGCCGATAGAAATAGAAACGTAACTCACATTTTGGTTATACTTCGTACAGAGCTAGAAAATTGAAATCTTCTCCAACTTTCGATGTTATGATATAGTTTATCGAAAAAAGATGGGACAAATATAATTTTCGACAAAATATTTTATCTAAACTACAAACAAATAATTCCAATCTAATTTTTTTTTTCATTTAGACCTCCCAACATATTTTAATACAAGGCCTGTTCAAAGCAAGCGAGTCTATTAGTCCTATGTGTCTGCTTTATTAAACAGAACACACTTTATTCATTGAAAGTAGACTCTCTATTGATTGAAAAAAAAATGTAACATAGTGAATACATGAGCACAATCAAAATTCACATTGTGATCGCACCGTGGTACGTGCTCAGTTCCATCATCGAAAGAAATCTTCATTTAATTCGGTTAGAGATGGAGCCGAGAACAAAAGTGTGAGTTACATTACCAAAATAAGTACCCATCTCAGGGAAGAAACTAACTCAAGAAAATGTAGAGGTACGTCGTCTTAAAAGAGTCAAACCAAACGAAAGTTTGAATAGATCTGATGAATATATTGGAACCGTTAGTAATGACAAGAAAACTCAATGTTAATTAAATAAAGAAATAAGCTCCTTAAGCATAAATATATACGAAAAAAGTCTTTCTCAAAGTAAGTGTGAGTTTGATAAATACTATGGACGGATGATTACGTATATACGTGTAGTCTGTTTCACAGAAAAAATAAATCTCTACTACTATCTAAATTTATTCTGTCACGCACACTACATGGACATACGTAATCATTTATTGAAAATTGATAATGTCGAATGTCTAATTTGGATAATATACTCAAAACTCTCATTTCGCAAGTTTAATGGCATATAACTCAGAAACGAGGAATCGTATAGGAAACTTTTTTTATGTCACATTATTTTCACTCTACTCATTCCTGAATTTTTTGCTTAAAGTTCCGGAATACCTTGTAGTCTTGGTTCTTCGGAGAAATGTAATGTGAGGTATTGTATCGAAGTGTTTCGGTATGCTTTCACTTGGAAAGGAGATAATTTTTCACCAGCTAGGTGTCACGTCGATCATTATCGAACATGACGCAATATGTGACTTGCCATGAGGGCTTGGGGTGGTTCAGCTGCAATATGAACGAGAACAGCTTCATAATCTAATAGAAATCTATTAGGTTACAAAGTGCTACCTCATCCAAATAAATAAGTATAATAACACAAATCTAACACATCTCCAAATATTGAATTATATTAAACGAATTTATGTGGTTTCCAATTCCAAGTTTCCATTAAATTCACCTCCATTAAATAGTATCAAACAATAGGTAATTTATTCGTTTTATTTTATAAAATATCCATTTAAATTAAATCAAAACATGATTTTTGGTCTAATAAATTTCCAACTAGTATAAGTAGTTATGTAGAAGAGCCCAAATAATAATAATTATTATAATGTTATTACAATAGTGGTAAAATTCAAACAAAGTACATATCAATTAATAAATAATAATCATTTAACATTAGTATAACTTCATAATTAGAAGGAATCGAACACCTAGTTTTTTAATATGAAATAAAAAACTGACAATATTGACAATTAGTTGCACTATTAAGGAAATTTATTTTGCATGACGGTTTAATTATTAAGGCTGAGTTTCCTTGACGCACAAATTAAAATAAATTTTAGGTTCACATTTTATTTTTCCGATGACCACTATAAAATATGACATATTCCCTACACTTTCCCTTATTGAAAATTTTAAATAGCAAACAATTTCAACACGGAAACGAACGATGAAATGTGTGAAATTATAGTCCATTGAAATGTTACAATTTAAGGACCAAATATTGCATTTTTTGGAGGACGCAATTTTATTTTTGGGGTCAAAAGAAGCTTAACCTCAAGTTGCGTCTTACAAAAAATTTATCCGTGAAGACATAATTTGTTGCAAATTGTTTTGCCTACAAATATGTTAATGACATTTGCCTTGAATTTAAAATTGAAGGAGTTCTAGTCAAAGAAGTTTTTATAGAAATTTTCTTTTTTGCTCTATAACTGTTGATGCTCTTAGAGACCTAGAATCAAGAAAATTTAGGAGCTATAATATATCAATGGGTCAAAGTATAAGAAATTTAACATTTTTTTGTACATTTTACAAAAAAATTACCTCAGACAAATCTTGTAGATGATCTTTAGAGAAAAATTTTTCTCTGTAATCAATTTCATTCATTTAAAACACTGTTACAGCGCTCCAAATTTGACCGGGTTCGTCATTACTCATGAAAATCACAACGAAATGTTTAACTTATTTTCAATTTTTTTTATTGTAAATATATTCTTAAATTTTTTTTTCAAATTCGTACAACTTCACTTATTTATCCCTATATGTTTTCCTTACCATAGAACTTACCAAATGTTAAGCAGGTTGAAGAGGTTTGAGTTACCGTTTGGAGACAAATGAACATCTGCCTGCTACGACTATGATTATTATACATAGGTCAGCTGTTTCCTTCATTTTTTTACTCATTCTTGTTGGCGAACGTCTTTTCCTAGCTTTATACGGCGGTAATAAAGACGACGACTAGACGGCTTGCGTTACAAACGATTTGCCAAGACAGTGAATAAAAATTCATTAAATTTATTACATTTTCCTCCAACACAGCCTGTTTCCACAGTCACCGAGTATATCACCAGGTCCTGTTATGGCTCAGAAGATATCAAAAATTTGAAGATTGGTTCTGGAAAAATCATGCAAACATTTGGATGCCAATACAAGCTTCCAAGCCTCCAACACTCTGATCTCATGAGATTAATTTTCTTGAGATACAAAGGAAATTGTGGAAGCGAGTGTGGCTGCAGAAAAGCAAGCCTGAAATACTCTACAATATGCCTCCATTGTTTTGGCGAAACATGCAGCAACATCATGGAAATGCCAAAGTTGATGTAAGAAAATGAATTCGAAGATGAACTATTACTCCAATTTCAACTCCAGTCATTCCTTAAACTTTCACATTTAACGTCGACTTAGTTACTTAGCCTGTACCATCATAAAAAGTAGATTAGATTAGCTATTTAATAAATGTTTGAAAATATTATGATGTCCGTGGAGGCCGTGGCGGTGAAAAAGTTAGCAATTGAATAAGTGAAGTTATACGAATTTGACAAAAATGTTTTAAGAATATATTTACAAAAAAAAATCAAAAATAAATTAAACATTTCATTTTGACCGGATTCTCATAAGCATTGACGAACCCGGTCAACTTTGGAGAGCTGTAACAGCAATTTGAATTAATGAAAATGAAAAAGATTACAGAGAAAAAATTTTTTCAAAAGATCATCTACAAGATTGGAGTGGGTTAATTTTTTGTAAAATTTATAAAAAAGTTATGAAAATTTTCTCACTTTTTTGCTTATGCAATTTTAAATTTAGGGGAAAGAAGTTAAAGAAGTATATTTTAAGGCAAAACAATTTGCAACAAATTATATTCCACGATTTTTTTGTACTAGGTATGCATAGTTTCCGAGATATCGCGAAAAAGATGTTTGCACCCCTTTTTCCAGGATGGCGGCCAGAGAAAAAGGGTGGCGATCCCACAAACTTTAGATTAAGTTTCCATTGACTCCCCACACATGTCCAAAAAATAAAATTGCGTCCTCAAAAAAATGCGAAGCTCATTTCAATGGACTACGAAAAATTTGAGAATTCTGATTGGATGACGGTTGTTTTTTTATGGAAAGTTCAATGATTATCGAAGTTCACACTTCTATATAATGGCATAATCATTTTGTCTCTAGCTAGAGTGCTTCAATTGAAAATAGAAATACTAATTCTGAGGCTCTTTTCTGCAAACTCGTGCAAAATCTTCCATTTTCAACTTTTGTTATAGGATATATTATATGATATATATAATTTTTATATGTATATAAAAATTCGAAAAGCAATTTCTATCGGTCTATCAAATTGAGATGAACAATATCAATTAATTCAACATTTGTATTCGGTTCATTATGGCGAATTGAATGTGGTACATGTATATCTATGTTTGTACAAGTTTTTGAAATATGTCCGACCCACCTACTTCTATCGTGCTTCTAATTGAGGTAATTTGTTCCCAGTTCAAGGGTTTAAGTTAATTGTACAAGCTTCCATTTCTCCATTACATGATATTTCGAGATGCAAAACAAGAGATTTTCTAGTTTTTTGTGTTTTGAGATTATATTTGCGCCTCTTACTGAAAATACGTATTCATTTACGGAATACATTAATTAAATTATAAAAGTTGAAAATGTATGGGATGAATACTTTTCTGTAGTACTGAAGGTGAGTGAATGTAGAATTATCATTATTCTTAATCCTCCGTTGGCGATTGAATTGGCAAAACTAAATATTTTTTCGATCACACCTCCGTGGGAATATGAGAATATTTTTACATTTCTTGGTTAAGTCAGGTATTAGAGCAAATACATTTTTTCCATTTTTATCTAGATCCCATAATGACTTATAAAGTGACGGAAGCAAAGAATACCATTTCTGCATTATTAAGTTATGTGTGTATTGTCACTCAAATTGTCAAGCACTGTCGATTGTGTCGAGGATGCACTATGATCCATTACACTTGGAAAAATTAAAATTATTTAATTTTTACAAGACCTTAGATACTCATTTGAATAATAATCCTTATCACGCGGCACATCCTTATCAATTACTTATTTATTACTATGAACTCTAACCTCATTAATTAGGTTTATCATCAATATAAATTGTCTGTATTTCATATTTCTGTCAGTTTTATAGTTTGTCAACTTCAATTTCATTAAGGAATAATCTTCAATTATTTATTATTTTTTAACTAACATATAAGGAGAAAAACGATAATAGAGTTAATTTAATGTCCTCACAAAAAGAAATCGAGGGTGGTGTGATCATGTGAATAGGTGGTCACCGCATCCACGTCTTCTATTCAACATTCCTTTGATTTGGTTATTGATAAACCTTCTAAAATTGGGGCTAGAGTGTGTAGTTGCACTATCTTGATGGAATCAAAAATTGAGATCCAAATTTTCTCTATTATTTGAATCCGGAAATGTTGCAGCTAGATTCGGAAGCACTGCCACAAAAAGATATTGCAAATATCGCTCAGCTATTAATTTCTCGCGAGATAAATAAGGTCCAATAGTCTTTTCTTAAAGATTTCTACCGAAACATTCATTTTTTCGTGGCGCTGAGAGTGTTTGTCAGAATCCAGTAGGTATTTTCACTAGTCAAGTTTACTGTACTACTCAAATGAAACGTTACCTTGTATTAAATTAAACCATAATAAGAAAATTTGGATTCTCATCATAATTTGCCTTATGAAGATTTCGCAAAAATCCAAACAATTGTACGGATTAGAAGCTCTTTAACAAGTTGAATTTTGTATGGTTACAGTTTTTTTTTCAAAAATTACAAACTATTGAATGATGTTAATCAATTTTTGATGTAGTTGTGTGAGAGTTTCTCTTTTAATCACAGCAAAATATGACAGCAATTGGAGATCTTTTAAAATGTGTTTCATTGAATAAAGTATGTCTTCAAAGTTTATCGTCGTCACCTACCATTATTAGAATTTCTATCCTGTTTCGGTTAATAGAGCCACAATAATAAAACTAGTATAACAGTAATTGTGAGAATTGCACTGACAAACAGTTGATATATTGGAACAATTCTGATAAAAACTAATGTTGATACTAGATAAATTAAAGTTTTCATTCTCTGAATTATGTGCTCACAGATTCAAAATGAATTTCACTTTGCTTGGTATGAAATCTCTCACTTTTTTTATTATGTGACGTACTTTTCAATTTCTTTCGAAATGAACGTTGTAAGGTTCAAGAATTGTGTGCAATACTTCATAATAACTCTGTATATTTAAAATATTACAATTTTAAATGCTAGAAATTTTGATTTATTGACAATCCCTCTCAGTTTTAAAAAATATACGATATTTGCTTATTAAATTTTCAAAAATAGTTTCTATCGTAGTTGATGTTTTAGATCTATTTCTTTATTCAATTGCTGGGCAATAAGATTTGGCACATTATTCTGCTTCGTTTCTATACACGCCTAGCTTTTCTTTTTTCCAGGAAAAATTGTCTTATCCATTTTGGGTGCTGTTATTTCGCTTATTTTCCCTATATGTCTGCTACATGTCTTCTGTAAATATTAATAGTAAGCATTCTTTTAGAAGTTAGTCCTTTCAGTCTCTCATTCTTTAGAACTAAAAATGTTGAAACAGACGGTTCACAGATCTTTGATTTTCCTGATGAAATGTCGTAGAGCTTGTATGTTGCAAGTGAGAATGGTTGAACAATTTCGCATAAAAATATGATTACTTGTTCTGCCGTTAGTACCCTAGACTTTTTTGGTATATAACCTGATGCTAAATAACTCATTAGCATTGAGAACTGACTCCATAACATAGAAGATTTCATATTCTTGGCTTTTTCGACAAAATAAACTAGACGAATATCATCACTTACAATTTTAACATTTTTGAGATCTCGCCAATCCTTAAATTATACTGGTAACAAATCAGTACATGATTCAATTCATTTGTTCACATATCCCGTATTACACTAGTCTTCAAATTGGAGCAAACTGTATTCATTTTATGAAGGTATGGTAGTTAAAATTCTCCTCTAGTTGGTATTTGGAACATTCTAATTCTTAATTTTCTATATATAAATATAACTATAAATCTCAGACATTATTACATTTTTTATTACACTTTTTGTTAGGATCCACCAAATGAAGAACTAACAGTTTTCCCCTTTGGTCTTTTATGCACACAAAGTTTAAATTACCCCTGTAAATTAACATGTATTCGTTCAAATCGCAACAGTTCTGCACCAACCACCGGCACGCTTTCGTAAGTCACTTCTTGTTTGGTTATTATTCGGTGACCAAATGTAGAAACTTTAGTTATATTGGTAATTCAGCAGAAAAATCAATATTTTTGTAATTCGTAGTAAAATCCAAAAATGACAAATTTAACTTACTCCGTCAGTGCATAAGTGTGACATACTAAAAGCCTATCAATTAAAGGACACCATTGATTATAGGTAGAAGAACATAAAAATAATGTTTTGTAGTATCATTCAATCACTTATGATCTCACTTACTCAATAAAATTTTATCAAATTTCACATACTGATAAAACTCCATTATTTTTCGCAAAATCGACATTTTCATACGAAACAATATAATAAATCAATCAAAAGCTTCGAATGTATAATCTTGACAAGCAAAATTTCATCCCTCATGATATAAATTCATCGGGATACATTAAATGGCTGTTGCAATTTGCTCAAATTCCAATTCATCTTCTTATAGTTATCTCTGTTTCGTTTCATCAATTTATACTTGACAAAAACCATGTTCCGAGTTAGGCTTCTATATTTTTCAATATATTACCCAATATCTTTGAAATTTTCTCATTCCATTGACTCTAATACATATTTTCTTACAACGTAGCTCAGTAATATTTCATAAGCACTTTATACTCAATTTACAAGTTAATCACTTACTCCTTCAATCATTCGCGTTTGTAACGTTCCACAGAAATGATAAATGTTGTTCGGCCGGATGGAGCCATTCATCAAGAAGGGGAATGAAGTTCACAATCTTCGATAAATGATGATAAGCAGTTATAAATGATTATTTCCATATACTTTTTTTCTTTTGAATCAAATATTGACGTAAAGATTTAGATTAATGTCTAAAACGGAAATATTCTAGACGTTTATCCATTTTCAAGTTTATAAGTGATTTAATCAACTTACCTAAACTTGATAATCTGTATGTATATAGATTTAAGATTTACTGGACGACCAAATAAGAGTTCTAATTACTACGTCTTCGGAACTATTGTTCTTTGAATTTTTTCATACACTCTATTGCCATAGCTCATTTGCACAGCGATCATGTAATATGTGATGGATATTGATTATCATTTTCGACATATGTGGCATAATTCTCTTATTTGACGTTTTATCAAGAATACAATCCATGTTTATTCGAAAGGAGCTACAAGTAATAGGGTTTAGTTCGTTTTTGTTAGAGAAGGACTTGGACTAGCTTCCTATGTATCATATGATAACTGAAAAAAGTTTTTAGCTTTGAATGATGACTTTTTTGAAGAAAAACTTAAATGTCCAAGTCAAAAGAAATATAACGATGTCAATATTCAATGGCTGAAAATCATGCATCAACAGTGAGTACTAAAAGAACAAAATATCTTTGGCAGCTATCTACTGACCTCTCAAGGACAAGTAAAAACGAGAATATTTACTTATATTAAATGAATTAGGAGACAAATTTCTAGTTAGAGACGACTCCAAGAAAAAAATTCATAATTGGGGTGTAAATTCATGACAAAACAGGGTGAAAGACTTCATGCCGCGGTATGGCTATTCAGTAACTAGACTAGCGATGCTACAAAAAAGTAGGCACGTGCCAAAGGTTAGCGATTTACACCTGTTTAGTCTAAAGCATCTATAGAAAATCTACTGCAACCTTTACCTTCGTTTCAGCAGTGGCAGTTTTTTTGCTGTAATAATGCAATGGATTGTTGTGAAATTTCACATTATTCTTGGAAAAGCTGCAACTGAAATTAATAATTTATTGAAACAATTGTGTGGCATGTGTCCACGTGTTTTTAAGTGGTTTGGACATTTTCAAGACAGCCGAGAAGATGCTATAAGTAATTGTGCTTAATTTCTTTTTGTCAGGGAAAGACTTGGACTAGCTTCACGATAATTCATGTTCGGATCGCCCTTCTTTGTCACAAACGGATGAAAATGTCGAAAAATTTAGTGATCTTTTCGAACTGACCGTTCTGCGATGGTTGAATCTATAGGAATTGATAAAGAAAGTGTACATATATACCCCAGTAGAACCTCTTTTTGTATATTTATTCTCCCGTTTCTCAATTCTCGCCTTAACACTTGTATTGATTTCTTAATACAAATTCCCTTTGATCCTTTGTAAGTTTTCGTTTCGAGCAGCTCTTTTTGTTTATTTAAATTCGTCCAAGGAAATTTGTATTAAGAAATTAATAATGTCGATGTAGTGATAAATGAAAATGAAAGGACGAGAGAAGAAATTAAAAGGCTCAGGTCTAGAAAGTAGAACAATTAATAACAAACTTTGTAAGGAATATAGGAAAGTCACAATAAAAAAAATTATTATATAATTATTTAGTTCTCTGATAAAAGATATGACGGCATCTAATTATTTATGTGGAAAAGGAAAAACAATAAAAGTATTTAACTTCTCTTAATGTAACCAGCCAGAATACTGCAAACAAAGAATCCAGTCACATTTCTTCTTCGTATGGTACCTACTCGTTGTGAACACTTTCCGATGAAGAAGACAATTGTTTGATGTGGCTAACCTAGTTTATCTGCAAAGTTATAAGCAATAGTTTCCGTTGAACCAAAGGAAACCCAATAAAAATTTGATGTGGGTGACAAGTTATTTTCTTGTCCTAATTCTGAAGGTCTACTAATGTTATGTTTGATTTGCTAGGTCTGAGGATTTGTCTATGTAAGATACATGATGATATGTCATTTATTCGGCTTCAATTTTCTTATTCATCATATCTTCTGTCGCTTCTATCATGTTCTCTTTTCCTCATTTCCTTCGATCCATAGCTTCAATTTGTCAAATTTTTCGGAATATCATAATATTATGTAAACTCATAAAAATAATAAATTGAGAATAATCAACAGATTGGGAATAATACCCTGAGCAAATCTGTGCACATTAGCCAAAGTTCAGGATAATGTGATCCGCTTGAATACGACAAATAAAGATTACCAAACCGTAACGTAATTGTGAGCGAACAAACGTCAATAGAGGTTATTTTAGAATTAAACTACGAACCGAATACTTCAACATGATGTAAAAACAGATACACAATAAATTCACATTGTTCTATATACCTTTCCATCAATTGTTCCCACTTAAAATAGATTAAAATGTGCTCTTTTTTTTATATCGCAGCACGTCGCAACGATTAACTAAACTTTCATCGAATAAGGCTATTTCACCTGTACAATGAAAGTCTGTATCAATATTGTACACGATACTTTCACACAACTCCATTCTATGATCATCAGATAATTTTTGTACTACCGCTACTTCATAGAAAATTATATTATTTTGAATATTATCACGGAAAAATTTTGCTCTAACATCATGTTGTAAAAGATTTTTCCCAATTGATATAAAAATAATTACTACAAAATTTTACATACGGTTAAGGATTTGTCATCATCAGTTAGGATTGGTATTTGGTCACCTATAAAGTGATTTTAAGTTGAAGGTCCACATCAGTTTGAAAGCGCCACCCTCCAAACCACTGCTTCAGTTCAGGGAAAAGATGAAATTCACTCGGTGTTATGTGGGGATTGTACCAAATTACTAAAAGAGTCGTTAGGTATCATGAGTAGATCAGAACAATTTCATAATTCAGCATTCCATTCCTCTTTGTTAAAAATATATCTACTTAAAGGTTAAAATGTGAATCTATATTGATGGTTATTCCAAGATGCATAAACTCCACAAGCAAAACCTTTTTGATACCAAAAATCAGTTGCCTTACGGCTGTTGGAAGTTTGTATGAATTTAGTGGATTTCGATGGAAATTTTATGTGCATCCATTGTAATTGTGATTATCGTTTCGTTTCAAGCGTGCCCCACATAATGTATGTCTCAATATCTGTGACAATAGATTTAAAAAAATATCCTCCATTATTATTGTTAAGTCAAAAAGCTCCACACATTCGGCACCACACAAGTTTTGTGGTTGTCGTTCAACATCGTTGCGACCCAACGAGCACACATTTCTGTAGCACAATTGTTCAGTAAGGATAGAGTAGAGAGCAGATTTAGAAATAACACGGAATTACATCGATTATTTCCTTCGAAAAATTTAAGCCAACCAAAAAGCTGTAATATTTTATGTTTACCTAGCAACGATCAAATTTCAGCGATAATACTGCACTAGTGCAAATTATCGATAATTTGCACTAGTGCCTAATTTTCGTCTAGGATTAATAAACATCATTTGGTTTTAATTTTATATTTTAAGAAAAGGAACAATTATTGAAAATGCAATTAGAATATACAACTTTACTGGAGGCCGACGATGGTGTTTCTATGCTGCTTCCACCACTTTTTATTATATAATTTAAAGAATAACAAATTTTAAACACAGAATTAAGTTTATTTTAAATTAAATTTTTCTCAGGAAATAGTCTGCCAAAATGCCCTCTCGTGCATGTCAAATTGTCTCATAATTTCCTCTCGTGCGCATTCGCGCACTCGAGAGAATTAAATTATCGACAATTTGACATGCACTCGGGACATTAATATTGATAATTTATTCATGGTGGATAATGTCATTTGTAGTGTCAAGCTCATGTCATTACCCTCCTTCAACATGAACATCAGTTCGGCAATATTTAAATTTTTGACATCATACGCGACGAACGTCATCACACATATAGGTGTCTCCATACATTCCACTCATTCTTCTATAAATAGAAGAATAATAACTCACAATTAACACTTGGTGGGAGAACCAATTACGACAGCCATGTTTGTGTGACTGTCAATCAACGGGCAGTCGCGTATTATGCACATCAATTACCTGATGCATTCCTGGCCATCATATTGTAGAATCGAAGATTGAAAAAAAAACAATTCTTGTAGCTACTCGAATTTTTTAATACTTTCAATTATAACCAACCTCAACTTGGAATTTTATACATAAAATTATGCAATGCAATCTTGACGGTTGTAATTGTAACTTCATAGAAAATGAAAAACTGAAAATACCTGCAAGATAATAATATGAACGAATTAAATTACTTCATAATGTAATATATGATATACAAGTTACTCGTATACATCAAGCTACGTTCATGATATTGTATTTTTAGTTTGGCGGGACCAATATGTCAAAAGTTCACTTCGCAAAAGGTACTAAAGCTAGAAAGAAAATGTATACGATCGGTTGATTGAGAGGCAAAGAAAAAAAACTATAAGGGTCGGCGGATTTCAAACCAATAAATAATGTGTGGAGAAGTTTACATTTCGTGGAGCTTGTTAGAAAAATGTTGGTACAGGAGAGAGAGTTCGCTCTTGAGGTACAAAGACTAATGAGTACTTAACTTGCTGGAAAATACATACTGTTAATGCCTAATATGGAGTAGGACTATTAGGATGTGTTTCTATTCATAATAAATATAATAGAAGTATTGAAATTAACATAGTTATATTTCTTACTATGCCTGTGCCTTAGTAAAACAGCAGACATGAGGAAAAGTGCAGAAGCACTACGTCACTCTCGATTTACTGGATATCATTTGTTTCACTGGATAATCTCCACCCCACATCTCAAAAAAACGCCATATCAACGTACTTACGAAACCACACACGCACATATACGCGAAACAATGCCATTTAAAAAACAGGATTCATGCAGAGGAAACGAATACTTCATCAATGCCTTTGAAAAGCAACTGAATCAAGCATAATAATTTCTCATCTGATATAAAATTCAGCCCAACGAGTAGTTTCCCCCATTGTTCTGTAAGGATACTCTTCAAATCACTTACTTATAGATAAACCAAAAACAAACAAACGCAGAGAATCATTATAACCTATCTTTTAATGACATATCAATTTCAAATGAATATTTTTCATGAGGTATTACAGTCAATTAACTTGTTTCCAAAAATAGTTAATAGTGAAACAGTAGAAACTTTCATGAAATGTTTATGTGTATCAGTGTATCCTAATATCACAGTTCTTTGTTTATTAACTGTCTTCCAAATTAACAAAATCCAACGCCATAAAGTTAAAAAACGGACTTTGTAAACTTTCCTAAAACTTTTTGTTGGTATTACACAATACATAGGAAGTTGGTCCAAGTACTTTGCCAACAAAAACACCATTGAAACTCGGCGGGATAAAATGTGGTATCTCCCAAATAAATCCGCACTCTATCTCTGATAAAACGAGGAATGAAGCAATTAAGGCCATTGGTTTTTAAATTAATAGGCACTAGTCACTTTTGTATTACATGAAAGCTGTGTATCGGATTAATGGAAGTAAAGCGCAAATAAAACAGAGGAGATATAACAAACCAAATACGTTAAAAAATTAATGACGCCGGCCATTTAGACCCTTTTGCTTGGAAAATTCAATAACATTTATTTCTAATTATTTTCAGCTTACTTTTTGTATTTGACGATCTCAATTTTATTTGTATAAATAATGTTTTTGATTTTCACCTAAAATGTAGGACAATTCTCCAAATTGATACGCCAGGAATTTTTTCTTCAAAACGAGTAGAATTTATCAAAACGCAGCACATGAGTATACAACATATTGGAATCTAATTATTGTATAGCTTGAACGCTCATTAAGTGAACCGAATGAGGGTAAATAAATGGGAAAATGATTATTTTGTAATGGAATCAAATTAAAAATATTCTTTGCTAATATGTAGTGATATATACATAGCTATTATAGATTGAATTGAAGAATAATGTCAATTCTACACCCTGTAGATTCAACTTCGAAACCCACGGCCTGCCGGCCAATCACATACTTCGTCTTTTCGGAATCCACGTGCCTTGCACCATCATCAAAATCATATTATCTAGGAAACAGAAACACGTCTTATAACAACCCCAAAGCAAGTCACAGTTTGAAACTTCTAATATTAATTACTGAGATACTGCAAGTTTGTGAAGTTTCTTTTTAAAATGATGCAATCACCGCGCCGCTTAAAATTGTGAAAACTACCAAAAAATCAAAGAAACACAATCAAACATATACATCTTGCATGCAATGGAGAAATATCGATGAAGTAACATATGAATGAGTATGAATGAGTAAGAATATGCTTGCTCTTCTCAAAAGATAATACTCTCAATCGAAGAAATTCTAGACGTTCACCCCACAAGAACTAAATAGAAGCTCCAGATGATGTACACCTCGCAACAAATGTAAAATATACATTTGCTTAAAAATTTTTTTATTTTCATTTTTTAATTCTAATTTTTGCACTAAATTTGATAATGTTTTAAGGCAAAGGCATAGTGGGTGTTTTCCATGGTAACTGAATGTACTCTAAAATGCTTACACATACTACTAAGACTGTGACTGGTAATTTTCGCAAAATATGTGAAAAGGATGCTGACCTTTGTCCTACCAATGTGAGAACACCTCATTTTACTTGAATTATCGACACGGAAATTGGACCATAGCGAAAATAGGTATAAATAAATTTGTATGGAAATACAGAAAAGCACCTACTTAATTTTATCAAATGCAGATCTATATACCGTACATAGCTTCCATAGGTCTTCTGCTACCTTGTTGTTTGAAGCAGGTGAGGATATTTCTGTTCTTAAGCGACATGTGGACTGGAATTGCACGTCGGTAGCATAAAGCTACCTTGATGATTCTATTAAAAGCCAAATTTTTTTTCAACATTTTAATAATACATAACATGCAGAGGAGATATCCAGTGATTTGAAATCGGTCTTCTACAACAGTATTGGCAACATTGGGTATATTATATATTCCTAGTTCTGAATAAATAAATCTAACGGAGCCTTTTCGTTTAAACCTTCGCACTATGTCTGGTTTATTCACTAGACTTTTTGCGAACGCACTTAAGATGCAGTTTTTCTATATGTTTTTACGCGTACTTCTTTATTTGTTCTTTGAAATACGATAGATCTACATATACCATATGTCTCCCATTATCATTCTTATGGTTGACTGTAATTTCTGTATGTCAATAGTTTAATTTGCACCTGCTCCCCATTATTCTAGTTCGGACTGGTTTTGTCAATGATTATTTTATTTTTTTTTGTTTTTCAGTTTTACAGGTGGACATGTTTCCTCACGCGTTGCGAAAGTTATACGTTGTGATTTTTTCTCCTTTATTTTTCTAATTCGTAAGCACGCTTCTCCAATTTCAGAAAGATTGTTACACGGCTCTCCACTTAGATACTAATTATTACTATTACTTATTAATTTTACTTATCATTGTGGAAATTTTATTCCATTTGTATCTTTATTCTGTTAGTTTCAAGTTTTTTTTTTAGTTTTTACAAACTTTAGTTTACAAATTGTGGCAATTTTTTGACAATAAAGCATTTCTCTCTCCCCCTTTCGTTTCTTTTTCATTTTGTCTTCAATCGTTGTATTTTGATCAGGTAATTTTGCAGGATTTGGAGGTTATTTTGGGATTTTTGTCAGATGTAAAGATTGCTATCTCATTGGCGAATATGGCCGTAGTTCTGTCTGTTAGCAGCCTGGCTGTAAATATTATATATAGTAGGGAACGTAATACATTTACTTGGGGTACGCCAGCATGAATCGGTTGAATGCTTGTGTACTTATTGTTGAATTTTACGTAGAAGTATCTATTGCTGTTATGATCTTTAAAAATTTTATAGTGACTTGCGGACAAGTTATGTTTTAGTTTACATAAGTAACTACTGTGCCAGACTTTGTTAAAAGCCTGTCTGGTATCCATCTCAGTTCTAAAGTTTTAGAATTGTGGAGAGTTGCTGTTTTAATCCAATTAGTGTGATGGTATTGGAGACTACTGAGAGAATGCTAATAGCTGCTTGAGAAATCGAAAACTTTTTCTGAAAGGATTTTTCCTGTAATAAGAACGAATCTTGGAGCTTTCTTAGTATAAATTTGATTTTGTATGATATACTTGACTTCGTTCCTTTCCAATTCTTTTTTTGGCAGCTCCAGCTGATGGGACTGATTAAGCTTCATCACCTTGTAGTGGATATTCCACCTCAATGACTCTTAGCCCACTTTTCTCTTACCGTTCTTATGTTCTTATGATTTTGGATAGTTTGGCTTTGTCTTAGGTCTTTGTAGCCTTCCATAATAAGTATTCAGTGGCTTTATTTGCATCTAGTTGTTACGAGTGTTTCTGCTCCGCTACTATCATTTTCTCAACTTCTTTTTGTACTCAGTTCAGTTCAATTTTGTTTTAAGTAGATTGTGTTGGTCATTGTTTTTCTCTTATCAATTTTTTCTTATATATAGTATTGGAGCAAATTTATGTGTCAAATAGATAGTGTAAGAAATGATTTCCATGCTGTTCCATATTACTTGTTGGTATATTCGGTTGCTATTTTTAGATTCGTCTTTGTGGCATGTGCAGCTTTGATGTGCTGTTTACTTGATATCTAAAATTTTTGTGTTTTCTTGTTGTGTACTGCACAATATTTACTGTCACCTTGATGGACAAACAATAGTACGAATATTGAAATACAGTGGTAGAGGAGAATCCAAGAACACTTAACCTTCCGTTAGTCACTTGTGTATCCAGGAGATACAAGCTATTTCCATTTGCAGTTTTTTCGAAAACGAATAATGTTAGGTTTGCTGTATGCGGCGTATTCTTAGGTCAGTGTGTCTCCAATCATTTCCTAGAACAACATTAGCATTTTGTTCCATTGTTATGGCCATAAAACCCAAATGGCGGCGGTCATGTACCTGCTCGATACACAGCGACCATAGACGTTACATTTCTGAGTGATTCACTTGTTTCGTAGACTATGTGCGTGTAAGGCGTTTTGTGTTCAGAAAATCAATTGTAAAATTGTTTTTTCAACAATGAGTGCAAAAAAAGTGTTTGATTTTTCGAAAACGGAAGATGTCTAAGAACTCCAACGATTAATGTTTGAGGAAAATAATGAATCTAGTGTCGATGTCGCTGACGATGCTTTTGATGAATCAAATTCAAAGGATCGGGTCGAAACAAGATGTGCACTAACGTTCAAATAAATTAGGTAAAGGTGGTACACAATGGAACAAAACACCTTCTAAAATTTCAAAAATGCGTCCCAATAATATTCTAATGAGATTACCGGGTATGGTTGGAAAGGATGCAAAAAACGCCAAAACGGAGCTCGATTGTTGAAATTTATTTTTCACGGACTTCATTTTAGATTTATTAGTAAAATATACTAATCAACACATAGATAATGTAGGTCAGAGATTTGCTAGGGAAAGAAATTGCAGACCTACACACAAAGCTGAAATTAGAGGATTTATAGGGCTTTTATATTTGCTGGGTATATTCAAAGGACCTCATCATCACACAAGATTTGATAACAGAGAAAGCAGAGCAACGCGGCGTCAAGTGGATAAATTGGCTCCCGTGAGAGAGCTTTTTACTGTTTTCATTGAAAACTGCCAAAAACATTATCATCTAGGCCAAAATCTGACGATCGATGAAATGTTGCCAGGTTTTCGAGGTAGATGTACATTTAGGCAATATATTCCATCAAAACCAAACAAGTATGACATAGAAATATGTTGTCTTAGTGATGCCAAATGATATTACACCGCCGATATGGAGATATATTGTGGACTACAACCTGAAGGACCTTTCCAACAGTCCAATTCAGCGGATTCGGTAGTAATGCGCATTTGTAAACCCATAATTGGATCCGGTCGAAATGTTACTGCGGATAATTGGTTTACTAGTTTGAAGCTAGTAAAAGAACTGAAGAAAAATAAGATATCATATGTAGGCACAACACGAAAATATAAAAGGGAAATTCCCCCGGATTTTGTATCACCGAAGGATCGCGAATGTTTTAGCAGTGTTTTTGGCTACACAAGAGATGAAACTCTCGTTTCATACATTCCGAAACAGGAAAAGACTGTGATATTACTTTCAAGCATGCACGTTCCATCCACAAAAGTTTCCAATGACACTTCAAAAAAACCGGAAATAATTTTATTTTACAATGATACAAAATCCGATGTAGATGTTGTCGACAAACTATGTGCATCCTATAATGTTGGCAGATCAACCAGAACATGGCTAATGGTGATTTTTTATCATCTTATGAACATAGCGGGTTTGAATTCCAAGACCATTTTTTTGGCTAACCAAAATGAATTTACTTCAAGAGTAGAGTACTTGAAAAAATTAGCACTAAATTTGGTAGACGCGCAACTTCGGATCAGAGCCCAAATTGAAAATCTTTCCATGGACTTCAAAACCTTGCTACAAAAATATAAGAACCTGAACCAGAAACGTCGAGGGCACCAAAACGACAACGTTGTCGGCCATGCTATCAGCAGCAGAATAAGAAAACATCATTCAGTTCTTATCGTTGTCAAAAATGCGAGATTGTACTGTGTTTGAAAAAACATTCAAAGAATATTTGCGAAGGTCGTTTAGATACTTTGTTGTAAACCAGGTACTTAATTAATTTTTGGAATTCAAATATCGTAAGTATATAATATTATAAACATTTTTGTTCGCGTGTTTGCAATTTATTCTTATCTTCTACCATTATTTGCTTCTATTAATATCCATACAATTAAATAATTACATTTTTCAAAATTAATTTCCACTTTTTCAAAATTGCCTGCAAGTATTATAGGTAGCCAGGTAAGTAAATATTGCTAGTAGAATATTAAAGAAGCCTATTAAGGCGTAAACTGATAAATTCAAATAAAATAATACATTATTTACAAGCATGTATCTGAGAGGTACATAGCGCTTAACCGCATCATAAGAAACCGCGCGCCTAGTGGAAGGTTAATAATATCCAACAATTATCATCACATATAGATTTGAAAAATTAGAATTTGTTCTTCTAATAGTAGTAGAAAAAGTACTGCTACTGACGTGTAATGGCTATTATTCACTGCTGCAACTTTTGTTATATATTTCACCCTCTAGAATAATAGCTTAAATCCCAATGATTATGAACGATTATTTGCATATTTAGTTCATGGTTATATTTAACAAAAAAATAATTTGAAATTATTTTTTGATTTATTACTAAAGGAGAATTATTCCACTTTGGTTCTCAATCCAATATCTCATTTTTTCGAATCCATTTCACTGACTCATCACTTATCTGCCACTCCGGTAAACATAACCTCGTCGCCTGTATCCATTAAATAGAGGTATTTTCCAAAGAACAAAGTATATTGGAGTTTCTTTATGGGGTATTCATTAATTAGATAGTGTACTCTGATTTCGTAAGGACCATTCAGACAAAAAAGGATCATCTTGTAAGAGTCACGTATAGAATAGGGGGAAGTGCGCCTTAGATATAATGAGGGCTTTCTTGAGCAATATACTTCCCTTATATCTCAGTTGACTTTGTTCTCGTTCTTTTTTAATTCCACTTGCCTCAACGTGTTCGAAAAAAGAGTTTTTTTCTATAACGGCTGTCCGTTTGAACAAAAATTAGAGATAGGAGGATTTAGTGGCAAAAAGAGAAGATTTCTGGTTCATTTAACAAATTGGAGAATTAGGAATACGATTGTGCAATTGGTAAAATTAAGTATATTATACATCAATCAAAATTGTAACAGTGAGTAAATTCATTTCATTGTTTATTCATTTTTTCTGGCATTTTCATTTCAGTTGTATGAAAGAGTATTAGGTTATTATATATAAATATGAAAAAACATGATAGTGAATTTGAAACAATATAATCTCATTTTTATTGTTCATAAACCGTACTACGAGTTTCTAGGCCGTTTATATGAAAAATAGTATTTTGATTTTGGTTAGTGAAGTTCTTCTGCCATTATCTCATCTTTCGTATAAAATCGTTTCTATACAAATTCATTTTGTTAACTTTGAGAACGAAAAGTGAATGGAAAGAGACAGATCAGGTAAATTTGGAGGATGAGGCATCAAATGGTACCATAGTTCGGTTAAATTTTTTTTGTAAAAACTGGTAGGTGAATAATCAATAAGGATTACACTTTTGGAATTCGAAAATATTATTGTCATGACTGTATTGACCGGAATAACGTCATATTGCGTTCCGGGGAGCAAGTCTCTCCAATTAAGTCCATTGTTTCTATTTTAATTTTGAGTATAATGATGTACCCAAATTTCATATAATGTGACATACTCACGTTTGAAGATATCCAAACGTCTGTTAGAATTTCTAATGCAAATAAGCTCTCAATAAATTGCCAAAATTCCCTTACAACTAGCAATTGTGTGAAAACATTAATACAAAATATTGATATTCACTTTATTGATTACTTTCTTTCGACGATTTCTAAGTAGAAAGCAAGGATTCTAGTAACCAATTTTGAGGTAGTGACAGTAAAATATAATCCCAGTTGTCCAGTATCATACGTGTTCATATCGTCAATTTTAAAAGTAGAGAATTATTTACAAATCATACCAAGGAATATAGCAAACAATTATTCATTTCAATGTATTCCATGTAATATATTCGTCACAGTTTCATGTTTGGTGATAGATAGTAGATATGATATTTTAGTCACGTTCTGTATTCTGAATCAACTTAACAAATTGTCAATAAACGACGGGGATACGGATTCAGTAACCATTAATGAAATAAGTGTGTAATTTTCAGATATTCCAGTCCAAATATTTGCTTTAAACCTTTTCTAAACCCGTGTAAAATGAAAATGTCCAACATATATGATTTATCAGTGTTAATCAAATTATTTAATGTGAATCTTTTATAACTGAGAGATAATTTTTGAAACAGAATTCAAATGAATCCTACGTAATGTGTTTGAGAGTTTCGTGAAATTTGAACATTCCACTTACTTAAATATTTAGTTTTGGAGCTTTATGACAATCGAATAGTAGCGTAATGTTACTTAATCATTTTACTTGAGTTGATTTATACTGAATACACTACAAACACCACCACTACAACAACACTCACGATTACACCGTCTGACGCGCATTTCGATTCGAAGTTATCGTCCTCAGAGATTGAAGGTAAACTAAAATCTAATGACTTGACTCGCCTGTTTTATATTGAATATTCCCACGAATAAACCTTCTTCCGCGAAAATTAATACCAATGGGAAACCTTCCTTGGCAGGAATGTTCACTTTCATTTTTGACTAAACTATAGCGTGGGCTTTAAGCTACTCTTACATTTAGCAAATCAATTCTTCTAAATGCATCAAACAATTTATTTTTGAATATATTTCTTAACAACTTTAAGTTATTAATATATATCTTATGATTGTGACCGGCAGTGTGATCGGCAATTCATGATTTTCCGTTCAGTCCATTTTTAAAATGAGTTATATATATTTAAACCGGACAATAACGGACTTCTTAGTCTGCCCAATATTGTTTCGGTCAAAATCACCACAACTAATTTTATATATACTGTTCTTCTCTAAATTTGGTATTCAATCCTTACGATTTCCCAACAATTGTTTTAATATATTGTTGGATTTATAAACTAACTTAAAATCCACTCTGCTAAATATTCCTTCCAATCCTTTTCTATAAACAGGATTGAAAGGTATCAATTATTTTATCATAACCGTTTAGTACACCTACATCCTCAAGGTATTTTACTCATTGTATCTCTCGATGGTAAGTGGAAAATAAATTAACCGATGTACCAGGAAATGAGGACTGGCCTTCTTATATTGGATACAATGAGAAGAATTAGCAGGGATATACCTGCAATTAGCTGTGTTTTCCCTAAATACATAAAATTCTAGCCTATTACTATTCCTAATCACTAAAGTATTGGAAATGGGATAATTTGAGTTGAGTTCCAAAATGAATTCTCCCACGTTTTCCTTCTTCGTATTGAATGTGGCGAAAATATCATCCACATACCTATACCATACCCTGGAACAATATTTAAATTTTTGACTGATTTGCTCCTCAAAATGACTCATGAACAGTTCACCCATAAACGGTGATAAGCAGTTACCAATTGTTGTTCCTTCGTTTTGCTTGTAGAATTCATTGTTGAGATGGAAATACTTATGTTCCAATCATATTTTTATTAACTGTAAATATGCTTCTATCACATCAGCTCTCAAATTATTAGATTTTAATAAGTCCTCAAGGTACTCGAAGATCTGCGGGATCGGCACCATAGGAAATAATGCACTTACATCATAGGAGATTGAAATTTCTCCAGGAGATTTCGCGAGAGAAGTTTTATTGGTGAGAAAATTTGGTATAAAACCGCTAAGTCAAGTCATCAGATTTTAGTTTACCTTCAGTCTCTGAAGACGAAACGTGCGTCAGATAGTGTAAATTGTGAGTGTTCGTGTAGTGGTGGTGTAAACAGTAAATTCAATATAAAGATAGCCAAGGGATTCAGAAAATCTAACTAAGTTGAATTATAATATTATAATATAACTGTTAAATCGACATTATTATAATTATCCTTTCAATTTGTCATACATTCTGAGATGTCGAATAAGTATTACAATCCCACTTGTACCCATTTTCTTCTATTGTGTATTCTCTCTGGCGAAGATTTACAATGTTTTTCTCATTTTTGCCACATGTTTTCCCCATTCTATTTTCAATAAATTTTCCTGTCACATTATTTTTCACTTTAATCTATCGATGCTTATGCATACCAATTTAACTGTTTTTTTATATTTTTGTGAACCAGACGTTATTATTTCTATTATCTGTATCTTCTTAACTGTATTTATCCTTTTAAATATGAACAGTTCAAGCTGAGCTGTTGCTTCACTCCAATGTTCATTGTGATGTATATTTCGCTATTTGTCCTCCTGCTCTCATTATTTTAGTTGTTATCAAAAGCTATTCTCATTATCATCACCATCCCTACATATGTCAAGCTTCCATTGTTTGACAATAGACCCAAAATGACTTTTTCATGTAACTTTTTGTAACAATATCAATATTTTTTGATCGAGAATAAGAATATAATATCTATGAGCAAACAGAATGAGTCTGCACAAACAAATTTAGTGAGATACACAAAGTTTATTGAATCTTCAACCGCCACAGGGAAATAAAGCCGAAGTAAAGACTGAAGTAATAAAGCACCAAAGAGCAAACATTATCCTCGATCGGATTTAACAACTTCAGGAATTTAAATCCTTGTGTACGCAGTTTGCTTACTAGTCCTTTCAAGATATCAGTGGCTATATTGGCATGAACCATATACAAACAGTTTTAAAGGACGTATATTAAGCGAAAGAAATAAATAAGTCACTACATTAGTGTTTTTGTTGTTTATTAGTTCCTGTAGTATTCATATTATTTTTTCACATAATGGCTAATAAATATTATGCTAAACAACGACGATGAGAGTGTGCCGTAATCTCTTATCTACATTAAAAGCTTCTAATACTTAACCACCTATAGTTACCATGCTGTGGTTTTTTTCACAGTCGTGCTTACTGCCTTTAAGATCTCAGTTGATACTTCACTACAAGTAATTAATGTAATTGATATACCAGATACTTTCGAAACTTAACTAATTAGTTTAAATACATTCTTTGTAGTGACTTAAAATTGATTATTTCTGAAACTATGGCTTGAATTCAACTACAAAACAAAGTTTGCAAGTTTCCACAGAAAATATAAGTTTTCAGCTATTTCAATTACTTCATTCGAACGGATTGTTTCCTGGAAATAATTATAAAACCGAAATTTCCTATAACTTTATCAATAAAATTATTCAGTCTGTTTTTCATTTTATTTATATTGAGAGATTAAATTGAAATGTTTTTGCACACCTAATATTGATAATGATGAATTCAATTGATAGATAGATATATTTGAGAAAAAACGTCATTATGATAACTAGGTGTCTATTATGATGCCTAACACTATTTGATATCATTTTGTGAAGTATGAGCTCCTAATATTCTCAATTTATTTTACATTTTGAATATGATTGACATAGTGTATTTTTCTACAAAAATTAGCTTTCATATGAAAGAATAATATGTACTTTTTTATATGTTTTTGAACAATTAAATGTGGGTCTCTAGCCAAAGCTGGAACCAGGTGTGAATATGGGTTTGGTATAGTTTTACTTGAAGTCCCTTATTAAATCCGTTACTCCCATAAACAATATCTGGCTAACCCAAAGGTACTGTCGCTATTATGAGATGCAGGTTTATGGAAGATTGCAAATTCAATAGGATAGTCATTCAACGCTTACGAGGTCTGGTTAAATAACGAGACTGGTTACGTGAAAGGGTTCTTTGCTTTATCAACTTAATCGGGTCCCTTTCAAAGCAGATCTTTTTCTAACCTTTCTAGCCTTAGAATCTGAGCAGATGATTTAACACAAGAGCTTTTGGTCGGGAGTCAGATTTTTTGGCAACAATTCAACACAGACTTTTGTCATGTGTAATTCCTTGTGTAAAATTTTTCTAACCGTTTCTTTATCGGCGTTTTCAGCCTCGGAAATCATCCGGATGCTCATTCGATAATCTGCTCGCACAATGTGGTTGTTTCTGGAGTTGAAACAGTGACAGGGCAACCTGGGCGCTAGTCATCTTCTGTGCTCTCTTGACCCTCACAAAAAGTGCTTACACCACTCAAAAAGTTATCTTCATAGGTTACTTGCAAAAATTTATAGCACACACATGGTTTACGAAACGAGAAAAAAACGTGTATAGACAATATATCCAACGCACTACTCGTTTTTTATTCTATCCGTCTAGGCGCGTCTAGGCCCTCTAGGCGCATAGTCTCGTTATTTAATAGCCAGACCTCGTATCTTCGGTATTTTTCATAGAAAAATAGCAGAAAGTAAACTTCCCATCTTCCCATAAAAAAGATCTAAACAACGTATTAGGGCTTTATGAATATTTTTCCTATTATTTAGAAACTATTACTATTATAAAAATAATTGTTTGAAATTATAGCAAAAGGATACAAGATTATGAAAGGAATACTTCAATTATTTGTAACATGTGAGGATATACAACAAGTATCAAAATAAACCTCAATTCCTATCGAAACTTTATCCCATTTTCGTGTAGAATGACCATTCTAATTGCCCTCATTGTACCAAATTACTCTTATACTCCGGAGTGTATTTGTAGCAAACTTGTTACTCATCAGTGAGCTCAATATTTTGAAATATTGAAGCCACCTTAATATTAGTTCAGTGACTAAATATTCTAGCATTACCAAAGTTCAACATCAACAAATGCTGGGAGCAAGAAAATGTAAATTTAGAAGAGATATAACTTCTCTAACAAGTCTCAATTAATGCAATTCATTAGTTACTTGTTGAAATTGTATGAATATTCAACAGAAAAGTTATTTGGTAAAAAGTACCTATACAATTTCTGAAACCAGATACCAGTAACGGTATTGAATTTAATATATAGAATTATTTATCACTCAATTGCTCAACAATACGGATAATTCATTATAGAAAATACCAAATACCCATCACTTTCTCAAATATAATGAAGATAACTTCCAAAGGAAATTATATTGGTCTTCTGCCCCTATCTGCATATTATATAGGAGACTCGGATTTAGGTGGTAGCTCTAGTTTTTCTTTAATAAGAACCTTTGAGATCACACCTCACCATATAAAGGTGAAGGTCACAAAAAGCCAATATGAACTAGGCTGAACTGACGCGAGGACAAGGCCAATAGAAACAAAAATTACTTTCATAGTATTGTTAAACATTTAAAAGGTAGCTTAGGAATTTGTGTGAACAAATAATTTGTATGATTAAACGAAGCGTGAATTGTTTACTTGTCATCCTTTAGGGCAAAAATATCTGCGAAATTTTCACACAGTTTGGTTAGGTCATTTCTTATAAATTCTGGAACTTTAAAATTCAGCGATTCTACCAGTTCTGCCAACATATTCTTACTTCTATTTACTATCTCATATACATGAAACAAATCTAAATCGATGTGCGAGGTTTGTATTGAAATACTTTCTTGAGTTTTATTTACAATTCCAACGTAAGGTTATTCATGTTATATGATAGATCTGGCAATTAATACTCTGTACTTCTTTATGCTCTACTACTTTTTCTAGTCTTAAATTTCTAAAATTTCTATTAATTGGGATACTTTACAAGTTACATTATTGATGTAAAGAAGAATATTTTTTCCTCTTGCAGTTTTAGCTAATCCTTCCGTGATGCCTTTAATGTTAAGTATTTTGTCGGTCTGAATTGAGGGATGTGGAAATTTTTCTAATATTTTGATTATTGAGATATCTGCTCCTGTATCTAATATGAAATAGTTGATTGTGTTCGAGACATTGGAATGAATTTCCACGAAATTTGAAAGTGACAAATCTATATTTGATATTGAGCAACTGTGAATAATTGTGGATTTAATATTTGTTTTGTTGTGAAGGTTCGAAATCTCAACAGCTGTTGATTTTCAATCGTCTGCTCATTCGTTCCCTCACACATTCTTGTATCAGTTATAGTTATTATTTTGACTATTCCTCCTATCTTTATTGTAATACCTATTATAGTAGGTATTATTGTTAAAGCTGCTTGATTTAGCTTGATAGTTTTTAAAACTCCTAATATTTAACCTTGTTGGTTGATTTCAACCAACCTAATGTTGGTTGAAATCTGTTCTCCTATAGATTGTTGCAATGTTTTCAAAAATGTGATACATGTTGATGACTAATACTGTTTTCAACTGATATAAGTTTGATTATCTCCTCTTGCGACGTCGTAAATTCACAAACTACGATTATTGTTCTTGTCGATTCTGCAGTACCGTTATGCGTAATTGCTTTAACCTTAGCTTCGGTCGTGTACTTTTCGGTCAGATTCGCAAGCATTCCTTCTGCTATGTAGGCTGCCAGCAGCAAAGTTAGTTTGTCTATATCTGTAGCATAGTCCTTATTATTTTGAAGAAGACTAGAGTTATCTCCATTTATCCCATTTTTGAGTCATTCTATTATATCAACAATGGAATTTGGCTTCGCCTGTTAGCTTTGTTTAGAATGATTGTAGTGCATTATTGTCGTTGCCTTTGAATTTAACTATAATAGGCTTGGTACGTCTAGAAAGGATTGCTTCTCTATTAAAGTCATTCGGTAATAGCTTGTCCGCAAAATTGAGAGATTCATTCATACTCACCTTCACTAATTGATTCTAATAATTTATAGCTGATATCTTGAAAAATTAGTGTATGAATTTGAACACGACAATTTAACGCTTAGACTAACTTAGACATTTGATCGGGGAATAATACCCACCACAATGTTGTTTGGAATGGAATAGAATAAAATCATTATGATGCAATAAAGGAGAAAAAGTTTTCTAAGGTTTTACGAGTTATAGATATTTCAAAGAAACTGATTAGAATGGTGGGATGGACTCTGGATAGAATTGATATCCTGGTAATGTCGGAAAGAAGACTATCAAAAAATGGCTAATATCATGCTATTTCTAGCCTTAATTTGAATGTAATTATAAGGAAAGTGCAAATACAGACACTTGGTTTGATCTACCACCGAAAACATCAAATTTTAACTTATGCAGATGATATAATATTGCAAGCCAATTAATAGAAGTTACAGAAGTAATAGAAAAATTTTTAGCTCAGGTTGAATAGCGTAAAGACCAAATATGTAGAAATGCAACGGTAAAGGAAGAATCAGGGGGAAAGAGACCTTTCAGGACGGAAAACCAGGAATATAGTTTTGAAATAATTGAGTCCTTAGACTACCTAGGAGTATTAATATGGGTGGTGAGACTAAAGAGCTGGGAAATCCGGATAGCAGAGGGTTTGAAAGCAATGAGATGCTTGAATAATATTCTTAGAATAAGAGCAAAGCTATAAAGATAATTTGATGATATGATTTTAAGAAACTATGATTATTTGTAAGAGTGTACATCTAGAAGAGTGTTGAAAAAATAGAAGTTTTAGAGAGAAGGTACTAGAATGAGTGAGAATGAACAATAATCCATAGAGAGAAAAAAACGAGCTAATATAACACAAGTAGTTAGGGCTCAAGGATTCAGGTGATTGGGACATGAGTACAGAATAAATGCAAAACGAATGGACGAGAGGGCACAAATTGATAGAGAAAAAAACTAGACAGGCAGGCCGAAAATGGAATTCATAGGTGCGGTAACTTCCGATTTAAGAAAAGTTGAAACTACTGAGTGGGGAAAGAAAACAGATTAATTGTATATAATGGAATAATGTACTTGGAATCTAAGAAATGATTTTAATTAAAGCTTGTGAATAAATCACAAGCTTTCACAATCACAAATAAATAGATTCACACCACTAATACATTTTTATATCTTTATTTTTATATAATGCTTATTTGGGAACTGAATGCGATACGGAATTTAGGTCATTTATCTGATCTCGAAATTTGATTATCCTAGATCTATCGCAAATCTAAGCTAAGAATAGAAATATAATTATCATTTTCCAATATTTTTTTTTTGGTAAATGATCAAAAAGATTATATTTAAAACGAAAATATCAATATTTTATTTGCTTTCAATCGTAGATAGATTATTTATATAGATAGGAAAGTTGTGGGATAGGAGGAAACTGTAGATCACAAAGTACTGAAAATGGAAAACAAACCATTGTGGTCCATGCGGGACCATTCTTTAAATTCCAGTATATATAATAAAACCAAATAGAATTTCGCAAGTTATAACGACTTATCCAATTTGAGAATTTGTTCAGAGGGAATTATTAGAATTTGATGCAAACTTTTCGACAGATTATCACCGTGAATTATGGGTAGATAATCACAAAGCTACAACCATTATAAATACGTGCGAGAACACATAAATTCGAAAAATTGCATATTTCTAGTTTACATATGGATATATGTAAACAAATCTAAAGGAGTGTCTTGTACTTATCGTTCGATTGATTTTTCTTTTATTATGGAAACAATGATTATTACGTTTACTTAAACTTATATTAATTTCAACTGCTTTTAATTGTGTATTTGAATATTGCTATCAATTTTGAAATGATATTACTGAAATTTATCAAAAAAAAATACAAGAATAAGATTCTGGATAATCTTCTATTAGTATTTATTAGAAGCTATCTCAAGTCTTCTACTTGTTCACCAACGAGTACAGAAATGGAGGGGCTACAGTTACTTCTTTATACAGGGAAAATAACAAGGAATCGATCTCAGAAAGCATCATTTGATTGTGTAGCTAGGTACCTCCAAAAGCATCATACCATTAATTCCATCGCAAGTTCTACAAATGTGATACTAATATATCCCACTTTCTCATATCAGATATCAAAGAAACTTCACACAATCAGTTACTTTAGAACAAATATGAAACATGTCTCTGAATTTCCAAAAATTGCTATATGAGCCTAAAAAATTTCGTAATATCTTGGCTACATAAGACACAACAAATAATTATTCAGAGAAAGGAGAGAAATCAGAATTATATGATTAGGCTTCATTAACGTTCTCCAAAATATATATCTAATCGGCATCAAAAACTAAATATCTCATATATACCAATATACCATAATTTACCCTCCCCCCCAAAATCACCAAGATGAATGAACAAGGAAGAATAGTTGTAAGTTTACTAGCAGATTAATCGGAATCACTATCATTGAAATTCTGGAAAGCACTCGATTACGAACGGAATTTCAGTCAATGAATCTTAGCAATCGATTAGGAACAATACATAGATATGTTCAAATATCAACTCTCAGCCATGCTAGTACAAAGTGGTATCAAGATATTTGTGACTGTTCAAGAACTTTAAAAGCAATAGTAAGTAATAACATTAGTTTAACTTGTGGAAAATAAGCTTTTTAAACTAGTTGAGTAAAAAAGTCAATTTATACTCAGCGTTATGAAACTTTGTAGTCGATATTATTCAATTAAACTTTTCTCAAGAACATATCTTGAAGCTGGATAAATATGATTTTTTTATTAATAAGCTCATGTTGATCACTGGAGCTTGTAAATTATCCTGCTCATTATTCCCAACACAAACAAACGAAGAAAATTTTATGTCGACTTAATTTGACTACAGCAAAATCGCAGTAATAAATATTTCTCAGTTTTTCACTATAACTGACGTTTGTGGAAATTAAACGGTCTGTTTAATTGAGATTAAAAATAGAACAGACAAGTTTTAAACTTCCCTTACCAGTATTCAAGAGCTCTACAGCTACCGTACATATTTTATCATAATATTGCAGTCATTTTTTATTTTTACTTTGAAAACTTCTCGTTTCTTGTAAACCACCAAATATAATTTTTTGTTCTGTAGCATTCAAGTTCTCAGAACTCCCAGCAGTTTATTTTCAGAAGTTATCTTGTGTAACAGCCAATTTTCAACAAGAATAAGAATTGCTGGAAATGTTTTTTTTTAATCATTATTGAAGTAGTGAACGAGATGAATTTCAACAAAAAGAAATGTTTGAACTTTGTTATACAAAATGGAGGCAGGAATTGAGTGAAGATGTATATGTATGTACATATACTTATACACTGCGACCCAAAGGATCTATTGTTTCCCCTTTGCTTGCTACGATACTGGAGAATCCAGTGTGTACAGCTGATTCTTGGTTTTGGGATGGTTTTAATTACCAGAGGTCTTCGTCGCAATATCTGCTAGGTCTAGCGACTTCAGGTTTTGTTTGTTGAGGCGACATTGCCCCGATACCCCGTTGGTATCCGTAGATTGTTCTTACTTGGGTTGATACATTCAGTAGATCTATTCTAGTTATAGCTCCTCAGAAGATTCTTTGCCTATCTCAGCCCCTTGTAGGTTGTCCCAATAATTGGTTTTGCTCCTATCTACATCCTTTCCAGTGCTTTTACCATTGTTCTGTAGCCGATACCACAGAAGGGTTCGAGTCCCATAAAGGGCTTATATTTCCCTTCGCTCCGATATGTACCGGAATCCATTGTAGGGTAATTTTATTTTCCTCGCCTAGCTTGCTCAATTTTTCTAAGCAATCCCAAACGAGTTTGGATTTTATGATATTGTATCTTAGGGATCAATTGAAGATAGATACAACCTATGCCTATAAGTTTGACGATTTCGTTATGTAAATTAGACCAATTTTATTTTTTATTTAGAAAAATATTGTAAGGGTTAAATTTGCCCCATGTAAAAATTATTAGCTGTGCCTGTCGTGCCCCTTCTTTCTTCAACAATATCCGGTTAGATCCCGTATGGACGCCACAATAATTCAAAAAAAAAAAAATTACAAGTAACGCTTTAACACTACTACATCATTGTTAGAACAATACGTCAATTTACCCTGTATCGTAACTCCAAAGTTTTTATTATGCTAATTAAGAAATGAAAGTATTCACTTACCTCGAAATGATCTCTACAACAAAACCGATTACTTGTACTTGATAAGATAGTATTCCTTCTACTATACCTTTCTATTGCATCACACTATTGGTCCGTAATTTTTCTCTCTTAGGGCTACTTAAAAATACTTTATTTGGTGCAGTAATAGGTGTTGGTACGTTTTGGTACAATACAATATTTAAGAAGAAACTTTGTCGACCTAGACTTCGACATTGAGACAAAAAATACCATAAATACGACACGACGCGATAGTATCTATGGTAAAACAAAACAACGTGGTGTGGATGCTCGTTTAGCTTGGCGGGCGCCACTCTGTCGGAGCTGGTTACGTAAGCAAGTGTTTAGCGCGTTCCAAGAAGAAATGAGCCATTTTCAAATAGCTGCTGTCGAAGCATTGCTTAATACAACAGAATTCTCTACAAGGTTCGGTAGAGTTCTCGAAAACCAATTTTCGAAAGAGTCTCCCTGTCCATTTGCTGGTGACAAATTATTAGTCTCTATCCTTTTCCGAAAATTTTCCCTATAAAACCACGTACATATAGAACCAAACTATTAATTGAACTCTCTTGAATTGTAATGAATATAGAAATTATCTAAGTAAACCCCATAATAAAATTTTTTTTACAAACGAGCTTTATTCGAATTAAATTTTAGAGGACCCACAATATGGCTTTAAAAATGGAAGAAACTCAAATAACTTGATATTTAAAAAATGACAATTGAGTAAGTAATTATAAATAAAGATGATTTATGTTTTATAGTTTTGGAGATCAAATAAGAAGAGAAAATATAGTGCTATAAGTAGATTTGATTATACATATACATACCTTATAGGCGACACCAAATAAAAGCTGGTAAAATAGTTTTTTGAAATATCACCTAACTAATGAGTTTTTCAATCTGGTAGTAAGTCCATTCAAGAATGCTTGCCTTGAGGATTATATGAATAATACCACCCAGATCTAATCCTCAGTACGTCTAGCGTTTACCCATATTTCATCCAGGTAGTAAATTTTTCTATTTTCTTCGCGAAATGTCTTCATTTTGCCAAGGTATCCTCATCTCCAGAAAATTATTTCTACTTTTTCTATTACAAAACTGTTCCTTCCTCGTTATTGTATTGGAATCCCATTTCTTCTAATAAATTATCAAATGTTGATCTTTAAAAATGCAGCAAGTCTTCGTTAACTACTTTCAAAATTTTATCCATTCTAGGAACATTGGGAAAAAGTGTGCATAATTCTTCTGATGGTGCTCTTGTTGAAATCATCAAATGAATTGTTAATTTTTTTCTTGATAGATACGTTTTTGAGTCGACCACTGAATTATTAGCTCTGTACTCACGAACGAATTGATAGACACTTGAAGAAAATGCTCCAGAAATATTTGCCCTTTTGTAAATAACGTTATCAACAGTCTTGTCTTCATATCTTTGCATTTTATTTTTATAAATATTCACAATTATTTGTTTTTTGCTAGCGTTAAAATAAAGCTTTTTGGCTCTTTTTTTTTTGAAGAGTATAGCTACAGATATCTCCATGTCATATGTTTAAGAAAATTACGCAACAGACAAATACAAACAATCTCACTACAGTATGATAATACGATTTCGTTCGTGTACTTCATCTGATCTAGCGGCTTTTGCAGCAATGAGGCACTGGCCCCTCCAATGACACTTTCTATTTGTGGTATATAATGATGCCTCCGATTTGGACCAATAACGACGCCCTGTTTCACCCGGGATGTTATTGTCATGATCATGCACTGATCATTGTTTTGGTTCACCATTTGTTTTTAATAAATAGACTTCAATATCACTGGCACCATAATTGTTAACAGGTACGATATAACTGTCACTATTTAAATTACTTTAAATTACTTTAAATTACTTTATTTAATAAACGTAGAATCCATTGTGTGGCTATAACCAACTTTTGATTTAGTTTCTGCAGGCACAGTATCCACTGGTTGAAATATATTTGTGAATTCATCTGAATTTATACTAACTTATCCAGTTCATATCTGTAGCAGTTTTAAGCTCACTAAATTGAAGTTATTTAATTCTCTATATAACTTTTGACAGTCGTAGAACGATAGATCTATTAATAATCTGTTCAATATTCAATTATTAAAAAATGCGTGTTATTTTTAATATTTTCCTTACTTATCGGTTACAAAACAATTATTTATATAAGTCGTTAACCAATTTCTTGGAAGCTTGGATATAGTTAAATCATAAGCGATGCACTCTTGACACATTATTTATCCTAATAATTATTACCATTCGATTATTCAAGTTATATAATTTCTCATTAATAGGTCGTAGAAAAAGATTTAGTAGAACTGATTGAATCTATTGTGAATATTATGTGTGAATTGATTAACTGAATATGAATTATGGAATATGCCCAAAACTTTTATAAATATATCGCCCATGCATGGAAGAGCACCAAAAAGAATACTAATTCGGGCAGTTATGAAATAAATCTTTTTCTTCGTATATTGAATTGGTCTGTCAGAAACCACAAGTTTATGGAGCAATAAATTATTTTAAGTACGAGATATAAGCCCGGAGATTCGTTTCCTTCAATAGAGAAGTTCTCAAAAAACAATAGGTTTATTTCACTGATGCATTCAAATATTACCATAAAACTATCTTGATCCACGGAAAAATTCCAATAAAAAAGAGAAATTGGTAAACTTCGGTGTAATAAAAATGAATTCCAGATAAAAGATTTTCCCTATCAGTGCCTTTTAACGCGAACGATTTTATTCGTTTGAACTCGAATCTTGAGAAATTATATTATCAAATTAAGAGCAATGAATATCTTACATTCATTGGAAATATAATTCCTAATGTTTTTTGGATGGCAGGAATCTATTTAACCTTCCTTTGGACGGGGCTGATCAGACTGATACACAGCGAATATTTCTGTTGAGTACCTCTGAATCACCGATTGATATGATTTCGCCTTCTTTTTTTTTCTTTCGTCTACGCGATAATAACTTTTAATGTTGAATTGGCGTTTTTAGAGTGAATATATAATATAATGGATCATTTTGATACACCGCACCCGCTAACGTTATAAATTGATAAATTGAGTTTTATATTTTTTCTCAAGTATTAATACAAAATATTTGTATACGACAAAGCTTTTCTCGTAAAAAATTTTTACTGTACATATATAAAATTGATAGGTCGCGTCCGATTGAAAGAATAGTTTTGTATTTTAGGTGGGGCTGAATCAGCCAAAACTCCTTTAGAATGCTGAAGCTGCCTTATTGTGCAATAAACCAGTCAGTACATTGAAAGCATAAAAAATTTGTATCAGCGAGAAAAAGATCCAAAACTTATTGTTATCCTCGAAATGAAAGCCTCTATAGGTTTGCTCAAGATTTATGCCCAAGTCTTTTATTCATATAATTTGGAACAATTGGTTTTCCAGTTTTGAACTGATAGAGTTTCGAAAGAAGAAACTGTTATATATTGATACTGTGAAAACAAAATAAGCCTCAATTTCCAATAGAGTTTATTACAACTAAAAACAGAGCCCCATACAGTAGCCTTTTAGAGAAGGTTGTACCTTGGTTTCCTATGTACCTAAGTCAGGTAAATGTGTGTTTTTGGCAACAAGTATGGAGGAAGATAATTCTATTGATCCTGAGATGTATGTTAAGATGAAACATTCGATTTCACGTGTTATAATCAAATCCAGAGCAGTGTAGATGTTGCGCATAAAATGTGTGCATCGAATAATGTGGCAAGAAATGTTAAACGTTGGCCTATGGTCATATTCTTTTCCATGATTAATATGAGTGGTTTTGATGCTCAAATTATTTATTTTGGAAATATCAATTGAAAAATCTATCCTGAAACTTTCATCCCACAAACTAACTACACCTTATTTGGAGTTCTAACAATTCAGGGATGCATATGGATCTCAAGTTATGCCCGAAAAAGGACGCAATCGCAGGTAAAAAATGTCAAAGAATGGATAAAAATAACGAAATTGCAGGAAAAAGATTTGAAAAAGAGAAGAAGTTGCAACTAAATATAGTTGCAAAAACTGCAAGAAAACTATTTGCTTATCGCATATTAATTGCTAATGCTCAAAACTTTCCTCCTCGTTTACTGCAACAACCACTAACAGAGGAAGAACTTGAATGATATTTTTTGTTTGGTAAGTTTTATGATGTGTTTTAATTTTATTGTCATTTTTTTTATTTATATAGTAAATTTGAAGTGCTATTGTTCAAAACTTTCCTCCTCGTTTACTGCAACAACCACTAACAGAGGAAGAACTTGAATGATATTTTTTGTTTGGTAAGTTTTATGATGTGTTTTAATTTTATTGTCATTTTTTTATTTATATAGTAAATTTAAAGTGCTATTGTTCAAAACTTTCCTCCCCGTTTACTGCAACAACCACTAACAGAGGAAGAACTTGAATGATATTTTTTGTTTGGTAAGTTTTATGATGTGTTTTAATTTTATTGTCATTTATTTATTTATATAGTAAATTTAAAGTGCTATTGTTCAAAACTTTCCTCCTCGTTTACTGCAACAACCACTAACAGAGGAAGAACTTGAATGATATTTTTTGTTTGGTAAGTTTTATGATGTGTTTTAATTTTATTGTCATTTTTTTTATTTATATAGTAAATTTAAAGTGCTATTGCTCAAAACTTTCCTCCTCGTTTACTGCAACAACCACTAACAGAGGAAGAACTTGAATGATATTTTTTGTTTGGTAAGTTTTATGATGTGTTTTAATTTTATTGTCATTTTTTTTATTTATATAGTAAATTTGAAGTGCTATTGTTCAAAACTTTCCTCCTCGTTTACTGCAACAACCACTAACAGAGGAAGAACTTGAATGATATTTTTTGTTTGGTAAGTTTTATGATGTGTTTTAATTTTATTGTCATTTTTTTTATTTATATAGTAAATTTAAAGTGCTATTGTTCAAAACTTTCCTCCCCGTTTACTGCAACAACCACTAACAGAGGAAGAACTTGAATGATATTTTTTGTTTGGTAAGTTTTATGATGTGTTTTAATTTTATTGTCATTTTTTTTATTTATATAGTAAATTTAAAGTGCTATTGTTCAAAACTTTCCTCCTCGTTTACTGCAACAACCACTAACAGAGGAAGAACTTGAATGATATTTTTTGTTTGGTAAGTTTTATGATGTGTTTTAATTTTATTGTCATTTTTTTTATTTATATAGTAAATTTAAAGTGCTATTGCTCAAAACTTTCCTCCTCGTTTACTGCAACAACCACTAACAGAGGAAGAACTTGAATGATATTTTTTGTTTGGTAAGTTTTATGATGTGTTTTAATTTTATTGTCATTTTTTTTATTTATATAGTAAATTTAAAGTGCTATTGTTCAAAACTTTCCTCCCCGTTTACTGCAACAACCACTAACAGAGGAAGAACTTGAATGATATTTTTTGTTTGGTAAGTTTGGTGATGTGTTTTAATTTTATTGTCATTTTTTTTTATTTATATAGTAAATTTACTAGAAGTACGTCTTTATTTAATTGTGTGTAATAAAGCAGTTTAGAAATAACAAAATTTAAATAATTACCCCAAAATTTGAATAAACAAACATTTTGATCATTTTAATACACCGCGCCCAACTGTGAGATTTTTTGGGCGCGCCCAACGGGAGGTTAATTTACTGAATTCACTATAATACATACATACATTCCATAATATTGAAGAATTATTGGAAGCAAAATATATCAACTGTTTGTGATTTGATATAAATCGAGCATTCTCGTACAAAAAAGCTTACACATATACAAAATGTAATAATATATTGGTTAGGTTTGCCTCCGCTGCAAAAGGAAAGCGCCGTGAAACTGAAAAGAGAGGAAATTGACTGGATGTCGAAAGAACATTTCATCTAAAATGGCTAAAATAAATAACCTCTAAAGCCATCAAAATATCATGGTATGACACTATTCCATGTAATTGGTATTTCAAATAATAGAAAGGGAAAAAAATAACAAGGCATACTAAATGGTGTGTAAACTGCCATAGGGTTCAGCATATTCCTTCAAAATTCTGTATAAACTCACTACTCATTCTTTAGTATTTTAATACGTATAATGATACTGCCTTGTGATAGGGTGGTAATTATCAGTTGTCAACTAATTATGTACCTCCAAGTCGTATAAAACACATTTTGAAGTTATTGTGACTTTTTCCACTTCTAAATAATCAAATATTGGACTTTTTGATATTGGAACTGCAATAGCCAGCCAAATGCAGGAAAAACATATCTGACATTGTCTGCTTTAAGCACTAGAAATTTCTCATGCCAAAAAATTTACAGTATGAACAAAATGAAAATGAACACCTGAAATATTTATTTAATTATTTTTTGTAGTGTAGAATCCAAATTGTATCGAAATTGTAGTCTAGATCTTACTCGAATGTGACCAGTATATGTGCGATGTAAGTACTATTAGATCTACTTTCTACATGAAGAAAGAGAGCTTAAAATGATACTGAAATTCAGGAAACTCATATATTGAAAGTTAAAGCAGCAACCAGATCATCAACCTAGATAATATTTCTTGAGACAGATTCCGCTGGAAAACAGAGGTCGGAGGTTATTAGTTAGTAATGAAGTACAAGATCTAACTACAAATCTTCATGACGGCAGCAAATATTTTCCATTTCACCATCATAAAAAATAATTTAATATTTTTACTACGAAAAAACGTGAAATAATTTCTCACTACTAAAAACATTCAAATATAGGCTATAATTCTGAGGTATTCCATATTTTTTTACCTCTAAAATGAAGTGTTGACTAACAAATTAATTTTTAAAACTTCATATCCAACGTAAAAAGAATATGCGTTAATGCCCTAATTAAGATTTTTTTTTGAATAAGGAGAATCTCATTTTCACTCAAAGTGATAACGTGATGAAAAGCGCTGCTATCATATTCACATTTTAAATTTGATATTACCGTTTTTATGATGTTTTAATTTCATTTGACTGTCAACCCGAAATTTTTTCATTTACGCTTTCGACGCCTTCCTTATATAAGGATGACATCAACCCATGAATCGATTTATGAAAATTTGAAGTGGCGTAATTTATATTTAGTCTAAGTTTAGTGGGCGTTAAGAAGGATGGCGAAAATAACGTGAATCAACTCACGAAACGTTGAATCCAAATCTGTTTTTCCAATGTAAATGAAATACCATGATTTAGCCCCAGAATAATACCTACATATGATAAGATTAATTAATTAATTAATTAATTAATGAAGTTCATTTAACAACAGGTCGTTATTGAAACAATCATTTAGAAAATAACACCAAGATGAGAAGGAAAGTAGGAGTTTCAGATGAATAGAAACATATTCAAAAAGCATATTAATAATATATTACTATTACACTTAAATTATAATAATTGACTCAGAAATATTACTGTACGAATTCAATCTATTCACTACGACTATTTATTTAAAACTAACTCACTGCGTTCACACAAATCATTTATATATTTAAATAAAATCCTACAAAGCTCTAGAAATAAATATATTTTCCTAGAAATTATTTAAAAGAAATACTGTGAATAAACCGCCCACTATAATAAAAAGTTCTAAAAAAATCATCAAAGATGCCGCCCGAAAAGCGCCCCACGAATTCGCCGAATTTTTAAAATTCTGTAGTAGCTGGACAGGGCCGTCCTAGGGAACCGCGAGGTTGTTAGTAACAATATCTTGATGGAAGCTAGATATTCAAATAGCCGTATATTTTAGGGCTACTAATTTTTCTTACATTTTGTAACTATTTTAAATACACTATTCACTGTCCCAAAAATTTTGTAATTAGTAGCATTTGCCAAATTTGAATATTTCATAATTAATTGACGAGGGACTGTATTAACACAATGTGTAATAGTTTTCCATCAAAATATGATATTCAAATTCCAGCAAATTGAAAATTTTCGATTTCCAAACCTATAGATCGCCATTAAATTAGTTACCTGTCAAGAGTTTTTTTATGATTATCCATTATCTACATAATAACTAATTCAATACCAAGTTAAGTATCTACAGAATGTCTTCTGGAAAAGATATTATGAAAAATCACTCTCTTCCACCTCTTTGTATGTTTAGTTGTTACACGACTCCAGTTTCAAGCAATTACATCCCAATTATTCAGCAGCAATAACAATTGTTACAGTTGTTGCCTTTCCTTGAAGAGTAGTTTAGCTTGAATGTTCTTTAAATATTTTGTATAATAGCTCAATTTCATAAACATCTAGATATGCAACATAAATGAACGGATGAGCTAAACATTGTTTATGTCATAAAACATTTCATACAAAAACATCCAACTATAAATAAATGTCATCTCTGGTAACATTAGATACCCAATCGTTGTGAAAATATACATTGATTATTGTGTTAATTATTATAGTGGTATTATATGATTATTATAATTTTTGGTGTTTAGATGAACAATAATATGTGGAATGAAATATTTGTTAGAATAAAATAATAGTGTTTCGAATAATGATAAAATTTTCTAATAAAAAACTTCAACAAGAATATTTAGTAGTCGTGGATAAAGTTGGTATTCTGTTCGCTTATAATGAGTTATTATTCACTCGGTGATTCATGCTACCACATTAATAAGTTCATTATGCACTCGTGATTGATATATTATTTTCATGGATTCATTTTCATCAACAATTTCATTTAGTGGACGATTGATAGTAAATTTAGAACAATTACCTCCATCATAAATTCCCGAAGATGGTCCATGTTGCTGCTGATAAGAAACCTTAGATACTTGTTAAAGATTTGATTCCCAAATTTCATCAGATATTTCAATTTGTGAAGATGGAAAATACAATAATTCATTAGAAAACTCAATTTTGTCGTAGTTTTATTTTTTCGTATATTTCTAGTACTATGCGGTTTTGACCTTGTATTTTTGTGTTCAATTGATTTAAGTGATGTAAAATATTTCTCAAATATGCCAATTCGGTCAATTATTCCTCAATGAACCGATTCAGCGTTCGTATTTTTTAATAATTGAAAATATTTCGATTCCCGTTCTATAGAAAGAAATTCATTATTTCGATCACGTATTTCAATACTTGGTGTAGATACGCCTGCGTTTCTCGTGTAGCCAATTTTTCTTGATGTTAAATGCTGTTATTATTGCAAACTCATAGACTTTTTCCTTGTTTTTGACAAAATGTCCTATACAACTTCATATAATTACTGGTGTTGTATCTGTGTTGCACAATTTTGCAACTACATACACTATCAGCTGTAAAGATTCTTCAGTATCCACTAATGAATGATTTGAATAAAAAATTATATCTCTGTTTGGAAAATTGTGATTAATTGTTCTACAATATCAAATGATATTGAGATTTTCACCACACCGTAAGAAATGTGTTGCATCTCTTATTTTATAGATACATACAGTGAACACAGTTTAGTGAAACTTAAAATAGTAGTCATTAACTCATTAGAGTGCGGTTAGTTACTTACTAAAAACTTTTCCTTCTTTATTCGTATTTGAATTCGTTTATCTAGTTTGTGGACATGCTGTTTTAGAAAAGTCACTGCACAGTTATTCACTGAGGAATGTGGGGCATGATCTTCATCTACTTACTCCACGGTCAGAGTTACTTAAAAGCTCAATCATGTCCAATGCGAAAAAAATGCACAATCATTTGCCATTTAGAAGTTCCTATATTCTACACACTGACTCAGGATGAATATTTGATAATTTTATTGTATTGTATTTTTAGTGTGTATAGATTTAGATTTTAGTTTACTTATGTATTTATTAATTTATTTGTGTTATTGTTTTGTAGTTATTTATAGCCATTCTAGTGGTTCATATGGAACAGTGCATTTCAAGTCGGTATTATAAAGCTCAAAAAATCCATGGTACTCAAAAATATCACTGAAAATTCTCGCGATCCGATCTTAAGCCCACCGACAGTAAGAAACACTCCATAGATAATTTCAAATGTGCAAGCTTACGCAGTACGGTAACTTCAAAATTTGGCAAGTGCGCCATACATAGTGCGCATTCACCATACTATAGAATATTAAAAATTTTATATTGAAATATAATTTTTATGTTCTGGCACCATTTCAACCCTCTGATTTTGTTAAAGTGTTAATATAGATATAAGGGTATATCAGATATCACATACCAATATCGTGAGGTTCAGGATATTAATATGAATATTTTTCGAATAAAAAAAGTCATTGTCATTTACGTAATAACATAATAACTTCAAATAATTAACTCTGAATTTAAGATCTCAATAAACGAGTTATTATTATTGACAGGAGAATTAAAAAAATATCAAATAATATGGAAAAACCCAATTTTCAAATATTGATATTTTATAATCATAATTTAAGTCTATAACTGGAATTTAACTCCCTAAAAGGAACGATCCCTGTTGAATATAAATTATCTAAAATCACTCTCGAAGGTGATTAAAGTTTTTTTTCACATTTGGTTCATATAGCCTTGGCGCCTTCCATTAGTATCACATGTTTCTGTTTTACTTCCTAACGTATTATGTTTCTCATTAAACTGCCAAATAGAAAGCTCTTGATGTTATTTTCATAAATAACATGATACCTCCCACACTTAGTAATTTATTAGAAGTTACATTTGGAAATTCCAAGGAAGTTTTCACTAAATGTATATTATTTGAGAAAATAATAACAAATATAAGTTTACTTTCCAAATAGACTGAATAAACTCACGTCCAACGATATACGGACGAGAGTTCAGTGACCACTAAATTTCTAAAATAACTTTGTCATGTCTTCAATCTTCTTTGTTATACCCTCGTAATGTGAGTGAGCAAATGTCGATCGTAGCATATTACGGTTAATACTTTTTACCAATTTCAAATTTTACGTAAAAATTCCACGAAGTTGTACAGATTGTTTACTTCCTTCTCTAATTCCCATTAAGGAAGTTGTATTAAAGCAGAATATCTTATCTTTTGTTTTAACAGGCTAAACATCGTTGAGATATATAGGTACGTTATATGAAATTGCTGATGTTCATTTGTAATGAATTGGTTATCGGAAGGCATTTCATAGTTGTATGTTATACTTGTTCACGTTTTGATTAATGTTAGTACAAAACATGATATTTGCAAGAGATTCAGTTCATTATTTTTCCAGAAAAAGGAGTGATCTGACTACCATGTAAGTACCACCATAATACCGAAAGTATCAACAAGACTCTTATACACAAAAACTTATGAAAATGGTACAAGCCGCTTCCAAGATAATTGAGGCGTTTCATATGTAAAACTTTGTATTGAATTATCGACATATTAGGAATAAACTACTGAATTTTCGGTGAGTTCCGGAAGCTTTTAATGATCATGAACCACTCAAATAGGTCCGCATCTCACAAGTAGCATGATGAATGCATAAAGCATTTCCTGAAATTGCAACATTTCATCAAAAACGAAAAAACATGAGATGATCATTGTAGGTACTCCTTAATGACACTGCTCATAGAGATACGGCTAAAATACACTGCAACTGTTTCTATGAAATGTGTCACAAAGCTCCTAACGATTTTCACGTTTTTTTGCACCTCACGAAATTCCTGTCAACCGTTGAACATTTTTGGAAACAAAGAAGAGCTGAATACGTCACAGGCGGTAGATCATTTCGACAAAAGGATGGTAAAATCGATCTCACGACATGAAGAGTGTCTAAATTTCTATGTTTAGATATAGCTTAAACATAATTGTATTTGTTATGAATAGATACAATCTTAAAAGTACGAGTTACGTTTTATAAATAGGGAAACTAATTTTTCATTGTGTCCGTTACTTCAATCAATATTTAATGTAACTCTGTTTATAATTTTATCAAGTTATAATACAACAAAGACTCTATAGAATTATTCTTGGCGTAATTAAGATAGAAGACAATATTCAAAAATAGCAAGTTCACCTGCATGTTCCCATTTAGAAAGTCTCAAATCATTTTCCAAGAAGTACAAAAATATGGGAAAACTTGGTCGAATTAAATATCGAACCAGTCATTTCACTTTGCATGTAAAAAATATGGTATCAATTCGTTTTTATGTTATTCAAAATTATTTTGAGCGTTCTTAAATTATTTGTATATCAATTTATTCGGAATCAATTTTATCATACAAGAACCCTATATTATAGATTTTGATTAAAATATTGTTGAATAATGATTGTCATATTTCAATTAATGAATCGGAGAAGTGAACGTATGTTTTTGTAAATGATTTTTAGAAATTATTTATAAGTTTTTTTGTTGACTTTCAGTACCACCACCCACCCAAGTATTCTATTGGTTAGTTGGGATTAAATATAGTGTTTTAGACTATTCATATTTGAGATTTTATTGAAGAATTTGAATTTATATAGTATTCATCGTAGGTGGTGACATTGTGATTGTTTGGAAACCCATCTTAAGTGTCAGTCGAGTTTTATCACTAAATATTCAATTTATTGTTAAACCTTCATAAATTTATCATCATTTCAGATCTTCAATTCTGTATAGTTAGTTAAGCTATTTTTCTATGCTGTAAATGACATAAATTTTATTTTATTATAGTTACAGTTAGGCATGTTTTGGAAATCTGATTCGGTTTCTATTTTCAACATCTTCCAGCAGGTGTCTTTTTAAAACACCACAATGTCATCTAAAAGCTGAAGAGCTCTTATTGGCTATCCAGAATGAGTAAGCTATTCTTATATTATATGAATAATTATCTTTATCAACGTTTGACTCATAATGTATATTTACAACCTTGATAAAGACTTTTGGACAGTTTCATTATATATTAGGAATGACAACAATTTCAACAATGAAATATGGACAATATTTATTCCAGAACTATGCCTCGTGGAATGCCACAAGTAACACTTTTTAATTTATACGGACAGACTGTTTGCTATCGTTCAAATGGCTTTTGAATAGTTTTCAGGCAGTTCCTCTTACTCTTGTGTCTTCTTATGTATCCAATAATAAATAATGTTTTAGGGTATCAAATGCCTTCGATAGATATATCAGTATTCACAGAGAGGGTTTTCCCTAATCTATCCCACTGTGGAGTTTTGATGTTGACCTAATCACACCCCGAGTGGATATTCTCTTACGAAATCTTAAATTGTTCATTAGAAATTTGCTTAAATATTTCCTAAAAGTTGTTTAGTCTTTCACAGATTGGTAACACAATAGCCAATTTGAACGCATCGAGGCATATGCCAGATTAAAAAATTTTATTTATTATGATGGTGGAAGATGTGAAAATTTCTTCCCTGATGGCGACCGTTTTTTTTTGGAATTGTGTATTAAAATGTGAGTGTAGTATGCAGTATGCATGATTACTTAATAAGTTGAAAGGGAGGGATTTGAAGAGAACAAAAGTGATTCACCGTTACAAATAGCACTTCTAGTTAGTTGACCATACTCAGTATTCACCAGATCTGCCCTAAAGTGACTTTTTTCTGTTTCATTACCTAATATTTTTACATGAAGGGAAGATATTTTTATTAAACGTCAATTTTTAGACGGCAATTCTTATTTGAAATAATTGCGGGAGCAATTGTGGCGATTTAAATTCTGAAAAATGGGAATCATTATGGAAAAAGCTGTAGGGTTTCTTTGTTGGGTCGGAGTATAAACTTATTTATATACCACAAATAGAATTTTACAAAATTGTAAAGCAAATAGAAACACAAGAAATAAATAAATAGACTTTCCTCAAAATTATTTGAAAGAAATACTGTAATAAACCGCTTTCTATAATAAAAAGTTCATCAAAGACGTGTCCGCCGTTTAAAAAAAGATTACAGGCGCCAAGACAGGGCCGGCCTAAGGACCCATTTTGAGAGTTTCTTCCTAACAGTATGTTAATGGGTGAAATAAAACCAAGTGAAATTTGCTACTACTCTTAATTTTTCTTAACAATAGGATGAATTTCCCATATTTTTTAGTTATTTTTCCTAGTATTGGTTTGTTTTGCTACTTATCACTATCTGATATGTATTTGACAATATTTTACGTTGGAAGCAAAAATTTTTACAATTAGTTTCTTAAAGATAGATAGATAGATGGAAATAACTCATCAAAAGTAAAATTTATTGTTTAACTGTCAAAAGTACAAAAACGAATGACCAACCAACAACATCTCAAACAATTGAATCTCTTTTTCTTAACAATTATTGTAATACCGCAAACTTAATCGAATATCCAAAAGACGCTCAACTATATCTAAAAACTGGTGAACTGACATACCGTTCATATCCTTTGTAGTTGATGCCAGAATGAATCTATAGAAAAAAATATGTATTCCTATATCAATGTTTGCCAAACTAGTACTTTCATTTATTCACTCTATTATTATTAAATAGTAAAAGTAGCCGATATGAATGCAAACATCATTTATATCTATAGTTTATAGGCCATGAAATGGTGATATTCCATTTTATTTTTTATCAGATGCCCATTTCCAAGTCATAAAAATGTAATAACTGTCTTCTGCTAAGAAAGACACATAAAGATGTAGTAAAAGGGTCCATATTGATTTCCGCTCCTCTGAACCATTTACCCAGCTATAATAAAACTTTTTGTGCATTCAATATTTTGCAATCAAAAGTAACCTACAATCTTTTGTGCCATAACATAAACCGAATGTGAATCGCGAATGAAAAGATGAGTAACCGAAATAAGTGATTATTCAACTGGAGAGAACATTCTGCATACTTCCGTAAATCTGAGATCTTTGGTAGATAGTATTCAAAGGACAACGTTAAATTTATTTGGAATTTCCGCTGGCATTTCAAACGGATTTATGGAATTTCAACGCTTTATTTAGGACAAATAACGACCAACTTAACCACAGTCTTTAATCAATAATATTTAGTGTATTGCGGACAAATGGTATTCAATTGCGATAGTTTGAAAACTTTCTATTATGTTTATACAAAGTGGTTTACTTTTTTGAGCATAAAACGATCTGCTCTCGACTATGAATAATGATCTTATCAGTTCGACTTTGTAAGTGAATCGCCCTCTGATGAGTGAAGTTCTTTAAGTAATGATGTTTGTTTTTACTGAAGGATTCCCTGAACAACCGATCCCTGACTATAGTCATGGGTTTTTTTTCATCACATATCAAAGATTTTACAAATAATTATGGAATTATCTATTAGAAATAATGAATTGATTATAGTCACACTTAGCGACGTTGCTCAAACATTTCGGTTTTTCGATAAGTCCAACAATATGTTAAGCGATAGAAACCTCTTTCAAAAATTCTCAAAAAGACGAAAAACGTCATAAAGTGGAATGAATTGGTTCGAAATACCTTTAAGTTTAGGAATAAGTGAATTAATTGGATTTCAAACCTCTCTTAATACGCTGAAAATACAGAAATGCTCATAACGTCTTTTTTTTTTCAACATAAAAATGTGGATTTTTTTAAGAGACACGTTGGCAAATATTATCAACGACTGACCGTTCAATGCAAAGTGAGCTATTAGCTCCGATCATAGAGATGAAATTACAAGAAGTTATTCAAATCCCTGGTCTTCCTCTAATAAAGAACAGGAAAAAATAAAAGACAAAACGCTACATAATCGTAACGAATATCACTTTTAATTTGGACTAATCCTTAAAAAAGCTAGTCAAGCTACACTTCCGTGTTTTTTGCAGATAATGCCCTGAAAAAATGAATTCGTGATATGTCATATACAGGGTGTTTATAAATTCATGAAACAAAATCGTATGAAGATAGGTGTTTCCTATAACACTATAAATTTGCTCAGCTCACTACTTTCTTAGATATCACCCTTAAAAGATATTGCAATAGATGACACGTAGGCTACGTGTATAATTTATTTTGACTAGAGTTGGTAATTTCCAGCATTTATTATGAATCGTATTAAATTTTACACCTGTACTGTTTTCCATAGTTAGTCCTTTGCGAGTGCAGTAAAATCAAAGAATTTGAAGTTTTTAGTATAACTGATATTTTAGAAAAAAAATCTCAATTTCAGTCACCGCATTTTAAGGTTGATATCTCGGAAAAGGATGGACTGAAGAAATTTTGTTAGAAGAAACAACCATCTTCACTTTATATGAGCAATCACCAATTTTTTTACATGAATTCAGAAACTGACATGACTCTAAAGTTCAATTTCATGAGCTCGTATTCATTCATTTCTGCAAGTTGAGTTCCTGTTAATTTTTTTTGTGATTAAATGCAGAGTTAATAAATCAGTAGTGAATCCAAAATGACTACTGCTCATAAAAAAACGTAACTAGATTTCTAGTAGGTAAACTGTTTACCTCCAGTCTGTGGAGACGATAACTTGGTTAACCACATAAGCATAAGACAGTGTTTTTGTTAGTGTTGGTGTAGTAGTAATGTAAATGGTGTGTTAGGTAATGATATACTTATACGGTATTGTGATCGTATAAGAACGTATGATGAGGTAGCTCACTAATGTATCGATATGCAAATATTAATCAAACTACCAAAACTTCAGTTTGGTGGTTCATAAACCTCATTGAAGGAGTGTATTTAACTTAACCTCTCCAAAATTAGCTCATCATAAGCCATAATTCATTATGATAAATTTATTTTTATCCACAATAATAATTATTCCTAAAAACGACAATCTATGTCTATATGCTTGCGGTGAATCCATAATTTTCAACTCAACATGATTGCAAATAGTTTTTTGAGAAATGTTTAAAGCTGTCGCAAGCTATCGTTGCGTTATTTGACGATTCCTACCAATTCCATTATCCATCTATCATGGAACTTGTTATAACAATAACTTATATTTTAAACATTTTATGAATAATTTGATAAGATATATCGTATAGAAGTAACAAAACTAAATTATTTACGATCGACTCAAAATCGGATCGTAGAAAAACTACCTCAAATGAAAACAAAACTAGATGCTTGTTTAATTTTAGATTAATTTCCGCATTTAAGTCCTAGATAAATCTAGAGATCTTGATATTTTGCAAACATCAATTTATTGAATTTACGTTAAATTCCATCTATAAAAAAATATCTGAGATGAAATGTTTTTTAACACAATGTAACCATAGAAACGATCATAATTTCTCATATCAGATTCTATTTTCCGAAGAGGTTACAATTTGTATTGAAGAAAATATACATCATATTTGTTAGGAAATATATTTTATTCGCAAAAAATATATTATTAGTATTATCTATAGTATTAGGTATCGAAGCAATAAAAAATATGTAAGGAGGAATTGACTACAATATAGATTAGAGGAAATGTGGGCGGTAGAAGCTTTTCTTGGTTTCTACCAAGATTATACACGGTTGATGAATTTTCAAGAGTAAAACTATTAATTGTATGACTCAATTATTTTTAGATTATTTTCAATTGAAATCAAACAAATTATTCCCAGTGCGTAATTGATGTACCATTCAATCAAAATGTTTTTGTAGAGAAAAAAATCTGTAACTGAAAATGGATGATGAATATTTTGGTTTTTACTGTTCTATACATTTTGTTATGTTTCCTGCTACTTGATTTATTGCCATTCACCGTATTGGTTTGAAGTTTTTTCACCTTTTGTTTCAAATAAATGTCCTCTATTAATCAATTCATAAAAAAATACAGACCCCTCAATTCGAGGACATTGATCGAATGGGCACTTTCAATTATCAATCAGTTCCTGCTGTTAAGTGTCCTCAACGGAATACCTGCGGATATTGTTGATAAACAATATTTCATACACCCACCAAATATAGTCACTACAGGGATCAGTTAACGTGATAAAACTCTTAACGCTTCTGTCTCTTTCATATTTACTAAACATAGTAAGCCATTACTGAAATGACACAAAAAATGAACAACAATAAAAGTATATTTTTACTCTTAAGAAGTATTGTACATCAAACTAATTGTGAGCTCTGTTTAAAAAGATAAATAGTGGTCAATCGTTATGTCTGAATATTCGATCTCAAAACCTTTCTTATGACGTGTTACGCATTATATTTTTAAAAATGATTAGTTATAATTTGATTTTTTTAATTGAGATTTCCCAAATGAATATTATCAAATATGGGGGAGGAATGTTTTCTGTGTCCTATTTCTTATAATCAATTCAACTCTAATTGAGGTAAAATAATTGAAGGATATTTCATTCTTTATTTCAATTGCAATTCGGTGAGAAGTATGCATTATCCAATAATTTCTGATTCTGTACGATACCTTTCTTTTAATTTTTACTCTTGTAGGCATTTTTCTAAGTTATAACATTTCAGATCATTCGTTGCATTTCAAATTATTATTAAAGCGCTTATATGATTGGCCTAGTTTGTTAACCTAAATTTAGAGTTGATAATTCAATAATTTTTCAAAACGGCTTTATGTACTTGACTTTTCAATTGTTAGAGCTAGAGAATGATGTGAGATCTTCACTAGTATTTCTTTAGGTATAGTTTCTCATCGGAAGTCTGTGCTCACAAGTTATTGTCGTTTTTATACCAAAATATTTCACAAATACTAAATGAAATATTTCTCACATATTCTGACACAACTTCATTCACTGATTCATTGAAATTCCTCATTCTGTTTTGATTATGGATAGTGAGTACAAAATTTCAATAGATTATGTTATATCGAGATCTGAAATTTAGAATTAACGGAAAAATACTGTCAAATAACAGAAATAGATTAAAAATAGTTGAACAATATTAGTGCCAATGAAAGTTAGAGATAAAAAATTGATTTGCTCTCCGAGGTACCGGCTCTTCTAGCAGTTGTGGACAACACATCACGATTCGGAGCAGGACAATCACTTTTCCCCATTTTACCCTGAATATATTGTTATCAAAACTAAATCAACGTATATCAGATTTCCACATTGTTTGATATTTTCATCTATATCTATATTTCAGAATGTTTTCCCAAAAATTTCTCTCAAGCCGATAAATTCTATTTAATAATCTAAATAATCTAAGAGAAGTTTATTCTTTATTATTCCAATTAACTAGTTTTTTATCTCACTATGGTTTTGACAGTGAAGGAATCGGCTGATAATGAAACACTTTGGCAGACACGTCGAAGTATCATGAGCTCTCACAGGAGAAATTCTTATGATTAGTTTTCCAAATTTTTGGTTTTTCATCTTTTTCCAAATTGATATGGGTATAAAGATCATTCTCGTTTTTTGTCTCTCCCAATCAGTTTCCAGGCCCCTTATCCTTCTTCCATCATATTAAGAGAATCGATATTAATGTCTCACCCCAAATCCTCAAATGTTGCACGTCCGTCCTGAAACATACTTGATAAAACTCATATTAATCCAGGCAACTGTTAAAATTCTGTGTTTTTGTGGGTTGTCACATTTTATCAATTGTCTATTTTAGTCTTTTATTCCTGCTTTTGTTTGTTCCAGTTATGTACTCCTAGACACTGCATATCTTGTACAATCGTATTTTTATGTCTATTTCTTTGGCTCCCTGGCAGTTTTATCTCTATCGGTCTCCATTCTGTAATTTCCCTTGTGTCCTACCGTTTTTCCATTCCTTTAATGTTGATTTCCATTTGCTTCAATTGTATTCACTATATCTTCATTTTCTAATATATTCTAATAACAAAGTTCATAAAACCTCTATATTCTATTCTTAGCTTTCAGTGGTCCATTAATTTTTATAATTATTCTCCTTCCATATATTCTTAGTTGTTCTTCGTCCAAATGTGACGAAGAACAACTAAGTCTTACATTGTCCACATCGTATGTAATTACTGGTTACATCGCAGTCTTGTAGACTCTTGATTTGGTTGCTCAGCTTATTATCTTGCTCTGCGTTATGATTTTGTACATATCATATGCCATTACTCCTGCATGGATTCTTCGTCTTGTCTAATTTTTTGAGTAATTTTTGCAGTTTATTAGTTCCTAAATACTCCTTCTCTTCAATTTACATATATTTTGTCTGTTTCTAATTTATTTTCAATCCTCTTTACCTACCTCAATTTTTTCTAATGTATCTTTAAGACTTTTTCGGTCTCTTGCTGTCAAAGTGAAATTTTCAGCGTATTCTATTATCTATTTATTTTATTTATTAATGATACTTCCATCGATATTACATTCACGAATTATGCCTTCCACTGCAGTGTTAAATAATATCGCTGAGAGTCACTAACCGTGCCTTACCCCAACATTTATTTAAAAAACCTCAGATGGCTCTATTTTTTCATTTCCACTAATCGTATCATCTTTTGGGATACTTGAAGTTTACCCAGGCTCTTTATAATAGTCCTCCTTTTCAAACTGTTGCTGGTTTAAATTCGATGCTTAGGCTTTTCATACTAATGATGTGCTTGTAGCTTTTTTCGATTACTTGTTTTATAGCATGTATAGCATCTACTGTTGATTTTCTACTTTATACTTAAAAATTTTTCCAAAAAGTAACGACAAACAAGCTTACGAATCTACTGGGTAGATGAGGATCATACGTCTAGTGTCTATCACTTGAATTATCTCATTTTCAATTCAATATTGAAACAAAGAATAGTTCTGACTTTAAGATAATTTACGCCCAAACGAGGCTAAAATATAGATGGGAGATGACAAGCTTATGAAATTTTTTGATGAATTCTAGGCAATCTTTGACTACCGTGATTTGCAATATAGAACAAATTCATCTTGGGACTTAGTTGCCAGTGCAATTATCATCGAAATTAACTAGGATCTGATATATTATTTATTTATATGCCTCAATTTGGATATCTATACATTTAAACAAACTTCGTTTATTAGTGCTTGTAGTCTATTCTGAATTTATCCTTTAACCCTTCAGCAGGCGCGCCGGTGTACAAAGTACACCGTTTTCGTCTTTTGAATGGTTTGTCCTTATTGTTTTAGGGATAACGTTCTATTTTTAGCTTCAACCTTTCTAAAACAGATATAATTGGCTGGTCCTTCTGATGCTTTCAGTTATAAACTTTCTTCCAAATAGTAGGAATCTTTTCAATGTATTTCACCAATTTTTAGAACAATAAAAGTAAATTGTAGCCAATCAGAAATAGACAAATACAAAGTTTTATTTATTTTTCATATGTATATTAGCCATATAGAATTTTAATTTTCTATTTCAGGTCTTATATTGTACGTTTAGATGATTTGACTAAACAAAATATTGGCTTGAAAATAAATAGAATTTTATAACGAAAACTAGTTCTTACTTATTTTTTATTTATGAGTACATTTATTAACATTTGATAACTTGTTATGAGATACAATATTGAAATTGTCATTGAAAAATAAATTACAGCTATTACAAAAAGAATAATGAACGTCGAAAGGGACCGTGTACTTTGTGCAACACGAGCCTGCTGGTGTTCTATTTTTATTGTCTGTTTTTAGATGCGACGATAAAAATACTAGAATAAAAAAGACAATTAAACAACATATTTTTTTTTTACAAAATTCGCATCAACCGTATACTGGTTATTAGCGATTTAGTAAAGATTAAGTATTTAATCTATGAATAATTGTTAAATTAATTTTATGATAGAGATCTGTTTAAGGTAATTTTTAAGGTAAGTAATGTGTGTGTGGTATGTTTGGTATGTTCTTTTGTCTTGAGAAAAGAATATAGCGAGTATTTGTAGTTGAAAAATTAAAACCAGTTTTTTGTGACCACAGTTCTAAGTTATGGATAAAAGCTTGACATTGTGAGAAGAGGTTTTTAATATTTTTTCCTTTACAGTAAACAACTAAGTCATCTGCGTATAGTCGAGCTTTTACTGGTAACTTTAAGTTTTTCAGGATGTCGTTGATTGCGATGATAAAGAGTGTGGGACTTATGATTGATCCTTGGGGTACACCATTATTAAAATATGTTTTTTCGGAGGTGGTGCCGTTGCTTTTAACTTTAAATGTTCGGTTTCTCAGGAAGTTTTTGATAAAATCCAGGCAGTGACCATGTATGTTGAATTCGTATAATTTTTTTATGATGTAATCATGCCTTGCAGTGTCAAAAGCTCGGTTAATGTCAAAGAAAATAGTTAGACAGCTGCTTTTTAAGGCAAATGCTTCGTTGATTTCACTTTCCAAGTCTATTATGTTATCCAGGGCTGATCTTTGCTGTCTATATCCGCTTTGTTCCGGTATAATAATAACTTTTTTCTAGAGTCCAGAGCAGTCTGTTGTTTATTATTTTTTCCATTAGTTTGCACATAGCACATGTGAGTGATATAAGTCTATAGGATTCAGGATGGGTTCTAATAGTCTGTGGTTTCGGTATAGGAATTATTATGGATTCACGCCATTTTTCAGGAAAGTTATGCTGCAGCCAGATGGTATTGAATAGGTTAAGGATGTATTATGTGGGTAATTAAGGGGAGATGTTTCAAGAAGACAAATGGTATTTCATCTGGTCCTGGTGACGTGTCTTTCAGGCTTGAAAGAGCTTCATCATATTCTTGAATGGTGATAGGTAAATTTATGGGTTCGTTTTCATCGAATTGTATCATTACCTCATCCTTTTCTTCTCTCTCGTGGATGATAACAGTATCATCAGAATTGCGTGTGATGGAGCGGTTTTTGTAAGTGGTAGCTAGTAGTGAGACTATTTTGGAGTTAACTGTGGTTGTGCGTCCGTCTTTCTCTAGCATCTGTGCTTGTGAAGTCCTGATATTTTTCTCACTCTTTCCCATACCTGCGTCATGGGTATTTCAGAATTCATTGTAGGGACGTATTCTGTCTAGGATTTGCGCTTAGCAGTTTTTGTTGTACGTCTAGCTTCGGCTCGTGTTTTCAAAAATTCGATTTTGTTTGCTGATGTATTGTGTCTTTTATATCTATTGAAAGCTTTTTTGTTGCTCTTTATTGCTGATTCGCAGACACTATTCCACCACGGCATAGGATTCCGTCGTTTCAGACGAGTAGTTCTTCCGATTGATATGTTTGCTGCTTGCTGAAAAATTCTAATAAGGTTTTCTAAAGCTTCGTCTATATCTGATATAATTATGTAAGTTGTGAAACTTTCTGAGATAATTGTTTTGAAAGAGCCCAGTCTGCTTTTTTTAAGTTCCATTTTGGATATAAGTCGTGGTTGTGATTTGGTTTTCTATTGTTATGAATGACGATTGGATAGTGGTCACTGTTGTAGGTATAGTCCAGCCGATCCCAGGAAAGAGCTGGAGTCAAAGTTGGGTCACAGATAGTGAGGTCAATACGTGAACACTGTCCTGATTGTATGTTAAATCTAGTTGTCTTCCCATCATTTAAGATGGAGAGATTTGCGTCATCAAGAGTATCTCCTAGTAAGCGACCTCTGTGGTTTATTGATGTTGATCCCCACAAGGTGTTATGGGCATTGAAGTCTCCGATTATTATTCTAGGATGAGGAATTTGTTCCAATATTTCATTTAATTCTTTAGCATCTACTTGATATGCTGGAGGGATGTATACATTGCATATATTTACTTTTGGATTAGTGTGTAGTTCGATAGCTATGGCTTCAAGGTTTGTACGGATCGTGATTTCTGCAGCGTGGAGAGATTTTTCCACAAATATTGCTACTCCTCCGCTAGCTATTTCAGCATTTATTCGGTTCTTGTAGAAGCTGTTAAATTGCCTGAACGGTTCGTTGTTATTGTATTTGAAATTGGTTTCTTGAAGACAAATAACTTCGCATTTCTGTTTGGGTAGGATGGTTTGCTACATTGGTAAGTTGTTATAAAAGCCATTGATATTCCATTGTAGTATAGATGTAAAGTCCATGAGAATACGGGGAGAAAAATATTAAAGTAAATTATTGGTTCAGTTAGTTAATATTTGTTTGAGATGATTCACTTTCTGTTTCTGAGAGGTCCGTTTCTGGTATGTTCAATTGTAGGTGAGAAAACAGTTTCCTCTTGAGTTTAGTGCATCTGCTTTTGATAGATCTGCGCTCAAAGAAAGGGTAAATTTTTGTTAGCATGTCTATTAATCCAGTAAAATCATTTGTGTAGTTCTTTATTATACTAATTGGATCAGATGAGCCGTAGACATTTTCAAAAAGGTCAGATATCTGGTTGTGGTCCAATATGAAAGGAGGATTCTGTTCTGAAATGACTTTTCTAATTGGTTCCATGAGAATTTCTGTAGAGATATCTGGTTTATTTTTAGGCTTTTTACTTGGCCTATTTGGTTTGGGGAAAGACGGTTTCTTAATGTTCTCTGGTTTAATTCCTTCTGTTTGGGGGGGAGGAGGCGTAATTATTTACACGTAGTTGCGTTTGGTGCTGTTTTGCGGAATTTCTTTTATGTTTATGGGGGGTACATTCTGGGAGTGAGGTGTTATAGGGGTTTCTGAAGGGATCTTGGTGTGTGTTTGTGGAGTATTGGCTTCGGTATTTTGGGGCTGCTGGGAAGGTTGGGTGGGGTTTTGTGGTAGTTCAGCTATTTGGAGTTGTTCATAAGTTTGTAATTGGGAGTTTTTACAGTTTGCTGCAGTATGACCTGGTTTTTTACATGTAAAACATAGTAGACGGTCTTGGAATAGGTAAATTCTGTAGCTGGTGTTCTCGTGTGTAATCATTAGACAGTCGGGTATTTGGATTGTGGATGGTGAAATAAAGATTTGTCTTCTGAAGCTGTAAATGTGGTTATATTCTGGAATTGTGGAGCTAATTTCGAGGAAAGACATTGGTGAGAGTGTATTGAGACCTATTTTGTTAAGTTCATCGATTAGAGCTAAGTGTGGTTTGGTGGGGCATACATTTGAGAGTATCAATCTTTCGGAAGGTGTTATAAGCTTTCGAGCTTGGATCGAAGTGTTGTTGATAATGATCAGCCCTTTATGAAAGGTCATGAAGCGGTCTACAGTATCTTCATTTGCGAGGTACATGCATATTCTATTGTTTGATAGCCTCGATGTGAATAGTATATTTTTTGGACCGAATAGTTCTCCAAGTGATATCAGGTAATCTTGAATTTTCAGGTTATCAACAGCTGGAAAAACAATTGCTTGATGTTTTGTAGGAAATTGTGGTTGACTAAGTATAGATGAGTATGTTTTTGTAGGGTTTATATTCTGAGAGCTTCTGTAGTCAGAAGTCCCAACATTTGTATTTTGCATCATTAATTTTAGAAATATTTCCTCTTTGGTTCTAGAATGCGGACCTGTTTTGGCACAGGCCACTTCATATCAAGTTGATAAGAGCTGGTTTGTTTTTTTTGCGAATTCTTTTTCCAAACCGGCGCGGTGTAAAATTGATAGCACAGTGTGTAACAAATTCACTGTTTTAGTATGAATGTATGATATTCTACTTACAGTAATGTCTCTGAGTTAAGAACACTTCTAAACGATTCTATCTATAGTTTCATAGATTTTGGGACTGTGATAACTATCGAAAAAGAGTTATTTTTATAGGAACTGACACTTTCACTGTTAACGTTACGGTTGTCAGAGCCGGACTCCAAACAACAACCTTGTTGCAATTGGATTCATATGTGATCTTCCGTAGAAAACTGCATACGCTACAATAGATGAAATGCTGATTCTCTTTAGAGGACGGTGCAGTTTTATGCAGTATATACCGAATAAACCATCGAAGTTTGGCTTAAAATGTTTGTATTGTGCGACTCTAAGACTTTTTATGTAGGTAATTTGAACGTTTATTGTGGTCAACAACTAGAGGGTCTATATAAAAAATTAAACACACCCGATAATATAACGCATCGTTTGCTGTAACCATGGAAAGGAAGAATTGAAATTTGACAATGGTATACAAGCTATCCTTTAGCCGTGAATCTCATTTAAGATAAAACAACAATTGTTAGAACAATAAGAAAAAATAAAGTGAAACTGCCGTCAGAGTTTTTACCCAGTAAAATAAAGAAGTCGACTCATCTATCTATGGGTTCCAAAAAAAGACATCAAAACTGTGTCATAAAGAATTATATATATATCTCATGAAGCCACATCTTAAAGAAAGAGCAGAGATATACCGATAATCGTATTTTTCTACATAGAAATAGAAGACCTCAAGAAGAGCAGCTTGAAAATGAGCCAGCAGCAAAAATACAGGTGTTTTTTCTGCGGAAGGCATAAAAATAGTTTGACAACGATGAAGTGTCATCTATGTTATAGATCTTTGTGCAAAGAGCATGCAAATAAAGTAATTATTTGTCCTGAATGCAACAATAACGGAGACATCACGGAGATGAAATTTAGTGTGTAGATGTAATGTACCTACATTTGCTTCGTGAGGTATAATTTGTGTAAAAATGCATATTTTCACAGTTATTTTTCTATTAAAGGATTTTTCATTAGTTTTTATGAGAAGTTTTGATTAGTAAAATCATAGCATACATATTTGTTCTTATTTAACTTCTTTTCATTTGTTGTTTTGGTAGTGTACAAAATATACCACGCATTTACTTGTGTTGAAATATTAAGCTCGTGTAGTTAAAGGATAAACTGAATTATTCTTCTCCAGCTTTTGCGAAAAGCATTTCTTTCTACTTTTCATGACGATTCTGCAATTAATCCTGAAATAGAGAAGTCGCAGATTATTATAGACTACAATTACAATAAAGAAGGGGCCGATACAGAGGTTGGAATGTGTAGTACATATCTTGAGTACAGGAAAACACTGTTAAACATAGCTGGAATAAACAATCAAATTTTATATAACACGACGCTCAAAAATTCAGTCTTTTCCTAAAAGGATTATCTATATCACACATGAAGCCACGTCTTAAAGAAAGAGCGGAGATATGCCGATATTCGTATTTTTCTAAGTAGATATAAAAGATCTCAAGAAGAGCGGCTTGAAAATGAGCCACCAGCAAAAATACAGGTGTAAAGGTGTTTTTCCTGCGGAAGGCATAAAAGTAGTTTGACAACGATAAAGTGTCATCTATGTTATAGATCTTTGTGCAAAGAGCATGCAAATACAGTAATTACTTGTCCAGAATGCAAATTATTTTATTTATTAAAATATTTTTCATTAGTTTTATAAAAAGTTTAGATGAGAAAAACTTATAGCATACATATTTATTCATACTCAACTCCTCTTCATTTATTGTTTTGGTAGTGTACAAAATACACCACGCGTGTACTTGTGTTGAAATATTAAGTGCGTGTAGTTAAAGGATAAACTGAATTATTCTTCTCCAATTTTTGTGAAAAGCATTTTACCTTCGGAATATTGATTAATATTGTGCGACATTTTCTTCATGTGAGTTAAACAACGTAACGACGCACGTATTATACAGATATAGCCTCAAAAAGGTGAAGAAAGTAAAGCGAAAGCTTGTTTGTTTGAAACAGCGCACTGTGAATATGTCTCTGAAAACAAAGGAGGATATAAAACGCGACAAATTTCATCGTTACGAGGTTAAAAAGTACGTTCGGTCTAACAAATTCAATTTCGAGATTCCCTTTTTATTTTTACTCGTTGGTAGACTATGAGAATGGAATGACAAAGAGATTGGGAAGAATAGGGAAGTGAACGAACAAAAAAGAACGTTGATCAGTTACAAGTGAGATATTGAAAACTAATGTTACACATCGATAAAAAATTTTACAATGCTCAAATATAGTTGATTTTAGATAGATCTTTCAGGATAACATGATTCAATAATTACACCGTTTATAATATTTTGAATTATAGCTCTCTTGTCTATTAGATACAATGGTTAAATTTTCAAAATTAGGATTAGTCATATTCTAGTTCCCTTTATTATTTTTTGTGTGCAATCTTGAAGAAATTTAATCAAAATACACTAATTTGCTTACTAATTAAAACACTGAATTATATTTCTAAGAATATTGACACATTACAATAGTGGGATATTATTGAATAGCGGATTTATACAAGATAATTCAAAAAAGGTGATCCCATCTTTAGGATAGATAGAAAACAAAAAAATATTTGGGATTTGCTCAGTAAAAACTTTTCGTAACGCCATCCGTATACAACACATGTTTTACCACAACTACCAAATTTTGGAAGCTGATCTTATGTCTGACTCTCATAGAGGGCGCTAGTTACACAGTTCGTACTAAGTATTATTGAACATAACTTTTTCAATATTAGATTTATTGAGCAAAATTTCGAGTGAACTTGAACAATATTTAATTTTACACTAAAAAGGAACTCTTAACAAAATTCAATACTGTGTACCGTTTTCGGAATATTTTTATTTGAAAATTATGAAGTAATAATCGGTGCTGATAAAAAGTATCGATAAAGTTTTTAATTATTATTATTATCATTAATTAGTAAGCATTATGTGAATTGGAAATTTTTTGTTGCGTAAATGAGACCCTATCGATAAAAAAGATACATTTAAGTAAATTGGGACTGAGGGCTTTCGTTTCCTGTTTCGTTTCACAAAAATACAGTCTAATCATTTTAGGATCTTTGTTTTTCCAAGTTAAGTAAGGACACTGAGCTATTGGAGGACTTGGTATGAAACATACATATTAGATTATATTAGAATCTATGTACTCATTTCAGTTGAAATACACAAAATTTGTTTTAATTAATACCTTATTATTTGATTATGTCGTTATTATATTCATTACGAATCCCTAAATTGACTTTTCTAGAATCATTCGTCTTCTAATATTTCTCAACACTATTATGTAAAGTGATATATGGTTTTTACCACTATTTATTTTCATAATATTTTTATATATTCAAAAATAACTATGTTCAAAATAAATGATTTCCGAACCCTTATTTCCATTTAACATTTTCATGAGCCTAAAACTTTGAAAATACTCGTAAATGAGATGTGGCTATGCATATCTTTGAATATTTTATATGTACCAAAAAAGTACGGGTAAATTTTCAAATTGACTTTCTGTAGAATAACACATCCAGATTATTGTATAATTTGACAGAATCCTTGAGGATATTCGAAAATAAGCAAACACAGATATATTGAATCTGTGCCGAATCAAAATTCTGCTGATCTATATCGTGTCAAAACTTTCAGGTACAATTTTAATTGTGTAATTTAGTACCAACTTATCAATTTGAGATTTGCCAAGCAATCTCATAGTACCCTTCAACCCCAACAGGACAGAGGGTATTTTTTCTTTCAATCCCAAGTAAAAAATTAAGTGTATTTCATAACGAACGTTTTTCCTGAATTAAGGAAACCTTCTTTCTCACGAGATATCATTTAATTGACCTCGTCCATGTTGGCGAATATAATTTGAGCTATAATTGCATATTCGTAGCTAACGACCTAAGAAACGAATACGAAGAAGAGAAATATTTGTCTTGAAGGATATGATGCAAATGATTAAATCATCAGTCAGAGATATCTTGAAACGTCAAGGAAACGATCATAATTGAGCCATGTGCCAGTCAAAGTAAAGAAAAAGAGTAATACTGAATAATGCAAATCTTTATAAGGTCACGAAGTAAAGCAAAAATGATATTTCATTATAATTTTGCTAATGTCTAATTTCCTCTTTATATTTTGTAGAATAATTTTTTGATCTTTTGATTTGCTTAAAATACTTAATTTCACGTCTCAATTAAATTCTGAATATTGATAAATATTTTCCAAAGAAACAACTGTCTACAGTTTCTAAACATCACAACTTTCTAGTCTCTCTTCTGGCAGGGTCAGAATACAGCAATTTTTCTTGAATGTTCTTCCAACCGGCCTAAATTTGTTGCTGAGTTAAGCCAAATATAATTTCACCTCTTTTCCAACATTTGTTTCTATCAAATATAAGGTCACGTCGTCATGAAACATTTTTAGTGTTGCTGTGCCTAAATGGTAGTACAAGAAATCATAATTCCTACATCATAGGCGACAAAAAGAGCGTTTCTATTTTATAAACTAATATTTGAGCTATTTGAATAGGTGACATTGTACTAATTAAGAGGAATGTAATAAGGATTCTAAGAAATAATATATATAATAAATATCAAAATATTATTGTGGAAATTCAGACCGGAAATACAAGGATTGAAACCAGCACAAAATTGTTCAAAGAAGTACAGACTATGACCAGGATACGATAGGGAGACATCCTTAGTTGAGAACTATTCAATATTATTATAGACAGAAACCCAGAAAGTGCCAATAAGGTGCATATAGATTACAGAATGGTAGATCGATCATTGAAGACGACAAAAAAATATGATTTCATTATCTCAACTAAGAACACTGAATCAACGATTATGGCCAAATCTCAGAAAAGATATGAATTAACTTAATATAATAATGATAAAAAATTATTTTCGACT